>NC_141668.1:22904331-24104331 GCF_028749965.1 Puma concolor | reverse complement strand
AGCTGAGAAAGCAGGGGATCAAATCAAATTTTCTCTCAGGAATCATCTTCTGTGTCTAGGATTCCAGAAGGGCAACCAGAAGATGAACAGTAAATAAAGAACAGTAAATAAAGATGAACTGTAAATAGTGTTATAATTCAATCAGTTACCGGAGATAGAGGTTCAAGCTCTGGTTGGGGCACTTATGTGAACTTAAGCAAGCCCTTCCTTTCCCTGAGCCTCAGGTTTTGCTTCTGTGGATGACAGAATTGGACTAGACTTAGCCAAGTCTAAAAGCTGAGTCTCTTTTAGTGCTCAGATTCCAACCAATTTGATTTCCTCAGTACAAAAGGAAGAAACACTCTGTTCTTTCAGCAGTCTTTTGAGTTAATTATCCACATAACTGGCGTAAGCCTCTGTTTTTATTTGGCTTGGCTCAGTCAGCTGGGCTAAGATGGATCTTGAGAACAGAATCTTTGTAGTGCCTTCGAGATGCTATGAAAGGGTAGGATGTGATCCCTGAACTGAATTTTTAGACCTCAGGTGTATGTAAGTAAAATTTTTTAGTTGTTTTTGGTTTTAATTTCAGGTGTACAATATAGTGATTTAGTAATTCTACGCATTACTCAGTGTTAATCATGATAAGTGTACTCTTAATCTCCATCATCTATTTCACCCATTTCCCCCACCACCTCCCCTCTGGTAACTTTCAGTTTGTTCTCTATACTTAAGAGTCTCTTAGTTTGTCTTTCTCTTTTTTCCTTTGCTCATTCATTTTGTTTCTTAAATTCCACTTATGAGTGAAATCGTATGGTATTTGTCTTTCTCTAATTTATTTCACTTAGCATTATACTGTCTAACTCCATCCATGTTGTTTCAAATGGCAAGATTTCATTCTTTTTTATGGCTGAAAAATAATCCATTTTATATATATATATATATATATATATATATATATATATATATATATATATATATATACACCCCATCTTCTTTAGCCATTTATCTATGGATGGACACTTGTGCTGCTTCTATATCTTGGCTATTGTAAGTAATGCTTCAGTAAACATAGGGGTGCATGTATCCCTTTGAATTAGTGTTTTTGTATTTTGGGGGTAAATACCACATAGTATGATTACTGTATCATAGGGTAGTTCTGTTTCTAACTTTTTGAGGAACCAGTTTGCATTCTTACCAACAGTGTAAGAGAGTTCCTTTTTCTACACATCCTTGCCAACATTCGTTGTTTCTTATGTTTTTTGTTTTGGCCATTCTGACAGGTATGAGGTGATCTCTCATTTTAGTTTTGATTTACATTTCCCTGATGATAAGTGATATTGAGCATCTTTTCATGTGTCTGTTGCCAGCTATACGTCTTCTTTGAAGAAATGTCTGTTCATGTCTTTAGCCCATTTTTTAATTGTATTTGTCTTTTGGGGGTTGAGTTGTATCAGTTCTTTATATATTTGGGGTACTAACCCTTTATCAGACATGTCATTTGCAAATATCTTCTCCCATTCCATAGGTTGCCTTTTAGTTTTGTTGATTGTTTTCTTCGCTGTGCAGAAGCTTTTTATTTTAATTTTTTTTTCAACATTTATTTATTTTTGGGATAGAGAGAGAGACAGAGCATGAACGGGGGAGGGGCAGAGAGAGAGGGAGACACAGAATCGGAAACAGGCTCCAGGCTCTGAGCCATCAGCCCAGAGCCTGACGCGGGGCTCGAACTCCCGGACCGCGAGATCGTGACCTGGCTGAAGTCAGACGCTTAACCGACTGCGCCACCCAGGCGCCCCGAAGCTTTTTATTTTAATGTAGTCCCAATAGTTTATTTTTGCTTCTGTTGCTCTTGCCTCAGAAGACAGATCTTGAAAAATAGTGCTACCGCCAATGTCAGAGAAATTACTGCCTGTCCTCTCTTCTAGGATTCTTATGGTTTCAGGTCTCACATGTAGGTCTTTTATCCATTTTGAGCCTATTTTTCTGTATGGTAAAAGAAAGTGGTCCAGTTTTATTTTTTTGCCTGTAGCTGTCCAGTTTTCCCAGCACCATTTGTTGAAGAAACTGTCTTTTTCTCAATGTATATTCTTTCCTCCTTTGTCAAAAATTAATTGACCAAAAAAAAATTAATTGACCATTTAATTGTGGATTTATTTCTGGATTTTCTATTCTGTTCTATTGATCTGTGTGTTTTTGTGCCAGTACCATACTGTTTTGATGACTACCACTTTGTTATATAACTTGAAGTCTGGAATTGTGATACCTCCAGTTTTTTCTCTTTCAAGATTGCTTTGCTATTCAGGGTCTTCTGCGGTTCCATACAAATTTTAGGGTTGTTTGTTCTAGTTCTGTGAAAAATGCTGTTGGTATTTTGTTGGGGATTGCATTGCATCCGTAGATTGCTTTGGGTAGTATGGCCATTTTAATAATACTTTTTTTTTTCAATCCATGAGCATGGAATGCCTTTCCATTTCTTTGGTCCTCTTTAGTTTCTTTCATCAGTGTTCTATAGTTTTCAGAGTACAGGTCTTTCACTTCTTTGGTTAGGTTTATTCCTAGGCATTTTATTATTTTGGGTACAAGTCTAAGTGGAATTATTTTTGTAAACATATGCTTATGCTACTGAAACATGGGCATATGTTTTCTTTTTTAACTTTCGCTGGTAGAAGGTGAGTTAAGGTCTTGCTTTGGATAGTGTGAAGTATCAGAAACAAGAGAATATGACCAAGTGCTGCTGTTCACAATATATATCTCCCTACAAAAGTATACATCTTAATCAATATGCTGAGTCCTGCCCTCCCCAAAAAAGAGAAAGAAGGTGATTTGCCTTGAGTGAACATAAATAAATAAAAAATCCCTCATGTCTGGCAAATCTGAAAAGACACCCCATGGAACTAAAGGTCTGCTGGAAAATTATTGTCTGTTAGGTTGGAACAAGGCAGAAGGCTTGAGCAGGGCTTCATGTAGAGCCTGCTGCTGCCAACAGACACCAAGCCTGGGAGCGGCTGTCCTGAGAGAGCCTTTGACTAGCATGTGTTCTTTCAGTGCCCACTTCAGGCAGCATCTGGTGATGCAGGAAGTGAGGCTGGTTTTAGTCAGTGGGGAAGTATTATCAGAAAGAAAAGAGCAAGGCCCTGGGCAGATGAGACTATCTTCAGGAGGGAACTGAGATGTCTTTCCTGGGACTCTTGAGAGTGAGCTTTGAGGAAAAGGCAGCCACGATCAGCTTACTTTCATTTAAAACTTCACTTTTGAGCCAAGTGGAGAAAGTCAGAGTAAATCACAGGGTTATTGAATGATCAGAGGTGAAAGAATCTTTTTTTTTTTTTTTAATGTTTTCATTTACTTGAGAGACAGAGCATGAGCAGGGGAGGGGCAGAGAGAGAGGGAGACACAAAAGCTGAAGCAGGCTTCAGGCTCTGAGCTGTCAGCACAGAGCCTGATGTGGGGCTTGAACCACGAACTCTGTGATCATGACCTGAGCCGAAGTCGGATGCTTAACCGACTGAGTCACCCAGGCGCCCCAGAGGTGGAAGAATCTTAAAGATGATCTAGTTCAGCCTCTTACAAGAAGCAGGGAAATGATTTATCTACCGTCATACAGCCAAGGCCAAAGCCATAATCCAGGTGTCCTAGTGTGTCTATTCCAATGCTGCTTCTACGAGGCCACTCCCCTACTCCCATACTTTTGTTTTATTTTGTTTTAACATGAGCTCTATGTCCAATGTGCGACTTGAACTCAGACCCCAAGATCAAGAGTCACATGCTCTACTGACTGAGCCAGTCAAGCACCCCCCGTATTATATTTTGAGGTGCTAAGGAATGCAAGGCTTTTTATGCTAGCATATTAGAAATCAAGATAAAGGAAGCTTACAGTGGAGATATACTTAGTCTCTCCCATATGTTCTCTGTTTCCCTTGCTTCTTTAAAAAAATAAATAAACATTTAAGAGTCCATTCCTCTGTTAACCACACAAGATGGAACATCTGTAGAACCTATCTGTTTTGGGCAAGCTGACTAGCTGATGCACTAGAATGGAAACTCCCATAGAAGTTTCTCTTAGAAGGAAACAGATGGTTCTCCGGGGACTAGTTCGAAACACAATATTGAACATTTACTACAGAAAAGAGAACATTATTTTTAAATAATATTTCTAAAAAGTTTCTATGAAACTTTTTGACCCTTAGTCTTATTTATTAGAATCTAGTATTAGATTCTAATACTCTCAAAATTCCTGGAGGTTTGTTCCACATTGGATGTATGCCTATCTTGCTTGCTTCAGATTAATTTGGGAAAGCAGCAGAGGATAATTTTCCATTCTTCAGACGACAGCTCACTTCTACACATCATCTCCTACTCCTACTTTCTCCTATCAATTTGTAGACATGAATAATTTCCAAGATGTTAGTTTGGCCACCATGCATACTCATTGATTTATATAACTTCTGACACCAGTATATTTACAGCCCCCAAATCCAGAAGCACTCTTATTTTTGTCCCTGAAAGATGTTTCTGTGAGTAGATACCTGTTTCTAATCTGACATCCATCTGTTATCTCTGGTTGGGTGCTCACAAGCTATCAATAAACATGTTAAGAGAAACACCTGGTTAGAATTAACCATCTGCCATTTTTGCTTCCGTGCTGGAGAATCAAGCTATTTACTGCAATGGGGTTTGATAAAGGAGGGTGGGGTGATTAAAGAAATTCAATCATAATGAATATCAGATCCATCCAAAAATAGTTTGAAATCTACCAGAATAGGGGCACCTGGCTGGTTCAGTTAATAGAGCATGTGACTCTTGATATTGGCATCATGAGTTCTAACCCCGTGTTGGGCAGAGAGCCTACTTAAAAAAAGAGAAAGAGAGAAAGAAATCTACCAGAATAAGTCCTAGCAGTTACAAATACAGCTTATATAAGTGCAAAGTATATGGAGGTAAAATTCTATCATCTCTTTTCTGATTCTAAAACAGAAAGTTACACAAGAAGGCTGGCTTGAGTGAAGTTCCTATGTTCATGTGTCCTCTTTCTAACCAATTCTTGCTCTAGGTACAGTCTTCCAGGATTGGCAGCCGTGTGTTTTCAGATGAAGGGTATTTCATGCTTTGAGGCCTTAGTGTGTGAAGAGCAGAATGATGAGGAGGTAGCATTTCATAAGGAAAGCCTCACCTAAACTGACCAACTGTGACTTCCAGGTTTCTGTGGGAATGAAAGCCTTGTAGGTGTTGACACAATGGGGGGTCTGCCTTATTACAGGAAGCTGGAGACAACAACCAGTTCTGCTGGAGGAACCTCTTTTCCTGCATCAACCTTCTGAGGCTGCTCAATAAACTGACCAAATGGAAGCATTCCAGAACCATGGTGAGTGGGGCTTCAGATCATGGAGGTGCCTATCTGACTGAATTTTTTAAATTGTAAATATTTATGGACTTCCTGCTTTGTGAACTCTATAGATAGGCACTAAATGCCACATAAGGTGAACACCTCCCAATTCTGGGCACTTATTCTATATGAGATAATTATTCACCAGTCTATTTCTTTATAAGGAGCTGAATATGGACCCTCCCCCAGAGCAGCTCTGGTTGGAAAGTTAACATTGTTATTTGGATTATAATCACACATCCCAAATGATGCAAGTCTTAAGATTATTCATTGCAGCATGAATTATGAAAGATTGGAAATGACCTAAAGCTTATTAATACAGGACCAACTGGATAAATAGTGTTGGTACATCCTTATAATAAAATATTATATAACCATTAAAAAGAATGAGGCAGGAAAAAAGAACGAGGCAATTCTATACCGATGTGTAACAATTTTCAAGATCTATTGTTAAATAAAAAGCAAGGTATGGAACAATATGACAGGTTATGTAGCTAGCTGTTGTTTTTGTTAATAAAAATAATGTATGTGTACAAAGAATTATGTATCCAGAAGATTCTTGAGAAATTGTAACAGTAGAAATGGGACGTGTGGCTGACAGAATTATTTTGCTCTTTATATCATGTACTTTGAATATTAGAAACTTTGAATTGTGACATATAAATGGAGTGATTCCTCTATATTCTTAAAGACTAAATGTAAAGAGAACCTGGACCATAGATTCCCAAAAGCTCCCTGGAGTATTGAGGCCAGCAGGCTTGGCTTAATTTGTGAGTTGGGGTGCCTGGGTGGCTCAGATGGTTAAATGTCCGACTTTGGCTCAGGGCATGATCTCACAGTTCATGGGTTTGAGCCCCACATCAAGGTCTGTGCTGACAGCTCAGAGCCTGGAGCCTGCTTCAGATTCTGTGTCTCCCTCTCTGCTCTTTCCCCACTCATGCTCTGTCTCTCTCTCTCCATCCCAAAAATAAACATTAAAAAAAAAGGATTGTCTGTGAGTTGGAGCTCCAAGAAACTTTAGATCCTTATCTGCCTCTCTTCACTCCCACCCTTCTTTAAATTGGTAGATGCTGGTGGTATTCAAATCAGCTCCAATCTTAAAGCGGGCCCTCAAGGTCAAACAGGCCATGCTGCAACTTTATGTTCTGAAGCTGCTAAAAATACAGACCAAGTACTTGGGGCGCCAGTGGAGAAAAAGCAACATGAAAACCATGTCGGCCATCTACCAGAAAGTACGCCACCGCATGAATGATGACTGGGCTTATGGGAATGGTGAGTATTCTTAGAGCTTTTGACCTCCAGGAGTTGCCCAGAGTTTAAACAAAACTAAACAAATGTGTATCTGTACCCTTTTGGTATGAATTGTTACATATTTTGGATGAGAAAATGTGTGATTATAGTCAGGGGCTGATATAACAAACTTTAAGGTACTGCCCCAAATAGCATGTACCCTGGTCCCATATTAACTATAAAAATCCATATTATAGGGGTGTCTGGCTGGGTCAGTCAGTGGAGCATGCAACTAGTGATCTTGGGGTTATGAGTTCAAGCCCCATGTTGGGGGTAGAGTTTACTTTAAAAAATTCCATTTTATGAAACAAGTAAATTAAGAGATAATTACCCCTTTTTAAAACATTCCTTTAAATGACAGGTTTCTCCACAAGATTTCTAAAATTAAAATAACCTTTTATTATTAAAAAGCAGTTAGAGTGACACCTGGCTGGCTTAGTCGGGAGAGCATGCAACTCTTGATTTCAGAGTTGTAGGTGTGAGCCCCGTGTTGGATGTAGAGAGTACTTAAATAAATAAACTTTTTTTAAAAAGCAGTTTGACCACACTGAGATACCACCTCACGCCGGTCAGAGTGGCTAAATGAACAAATCAGGAGACTATAGATGCTGGAGAAGATGTGGAGAAATGGGAACCCTCTTGCACTGTTGGTGGGAATACAAACTGGTGCAGCCGCTCTGGAAAACAGTGTGGAGGTTCCTCAAAAAATTAAAAATAGAGCTACCCTATGACCCAGTAATAGCACTGCTAGGAATTTGCCCAAGGGATACAGGAGTGCTGATGCATAGGGGCACTTGTACCCCAATGTTTATAGCAGTACTTTCAACAATAGCCAAATTATGGAAAGAGCCTAAATGTCCATCAACTGACGAATGGATAAAGACGATGTGGTTTATATATACAATGGAATACTACTTGGCAATGAGAAAGAATGAAATCTGGCCATTTGTAGCAACGTGGATGGAACTGGAAAGTGTTATGCTAAGTGAAATAAGTCAGGCAGAGAAAGACAGATACCATATGTTTTCACTCATGTGGATCCTGAGAAACTCAACAGAAGACCAGGGGGTAGGGGAAGGGGGTTAGAAAAGTTACAGAGAGGGAAGGAGGCAAAACATAAGAGACTGTTAAATACTGAGATCAAACTGAGAGTTGATGGGGAGTGGGGGAGAGGGGAAAGTGGGTGATGGGCATTGAGGGCACCTGTTGGGATGAGCACTGGGTGTTGTATGGAAACCAATTTGACAATAAATTACATACATACATACATACATGTATACATACATACATACATAAATAACAAAAAGCAGTTTGAAAGTACAAGTCAGAAAACTTTACTATATCACAATATTTATGCCCTATTTGTACCACCCAAAGATTGACACTGTTAACATCTTATTAGATATTCTTCCAGGTCTTTTTTTTTTTTTTTACATACACACACACACACACACACACACACATTTTACTCAAGTGAAAGCAATTTATACATGCTGTTTTATCATCTTTTTTCAGTTAACATTATCTACATCTTTCCATATCAGTATATTTTCATTTTATCCAATAAGTCCAATTTCAGAATTCTTCCATATCAGTATATTTTCATTTTATCCAATAAGTCCAATTTCAGAATTAAAAATTCTTTTTATTTGTTAAATTTAGCCGTGTTTTGTTTTCGGGTTTTTTTTCCCATAATGCTGACTAATTGAAGAACTAGGCCAGTTGTCCTGCAGAATATCCACCTTCTGGATTTATTTCTTGCTTCTTTGTGTCATCATTTACCTTATCTATCTGTCTCTGGTATCATCTGTAAACTGAAAGTTAGGTCTGAAGTTTCAATGGATTCAGTTTAAAGCTTTTAAGCCATAATATATTCTAGGTAACATTGGGAACTGCATATTCTCTCATGTTAGGAGACAGTATAACATCTGGTTTACTATCAAGATATGATAGATTGACTAGAGTTTGGAAGAATTTATTTTGGAGAGCTTTTTCATTCTTTTGACACTCGCTGTAGTGGGATTTGACCATTATTTGCCTAATTGTATTTAAGAGTTTTTGGTAAGATGACTATGACTTATATTTGCTGAGATTTGTAACCTGTCTGAATTTTAGAGAATGCTGCAGTAAAGAACCCAGAGAACTAAGGGAAATATATGATTAGTGGATAACAAGCCAGGATACAACTTCTATGAGACATAAAACACAATTAACTATTTAAATTTTTGTAGATTTTTAAAACACGAAAATGTTTTATCCTGCAAATGACATGTCTGTTGTTGCTGCCATCACGAGCCCAAATCCAATCTGTACTTCCTTTAAAGATAAACCATTAAGGGATGCCTGGCTGGCTCAGTCAGTAGAGTGTACAACTCTTGATCTTGAGGTTGTGTAAGTTCAAGCCCTACATTGGGTTTAGAGATTACTTAAAAAATAAAATCTTAAAAAAAAGAAAAAAGATAAGCCATTGAATGTGGGACATAAGAGATCTGAAAAAGATGTATCTCTAGCCCTGAAATAAGTGTCTGAGTGGGATAAATAGAGATAGCAGATTATCTGTTTTCTATTTTTATCTTCATGGAAGCTTTCACGTCATAATTTTAACAGAAGCTGGCACATACATTTATCATATGCTGGCAGAGGTCGCAGGGAATCAGGTAAAGTCTTCGATAATTGGTCCATTCTGATTCTCCTTGTTGTACCCCTTTCCTGCCTCTTTCCATTCCTTGAGAGCTGGTGATTCCGTTCAAATGGGAAACTCTCATCCCCCTAGGAAAGCTCCGTAAAAGGAACTGAATTGCTATTTTGGAAAATATAATACACATAACTGATGAGAAAGTAAAATAATGAAAAGGAAGTACAGTTAAAAAAAAAAAAAGTTCACCTCCCTCAGGGGCCTTATTTCCTTCTCTATGGTAATCACTGTTACCAGTTTCTAGACTCTCCTTCCAAAGATAGTCTCTGCATGTACAAGAGTATCTTTTATTTTATTTTATTTTATTTTATTTTTTTTAATGTTTATTTTATTTTTGAGAGAAAGAGACAGAGCATGAGTGGAGGAGGAGCAGAGAGAGAGGGAGACACAGAATCCTAACCAGGCTCCAGGCTCTGAGCTGCCAGCGCAGGGCTCGAACCCATAAACTGTGAGATCATGACCTGAGCTGAAGTTGGACACTTAACCGACTGAACCACCCAGGCGCCCCCCCAAGAGTATTTTTTAAACCAAAGTGGCAGAATGTTATATACTTACTTTGTACAATGCCTGCCCCCCATAAAAAGGAAATTCTGAGCAGTTTCATTGTTCTTATTCCATAGACCATGCTCTGTGATAAGAGAAGCAGTGTCCTGAGTTGTATACATGTTTTTCTTCCTCTCTTCCCAACACAGACATCGATGCCAGGCCATGGGACTTCCAAGCAGAAGAATGCACTTTGAGGGCCAACATTGAGGCTTTTAACAGCCGCCGGTATGACAAACCCCAGGACTCTGAATTTTCACCTGTGGATAACTGCTTGCAGAGTGTGCTGGGGCAGAGGTTGGATCTGCCTGAGGATTTCCACTATTCATATGAGCTCTGGCTGGAGAGAGAGGTGTTTTCACAGCCCATCTGTTGGGAGGAGCTGCTCCAGAATCACTGACTGAGCTCTTAAAAAGCATATGATAGATGGGGGTTGGCTCCAATAAATGGTGCTCTGCCTACCCTGCCCATTTGGCCTTTGTTTCCAGCCCTGGGAGTGTTTGTCTAGGGAAGAGCTGGCCTAGCCCAAGGACATCCAGTGTAGTGCAGGGCCATTCTTGGGGCTTTGGGCCTGGAGATAGTGCATGGGTAGGATCCTGAGTCACAACAAATTGGTCAACCTGCCCTGGGGTGAGTTGGGTGCCCAGGTAGCCTTGAAAATCTGCTGGATCAGTCCTGGACAGGCTCTTTTGTGGGACCGCTCCCTGCTTTAGTGTTGCCTAGAACCAGCCTAGCCTTTGCTGGCCCCAAGAATGAGAATAAGTTTATTATGGTATTTAACTCATGATATTCATCATAGGTAATGGGAGGTGCAAGTCATGAAATAGGGAGAACATTTCCTTCTTGCTCACGCTGGATTCCAAGGACTTATGAGAGGTTTGGCAAAACCAACTTTGAAATTAAGTCTGTATTTTAAATTTAAAATTTTGACACCTCTTTCTAAAATTATTATCTCAAAGATGATTTTAGAGCACCTGCACCTTCTTTGTGGAGGACGATGATTTACTATTACCTAAGTACTGCATGTTATAGTAAGGTATATTGTGTAAAGTGTTTTTTCTCTACTCCCAAAGAGATCTATGTTGAATCTGGAAATTATCTTTTTGTGTATTCCTGTATAGTGCATGGAGTGCTCTGCCACAGCCAATATGAAATAGGCCTCCTCTAAGGATGTATCATGTTTTTCTGAAACTACTTCAGTCTTCAAATGATGGAGTACACTGTAGAAAATTATCCTTTTCATCCAATTCACTTTTAAAATGACAAGTAACTACAGGAGGTTTTATTTATTGAGATGGCATGTCCATTTGTGCTCGTGATCGATTTATTTTTTAATTGAATAGAATAGCAAGAGCATCACAGCTTACCATTTTTCATCTCCTATGTTGATTAATGATTTTTTTTCCCTTTTTACTGCTAGTGGTTCCAAAGTGTCATGTGGAGATTTAGCAATACTGTTTCTATCTAAAAGTATTGCACATTTCTTTGAAAATATAGGGGTTGATGTACCAACCTCTTTAAACTTCTTTTACAGCAAAATCACATACTTCTCAACAGAAACAAGGTTTTTAGAAAAGCTTCTGATTCAATCAGGATCATTTTATTTCTCTTCTGTCCCCACAGTTATGTTATCTATATTTTCACGCTTTTTTATTTTAAATGCCCTCCCTACTGATATGGACACTACTGAATCTTTTTTATGATAGCACCAGGCCACTTAAATTGCACCGGAGGTCTAGTAAAAATATGATTATTTACTCTGTCAACCACAGTCTCATTTGGAAGTCATGATACAGTTACCAATGATATCCAAAGGAACTAAACCAGAATTCTAACCAAAACTTGGATTTCGCCTCTTTGTGCTGTAGGGTAGCAGCTTTCTGTTTTTATGGAAAGGTCATGAAGAATGTTTAAGTAATGGATGACACTTCTTAAAATAATTTGTAAAGTTTACCTAAATAGGACAGCTATCCTTACTGCAATCAAAATAATTTACTGAGCATATCATATATGAACCTTATTAATCTATTTTAGTGTGGTTCAACTGAAAAGACAATTTTCAAGGAAAGAGCAGTCATCAATCTATTTCTCTTAAAGCCATATAGTATTTAATTTGTGTCAAGAACAAATAAGTTGCCCTTTTAAAAATATGCACATGAATGCTTTCTGAGGCATATAAGTATGCTAAGCTTTAACATTTCATACTTTTTTTTTTACAAATCTTCTCTAAGGGAAGATTAATTCTCAGTGCAGATGGAGAAACTGAGACACCAAGAAAAGTGATTAGTTACCAATCACAACATTTTTTTCGCTGACTTGCTGGGATGGCATTCAGGGTATTGATAGCCAGCCCCATATGTTAAACTGATTTGAATCTTCTAATCTGAGAACCCTTGTGTGTGGTTAGGAATAAATTCAGATTAACTAGCCTCTAATGGTGATTACTGTTACTACTTAGAAGAACATTATTTGAGTGATTTATAGAGGATTTTTATTTGTGAGTGTTTCAGTAAAGTTGTGTTAATTGTTGTTAACATTGTTTATCTACTAAAGCACTTTAATAAAAAGAAATTGAACTGGAGTTAAAAATTGGTCTTTAATTCTTCAAGACAAAAGAACCTTAAATGGATATAAGAAAGGAATAATACATAAAGAGGATGAACATATAAAATCTTGTGTAGTATTCCCTGGGGGTAGACTAATACAAACAACTGCAAAATCTCAGTGACTTATGACAGACTCTTATTTCTTGTTCCTGGGTCCAGGGATCAGCTGCAGCTCTGCTTGACTCTTCTCATCCTGGCAGGAAGCTGGCATGGAATAGCTCCTACCTGGGAGTACTATTCTCATGCTAAAGGGCAGGAGGAATCACCAAACCATACTATGCAAGGACCTGGAGGGTGCCTAAAGCTTGTGCTTGGATGTGGCATAAGTCAAGTTGCTCACATTCCACTGGCAAAAAACAATTCACATGGACAAGCCTAACATTGGGCCAGAGAAGTATATTCTACCTACAAGAAGGCAGTTGCAACCAGACATATGGGTAGATAGTCACAGCAGCTTCTCAGTGAGCTCTTGAGATCGGTGGTAGGGCTTTCTTAGAGATTCTTGAGAATTTCAACAGCGTTCCAGTGAGCATTTGAAACCACCCATTTCAGTGCTTTATGCTGATATTTTCAGTTGTGACTTTCTTGACGTTTTGTGTCCGTAGTTCCCCCCGTTCTTCCACCTACCAATAATCTTTGTTATATAAAGACAGTTCTCTAAATGAGTGTTTTGATGGTTTCTGTTTCTCCCACATGTAGTTGTGGTGAGTTTAAATTCTTTCCTCGAGGCCTTAAGATGACCCACATTTACGATAAAACTAGCTGAGACTAAAAATGCAGCTATGGTTCTGGAACAAAAATGACACTGGTTCATACAACAGTCAGACTCATGACCTTGATCTCATCAATACTATTAATTTTTTAAAATTTATTTTGAGAGAGAGAGAGCGCGTGCACAAGTCGGGGAGGGGCAGAGAGAGCCTGGCTCTACACTGTCAGTGTGGAACGCAGTGCATGGCTTGAACCCATGAACCATGAGATCATGACCTAAGCTGTACCAAGAGTTGAACGCTTAACAGCTGGCCCACCCAGGTGCCCCTCAATGCTATTATTGATGAGATAAGTAACCACCTTAACATTCAGGCCAGGTCAAGTATGAATTTTGCAGCACTTTGGCACTCTGAGAAGCTAGGTGCTAAGTGTGTTTAGGGTGATTTGCAGAGGCAAAGAAAGTCCTGTCACTGTTCCAGAAACACTGGGCATGGCCAATTAACATCTGCTCTACCTATAATTCCAAGCCAAACTTTTCTGTAATGGTATGATAAAATGTTTTGTGTAATAAAAATGTTTTGCAAAATATTATGGAATTTATAAACAACTTTTGTGAAAATTCCAGTAGGTTTTAGAGCAGCTACTACTCTTCTTACATGTATTTAATACTAATACATATTTTATAATGCATATTTTATATGATGCTTTTTAACATAAGAGACCTCAAAAATACATTTTAGAGTAAAAATGTCTACAGCATGATTTTATTATCTGTACATAAAGGAAATTTTTTGTCTGCCTTTGGGCCTCTTGTTTTCCCATTTTCTGTCAACCAAAAAAAAAAAAAAAAAAGAATATAGTAATAGTGAAGAAAATTAACTCCCTAATCTCACCACTCAACGATGAGCTATTTATATGGTGGCAGTATGCAAATACTTTTGGAAATGTTGGCATGGGGAAGTCCTAATTGGTGATTTTGGGAAAACATATGAGTAAACTTATTTTACTTGTTTTTTCCAACTAATGAGTTTTCAGTAGGCTTGTATTCCTTCAGAAGTCCTGGTGTGGAATGTTGATAGAAGGTAAGTCCTGAGTACCTTATATCTCCAGACACCTTTTCCAAGTGAATGCATTTTCTAAATGTTTGACTATTCTAATGTTATCCTTAAAATGTTAAGCCTCGGGGCGCCTGGGTGGCTCAGTCGGTTAAGTGGCCGACTTCGGCTCAGGTCACGATCTCACACTCCGTGAGTTCGAGCCCCGCGTCGGGCTCTGTGCTGACTGCTCAGAGCCTGGAGCCTGTTTCAGATTCTGTGCCTCCCTCTCTCTCTGACCCTCCCCCGTTCATGCTCTGTCTCTCTCTGTCTCAAAAATAAATAAACGTTAAAAAAAAAAAAATTAAAAAAAAATGTTAAGCCTCAATATTTGGAAAATTTTCTATGGAAATGTATTCTTTTTTTTAAATATTTATTTATTTCTGTGATAGAGACAGTGAGAGCAGAGGAGGGGCAGAGAGAGGGGGAAACACAGAATTCGAAGCAGGTTCCATGCACTGAACTGTCAGCACAGAGCCCGTTGCAGGGCTCAAACTCACGCACCATGAGATAACCTGAGCTGAAGTCAGATGCTTAACCGATTGAGCCACCCAAGCGCCCCTGGAAATGTATTCTTAAGTAGAAAGGGATCAGAGATCATCTAGGACAATGTGCATCCAATGCAAGAATTTTGATTGGTATCCCCTATGCATTTCACGTTTATCTAGTCTCAATATTTTCACAAACAGGAATCTCACTATGTCATGGTTTCAGTAGCAATAACTGAAATGTCTACAACAGAATTAACTACCTCAATACAATCAACTTATGGTATTACATGAGCCAGAAGAAACATGAATACATCTGTGGAATCCATACTAACACTAGCTATTAATTGTACTTTTCTTCTCCCGTGTATTAGTTTCCTAGGGCTGCTGTAACAAGTTACCAGGGCGTGAAACACGAAATTGATTCTCTGACAGTTCCGTGTGCCAGAAGTCTGAAATCAGGGGGTCAGCCGGACTCCCTCCCTCCAAAGGCTCTTATTGTTTCCTTGCCTCTTCTAGTTTCTGGCAGCTCCAGGCATTCCCTGGCCTGTGGCATGTCGCTCCAGTTTCTGTCTCCATGGTCACATTGCTTCTTCCTTCTCAAAAGTCCCTCTGCCTCTCTCCTCCAAGGATACCTCTGACTAAATTTAAGGCCCATCAGGATAATCCAAGATAAGCTTCCTTTCTCAAGATCCTTCATTACATCTTTGCCATATAAGGTAATATTCACTCTTTTACTATAAAGTAGTATTCACAGAGGTTTCAAGGATAAGGACACAGACATATCTTTTGGGAGGCCACCATTCAACCTCCTATACCCCCTAACACTCATGAGACACATAGCAGCAAAATTGATTAATTTACTCTTCCTTTTCTATCATTATTAGAGGTGTAAGGCAAGACCTGAAGAAAATTATTTTTATCTGAAAAATGCTTACAGCTATTGATGTAGTCAAAGAAGATTGAAGTATAGAAAGTTGCAAGCTTAGGTAGAGGATAGGACATGAGGAAGCAGGTGTAAAATTGAAGAATACGTTTAGGTATGTATTGGTGTTTTTGTTAAGAAGATACATGTAAAAGGGTCAAGTAATTTTTCAGAGTACACAATGAAAAATATAACATCCCACCCCAGATCCCTACCTCGTTTCCCAGAAGTAATCAGTATATTATTTTTCTATTTTTTTATCCTTTCAGAAAAGTCCCGTGGTAATACCCGTCTCTTCCTCACAACAGTTTTAATCCTCTAGATCATGGGAGCACAACATATTCTGTTCTGTACTTGCTTCTCTCATATTTATTCCAGAGACCTATATTTCCCTATTAATATTGTCTTTAATAACTGTAACTTCAATATATCTAATAGTGAAATCATTCTTCCCTAACACTGCTTTTTAAAGTATGTTTCAGCTAAGAAGAAAGGGTAAATGTATGTGTGTGTGCACACACACATGCATCCATATTTGTGTGTGGTGGGGAGGATGAGGTTAAGGGAAATTTACTCAGTTCTCATAGCAATAGCTCAAAGCAACTTGAAATATAATTTCTGACCAGCAGTTCCTTTGGCCATTCAGACTCCCAGATCCTATAAATGTAATGAGATTGTGCCTGAGTGGGCTATGGGGAGGTTTTCAGGCTGTTTGCTCCTTTAGTAATTAGCCAGATTTAAATTTCAAAAAGCAAGTATTTAAAATTTTTACTTGTACATGTTTTATAGGAAATAACCAAAGTCTTTCTGAGGAACTACAAGAGTACAAAAGTCATCCCATCTCTGCTCAAACACCTTTGGTGACAGTGACTTCCTTACTAAATATGACAATACCATCTGTCCCCTTGCCTCCAAAAGGAAACATTAGTTTGAACATTCTGTAACTTTTTGTTCAAATGCTTAATGGAGTTGGCAGGACAAAGATCCTCCATGTGGACGCCTGTGAAAATATGTCTTCACGGTAAGATGTGAGATATTTTACCCAGAAAGGCCATACGGCATAATGGCTCAGACTGAGGGTGCTGAACCCGACTTGGTGAGATATTATATACAGGCTCTGCATCCAGTAACTGAGTGAAGAGCGACAAGTTATTTCATCTCTCTCTGCCTCAGATTCCCCATCTGTAAAATAGGGATAATACTACTGCCTATCTTCTAGAATTGTAAGGATTAAATAAGTCAGTGCGCATATAGTGCTTAGAATAATGCTTGCTAAGGGTGCCTAGGTGGCTCAGTTGATTGTCTTGATTTTGGCTCAGGTAGGATCCCAGGGTTGTGAAATAGAGCCCCATGTCGGGCTCCTCATTCCCCTCCCTATCAAAGAATCCCTCAGCAAGAATAATTAATAGCCTTTTAATCCTCTAGATCAGGGATCAGCAAACTATAGCCCATTGGCCAAATCTGGCCCACTAACAGATTTTATTCAGCCCGTGAGCTAAGAATGGTTTTTACATTCTTAAATCGTTGGGGGAAAAAAAATCCATAGGAGAAAAATATTTTATGACACATGAAAATTCTATGAAATTCAAATTTCAGTTTCCATAATAGTTTTATTGGAATACAGCCACGCTCCCTCGTTTACATGTTGTCTATAAATGCTTCCATTCTACATCAGCAGAGTAGTTGCAAAAGAGGACAGAAGGCCTGTAAAGCCTAAAATAGTTACTGAGTTTGCTGACCCCTACTCTGGATAATTTTGTCTCCTGAATCCGCTCCAGCTGGTCTTTACTGTACCTCAAGGTTCTCACTGCTGGGACCCTAGCGGCTGACCAGAGGAAATTACCTACAAAGAATTTTTTTTTTTCCTGTAACTTCCTCTTCAATATTATGGCTATAAAAGATGAAGTGAATGCAGTGCTATACTGTTGAACTTAATGAGATAAAAAGAAAGGAGGAAGAGAGGGAGGGACTAGAGTAGAAAGTAGGAAATGGGAATTTTTAAATGTAACTTCTAAGAAAGATAATGATAGAATATTCTAAGTTTGGATGTTCTAAGAATGCATGCTTCAATTCTGGTAATGTTATTTTTTTTAAAAAGAACAGCACAGTTTGTATTACTATTTATAAAGAAGACATAAGGATATATATTCATAAACAGATAAAATGAGGTAGTGCTATTCTTTTAAGTTTTTTTTTTTTTTTTAATAATGTCTAGACCCAGTAAGGGTCTCGAACTCACGACCCCAAGATCAAGAGTCACATGTTCTTCTGCCTGAGCAAGCCAGATACCTCAGTAGTGCTATTGTAATGTAAATTTGAATGGTGATCTTAATTTAACTCATCTTCCAATTTACACAGGAAGATTTGTTCAGTTCTTACAGAAGAAACACATCTATCTTAAGTCCTAATCATGAAATGATTCTTAAGTGGACTGGTATTTAAGAAAAATACATATGTTGTCAATGACTTTTTTTATTTTAAGAGCAGCCTGCACTGTGTTATATAACAAAGTCTTTCAGCCACTCACCTCAGCAGCCCTCCTCCCCTCCCTGCAGGTCAGTGCTAAGCCTTTCTCTGGTGCAAAAGCTGAACACCCATTTGGTCAATGGGAAATGGTGCTGCCATTGAAGTCGTTCTGATTGTCACTAGACCATTCCTTTCATGTCCTGCCTGTCCACTGGCATGCTTTTTTATTTTTCAGCTTATTAGGGTATAATTGACAAAACTGCAATATATTTAAAGTGTACAACGTGATGATTTGACACACATTGTGAAAGGGTTACCACAACTGAGTTAACACATTCATCACCTCACTTTTTGTGTGTGTGAGAACACTCAAGTTCCACTCTTAGCAATTTCCAATTATACAATATGGTATTATTGGCTGTAGTCACCATATTATACACTAGACCCCATTCATCTTACAACTGAATTTGTACCTTTTTACCAGCCTCTCCCCATTCCATTTTCCCTAACCTGGGAATAAATTTATGTCCTTTAAAGCAAGGCTTACTGGAGATGCTTTGAATTCACAAAGCTTTTTCACATTCATTCTATCATACCGCCTTCACAGCAACCCAAAGCAAGAAAGTGAAGCTCGGAGAATTGCTCAAAATTGCATAACTAATAAGTAGTGAGGCCAAGTTTTGAACCCACATCTTTTGGCCTCAAGCCCAGGGTGCCTTTCTGAATGATTTTAGTGTTTAATGTACCAGCTGGACGGACGGACATTGCTGGCTTTGACTCTGCTTGTGGGAACTTGGATAAGTTAGTTACTCTCTCTGACTTCATGCAAATTGGAGAAGATAACAAACTATCACACTAGTTGTAGTGAAGTAATGATGCCATAATGTGTGCAAGGTGCTCAGCAAGGTGCTGGACATCAGTGCTCCTTCACTGCTAACTATTATTTGCAATACGAAATGATCAAGGTCCTTTAAGGTCTAGTTTAGAATGATAAAAATGTGAAAGGGGGGATCCATAAAAGAATTTACAAAGGATGCTTAGGCCTTGGACTCATCACCGGAGACAGGAGTTAGTGATGACAAAGGGCGAGAGACTGGGAGAGTAGTGTTGCCACTGACAATGGAAATGGAGAGGCTGACAGAGGGAGAGATGCCCTAAATCCAGGGAATAGTGTGGCCTGAAGACTGGAGCTCAGATGGAGGCCATTCTTTCAGACGGTGGCTGTGTCATTCCAAGGCAGGTAGTCACTGACATTATCAGATGAGCCATCAGGTGAGGAGACACTGAGGAACAACAGAGAACTAAGGACTGGACTTTGAAATCTGCCAACACTTGGAGTGCAGCAAGAGGCAGATAGACATGAGATGACTGAGGTCTGGATGAGCAAGGAGCATGACACACATGTCAGAAGCAAGTGGGGAGACTTACCAGGAGTAGGGGAAGTGGGGAGCAACAATTAACTTAGGCCCAGACGTCAATGAGAACAAGTCGCCCCGGTTGATAGAATGAAGGGGATAATACTTCCTACCGAATCATGACAATTTTTCCATTAGTGTCTCTCACTTCTGCTGCAGCTTACAAAAAATGAGTCTAAGAAAGGTTGCTCGCCGTGGAGAACACAGACGTATATCGGGATGAACTCACAAGTTTGGCAGTGGAACTGCACCGACTGTAGCCTTCCTGACTCCCATTTGGGGCCTAAGAACCTTTTTCTCAGGCCTTTTCTCTCTTGGAACCTGTACCAGGCTCCATATGAACATTCCCCCCACGTTATTCTCACTTCAACCCTCAAACGCTTTATCTCATTTTCCAAAACAGGTCATGGAGTCTTCGAGGACTTCTCCAAAGCCAAGCTCAAACAGAGGAATCGGCCCACCCCAAGGCCAGAACCACACCCGCCCCGCGCCCCTGCCCTGCCGGGTCAGGCCCCCCAGCGCGAGGCAGGGCTTCCGGGCACTAGGGGCCGTTGTCGCCGTCGCTCGAAGCGAAGTGGCCCAGCCAGCCGCGCGCTCCCCGGAAGGCTGGCGCGCACTCCCGCCTGCTCGCTAGGACTGCCGGGTGAGGCCCCACGACCGGGCGCCAGGCCCCGGTGTCCTGGCAACAGGTAAACATTGAGCGCCCCGCCCCACGCGGCGCGCCGCGCCGGGTGTTCGTGCGCTCGGCCAGCAGGCGCCGGTGAGCCCGGTGCTCCCAGCCCGCGGGGCGTGCTCGCCGTGAGTCGCGCGGTCAGCGGCCTCCGTGCGGTGGGTGTCCAGGCTCCGCGTGGCGGCAGCTGGGTGTCTGGCTGCCCCCTGACCCCGCCGGGCTCCCCTGAGCGTCTGGGGCTCCTGAGAAGCGTGGCAAGGCCCCGGACCCGCGGAGGTTCGCTGTGGAGTGCGGAGGCAGCCCGGTGTGCGGCAGCGATGGGCGCGGGGGTGCCACCTCCAAGTGATGCGGAGAACCGGGCTCTCTATTTCAGGATTGGGAACCCATGCCACACTCACCTGCTCAACTGAGGAATTACCATGGTAATACACGTCTTATTTAAGTATAAGAGATACCGAGGCTCTCGCCAGGTTAGTTTAATACCGTTCTGCCTCATCGAGGCACGCTTTAGCAAGATTTGTTACCCGCGCCACGAGATTGGCGCCTTCGTCTCCTGTCGTTGTGGGTGGTGTCCAACCTAGTGATCTGAACACTTGGGGTATAAGGATGATGGGAAAGACGGGTTCCCCAGGTGGTCTGCGCGCGTCAAAGGGGACAGCCAAGCAGAATCAGCCTGAGCCCTCTTTTTGTGAGGTTTCATTCTTTGGTTCTGTTGAGCCACTTTCGTAATCATATGTGTGGGCAATAAAGAGAGGCTGGTGCAGTGCTGTGAAACCCCAGGGTGCCAGTACGTGGCAACAGCGACTGGCCCATGCCCTTACCTCCTGCTGCCGCTGCCTTCTGGGGTCCCTTGCGGGATTCTTCTCTTCGGATTAAGAAGTAGAGAATGAGCCCTGGTGCGATCCAGACTGCCGGCTCTAAGGAGTGAGTCTCTCTTCCAACCCTAATTTGAGGAAAGACTTTGGAGGAAACCTTTAGCAGAGGAAATGCTTGCATTTTATGCCTGGGAAGGCTTGCAACATCCTTAAACTTCTATCTCCCCTCCAAGTCGTTGGCTCACAGAGCTCCATCTTAAGCCAAACCACTCTGAAATGTTAAACCTTATTTCCCACTTCCTACTGGATCTCTCCACCAGAGAGCATTTCCCAGCTGTGTTCAAAATCCAGCTCCTTTTTAACCGCTACCTTCTCTGCATTTTCCAATGGCATGTTGATTCTCCTGGCCTCAAACTCCTAAACATTACCGTTCATCAGCCCTCATCCAGTCATTTCGACCTGCTTCCCACCCTCTCTGCCATTGGTCAAGTCCTGCCCTCCTTACCACCTACCTGGATTCCAGCAGCAGTTCACTACCTCTGTCCCAGGGCTCTCCATCTCTTTTGGATGCCAGGTTGATGGTCCCAGAATGGCTGTGACCTTGTAACCCCCACCCCACGTCCTCAGGAATTTCTACTGTCTGCTCAACTAAGTACTGCTCAGAGTTCGGGGTAAAAAGGCCTCAACCTCTTGAGCTCTATTTGCCATATTCTCTGCTTTAACCAAAACAGAAAACACATTCCACACTGGACTCACATTCTTTTCGAAGCCTCCTGCCCCATCTCAAGCTACAGATCTACTTTTCTCCAAGATGGGCCCTCCTGCTGCCGTATTGCCCCCTAAGTATCTATGACCCTCTATGCCTCACAGAGCTTCACCTATTTCACCTTGGAAAGCCTCACTCCTCACCCTCATTTGACTGTAGTATAGAAAGGTGTTTGGTAAATCTGTGTTCCTTCTACTTCATTGCACGTAAAAGCACTAAATAGATGTCTTTTTTTTTTTAATTAATTTCTTTTTTTAAATTTTTTTAACGTTTATTTATTTTTTCAACGTTTATTTATTTTGGGGACAGAGAGAGACAGAGCATGAACGGGGGAGGGGCAGAGAGAGAGGGAGACACAGAATCGGAAACAGGCTCCAGGCTCTGAGCCATCAGCCCAGAACCCGACGCGGGGCTCGAACTCACGGACCGCGAGATCGTGACCTGGCTGAAGTCGGACGCTTAACCGACTGCGCCACCCAGGCGCCCCAACGTTTATTTATTTTTGAGAGACAGAGAGAGAGCATGAGCGGGAAAGTGTCAGAGAGAAAGGGAGACACAGAAAGCAGGCTCCAGGCTCTGAGCCACCAGCACAGAGCCCGATGCGGGGCGCAAACTGACAAACCGTGAGATCATGACCTGAGCCGAAATCAGACACTCAACCGACTGAGCCACCCAGGCGCCCCTAAATAGATGTCTTTTGATTTACTTTTTTTTTTTTAATTTTTTTTTTCAACGTTTATTTATTTTTGGGACAGAGAGAGACAGAGCATGAACGGGGGAGGGGCAGAGAGAGAGGAAGACACAGAATCGGAAACAGGCTCCAGGCTCTGAGCCATCAGCCCAGAGCCTGACGCGGGGCTCGAACTCACGGACCGCGAGATCGTGACCTGGCTGAAGTCGGACGCTTAACCGACTGCGCCACCCAGGCGCCCCTGTCTTTTGATTTAAATTGTGTCATCCCCCGGGTTACTTCACATGGTTGGTATTGTCATTTTCTTTCAGAGCCCAGGGAACTGAAGCAAAAACGGTTCAATAAAGCCATTTAAGCTAATGGATTTCCACTGCTCCTCAGATAAAGGTTAAACACTGTAGCTTCAAAGGCCTGCAGGCCAGAGTTGCACACTGCCTACCTCTCCAGCCTAAATTCCTCTCACTTGGCGCCCCCCATCATGGTTGCTTATAGGCCAGCCACACTGACCTTTTTTGTGAGGTCCCTTCAGTTTGGCATGTGCCCTCCAACCTCAAAGTCTTTGCACAGGCTGTTTGGGAAGTCCCTGCCCCTCAGCCCACAGGCGGCTCTTCAGGAACCCTTCATGTCCCAGATTGGGTCACACCCTGCCCATCCTGTGTCATCGGAATGCCAGATAACCTGGCCTCTCCTTCATGGGAGAGGGAGTGAACGTGTTTGTAATTTCTCCCTCACTGGAGAGTAAGCCTCATGAAGACAGGAGCCCAGAACTGCAGGTCCTGCTGTTCAGTAGATATTTGTTAAATATTTGTCGAATGAACGAAGGAGCCCCTCTTAAAATTCAGAAAAGCAGCTATCTACATTTGCTTTCTAAATCCTAGGACTGTATTACATCTGAGTTGCAATTTATTCACTCGGCAAGTATCTGTTCGTCCCAGACATTGGTCTAGGCCCTGGGAATTCAAGTGGTGACCTCATAGACAAACCTCTGGTTAGGAGACAAACAATAAATAAACAAAATAGCCCTATGACATAGTGGAGTGTGCTTGGGGTAGGGAGCTAGAAAGTGACAGTGCTGAGAGGGAGGCTGGGAACCACCTGTATCCCCTCCCTGCTTGCCTTGGACAGTCCCAGTTTATGTTTGTTGAAGTATCTTGGTTTGGGCAAGAAATTATATGGTCACCCTAGTGATAGATAGAATATAGATACAGTATCTGAGAGGTTTTTCTTTTTATTTATTTATTTATTTTTTTTCAACGTTTATTTATTTTTGGGACAGAGAGAGACAGAGCATGAACGGGGGAGGGGCAGAGAGAGAGGGAGACACAGAATCGGAAACAGGTTCCAGGCTCTGAGCCATCAGCCCAGAGCCTGACGCGGGGCTCAAACTCACGGACCGCGAGATCGTGACCTGGCTGAAGTCGGACGCTTAACCGACTGCGCCACCCAGGCGCCCCTGAGAGGTTTTTCTAGAGAGGTGATATCTGAGCAGAGCCCCACACGAAGGGAAGTAACAGGGTGGGATCAGGGGGATCAGGGAGGAGCGGGGCAGGTTAGGGAACCAAAAGGAGGGCAGTGTGGCTGGAGCCAAGTGGTCTTCATTAAGCAGTTTGGAGAGTTTCAAGTCATGAGTTATGTGTTCTGCGACTGGGAACAACCAAGGGCCACGGAGTTGTATTAAGCCAACCCAACCAGCTGAGAAACTGAAAGTTTTCACTCGCTTACAATAATTTCTTAACAGATTTACTGAGGTATAAGTGATGCACAGTGAATTGCACATATTTTAATGTACAATTTGATCAGTTTGGCATCTGTCGCTCCCATTGAGCCATCACCACAATCAAGATGACAAGCATGTTGATCACCCCCGAAAGTCTCCTTGTGCTCCTCTGTAATCAGCCCTTTACTCATTAAAAAAAAAAAAAAAAAAAAAAAAAAAGTTTATTTATTTATTTTGAGAGAGAGAGAAAGCCAGAGAGGGGCAGAGAGAGAGGGAGAGAGAGAGAATCCCAAGCACTGACAGTGCAGAGCCCTATGGTGGGCTCAATCCCACGACCATGAGATTATGACCTGAGCCAAAATCGAGTCGGATGCTCAACTGATTGAGCCACCCAGACGCCCCCAATTTTTAAAAAAAATTTTCATGTTTATTTATTTTTGAGAGAGAGAGAGCATGAGCAGGGGAGGGGCAGAGAGAGAGGGAGACACAGAATCCAAAGCAGGTTCCAGCCTCTGAGCTGTCAGCACAGAGCCTGGTGCAGGGCTTGAACTCACAAACCATGAGATCATGACCTTGAGCTGAAGTCGGACACTTAACCAACTGAGCCACGCAGGCACCCACCAAGATTTTATTTTTTAAGTAATACCTATACCCAACGTGGGGCTTGAACCCACAACTCTGAGATCAAGAGTCAAACACTCCACCGACTGAGCCAATCAATTCCTTTTAAATTCACTCATGTTGTAGCATGCGTCAATGGTTAATCCTTTTTATTGCTGGGTGGTACTCCAGTGTATGGTTATACCCAGTTTGTTTATCCATTCACTCACTAATGGACTTCTGAGCTGTGTTCAGTTTTTAGCTATCATAGATAAAGTTACTATGTACATTCCATGTACAAGTCTTAGAATGGATATGCACTTTGATTTCTTTCGGTAAATACTTCGCAGTGGAATGCCTGGATCCATTCCATCCATCCGTGGCTGGATGAGCGTGTACTGATATCTCATTGGGGTTTTAATTGCATTTCCCTAGTGACTTAGTGTTGAGTACCTTTTCGTGTGTTTATCAGCCATTTGTATATCTTCTTTGGGGAAGTGTCTGTTCAGATCTGTTGGCCATGTTTTGGGGCTGTTTTGTTTTGTTTTGTTTTGTTTTTTTACTGTGTTTCGCGAGTCCTTTATTCTGGATGTAAGGGCTTGATCAGATATATGATTTGCAAATATTTTCTCCCAGTCTGTGGCTTAGCTTTTCATTTTCTTAACAATATCTTTTGAAGAACACAAGTTTTTAATTTTGATGGTGACTCTATCAATTTGTTCTTCTATGGATCGTGCTTCGGTGTCATATCCAGGAAATTTTTGCCTAACCAAAGGTCATAAAGGTTTTCCCCTGAACTTTCTTCTAGGACATTTTGCTTTTTGGTTTTAAGTGTATGAGCCATTTTGAGTTAATTTTTGTATATGGTAAAAACATTGGATTAAGGTTCTTTTTTTTTTTTTTTTTTTTTTTTTTTTTGCAAATGGATATTCATTGTTCCAGCCCCACTTGTGGAAAAAATTATTGTTGTGGGATCATTGAGCACGACGGTCAAGAAAGAATTCTTGAGACATTTTAGGTGCAACTTAGTAAGTTTACTTAAGTAGCATGGGAACAGGACCCTTAGGCAGGAAGAGCTGCGCTTTTCCTGAATGAAGTTGGTGGTTATATGCTTAGTGCTCCAACGGGAGGCTATGTGCAGAGAGTATTAGATCGTAAATGTTTTCTTCAAATTCTACGTGTAAAACTACTTTCGCAAGATTTCTCTTGTGTGCATCATTCAGCTTGATATTAACTTTTGGTGAGATTCCCAGGCAGTCATGAGACCCTTTAAAAATGTAGCAACCATTAAAAAAAAAAAGAATAGAGCAACCAGTGTGTATTTGATCCTTATCAGAACTATGCAGGCTATAGGTCAGCCTTCTGGGCTAAAGAACATTTTTCTGCATCTGTCTCTCATCAATTGTCCTTGTCCTATTGAATTGCTTTCGCACTTTTGTTGAAAACTAGTTGTTCATATACGTGTGGTGTTTTTGGTCTCTTTATTATTTTCCATTGATCTATGTGTCTGTCTTGACACTAATCCCATACTGTCTGGATACTGTAGCTTTATAATAATTCTTGAAACAAGGTAGAATTAGTCCTTCAGCTTTGTTTTTTCAAAGTCCTTTGCGTTTCCATATGAATCTTAGAGTCAGTTAGCCAATTTCTACAGAGAGATGAGAACTTTGAATGAACATATCAAACCTTTGTGCGAGTTTTAGTCATCAAACCACTTTAGAGATTAAAACACATTTTTTTTGTCAGTTATTCCAGGTAAGTCGTATGGTTGACATGCAAAAAAGTGTAAAATCGTCAAGAAAGCCAAGACTCAGAATTTTTAGGAGCTTATGGCAACGTGCATCCTACACCCCCAGGGGGTGTTTTACCAAGAGGTACTGTTACCATATGGGTTTTCATATTGTTGTTGTTGTTGTTTTAATCTGGATTTCCACCTGAAAGCCAGGCCACTGTGTTGCAAGATACTTCTCATCTTCGTTCCTGGGTTTTCTATCTAGGAGTGTATTCCGTTTCACTTAACAAAAATGCATTTTAGTGTTTTTTAACACATTGCCTGTGTTCCTCCTTGTTTAGCCTGGGACATTTTTAGAGTGAGATGCTATCAACATAACATCTATTTTATACAAACATTTAGCCCTTGCGGATGTTCCTGATAACTTACACTCTCCCTTCCCTTGCCTAGAAGAGTCACTTTCTAAATAATATACTTCCTCCTGTTCTTTTATGTATGGGTGGGCCATAGGACATGAGGAGTCAACTCAGCTTTGTGTGCCTGTCGCAAAACTTCAGACAGTTTATTCCCAGATTAGGATGGGATCCATTCCTCTTCCCAAAAGGCACCGGCCTGGCAGTGTAGTCATGCCAAGAGCACAGGTGCTGGGCTGCTGGACACTGGTTTGCAGTGTGGCCTTGTTGAGCCTCCACTTTTCCACTTTGAAGACATAAATAATGTCTCTCTCCGTCAAAATACAGCTCAGGGGGTTAGTGGTGATAAAGTGATGGGAACAATCACTTATTGTTCCTTGAAGTCAGACGCTGCGTTAAGCGCCTTACATTCATGTCTCTGCCCTCACGACTACTTAATGAGGTCGAGACTACAACATAAGAAATGCCAAGCAAAATGTGTGTTTGCGTCCCGATTAGCTAATACTTTTAATTACATTTTTTTTCAACGTTTATTTATTTTTGGGACAGAGAGAGACAGAGCATGAACGGGCGAGGGGCAGAGAGAGAGGGAGACACAGAATCGGAAACAGGCTCCAGGCTCTGAGCCATCAGACCAGAGCCCAACGCGGGGCTCGAACTCACGGACTGCAAGATCGTGACCTGGCTGAAGTCCGACGCTTAACCGACTGCGCCACCCAGGCACCCCTTAATTACATTTTTATCACGAAAGATTGTATGCATACACAAAAATAGAATAGTAAAGTGATTCCCCACATATCCATTTCTCGGACTCAAAAACTGTCAGGATTTTGCCACATTGGCTTCATCTGGCCTTTTGTGGGGTGGAGTGCAAGGGGGAGCTGCAGTATTTTTATTTTAAAAAGGTTGTTTTTTAATGTTTATTTATTTTTGAGAGAGAGAGAGAGAGAGAGAGAGAGAGCGCGCGTGAGCAAGCAGGGGAAGGGCAGAGAGAGAGGGAGACAGAATCCCAAGCAGGCTCTGTACTGTCAGCACAGAGCCTGACGCGGGGCTCGAACCCAGAAACCATGAGATCATGGCCTGAGCCGAAACCAAGAACTGGATGCTTAACTCACTGAGCCACCTGGGCGACCCAGGAGCTGCAGTATTTTAAAGCACATCTGAGGCCTTCTTTCATTTCATTTCCACAGATTTTAGTGTGCATCACTGAAATGTGTAAACATTTTCTTCCATGACCCAATAGAAGCCATTATCACACCTAACAGAATTAATAATTCCTTGAGATTACCAAATTTCCCTGATTGTCTAAAAATGTCTTTTTATAATTTGTTCAAATCAATGCAGACAAGGGCCACCTGTTTGTTACATTGGGTTGGGTCTCTTTTTAATCCGGGTGCTTCACTTGTTGAATTCGATTGCATGTGACTTCTCCCCCCACTCCCAGCAAAAGTCTTTATTGTTGTTACAGTTTTTTCCTTTCATGAGTCCCCACCCCCCCCTTTCAGTTCAATAAGAAATGTTGAAAGTTATGTCAAGGTTGTAAAAACTAATTTATGCCCTGTGAATATACTTGTCTTTGAAAGCCAGGTAAAGGGAAACAAGGAAAAGGCCCGGACAAATCTCGCGGGAAGAAACAGAAGAAACCGGAAGTGGACATTCTCAGCCCAGCTGCCATGCTGAACCTCTACTACATCGCCCACAACGTTGCCGACTGCCTGCACCTGCGAGGCTTCCGTTGGCCCGGTGCTCCCAAATCAAAGGGGAAAAACAAGACTTAATGGCGTTCCACAGAGAGCAGAACTTGGGGAAGAGAAATCGGGAAAATACAACTACTGGAAGCAAAATAGACTTTACCGAAGACAACTTGAGACGCAAGCTAAGTGTGCTTTTCTATGGTAGTTAATGATAAAGAAGTGCATTTGACTTCCCAGCTAAATGCAGCTACAGGAAGCCAATTTGGTTTTTCAGAAGAAGTTAAGGGGGAAAAAAGTCCGAGTAGTTCCTACTCAGGAATTGCGTGGTGGAATTGATAGGATTTTTCAAATTATAATTCTGGGTCAGAATTAAACCTGTTCTCAAAAGGCAGTTCTGGCTCACATGAATTGTTTTCTTTTGCCAAATGGTTTGTTATTTAGAAAAGGCGTGGCAAAAAGCAGAGGATTTGCTTATGAACATCCCTCTCGTGGGCACTCTTTCCCCATCTTTTTCAGGAAAAGTAATAAATACTTCGTTTCTATAATTTTCTTCTCAGCCGTCTGACTCTTGGCTGATTTTAATTAGCCAGGGGCACCGGTGGAGACTAAGATTGTCACCCCCCTGCTCTGACTTTGCTAGGACATGTAAACAAATGACTCAAAGGAGCGTGTTCCAGGGTGGGGAGACTGAGCAAATCTCTCCCTTCTTTCTGTTTCACTGGACTCTTCACCAGGTTTTCCTCCACACTTACATCTTCTTTCCACTTTCTGCAGGCTTTCTTTTAAACTTGGCTGACCCTAATTATGGAATTGGTGCTAGAAACTTGCCATGGGCATTTTGCTGATATTCCACAACCTCCCCAGGCTGTGCTGAGACACTTAAGAGATAAAACTACGGTTCTTTCTCTTCAGTCCAAAAGGCCCCAAAGCCCCAAATCTGAAACTTGGAAGGAAAGGCATTTTTAAGTATAAACACCATCCCCAAATCATTTAGCATTCCTTCCCTGCTTCTGCTCTGTCTTCCTGGCAGGTCGTGTCACTTCCCCCTACGCTGACACCTGCACTGTGGTCTCCAGTCACAGCTGTGAGCCCTAAGCCGATTCCTCTAAGGCAGCACCTGTCCAGGGATGATCTAGTTCATCTGAATTGCTTATAATGGTTCCACAGGTTGCCTTGTGAGGATCTCAAAGACTCATAAAGTTTGCTAAGGAAGGCTGCAACCTAGGACTCAGGATTTCATAAATATCAGAGAAAAAGGCAAATTCACGTGAAACCTTGCACCAGAGAAGTTGAATGTGTTTATTGGAAATGGCACTGGTCTAGCTGCCCTGTATGTGCCGACTCTGCGTGAGACCTTGGCTAGTTGTCAGAGGGGCCCTTGCTTGCTCGGGCGAAGGTTGGTGCTGCTTGCTGTTCACCTGAAGGGGGGCCTCTCAGTCCTCTGTTGACAGGCTTCGGAAAGGGAACACCTTCCCACTCTCCTAGACACTGCTGGGATGGATCCAAGTGGTTTATGATCACACTAACCCCGTTTCAGTCCTTCTCAAACTTGAGCGTGTGCATCATGGTCACCTGGGGGACATGTCGGAGTCCAGACCCCTGGGCCCTGCTCCTCGGAAGGGTGGGGTCGGGAATTTGCATTCCCTCTAAGCCCCCCCCCCCCCACCCCACCCCGTAGTGCTGCTGCCGGACCACAGCCTTGGAGAAGCACTGCTCTAGTTAAGGCTGCCTAACCAGGTGCTAAAAGGCTAGTTGAGTGTTTAAGCTTGTAGGATGTCTAATGCCCTTCTGTGCCTCGCTTGGTTCAGGAGCTCGGATCTGAGCAGTGTATGTTTATTGGAAGGCTAGGGAGGTGGCACTTGCAGAGCTTTTTTCTGATCTTGTCCCCAGCATAGATGACATCATTTAGGGGACTACAAGACATGCCAGGCAGCAGACATTGAAAGGCTAAGGAGATCATCTGGAAGTGGAAACGCTTTCTTTTGAGATAAATGATGAGCAGAAAGCCTAGTAAGCGTTGGACTAGAGGAAGCGCTAATCTGATTGGATCGGGCACGGTGACACCTAGTGAAGGAGGCTGATGCACAGGTTCCATCATGAGGAGGGCAGTTAGTCTCTGGTTCACCTCTGATGATGTGCCCACCTGGTCAGGCCGGCTGCTGATGCCGTGTCCTCCCTCTGCACTCCACCCATCTCTGCCTCCTGAGTTCTGCTTCCTGTAGGTTTCTGCTTTTCCCCAACTTCAGCTTATTGGGACCCCTGTGGGTCCCGTTGTAGCTTGTGGTCTCTTACTGTGCTTCCTTCGAGCGTCGGCTTCCTATGTGCTTCATTCTCTGGGTCTTACAGGACAGACTCTGATGGACCCACCTGGTCTTACAAGAGACCAGGCGCTGTCGTAGCAGCCAGTGGATGAGCTGTTGGGGGGTCAGGAGCCTCCCACTGGTCCAACCAGCTGTGCCTGAGGGATAGGACTGGTATTATTGGTCAGGTATTACTAAACATGGACACCCAAGATGACTCTTAATGGGATGGGGGGGTGGGTATTAGTGTGGTTGACAGGAGTGCTTTCTTTCCTTCTGGCTGTAATTCATCCCTTCTTAGACAAGATCCTGGAAAGAATTTGCCTCTGCGTTTTTCTTCACTTCCTTACCTTTCTGTCACACATTCTTCCTCTCACCTTTTTTTAATTTTTTATTTATTTATTTATTTTTTTTAATTTTTTTTTTCAACGTTTATTTATTTTTGGGACAGAGAGAGACAGAGCATGAACGGGCGAGGGGCAGAGAGAGAGGGAGACACAGAATCGGAAACAGGCTCCAGGCTCTGAGCCATCAGCCCAGAGCCCGACGCGGGGCTCGAACTCACGGACCGCGAGATCGTGACCTGGCTGAAGTCGGACGCTTAACCGACTGCGCCACCCAGGCGCCCCTCACCTTTTTTTTAAACACCATTTTTGTATTTTTTAAAATCCCAAGCCTATAGAAAGGTTGAAAGAAAGTACAACGAACACACAGACCCTTTACCTAGACCAGGATTCTCAATCTTGGCACCATTAACATTTGGGGCTGGATAACTCGTTACTGTGGGAACCTGTCCACTGCATTGTGGGATGTTCATTCCTGACCTCTCCCACTGGATGCTGGTAGCATCCCCTCAACTGAGGCAACCAAAAATATCTCAGACATCACCAAATATCCTTTGGGACACAAAATAGCTCCCAGTTGGGGCACCTGGGTGGCTCAGTCGGTTAAGCGTCTGACTTCGGCTCAGGTCATGATCTCACTGTCCGTGGGTTCGAGCCCCGCGTCGGGCTCTGTGCTGACTGCTCAGAGCCTGGAGCCTGTTTCAGATTCTGTGTCTCCCTCTCTCTCTGAGCCTCCCCCGTTCATGCTCTGTCTCTCTCTGTCTCAAAAATAAATAAAAATGTTAAAAAAAATTAAAAACAAAACAAAACAGCTCCCAGTTGAGAACCATTGAGATTCAGGAACTAACATTTCGTCATATTTGCACATGCACACGTACTGTGTATATACATGTACCCATATGTAAATGTGTATATGTTATATACATGTATAATACAAATATATGTATATACATGTAAACACCCATATATGTATGTATATTTTTTCTACATACATGTAATCATAGTGAGCAAATGTGGCAAAATATTAATTTGTGGATCTCTATAATATGTATATTATACAAGTATATGTATTATGTATGCATATATGTGTATTTATGCAAATGTGGCAACATGTTAAAATGTATATTCCATACACATAAATATATATATATGCACACTTTTTTTCTGAAACATTTCTATTTTATTTATTTTATTTTTTTATTTTTTTATTTTTTTAAATTTACATCCAAGTTAGTTAGCATGTAGTGCAGCAATGATTTCAGGAGTAGATTCCTTAATGCCCCTTCCCCATTTAGCCCATCCCCCCTCCCACAACCCCTCCAGTAACCCTCTGTTTGTTCTCCATATTTAGGAGTCTCTTCTGTTTTGTCCCCCTCCCTGTTTTTATATTATTTTTGTTTCCCTTCCCTTATGTTCATCTGTTTTGTATCTTAAAGTCCCCATATGAATGAAGTAATATGATATTTGTCTTTCTCTGACTGACTAATTTCACTTAGCGTAATACCCTCCAGTTCTATCCATGTAGTTGCAAATGGCAAGATTTCATTCTTTTTGATTGCCGAGTAATACTCCATTATATATATACCACATCTTCTTTATCCATTCATCCATCGATGGACATTTGGGCTCTTTCCATACTTTGGCTATTGTTGATAGTGCTGCTATAAACATAGGGGTGCCCCTTTGAAACAGCATCCCTGTATCCCTTGGATAAATACCTAGTAGTGCAACTGCTAGGTCGTAGGGTAGAACTATTTTTAATTTTTTGAGGAGTCTCCATAGTGTTTTCTAGAGTAGCTGCACCAGTTTGCATTCCCACCAGCAGTGCAAAAGAGATCCTCTTTCTCTGCATCCTCGCCAATATCTGTCATTGCCCGAGTTGTTAATGTTAGCCATTCTGACAGGTGTGAGGTGGTATCTTATTGTGGTTTTGATTTATATTTCCCTGATGATGAGGGATGTTGAGCATTTTTTCATGTGCCGGTTGGCCATCCAGATGTCTTCTTTGGAGAAGTGTCTATTCATGTCTTTTGCCCATTTCTTCACTGGATTATTTGTTTTTTGGGTATTGAGTTTGATAAGTTCTTTATAGATTTTGGATACTAATCCTTTATCTGATGTGTCATTTGCAAATATCTTCTCCCATTCTGTCTGTTGCCTTTTAGTTTTGCTGATTGTTTCCTTCGCTGTGCAGAAGCTTTTTATTTTGATGAGGTCCCAATAGTTCATTTTCGCTTTTGTTTCCCTTGCCTCTGGAGATGTGTTGAGTAAGAAGTTGCTGTGGCCGAGATCAAAGAGGTTTTTGCCTGCTTTCTCCTCCAGGATTTTGATGGCTTCCTGTCTTATGTTTAGGTCTTTCATCCATTTTGAGTTTATTTTTGTGTATGGTGTGAGAAAGTGGTCCAGCTTCATTTTTCTGCATGTCACTGTCCAGTTTTCCCAGCACCACTTGCTGAAAGACTATCTTTATTCCATTCTTTCCTGCTTTGTCAAAGATGAATTGGCCATACGTTTGTGGGTCCATTTCTGGGTTCTGGGTTCTCTATTCTGTTCCAGTGATCTTGAGTGTCTGTTTTTGTGCCAGTGCCATACTGTCTTGATGATTACAGCTTTGTAATACAGCTTGAAGTCCACTGAAACATTTCAAAGTAAGTTGCATACATCATTACTCTTCCTCCTAAGTACTTCAGCTCCTTGGACAAGGATGTTCCAGTATATAACCACAATGAGATTATCATGGTCAAGAAACTTAGATCAATACAACATGCTCTTATAGCCTATATTCATTTTTTTTCTAACCATCCCACTAATATTCTTTATGGATTTTTGGTCAGCAATATCTCTGTCATGGTAATGTAGTTGTTGTGTCTCTATAGTCTCTGTTAATCTGAAAAAGTTCCCCACTTTTTTTTTTTCATCTTTTATGATGTTGACATTTTTGAAAAGTCCAGACCCAGTTGTTTTTTTGGGATGTCCTCTCTTTTCAACCTACTACACTGAGACTTCTGCCTCCATTACTCCTGTAAAATTGCTTGATAAGTGCCGTTGTTCCATCAATGCTCAAATTCCATGGATTGCAAACCATACCATCATTTTATGTGCCACTAAGGAAGGGGGGAAGCCCGTCACCAATTAACAATGAAATACCATCAGTTTTATGACACATTGGACACATTTATGCCCAAATGTGAAAAAAAGAATGTCTTAGAACGGATAGAATGTGGTAATTGCTGAAGCCAACGCCGTGCTTGCATCCATTCCCCTCTTCTTGAGACTCCCTCTCTCGGCTTCTTTGATGCCGTCTCTTCTGGCTCTGACTGTGCTTTTCCATCTTTTGTGCTTCTCTCCTCCCTGCCCACCAGGTTCTCCCCATGCCGCCCCACCTTGGCTGTGCCCACTTGTCTCCTTTCCACTCCCCCCACCCTCCTCACCCTCGGCGATTGCACCAGGTTTGGGCACCGGCCTGTAAGCCATGAGCTTGGTGAATCAGACCTTCTCCCTGGGAGACATGAGGTGGCCTTGGAAAATCCAGGGAGAGGTCCTGCAGGCACTGGGGAATTTGGAACTAGGGCTCAGAAGAGAACCGTTGGCCAGGAGTGTAGGTTTAGATGTATTCAGTGGAAGCTCATGGCTGAAATCAAGGGCTGGTCAGTTGTGGAAATAAGAAAGTAGTGCAGAGTTAGGAGCCTTGGGGATAGTCCCCTTTCATAGAGGCAGAAGGAAGAAGAGAGACTGTCACAGATAGAATTACATTTTTTTAAATGTTTTATTTATTTTTGAGAGAGAGCACACAGGCTGGGGAGGGGCAGAGAGAGAAGGGAACAGAGGATCAAAGCAGGCTCTGCGCTCACAGTAGTAAGCCCAATGCGTGGCTTGAACTCACAAACTATGAGATTATGACCGGAGCCAAATTCAGACACTCAACCCACTGAGCCACCCAGGCACACTGGGACTGGCACAGATGGAGGAGAAGGAGGAGGAGGAGGAGGAGAAGAAGAAGAAAGGTGAGGAAACCTGGAAGAAAAGGGGGTGGTCTGTGGGACTACATGCTGCAAAGATGTCAGGGAGGGTGAGAGAATGGGAACAGGGACCGTGATCTGTTGGATGAAGGGTTCTCCTGTGTCAGTCTCCTCTGTATAATAGGGGATGAACATGAAAGTGGAAGGGAGGAACAAGGGGGCTTCAGCTGGTGCATACACCCAGTCCTCCTCCTGTCAGAATCCGGGTCTGCCCCCTGCCCCGCAGGCTGGAGCCATGCGTCCTTATATCCCCCTGGTGGTAGGAAGACGCAGCGTGTGTCCCTGAGTTCCTGTGAGAGCCCAGAGATGCCCCTGCTTGAAGCTGGGTCACATTGGTGGCCAGGTACTCCTGGTGGCTGGGCAGACGTGCAGGCAGAGCCACCTGCTGGTGGCCTTGGGGGCTGCATCATGTTTTGTCTTGCTGGTCAAAGCCAATTCTGGATTGATTTTCTCCTCACTTGATGTTCTGTACCACATACAAATCCCGTGTTGGCTGTTGCCCTCTAAAAATACGATATGATCATGTTATTCTTCTGTCTCAAATATTCCCATGGTGACCCACTGCTCTTGGGCTGAGACCAAACTTCCCACTGAGGTCCACCAGTGCTGGGTGGCCAGGGTGCTGCCTGCCTCCCGCCTCCCTGCACTTCTGCGCCCTGTTCTCGGCATTCCAGCCACTCCGGCTCCCTTCTGCCTCAGAGATTTTGCTCTTATTGTTCCCCCTGTGTGGGACACTATTCTCCCTGTCCCCTGGCTAGCTCCCGGCCATCCTTTAGACCCCAGCTTCCTATCTTCCAAGAGAAGTCTCCCTGACCCTGGGCCAAAGCAGGTCATGTGCTGTATACACTCTCCAGTGCTCTGTATCTTCCATACTTTTGCAATTAAGTGGCTAATTGTTTAATGGTTATCTTCCCTGCTGGAATGTAGCTCTGTGAGAGCAGGGCTTGTCGCCTTGTTGATGACTTTCTTGTGCCCTGTCACATTGCCAGCACCCTGGCATATAAATATTTGTCGAAGGATTTTTCTAACAAGCTATTTATGCTATAGTAGCAACCCCAAAATCTCTGTGGCTTAAGACAACAAAGGTTTGTTTCCATTTTGAATTTTTTTAAAGATTTATTTACTTAAGCAAGCTCTTACACCCAACATGGGGCTCAAACTCAACCCTGAGATCAAGAGTCACACACTCTTCTGACTGAGCCAGCCAGGCATCCCAACAAAGGTTTTTTGTTTTTGTTTGTTTTTTTTTATTTTTTAAAGTTTATTTATTTATTTTGAGAAAGAGACCACAAACAGGAAGGAACAGAGAGAAAGATTGAGAATCCCAAGCAGGCTCTGCACTGTCAGTGCCCAGCCTGATGTGGGGCTCAAACTCACAAACTGTGAGATCATGACCTGAGCTGAGCCACCCAGGCACCCCTAAAGATTGATTGATTGATTGATTGATTTAAGTAATCTCTTACACCCAGTGTGGGGCTCAAACTCATGACCTTGAGATCAAGAGTCACAGGCTCTTCCAACTGAGCCAGCCAGGTGCCCCAACAAAGGTTTATTTCTTATTAAAGCTTCAGTTCATGGAGCGCTGACCCAAAGGCTTATTTCTCCTTCAGGATCCATGTCCATTGAGCATGGGCTGGGGTCCTGCCCCTGGGCATCCTCACTAAGGGACCCAGGCTTACAGAGCAGCCACCACTTGGAGTACTGCAGGTTGCCAGGCAGAGAGAAGGAAAGAAAGCAGTATAAACTGCACATGGATTCTTAAAGTTCCCACCTGGAAGTGACAGATCACTTCTCTCATTTTATTGGCCAAAACAAGTCACATGGCCACACCTAACTTTAAGGGAGTGGGGAAATGCGATGCCACACATGCCCCCACCCCACCCCCTGTCCCCCCCCCCCCCGGGGGGACCAGGAATATCTGCTGAGCAGCACTAATGACCATCTGAAGCACACATTACCTTCGTAATAAAAAAGACCCAGAAAACAAAAAGGAAACACAATAATTAAGGCTGAGAAACAAGTGGTACAGAGAGTCCGATTCAAGAAGGAATGCATCCTCAAGATGCTGCATCTGTGCTCTTGTGTCCTGTTTATTGCGCCACCCATAGAGGGGTCCACAGGTGTTAGGATACCCGAGCAAAACAGAGTTTTAAGCTTCAAAACTCTTCTTATCTCCGATCACATTTTCTTCTCCAACTTCTTGAGAGACTATTCAAATAAGATGACTGTTCTTAAATATTTTATTTTGATCGATGTTTAAATTTATCAAAATGAAACTCATAATCCAGCAATTACATTATTTGTATTGAGACTGCATGCTTCCTGATTTCCTATGTAAAAAGAAAAACCTAAGATTTTGTCAGTTGCAAAAAAAAAAAGAAAGAAAAGAAATCCCCTGAGTTCAACCTTCCCATTTGTTCAAGACAGATCAACAATGAAAGAATACCATGAAGCCTGAGTTCCTGCTCTGTGCTGTCTTCTTCAGTGGCCTCCCCAAGTCATGGAGCCTTAGCAATGACCCATCACCGGAACCCTGACTACAGCCTGCTGCCACTGCCCTGGGAGAGGGGCGTTGGGGGGCTGGCACTGCTGCTCTCGAAGCAGCATTCAGCCAGAGGTGGTCCCCTGGTGGATTTCACCTGGCTCTCCCCTTCAACCTCTATAGCTGCAGAAAGGTCCATCCACTCTGCTATCTGACAGCCTTACACACTCCTAGAGACAGTTCTTTGTGGAGAGGACACCTGTTCTGCTCCAGGCCGAACACTCCAGTCCCTTCTACCGCTTTTTACTTAACATAACTCATCTTGGTCACCCTATTCTGGATGCCTCCAGTGTGTCATTTCTTCTGTAGCTAGGATGGGGCATCCATATTTCACATCCCAGCAAGGCTCTGGCCTCCTGAACTCTGGACTTTAGACCATCTTTCCGGTCCACACTGACCTGAGACTTTTGGAATAGATTCATTCTTCATTTAAATAGTTCAAGGCTTGGTGTGGCCATTGTGGAAAATAGTTTGGTGGTTCCTCAGAAAGTTCCTCATAGAGTTACCGTATGATCCAGCAATCCCACTAATGGTATATGCCCAAAAGAATTGAAAGCAGGGAGCCAAACAAATACTTCTACACCAATGTTCATAGCAGCATTATTCACAACAGCCAAAAGGTGGAAATAACCCAGGTGTCCATCAGCAGGTGAATGGATAAACAAAATGTGGTCTATACAGACGATGGAATATTATTCAGCCTGGAAAAAAGGAAATTCTGATACATGCTACGACATGGATGAATCCTGAAAACCTTATACTAAGTGAACTAAGCCAGATACAAAAGGACAAATACCGTATGGTTCACTTATATGAGTTCTCTTAAATGTTCTCTTGAACAGTGATGAAGGTTGTACATTGTGAATGCACCTAATGCCACTAAACCAGATACTTAGAAATGGTTAAAGTGATAAATTTGTTGTTGCATGTATTTTACCACAATTAGAAAACATACCACAACTATATAGTCAACTAATCTTTGACAAAGCAGGAAAGAATATCCAATGGAGAAAAGCTCGTCTCTTAGACAAATGGTATGGGGAAAACTGGACTGCTTTCTCACACCATACACAAAAATAAATTCAAAATGTATGAAAGACCTAAATGTTAGACAGGAAACCATCAAAATCCTAGAGGAGAACACAGGCAGCAACCTCTTTGACCTTGGCTGAAGCAACGTCTTACTAGACACATCTGCGAAGGCAAGGGAAACGAAAGCAAACATGAACTGTTGGGACTTCATCAAGATAAAAAGCTTCTGCACAGTGAAGGAAACAATCAAAGCTAAAGGCAACTACAGAATGGGAGAAGGTGTTCGCAAATGACCTATCTGATAAAAGTTTACCATCCAAAATCTGTAAAGAACTTATCAACTCAACACCCAGAAAACAAATAACCCAGTTAAGAAATGGGCAGAAGACACGAATAGACACTTTTTCAAAGAAGACATCCAGATGGCTAACAGACATATAAAAAGATGCTCAACATCGCTCATCATCAGGGAAATACAAATCAAAACCATGATGAGATACCACCTCACACCTGCCAGAATGGCTAACATTAACAACACAAGAAACAACAGGTGTTGGCAAGGATGTAGAGAAAGGGGAACCCTCTTGCACTGTTGGGGGGAATGCAAACTGGTGCAGCCACTCTGGAGACCAGTATGGAGGTTCCTCAAGAAACTGAAAATAGAACAACCCAGAATCCAGCGCTTGCACTATTAGGTATTTACCCAAAGGACACAAAAATACAGATTTGAAGGGGTACGTACACCCCAATGTTTATACCAGCATTATCAACAGTAGGCAAACTAGAGAGAGAGCCCAAATGTCCATTGACTGATGAATGGATAAAGAAGATGTGGCCATATATATATAACATACACACACAATGGAATATTACTCAGTTATCAAAAAGAATGAAATCTTGCCATTTTCAATGATTTGGATGGAGCTAGACTGTATAATGCTAAGCAAAATAAGTCAACCAGAGAAAGCCAAATGATTTCACTCATATGTAGAATTTAAGAAACAAAACAGATGAACATATGGAAGGGGGAAACAAACCGCAAGAGACTCTTGGTGATAGAGAACAAACCATGGGTTGACAGAGGGAGGTGGGTGGGAGATGGGCTAGATGGGTGATGGGTACTAAGGGGAGGACACTTGTCATGATGAGCACTGTTTGTAAGCGATGAATCCCTGAATTCTACTCATGAAACCAATATTGCACTGTATATTAATTAACTAAAATTTAAGATTAAAAAAAAAACAAAACACAAACCCAACCAAGGCTCTTTGTTCTAGATCTCCTGTAGAAGTGGGAAGGAAGAGACAGCTTATGCAGCACAGACTTCCCACAAGAAACTTTCTGTCTGCAATGGAGCAGTGGTGGGGGGGTGGGAAGCAGATGTGATCCCCACCCCCCAGGACTCCTCCCTTACCTGGCTCCCTCCCTCTGCACGCAGCCTTATTGTTCATCTTTTCCCTGTGACTCAGAGAAACCCGGATGCTCTTTCTGGCCTCCTGCACAACTCAACTCAAGGCCCCCAAACCACATCACTTGCCACCACCCACTGAACCACCCATCCCTTGACCCTCCACCTGCCTTCACCTACTTCCCACAGAAAACACTTCATCCCTGGCCTTTCTTGACATTCCCTGGTTCAGAGTCTGCACTTCCTACCTCCTAATTTGCACCTTGGATCTGCTACTCTGTGAACAGCCTTCCCCAGTTATATCAACCTTGTGTTTTCTCTCCTGTTTGAGGATGTAAAATGCTTAATGATAAATGAGACAGAGAAGCTGTGAATGAAAGGTCAGGCTCATGGCAGGGTCAGCACAAGGACAGCATGCAGGAATCTGGTGGCTGGGCAGACTCAGGCCTGCCGGCTCATCAGTTTCAGGCCCCTGGCCACTGGGTGACCCTCAGACTCTGGCTTCTGGGGAACCAGTCACCATCATACTGACCGTAGTCCTATTTTACACAGATAGGTCACTGGGAGAGCTGTAAAACAACAATGTCCACCCATCTGGGTCTACCCATTGGCAATGGGAGTTGAATCACCCAGTGCCATTTGGCTCATTCTCCGTCTCCAGGTGTCCTTCAGCCTGGACTTCTTTGGAAGTCTGCTCCCAGCTGTGTGCAGCCCATGGGCTTCTGTTCTATAAGACTGCTGAGCTCTATCCCCACTGTGGAAGTCACCCTGTGAGAACCTACCAAGGATAGAAGCCTTGAGAGACAGTGAAAGGAGGGCTGCACCGGATGTACAAGGAAGGAGTTACTATGGGAGCAGTGTTGGCATGAAGAATCCCTTTACCCAGCTTTGCTGTGATTGATGGATCAATTTAAAATCCTTTTCTAGTTTCAATCTCTGGCCAAAATGAAGCGGCCTATTGACTGCTCTTTCCCTCCATGACCAGTCTGACTTACCACCATGCCCAGTCAGAGCTTACCAAGGTCTGTCTGTCCTACCCATTGCCCCAGATCTTTGCTCCTTATCCAGATCCCTCCATTCATTGGCACTACTGGGGTCTCCCACTGTCTTCCTAGAGCCTATATATTGACCCCATCCCTTTGTGGGCTCCAGGGTGGTCAAGGGACATCAAAATGCCTTATCCAGCCCCAACACCACTGCTGGGGTCAGCCCAGCCCAGAATGGTCTTCAACTGCTATCACGTACAGGAGGCTTATGGGCAAGAACTGCTTGTTATGGACAGAATTTTGATGTCATCCCCCTCCCCATCTGAATTCATATGTTGAAGCCCTAACTCCCAGTGTGATGAGATTTGCAGATGGGGCCTTTGGGAGGTAATTAAGGTTAGATGAGGTCATGAAAGTAAGGTCCTTGTCAGAGGGGATTGGTGTCCTTATAAGAAGGGATATCAGAGAGCTCACTTTCTCCCTGCCCATGCACAAAGATGACATCACGTGAGCACATGGCAAGAAGGAGACAAAGCCAAGCCTTTTGGCTTCAGAATGAAACCTGTCTTGCTGGCACCTTGACCATGGGCTTCCCAGCCTTCGGAACGAGGAGAAATAAATTGCTGTTGATTAAGCCATTCATTTTGTTACAACAGCCCAAGCAGACTAATACACTGATCAACCTCTAGATCCAGAAGACACATTTAGGACCCCACCTTTAAAAAATTGTTATTAACATTATTATAATAGCATTAAATTAATTATTAAGGAAAAATCTGGATTCTTCCATACTAATATACCAGGTGACTTTATTTTTCATATTTTAGAATTTATCCAAAAATATTGACTGAATACCTCATATGTGTTAGGCACTATCTGGGTGTTGGCAACATCAAGATGAATCAGACTTGACCCTTGTTCATTTTGGATATTTTTTCCAGTCTTTCCAGGTTCTTTGCAAAGACAGTCAATTTTTCATTATATATTTACTCTTGTAATAACACAAATACATTTTATTTGTTTTTTTACTTAATATTATAATTTTTTAAAATTTTAGTTGATACACAGTGCTGCATTAGTTTCAGGTATACAACTTATTGATTTGACAGGTTTATACATTATACCGTGTTCACCATGAGGGTAGCTACCATCTGTCTCATTACATCACTATTACAGCACCATTGACTGTATTCCTTGTACTGTGCCTTTTTTCCCCATGACTTATTCGTTCCATTACTGGAAGCTTGTATCTCCCTTTCCTCTTCACCCATTTTGCTCAACCCTCTCACCCCTTACATCTAGCAACCATCAGTTTGTCCTCTGAATTTATAGGACCAATTCTGCTTTTCATTTGTTTATTCATTTAGTTTTTTTTTTTTTTATTCCACTTAGTGGAATCATGGTTATTTGTCTTTCTCAATCTGACATATTTCACGTAACAACATAATACCTTCTAGGTCCATCCATGTTGTCTCAGATGTCACAATTTCATCCTTTTTTATGCCTGTATAATATTCGTGTGTGTGTGTGTGTGTGTGTGTGTGTGTGTGTGTGTGTGTGTGTGTTTCCTTATCCATTCATCTATTGATTGACACCTAGATTGCTTCCATACTTTGGCTATTGTCAATAATGCTGCAGTAAACATAGGGGTACATGTATCTTTTCAAATTAGTATTTTCATTTTCTTTGGGTAAAAAGCCACAGTGAAATTATAGATCTTATAGGATTTCTTTCTTCCTCTTTTTCTTTTCTTTCTTTCTTTCTCTTCTTCTCTTTCTTTCTTTTTTTCTTTCTTTCGAGCATGCACACAATGTGGGAAGAGGGACAGAGGGAAAGAGAGGATCTTCAGCAGGATCCATGCTCAGCAGAGCTCAATCCCATGACCCTGGGATCATGACCTGAATTGAAATCAATAGTCAGAGGCTCAACTGACTGAGCCACCCGGGTCCCCCCAAATCATATGAGATTCCTATTTTTAATTTTTTGATGAACTTCCGTACTGTTTTCCACAGTGGTTGTACCAATTTACACTCCCACCAACAGTGCATGAGGGTTCCTTTTTCTCCACATCGTCACCAACACTTGTTCTTGCTTGTCATTCTTATTTTAGCCATTCTAACTGGTGTGAGGTGATATCTCATTATATTTTTGACTTCCATTTCCCCAGTGATTAGTGATGTTGAGCATCTTTTCGTGCGTCTGTTGGCCATCTCATAAACTTTTTTTTTAAGCACTGTCATAGTCTTAGCGAAGGGCAATTTTTAGATGTTGAACTGGATGTTTGCAGAATTATAATCTTTTTAATGTGTGGTTTCATCGTCTTCATAGCTGTCTGTTAATAGCTGTGTGGTATTCTATTCAGTTGACGTACTGTAATTTACCTGAGGATCCATTATAGTGGGATGTTTATATTGCTTCCATTTTTTGCTGTTATATATAATGCTGGATGAATGCCTTTTTGTATATAGATAATTCAAAACAATGCCTTTTGTTTTGAATAATTTCCTTGCAGTAAATTCCCATGAGTGGGATTACTGGGTCAAAAATGGGGCACATTGTTTTCCAGAGGACCGGGAATTGACTTGCAGGGCCACTGTAATGATTTGATTCTCACACTTGCACTTGAGCCTGGTTTGCTTCTGCTGAAGAAGGCATGGTGGAGCAGTAATGCAGGGCAGAATTCAGGGAATGACCAGTTAAAGCACGGTCTTCATGCTGTCATCTGCTGCTCACGTTTGCACAGATGTACAAAACCCATCCAGTTGGCCCTGGATTTAGGATGTCATCGTAAACTGTAGGTTTACTTTGCTTGGAGGTCAAGTGCATGGGATGTGGAGCAAGATGTCTGTAATCAAATCCCAGCTCCACCGGACAGTTAGGTGTGTGACTCTGGGTCAAGTTTCCTCATTTGTAAAACGAAAGCTTAAAAACAGAACTTATTTCCCAGGGTATTGCGAAGATAGAAATGAGATACTACACGTCACATGTTCAGCCCAGTGCCCAGAACCTGGGAAACACACAATACACGTTACGTAGTTATGGCAATAGGACTTATTAAGGGATGTGTTTTTGATGCAGTCTGCTATTCAGACCGCGGGACTGGTTTCTTCCTACCTTCAAGTTTGTTCCCACACACAAATCTTCTGAAATTAACTGTTTTAAATTCTCAGCCAGCACTTCATTCTGTACATCAGAATGGAAAGCTTAAAGTCAAATCAATTAACAAAAAGGACTGTGCAGGGGTGCCTGGGTGGCTCAGTCAGTTAAGCGTCCGACTTCGGCTCAGGTCATCATCTCGCGGTTCGTGGGTTCAAGCCCCGCATCGGGCTCTGTGCTGACAGCTTGGAGCCTGGAGCCTGCTTCGGATTCTGTGTCCCCCTCTTTCTCTCTGCCTCTCCCCCGCTTGTGCTCTGTCTCTCTCTCTCTCTCTCTCTCAAAAATAAACATTAAAATTTAAAAAAAAAAGGGGGGGGCTACGCAGAGAGTTCTGAAGAAGCATGTGTTATGTCCTTGAACTCAGAGAGCTTACATTTTTCAAACATTCAGCTTTGAAAGGGGATAAATGCATCGACCATGGCTCCAAAACAGCAGGGAACCCCTGGTCAGTTGGCATTGCCCCGTCACTAGCGGGTCCGGCTGGGGAAGTGGAGCGAAGCGCGGCTCAGGAAATGATTACAGCTTCGTGGCGTGAGTGAACGGACCTGTCTTCAAGTCTGAAGGAAGTCATGTGCTTTTATTTTTTATTTTTTATTTTTTTTAGTCATGTGCTTTTAAAACTAATATACCCACTTCAGAGTGACAAGAGAGTAACCGAATCTTTTCAAAAAATACATCTTTTTCTCAAAATAAAATTCAGAAGGCCAAGTGAAACTCTTAGTGGTCCCCAGGTCCCATTCTGTGGTTAAACTGTCGGGGCTCCGTCAAGGCTGTCCGTGTGGACGCGGGCTTTGTTTTTCACAAGACACAAAGCTAAGCTCCACAAGATTCACTGTTCAGAGGCACTCCTGTTCTCATGGTAACTGATGGTCCATCAGCACCAAAATCTAGAAGAGGCAGCAGGGCAGCGTGAAGATGTTACTACGACAACCGGAACTTAGAGTGTACATTTTTAAAGGAGTGTGGGAGGGCTTAATTTCACCTCACTTGCTTCAAGAAAGCCTGGGTAAGAGGAGTCAGGCATTTCGGAAAACAGGGATGCTCTAGAATCCGAGGTCTGGACTCACAGCCACAGCGCCGGCCGGAAGATGGGGATAGCCGGGTGTAGCCTGCAGAGTTCGGTGAAATCACCTCGGGGGGGGAAAAAAATCACCTCAGCAAAACGTTGCTCCATCAGAAGTCATACAAAGATGTGGTGGTGTTGGGAGTAGGCAGGGTTGAGGAATGTTCCAAGAGAAGCACTCTTGATTTTTAGCCTTCACGGAATTTGCAGATCAGAGATGACCAGGAAAAAATGGACTTGCTTTAAAAAAAAAAAAAAAAAAAAGGCCATCTGAAAATAAATAAGCAAAAGGGTCCGTTCTCCACAGCTTGGAATGTACAGGTACTACTAGGAATTTGAAAAGGATAGGGCACTTCTGCTTTCCTCTGAGGATGTGAATTCATTTCTCCTTCTGGGCCTCAGAGAGCTGACTGAAGATGGTGTCCTGGGAAGTTGCACACCTCCCACTTCAGTCCCGGGGCTGCGGCAGGTCTGCGGACCCGGCCGAGGGGTGCCAGCCCCGTGTGTGGCACCAGAAAGAGCTCCTCACACTCTGGGGCTGGTATTTGTGTCCCAGGGCCCTGGTTGCCTGCTGCCAGCCGTTAGTGGTGACAGCCCACCCAGCCTGGCCAGCTTCCCCCGTTAATGGCGTTAATGGCCTTGGCTTCCACCTCCCTGGAGCGATTCAACACTGCCCCAGTGTCTCCCTGTTACCTGAACCGTCTCCCTAACACCCCCCACTTCTCTTGGTCTTGCTCTCTTTACTCAGTTTACTGAGTGTGGCCCAGGCCCTGCTCACCTGAAGGTCTGGGCGGAGCCAGGAAATCAGCATTTTTTTTTTAGCCAATTACAGAGAGGTCTCTGAGGCAGGAGTCGTGCAGCTCAGAGCGAGGAGCCTGATCTAGTAGAGAAGCTTCTGTCCTCACATTTCTTTAATTCTCCCAGCGATCCTCTTGGGCTCAGAAGGGTGAAGTAACTTACCCCTGGTCACACGGCGGTACTCAACTAGATGTGACTCCAAAGCCAGAGCTTGAGCCCACCCCATGTGAGTGAGAGTGGAAGGGTCTATTCTGCCAGCGGACCATCCAGGGGGGCTGTTGCCGGCACCTGGGAGCCTCCTGCTTTCACATCGCTCTTTTGTGCCCAAGCTCACTGGGTGGGGTTCATAGCAAGGTTACATACACCATCTCAAAGGCTCACTGACGCTCTGGCACATTCTGACATTCTGCTTTCTAATTTTCTGTATTTTGTGATGTTTTGGCATCTCTGGGGCCTTGCAGGCCCGGAGAGGGACAGCCCCTCCCATGGTTACTTTCTAGAAATAGCAGACAACTCGCCTGTGAGCCTACGTTTGATACGCAAACCAACCAATCCGCCCCTCTCCCCCACATTTGCCTCCTTTTATCAGGTTCCTGCAGTCAGGACACTGTCCTACCCTAAATCGCCCCAGGGCCAGATACCAGACAACTAGGGCTGCCCCTGGAGCCAGAGCCCCCCGAAATTACCCCAACCAGCGCATCCTGCCTTGCTTGCCTACACACCCTGCCTTGTCCGATCCTTCCAGCAAAAGCCACAATAAAGCCTCCGGCCCATGCTGTCTCCTCATTCCTGACGCTGGTGGCTCCCAGTGAGGCTCGAGCAGCGGTGTGCCCCTCCTCTTGGGAACTGTGAGCAACAAGAGTTTTGTTTCTTTTCTGTTTTTTGTTTTCCTGGACTAAGCGGCTTTGCAGGGGAAAGGCAGGATTACGATGGATTTAAGAGCTGGCTTTGGGACCCGTCTTGCCAAAGTTGGGCACAACACTGACAAAGTGCCGGTTTACTGCACCCACCGCTTGGCTCGGCCTGTCTTCCTTATCCCCTGTTCGGCCGCGTTGGGGCTCCGCTTCTTTCTTTCCCATCACGGGCCAGGGAACCATGGCCTCCAGGGAACCTCCACGCATGCGGCCAGCTACTTCCGGGGTGCTCAGAGCCTCCTCTCCACACTGACCTAGGGCAGCCTCATCCTCTAGCAGCGTGCCTGTTAGAAGCACGACTTGATCTTCTGGAGGGACACCCTCCAGCAAGGCCACGCGAGCCTTGATCTGGACACCCATCTCGTGGCCGGTCAACCCAAGGGCGTGTAGCTTCGGGGTGAGGACAGAGAGCTGCATGTCAGTGACTGAACCGTGACCACCAGCACCGCTTCCACCCAGAATGAGTCAAGAAAGAGTAACAAAGTATTTTTCCTGTGGCAGTCGTCTGATCTGTTGGCCTGAATAAAAAGAATCCTGGGTTCATTTGCAAGAAGACATCTTCTTCTGGGCTTAGCCTCCTACCTGGCACTCTCCCTGCCCTCCTCTTCCAGGATAGGGCCCCTCTTCTCCAGTTCCTGCCTCTTCCGCCCCTCCCCTAAAGCCCAAGGCCAGGCCCAGGACGGGATCAAGGACTGGACCTTGACCTCACTTCCTCCATTTCCCTCACTGCAACCCCTGCTGGAATCTACCAAGGCTCTGGGTTCTCAAAGCTGCAGGGCTCCTCCCTAGCTCTCCCGGCCCTAGGGGGTCAGGGGCCACCTTCCAGCCCAGGGCCCCTGGGGCAGCAGCCCCTGTCCTGCCGCCTCCTCCCCCCTGCACACTTCATTTATGCCACCTGAACCATCAGCTCAGTCTCAGTGCCTGCTGGCCTTGTCTTCCTTAGCTGACCAGGTGTAGTTTGGAAGGTCAGTAAGAGTGACGACATGACGCACAGGATACTGGCAACACTGGACAGGGCACGTGACGTGGGCACCTTTTCAGCCTTTTCAATGGTGGAGTCATGGCACAGATGAATTTGGCTGGAAGAGGAGGGGCCGCCGGGGGGGGGGGCGGGCGGGGCGGGGGGGGGGGAGCCGTTGGGTGGAAAAAGGGCTACTGGCGGTGAGGCCTTGAGAGGCAGGCAGAGGGCTCCCTCCGGAGGTCTGAGCAGGATTCAGCCAGGGGTGTGTTGTGGGATCTGCGGAAGCGGCCTGTGCTCCTGGACAGGAGGAAACGGGAGGAGGTGCTGCAGAGACGGGCAACGGAACGGGGCGGGGGTAGAAACGAGAGGGACCTCGCAGAGTTACAGAGTGGGGAACGGATCCTTGTCATAGAGGGGGTGCTTTTGTAGACTTTCTGGAATCTCTGGTTTTAAAAGCAGCATTCGCTGTGCTGAAGGGGTGGCAGGCTGCAGGTTATCTGCTCTCACGGTGCAGTTTCACCTCCTGCTGGGCTTTGTAGAACCTTCTAGGAAACCCCTGACAACACCCCTACAAGGTGAGTGGTGATCCCATTCCAAAGGGCTGGAGATCATGGACTTTGGAGTTGCTCCCAAATAATCACACCCTTGACTCCTTAATTTGTGAATTCCCAAAGGCCTCCTGCCTTATCAAGATTTAGTGATGGTTTGGAAAGCAAACAGGAAGGTGCTATCTGAGTAGGAGGGTAGAGGCTTGACCTTGAGGGCTCTGAGGAGCCCTCCTGTGCTGTTTACAGGGACAGGGCTGACAAGTAGCCTCTGGGCACAATGGCCTCTGTGCCTTCCTGCACCAGGCTGACTGGCTGTTGACTCCCATACCTCACGTTCTCCACCTGAGACAACACGGGGGAGTCGGCAGAGCTCCTCCAAAATGAAATTAGAGTTACTTTCTGGGGTGAAAATTAAGAACCAGAACATGATCGAAGACATTGGCCAACCAGAGAAAGCAAATAACATGAGGCATTTGTAGCCAAGAGTGGCGGAAAGACTGGAAACGCCCACACAGCAGTTGGCCGCATCAGACCAGAACCTCTGGGACACACGGGACGAGCCTTGCCCCAGAAGAGGAGAAAAGCAAGTGTCCTTCCTTTTCTGAGTATCTGCCCTCCTTCTGACACCTGCCAGCTATCCAGGTGTGAAAGCTTCCTGGCAACTTGCTGTCTGTTCATCCCCAACCCAACTCACACTTCAGGAAGAGTGGTCTCTCCCAGATTCCTCCTCAGCCTTGAGTTTTCTCTAACCTCTCTTACCCTGGGCTTGTACTCTCATTATGCACACATTATTCATAATTATTAATTTTCGTTTAGACTTTCCCATTTATAGCAGTTTACATTCACGTTCATGTTCACACAAGAACTGTGTGAGAGGGGCGCCTGGGTGGCTCAGTCGGTTGAGCGTCCGACTTCGGCTCAGGTCATGGTCTCGTGGTCTGTGAGTTCAAGCCCCGCATCAGGCTCTGTGCTGACAGCTCAGAGCCTGGAGCCTGTTTCGGATTCTGTGTCTCCCTCTCTCTCTGCCCCTCCCCTGTTCATGCTCTGTCCCTCTCTGCCTCAGAAATAAATAAAACATAAAAAGAAAAAAAAAAAAAGAACTGTGTGAGAATGGCAGATCGGTGGTAGTTGTAGGTATTCCCTTTTCTCTGGATAAGGGAACTGAGCCCAGAGGGTTGGGGACTTGCCCAAGGTCGTACAAGGCAGGATCCATTTTTTTTTTTTTTTGAGTTTATTTATTTATTTTGAAAGAGAGAAAGTGTGAGTGGGGGAAGGACAGAGAGAGGGAGAGAGGATCCCAAGCAGGCTCCACGCTGACGGCACAGAGCCCAACACGGGGCTCGACCTGGGGCTCCAACTCAGGAACCACGAGATCATGATCTGAACCAAAGTTGGACACTTCGCCGACTGAGCCACCCGGGCACCCCTGCGGGATCCATATTTGAACCTCGTTCTTCTGACCTCTTTCCAGTGCCAAGCTCCATGAGTAAAATTAATGGCATTTTATCTATGTTATCTATTTTGAAATACCTTCACACGTACACCTTTGCCATAGCTGGAATGCCTGCCCACTCACCCAACCCTCTGATCCTCCTATCCTACTAATTCCTCCAACCTCCCAACCTGTTGGAATTCTACTTATCCCTCGAAACGTAGCTTAAATATCACCTCCCCAGTAATGGCTTTCCTCCCGACTCAGGGAAGAGCGACTGTGTCTTCCTTCAGAGTCCGGGACAGGTGCATCTGTGCCTGTGTGCCTAGGACAGGAGTCCACATCCAGTTGCAGGAGAGCCCCAGAGGGAGTGTCTGGGCGGTTAGCTTCTGTCGTAGGAGGCAGGCTCTACCTGCTGTTGAGGGCACACACGACGAGGAATGGCCCCCATCCGGGAGCTGGGCGGCCGAGAGGAATGACAGATGCCCGCCACAGCCCACGTCTCCGGCTGCTTGGCAGCAACAAAGACAATTCTCCTTCTTCTTACACTTTGAAAATGAAAATGCTGTCACCGACACGTTGACGCTACCGCTTGTATAATCAAGAGTGTGCGCGGTCCCCCAGTCTCCCCCCCCCCCCCGCAAGGGAAACAACCCAGAGTCTTTTATCAGTGCCTACTTCCGCTTCTGGTCCAGGATTTCTGGGTGGTGCCCACCCTCTTCTAGACCCTCTAACCCAGCAGTTCACAACCTTCTTCCACCCCAAGGCCTCTTTGTAAAACAAACATTTGGTAACATCCCCTTGACTACCCTGAAAATGAAATTCAGAGGTAAAAATCTAACTGTGTCCTCGGTAGTAAAGGGGACATAGGTAACTTAGAAAAAATAAAACTTATTTCAATAAGTAAATACTCAGGCACAACAAATCTAGATGTCATAAGAAAGGAGTCTGACGCTTGCAGCTACATGAATGTAGTCAACCTGCTGTCAGGTAGCTGGCTTCCACCTCGCACTCGATGAGTATGTCAGGACAGTATATTCAAATGTGGAATTATATTACTTCTAACAGAGTTCCACCAAGTGTCATGCCCCCTAGCGGTAGTGCTACGGAGGACCACTGCCTCGGAGCTATCACAGGGCGCCGTTTCCCTCCTTAACACGGTTCTAGACGCCTTTGTGCCTGGCTAATCAGTCAAGTCTGCAGCGCAGTATTGGCACCACGTGGGAGCGTGTTAGAAATACAGATTCTCCGGCCCTGCCTCACAACTACTGAATTCAGATCTGCACTTGAATGAGACCTCCAGGTTATATGCATACAAGCTAACGGCTGAGAAGCACCTGCACTCCTGGGGGACATAGTAAGGGAGGGGGTAAGCCAGTCTCACAGAATAAGTCTTCTTCAATATTGCCATCTTGAGGTTCTCTTTACTGGGACTGCCCTAAACCAAGAAGGCATCAGTTCAGAATTTAGCCAGGAACACAGAAACCACTTACAGTACTTCAAGTAGAGAGGATTGAATGCAAGGGATTGATTACGTATGTGATAGAAGAGTTAGATGGGAAGCCAAACAAGTGGAGGTCAGCAGCAACAGGAAGCACGACTGCCCCGACCCTCAAGGGAACAAGGAGAGGAGGTGGGGTTACTGGAACCCAAGATTACCCCGGGGAAGCTGATGTGAGGGAGGAAGCTCATTTGCTGCCAGAGATGTCACCTGAGGCAGGAAGAGGAGAAATGCTTCAACTTCTCCCAGCTTCCTGTCTTCCAGCCTCTCAACGGTGTCTCCCATTGGCCACACTGAGCCAGAATTCAGCAGGCAAGGGAGGCGTGGAAACATAGCCTTCAGGAAGCAGCCCTTCTGTATCACAGAAGCAGAGCAAGAGAAGGGCAAGAAAGGGATGACTGACCGGCCTGGGACTGGCACAAAAGACAAGAGCTCTCTACCAAAAGAATTACTTTTTTTTTTTTTTTAATTTTTTTAACGTTTATTTATTTTTGAGACAGAGAGAGACAGAGCATGAACGGGGGAGGGTCAGAGAGAGGGAGACACAGAATCTGAAACAGGCTCCAGGCTCTGAGCTGTCAGCACAGAGCCTGACGCGGGGCTCGAACTCACGGACCGTGAGATCATGACCTGAGCCGAGGTCGGCCACTTAACCAACTGAGCCACCCAGGCGCCCCAAAAGAATTACTTTTAAAAGAGATACTCTTTCAAGATACTGTCCTCCAGAGTCCTAGACCTTGCCATTATGATTGGTCCATGAAGTACCCCAGGAAGTCTCAGATACTTCAAGAAGTGGGTCAAGTGACACAGTTGCTTTCTCTGCAGCCACCAACACTGTGACCCCAACCTCTGCACTGTGTCATGGCAGCATCCCAGCCAGTCCGGGAACCACACAAGTCCTTCCAGTGTGATGCCCACTTCCCGCCCGCCCCCCCCACCATCCCCTGTGGTGCTGCTGGGCCACAGCAACCTTCTGCGCCCGGTCACTGTGGCATGCACATGCCATTAAAGCCACAGCGATCCCCAGTTCCTGCAAAATCCATCACTGACCTTCAGGCTGGGAAACCTTCCCATGGGGGGCCCAGTGCCCTCACCTTCAGAAGTCTCACCTTCTCTGCCAGGAGACTCTCCCTTCCTTTGGTATTTCCCTCTCCATTTTCCTCTTGCAATTTCTTTTTTTTTTTTTTTTTCAAATGTTTGCTTTTATATTTCTGAGAAAGAGAGAGAGAGAGAGAGTGTGAGTGTGTGTCTGTGTACACACATGCAGGCAGGGGTGGGGCAGAGAGGGAGGGGGAGAGGGAATCCCAAGTAGGCTCTGCACTGTCAACACCGAGCCCGATGCAGGGCTCAAACTCACGAACCTCGAGATCATGACCTGAGCTGAAATCAAGAGTCAGATGCTTAACCTGCTGAGCCACCCAGGTGCCCCTTCCTCCTGCAGTTTAATCAGAAAATCAAAATGAAGAAAACCCTCTTGGCTCCTCATCTGTCCCCTGGCAATTAAGACATTTTCCTTCGGTGGTCAGGAATCTTGGACCATGCCACCCAGTATGGGCAGCAGCTGCTCGTGTTTTACAACCCGCCGTGCACCTTTGGCAGACCTGCTTAATTTTTTTTCTAATTATAAAAATAATAAGGCACATTTAGAACGTATAGAAAAGTAAAGCAGAAAAAAAAAATCCACCTATAATCCTGCCACCCAGAGGCAGTCCCTATTAACATTTTGATATATTTCCTTTCTAGAGTTTAAATGCATTTTTCTGCAGCTGAGATCATACTTGTATACATAATTTCATGCTCCAATTTTTTTCACTTGTTACAATATTTTCCCGTATCATTAAAACTTGGTTGAAAACATTAACATTTTTTCCATATTAGTTGTTTTAATTACAGAAGTAATACCCGCTCACCGTAAAGAATTAAAACAATTCAGAAATATATCAAGGAAAAGGTAGAACTTTCCCCTCCCTCCTCCTTTCTCCCCCCCCCCCCCATGCCTCAGAGGTAAGCCACTTTTAACAGTTTAGTTTTCATCCTTGCAGACCTTTTTGTACACTCACACAAAACAGCTTTTTAACTAATGGCCCCAAACCAGCTTTTTCATGTCACAGCATTGGTGCCCAGGGAACTGCTGCATTTTAAGAAAGCTGCCCAAACAGTTCACGTATAGAAGTGCTAGAATTTACTTTGCCATTCCCCTGTCTATTCCTTCCTTCTTAAATTTTTTTTTTTTAACGTTTATTTATTTTTGAGACAGAGAAAGACAGAGCATGAAGGAGGGAGGGTCAGAGAGAGGGAGACACAGAATCTGAAACAGGCTCCAGGCTCTGAGCGGTCAGCACAGAGCCCGACGCGGGGCTCGAACTCACGGGCCGCGAGATCATGACCTGAGCTGAAGTCGGCCGCTCAACCGACTGAGCCACCCAGGCGCCCCTATTCCTTCCTTCTTAAACATGGATAACACTTCTTATAGCGAAGTACATCCATTCCACTACATCCATACATTTACATAGTCTTTATGATAAATGTGTAAGCTGATACCTTCATTTGTTTTTTGGGTTTTTTTTTTTAAGTTTGTTCTTGAGAAAGAGTGCGTGCGCATGCAAGCAGGGGAGGGGCAGAGGGAGAGGGAGAGACGGAATCCCAAGCAACCTCCACGCCCAGCAGGTAGCTCTAACCTCCGTACCATGAGATCATGACCTGAGCCAAAATCAAGAGTCAGACACTTAACCGTTTGAGCCACCCAGGGGCCCCGCCAGTACCTTCATTTGTATATCAGTTGCTGTAGGCACAATGACATGGGTATTTGGGGGCAAAGATGGAGAAAGTTATGACAAAGTTATATCACAGAGCAGGCCCAAGGCCATACAGAATTTGAGAAAGTAATATTCATCTGAACAGATGCCATATTGTTTCTTCGCATTTCCAGGAAGTGATTCCATAGTCTGGATGTAATGTTGATATCCGTCACCTTCAGTGCTCTCTGGTGATTTTCCAGATGGACAGTGTCCTGGGCTTCACTTCGGAAGAGCCCAGAAAATGCTAGCATCTCAAATTATGCAAGTGAAGGACAGGGATGGCTTCCTGCATTGCAGAGGCCGATTATGGAGAATGCAGGATTCCACCCCGGGGGTGGGGGTAGGGGTGGGGTGAAGTTGGAAACAGAAAGTCAGCCTTGGCATTATACTCGCCCATAATGAGAACTAAATGGTTTGCCAAAGTCACACATGTAAAAAATAACCGAGTTTACAAGCACCAGGGTAGCCTGGCCTCTGACTTCAGGACATGCCTCGCCTCAGGCATACGGATTATAAGAAACCCGAACACAGATGCTCCACAGCTGAGGCAGGGCTTCTGGAGTTTACGGGAGGACAGAGAGAGAGCCTCACGGAGCGGAAACATGCAGTAAGGAGCCCTGCTAGAGGCTCTGCTTAAACGTAAAGCTCAAAAATGCAACGGGCCCCCCACCTTCCCTTGTCCGTCTGTTCAGACTGAGGTCTCCGGGCCCACTGCTCAGTGGCTGGTCTGGGCCTCACTAAGATGTCCATGAATTCTGCAGCCAACAGAGCAGGTTGTGGGAGCTCCTTGCCGGGTGTTTCTTTTCTTAGTGGGACCACAAAGATTTCCCTCACATAATTGTCGCTGTATATATCGTACGCCCTACCGTATGTAGGGTGCGGAGCTGTGTATCCCCAGAACCCAGCACGGCATTTGGCATTCAGAGATGCACAAAAATGCCTTTTACAAACTTTTTAAAAAAAAATTTTTTTAGGGGCGCCTGGGTGGCTCGGTCGGTTAAGCGTCCGACTTCGGCTCAGGTCATGATCTCACGGTCCGTGGGTTCGAGCCCCGCGTCGGGCTCTGTGCTGACAACTCAGAGCCTGGAGCCTGTTTCAGATTCTGTGTCTCCCTCTCTCTCTGACCCTCCCCTGTTCATGCTCTGTCTCTCTCTGTCTCAAAAATAAATAAATGTTAAAAAAAAAAATTTTTTTTTTTTTTTAACGTTTGTTTATTTGAGAGAGAGAGCACGGAGGGGCAGAGAGAGAGGGAGAGAGAGAGCATCCCGAGCAGGCTCTGCATTGCCAGCACAGAGCCCCGTGCAGGGCTCAGACTCACAAACTGTGAAACCAAGACCTGAGCCCAAATCAAGAGCTGGACGCCTAACCAACTGAGCTACCCAGGCGCCCCTCAAACCTTAAAGATACTCAAAAGTATCTTTCTGAACAATATAGGTGCTCAGTCCTACATTCTTTGAAATGATTTCACGTCATCGCACTCACAGGAAACATTTATGGCACGCTCAAGTAAACTGGAGGGGATTTGGGGACATCTGTGTGGGGCTTGATGGAAAAAGTAATTATGTTTTCTTTATATTAAAGAAGTATAAAAGTAAAATATAAAGTCATTAGAGAACATGTTAAAGAGTGAATTTGTATAAAATTTTCCAAATAAAATATTTTCAAGTTTTTAATGAGAAACTTGAGCTTGTTTCCATGAACATACTTAAAAAATTTTTTATAATATATTTAACTTCATATATTCACAATATTATAAAAATTAAATAACGAGATATTTTATGAAATAATTACATTGATAGTGAGCTATTTTACATTCCTGTTTTCTTACTAGGTCTGGTGTGTATTTTCACTTGTAAGTGAAATGCAGCACACCTGCATTCGGACCAGCCACACAGTTCAAGGGCTCGGTGGCCACATGTGGCCAGTGGCCGCCCGACTGCACAGCACTGCTCTGTAGTGAGGGTAATAAATACAGCACAGGCATAATTCTTTTAAACCTCTTTTTAAAGATTTTATTATTTTTTTAAATGTTTATTTGACAGGGAGAGGTCAGGGGGCAGCTGGGGCACAGAGAGAGGGAAACAGAATCCGAAGCAGGCTCCAGGCTGTGAGCTGTCGGCACAGAGCTCGACATGGAGCTCAAACCCATGAACCGCGAGATCGTGACCTGAGCTGAAGTTGGACAGTTAACCGCCTGAGCCACCCAGGCGCCCCCAGATTTTATTGTATTTTTAAGTGATATCTATACCCAGCGTGGGGCTAGAACTCACAACTCTGAGATCAAGAGTCATATGCTCCACCCACGGAGCCAGCCAGGCACCCCTTTTAAAACTTTTTTATATGACTCGCAATAAATAATTGCCAATGGAGATTTTAAGATAATGATCTATTCAAGTCCTTGGTAATCACCACCAATGAGAAATTTTGCCCAAGTAGGAGATAAAAAAATTTTAAGTGTTTTTATCACCCTTCAAATTTTTACAGCAGTTGAAATTATCTTTAAAGAGTTTAACAGCTCTTATGGAAATTTCTTGTGATAAGGCAAAGGATTTCAAACCCATCAAACTTTTTTCACACCAACTATTTCAAGAGAATGCTGATGGTCTCGTTAGTAGAACATGCACGTGTCGTTAGAGCAACACCCATGCCCCCTAGCTTGGATACCACTTTGTAGGCACATGGGGAGGTGCCTGCATGGGGGAGGACAGTGAGCTGGGACCCAGCCTGATGCGGCCCCTCCATCGGCCGCCTTCTCCCCGCACCAGCACCCCCCCCCCCCAATCCATTCTCCACTGCCTTAGCTGAACGCCGGGTTCCCGGGACACTAGACAGAAACCCGGCAGTTCCTCCGGCCCTTGCTCCACCTCGCGCACAGCTCGAGCATTTGCGGCATGGGGCATCCAGTGACAGATGTCACTCATTTTTCTCTCTCTCATACCAGCCCCTCCCCACCCCATCCTGTTAGAGCCACTCTCTGAGGAGCCCAGATGCTGCTGCTCACAGCTAGAAGTGAATGCCCACATGGCTTGCCCACTCCCGACCCGTCACCTCCACGGACTGAGATATTGGTGGACTGAGACAGTCGGGAGGGTCTGGTGTAAGAGACCCTGCACGGCATCCGTTGCCTGCTTCCTTCTTGCTAACAACGTCCTGCCACTTTACGCCTCTGTGCTCTTGGGCAAGTTATCTAACCTACGTGGACTTTACTTTTCTCTTTTTTATTGTTTTTATTTAATGTTGATTTTTTTTTTTTTTTTTTTGAGAGCAAGAGGGAGGGGGCAGACCGAGGAGACAGAGAATCCCAAGCAGGTGCCGAACTGTCAGCGCAGAGCCCAGCGTGGGGCTCGAACTAACCAACCGTGAGATCACAACCTGAGCCAAAACCAAGAGTCGGACGCCTAACCGACTGAGCGACTGAGCCACCCGGGTGCCTAGTTTTTCTCTTTTTTAAAACCAGTTTTACTGAGGCGACATAAAAGTCACCCATTTAAGATGGACAGTTGAGCGGTCTTGAGTATATTCACGAGGTTGGGCAAAGGCTTCAGTTTCTTGTCTGTAAACCGAGATAATCGTATATAACCGCGTAAGACTGTTGCGAGGCGGAAAGGAGATCGTGAATCTAAAAGCGCCCGGTACATCGCGAGGCCGGGGGTAAACTCTGATTTAGCGGTAACTGTTATTGTGATGACAACGGTAATGGTAAGGAGGAGGACAGGGGAGGAGGGAGCGGCCCAGGATTCCCACCCTGAGCGAGGGATGCCGGCCACAGCTGCAGCCCGGGGGTGTGCTGCGGGGCTTTGTGGAATTTGGGCAACCCCAGCTCTTCCTGTTCCTCCCGCGCCCACACGGAGCCAACAGCCTCCTCCAGAGGTGCTCGCAGCCACCTCGGTGTGGGAAGGGGATGCGACAGCTGCTCAACAGCTGCACGGGCTGCCACACAATTTAAGGCAGGAAGTGGAGAGAAATGCCATTTCTTCCAGAGAAGGGATCGGAGAGGAATTCAGGTCGGCAAGAACAGTCACTGCCTTGACTGACGTTTCATCCACAGCTACCTGGTTTCAACTGGCTCCGACCTTTTTTTTTTTTTCCAGAAAAGTTTTACCCTGGGGCGCCCGGCTGTCTCAGTGGGTGGAGCATGGGACTCTCGGTCTCACGGTTGTGAGTTCAGGCCCCACGTTGGGTGTGGAGATGACTTAAAATCTTTTCCTAAAACGTTTTACTCTCAAGATTATCGTAGTGAAAGTAATGTTTATTGGGGCGCCTGGGTGGCGCAGTCGGTTAAGCGTCCGACTTCAGCCAGGTCACGATCTCGCGGTCCGTGAGTTCGAGCCCCGCGTCGGGCTCTGGGCTGATGGCTCAGAGCCTGGAGCCTGTTTCCGATTCTGTGTCTCCCTCTCTCTCTGCCCCTCGCCCATTCATGCTCTGTCTCTCTCTGTCCCAAAAATAAATAAAAACGTTGAAAAAAAATTTAAAAAAAAAAAAAAAAAAAGAAAGGAGGTGTCAGAAGGCTCCTGGGTGGCTCAGTCGGTTGAGTGTCCCCCTTCGGCTCAGGTAATAATCTTGGGGTCTCTGGGTTCGAGCCCCGCTTTGGGCTCTGTGCTGATGGCTCAGAGCCTAAAGCCTGCTTCAGATTCTGTGTGTGTGTCTCTCTCCGCCCCTCCCCTGCTCATGCTCTCTCTCTCTCTCTCAAAAATAAATAAACGTTTAAAAAAATTTAAAAGAAAGAAAGAAAGAAAGAAAGAAAGAAAGAAAGAAAGAAAGAAAGAAAGAAAGAAAGAAAAAGAAAGGAGGTGTTGGGCGCCTGGGTGGCTCAGTTGGTTAAGCATCCGACTCTTGATTTTTGTTCAGGTCAGGATCTCACTGCCGTGGGATCGAGCCCCACCAGGTCCATGCTGAGTGTGGAGCTTGCTTAAGACTGTCTCTGCCTGTCTCTGTGCTCCTCCCCTGCTCATATGTGCCCTTTCTCTCTCAAAGCAAACAAACAAGCAAGTAAATAAATAAGAATATTAAAAAAGGAAGAAAGAAAGCAGGAAAGAAAGAAGAAAGGAAAGAGAGAGGAAGGAAGGAAGGAAGGAAGGAAGGAAGGAAGGAAGGAAGGAAGGAAGTGTCTTTTGAGGAGAAAACCTTTGGCGAGTCTCCGGGGTCGGTGTGACCTGTGAGTGGAACTGGCAGGGAGGGGAGGGGCGGGGAGGGCGAGCTGTTGTGCACTAAGCAGAGGAAGGAATTCCGGCCTTGGCTCCTGTAGACAGGAGACCAGTGAGGAGAGGAGGGTCAAGGGGACCCACGAAAGACATGGAGCGGAGCCAGAACGGTGGCAGGAAGCCAGCCCTGGTGGGAAAGGGCAAAGGACTTCCGACAGGTGACGACACTGTGCGGCCTCCTCGCCTCCGCTCTGAGGTCGGCTGCAAACTCAGCAGTGCTAACCAGCTCTGGGGGCGTGGTCTGCTTCGTGGCGGCCGAAGGAGCCGAGTTTCCCCGAGACCCCTGGACGTTTGACAGTGCACGTAAGGACACAGGCGTCCGCGGCACAGAGGGGGCCGTGTGCGTGGAGTCCCGGCTCCCGGAGGCCGTGGGACGCGGCGGAAACGCCGGCCTCGGAGACGCCCCGGCCGGGTTCTTCTGCTCCAAGCAGGTGTGGCTTCAGCGGACGGTTCGTCCAGGCGGGTCAGCAGGTCCCAGGGGAACCCGAGAAAGAAACGCACCATTTTCTGCCACCTCTCTCGCTTTGGAACCCAGGACGCAAAGGCCCGGGAGCTCAAAGCGGCACAGGGCATGGTGCCTGCTAAACGGGGCTGTTACCAGTGAAGGTGGGGGAAAGGATGCCCTGTCCCGGGCTTCCTGTGGGGATCTTACTTAGAACGACTTCACTGGTTCAGTGAACCAGTTCAGATACTGTAGTCATGACTGGCATTTGCCCACAGCCTCAGGTTTTATGTGACTGTCGTCCTGCTGAATGGCAGTTTTGCGCAGTACCTTTTATCTTCCAGTCTTCGAGGCGGGACAACATGGTAGGTAAGAGCTTGGGTCCTGAAGTTAGATGGGGCTGGGTTTCAAATCGACTTTCAAATCTAACCTTATTAGGCTTCTGAGCCTCAGTCTCCATCCCTGTAAAATGGGTCCCCACCTCTCTTATAGGGTTGTTGTAAAGATTAAGGGAGGTAATGTGATGGCCTCATGTCTCCATAAATCCCATGGCTATAATATTCCCTGTTGGTGAACATTTAGGTAGTTTCTAGGTTTTGTGTATTATAAATAATACTTTTGTTAGGTAGAAATTGGCATATAGGATCATTCAGTGCTTTATAAACTGTGTACTCTTTAGCTAACTGATAACTGATACTAAGCTCCTAGCACGGTTTTGAGAATTAAATGAATTAATACACATAAAGTGCTTAGAACGGTGCCTGCCGCACAGCATGCTTTGCAGAAGTGCTGGATGCTGTTATTATTGTAATTATCCTTCATCCCTTCACCTGCCCTCTTAAGCCTCCCTCCCCTCGCCCCACCGCACCCCTGCTCTCCCAACCGCATCTTAACGATATGCTGATGCTCTCTTTGCCCTCTGCCAAGCACTTGTCATTTCCTCCGACTCCTGCAGGGAAGGAATCAGATTTGCATCATCTAAAAATTCAGCTAATTCAGAACCTGAAATCGAGTGAAAGGAACCTCCCGTGGCGTATCTAAGAAGTCTCAGAGCTCTGTGTTCACCTGCTGCAGACATACGCAGCCTGTCCCCGACGTGGCCTTCCTGGGTGACGGACGAGCAGCCGGCAGGAGCCCCTCTCCCGGAGCTGCTGAGCTGCGGAATGTTCATCAGTGCACCTCATTCCTGCGTTTGCTCCCTGCGCCAGGGAGGGGCACCAAGCTGGTAGCGGGCACAGCCGTGAGGCCCTAAAGGAAGACTCTGATTCCCCCCTAGAGCCCATTCCTTCCGTTTCATTTAGTCTCTTCCTTATCACTGAGCCCTCCCGACAGGGCAGAAAACCATCAAAGCCCGATGCACACGGCTCACACACCTACTAGCTGGACAAGTTTTTTAATTTCTTGAGCCTCCGTTTCTTCTTCTGGAAAACAAAAACAATACCTTCCACACAAGGTTGTTGCTGTTCTTTTTAAATTATGGTAGAGGGCGCCTGGGTGGCTCAGTTGGTTGAACGTCAGACTTCCGCTCAGGTCATGATCTGACAGTTTGTGAGTTCAAGCCCCACATCGCATCGGGCTGTCTCTGCCGTCAGTACAAAGCCCACTTCAGATCCTCCCTCTCTCTCTCTCTCTCTCTCTGTCCCCTCCCCTGCTTGCTCTCTCTCTCTCTCGCTCTCAAAAATAAATTTAAAGAGGGGCACTTGGGTGGCTTAGTTGGTTAAGCATCCGACTTTGGTTCAGGCCCGTGATCTCACAGTTCATGGGTTTGAGCTCCGCATCGGGCTCACTGCTGTCCGTGCAGAGCCGGCTTCTGAGCTGACAGCTTGGAGCCTGGAACCTGCTTCAGGTTCTGTGTCTCCCCCCCGCCCCCTGTCCCTCCTCCACTTGTGTGCTTGCTCTCTTTCTCAAAAATAAATAAGTAAACGTTAAAAAAAAATTTTTTTAAGTGACAAAAATTATGGTAGAATACACGTAACATAGCATTTACAATCTTAACCATTTTTAAATGTGTGGCTTCGCGGCATTAAACACACAGGGCTGTTTGTGAGGATTAGGTGAAATCACGTATATACAGCCTCAGCACATAAACTAAAGCGCAGTGAACACTCAGCGAATGGAGGTTCTTTCCCGTAACTTCTCCCACTGAACGTGGCCCACGGCGTTGGGGAGTAGAGCAAGAATGCCGTGTTCGGTGTGGTTTTCAGCTCAAACCTTGTCCATCCCTTATCATAAGCCCCAGCCTGCCGCAGTGGCTGCTGCTTATCACTGAGCGGAGGTGGTTCTGCGCACAAGCCTTGTCTCGTGAGGAAGAGTCCAAGCAGCTGGGAGGGCTCAGAGGGCGCTTCCCGAGACATCTGCCGCACACGCCTGCTGGCCGCCCTGGGGACGCGGGAGCAGCCTTCCCCGGGTCTTTCCAAACAGCCGAACCAGGCCATGGGGGGCGATCACGGTGACCTTCAGCAGAACGGAAGGTCATCCCTGCCGTTGCCTATGAAACTAGGACTTGGGAGGTCACTCCTTGGTTTTCTGGTGGGTTTTGTTTCCTGTTCTGTTTTTGTGGTTTTGTCCGTGCAATATGGCATACGGCCCGAAAAATTATACCAAAATGCTCGTAACAATCAACAGTGGCCTCGGTCACCACGCTCTTGCTATTCAACCGGGTTCCTTTCCAGAGGCAACCATGGTCCACTCTTTTAGCTGTTTCTTCTGGTATTTACCTCCACATTTCCAAATAATACGCTTATTCTCAAATTTGTTGTTACCACTGTTATCTGTTGACTTTCTGATATGGTAGATGAGGATTTAACACTTTGCATTGCCTCCATCCTCTTACCACAAGTTTTAGTTAGATCAGCATTCAGTGTGTGCTTCGTTACGATTATGAATCGTTCCGGTCTTTGCCGTGTCCTGTAAAACCCTAAAGATCTGGGGGTCCCCTTCCCCCTGCTGTGTGCCTCTCCAGTGGCCTCCCCTGGTTCCTCCAACATGCGACCAGGCTGTACTCTGACCTCAGGGCCTTTACACCTGTTCTTCCCGCTGTCAGAACACTCTCCTCCCTGATGTTTGCCTGAAATCCTTCCTTATTTCCTTCATGGATCTGCTCAAATATCACCTGATCAGGGAAGTCTTTCCAGACTGTCCTATCTAAAATCATTCCCCCTCTTCATCCATTTTCCCAGCTGTACTTTTCTTCACAGACTTATCCCCCCCCCACACACACACCCTTTGACATTACATTATATACTTATTGATGTAAATATTGATTATATATTTATTGACGGAAGGGACTTTGTTAACCACTGTGTCCCCCGGGGCTTAAGAACATGCCTGGCGTGTAGAAGGTTATCAGTAAACACCTGCAGTGAATGAATGCTGAGCCTATTGATTTACTGGGCTTTAATTGCACTGTTTGTCCAATTCGTCCCCACCCCACCTCCCAAGTTAATATCTACCTTGGCTTTTCATTTACTTTGTTTTCTCTGGCACATACCCTCCAACAGCCTTTCAATCCAATTTTTCATATAAACATATCCGATAATCTGCTGTGTTGAGAATTCCCCTCTGTCCTAGTCTGTCTGGGCTGCCATAACAGAATACCGTAGACCGAGTGGTTTATAAAAGCAGGAATTTATTTCTTCCAGTTCTGGAGGCTGGGAAACCTGAAGATCAAGGTGACAGCAGATTCCGTGCCTGGCAAGAGCCCGCTTCCACATTCACAGATGACTGTGTTCGCTCCGTGTGCTCACATGGTGGAGGGTGGGGGAGCTCCCTGGTGTCTCTTTTTTAAAGGCACTAATCCCATTCACAAGGGCTCCACCTACTGTTATTCGGAGGCCCTCATCACCTGCCAAAGGCCTTGCCTCCAACTGTCATCACACTGGTGATTAGGGCTTCAACCCATGAATTTCGGAGGACACAACGTTCAACCCACGGCACCAGACTCACCAATTCTTACATCTTACCCTATTTGTTTTATCATCCTTTTTCTTTCTTTCTTTCTTTCTTTCTTTCTTTCTTTCTTTCTTTCTTTTAAGCGAGAGCCAGGGAGGGGCAGAGAGGGAGAGAGAGCATCCCAAGCGGGCCGTGTGCTGACAGTGGTGTGGAGCTTCAACTCACGAACCACCAGATCATGACCTGAGCTGAAATTAAGAGTCAGATGCTTAAGTGACTGAGCCACTTAGGCGCCCCTGTCACCCCTTTCCTTTGCCTGTTTGTGTAGACGCATTTTTTTCTGAATCACTTGTAAAATGGAGGTACTGCACTCCTTTACCCCTAAATATCCAGGAACGGGCTTGCCTGCAGCTCATCGGTGTCCCGGTGCGCTCGCCACGTGAACCACGTAAGTGTATCTCCTAAGAACAAGGGTGTTCTCGGACAGCACGATTGTTTTGCGCTGTTTTTTAAGTTTATTTATTTTGAGAGACAGAGAACCGGTGGGGAGGGGGGAAGAGACAGAGAGAGAGAGAGAGAGAGAGAGACAGAGAATCAGAAGCCAGCTCTGCTCTGACAGCAGTGAGCCCGAGGTAGGGCTCAACTCATGAACTGTGAGACCATGACCTCAGCCGAAGTCACACTCTTAACTGACTGAGCCACCCAGATGCCCCTGTTTGTTTTTTTAAGAAAGTGAAAAAGCAATGGAAAAAGACTGAAGGAGACTGAGTGGCCCCCCATCCTTTCCTGTGAAAGACTGAGCAAAGGCCCCAGGTGGCACAAAAGGTCCCAGGTGAATGAGAGATAAAGCGTCTGAAAGGATGTAGCTGAGAGGGCCTCTCTCCCCCCAAAGAACGACATGCCTCAGCACCCAATGAGTGGGGCAGGGTGAAAACAGGCAGCACTTCTGGAAGCTCCCTGCCAAGGCTCCGAAGAAAATCCACTCGGAGGCCTTTGCCAGAAGCCGCTCGGCAGGATGCTAATGGGCTCCGGGTCAGCACTGGGAGCTCAGTTCCCAGACGACATCTGGGCTGAGAGGACTGACAGCCTGAAGGGCTTTGAAAGGAAGTGTTTCTTTGAAGAAACCAAGCTAAGAGACGAGGCCTCTCGCCTCTGGAGGTGTTGGAGGTCAGCTCCTTGTCTCTGGGAAAAGACAGTCATGCCAGTAGGTCCTTCCGCCCAATAAAGAAGAGTCATGTAAGGCCTTGACCTTCTAGAAAGGTGCTTGGGGGCACAAATCATGAAGGAGTGGGACATCAGGAGAGTAAGAACTCTGAAAAACCTGAACGCATAAACAAGGTGTGGTATACGCGCACAATGGAACATCGTGCAGCCTAAAAAGAGAGAATGTTCTGACACATGCTACGACATAGACGAACCTAAGGATGTTATGCTTAGTAAAAGAAGCCAGTCACAAAAGGACAAATACTGTGTGATTCCACGTCTGTGAGGTACTTAGGGCAGTCACATTCATAGAAAAAGAAAGTGGAACGGTGCTCGCCAGGGCCTGGGGGCAGTGGGGAGGAGGAGTCCGTGTTTAAAGGGGACGGTCTCAGTCGCGCGACATGAAAAGAGTTCTGGGTCTGGACGGTGGTGACGGTAACACGACATGTGAATGGACTCAGTGCCACTGACCTGGGCACTTCAGCGTTGTTAAGCTGTCAAGCATACATTACATGATGTACCTTCTGAATGTGGGACCATGTCAGTGTACCATCCACTACAATAAAACCCTAAAACCCAAAAGTCGTGTCTCTTCTACATGAGTTCTTTCCTAACTACCCCAGGGAAGAGTGAGGCTTTTCCACTCTGGCTTCCTGTCCGCTAGGTTAGGCATTTAGTGATCTTCCCCATGGTGCCAATCATGTTTCCCTGATGAATGTGAATGCCGGGTTCCCACCCAGGCTTTAGCACCTGAAGGAAAGGGACCGTACCTCCCACAGTCCCTACAGTGGGCCTTGCAGGTATGATGTTCAATGTTGGACGACTTGTTAATTAAACGAGAATTATGTAACAGAAAACCACAGGTGAATGAGAGTTGAATGACGTTGAAGGTAAAACACAGAGCATCTTATTCGGTGAACTAAAATGTTAAATTATTTTGAGAACTTGAATGTGGGGAGTTGTGTTAGTTGAGTCTCTTTAGACTGCAAGTTGTAGGAAAAAAACCTAAAATTAGAATAAGTGGAAGAAGAGGAAAAAAGAGGAGGAGGAACAAGAAAAAGAAAAAGAAGGAACAAACGATGAAGTTCTTTTTTTTTTTTAAGTTTATTTGTTTATTCTTTTGAGAGAGGGAGTGGGTGGGGGAGGGGCAGAGAGAGACTCCCAAGCAGGCTCCGCACTGTAAGCGAGGAGCCCAAAGTGGGGCCGAACTCATGAACCGTGAGATCATGACCTGAGTCGAAGTCGGACGCTTAGCCGACTGAGCCCCCCAGGCGCCCCTGATGAAGTTACTGTTGACACACACAGCCTCCTGGATTCGGGCGCTCCTTCACATCATTCTCCCTCTCTTGGCTCTGCTTTTCCCTGGATTGGCTGGTTCCCAGGCAGCTCCTACCCTTGGTGGCACAGAAGGCTACCCCGGGCAGCTCCAGGCTTATTTGAGTCTTACACCTCACAATCTCGGAGAAAAGAGGACTTCCTTTCAGCTATCTTGAGCGAAAAGGCCATGGATGCTTTCCTTTGACCCAGCTTGTGATCTCTTCTCTGAATTAATCGGCACGGTCTGGGATGGAGGACTGTGTGCCCTGTCTGGGAATGACGAGGTTATGATAATGCCAGCAAAGTTCTTGGGAAAGAGGCACTTTCGTCCATTGGTGGTGGGGGGTGTAAACCAGAACAGCCTCGGCCTCTAAGGAAATTTGTCAGTGTCGGTCAAGGAGACCCTTTGACTTCACACTTGGACTTCTGGAAATTTATCGCACAATTACAGTCCCTCACAGGTCAAATACCATTCACACAAGATTATTTTTTGTCATATTATTTACAATAGCGAAAGACTAAAAACAAACAAAATGTCCCTCACCAGGGCAATTAAATGATCATATGTATAAATATATATATACATGTATACATATATTTATTATATTATATATTATATATTACACATGTATATATATCTATATTACATAATATATACATAAATATATATACATATACATAAATATATTATATATGTATATATATTCTATTTTATATGTATAAACTAAAACACTATGAAGCCATATTGAAGAATGGGGAATCTCTCTTTTACATTGTTATAGGAAAATATTTAAGATCTGTTGTTAAGTCTAAAAAAGCAAGGTGCAGAAGAGTGTATAGAGCATACTATCATTGCAAAAAAAAGTGAGAAAGATATTTTCCTGGTAACTTATATATGCATTAAAAATATCTGAAAGAAAAGTAAGAAACTAATAGCAGTAGTTACTTCTTAGGGTAAATGGAAATTAAATGGGCCAACAGAAATATAAAGAGACTTTACTCTGTATAACTTTATAGACATTTTAATGTTTGAGCCACAAATATGTATTATATACTCAAAAACTTGAACAAAAATTTAAAATTAAGAGATTGGGGGCGCCTGGGTGGCTCAGTCAGTTAAGCCTCTGACTTCGGCTCAGGTCATGATCTGGCGGCTTGTGAGCTTGAGCCCCGCATCAGGCTTGCTGCTGTCAGCACAGAGTCCGTTTTGGATGCTTTGTCCCCATCTCTCTCTGACCCTCCCCCCTTGCACTTTCTCTCTCAAAAATAAATAAACATTAAAAATAATAATAACAATGGCGCTACAAGCGGTGCGGAGGCTGGAGGCTGAGCAGGGCGCCGTCTAGGACGCTCTGCTGGGCTCCACTCTGCTGTCCGTGTGTAAATTCACAAACATGAACGGGTGACAAGAGAAAATGGTATAGGAACAGTGGGAATCAGCAATTTTGCACAGGAAGCTTTGGGAGATGTTGTTTACTGCAGTCTGCCTGAACTTCGGACACAATTGACCAAACAAGACGAGTTTGGTGCTTTGGAAAGTGTGAAGGCTGCTTGTGAATTCTATTCTCTATCAGGAGAAGTAACTGAAATTAATGAAGCTCTTGTAGAAAATCCAGGACTTATCAACAAATCTTGTTATGAAAATGGTTGGCTGATCAAGAGAACACTCAGTAATGCTTCAGAACTGGATGCATTAATGAGTGAAGAAGCATACGAGAAATACATAAAATCTATTGAAGAGTGAAAATGGAACCCCTAAATAAACTAGTATGAAACAAACAAAACAGAACAAAACAAAGCGGCTGACACTTCCCTACAAAGATACCAAAGTTAAATTCCACATTTCATATCCCAGTACACTTAAACTATGAAATGTATGCTATTGTTATTGGAATCTAAAAATTATTTGTATATAAAATGCTTTCTAGACAAATACGTTTCTAATAAAACATTTTTAACCTTGGTTGGAATAATTTTAAAAGATTATACGCAAGGAGTGCCTGGTTAAGTGTCGGACTCTTGATTTTGGCTCAGGTCATGATCTCACAGTTTGGAAGTTAGTGAGATGCAGCCCCCGGCTTTTCGCTGACAGTGCGGGATCCCTGCTTGGGATTCTCTCCCCGCCCCCCACCCCGCCCCGCCCCTCCCCTGCTCCTGCTCATGCTCTCTCTCAAAAAGGAAAAGAAAAGAAAAGAAAAGAAAAGAAAAGAAAAGAAAAGAAAAGAAAAGAAAAGAAAAGATTATATGCAAATCTTAGTGCCTTAAACATTTGGCACAAAGCACCCCGTGAAGAATCATTTTGAAGTTTGCTGGATTTGACCTCAGCATCCCTTTATCTATAATAATCTATATAACTAAAAAAAAAAAAGTGGCTGATACTTTTGAATATTTGTTTTTAAAGAGAAAAACCAATAACTTTGAAATTAAAACAAATAAAATGATAGTAATAAATTTTACAATTTATATACATTTAATATATATTAATTAAATGCCCCTAAACCTTCCCTTTCTCCTTCTGAAAGTCTTTCATGAGTTAAAAAATCTGTGAAGTCTACTACTGGCACAGAATAGAGCCCAAATCCAGAAATGGACTCACATATATACAATCGCTTGTTTTATGTATTGGCAAAGCAGAATGGTGCAGAAAGGACAGTCATCAATAAATGATGCTGAGTCCAGTGAATATCCTTATGTTTAAAAAAAAAAGCAGCTTGACCTTTACTTCACATCATAATACAAACATATATTCCATGTACACAGTAGATCTAAATGTGAAAATTTAAATAATACAGTTTCAAGAAGACAATATAGGAAACTATCTTCAATATCTTAGGGTAGGCAAAGATCTCTTAAACAGGATACACAAAGCACTAACCATTAAGAAAAAAATTTATTGTGTTTATGAAAGTTCACCATGAAGAGAGTGAAGTGATAATCACAGAGTAAGAGAAGGTTTTTGTGCGATATATAACCCACACAGGACTCGCATCCAGGTTATATAAACAACTCCTACCAATCAATAAGAAAAAGGTACAGCTCAATAGAAGACTGAGCAAAACACTTCAACAGACATTTCGCAAGTCACACAAATGGTCAGTAAGATGGAAGAAGGTGCTTAACCTCTTTCGTCAATAAGGAAATGCAAATTGAAATCACCACGAGATACCACACCTACCCACCAGAAAGACAACAATCAGAAGATACCAAGTACTGACAAAGAATGTGGATTGACTACGACTTTCACACACTGCCGGTGGGGTGGAAATTGGTATAACCTTCTTAGAAAACTGAGAATATTTACTAACATTGAACATAACACATACCCAATGATCCAGAACTTCCACTCCTGGGTATTTCCTTAATAGAACTGCCTATGTACATGTGCATCCAGAGACGTGCACAAGAATGTACAAACATTAATAATAATGCCAAACCAGGAATATCTCAAATACCCAGAACAGTACAATAAATAAATTGTGGCATAGTCATAAACGGTGAGAAGGAGCTACACTTATACACAGGACATGGTAATCTCACAAAATATGCTGAAGAAACAGGACAGAAAAGAACTCATACTGTAAATTCCATTTACATAAACTTCAAAAACAGCCAACTAATCTACAATGTTAGAAGTCAGGCTGATGGTTGCCACCCACTCAGGCTGATGACTGAGTAGTAATGACTGGGAGGGGGCACGATGGGGGATTCTGGGGTGCTGGGGATGTTCTAGTTCTCCAACAGGATGGCTGTTACACAGGTGAGTTGACTGAAATTTCACTGACCTCCGCATGTCTAGCTTTTGCCCTTTTATATTATACATCATTTAGAAGTTTATTAAGGGGCGCCTGGGTGGCTTAGTTGGTTAAGCATCCAACTTTATCTCCGGTCATGATCTTGTGGTTCATGAGTTTGAGCCCCTCATTGGGCTCTGTGCTGACAGCTCAGAGCCTGGAGCCTATTTCGGATTCTATGTCTCCCTCTCTCTCTGCCCCTCCCCTGCTTGCACTCTGTCTCTCTCTCTCTAAATAAAAATTTTTTTAAATAAAATAAAAGTTTATTAAAAATATACTTAAAAAAAAAATCTATGTGGGGCACCTGGGTGGCTCAGTCGGTTAAGCGTACGACTCTTAGTTTTGGCTCAGGTCATGACCTCACAGTTTTGTGGGTTTGAGACCCACATCAGGCCCCTCGCTGGTGGTGTGGAGCCTGCTTGGGATTCTCTCTCTCTCTCTCTCTCTCTCTCTCTCTTTGCCCCTCCCCTGCTCATGTTGTCTCTGTCTCTCTCTCAAATTAAATATATAAACTTCAAGAGAATTAAATATTTAAAAAAATCTATGAGGAGGGACACCTGATAGCTCAGCTGGTTAAGCATCTGACTCTTGTTTTTGACTTAGGTCATGATCTCACAGTTCATGGGTTCAAGCCCTGTGTTGGGCTCTGCACTCAGTGGGATTCTTTCTTCCTCTTCTTCTACCCCTCACCCATTCTCTCTCTGTCTCTAAATAAACTTTAAAAAAATCTATGAGGAGATCCTGCTTAATAACCCAGTGGCTGACAACATTTTGCAAAGTGTTTCCTGAGTCTTCTGTTCCTATTGTGGAAATTTCAAATTAAATAAGCAGACAGATGAATATTAAAGTAACTCTTCTTTAATTAAATCTTGTATTGTTTGCAGAAGCAAACTTTCTTCTCAAATATTGTATTCGTTATGAAAATAATGTAATCATACAAACAAAATTTTGAAAAACAGAAACAAACAAAACCCCTAGCCTGTCTTATCAATTTAAATACAAATTAGTTTATAATTTTAATACGTGTTCTTCTATTTTCCTTCACAAACATTTAGATGGCCTTAAATTTAGTGAGATAATTTTTTCCCATTCCGAGTTTTAGTCACTTTCTCTATAATTTAAAAATATATTAAAATCTAATATTTACCCAGTATTTAAGGTCATCTTTAAAATACTTAGCAATGTGAATATATGTCAAGTAAAAATACAAAGTAAACTTCACCTAGCTGTTCAAACAATAGCATAACAATATATCTTGAATTCCAGAGACCTCAAAGCAGTTTATACTCTTGATCTATTTGCATAAAGGGACAATGTTTTGTTTTCTCTGTTCTTTAGGTCCAAAAAACATGGCACATAAAAACACAAAAAACAAAAAAACATAGCACATGGTCAATGGATAATGGGGCCACAACTGATTACAAGTTTTCCTATCCTGTTTCTGCATTACAGTCGGCCTGGTCACCATAATATCAAATATCCAACTTAAAGAACTCTCCCTCATGTAACTCCTCCGTTCCCTGCCCTCCAAATACATCAAATGACTGGCTATTTAGATAATACACTGGCAAAATGTTGTCTTTAGGTTCATGCTTGAAAACACTTTATAGATGGGGTGATTCTTTTTTCAAATCTTCCTCTATTATATAAGTAATACATCATAACGAACATACCTATATGTACTAGGTTCTACCCCTGAAAGCAATCTTGTGGCCAAGGATTTGAGTGCAAGCCTTCCATCTGGCAAGTGATCCCAAGAAGCCCTGCTGGAAATGGGCAAGTGAGACAAGGAAGGGAAGGAAGGCAACAGAAGGTATATGATAGAGCAGGGTCCTGTTGTGGGCATGGAGGCTGGACCCCACTGGAGAACTCTGGGAAACAGTGTAGAATATGCCTCACATGGTCCCAACCATGGAGCGAGGAAGTTGGGGTAATTATCTTCCAGCTCCCACCCAGTCGTTGATGGAGGGCTTTTCTTGGGGGAGCTAACTCCCTAGGATTTCTGGCCTGTCCTTAATTGGAACAGGGCCAAAAGAGCCAAGATGGATACATTGTTATTAATGTTGAGGACTTCTCAGCCACTGTTGCTTCGGCTATTTCTTCTCTTCCTTTCTCTCTTCCTTCTTCTGGTATTTCATTTATGTGTACATTACACTCTTTGGAATGGTCCCAACAGTTCTTGGATATTCTGTTCTTGTTTTTTTCCCCCCAGTATTTTTTCCCTTTGCATTTAAGTTTTGGACATTTCTATTGACTTATCTTCAAGCTCATTGATTCCTTCCACAGCTGTGTCCAGTCTACTATCTACCATGCTATCAAAGCCATTCATTTTTGTTACAGTGTTTTTGATTTCTAGCATTTCTTTTTGGTTGTTTCTTACAATTTCCATCTCTCTGCTTACACGACTTGTTTTTACATGTTGTCTACTTTTTCCATGAGAGTCCTTAGCAGATTAATCATAGTTATTTTAAATTCCAGTCTGATAATTCTAGTATCCCTGTCAGATCTGGGTCCGGTTCTGATGCTTGGGTTGTTGTGAGGAGGGGAACATCAGAAAGTCCTATGACTAGATCTTGGTCTTTTAGTGAGCCTGCACTCCTGGGATCTGACCTTTACACGTGCTACTCAATCTCTTCAGCCTCCTTTTAGGGGAGACAGAAAGGCTAGAAGGGGGCTAGAGTTTGGTATTTCCCTTCCCCTGGGTCAGTTAGGCTCTGGTGAAATAATTTTTCTTGAGGAGAAGAGAATATTCTGGGCATATTTCAAAATGGCACTCCACCTCCCAACAACCCCCCCCCAAACATGAGGGTATTTTTCTCCTTATTTTCTTTCTCTCTTTTTTAATGTTTATTTGAGAGAGAGAGAGAGAGAGAGAGAGAGAGAGAGAGAGAGAGAGAATGAGTGGGCGAGGATCAGGGAGAGAGGGAAACACAGAATCCAAAGTAGACTCCAGGTTCTGAGCTATCAGCACAGAGCCCAATGTGGGGCTCGAACTCACAAATTGTGAGATCATGACCTAAGCCAAAGTTGGATGCTTAATCAAGTGAGCCACCCAGGTGCCCCCTCCTTATTTGGGAACCTGGCAGAAGTAAAATGCACAAAAATATGGGAGTCCCCTAATACTGGGTCCCCTAGAGTTTTACTCCCAAATTTGTCCACACTTAGCTTCCAGCACTTTGTCAACCACAGTTTAGGTTTTCCTACCACAGCTTCACCAGCAACTGGTATTGTTCATTTTTTTTTTTTTTTTTTTGGATTTTAGCTATTCTAATAGGTATCTAGTGGTATTTCATTACTGTTTTAATTTGCATTTCCCTAATAACAAATGATTTTGAGCATCTTTTCATATGTTTCCCTCTCATTTTAAAATTCATTACGAATATAGTTCATTGTTAAAGAAAATAGGATAATTTACTGTGATGTTTATAACATATATAGATGAGAAACCTATGACAAAAATAGCAGAAAGGACAGGCAGCCAGAAATGGGTTTTTATTGTAGTTGAGTCCTTATATTAAACATGAAGTGATATAACATCAAATAAAGGTAGACTGTGTTAAATTAAAGGTGCATATTTGTAAAATCTAGAACAATAAAATAAATAAAGAGGTCAAACTAATAAATGCATAGTGCAGCTAAAGTAGACTCATAAAAGAAAAATAAATCCTCAATCCAAAAGAAGATGGGCAAATACAAAAATAGAGTAGGAAAGGGGTGGCTGAGTGGCTCAGTTTGTTAAGCATCCCACTCTTGACTTCAGCTCAGGTCATGATCTCAGGATTGTGAGATTGAGCATTGAGTCAGGCTTGGCTGAGCGTGGTGCCTGCTTAGGATTCTCTTTCTCTCTCTCTCTCCCCCTCTCTCTCTCACTTGCTCTCCCTCTGCCCCTCTCCCCTGCTTGCACTCTCTCTCTCTCTCTCTCTAAAATAAAACAACAAAAACAACAAAATGGAGCAGGAAACAGATGGAATAAATAATATACAGTTTACAAGATGATAAATTTTAAAACAACCATATTGGTAATTACATTAAATGGAAATGGTGTAAATACCTCAATTAAAAGGCAGAGATCATCAGACTGGACCAAAAAGCAAATTCCAAGTATTTGCTGTCTACAAGAAATACACTTTAAATATAAAGAGACAGGTTGAAAGTAAAAGAATAAAAAATGATATACTACTTAAACATTAACTCTAAAATGTTACACTCTGTTCAAGAAATGTAAATGTGTATTGAAACAAAGGCTTGTGTGTATGTTTATACTTGCTTATTTTGCAAGAAGAACTATCAGAAGGAGAAATAAAAACTAATAAGATGATTATCCAGGCCAGGATGAGAGAAAGGCACTAGGCTGCAAATAAGACTGAATATATTTTGTTCTATATTTTCAGCTTTGCAATCATTTACATGTTTTATGTATTCAAAAATAAAACCAAATAAAATCCCATTATTTTCCGCAGCAGTATGCACAGACTCTCAGGTGGCCAGTACGCAGTTTTGAGCACAGCAGGAATAAATGAGCCTAAATGTATATCAAGTTGGTGTCACAACAAAGAGACAAAAAATTATTGCAAGTCACTTTAGATCATACTATTTTGATTACACATCCTTGGAGGAATATTTTTTTAAAGACATATAAAGCTGCAAAGAAATCTTAACCTTTGTTCAGTAGTCTCACCATAAAGAGCAATGTTGGTAGTATCACTTTGAAACTCTTTTACATGAATGACATGGCATCGAAGCTGGACCCCACTGCAGAACTCTGGGAAACAGTGTATAACACGCCTCACGTGATACCAAACAAGCAATGAGGAAGCCGGGGTAGTTATCCTCCAGTTCCCACCCATTCGTTGATGGAGGGTTATTCTTGGGGACCTAACTCCCTAGGATTTCTGCTTTTATGGTAAAGCAAATAGGTAGTTGTTTTACTGTTGTTAGGAACTAGTTTTTTTCAGTGTAAGAGAAAAGTGATATAAGTACAAAGCTGATAAGGTTAAGTAAACAATTGTAAGGTTAAATTTGAAGAGAAAGTATCAGTGTAAACCCTTTTTGTTCTTTCTGTTTTTTTTTTTTTTTAAGGTTTATTTATTTTGAGAGAGGAAGAGAGGGAGGGAGGGATAAAGAGAGAGGGAGAGAGAGGATTCCAAGCAGGCTCCACGTGGTCAGGGCAGAGCCTGATGTAGGGCTTGGTCTCATGAACCATGAGATCATGACCTGAGCTTAAATCAAAGCCGATACTTAACTGATGGCACCACCCAGGTACCCCCCCTTTTTTGTTCTTTTAAAAAATACTTATTTCAGAGCATTATCCATTGAAGATGACAACCTGGTAGCAATGATCACTCCTAGTGTCTAGATTGTGGTCCCTAAATACTTTCTAATAGGAACCTGAGATTTTTTTATAGGAATGGCTGATTGTTATTATGTAGCAAAAATGAGCCTGAAAGATGTTATTTGGCCCTGAGATATCTTCTTACTATAGAAAGCAAGTAAGATTCATGAGCTATAATGTATATGTAAACAAAACAACTACATTTAAAAATGGTTAAGATAATAAATTTTATATTATATACATGTTACGAGTTGAATTGCATCTCCCCAAAATTCATTTGTTGAAGTCCTAACTCCCAGTACCTCAAATTGTGACTGTATTTGGACATAAGGCCTTTTAAGAGGTAATTAAGTTAAATGGCCCTCATCCAATATGACCAGTATCTTTATAAGAAGAGAAAATTTGGACACATAGAGAGACATATGACAGGCAGTTGCATGCATAGAGAGATGACCATATGAACACACATCAAGAAGGTGGCCTTCTGCAAGCCAAGGAGGAGAGACATCAGAAAAAACCAAACCTGCTGACATCTTGAGCTCACACTTCTAACCTACAGAATTGTGAGAAAATGAAGTGCTGTTGTGTTAGCTACCAAGTCTGTGGTGTTTTGTTATAGCAGCCTGACCAAACCAATATAATGTATTTTACCACAGTTAAAAACAAACCTAAGTTGACTCTCAAGAAAAGAGAAAGCCCAAAAGAAGCAAACAAAGGTATGTATTGGCCACCTGAGTGTCTATGGGCGGCTATGGAAAGTCACAGGAAGTGCTTTGTAAACCACGTTGATCGGTGCCACCACATGAGTGGGTCCTCATTTCAGTTGGGCTGTTACCACTAGTGGTCAGCCCTCGTGTCTGCCCTGGTGTGGTGCTTTCTCCCCAAGCAAGGCCTGTTCCACACCTTTGGACTGTTGACTGTTGGGTCCCATTTTCAAGAGATGACTTAGTCCCTGCCTCACAGAGAAAACAAGGACGAACCAGCTTGAATCCTCACTCCCTCATGAACCCCTTACAAACATTCACATCACATCTATATCCTCACCTGTCCTTCCTTCTGTCCTTCCTTCTTTCCTTCTGGCTTCTCTTAAATGTGGAGGTGCCCCACCTCCCTTCAGCCTCATCCCACACTTGTGCTTTCTCTCCTCCTTAGGGCCCCTGCTCCATCAATTCCTCCCTCTTCCTGTACTCTCAAACTTCCTTTTTCTGCTGGATCCTTTCCAGAAACCTAAAAATATGTTCAACTCTCCCTCATTCTACCTTGATTTTAGCTCTCTCCAGCTACCGCAACCTCACCAATACTCCTTTATATCCATCATTCTTAAAGGAACAGCATACTCCAGTTACCTCTCCTTTCCCAGTTCCCCTTTAGTCTGCTACGCTTTGAATTCTGGTTTCTTTTTTATTTTTATTTTTTAAGATTTTATTTGTAAATAATCTCTCACACCCAACACAGGGCTTGAATTTATAACTCTGACATCAAGAGTCACATACTCTACTGACTGAGCCAGCCAGCCACCCCGTGAATTCTGGTTTCTGTTTGCCCCATTCCAGTGACTATTCTGGCAAAGGTCTTTCATGACCTTGTGTTGGTTAGTTCTCCCCTCCTCCACTGCTAGCCGGATGCCTCCAACTGGATGTTTGTACAACTGGCATCTCGGTCTCAGTATGTCATAATTGAAACATACCATTTTTTTTCCCAATGAACATCTCTTCTTGTCTTTATTTTTGTTAATGGAGCTGCTGTCACCAGTTCCATACTTCAGCCTTATCTTTGGGCTTGGGGTTTGTTTCTGTTCAGCAATTTTAGGGATTGTTTTCGCCAAGTAATATATCCAAATGGTTCAAAATTCAAAAGGTTCATTGATGAACATTGAAAAGACTCTCCCCCTGCTGAACCCCAATCATCCATTTCCCTTCTCAACAGGCCACTAATGCCAAAGTTTTGTGTGTATTCCTTTAGAGACATATGCCTATATTTTGCATATGTAAAAAATATCTTTACTTACATTTTTTCCCTTTTCAAAATACAAATGATGAGGGGAAGGGGTTGGGAGGTGAGTGAAATGGGTGAAGGGGGTCAAGAGGTACAATCTCCCAGTTATAAAACAAGTCACAGGGATGTAATGTACAGCATGGTGACTATAGTCAATAACATTGCAGTGCATATTTGAAAGTTGCCAAGAAAGTAAATCTTAAAAGTTCTCATCACTAGAAAAAAACTTTTTTTAAATGTTTATTTATTTTGAGAGAGAGAAAGCAGGGTAGGGACAGAGAGAAAGAGAGAGAGAGAGAGAGAGAGAGAGAGAGAGAGAGAGAATCCCAAGCAGGCTCCATGCTGTCAGCGCAGAGCCCGACGTGGGGCTCAATCCGAGATCATGACCTGAGCTGAAATCAAGAGTTGGACACTTAACTGACTGCCACTCAGACGCCCTGAAAAATAATTTTTTTTAACTTTTGGATGGTAACAGATGGTAACTAGACTTATTGAGGTGACCATTTCATAATGTATACAAAATCGAATCATTCATTACGTTGTATACCTGAAACTAATATAATGATATGTCAGTTATACTTAAGCAACAACAAAAAACCAGCAAAATTAAAAAAAAATACAATAGCATACCATATACACAGCTCTGCTTGCATTTTTCATGTATGTATTTTGGACATCATCAAATGCTTTTCATCCTTTGTTACAGCCACATAGAGTTTAGCAGTGTTTCGAATTCCTCTCTTCCCTTGTCTCCAGCATCAAATCAATTGCCAAGTTATATTAATTGTATATTGTTTTTCCTACAGTCTCTCCATTCTCAGTGCCAATTTGTTTAGACTTTCACCCTTCTGCCTGGATTAACACAATAGCCTCTGTTTGTCCTGACCTTATTCCTTCCTTTTTAGTTCATGCTATTCTGTTCAATTAATCTTCTTAAGCAGGGCTCTCATTATGTCATTTCCTAGCTTAACAGTCTTCGCTATTTTCTCATTGCTTGCCGAAACCCTCCTTTTTTCTCTCTCCTCCTCCTCCATGCTGTGTATACTTAAGTCATACTTGAGAGTCTGAGGATTCTAGAGCAACCCTTTTGTGTTCTCACGGGAGTATTTTTTTATAATGTTACTTCACCTTGAGTTATATGACCCTGCCCCAAGTCCAACTCCTTTCTTCCCTAGGTTCAGCTCAGGTACTAACTTTTCTATGAAGTCCTTCTGACACTCACTGTTAGTCAGGGCCAGGAGTGTGATGAGCCAAGAAAGGTGCCTAAGGTGCAAAATTTAAGGTGGTAATCACTCTCAGGGTCATGCAAGTGCCGACCCTGCACTCACATGACCCTGAGAGTCAGTGACTCCCTGCTTGCCTCTTTCTAGTCTAGCCCTACGGTTAGCAGTACTGGGCCTCCTCTAAGTCCCCAAAGAGATTGCTTTGTACATTTGTGATGGATTTTCTCTTCTTCCTGTATTGTAGTTATTGATAACAGAATTTATCTTCTACCCCCTACTCTAAGCAACTTGAGCACAAAACCAAGCCTGATCCCTAGTGGATCCCTGATGCCTTGCCCAGAGCCTCATACACATCAGATGTACATTCATCAGAACTCTTTAGGTTGGAAGTGTTTACCCATCAGAAACTCTACTCAAAGTCCTTTAAGCAAAAAAGGCAATTTAATAGAATATTCAGGAACTTGTGAAACTCATGGGCCAGGATCCTGTGAATATCAGGAAGATAACTAGGGGCTAGAACACTGTGGGGACCCTAGGAAATCCTCTCTTGTGTCTGCTTCTCTCACTACTGGTGGACCGTCTCTGCTTCCCAGTTAGTTCATTTGGTGGAAAATGGCCTTTGCTTACAGCTCCCAAAGTTTAAAAAGTTGCAAAGGAAGAAGAGGGAAGGAGAGAGAGGAGAGAGAGAAATCTCAATTACAATTTTGAAATCTCAAGGAAAGGATCTGATCAGCCCAACTTGAGTCAGGTACCTACTTCTAGACTTATCATCTGTGGCCAGAAGATACTAGAGAGGTATTGGAGCCTTGGGGACCTGAGTGGTGTTCATGAATCTTTTCTCTAACGGCACCATTAATGTGAGTCAACTCCAGCATGATTTGTCCGTGTCTCTTAGCTAAACATGCTAAATTGCCAAAACAGAGAATATACGTGGCATAGCTTGGGTCAATGCATGCCTGGGTCATTCAGCAATGGTGGGTGAGGGTCTTTAAGTATAATTGTGACTTCTGGGGGTCATTTCTGTGAATGGGGGAAGTTTCCACAGAAGGGAAATCTCTTCAGTTAGCCAAGTCATACCCAAAGGTGACTGTTACAAGGTATTTGTTGAATAAATAAATGAGTGGATGATACTAAAAAGGAGTAACTGTCTAAAGCTATTAGGTAAGTATTAGGGAGTCACTGGATAACTCACTTGTTCTATTACCTTCAATATCTAATCAGTCTCCAAGCCCTGATCAGGCTTTCTTCCCAATGTCTCTCAAATCTTTCCCTCCTTTCTATGCTACTGGAACCACCAGTTTGCATTATGCCTGACTGCTCTTCCTCAGCCTTCCCCACCTCCACTCCATGCTGCTGCCTGTGCCCAGAGTAATCTTCCCAAAACATATGGCTTCCCTGTTGCTACCCGTCACTCAATCTGTCTGAAACCAAACACATCCTCTTTCCATCTAAATTGGCTGTCCCTTTAGATGACTGTCAATGATACCACCATCTTTCCATCACTTGGTTCTTAAAATCTTGGAATTACCTCTGACCTTTGCCCCCCTAGTTCCTCAGTATCTCATTAGTTACCAAGCAGTGGTGAATTTTCCTTTATTTCCCCCATTGGTTTTTCTTTTCATTACTTTTAAACATTTCCAGCCTAATTCTGGTCTGTTAGGCAGTTCAGAATATCTTTCAAGGACTGTTATTAACAGGGTATAGAGGAGATAATTTGGTTGGAGATCTAGAAATGCTGAACCCTGTCTTCGCCAGCCATCTCCCCTTCCCAAGAGGTCCTGGGGGAAATATAAGGAAAGGGAACAATGACACAACAATGACAAAAGAGAACTTTATGATTAGCCGGGTATTTGGCCTCAAACCACAATGCAGAAATCAGAAAACTCAGGCTGGACTCTGATCATCTCTGTCTTTTCCCCCACTCAATGCCGACACAGGAGTCTTAGAAGTTTACTTCCTAGTGGCACAAAAAGCTACTCTCACCAGGGAAATTGGACAGAAAGACACATCTGAAGCTTTTTTGCCCAAAGGCTGGGGCTGTCCAAGCTGTCATAGGTGGGGCTGCAGCCCCAGGGCGTGGCAACTTCATAGAAAGTGAAAAGAGAGGATGCTGGCTTGGGTGCCTCCAAGTAGGGCAAGGACACCCCTGTTGCCACGCAGGATATGTTGATGATGGAAGGGAGATTATACCTACTTGTGTGGAACCTCCTACCTTTTAAAGGCTCTACCCCTAGAAAATGTATCTTAAGCCATATTCTCCAGTTTCAGCGAATTTTTCTATTTCTGTGGATGTGGGTATGAGTTTGGGGTGGGGTGAAATTTCTGGCTCACCATCCTGACTCCACCCTAAAGAGGGTGAAGAAGTGGGGAGCCTTGAGTGCCCTCTAGGGATCAGTGGCTCAATTCATATTTGGATTCTTTTTTTTTTTTTTTTTTTTTTTAATTTTTTTTTCAACATTTATTTTTATTTTTGGGACAGAGAGAGACACAGCATGAACGGGGGAGGGGCAGAGAGAGAGGGAGACAGAGAATCGGAAACAGGCTCCAGGCTCTGAGCCATCAGCCCAGAGCCCAACATGGGGCTCAAACCCACGGACCGCGAGATCGTGACCTGGCTGAAGTCGGACGCTTAACCGACTGTGCCACCCAGGCGCCCCGTGGATTCTTGATGAATCTACACTCTTCTGATCTTGTAGTGTAGCTCAAAACTGTCAAAAACCAACTGTTGCCCTGAATTAAGACCCAAATCCTAAGAAGGTCATTAGGACCTTCTACAGCCTGGCTCAACCTACTTTTTTTTTGTCATTAGAATGACCTTAGGATTGTGGCAGACCAAGAGTAAGAAAAGGATGCCAAATGTAATCACCCAATAAATAGATCAATTGGATCTAATCAAGAGAGGGAAACTCGTGGTTACCAGAATTTTTATCTACCTAATAACCTAACCTAAAAACCTCATAACCTAATCAATAGGTCTTGAAAGAACTAGCTTAGGCATCATAGGGAATCTAATCTGTAGGGTAGGGTAGGGTGTAGGAGAACCCTGTTGACATAGACTATATTGAAGAGACTTGGTGTGTTCACAGTGATGGCAGAAGAATCTCTCTGATACATCTTGGCTCAAAAGCAATCTCAGCCTACAGAGACAGGAATGCTCATTCTCCTGCAAAGGCAAGTTCAATCGGCTTGAAGCAGTAACCTCAATTTGCTTGGAATGGTACATGACATTTAATCCTAAAAAGGTTCAGAATTAAATATGAAGATGATGAAATAAATCCAGAGTATTCATATTTTTGTATTAACTCTAATATTTTGTGTAATTTGGTATGTTCAATGTTTGTAAGATGGAGATAATTTTTTATATTAGAGAATCTGATAAATTAGCCTTGTGATTCCAATGTGTAATATATAATTCAGTAATTGATTTTAGACTTGTATTAGAGATTTTTACTAGTTTGCAAGTAGTATTGAAAGAGAATTTGGTGGAGGTTCCTCAAAAAATTAGAAATAGAACTACCCTATGACCCAGCAACTGCATCACTAGGTATTTATCCAAAGGATACAGGTGCGCTGTTTCAAAGGGGCACATGCACCCCAATGTTTATAGCAGTGCAATCAACAATAGCCAAAGCATGGAAAGAGCCCAAATGTCCATCAACAGATGCATGGGTAAAGAAGATGTGGTATATATATACAATAGAGTGTTACTTGGCAATCAAAAGAATGAAATCTTGCCACTTGCAACTACGTGGATGGAACTAGAGGGTATTATGCTAAGCGAAATTAATCAGAGAAAGACAAATATCATATGACTTCACTCATATGTGGAATTTAAGAAACAAAACAGATGAACATAAGGGAAGAGAAACAAATAATATAAAAATAGGGAGGGGGACAAAACAGAAGAGACTCTTAAATACAGGGAACAAACTGAGGGTTGCTGGAGGGGTTGTGGGAGGAAGGATGGGCTAAATGGGCAATGGGCATTAAGGAAGACACTTGCTGGGATGAGCACTGGGTGGTATACGTAGGGGATGAATCACTGGATTCTATTCCTGAAATCATTATTGCACTATTGCAATATATTTGCAATATATTTGCAATTATTGCATTATTGCTAACTAACTTGTATGTAAATAAAACCAAAATAAGTAAATAAATAAATGAATAAATAAATATTAAAAAAAAAGAGTTTGAAGAGAAAAAAAAAAAAAAAAGAGAGTTTGGGGGCCTGGCTGACTCAGCTGCTACAACATGTGACTCTCAACCTCAGGGTCCTGAGTTCAAGTCCCACGTTGGGCATGGAGCCTACTTTATTTATTTATTTATGTATGTATGTATGTATGTATGTATGCATGTATTTATTTATTTATGACATGGAACCTACTTAAAAAAAAAGTTTGACATTTACTATATTTAAAGTTTAATATATTAGATGTATAAAAAGTTATTAGATTAATAGCTATTTGCTAGATATCTGATTAGGAGCAAGTAACTTAAACTTCTTGTGCTTGAGTTTTCTTATCTGTAAAACGAATATAATAATAGCTCCTATTTCACAACACTGTTGGGAGGGAATTAATGAGTTCAAAGAGGAGCTTGAATAGTACCTGACTTTTAGTGAATGCTCAATAAGGAAGTTACTGTTGTTGTTATTATTATTTATATGAGGACATTCTGTTTGTTAGGTCAGGCATTTAAATACAGTGTTTAAAAGGCAAAGTAAATATATTACATATATAAATGTGGTTTAAAATGTTTAGCAGTTATTTAACAACGTTATGAGTAAAGCAGCTGTTTAAAGGAGTTTAGTGTATTCTAGCTGAGTTAAAGGAGCATTAACCAGCCTCTTCTCAAGAAGGACAAAGCCCGTGTTTCCTACTGTATCCCCAGCACCATGGCATTTGGTATATAGAAGTGCCCAATAAATATGTGTTGAATTGACCTGAGAAGTCATATAAAAAGGATTTGAAGATGTTCTATCCAAAAGACACTGTTAATTAAGACAGGGACCACAGAAGGACGAGCAGCTTTGAGGGAAGATAATGAGGCCAGGTTTTAACCTACTGAACTTTTGTCTATATGACACAGGCTCCTAATCACAGTTCAAAGTCTCACATGCAGGACAGACACACTTGGGAAAGTTTGAAGCAGGAAATACAAATGATAGGGGATCATCAGCAGACCTTGCGTTCAGGGAGAGGAGGGCCCTTTGAAAATGACTCTTAAAATGTCCTGGGTTTTGAAATAGATGAGATTAGTGAATTAAACTTAAAGGCTTAAAAAAGAATAGATTTTAAAGTTGTTATCTTAATACAGAAATATTAATTTAAGTAAAGTAATAGTAAACAGTCATTTCCATCTGCTCTCCCCCAAGTGACCCTTAGCTATGAAAAAACTCACCTTGACATTTCTAACCTTGTAACACACTGCTCCCATACGCAATTCCCTTGTCTTTGCATCCCTTGAATGCTCTCCCTAGCTTTTAGGGGGAGTCCCCAGGGATAGTTACATGTGCTCACAAACATTTATTCATCATCATCACCATCACAACAGCCACCATCTATAAAACCCATATTTTGTACAAAGCAATTTACGTGATTAATGGTAATTGGGAAGAGCTAATAATACCCAGCGCTTACAATGTGCTTCCTGAGTCCAGGGGCTGTTCTGAACCTTTATTAATATCTCTTAACCTCCATGTCTTGGGCAGAGAAATAGAGGCTTAAGATGTTGAGTGATTTGCCAGTCTCACAGGTAGAAAGTGGTATGACCAGGCTTTGCACCCGGAATCTGACTCCAGAACCCATGTCATGATGTGACATGGCTCCCCAGTTGAGGTCTATGGCTCCTGAAAGCACGGGAGTGTGCCTGGTGGGGCCCTCACCCTCCAGAAATACAGACCATGCCTGGGATAGCCCCTGATGGTCCCAAAGAGGCAACATTCCCGTGAATCGTTCACATAGTTCCAGGTTCCCATTAAACCTCATGGGGCTGGGGCTGCACACATTCCAGAGTAGAAATGAAGAGGCTGCTCCTCTTGGGACTCTACAGCTTATCGCTGAGTTCTGAGGGGTCCCTTGTGAAAACAGTTGCTTCAGCCACTTTCCTTCATCTTTATCTCCGTTGCCATCCCCCCATCCCCACCCCACCCCACCCCAAGGGACACAGGTGACACTAGAAGACTCTGTTCTATAGTTAAAAGCCTCCTGCAAATCAGCTCCTGTCAATTGTTGCTTAGAGGGTCTGTCCCGCTAGTGAGCAAAACACCTCACACAGGCCTGAATGCTGGCTGCTCCGAGACCTGCCTCACTGCTTTACTTACTAAACACACTCCCACCCCCGCCGATTGCTCAGTCTCCCCCAACAATCCACCCAGTTAAAGTATCTTCACCTTTCTGCTCTATGCCCATAAGAATCTTGCCCACCCTTCAAGGCCAAATCAAGGTACATCTCTCTGTGAAATGCCCCACATAACTTCAATTCTGATTACCTGAGTAGGGCCACTCATTTGGTTCTCAGCACACACTCTAATTTTTTCTGGGTGATCAGTCAGTCAAATGACCAGCAGCTTATTGAAAGCAAAGCCAACCTAGGAATCTCCTTCATTATCCAGGCTGCGGAACTCCCTATAAGTTCTCAAGGGTCTGGGCTTCTTTTTATCCTTGCTCTGGACCCTAAAGTTAAGTCATTTTAAGCCTTCCTTCTTCTCTTCTTTCATTTTATTTTTAATCTGAGAGAGAGAGAGAGAAAGAGCGCACATGAGCAGGGGGAAGGGCAAAGGGAGAGAAAATCTTAAGCAGGTTCCACGCTCAGATGGAAGTCCAATGTGGAGTTTGATCCCACGACACTGGCTGGGATTATGACCTGAGGCAAAATCAAGGATTGGATGCTCAACTGACTGAGCCACCCAGGTGCCCCTCTTCCTTCCTTCCTTCCTTCCTTCCTTCCTTCCTTCCTTCCTTCCTTCCTTCCTTCCTTTTTTCTTTCTTTCTCTTCCTTCTCTTTTTCTTTCTTCTTTCCTTCCTTTCTTTTCTTTCTTCCTTTTCTTTTTTCTGTTCTTTCAAGTAACCTCTATATGGGGCTTAAAATCACAACCCCAAGACCAAGAGGCAAATACTCTACTGACAAAGCCAGCCAGGCGCCCCAAGTCATCCCCTCTTCCTTTTTTTTTTTTTTTTTTTTTTAATTTTTTTTTTCAACGTTTATTTATTTTTGGGACAGAGAGAGACAGAGCATGAACGGGGGAGGGGCAGAGAGAGAGGGAGACACAGAATCGGAAACAGGCTCCAGGCTCTGAGCCATCAGCCCAGAGCCTGACGCGGGGCTCGAACTCACGGACCGTGAGATCGTGACCTGGCTGAAGTCGGACACTTAACCGACTGCGCCACCCAGGCGCCCCCATCCCCTCTTCCTTAATGCAGCTACTACCTACATCTTACCTTATAGAATTGTCTTCCCACATTATCCTATCTGTAGTTTTTGACTTCCTTGTGCTGAAGCTGATCATTGTGACTTCGCTGGAATCCATTCTTTTAATCTCTTAGGGTAGATTTTTCTGCTTTTTTCCTAAGACTGATTCTAGAATCTTTGGTTATCCAGAATAAAAAGCCTTTTGGACAGAGCAACTGGGGTACACAGGCTCATTTGTCTTAAGAAAATAATTTGCATTTCTGAGGAGGGTGGACATATAGGTCTCTCGTTATATGTTTACTGAAGGTCTACTACGAGCTGGGCATTGAATGGTATATAATCATGAACAAGATGAAATCCCTGCCTTCCTGCAGCTTCTGGATTACAGAGAATTCATGGTCTGAGAAGTGCTGTGGAGAAAGAGTAATGCAGTGCTTTCCAACTTTTTGTAGCTGTAACCTAGTACGAAATGTGTTTTATATCATGATTCAGTACAGATACACACACCTATATACATACACTTCTATATCTGAAATAAAAGTTTCACAAAACTGGAGCCTTACTAAGTTTGGTGTTCTCTGATATTTTCTATTTCTTTTATGATATCTTGGTCATTACCCACTAAGTTAATTATGTGCTTCATCAGTGGGTATCAACCTGCAACACGAAAATCCCGGTAATGGTCAAGAGCATAACTCTGAGGTTAAGCTGATGGCTTTCAGACCTGGCTCCACCTCTTACTGTCTGGATTTGGGAAAGTAATTTCTACGTGCCCTTGTTTCTCTATCTGCAAAATGAGATAATAATAACAGTAATATCTGCCTTGTGGACTCTCCTTGGGAATTAAATGAGAAAGGAGATAATGTGTGTAAAGGACTAAAAACAGGGCCTGACACATTGTGGGTGCTCAATAAGCACAAGTGAGCACAGAATTTTCTGGGTATGATGATGGAAGAGTCAAAGCACTCAACTGGGGGGATGGGAGAACGCTTCTTGCAGAAAAAAATGGCATTAATGTTGAGACCTTAAGAAGTGGCGGGAATTATTCAAGTTTGAGCGGGTGACTCGAAGGAGTAAAGAGTGAGAAGCAAGTTCTGTGCAGAGAGAGCAGCCCTTGCAAAAATTATGAGGCGGGAGAACTTTCTGCCTTGTATGACTTGAGAGCTTCCCAATTTGGCTGCAGTCTGAGGGAGGTCAAAGATGGCAGCAAGAGTGAGGTCATGGAGGGCTCTGAAGCCAGCTCAAAGAATTTTAGGCTTTAACTTACGTGCGCTGGGATCTCATTAAACCTGTTAAGCAGGGAAATGACATGATTTACTTTTTTGAAAGACCATTCAAACTGTAGGGTGGAGAATGGATTAGGGAGGGCAATTCCTGTGGCAGGGAGATCATGAAGTCTTTTGCAGTGTCTTGATTAGAGATGATAGAGTAGCCTGAACTAACCACGCATCTTAATGCAATGCTTCTTACATTATGCTGTCCATGAGAATCATCAGGACGTGTGAGTAGGAGCGTTTTTAAAAATGCAGGTTCCTGGGCTAACAAGCCAAGATTGTGGCGACACCATTCGGGGCCCAGGATTTAAGTAATCATTGTTAGTGGTTCTGAAGCATGTAGTTTCCTCATCACACTTTTAAAAACCAAGAACACAAACTACCTCTCCTATGTCTCTTACATTGTTTTTCTGCTACCCACTCCTCTTTACTTCTCACCTGCTTCGGCGGGGGGGGGGGGGGGGGGGGTCCCTCTTGCTTGCACTCCACGTACAAAACCCTTGAGAGCAAGGACTTCGTCTACATCTTCAGTGTGCCCAGGGCAAAACTGGCACATAAAGGGTCCTCTAGAAATGTTCGCCAAACGAATGAATGAGCGGATAAATTAATATATTGCTTTGTACACAATTTTCTGCTTTTAAATACTTGGGCAGGGTTTGAAATCGGAAAACAAAGGTCATTCCATTAAGAGGATGTAGATACGACTGGCAAGGCTGAGGAAACAGAGGAAGCTAGTTACCGATTGCCGAGGCTCATTCAGGAGGTGCTAATTCTCGGGGCCGGGGGGCGACAAATGTTACTATTTCCAGATTAGCAACCATCTTGGGCTGCTTGCGCCACTCTCCCGAGAGTCCCAACTAATCCAGTTGCCTCCGTGGTTCCGGCCCCATCCAATCCTTTGAAGCTAAATGCGTACTCGAGGAGGCCGAAGATAACGGCAGGGACCCTAGCTCAGAACCCCCTCCGGGCCAGCCCCGCAGAGGCAGCTCCGACCTCCCCATCATGGCGGCCGCCGGGCGGGGAAGCCGAGCCCGTGCGTCGCGTGCGTGCCTCATCTCCCTCCCCTCCCCCTCCTCGGCGGCGGCGGCGGCGGCAGAGGCGGCAGCGCTCGCCATTGCCGCTGGTGGCAGGAGGCTGCGAGGAGCCGGCGCGGTCGCAGTCTCCACGGCGCAGGCCCACGGTAGCGCAGCCGCTCTGAGGTGAGTGCCCTACCGCGCAATCTCCAGCTATTTCAGCCCCGGCGCAGCCGCAACACGCCGCCCGCCCGCCGGCCGGCCGGCCCGCCCCGCAGCCTGCACCCTGCCGCCCCCGGCTCCGGGCCTGGGCCCCCGCCGGATTCGGCCCGCCTCGGGCGGGGGGCCCCGGCCCGGCCCAGTCAAACCGCCACCCCGAGGATGCGCAGGCCGCACTAGGCCCCAGGCGTCCTGGCGGGCTCGGGAGGGAGGCGCTGCCCTCCCGAGAGCCCCAGGGTTCCGGCCTCCCCCGCCGCCTGAGGCTCTAGGGGCCGCGGCCTCCTCTCCACCGTGGAACCCGGGGCCCGGGCCCGGCCTTCCCGCGGGCTCGGGAGCGGGAGGCCCGGGAGAGCGCGCCGGGAGCGGGAGGTGGGCGGGCTGCGCGGGACCGGAGCCGCGGCTCCCCGCTCGCCCCCTCGGCCCTTCCCGGGGCTGGTCTGCGGGCGGCGCGGCGGGCTGGGCCGGGGCGCGGGAGCTGCTGTCTCCTGCGGGAGAGGAGGCTGGCTCTTGGGCGGCTTCCGAAGCTTCCCTCCCGCCGGGGTGGCGTGGGCTTGTTACCCAGGTAGACCGGGGGACGCTGGAATATGGCGCGTTGCCCACCTTCTTGCAAGTTAGGAGGCGGCCCGGGCAGCAGCGGCGGCAGTTGGAGGAGGAGGGCGCAAAGTCCTTTTGTACGCAGAAATAAGGAGCGACATTGTGTTTTCTTCCCCAGCTGAGATGCTGCCCGCGGAGGGGCCTCGGTTCTTCCTGTGCCTGGGGTAGTGGTCCCCTGGGTGAGGAGAGGGGGAGTGGCGCGACCCTCGGAAGGAACAGAACTGTTGCCACTGTAAAGACGGGGTCTTGGCCTTGTGCATGGGTATTATCTCATGTCCCCAGCCTTTCGGGGAACTCAAGGGTTTGCCCCTGCATGTTGTCCACCTCACTGTGCAGTGATGTCCACCGCCTCTCTCACCTGTTGTGTCGTTGCCGCTGGTCCCAAAGTTTTATAGTGCATCTGACTGTATCCATCAGAACTTGGAGTTGTTTAAAAATCTTAGTATTTTTAGGGCTTCAAATGATAATCTGCTCCAGCCAGTTGGAGGAGCTGTTGCCTGAACTCCATCCCTTCTTAAGCGTTAGATTAGAATATATTAATTCCTTACTTTAGAGCTGGTGTCAGTTGTGCTTAATTCTTTCTGTGGTCAGAGCAAAATTCACATTTTCTTAAGTATGTAGAGACAATGTATCGGGAAACTTCTAAAGCGAAGGCAGTGTGAGTGAACCTGTCAGCTTGGACAGTGCTCACAGGAGAATGGGTATGTGCATCTCACCTTTTTCCCCAGGGCATCATCTGTGCCCACAGTGATCCTTTTCCTTTTCCTATTTCATCTTGGTCCAGGCCTTTAAAAAAAAAAAAATCCTTTTACTCTGGCTTTTAACAGTAAGTTATTGGGTTGTTTTTCACTCAAGGAAAGAGGGGAGGAGGGGCCTTGGAGATGCTGGGGATTTTTTGTTTGATTTGTTTTTAAAATTCAGTAGTAGTATCCCGAATCCCTAGAATTGTGTTTGAAATTAGTTTGACATGTTTTCTCATAAGGTAGTGAAAATATGAGTATTCTCTCTGCGCATGAGTGTAATTGCCTTGTTTTATGAGCAGGAGAGGAAACATACAATTATCACATGTAGTGCATATATTGGGTCCTAAATTGTGTGCAAAATTGTTTGTGTCAAGGGACTTTTTATTTTTTTCTGACAGGAGTTAGATGTGACTTTTGATTGGGTTCATGACAAAGACAAAAAATATAATGAGATTAATAAATACTGCTTACTATTTTTTGGCACATCCTTATTTGAAATCCTTTGATTTCATCCTATGTGCCTTTCCTCCCCCCCCCCCCCCGTCCAACGCAACATATATGACAAAAAATGACTTTTTGCTTAGTAGCTGTCATATTTCTTATTTAGCAAAAAAAAAAAAAAAAAAAAAAAAATCTTAAGCGTTTTCATGGAAATAGATTTCTTATCAGGTTTTAAGGAAATTTAGCTTCTGGATTTAGGAAGTAACTATAAGAACAGGAAATAATGAGAGACCTTGTCCAGATACAGAAAGGATTTCAGGTTTCCCTTCCAATTCATGTATATTCCCCAAATTATAGGTTTCTTGTTTTTATTGAATTGCAAGTATACATCCATCTCTAATTTTGTTAGGGAGCTGAAGACAAACTCCCTATGATTTAAATACCTGAATTTGCATTGCCTATGTACTGTGAATTCAACCAGACCCCTGAGTTGGTCTTCGAGAAGTATTTTATGTGAAGTAATCACAAATGGGTAACTGTTTTAAGGGAAATTTAAGCTCCTTGGGGTCTGGGATTAACTTTTTTATACCTCTTTCCTTATATAATGATATTCAGTAAATAACTGGGGAATAATAATGATGAACAGTAATTTTTGGAATTAAAATTTTTTTTCAAAAGTATTTGAAAAGACATATTGACTTTTGGGTTTTGAAAGGTCTATGAATTGTCAGCCTATAGAAGCACACCCTCCAGTCCTCTGGAGAACAGGAAGTTATTGCGTGTGTTCAGCTCCTGTCAGACCTCTTTAGGCAAGCCCAGCTTTGTGTGGCAGTGAGCTTGTTCATCTACTCAGTGCCACTGTGAAAAACTGGAAGTTTAAAGTGGGAACTCTGGGTTGTTGAGTCTCAGAAGTGTCTACTCTAACCTCAAGAATTTGAGTGCACCCTCTTGGGTTGTAATTAGTCCAGGAAATGTGATATTTGAATTTAGATGTTTGTGACTGTGTGATGCTCATTAATTATATAATTATATGTGTGTGTGTGTGTGTGTGTGTATATCTATGTATGTATATATGTATATAGTGTATATTGTATTTGGAAAAGCAGCCTTAAAATAAATACCGATCTTTTATTTTCTTAAAAAAAAAAAAAATTAGAAGATTTTTCTCTCCGTTCTTTCATGTTTTTCTTGAGAGTTAAAGCTAGCCTGAGCTTACCCAAATATAGTTTTCCATAAATGCTCAGTAAAACAGCGATGAAAAAGAAACCTACATGTTAAGCTTATTTAGACCAAGTCCAGTCATTGGGTGGGTTGTTTGTTTGTTTTTGAGGCTCTGGATACATGTCAATTTTTGTGCATTATGTATCATAGTTCCTTTCTTATTAGCTAGGGGATAGATTATCCACTTTCTGGACTTTTCAGTTAGAACTTTTGTCCATCAGTATTCTCCTAAGGTGAACAAGCTGGAAGAGAAAGAGTAAAAGGAGGTGAAACAAATCAATTTCAGGTGTTTCCAGAAGATTACAACCACATTGAGCTATTGGAAACTTTTAATCCTGGAGCAACAAGAATGCTTTGTCTGAAGTTATTTCGATGTAATATGGACAAAACTTGGAAAATGAAAAGAATTTTTGACTGCTCAAGAAAAATAAGTGGATTATATATGCTTTGGAGCATACATTTTTTTTTTTTTCTGAAGTGCAGTTCAGAATTAGGCTAATGAGTTTTTGACCCTGCTCAGTGCAGTTTAGTTACTGAAGCTTCAAACACATTTCATCATGTCTTTTTTTTTTTTTTTTTTTTTGTCTTTTCACCAGGTCTGTATGCCTAAAATGTGAACATTTATATGAACTGAAGAAAAGACAGAAATAGAAGTTTAGAGTGAGATTCTAGTATATTTTTAAAAGACAAAAAACAAAAAAAGTAGGGGACAGTTATGGCAGGTCTACCACATTTGTGATCTGAGGCAAATCTGTATTCTGTCACCAACAGCAGTCTCTTAGAAGATAATTGTATCATATGGAATCTTCTCCAGAATCCCAGACCGTGTAGCCTGCCTTATCAAACTGCTCCTAAGCTATCAGATCATTTCTTGAGGAAACCAGGTCTGTTAAGGGAGGTGTGTGTGTGTGTGTGTGTGTTTTGGGAAAGTTGGTGGGGAGAAGAGGGAGAAAGGGTGATACTGATAAAAGAATCTAGTCTTATAGATTGGGATGATCACTGGAATTTTGGACATGTATTTTTAAAAGAAGCTAAAAGAGCTAATTATGTATGGGTCATCTGGTGACTTAGACTACTATTTATAGTGTATTTAGTATATAAGCATATTATTTAGGTTAATTCATGCATGCTGATTTCTATGGTTATGAATGTGTAAATTTTGGTTGAGATAGTTGGACAAGTGGACATTTTCTTAAGAACTCTTAAATGGTGCCTGTTGGATAAACTATGCCAAACCTTTTTCAGAATCTTGAAGAATGAGATTTGTATGCATAAACGTTAAGACTATTTTTAAAAAGGAGCTTGTATTTTACTATTGGTAATTGTAAAGTCTTTGCTTTTTAGAACTTGGAGAGTCTGTTTTGTTGCTGCTCCTGAATGCTAATGTGGTTAGGCTGGCAGCTAACCCTACAAAGAACAAGAGGAAGTGAGGAAATGTCCCCATGAAACCTTGCTTAAAACTAAGCAGTAGATTAGAAATGGGGAGTGAGGGACTAGGGGACTTAATTATTGTTTTATGTTCAAAAGGGGGCATACCCTCCATTGAGAAATAACCTTAACTATGTCCTCACTTTGGAGTTTTGCCATTCATTCACCAGACATTGATTAAAGACCTACTTTATTCCAGGCACGTGTTAAGTGCTACGGTAACATATAAACCACAGGCCTTTTCTACTAGGGGAGAAAGATAAGGGCTCAACTATCCATTCCTATAGCATGTTGAGAAGTAAAATAAAGAAAAATTGGTGTGGGATTTACAGAGGGAGAGGGTGAGTGATGCGAATAGAATAAGTGAGGTTAGGGAAGACTTCATGTAGGAGATCTTTAAGTAGGGCTTGGAAAGGTGAGTCGCTGTTTCGCCTGATGGAGAAGAGGCTAGGAGAAGGGCATTGATAGTCTGAGAAATAGCCAGTAGTAGACTTTTCTGTACTTAGGGAGTAGTGGGAAATGAAGCTGATGAGGTTGTGACCTGATTGGGAACAGCATGGGGGAGTTCAAAGATTAGAGTTCGTTAATGAATGATGATGCCTTTAATTAAGATAGGGAATGTATTGGGATAACAGAATTTGAGGAAGAAGGTAATAGGGTATGGTTCTAAATGTGGGAATCGAGATATGTCATACACGTCACTATTGACAAATTTGGGCTGGCGCAGAAAGGGAAGTGGGGATCAATTATGAGATTTGTATTCATTAGCATAATGTCATCTAGAAATTGCCAAAGAGTATAAAATCAGGACTGAAGAAAAGACTAAGGGCGACCTTGCCAAGCAGCTACATTTGTAGGTCAGGTGGAAGAAGAGGGGCTTATGAAGGAAGTTGAAAAAGAATGGCTAAAGAGGTAAGATAAATAGTATGGGGTTGAAGAAGCTGAGTCTAGAGGGTAAGGGAATTTTAACGGGAAATTTAGCAACCTGAAATACTACAGAGAGCTCATTAGGGTGAAAACTGGATTTGGCAATTCAGAGATAAAAGGAATTTTCAGAGATAAAAGGTGTGTGTGTGTGTGTGTGTGTGTGTGTGTGTGTGTGTGTGTATTGTTTTGCCAGGAATCATGATAGTTTAAACACAATAGATTTCGGGAGCATTATTGAATACAGGGGGTAAGGTTATAAAACCCGATTTAATAGATGACCCATGCTTAGAAATAGGTCCTATTCTTCCCCTTCTCTTACGGGAATTACGGTATAAAAGCTTTGGGAGGAAACTTAAATTGTAACAATTAGAGTTTATAGATTTGGGGTGCCTGGGTGGCTCAGTTGGTTAAGCATCAACTTTGGCTCCGGTCATGATCTCGTGGTTCGTGAGTTCGAGCCCCATGTGGGCTCTGTGCTGACTGACTGCCTGGAGCCTGCTTCGGATTCTGTGTCTCCCTCTCTCTCTGCCCCTCCCCCCCTCATGCTCTGTCTCTGTCATAAATAAACGTTAAAAAAAATAATGGAGTTTATAGATTTGAGTGTATAGTACAGTATGTTTGAGTTTATAGTCTCTTAAAATACAAATTCCTTTTGAAGAGTTTTGAGGTTTTATAATATTTACATGTTAAGTGCAGAGGTACTTTAACCTGGGTTTTATAGTTCTGGGACTCATGGATATATTTTGGCCATGTAACCCTGATCTCTTGAAACTGTATGAAAAATTTTGTATGTGTGTGTCATTTTTCTGGGGAGAGGGTCCATAACTTTTCTGAGATTCTCAAAGCATTCTTGACACACAGAAAAGTCAAAGCCTTTTCAGTATTGGTAATTCAGTCAGATATTTATTGTGTTAGTTGTCTGAAATCAGTTAACCAGATTGACTGGGACAGACCAAGGGGAAGAAATTTTGAGCGAGTATCTCAAGTGAGGAACTTTGGGAAGATCTGAGGCACCTCTAGGAGATGGGACTACGAGCACCAGAAGGAAGGTGGGAGGAATGTCAAAGCAAAGCTTCACCAGTTTCAGAATCTTGCCAAGTCTTCTGGATTCCTTGGGGTTTTGTTTTGTTTTCTGGGTTTTTTTTTTTTGTTGTTGTTGTTGTTGTTTTATACTCCAGGATTCACACTAGTATATGACTATTCATGCACTATATACAATGGGCTTTGTGGGGGATCAAGTTACTATTTTATTTTTATTTTATTTATTTTTTATTTTTTTAATGTTTATTCATTTTTGAGAGACAGAGTGTGAGCGGGGGAGGGGCAGAGAGAGAGGGAGACAATCCAAAGCAGGCTCCAGGCTCTGAGCTGTCAGCACAGAGCCTGATGCAGGCATTGAACTCACGAACTGTGAGATCAAGACCTGAGCTGAAGTCAGACACTCAACCGACTGAGCTACCCAGGCTCCCCTCAAATTACTATTCTAAAGAGAAAATAAGTTTTGAAAGAAATCTAACTGGTTCATAGATTGCACTAAAATTTTTTTAAGTTGGGAGTTGCTTATACTTTGGAAATTTTCTAAAATGCACAAATGTTTCAGTCTACTCCTTTGGGGCAAGAAATTCTCTCCTTGCTTAATTTTTCTGACCATGAAATGAAAATACCATTGGACCCCTATAGGGTCTTTCAGAAGTATGACAGTTATGGAAGGGCAGAGAAAAGGGGACAGAGGATCTGAAGCAAATTCTGCACTGACAGCAGTGAGCCCCACGTGGGCTCGATCTCACAAACCAATCATGACCTGAGCCAAAGTTGGATGCTTGACCGACTGAGTCACCCAGCGCCCCAGAAATTTAGGCAAATTTTTAATAATGTTCCATATTAGATCTTATTTATTCCAAAATTATTTCATTCTAAAATTTTAGATAACTGGTCATTTTTACTTTCTTCCTCTATAATTTTTGGATCTTTGATATTAGGAGACAGTTTTGTTAGCTAGGCCCTGGTTCAGGGTGATCTCCAACTTATTTTGAGAGAGTGCGTGCATGTGCACGTGTACATGAGTGAGTGGCAGAGAGATGGGGAGAGAATCCCATCTAATAGTGCAGAGCCTGACCTGGGGCTTGATTCCATGAACCATGAGATCATGACCTGAATTGAAATCAAGAGTCAGAAGCTTAGCTGGCAGCCACCCACATGGCCCAGTGATCTCCAACTTTTGATTGTCATCCTTACAAGTAGAATTTTGAGCACACATTCTGAATCACATTTATTTATAAATGATGTTCCTGTGCTCTTGTACTAATACATTTATGTGCTTTATAAACAATATAGAAGGTGGGGCGCCTGGGTGGCTCAGTTGGTTCAGCGTCCCAATTTCGGCTCAGGCCATGATCTCAGGGCTTGTGGATTTGAGCCCGACGTTGGGCGCTGTGCTGACATTTCAGAGCCTGGAGCTTGCTTCAGATTCTGTCTCCCTCTCTCCGTGCCCCTCCCCCGCTTGCACTCTGTCTCTCTCTGTCTCTCAAATATATAAATAAAAACATTAAAAAAGTAAAAGTGTATAGAAGGTAGGAATTTTAAAAGGACAAGGTAAAGGTGAAATAGTTTTTTTTTTTTTTTTTTTTTAATTTTTTTTTTTCAACGTTTATTTATTTTTGGGACAGAGAGAGACAGAGCATGAACGGGGGAGGGGCAGAGAGAGAGGGAGACACAGAATCGGAAACAGGCTCCAGGCTCTGAGCTATCAGCCCAGAGCCCGACGCGGGGCTCGAACTAACGGACCGCGAGATCGTGACCTGGCTGAAGTCGGACGCTCAACCGACTGCGCCACCCAGGCGCCCCTGAAATAGTTTTTTTTGATGTCTTGCAAATTGAGTTGATGGTGGTTCAGTAGCTTATGAGTTTGATTAGCTTATTTTTATATTTGTTCATAACTCACATGTTTTCTATAATTAATGCCAGCAATGTTTTTCTAAAGTGCTCATTTATTTATTTTAAAAGATTTGTTTATTTTTGAGAGAGAGAGTTGTGTGCACACACCTGGGGTAGGGGCAGAGAGAGGGAGACAGAGGATCTAAGGCAGGCTCCATGCTGACAGCAGAGAGTCAGATGCTGGGCTCGAACTCCTGAACCATGAGATCAGGACCTAAGCCAAAGAGCGACGCTTAACTGACTGAGCCACCCAGCTACCCAACGCCAGCAATTTTTTATAGAATACCCTATAGAAGTATTGGTAAGTGCAAGAAAGCAATGAATAAATATTTTGGGTAATCTTAAGCATAGAAAATGTGTGCTTGTAACTTGTAATTAGCTTGTGTATGTGGATTATCTTTACAGTCACTAAACCTACAGATAAGATCCCTAAATAGAATTGGAGTATTTTTTTTTTTTAACGTTCATTTATTTTGAGACAGAGAGAGACAGAGCATGAGCAGGGAAGGGGCAGAGAGAGAGAGGGAGACACAGAATCGGAAGCAGGCTCCAGGCTCTGAGCCGTCAGCCCAGAGCCCGACGCGGGGTTCGAACTCACGGATGGTGAGATCGTGACCTGAGCTGAAGTCGGATGCTCAACCGACTGAGCCACCCAGGCGCCCCAAGGAGTATTTTATCTTATCCTTTGTTCGCTGCGTTTTGGTCCTTTGTCTTTTTTTGTTGTTGTTTAGAAACGTACTTTTTTAAAATGTTTATTTACTTTTGAGAGAGTGCAAGCGGGGGAGGGGCAGAAAGAGGGGGACAGAGGATCCGAAGTAGAAGTAGGCTTTGTGCTGACAGGCTGACAGCAGGGAGCCCCAGGTGGGACTCGAACTCATGAACTCATGAACCGTGAGATTATGACCCTAGCCAAAGTCAGACGCTGAACTGACTGAGCCACCAGGTGCCCTAGTCCTTTGTCTTTTATTAAACAATTATGAAATAAAATTCTTAGCCCCTACATAAAAATAACCCACCAATTAAAGAACCAACCAAGGCTTGCTAAATAAAAATGCCATCACAGAAGTAGTCTTTTGATCCAAAACTGGCTTCAGGTACTAAGTCTAAGAAAGTAATGATTCTGGCATCACCAGTTATATAACAGAATGTTAAAATTTTTGTCTTTTCTTCCTTAATTTTTGGTTCTATATTTTAAAAATTTTTCTATATTGAAAATAAATAATTTTTGTAGCGAGCAATTTAACAAAGAAAACCACCCAAAAAACCCTTCAAATTAAATGGTTATCTTTGATTTATAAGCATATCGGTGATTTTCATCTTTTTTCTTGTAACTTTCAAACTATCTTTAGTGAAAATGCGTTAACTTTTATAACCTCACCCCCCCGCCCCCCCCCACCCCACCCCGAGACACACACACAAGCATGGATGATATAATTACTGCCCTAAGGACTCACTGTCAGATTTTGGGCAGGCAAGTTATTTATCCTCACTGGGCCTGTTGTCTCACTTGAAAAATGAAGAGGATAGAAATGATATCTAAAATTTCTTCTGAATAAAAATTCCTTCTAAAATTAATTCTGAGTCTGTGTTATGACATGTTAATAAATCTGGTATTTTCTTAAAAAGGTATGTATATGTGTTCATTGTAAGAAAGCAAAAAGAAGAAAATTTAAAATATAATTATACAAAGATAATAATAGTTTTAGATATTCCTTTAGGGGTATATGTATGTGCATGCACATACTGTATATGATAAATGGAATTATACCCTGCATATTGTTTTAAACCAAAAATGTCTGAGGATATTTAATTCATCTGTTTATCTTTGCCCTGAAATATTCTTAGTGCAGCAGTTGTAAATCCGTTTGTTTTAATGAAATATTAAAGATATTGAAAAGTTTGTCTCCAAATTCAAATTTGTTCAGAAAATGCTTGCTGTTTGTTTCGTGCTCTGTGTGGTTTTGCTGAGGTAAGGATAACTTGGAGTAAGGGCGAAAGGGCTTGCCTGTGAAAGCTTACTTAGTGAAGAATGAAAGCTAAATCCTGGGTTAACCTCAATTTCATTCACATAATAATTCCTTTTTTTCTCCACTCTGCTCTTGTACTTCCTGAGCTAAGATGGCTATTTGCAAGGTAGTTTCTGAAGTGAACAAGTTCATCTCAATATATTATTGGTTCTTTTATTTTACCCTGGGACCTTCTGAGTTTTTCTGTTCCTATTGAGAACAAATTAGATATTAGTAGCATCAGTAGTATAATACAGAAGTATTAATACATGGGTTTTTAAGCATTATCTATGGGGATTTCAAAAGATTTTGTACATATAAAATTAAATATGTGTACAAATATAAAATGCTACGTAATCTCATTTGTGCTTCCCCTCAGTGAAGTACGTGGTATATATAATACTAATTTTATGTAAAATAACTTGATTTTTCTCAAAGTTAACTTCCTTAAAGATTTTATACAGTGGATTCTCTTTGCAGTTGGTAATATAACCCAATTTTCCTGCCTTCTCATTTAGGTCTGTCTTTAATCCCTCTGGTAGTTGGTTTGCTTTTTGTATTTTATACAAAATGGAAAACAAACCTAGGGTAAATAGTTCCTTAGTTATGGCAACTAAAGTCCAAAGCAATTTAGTCCTTTTTCAAGCAAGTATAGTATAAAGCCTGTGGAAGTGTGTGTCTGAAGAAAAAAGTTTGATTTGTTTATTCTCTTCCCTTTTACTTTGAAGATTGGAATCTTTTTTAGGAGAAAAACTATACCTGACAGTTAAGATGCTTAAGTCAGGGCCGCCTGGGTGGCTCAGCTGGTTAAAGCGTCCGACTTTGGCTCAGGTCATCATCTCCTGGTTCGAGGGTTCAAGCCCCATGTTGGGCTCTGTGCTGACAGCTCAGAGCCTGGAGCCTACTTGGGATTCTGTGTCTCCCTCTCGCTCTACCTCTCCCCTCCTCACACTCTCTCTCTCAAAAATAAACATCAAAAAAATTTTTTTTGAAAAAAAGATGCTTAAATCCATGTCTTCCAGACAGCGAGAGGTAGAAAATCTGAGAATAGTACGTACAAACTTATTGCCTCTTAAACTTGTTTTCAGTTTTTGTGTCCAAAATACTTGAGAACAGTAGCTAATTCTAAGTTGAGAGTCCACCAAGATGAATTGTCTTTATTCTGAAGAAATCCATTTTGTAGCCAGTGAGTGGTATATATCCAAATATCCAGTGCCCTTTAAGTAGGTAATCTTTGTTTAGTAGTAATTTAGGGCTTTGAGTACAGTAGTGATTCTTGTCTTTTAGGTTAGCATGATTTTGAAATTATCTTTTTTTAAGAATAATGATTACCGGGGCTCCTGGATGGCTCAGTCAGTTGAGTGTTTGACTTCAGCTCAGGTCATGAACTCACAGTTTGTGGGTTCGAGCCCTGTGTTGGGCTCAGTACTGACAATTCAGAGCCTTGGAGCCTGCTTCAGATTCTGTGTCTCCTTCTCTCTCTGCCACTCCCCTGCTCGTGCTCTCTCAAAAATAAATAAATGTTAAAAAAAAATTTTTTTAAGAGAATTGATTACTTTGTAACAATAATTGGTTTCCCTTAATGATAAAAGTCTGTGCAGTTGTTCCATGTAAATATGCACACTCAGATTCGGCCTACAATGAAGTTTCAGAACCCTATATCCAATGGCCCAGTTGGCATTTCTTGGATGCTTCAGAAGCACTTCTCAAAATGAAATTCCCTTATTAAACTTGGTCCTGTTCAGCTCTGGCTCACCTCAGTGAATGGTACCACCATTTCATCTGGTTTCTTAGAAACTTTCATCTTTCAGTGCCACCAAATCCTTTAGAAAGTTTATTTAACTCTCTAAACTCAATTTGCCCTCTTCATTTCACCTTTACCACTTATGTCTGAGTTGCTATGGTTTCTTTCTTGGACTGTTGGAATAACCTCCAACTGGTCTACCTGCATCCACTCTGGCCAAGCCCTAGTCCATTCTCCTCAGTGCAGCCAGAATGAATCGATCTTTTCTAAATACACAGCTCTGGTCATTTCCCCCATTGAATTTAGGATGAAGACAAAGCTCTTTTATGTGGTACCTAGTAACTTTTGGACTCATTTTGTATCAGTCATGCTCCCCTAACTATAAGGTCTTTCCTGCTGGTGTTCCTTCTGCCTGGAAAGCTTTTCCCTTTCATCTCTTTTTAATAAAATCATATACATTTTATGACTTTGAGGTCCGTCCTCGAGCATAATTTCCTCAGGAATTTTATTCAGATCTCCCTCATTTTTGCACTTTGCCATGTGTGTTATACATGTCATTTTACATTTGTTTGTATATTACTCGATACATGTCTGTCTTTCCCACCGGCATGTAAAGCTTCATGATCATAGATACAAACATAGTGTCCATTATCAACCACAGTGCCTGACAATGTAACAAGCAGTCAGTATTTATTTGAATGATTGTGGAAACATTGCAAAATTCATTTAATATTTTACCTTATTACCACACTTTGTGGTGCCATCTAATACTTTATAATTTCTGGGAACGCCGGGTGGAACCAGATTCTAAGTCAACTAAGCCACCCCTCTTCCCCAAAGTTACATGATCATCAGTCTCTCCTTGAACACATCCAATGATAGGAAATTTACTACTTAACAAAGGCTGTTTAATTTTTAATCTTTAAGACATAAATTAGAAAACTTAATTTCAACTGAAATTTCTCCCTGTAAGTTTTACCTGCTGGTCCTACCTTTTGTTCTCTAGGACTTCCCAAATCAATATTTTATACTTTCTTTATAAAGTCCTCTGAGTTGCCTTTTTTTAAAAAAAAGTTTATTTTTGAGAGAGAGAGAACATGCAAGTGGGGGGAAGGGCAGAGAGAGCGGGAGAGAGAATCCCAAGCAGGCTCTGCACTGTCAGTGCGGAGCCTGATGCCATGGGGCTGGATCCCACAAAACCGTGAGATCATGACCTGAGCCAAAATCAAGAGTCAGATGCTTAACCTACTGAGCAGGTGCCCCTTTTGAATTGTCTCTTGGTTTAAATGTCCCTGGGACCTTCAGCCTTCTTGGAAAGGTAATGGGGTATGCTGGAAAGAGTTGAGGGGGCTGTTTCCTAGGGCTACCATAACAAATTACCATAAAGTAAGTGCCTTAAAATAACAGAAATTCTCTCATAGTTCTGGAGCCCAGAAGTCAGGAATCAGGTGTTTGTAGGGCCACAATCCCTTTGGAGGCTCTAGGGAGGAATCTTTTCTTTACCACTTCATGCTTTTGGTGACTGCTAGCTTTCCTTGACTTGTGGCTATATGCCTCTGTGAGCTACTCTCTGTATAATCTCTGTTGGCCTCACTCCTATAAGGGCACTTGTCGTTAGATTTTGGACCAACCTGGGTAATCCAGGGTGATCTCCTCATCTCAAGATGCTTAGTTTAGTTATATCTGAAAGACCCCTTTTTTCCGAATAAGGTAACACTCGCAGGTTCCAGGAATTAGGATGCGGACTTACCTTTTGGGGAGCCACCATTCAATCTGTTACAGGGGCTCTGGGTTTAAATCCTGTTAATGCTAAGTTGTGTGCAAATTTGAGCATGTTACTTGCCGTTTCTGAGTCTGAATCTGTGTAATCTTAAGACAGGGTTAGTAATGCCTGTATCAGTGGTAATGTGAAGATTTAAGAAAAATTCATGTGAAGGGAGCACCTGCATAGCACAGTTGGTTAAACATCCAACTTCAGCTCAAGTCATGATTTTGTGTTTCATGAGTTTGAGCCCCTGTGTCAGTCTCTGTGCTGACAGCTCAGAGCCTGGAGCCTTTGGATTCTGTCTTTCTGTCTGTCTGTCTGTCTGTCTGTCTGTCTCTCTCTCTCTCTCTCTCTCTCTGCCCCTCCCCCACTTGCACTCTGTCTTTCAAAAATAAACATTAAAAAAAATTCATGTGAAGTACTTTCCACATGATACCTAACTCATTAAATGTTGCCTTCCACATATCAAACTATTCTGACCCTACTGTGCTTTGTTAGGGTCTCTAGATGTTATGTGTGGCCTAGAACCCAGCACGAGTTGTGAGATTGGCCTGATAAGTACAAACTACAGTGGGTATTTGTATTCTGGGCACTGTGTAGCCACTATGATTAATAAGCCCACATTTGAATATGTGTATTGTAGCCACATCATAAGATTGGCTTGTTAAACTGGGAAATTGGTTAAAACCTCCATCTTTTTTTATTGGTGTAACTATTAAATCCAAAGTGTGTAGTTAGGTTTTAGACCCAGGTGTACCTTGTTACGCATTATGTTGTGTGTTACGAGTGTTACGTTATCAAGTCATGGTGCCTAGTGCATAGTAGTAGCTCTATTCTGAATTTTATGTTGCTGCGTGGTTTAAAGGAGTCTTTAAACTTACCTACTCTGGTTGTATTCCGAGAATATTTCTTAAAGCAAATGCTGTAGTGACTATAAAAAAGAAAAAAGTTACCATTGAAGTAGCAACTATATCAATGCTGGGCAGGTGGATAACATTGTTAGGTGCTCCTTCTGTAATCAGGTCTTGGTTGATGGACAGGCTGCTTTTGATTCTTCTGTCAGGTATATGAAATGTGTGTCCACGGCTTATGTAATAAATATGCATTTAATGATTTCCATACCTACTAGTAGTGTTGGGAATTTGCATTTGAGATAAAAGACTAGAGGAATGGATGATGCAGAAGTGATGTTCTAAAAATATTTATTTTGGGGGCACCTGGGGCGTCTGACCTCGGCTCAGGTCATGATCTTGTGGTCCATGGGTTTGAGCCCCACATCAAGCTCTTTGCTGACAGCCAGAGCTGGAGCTTGCTTCAGATTCTGTGTCTCCCTCTGTCTTTCTGCCCCTTCCCCACTTGTGTTCTCCCTCCTCTCCCTCTCTCAAAAATGAATAAACATTAAAAAATTAAAAATATTTATTTTTTTTTCAACTTTTTTTTATTTTTTTATTTTTGGGACAGAGAGAGACAGAGCATGAAGGGGGGAGGGGCAGAGAGAGAGGGAGTCACAGAATCGGAAACAGGCTCCAGGCTCTGAGCCATCAGCCCAGAGCCTGACGCGGGGCTCGAACTCCCGGACCGCGAGATCGTGACGTGGCTGAAGTCGGACGCTTAACCGACTGCGCCACCCAGGCGCCCCAAAAATATTTATTTTGCATAAGTTTTATATGCACGTGGCTAAAAGATCAAATAATATAAAAGGAATACAGTGAAAAAATGAGTTTCTCTTCCAGTCTCCCTCTCCAGAAATCCCCACCACTGCCAGTTTCTTGTGTATCCTTTAAGGTAGGCTAAGCAAAAAGTATGTTTGTATCCCCCTTTTTAAAAACACAAATGATTGCTTATGTGTGTATGGTCCTTTAGAAAGTGCTTCCCTTCCACCCCCTTTTTGGAATGACATCTTTTGTGTCCTGATCCCCAGCACCAGTGTAGGATTTCTAGGGGTTTTTTTCCCCTATTGTTGAGAGGCAGGGAACCAAATTCCATGGCTTTCCATTACTAATTTGATTGTGTGGGATGCATTTCCAGTGGAGTTGTATATTATATAGTCCTTTGTGAAAGACTTCTCTTTATAGGCTAAATTTATACCAGAGAAATAAAACCAATTTAATTCGGGCCATTTATTTAGAAAACTAGTAAAGAAAAAACTATCACTTCAGATTGGTTTAACATGTTATCTTGGTATTGCTTAAGCCCTTTTCATGCTTGCTTAAAGACTTACTCATTTTGATTATTTTGATTATTATTGACAGCAGGGCCAAATAAATTACTTCACGAGTCTGGTAGGTAGCACAGGCCTAGTTAGGAAGAGCCGGGATGCCCAAGAACAGATGGTCCGTGACAGTGGTCACACTTTCGACCTTGGGTTATGATTTGTGTTTTCTATTTTTTCTCTTATTATACTGGTTCTTAATCTTTGGTCTCAGGACCCTTTTATATCCTTAAAAATTACTGAGGTTTATGTGGGTTATAACTTTTGATATTTATTGTATAAGAAATTTAAACAGCAATTTTTAAATGTTTATTAATTAATTTGAAAATAATGGTGCACACTACATGTTATAGAAAAAACTGTATTTTCCAAAACAAAAATTTAATGATGAGTATTGTTTTACAGTTTGTGGAAATCTTTTTAATGTTTGGCTTGACAGAAGACAGCTAGATTCTATGTGTTTTTGCATTCAGTCTGCTGAGTATGTTGCTTTGGTTGAAATATATGGAAAACATCCCATCTCATACCAAATATGTAGTTGGAAAAGGGAAAAGCGTTTTAAGAGCCTTTTAGGATAATTGTGGATACTCTTCTTTGATATTACACCAAAACTCAGCAATATTAATTTCGTAAAGGTGAGTTGCCGTGGAGATTCAGAAACCATGATTGTACTTTGTTTGGCTCCAGTCTATTGGCTTCTCATACACTTTGAAAGAATCTTTTAACCCATGCATGATTTTATAACATCATACATTGGTCAATTTGGAAAATATCAGTTTACTGAGTTAGGCATATCTTCCAACTATTGACACAAAAATCATGTTCATTAACACTACCACGGATCTTATCCAAAAAGGCTTTTTTTTTTTTTTTTCAACGTTTATTTATTTTTGGGACAGAGAGAGACAGAGCACGAACAGGGAGGGGCAGAGAGAGAGGGAGACACAGAATCGGAAACAGGCTCCAGGCTCTGAGCCATCAGCCCAGAGCCCGACGCGGGGCTCGAACTCACAGACCGTGAGATCGTGACCTGGCTGAAGTCGGACGCTTAACCGACTGCGCCACCCAGGCGCCCCCCAAAAAGGCTTTTTAAAAGTAAGAGAAAGCTATCAGGCTCACTGTGGCAGATACAAGTTTTCCAAAATCCTAATTATCATTTGAAATCCCCCAATTTTGTCATTGGCAACAAATACTGTCAGTTATTTTCCTTGAAGTGACAGGCTCACTTGTTATTTTTGAAAAAACATTTGTCCTTTATCCAGGTCTGAATAACCATATAGTTTGTTTATTAGCTGCTCTTTGAAGTATAGTAAAGTGAAGTAAAGTGAAGCTCTTTGAAGTGAAATAAAAATGGTGTTTTTTGGGAAAAAATAGCTAATTGAGTTTGCAGCTCAAAGCATGATACGTCTGCGTTTGAAACAGCACACTTCTGAACACAGAATTGCTTTGTGAATACTTTCCATTTGGTTATACAGAAGAGTAAAAAGACAAGAACTCAAGGGTGAAGATTTAATAAAATTAATAATTTTTACTCTTTCATCAACACGTTCTTCAATAAAATTGACTGTTTTACTATGTGCACATACGACGCGGTATATATGGTGCTAAGGTGGCATTTAGTTTTGCCCTACCATTGCGTTTACACCGTTAGTGCAAATATAAGCACAGTGAAAAAGGCACATGTCTTGGCTGTTAAATTGTTCTGAGACCAATTGTGTTTTTTTAAATGTTTTTATTTATTTTTGAGGGGGGGCGGGGTAACAGGATCTGAAGTGGGCTCCACGCTGACAGCAGAGAGCCCGATGTGGGCTCAAACTCACAAACTGCAAGATTATGACCTGAGCTGAAGTCAGAAGCTTAACTGCTCAACCAACTGAACCCAGGCACCCTGAGACCAGTTCTAATGTGTGCGTGTGCATGTGTGTGTGTGTGTGTCTCTCTCTCGGAGAGGTGGTTTCCAATACGTACAACGAAGCAATTCTTGGGCACCAGCAGGGTATCCAAGAATTCAAGTCAATTCTGACACTATTGATCCAGAGATAGCATCAGGTTAAGGGCTCAATCCCATAAGACTGCCCCCTGGCCCCCTACTTCAGGCACCAATCACAAGTCCCAGGCTGTTACCTGTGCTTCTCACCAACTAGCTGCAGATGGAGGTTGCAATGACTCCCTCCGCTCAGAATGCTAATCACAAGTCCAGCTTGTACCTATACTTCTAACTGGCTGGCGGTAAATCAGACATTCCCACGAGGTTTTACTAATTTGCTAGAGAGGCTCGCAGAACTGAGGGAAACATTTATTTTTACCAGTTTATTAAAGGATATAGCAAAGGAGATCAATCAACAGCCAGGTAAAGAGAGACATCGGGCAAGGGATGGGAAGAGGGCGGAGAGGGCACGGGATTTCCATGCCCTCTACAGGCGTGCGACTCTCCCAGCATTTCTATATGTTCACCAACCTAGAAACTCTCTGGACCCAGTCCTTTGGGTTTTTATGGAGGCTTTGTTATGTAGTCATGATTGACTAAGTCTTTGGCTATTGGCTGATTAAACCTTCAGCCCCTCTCCCCCTTCCTGGAGGTGGGGGTGGGGCCAAAAGTTCTTCCCTGCCCTTTTGTAGACTCCCAAAGTCACCTTAAATAACATAACACAAGAAAGATTGTTTGGTTGGTCAACCTTATCACCAGAAATTATAAGGGTTTTAGGAGCTGTGAGGCAGGAACTGTGGACAGAGATCAAAATATAATACTGGGCATTTACCCCCAAAATACAAAAACACTAATTTATGGGGCTCCTGGGTGGCTCAGTCTGGCTCTGAACTGCCAGCTAGCTCGGAGCCTGAAGCCTGCTTCAGGTTCTGTGTCTCCCTCTCTGTCCCTGCCCTGCTTGTGCTCTCTTTCTCAAAAATAAATAAACATTAAAAAAAAACACATTAATTCAAATTGGGTTTTTTTTTCCCCTGAGGGAGAGCATAGGGGAAGGGCACAAGAAGGAGGGGAGAGAACCTTAAGCAGACTCCACCCTCAGCACAGCACTGCCCTACCCGGGGCTTGATCTCATGACTGAGATCATGACCTGAGCCAAAATCAAGAGTCACACGAGGGGCGCCTGGGTGGCTCAGTCGCTTGGGTATCCGACTTCAGCTCAGGTCATGATCTCACAGTCCGGGAGTTCCAGCCCCGCGTCGGGCTTTGTGCTGACAGCTCAGAGCCTGGAGCCCGCTTCAGATGCTGTGTCTCCCTCTCCCTCTGCCCCTAACCCACTCACATTCTGTCTCTGTCTCTCTCAAAAATAAATAAACATTAAAAAAATTTTAAAACAAAAAAAGAGTCTCAAGTTTAGCCATCTCAGCCACCCAGGCACCCCCCAGAAACACTAATTCAGAGAAATACATGCATTCCTATGTTTATTGCAGCATTATGTACAATAGCCAAGATATGGAAGTCGCCCAAGTGTCCATCCATAGATAAATGGATAAAGAAGATGTGGTATATACACACAATGGAATATTATCCAGCCGTAAAAGAGAATGAAATCTTACCATTTGCAACAACATGAGGAGAGCTAGAGAATATAATGCTAAGTGAAATAAGTCAACCAGAGAAAGACAAATACCAAATGATTGCACTCATGTGAACTTTAAGAAACAAAACAAATGCACAAAGAAAAAAAAAAGAGAGACAAACCAAGAAACAGACTCTTAATTATAGAGAACAAACTGATGGTTAACGGGGGGGGGGGGGGGGGGGGGGGGCGGATGGAACAGGTGACAGGGATCACTTACTGTGATGCTGTGATGAGCACTCAGTATAGAATTGTTGAATCACTATATTGTACACCTGAAACTAATATAACACTGTATGTTAACTATAATGGTCATCCCCCATTTGGATGGCCAAATATATACTTCTTGTAAATCACAGTATCACAGTTATCAAATAGTTTTGATCTCATGGATCCCTTGAAAAAGTCACAGGGGTCCTAGGGTTCCACGGTTCACTTTGAGAACTACTGCTATAAGCTATTTGAGGGTTAAACTAATTATTCAGATGTCCTTCTTCAGTTTCTGCTCCAGGATTTTACACAGAGCAGGTGCTTAAAGAATATTTGTTTAGTGAATGTGATATGACATTTAAACAGGACAAAACTTGGTGAGTAAAATAATGTAGGTAGTCTTGAATAAGCAGCTTTTCCACACTTGTTGAGGATAAGATGGTCAAATGAAGTATTGATGATAATATATTTAGTAAATACAAATTATGAAATAAAGAACTAAATATGAGGTGATATTAAAATCAGGATTAACCTGGTTTCAGAGAAGCACAGGGAATGGACACACGCATCCAAGCACCTACGGAGCCAACAATTCCAGCCTTGTTAGGCTTCTGTTAAGGAGTCCTCTAGTTTTTGGGTCCTTAAATTTGTAGTGGTCTAAGAAAGGATCCTCAAGTCCATGGATTTGATCTGAAGAGCAAACATGTCATTTAAATTTCAATGGGTCACTGCTTGATCTAGTAAAATCTTTTCAAAAACGGTTACAGAAGGTGAGTGAATGTTAAAAACAAGTCACTTTTTATAAAGAATAGTAAATAAAAGTCTTGTGTTCGTATAAACTGCAGATCCAGGTAGGTAGTTTTAATTGAGTCATTTTCCCCCTTTAAGGGAGCCTGTCTGATGAATACTCTATTGTGATTATGGACTATTGTTTTCTCCTTTTGTTTGGGGCAGAGAATTGGGTTCTAAAAACAGCACGATATATCCTTTTCTTTTAGTGTAGAAGGAAGCCTCAATCCATCTTGCTACTTTGATAATTTCAGTTTGCTAAATAAATAGTACTCCTTTTGTTATCTGGTGATTTGTTTGTAACAGTCTATTTTTGGTTTAGAGCTAGGTTGTAGGAATGGGTGGTGACATTGAAGGTGGAAATGGGGAAGAACAGTACTAGTTCTTCTTAAACCTTGCAGGTCTTTCCCTACCCACCCTCCATCCTTACTTTTTAGAACCTTTGACTTTTATCTCAAGTAGAGATTGTAAGAGATAAGCGAAGGCATTTCTAACAATCATAATAGTACACTTTTTGGTTTCACGTTAAAAGTTACTGGATTTACTTTAAGGAGTTTCTTTAAAGATCTTGTGAATTTACCTTCTGTCCTTGAAAGTTCTTGATTCAAATTATAGTGGAGATTATGAAAAACTTGGGTAGGATAGGCCATTACCTAAACTTTTGTCATTATCATAGCTATGTAACAAATGTGAGAGGATGTAGCTAATACAGGGGTTGTGTTACTATGTGAGCCACTTCTCTGGCGCTTTTTGTGGTAGATGTTATGTCCTGGTTAGAATCCATTTTAGGGGCACCTGAGTGGCTCAGTCAGTTGGGCGGCCGACTTAGGCTCAGGTCATGATCTCACAGCTCATGAGTTCGGGCCCCCATCGGGCTCTGTGCTGACAGCTCAGAGCCTGGATCCTGCTTCGGATTCTGTGTCTCCCTCTCTCTCTGCCCCTTCCCTGCTAACGCTCTGTCTCTGTCTCTCTCGCTCTCGCTCTCTTGCTCTCTCAAAAATTAAACATTAAAAAGAGGGGCGCCTGGGTGGCGCAGTCGGTTAGGCGTCCGACTTCAGCCAGGTCACGATCTCGCGGTCCGTGAGTTCGAGCCCCGCGTCAGGCTCTGGGCTGATGGCTCGGAGCCTGGAGCCTGTTTCCCATTCTGTGTCTCCCTCTCTCTGCCCCTCCCCCATTCATGCTCTGTCTCTGTCTGTCCCATAAATAAATAAAAACGTTGAAAGGAAAAAAAAAATTTTTAAACATTAAAAAGATTAAAAAAAAAAGAATCCATTTTAAATCCATCAAGATGGAAAATACGAGTTCAGAAATTAATCTTGTTTTTACATCTTTAAAGTCTACCGTTTTTAAACCGACTAAAGGAAGAAGTCTGCTTTCAAATGGGGTTGCAAGTGGAAATGTAAAATGAGGCCATACCCCAAATAATTTATATATTACATGGGACAGATTTAATTTTGAGCTATGTGCAAGGTACAGATTAGAATGTTTGCTGCAGATACTTCATGGAATATAGATTTCAAGTTTTTATTTGCTTGTACAAATACACATGAAAACCCACTTTCAGAACCTCTGCTTTAAAATTGCCCAAGGGGGCGCCTGGGTGGCGCAGTCGGTTAAGCGTCCGACTTCAGCCAGGTCACGATCTCGCGGTCCGTGAGTTCGAGCCCCGCGTCGGGCTCTGGGCTGATGGCTCAGAGCCTGGAGCCTGTTTCCGGTTCTGTGTCTCCCTCTCTCTCTGCCCCTCCCCCGTTCATGCTCTGTCTCTCTCTGTCCCAAAAATAAATAAACATTGAAAAAAAAAAAATAAAATAAAATAAAATTGCCCAAGAATGTTCTCACTTATAAAAGATACATTTCTCTCTTTTATCCTCTAGTATCATATTCCATTTAAGTAGTTTGAAGAGATCGGGGTTAAATACTGCTTTGGCGTGACTTCTGTATCTGCTGCTTTAAAAGAATTTTGAAATACTTCAGGCATAAAGAAGGATACAGAACAATATAATGAATACAATGTACCTACTACCCAGCTTAAGAAATAAAGTATCATAGGTATTATTGAAGCCTCCTGGACACTCACTCCTTCATCCTAGACCCCGTCCTTCCCATCTTCGACCATTATTCTGAATTTGTTGTTTATCATTCTCCCGCATTTTAAAAACCTTTATGTGTTGTATCCATGGAAAAGACATAATATTTATATGTTTTCAAATTTTACACAAGGAATTTTTATTGATCGATGTAGTTATAGTGTGCTCATTTAACATGCTGTAAATATGTGATTTAATGGAGTTGTGAAAGTAATATGTGATCTTTGTAGAGAATTTTGAAAATAAAGTACAAAAATGAAAATATTTGTAGCCCTGCCATCCAGAGATGCCACAGTTAATATTTGGGTGTGTTTTGTTTTGTTTTTCCCCTTCCTAATTAAGTTTATGTATTTTTTGTTACCTTTTAATATATAAGTAATACAGTTTTATTGATTACACAGAATTGCAAAACAGCCACATAAAGGCTGTATGTAACTCCATTTTAGTTGCTTCTTTGCTGGAAATAGAAAATGAATGAGCATTAGATATTAGACATATACCTGGTAAATTTACTGTTTATACCAAATATTGTGGCATATTTTTTAGTATAGAAACACTGTATTAAGGCATCTGGGAGCACCTGGGTGGCTCAGTTGTTAAACGTCTGACTCTTCATTTCTGCTCAGGTCATGATCTCACGGTTCATGGGTTCTAGCCCCACCTCAGGCTCTCCACTGATAGTACAGAGCCTGCTTGGGATTCTCTCTCTCTCTCTCTCTCTCTCTCTCTCTCTCTCTCCCCCTCCCCCTCCCCTGCTCACTCTGTCTCTGTGAGCATATTTTAAACTTACATGAGAGATTTTTATACTGAGCAAATTTACTGGATAAGTGATGCTTATCTTTATTTTTTTTTTCAACGTTTATTTATTTTTTGGGACAGAGAGAGACAGAGCATGAACGGGGGAGGGGCAGAGAGAGAGGGAGACACAGAATCGGAAACAGGCTCCAGGCTCTGAGCCATCAGCCCAGAGCCTGACGCGGGGCTCGAACTCACGGACCGCGAGATCGTGACCTGGCTGAAGTCAGACGCTTAACCGACTGCGCCACCCAGGCGCCCCAGTGATGCTTATCTTTAAACATAAGTACTGTTTTGGTTTTAATCATTTTTTATTTTAAAAAATGAAAAAGATGAAATACTTGGTTATACATATAACAAAATAAGGACAAAATCTATATGAGGAAAATTATAAAACTGATGAAAGAAATCAGAGAAGAACTAAATAAATAGAGATAGATTCCGTGTTCATGGATAGGAAGACTCAATATTGTCAGGATGTCATAACTTGATCCCACAGGTCCTGTCCCCATGCTTTAATAAAAACACCTTTTGATCTATAGATTCAGTGCAATTCCAGTCAAAGTCCTAGCAAGTTATTTTATGGATACTGACAAACTGATTCTAAAGTTTATATGGAGAGGCAAAAGACCCCAAAAAAGTAACACAATATTGAAGCAGAAGAACAAAGTTGGAAGACTGATACTACTTGACTGACTGTAAAGTAAAAAGTAATCAAGGCAGTGTGGTATTGAAGGAATAGGCAGACAAATCAATGGAACAGAATAGACAGCCCAGAAATAGATCCCCATATATATAGTCAACTGATCTTTGACAGAGGAGCAAAGGCATTACAATGGAGCAAAGAGAACCTCTTCAACAAATGGTGCTAGAACAATTGGATATCCACATGCCAAAAAATGAATCTAAAAAAAAAAAAAAAAGAATCTAAACACAGACGTTACACCCTTCCCTAAAATTAACTCAAAGTGGATCATAGTCCTAAATGTTTTAAAATATAAAACTACAAAAATCCTGGAAGATGACATAGAATCTAGATGATCAGGGTGCCTGGGTGGGTCAGTCGGTTAAGTGTCTGCCTTCAGCTCAGGTCATGATCTCGCGGTTTGTGGGTTCAAGCCCCACGTGGGGTTCTGTGCTGACAGCTCAGAGCCTGGAGCCTGCTTCGGATTTGTGTCTCCCTCGTTGTCTCCCCCTCCCTCACTCATGCTCGCTCGCTCTCTCTCTCTCTCTCTCTCTCTCAAAAATGAGTAAACATTTAAAAAAATTAAAAAAAGAAAATCTAGATGATCAAGGGTATGGTGGTGACTTTTTAGGGACAACACCAAAGGCAAGATCTGTGAAAGAAAGAATTGATAACTGGTACATCCATACAATGGAATATTCAGCACTCAAAAGAAATGACCATCAAGCCATGAAAAGACGTGGAAGAACCTTAAATACATATTACCAAGTGGAAGAAGCCAATCTGGAAAGATTACATGCTCTATGATTCTAACTATATGAGATTTTAGAAAAGGCAAAACTAGGGGCACCTGGGTGGCGCAGTCGGTTAAGCGTCCGACTTCAACCAGGTCACGATCTCACGGTCCGTGAGTTCGAGCCCCGCGTCGGGCTCTGGGCTGATGGCTCAGAGCCTGGAGCCTGTTTCCGATTCTGTGTCTCCCTCTCTCTCTGCCCCTCGCCCGTTCATGCTCTGTCTCTCTCTGTCCCAAAAATAAATAAACGTTGAAAAAAAAAATTTAGAAAAGGCAAAACTATGGAGAAAAGAAAAAGATCAGTGGTGGAGATAGGGGGAATGAATAGGCAGAACACAAGACTTTTAGCGTAGTGAAAATACTCTGTATCATATAATGATGGATATGTCATTTGTCTAAACCCATACAACATCAAGAGTAAACACTGAATAAAAAAAACCAAACCTTTTTTAGGTAGGCTCCACGCCCAACACTTGAACTCAGCACCCTAAGATTTAGAGTTGCATGCTGTACTGACTGAGCCAGCCAGGTGTCCCAAAAAAAAGTCTTAAAAGAAAAAGCGCTTACAATGTGTATTTCTGTACAGTTTAAACCAGAATACTATGTAACTTGATTTCACTGTGGAATGCACTGATTACTGAACTGTATTGGAACTTCTTTTGGCCTCAGTGCCTCTGTTTGAACTCTTGTGCACTTTTTAGTTGAACTTTATTAGCAGTGTTGGGAAAGCTGTAACAAGCAACATCATCTCTTCATGAGATGAAGCTGTCCCACCCCCGGTTTCTTCAGTCTTTCTTACCACCATACACTCAAATGTATTTAGCACTGTATAACTATTATAAACTATAAGCTATGTATACATTTTACATATAAACCATATTTTAAGAATAAATATATATTATATATAAACTATGAAAATAAATATCACATATATGTTACTATTCAGCATATGTAACTCTAGGCTATGGTGATTTAGGATTAGAGGAACTCCTGGCTGTGCCTGAAAGTTCCTGTCCCCCACCTTTACCCTCATTTCTTATGGGAACATTGATTTTTGACATATACTTGAAAAACTAATATACTTCATTTTTTAGAGCAGTTTTAGTAGAAAAATGGAGCGGAAGGTATAGTAAGTTTCCTGTATACTCCCTCGCCACCCCATCCTTCTATTAACATCTTGCTTTAGTGTGGTAAATTTCTTACCGTTGATGAACCAATATTAACGAAAGGCCATAGGATTCACTACATTGTACAGCCTGAGGGTTTGACAAGTGTATTATGATGTGTCATCCATTATGGTGTCATACAGAATGGTTTCAGTGCCCCCAAATCCCCTGTGGTCCTTCCTTCCCTTTTTCCCAACCCTAATCTTTTTTACTGTTTCCCTAGTTTTGCCTTTTACAGAATGTCATATCGTTGGAATTATTACAGTATGTAGCATTTTCAGAGTGGCTTCTTTCACTTAGCATTGTGCCCTTCAGGTTCCTCCATGTTGTTTCATGGCTTGATAGCTCATTTCTTTTTACTGCTGAATAACATCCCATTTTTGGGTGGACCACAATTTGTTTATTAATTCACCTATTGAAGGATATCCTGGTTTGGCAGTTATGAGTAAAGCTACTGTAAACATTAATGTGCCAGTGTTTGCGGATACATAAGATTTCAACTTATTTAGCTAAATACCAACAAGTGTAATTGTTAGATCATATAGTAAGAGTATGGTTTAGTTTTGTAATAAACTGTCAAACTGTCTTCCAGAGTTACTGCCATATGTATTTTAGGTTGTTCATGTTTTGTGAAAAACACATTACTCAGATATGTAGAAGAATGCTTGTTCTGTGATAGGATAATGCCCTTATAAGCAGGTGAGGTCTCTAGGGCCGTCTGTCCCTCCATCACACCAGCTCGTGGTACTTTGTTCTTGTCTGCTTTTTGTTTTTTGTTCTTACCCTCTTTGCCTTGCTTTACCACCTCTGCGTTAGCCCGGGAAATCAGAACTACACTTGTTAGAATAGCACACAAATTTAAAGGCAAAGTAAGTCAAAACTAAAATCCTTTCCCAGGCTCTCTTGGCTATATTATGGGTGACTGAGATTACAGCATTCAGTAAAGGTGTTGTTACATTATCAGTTTCACTTTACATAATCTTCAAAGATGAAGCAGTGTGTTAATAAAACCTGCTTTCCTTTGCAATTTGTTACTAAGGAAACTGTATAAAATGTTTTAAGACTATGATAGCAGAAGAGTTTTGGTGTTTTCCTACATTTCTCTAGGAAAGCCTTTCAGCTTCTGTTACAGTTCTCAGAGAAGGCTTACCCTTTGGTTAAAGCTAGTTTTATACTATGCATGATTCTGTTTGTGTGTACATTTGTACACACCCCCAAATGCAGTAGAATTATAGATCAAAAAATTATATTCTCCCAATAAGTGAAGAGCAAGGACTGAATCACAGTTTATTTGGGGTATGTATCCATTTCGCCTGGGACAGCCTCCCTGATATAGTCCACGGTGGACCCCATGATGCAGAATCTGTTTTTTGCTCCCTTAGTTTCTGCATACTAGTTTGATGTGCCCAATCCCACTTCTCCAGCGCCCCCAAGTGGTTATGTGTGCTTTGCATGCAGGTGTCTAGTGACGGGAGAACTTCTGTTTTCTGACAACTCACTGTCTTCACACCCCTGTTAGATAAACGATCTGTTAACCAGAATTCTGCCCTTCCTACCCTAACTTCTGGCCTGTTTTTTCTTATTGGGGCCATACACGCCATTTATAATTCCTCTTCCTTATGGCAGCCCTTTAATATTTGGGAAGTCATTTTCCTAAAGCCCTTTCTTCTCTAGACTTAGACATCTCTATTTTTTTTCAACTGTTTCTTAAAATATTGGATTTTTCCGCATCTTTAAAAAGTAGAGTGCCCACTTGTTGGGATGAACACTGGGTGTTACATGTAAGTGATGAACCACTAAATTCTACTCCTGAAACCAACACTATACTGTATGTTAACTAACATGTGGTCAGGCTGATGCAGAAACCACCTTTGATTATCCACATTTATATGTGTTACTTGTCCTATGCTCATTTCCATACTAAGTTTAGTGTGAACCAAACCCTTGAATCTTTTTTTAAGTTTGTTTGTTTGTTTGTTTTGAGAGAGAGAGAGCCCCAAGCAGGCTCCATGCTGTCTGTGCAGAGCCCAACACAGGGCTCAATCTCACAAACTGTGAAATCATGCCTGAGCCAAGATTGAGTTGGACACTTAACCACAACCACCCAGGTGCCCCAGCACCCCAGAACTTTTTTTGTGTATGATAATGATACAAGTCTTTATCATCCTATGTTTTCCTGCAATGATTTTTTTTAGACCAAAGTTCAGAATGGTATGTTTATCCCTCTTAAAATACCTCCTATGAGATTTTGTTTATTATTATTTCTTTTTAAGGTATCTATTTTTTTTGTTTTTTATTTTATATTTGAGAGAGAGAGAGCGCACGAGCAGGAGAGAGGCAGAGAGATGGAGACAGAATCTGAAGCAGGCTCCAGGCTCTGAGCTCAGCACAGTGCCCCACGTGGGACTCGAACCCACCAACCGTGAGATCATGACCTGAGCCGAAGTCGGACGCTTAACCAAATGAGCCACCCAGGAGCCCCTTGTTTATTATTTTTAGGCTGTTGAGAGTCTATGGAATTCGATTTTACCCTTCAAGGGTGGACTTCACTATCTCTTGCATCACTAGACTTGCTACTTGACCTTCCTACTTGACCAACGTACCTTTTCTGACATTTTAGTCTCAAACTGTCCTGTTGCTGCCTTGTTTCCACTTCTTTATCTCAGTGGCAGATTCCAGTTTCCATTACTTTGATGGATATGTATGGCTAAACATGACCCTCAGACAGTAGAAAAACACAGTTGCAAAGCCACTAAGTTGTGTCTTGAATCATGTTGAATAGCAAGAACCTTTATGCTTCTTTTTCCTTTTTGGACATTTATACATTTTTATTTGGCAGTGTTCTTTTGGTATTTTGGAGCCAATGGGTCTATCTTTTCCACTTTCTGTAAACTATTCTGTATGTATTTAAAAAGATAATGGCTCAGGGACTATGTCTGTCATGACTAGCAGATAAAATGACCCTGGGGCCAGTCTGTAAGGCAGAGGCCTTAACAGGAAACTAATCCTTGGGGTCAGCTTCCCAACTGCACAATGGAAGACTTGCATTAATCAGGGAGTTTCCACTTGTGCTCTGTGGAGTCCTAAGGAGCCTCAGAAGGCCTTGCAGGAGATGAGGAGGATGAGTGTGTATAGCTGTCTGTTTCCCAGCTCCTTCAATAGGAGAAGTTCTACCGTTATCCTGTGTTTTCAGGTTCCACGTAGGATTCTGCTTAAAGAATTCCCACAGAACCTCATGCAGCTTTGACAGTCTAGACTGTGTCTTTGTGACTTCATGAGCTTGGAGGCCATCCTCAGATTTTTCCTTTGGTAAAGGGGAGAGAGAGACTTATTACCGTGTTTGTCTTTTCTTTCCTAAACCTAGAAATCTCCACCCCCACCCCCATTATAAAAGTAATTACATACTTATTATTTTAAAGGGAAAAATTATATAAAAGAAAGTCTTCATAATTCCATTCTGCACAGAAACATTCTTAATAGTTTCAGTATATCTTTCTAGATTGATTTGTTTGCTCATAACCATATCTATACTTTTTTTTTTAGTGAGACCACACTCATTCTAGTGGATTTTTATCATCTATTTTTTTTTAATTTCACACATATATTGTGGACATTTTCTGTGTCAGGACAAATTCGTCTGCCTCACACTTTATTAATACTTCGGTAGTATTCCTCCTATACTAGGTTGGAGTGAATATTCCTTGTTGTATAACACATGGAATCAGTTCTAAAGTATAGCCCTAGTTGTACTTACATATTGCTACTGGCATAGTAATTTTTTTTAAGTAGTCTACTCTTTATTCACTCTTTTTTGGGGTTGTGATATTTGTTGCTTTTTTTTTTTTTTCCCCCAGTTGGTTCTCTTTCCTCTGGTCTGGTTACCGATCAAGACCTCAGAAATATTATCCCAATTAAGCTACACATGTAGATAGTCCTTTTCTTTTAGGCAATAGCTCTAATTTAATGTCGCCTTTAATAGTTGCAAGTCTGTTCTTAAGAACAAAGTCTTGGCAGTCAGAATTGTACTTGACACTTTTATTCCAGTATATTACTGCTGGTGAGAAAGGCAGTTGACTTGTTTTGACCTTAGTGAGCTTAGTTCTAAGAGATTAGGAAGGTGGGTGACAAGCAGCTTTTAGTGGTTTGACAGCCAGCTGCAGGATGTCTATTGTGGCCAAGGCCAAGTGGCTGCTCATAAATGTATATGGTAAATTACATTTGATGGTCCCTTTTCCCCTTCTGTTTTTTAGAATTTTATCAAAGATCACATTGGGAAATGTAGTGAAAAAAATTTTATTCTTACAGGATGATTATTCTTCGTACAGTGCTCTATAATTCTTCAAAGACTTATTCTAAATGGATGCAACATTTGATAGCCATGGAAAAAATTGTTTTGTTTTTTTTGAATAGAGAATATAGTATAAGTGTTATTTACAGAGCTTTTGTTCCTTTAGAAACTTAGGGTAGCATTCCCCCTCCTCCCATCAGCTTAGGGATATCTTGGACAGGTTAAACAAATTCTAAAATGGAAATGTTGTTCCTAGTTTTAAGTGAAGTCGTTTAAATTTTATATTCAACCACTTTCTAAATTTCATTTATTTCAGTCCTGAAACATATGTGCTTTTTTACTTTTCTCTAACTTCCTTTTCTAATCTAGGATTCTAAGATGATTTTTTCCTTCTTACTACTGTTTGTAACTTTGATTATATGCAATCCTAAATTTAATTTTGTAAGTAATTCAAGATACAGTTTATTTTAATGGATGGATTACTCACAAAGTAAATGTGGGGATTTTTATTTCTGAATGGGTAGTATTCAAAATTTGGATGTCTGACACTTTTTGAAATGTTTAAGGGTAGAAACTGTTACTTACTATCGTATGCCATTCGGAAAGATGGTTTTATTTGTTATTGTTTACATCACAAAATCTCAGTACTATTTATCTGTGTCTTAAAATGTGTTTCATGTATTCTTGTCCAAGTAATTTAGGAAATTCTAATTTCTCAATTTTTTCAGCAAATGAAATTGAGTGATTACTGTGAGCTTTGAATAGTTTCTGAACAGCACTGAGTAAAACAGAAAACTCTTTGCCCTCGTGAGCTTACTTTCTAATGGGCTGAGAAAATATTACATCAGATGGTGATCAGTGCCATGGGGGAAAATAATGTCTGCTTGAGATTCTCTCCATACCTTTCAGAATATTAATGCTCAAGATACCAAGACTGCAAATAGAAACGTGGGTTATTTATAATGGACATATATATAATGGACTTTTTATTGACTCTTGATTATTGATGTGCAGTTTGAGTGGATTTCTGTATATATAGTCTGATCCCTTTCATACTACTTTCAGTGTCACAGTTGTATTAATAGTTCTTTTTGCTTTTTTAAGGTTTATTTATTTATTTTTGAGAGAGATAGAGAGGGAGAGAGAGAGAATCCCAAGCAAGCTCTGCACTGTCAGCACAGAGCCCGACACAGGGCTTGAACTCAGTGACTGTGAGATCATGACCTGAGCTGAAACCAAGAGTCAGACACTTAACTGACTGAGCCACCCAGGCACCCTGTATTAATAATTCTTAGTGTGGTTCTATTTGTCGTTGCCTAAAATAATACCTTCCATAGTGCTTTACAGTTAAAAAAAAATTCATATTTCAATTTTTAAGGTGTCTGTAGCGTAATAGTTAAGGTTGAACCATATGAAATTGATTTGACTGTTTTGGATCTACAGAAAGCAATTTCATTTTTTCTAATACTTAAACAAAATGAGATGTGAGCACGTTTTGTACACTGTAAAGCTGTGTGCATATTGTCCAGATTTGAATTTTGTTTCTGCTACTCCCTGTTTGCTCTAGAACAATTAACTTGACCTTCTTGTATCTTACGTCATTGAGGATAATAATGAACAATACCTCATAGAGTTGAGGATTACATGAGATTATATATGTAAAAGTCTTAGGAAAGCATCCAGCATATAGTTATAAGGACTCAATAAATGTTAGCTATTACTGCCCTATGAGGTGGGCATTATCATTCTCAGTTTTGCAGATGATAAAACAGAAGCTTGTGGAAATTTTACGATTTTCCCCCCCAAGGTTATGTGACTAGAAATCAAAACCAAGCATTTCTGACTCCAGGTTCTGGTGTCTTTCTGTTTACACTAGGGCAGCTTTTAGGGAAAGAAAGAAAAGAGAATGAAGAAAGAATACTTACATAGTAATTTATAGAGCACATTCTCGAATCTCTCCGGTGGTTACTTTAACTTATTTATGTATATTTATACGTATGTATGTATTTATATATATATATAGTTTTTGTTGTGTACATATTATATATATAATTTATATATATATTAACTTATGTATATATACATAAACATACAGTTTTTGTTGTTTATATGTTATATATGTATTTATATATGTTGTGTATATATATATAGAGAGAGAGAGTTTTGTGTTAACTTACTTATGTATGTATATGTGTGTGTGTGTGTGTGTGTGTGTGTGTGTGTGTGTATGTGTGTGCATAGTTTTTGTTGATTGTTTATCTCCCTCTGGTAGGATGCAAAATCCAAGAAGGCAGGGATTTGTTTTGGTCGTTGCTGTCTCCTCTGTCTGCATCAGTGCTTAACATAGTAGGTAATAATCATGTATGTGTTGAATGAATGAAATGTATTGAATCTTGGCAAGTCGTTATCTCAATTCTTCTTTCACTGTATTGTTGACTTCTCCCTTCATTTGGCTACCCTGACACTACTGTCTTCTGATTCTCATTTTTTCATCTAACCCTCTCATTCTTCTTTGTATGTTACTGTTTTTTCCTCCTGTATATACCTTTTGATTATTCCCCAAGTTTCCTTGCTTCTTTTTTTGTCCAGCTTTACATATTTACAACTATTACATGCATTTCCTGGTCAGTTTTATTCATGCTGTCTGCTTTCCTTGCCATCTCCTTGTTGATGAATCCCGAACTTAGACCTGTATCACAGCTCCAGCTGTGGGTGTCTGTTCAGAGAGCTCATGTGAATATTGTCATGAACTGTCTTCCTCTGCAGTTCTGTTCTCCTTGCCTCGGTTAATGAGCCACTCACTAACCCTGCCAGAAATGTGGGCATCACACTGGACTTACTTTGCTCTCACTCTTCACATCCAGTTGTTGACTAAGTCCTTTCCATTTTCACCACCTAAATAGTTAAGACATGCTTTGCCTCCCCATTCATTGTCTTAGCTCAGGTGCCTGTGAGTGCTTCCTCACGGACCATTGAATTAGTTTACCTGACTGGCTTGACTGTCTCCTAGCCTCAGTTCACCCAAACCATTCTTTAACCATCCAGTATTACTTATTTTAAATTAGTAAGACAATGCATACACCATCCGAAAATTGTGTACAATTTATGGAAAATACAGCAGATACTGGGGTTTTGGTTATTAGCTCTTGACTGCTCTGCATATACTTGCTTTCCAATGATTGGTCTGGTCTCCATTTTTACATGTTTTTTATTTCCATGTTTCCATAATCTATATAAATAATAGGGACTTTCATACCATTTAAAATTTGATTTTAAAACAATTTTTATAAAATGATATAATCATCACAAACATAAAAATAATATGCACAATTCTCCATTTTCCTCAAAATTTGTAATCAGTTTTGTTCTCTTTCCATCTGCCAAAAGTGAGAGTGGGTAGTTAGCTAAATCATTTAATCTGGGTGAAGAAAAACATGAAATCAGTTGTCCACCCTGGTGCTCACAGCAGACATTGCTTCAAAAGACGGAGCTTTGGAAACCGTGCATTTACTCCTGCGGCTGGGAAGCGTGCTGTCAGGCCTCTTGGCTTTAGGGGCCAGTCCTCAAAGTAGCTGTATCCTTTCAGGCAGGGCTGGTGGGGGCATCAGGAGGCATTGTAGTGGGTGACTGCAGGTGCAGTTTTGAAAAAGTATATGCATGCATATTTGTAATTTTTTAAAGTGTATATATTTTTCAGAGAGAGAAAGAAAGAGAGAGAATGAGTGGGGGAAGGGCAGAGAGAACGGGACAGAGCATCCGAAGGGGGCTCTGTGCTGACAGCAGAGAGCCTGGTGTGGGGCTCGAACTCACGAACCAAGAGATCATGACCCTAGCTGAAGTCCCATGCTTAACTGACTGAGCCACCCAAGCGCTCCCAACATGCATATTTACAATACAAATTTATTATGATACAAATTCACTGCACCCTGAGTAAAAGCCACATTTTGGCTTGAAGATATAGACATAGTAGTGTGGGATTAGCAGTTAAGGAGCCCAAGCCAATAATAGATTGTACTCCAGGACAAAGGGTAGGTCTCTGATGGAACGAAAGGAGCACTTGATTGCAAGGCAAGAGATGTGGGTTTGAATTTTGGTTTTGCCACCAACTAGAGATGTGACTTTGAGTAATTCATTTAACTTTTCTGGGTCTCAACTAAATCTGTAAAATGAGAAAAATCAGACTAGATGGTCTTCAAGGTCTTAAGTATTTTTAAGTTTGCCTCTGGTTAAAGGAAAGCTCTGTGGGCAGTTGAGTGTGACTAGCTATCAAGGTAGAGGGATATGAGGGTTCCCGGGTGGCTGTCAGTTAAGTGTCTGACTCTTGATTTGGGCTCAGGTCGTGATTCCAGGGTTGTGGGATCGAGCCCCGCATTGGGCTCTAGGCTGATCTTGGAGCCTGCTTAAGATTCTCTTTCTCTCCCTTTCTCTCTGCCCCTCTCCCACTTGCACGCTCTCTCAAAAAAAATAAATAAATAAATAAAAAAGGATAGAAGGATATAGTCAATGGGAGTCAAAGTGAATAGTTACAGATTTTTTTTAAAGTTTATTTATTTATTTTGAGAAAGCATGAGCTTGTGGGGGGCAAAAAGGGGGGAGAGTCAGAGGGGGGGGGGAGAGAGAGAATCCCAAGCAGCTTCTGCACTGCCAGCATGGAGCCCGATATGAGGCTTGAACCCACAAACCATTAGATCATGACCAGAGCCAAAATCCAGAGTCAGACACTCAGCCAACTGAGCCACCCAGGCACCCCAGTGGTTACAGCTTCTTTAACCAACCTTCATCTGGATGGGAAGAAAAGAGATGAGGCAGGAGACATGTTTTTTTCATCATAAGCTTTTCGATGTTAAAAAATCGAATAGGAGGGAGAAGCTTATGATGAAAAAACATGTCTCCTGCCTCATCTCTTTTCTTCCCATCCCCAGCCTTACCATCTAAAGACCATGTTTAAAAACTATTTCACTGGGGCACCTGGGTGACTCAGTCAGTTAAGTGACTGACTTCAGCTCAGGTCATGATCTCACCATTCGTGAGTTTGAGCCCTGCATCAGGCTCTCTTCTGTCAGCACACAGCCCACTTCATATCATCTGTTTCCACCACCCCCCCCACCTTACCCCACTCGTGCATGCTGTCTCTCTCTCTCAAAAATAAATATTTTAAAAAAACATTTCACTATTTCTTTAACGTTTTTATTTATTTTTGGGACAGAGAGAGACAGAGCATGAACGGGGGAGGGGCAGAGAGAGAGGGAGACACAGAATCGGAAACAGGCTCCAGGCTCTGAGCCGGCAGCCCAGAGCCTGACGCGGGGCTCGAACTCACGGACCGCGAGATCGTGACCTGGCTGAAGTCGGACGCTTAACCGACTGCGCCACCCAGGCGCCCCACATTTCACTATTTCTATTTAAAAAACTTTTTTTTAATATTTATTTATTTTTGAGAGAGCGCATGAGCGAGGGATGGGCAGAGAGAAAAGGGGACAGAGGATCTGAAGTGGGCTCTGTACTGACAGCCCGATGTGGGGCTTGAACTCATGAACCATGAGATCATGACCTGAGCCCAAGTGGGACGCCCAACCGACTGAGGCACCCAGGTGCCCCCACTATTTCTATTTATAGCTTCTCCTGGAGTCACTTTCATAAGGCTTATTAATATGTATAAACTTCTGTTCCTTAGTCATCAACTTTAGACAATATCTTGTAGATTTTTTGATATGAAAAATAAGAATTAACTCAATTTTACTGCCTCTTTCTCTCTCCATCTCCCATTAGTTGATATTTATATTATTTTTAGACTCTGATTAGTTATCTTTAAACTTTTAAGAGATAAATTTTTATTTTTTGATCCGTCAACTTTCAATATGGTCTCAACTTGTCATTTTGTAAAATGGTGTGAGTACCCCTCCACTCACTTCCCTCTTCCTATATTCTATCTTCTGGGAGCCATACCTCCATTTTTCATTGTCAAGGTTAGTATTTTCATTCTGTCCTCCATCCACTGCCAGGTACGTGCTTACTTTTATGTCTCGGTTGCTGTTTTTACTGCATTACCTTTCCATGCCTGCTATGATAGCAAGTCCAGAATTATAACTGTGTGATGAAACAAAGTTTCATGTCCTTTAGAAACTAAGGACATAATCAGGTATATGCGAAGACTTAGCTCAGCAAATCACTTGTCTACTTATTTATTGAACAGATATTTATTGAATATCAGAATTGTCATCACAGTGCTGTTTATAATAGTGAAAACTTGGAAACAACCTAAATCATTGACTTTAGGGAATTAGTAAAATAACTAGTGTACAGTTTTACAGGGGAATGCTCTGTAAACGTTAAAAAATGGTCTGAAAATGTTAATAACATGAACAATTTTATTATGTATTAAATTTTAAAATATTTATGAAACGGTATGTGCACTTGGGACGCCTGGCTGGCTCAGTCGGTGGAGTGTGCCACCCTTAATCTCAGGGTCGTGAGTTCAAACCCCACGTTGAGTGTAGAGATTACTTAAAAATAAAATCTTAAGGGGCGCCTGGGTGGCGCAGTCGGTTAAGCGTCCGACTTCAGCCAGGTCACGATCTCGCGGTCCGTGAGTTCGAGCCCCGCGTCAGGCTCTGGGCTGATGGCTCGGAGCCTGGAGCCTGTTTCCGATTCTGTGTCTCCCTCTCTCTCTGCCCCTCCCCCGTTCATGCTCTGTCTCTCTCTGTCCCAAAAAAAAAAAATAAATAAAATAAATAAATAAAATCTTAAGTAAAATAGGATATGCACTGTAGCCACACTTTTGTTTTTAAAAGGAAGAAAACAAAAGCAACCATATAAGAAGCTTCGCCGCCGCAGGGGGAAGAGGGATGCTAGAAGCATAGGCCAAATTGGTAACTTGGTAACGTGGCCATCTCAGGTTGTAGTGATTCCTGTTTCTTTTTTGTTTCTCTCACCTGTGTTTCTCAATCGCCCAAACAGTTGCTTCTATAACAATACATTTTTTAAACTAAAAATAAAAAGTTAAGAGCTGCCAGCCATAGTTTTCCTTGGACTGCTGTTGCTAAAATAATCTAGGAGCACGTGATAAGAGTTCAGTGAATATTTGTAAAACGAGTGCGAGAATGACTGACTTGCAGGTCCCTACATCTGTAGTACTGACATTTCTTCCTTCATGATCTTCTCCAGAGACCAGCGTTAGCGTAGTTACCTCAAGAGAAAAATGATGCGTTGAACGGTCCGCCAGAATCTAAGAGACCGCTTTAACTGAATGTCGGCTGTGTAAAGGCAGATCCAGCAGGACTGAGGCCCAGCACAGAGGCAGCCAGGCAACAATGCTATATTTCACAGAAAGCAGGATCTGAAATAAAAGTGTCCTTTGTGCTTGTCTGAGATGGAGGGATGGGACTTCTGGCAATTTAAGTTGTTTCTCCTTAATGGAAATTGAGGCAGTCTCTGATTCTTGCTCTCACATGACAACCGCTAATTTGATTTTTGGTGATTTGGGGAGCAGCTGTGGACAAATGATTTTTCTGCAAAAAAGGGCCAGCTGCTTTCTGACCGTTAGCAAATGCCTGGGCATACTCAGCTCCCTATCCACCGTGTTTCTAATCCGGGGATAGCTTCAGCAACTCACCTGCTTTTTATTGATATTCGTGGCTGTTAATAAGCATCCGAATAGTTGCAAATGCATTTTCTAATCCTTCTTATCATTGTCATCAGCATTCAGTTAGGTACCTTTTTCATTCAGGGCACCGTGATTGACACAGGGTTGTGAGCTGTGAGATGTTTTACAATGTGGATAGACTACTGTTCTCTGACAGGTGGGTCAGCATTAGCTTTATTTTTAGCAGATTAAATTGCAGTATAAAGAAAGAATCTGGAGTGAAGGCAGCCGAGAGCTGTGTTCCTTTGGTCCTCTGACTTTTTGTGAGTCCTCTATCTGGATGTTCATGGATGCCCCCTTAAAGTTCTTTAACAATGCTGTATAATGCCTGTGATTAGAAGCAAGTCATTTCAAAACTTAAAAATAGAATGTAGAGCTGCACTCTTCAGTGTGGTAGCCACAGCCACATGTGGTTTTGAAGTTAAAAATCAATTAAAACTAAATACAATTTTAATTTTAATGCCTTAGTCATAGTTGTCACATTTTCACGTGGTCAATAGCCACACGTGGTTAGCGGCTTCTGTTTTGGACAGTGCAAATTCAGAACATTTCCGTCGCAGAAATTTCTGTTGGATGGTGCTCATCTAGATCCTGTAGAAGAGTTCATGTATTTTAAAGCATTGGGTGAAGTAGATTCACCCCATTCTTCTTTTCTGTGGAAGGATGTTTGCTTCAGTTGAAGAATTTTAAGCAATCTGAAATTCTCTGTGCTTTCTTTACATTTTTCTTTGGTTGTGGCACCCTCTAGTGTTTCAGCTTTGGTGTAAATGCATGATCATGAAATAATCTGTGATTTGAGTCCAAGAATGTTGAAATATTTTGGAAAATTCTGTGTATATATGCATTTTTATAGGGAGGACGTCTGTAGCTTTCACATATCCTCAGAAGGGTTCATAATCCAAAAAAGGTCAAGAACTACTTCTGGGTAGAGGTCCTTATAAGCCCCAAACTTTTTTTTTTTTCCTAAGATTTTATTTTTAAGTAATCTCTACACCTAGTGTGGGACTCCAACCCACATCCCCGAGATCAAGAGTCACATGTTCCACTGACAGCCAGCCAGGTGCCCCTGGCCAAAACCTTTTGGTTTGTGATCTATAAGCATTTTTCCCCCAATATAACAATAAATCATGTAACTTTCCTTTTGGCATTTCTATGCTTTGCTTATATTTCTATGTGGAATTAATAATGATAATAATAATAGGTAACACTTACATAGGACTTGTTACATACCATGTCCCGTTTTAAGCCCTTGTGCCTATTAACTTATTTGGTCCTCAGTAATTCTATTAAGTAGGTTCCATTAGTCTCCCCATTTGAGAAAGCTGATGAAACCAAGGCATAGAAGTCAAGTAGAACTTGTCTAAGGTGCTAGTGAATGGCAGGGCAAAGACATGAATCCAATAATACTTGAGCTTCACACTCTGTACTCTTAACCACCTCGCTATAGAAGTGGGGTTAAGCCTTTAAGCAGGTATGAGGGGGAATGGAGAGGAGACTTTGCACACCCTTGTACACTTTGTGTCCGGTTCTATTCTAAGAAAAAAATAACAACTCTAAATTGCTGCAAGCCACACTGGAAATTATAGATAGTACCCACTGTTGATTTTCAATAGATGTGCAGGATCTGTGCCGTCTGCCAAGAGCTTAGAGCGGTAGATGAAGGTCAAAACTGCCATCGCTGCCACATCTTCTTTGATTGGTCCAGACACCTAAACTAGTCTGTTAATTGAATAATATGACAAATATTTTTGTGAATAATAGTTTGTCACTAATATTTCCATAAAAATACATTTATTGTATTTCTGTGATGTTGATTTTGAGGTGTCTGGAATGTTAGACTTTTTATAGGTGCATCCGGCTGGCTCAGACGGTAGAGCATGCAACTCTTGATCTCAGGGTCCTGAGTTTAAGCCCCATGTTGGGTGTAGAGCTTATTAAAAATTAAAAAAAAAAAAAAGAGTAAGTAAGATACACTCAAACACATACAGGGTTATATTTATATCTCCCACCTCCCTTTCTGTCTGTTACCCTCTTAACTTCTAAGTGTTACATTTCTCTCTTCATGACTCATATTATACTCTCTAACTTAGCCTTGTTTTAATGATTCATCAGACTCAGGATTTGAGTTCACCTTCCATCAGTGTGTGGAAACAAACCCTAGTGGAAATCTTACCGGAAAATGTCCTTAGAATCTACTTTATTGACAATATAAAATATCAATACATTTTGTTGTATTGACTTATACAAGTCAGTATAAAGTTTTGCTGCTTACCAGCACCCTCTGAGTTATTCCTGATGAGGGTACATATTTTCTTCCCTTTGTATCAATCCAGGCCTAGTAAACCATAGGAGGTATTTCAGGGCGTTTAATTCTGGGAATGGGCTACCCAGGTGCTGGAAGACTGAAGAGGCAAAAAGTGGACATCGAGGTAGTCCAGATACTAAGAACCACTGCTGGCAGCCACCACCCCTAGGGCCAGAGGAGCAGAAGACTCTCGGAGTTCAGAGGGGCCCCCACACAGCTGGTAGCCGGATGTCCGAGTGGGATGCCAGGCAGCTGGTGCTCACCCACCAGGGGAGAAGGGGCAGCTGGAGCTGGGAGATAGAGCTGCCCGCTTTGCTGGAACAACATGGATAGGAATGAGAACTACAAGGAAATCCCCTGTCCCTCCCTCCTCCTAGTCCACACTTTTGCTTCCCCTTGGTAAAACCTAACAGAAAACTGGCAGGCAAGTCTGGTAAAGGTTGGCTGCTGACCCAGCCCAAAGCTGGGTAGACAGCACTTCAGCACAATAGAAGGGCTTGGGACTGAAAGACAAGAGATGAATAGCCATCACAGCCTTATGGGGAAACTACAGAAACTGTAATGCCTGGGTTTTGCTTTAGTAATTAAAATATGCAACCAATTATATACCCAAACATTTATTAAAGAGCAAATGATGACAGCTGCTATTCATAGAGACTTGATGGACCCAAGTGCTGCCTTCAGTGAGCTTACAGTATTATTTTGACAATACTGCGAATACTCATCCGTAAGTCATTATGATGTCGTGTAGTGAGCTTTTTTTCTCACATATTATATAACAGCACTATTATTAACTGGATTCTTGGGCTGTTATTAATATTAACGAATATCTACAAATTTTGTCAACATATCAGAATGAAAAATACTATGTGATTGCAGTCATACAAAATGTTGTTACTTTCAGATGCTCCAAATTAAGAAGTTATTCTTACGCAAGGCAAGATGATTTCTAAACTTGATCTGTGCTGTTCTCTTGATTCTTAGCATAAGATAAGAATTTGATTTTTCTAGTGACAATTTGCTATAGTATGTCACTTAAATTTCAAAAGGCTCAGTTTGGAAGGCTATCTTCTAGTTATTTGTTTTAAAAGTTTATTTTGGTAGAAGCCAAAGTAAACACTCATGATAAAAAATCAAGTAGAAGGATTTATAATAAAAATCAATGGCCTTTGCCACACTCTTCCCTACCCCCTGAAAAGTCCTACTTTTCAGAGATGATTGACCATTTTTATATCTCTATAAAATATATAAAACAGTTAAATTTTGTTTATGATATTGTCAAACAATAAGCACTCTGTAACTGTAAATAATATGTCAGTACCATTTCTTGGTTTATCAGATGTGGGCATTTTTTATTTCCTTCTGTATAAGGATTACCTCACTGTTCCCTGTGCTCCCCTCTAGTTTTGTTGGTTATATCGTCATACTGAGTTCTTCCATTTGCTCTTTTTTTTATTAAAAAAAATTTTTTTTTTTACCTTTATTTTTTTTGTTTGAGAGCTAGAGTGAGACAAAGCGTGAGCGAGGGAGGGACAGAGAGAGAAGGAGACAGAATCGGAAGCAGGCTCCAGGCTCTGAGCAAGCAGTCAGCACAGAGCCTGATGTGGGGTTCGAACCCATGAACTGTGAGATCATGACCTGAGCTGAAGTCGGACGCTCAACCGACTGAGCCACCCAGGCGCCCCCCGCCTTTTTTTTTTTGATAGAGAGTGTGAATAGGGGGGAGGCACAGAGAGAGAGAGAGGGAGAGAAAGAAAGAGAGAATCTTAAGCAGACTCCACACTCAGCACAGATCCCGATGGGGGTCTTGATCCCACGACCCTGGGATCATGACCTGAGTTGAAATCAAGAGTCCAACTGAGCCACTGAGGTGCCCCTTCCATTAGCTCTTAATAGCATCTCCTGACTCCCTCACTGCATGAAGATGGGATGTCAGTGCTCCTAGCCATTCCTCCACTCCCCCACCCCTTCTTCCTCATTTCTCTCAGTTTTATCTGTGCTTTTACATGGTCATGGTTCATAACCCTTACATTCTATTTTGTACTACATTTAATTTTCTGCATTTTTACCTATAGTTGGAGTCTGAAAATGGAAAACAGTCAACTGCCTACATGACTGTGGCTTCATTTTTTCTCCCTCTTTGGAGAGCACAGTGGTGTGGGAGGATATTTTTTTCAAGTCTGGTATCACCAGTGGGCTATTTGAAAGAGAATATTCCTAGGAAGATCAAATGGATTCTTCTTGTCTTAAGCTCCACTTATTACTCAGAATTAAGCTACATTTTACCTGTGCTGCTCTTTTCACCTTGACTTTCTTGTGCAGTTTTTTTTTTTCCTGCTGTGTTGAGATTTTGATCCATTACTTTGCATTCCCCCAAGAATCAAATTCTACTGTTAACTTTAGGCTTTCTTGAGAAAGGCTCTTCTGTCGAGCGAAATTTCTATCCTAGTTATGGAGTTTAGATTCTGGACATGTCCGAGAATATAGGTTGAACCTCTCGGTTTTACTCTGCCTGGTTTGGACTGTGGACGCAGCCTGGCTCTGAGATTTTCCCTTCGGCAGTTCTTGGCAGTTTTTCTTTTGATATGATAATGCTATTGATTAGCCGAGTGGTTTCCTTTACGTTAAGTTATACCTCGATTGGATTTCCTGGCCTGCTCTTTATACTTTGATTTTTTTAAATATTCTACACTTAATCTTACCCATTGTGTGTGGATTAGATTAAATTGAACTCTGTTGGATGTGTCATCCAAATTCCGGTAGCTTCCTAGGCATTATTGACTTCAACTGCCAGGGTGCTTGGAGACAGGCAAATCCGTTTTTCTGGGCCTTTTTCATTACCTTTCAGTCTCGCCCTTCCTGGCCCAGAATGGCAAGAGCAGGAACTCCTCTGTACCAGACCACTCCTTCCCAACCCCATGATGATCCAGCTAAGAAAGAAAGGCTTTAGTAAACTTATTAAATGCAATGTTATTGTTTTGGGGAATGACTTTCTTGAATGGAGTGTTGACTAATCTGCTGAACATCACTGGCCCCACATGTACCTTCATTTGGATGCGGTATCTAGAGTGACAAGTTGCTTTCACCTTGCTTCTCACATCTGTTTGGAGGAGTCACTGTAGGTTCATCTACTAGCTCTCCATTTTGTGCACTCTCATGCAATTAGGCTGGAGTTGTGGGTTCTCTACTGTTTCCTTATGTCTAGGAGGACAGTATCTCAGTTGCCAGAGTTAGTATAATAAGGAAGGGCTTTTTAGATGCCCGACTCAAAATCTTGCACACAAGAAAACCATATTATCAGAGCTGGATGTCTCATATAAAGATAAAGAAATTGAGGCCCAGTCCTTGCAAGACTAGTCAGGTATTGAGTCAAGAAGGGTATGACCATAAAGGGTATGAGGAATTCTGATGTCATCATCATCATTAATATTGAGCATTTATGTGCCTGAGCATTGTGTTTTTCACTTTATCTGGATGATATCGTTTAACCTCATATGCTTTGAGGACAGGTACTATCGTTTTCTTTTCACTTAAAAACAAATGTTGAAATTGAGGCTTATGGGTTAAGTAACTTATCCCAAGCGTCCTGGACAATCTGATAATAGTCTGTGCTGTTTTTAAACATTCTTACTATCTGTTTTCATTTATTAGCATTTCCTATCAGTTTTGCTGTCTGCAGAATCTGACTCCGCATGGATGAAAGCTAAAATGGTTTACTAGAAATGATGACCTCCAGCAGTGTGTGTGTGTGTGCGCGCGCGCCAGTCATATCTGGCTTTAAACACCCTATTTTATGTGTTATTTTATGAAAACGTCGAAAGCAGCATTTACAAGTATCCCTCTCTGGTTCACAGAAGTCTGAAATACCTTTGCCTTTGCTTTTTACAGAGTGCTGAAAGAAATGGTTAGAGAGGCTGCAGGGTGGGATGGGGAGAGAGGTGGAAAGTGATGAGGCACTGGGCACAAGTGACAGGCCTGTGAAATAGACTGCCGTATTGATTTATGCCGCGGACCGCATTCTGCAGGAAAAAATGGAAATCCATTACACCACGTGCATGGTGGACAAATCCCTTTGAAAGGCAGTTAGATTGCCATCTAATCCCAAATCATTTAAAAACAATTTTGAAGAACCCAGAATTAAAAATGACCTACGTAGTTTGTCTCTCACTCTAGAACAGTGAAATGGATGGAAAAACAGTATTTTCATGGTGTTTTCCTCTCGTATATTGTGTTTAATTGTGCAACTTAAATAGTGTGTCCAGGGGCGCGTGGGTGGCGCAGTCGGTTGAGCGTCCGACTTCAGCCAGGTCACGATCTCGCGGTCCGTGAGTTCGAGCCCCGCGTCGGGCTCTGGGCTGATGGCTCAGAGCCTGGAGCCTGTTTCCGATTCTGTGTCTCCCTCTCTCTCTGCCCCTCCCCCGTTCATGCTCTGTCTCTCTCTGTCCCAAAAAAAATGAATAAACGTTAAAAAAAAAAATTTAAAAAAAAAATAGTGTGTCCAAATTGCATTTTGGATATGTGCAAACCTGGGAGATAGGATATATAGTCCCTTGAATATTCTGAAACGCACCAAACTTAGGATATGGAAGAAACCTTACTAGATAGCTTTCTTTAAAGAAGAAGAAAAGAAGAAGAAGAAGGAAAAGTAGGGGGAGGAGGAGGAGGAGGAGAAGAGGAAGAAAAGAAAAAAATTATTTCAACATAATTTTAGATTTTTAGAAAAGTTGCAAAAATAGTATAAAGATCTCTCATTACCCACATTTCCCAAATGTTACCGTTTTACCTTTTTTTAAAAAATTTTTTTTCTCTTATTAAATACATGTCATTTTACCAGGTGTCTTCCAAAGCTCCATTTGAAGAAACAATCATGAAAGCATTATGCCACACAGAGATACAGGGCTGGGGAGATGACCTCAAGCAGAAAGAACGTGTGGAAAGAGGGGGGGTCAAATGATAATCAGTGATTCCTGACCTTTGTAGATTTGAGACGTCATGTGGTGGTTTTATTTTGTAATTAAAGTGAATTTTATTTTGAAATAGAGAATACTCCTTGAGATAATGGAATAGCCCCAAAGTTAGGAATCAGAGTTAGAAGGATGAGTTGTTATACGTATAGTGGTGTGAGAGTGACAGAGGTAATAAAAAGTTAGAGCAAAAAAAATTTTTTTTGGACACAACACAAGAATATTAAACAGAAATCAAGAGCCTCTCTGAAAGGCGAAGATCTGGTCATCATCTACATGGAACCAGTTGACCTGAAGAACAAAGACATGACAAGATGGGGCTTAAGAAAGCTCTCTGGAGGGATAAGGGTAGGGGTAGGCCTCTAGGGAAAAGAAAGAAACAAAGCAATCACTCAGAGAAACCAAGGATCTCAGAAGTCTTCAAAGAAGGAAAAGGAGAGTTTTACAATAGAGTAGAATAAAAATGATAGAAGAATTTTGCTTGAACAGATAAGTATGTTCTTCTTACTTATAGCCATAAGGGTTATAGCTGTCTGGCTGCCTTTCTTTTTTTACTGGTAAACTCTAGATATGCCGTGCTGTATTTATTCTGTTGCATGCTGGTTGAATTCCAGATTGGGGGTGGGTGGCTGGGTGGGTTATACAAGTAGAGATTAAACACTCAGCTTGTCAGTAAGCATCAAAATTTAAAATATATATACTCTTGACTGAGAAATTTTACCTTTAAGAATTTTTTTAATTAAAATTATTTTTAAATTTTAATTCCAGTATAGTTAACATGCAGTGTTATATTAGTTTCAGGTGTACAATGTAGTGATTTAACAATTCCATACATTACTCAGTGACTCTTAATTCCCTTCATGTATTCCCCCCATCCCCCTGCCTTCTGGTAACCATCTGTTTGTTCTCTATAGTTAAGAGTCTGTTTCTTGGTTTGTCTCTTTTTTTCTTTGTTCGCTTGTTTTGTTTCTTAAATTCCACATATGAGTGAAATCATAGCATTTGTCTTTGACTGACTTGTTTCAGAGTATTGTACTCTTTTTAAATATTTTTTTAAGTTTATTTATTTATTTTGAGAGAGAGAGAGACAGTATGAGCGGGGTGGGGGGGCAGAGAGAGGGGGAGAGAGAATCCCAAGCAGGTTCCATGCTGTCAGTGCAGAGCCCGACGCAGGGCTTGATCCCACAAACCATGAGATCATGACCTGAACTGAAACCAAGAGTTGGACACTTCACCAACTGAGCCACTGAGGTGCCCCTGTATTCTTCTTTTTTTTTTTTAATCAAACAATATGCAAAGTTTTTTTTTAAGATAATAAGGGCTAGTTTTATTGTTCTGCTCTATGATGTCATTCATTTATCCTTCACACAGTAGTTACACTGATGTCAGGGATGATTTTTTTTTTTTAATTGTGGAAAAATCTGCATAACATAAAATGTACCCACCACCTTAACCATTTCGTAGTATACAGTTCAGTAGTGTCAAGTACGTTTATATTGCCGTGTAACCTCCAGAACTCTTTTCATCTTGCAAAACTGAAACTCTGTCCTGTGAGACAGCCCCTCTGTTTTCCCTCCCCTCTCAACCCCTTGCAACCACCCTTCTGCTCTCTGTCTATGAATTTGACTGCTTCAGAGACCTCATATAAGTGGAATCCATCACACAGGATTTGTCCTTTTGGACTGGCTTATTTCCCTTAGCGTGTCTTCAAGTTCATCTATGTGGTAGCATGTGTCAGAACTTCTTTTCTTTTTTAACCTTTATTGAGGTATAATTGACACATAGAGGGGAGAGCATAGTTTCCCCATGGACCCCCCTCACCCCCACACCGGCACAGCCTCCCCCAGTACCAACATCCTCCATACCAGAGTGGTGCATTTGTTCTAATAGGTCAGCCTACACTGCCACACCATTATCATCCCATAATTCACATTATGGCTTACTGTTTGTGTTTTCGTTCTATGGTTTGATAAATGCATGACACATTTTCTACCATTTATAGTATCATACGCAGTAGTTTTACCACCCTACGGAATTTGTGCTCCACCTTTTGATTCTTTCTTCCCCCTCATCCCTGGCAACCACCAATTCTTTTACTGTCTCCATAGTTCTGCCTTTTCCAGACCTTTCATATAGTTGTAGTCATACAATTTGTAGCCTTTTAACATTGACTTCTTTCACTTAGCTATGCATTTAAGGTTCCTCCATGTCTTTTCATAGCTTAATAGCTCATGTCTTTGTAATGCTGAATAATATTCCATTATCTGGATGTTCCACAGTTGATTTATTCATTCTGTTGACTGGATATCCACCTACTGAAGGATATTTCAGTTACTTCCCAGGTATAACAATTATGAATATGATGTAAACATCTCTTAACAGGTTTTTTTTTTTTTGTGGACATAAGTTTTTAACTTCTTTGGTAAATACCAAAGACCACAATTACTGGATTGTGTGTTAAGAATATATTTAGTTTTGGGGCGCCTGGGTGGCGCAGTCGGTTAAGCATCCGACTTCAGCCAGGTCACGATCTCGCGGTCCGTGAGTTCGAGCCCCGCGTCAGGCTCTGGGCTGGTGGCTCAGAGACTGGAGCCTGTTTCCGATTCTGTGTCTCCCTCTCTCTCTGCCCCTCCCCCGTTCATGCTCTGTCTCTCTCTGTCCCAAAAATAAATAAACATTAAAAAAAAAATTTATAAGAATATATTTAGTTTTGTTGTAAACTTCCAAACGATCTCCCACAGTGTCTATACCATTTTGCATTCCCACCATTAATAAATAAGAATTGCTGTTGCTTCACATCCTAACCAGCATTTGGTAGTATTGGTGTTTTGGATTTTAGCCATTCCAGTAGATGTATATTATTATCTCACTGTTTTAATTTACAATTCCCTAATGACATGATCAGACATCTTTTCACATGCTTATCCGCCATCTGTATAACTTTTTGGTGAGGTGTCTGTTCAGGTCTTTCGCCATTTTTTAATCAGGTGGTTCATTTTCTTATGGTTTAGTTTTAAGAGTTCTTTGTATATTTTGGAAAATTGTCCTTTATCCAATGACTTTCACAGATATCTTCTCCTAGTCTGTGACTCGTGTTCTCATTATCTTCATAGGAAGTACTTTTCATAGAGCAGAAATTTTTAATGATGTCCAGCTTCTCAATTATTTCTTTCATGGATCAAGCATTTGATGTTGTCTGTAAAAAGTCATCACCATAGCAAAGTTCACTTAACTTCTCTCCTATGTTATTTTCTAGGAGTCTTATAGTCTTCCATGTTAATTTTGGTCTATGATCCATTTTGAGTTAATTTTTGGAAGGGTGTAAAGTCTGTCGAGAGTCACTTTTGACATGTGATGCCCAGTTGTTCTAGCACCATTTGTTGAGGAGACTCTTTTGGCTCCATTGTATTGCCTTTGCTTGTTTGTCAAAGATCAGTTGACTGTATTTATGGGGATCTATTTCTGGTCTCTCTATTCTGTTCCATTGATTTGTTTGTTCTTTCACTAATTCCACATTGCTTTGATTACTGTAGCTTTAGTAAGTCCTGAAACAGAGTAGTATCAATCTTCCAGCTTTGTTCTTCAGTGCCATGTTTGCTATTCTGGGTCTTTTACCTTTCCACATAAACTTTAGAGTCAGTTTTGATATTCATAAAATAACTTGCTGGGATTCCAGTTGGGATTGCATTGAATCCATGGGTCGATTTAGGACATCTTGACAATATTGAATCTTCCTATCCATGAACATGGAATCTGTTTCTATTATTTAGTTCTTCTTTGATTTCCTTCATCAGAGTTTTGTAGTTTTCCTCAAATAGATCGTGCCCATATTTTGTTAGATATATACCTAAGTATTCTGGTTTTTGTTTATTGGTTTTTTTGGTTTTTTGTTCGCCTGCTAATGTAAATGGCATCGTGTTTTACATTCAAATTCTATTTGTTTATTGGTATATAGGAAAGCAATTGACTTTTGTATATGAACATATGTATGTTTGCTTCAAAAAAATTTTTAAGGATAACACACTTCCGTAGGTTGAGGGGGAAGAGGGGACAGATTAAAATTGCCATAGAAGTACAAACCTTTATGTTACTACTTTATAAATTACTGCATCATGGGGCACCTGGGTGGCTGAGTCGGTTGAGTGTTGGACTCTTGATTTTAGCTCAGGTCATGATCTCACAGTTCGTGAGATAAAGCTTCATGTCAGGCCCTGTGCTGATAGTGCAGAGCCTGCTTGAGATTCTCTCTCTCCCTCTCTGCCCCTCCCCTGCTCTGTCTCTCTCTCTCTCTCTCAAAATAAATAAACTTAAAAAATTACTTTATCATATCAAGGTTTATAAGAAGCACAGTTTTATAAGCAGAAAGACCATTTTAAGTGATTTATTTTTGGGAAGAATAAAGCTTAACTTCCATTTGTCTGAAATACAAAGAAAATGTTAAGTATTCACTTACTTCCTGTTTTTTTTTTAAGTTTATTTATTTTGAGAGGGAGAGCGAAAGTGCGCGTGCGCACACATGTAAATGGGGGAGAGGCAGAGAGAGAGGGAGAGAGAATCCCAAGCAGGTGCCATGTTATCAGCACAAGCCCGACACAGGGCTTGATCCCACAAACCAAACCATGAGATGATGACCTGAGCTGAAATCAACAGTTGCATGCTTCACCAAATGAGCCACCCACATGCCCCACTTACTAAGTGTTTTTATGTCTACAATTTCAAATGTGAGTCATCAAGATCTTTAAAGTATCTTTTTATTGTTCTTTAAAGTATCTTTTCATTATTATATGTGATATCAAGAGTACTTACGGTTTTGTGACCTGAGGCATAAAATTAGCACAGCGAATTTTCATCAGAATGGTTTTACATCAGGGAAACATTCTACCATTTTTAGGTATATTTGAATGGTGCTTTCCATTTCCTATGACTTGGTGTGGTGAGGTATGTAGTGAAATTGTAGCCTTCCTCTGCTCTTGAGGAAAATATTGCTTAGTATAAGCATTGTGTTATATTACACACTGAATTCTGTTCTTTGCCTTTTTTTCTGACAGTAAATCTTCATGGAGGAACACGGAGTGACCCAAACTGAACACATGGCTACCATAGAAGCCCATGCAGTTGCCCAACAAGTACAGCAGGTCCATGTGGCCACCTACACTGAGCACAGTATGCTGAGTGCTGATGAAGACTCTCCTTCTTCTCCTGAGGACACCTCTTACGATGATTCAGACATACTCAACTCCACAGCGGCTGATGAGGTCACCGCTCATCTGGCTGCTGCAGGTAATGTTGTTTGGATCAGATGCTCTTTATTTTTCGCTTACCTCTGGTATTGTGCATATCTGAAAGGGCCTAGGATGCAGGCACTCTCACATACATCTCCATATCATACCTTCATGATTTTTTTTTTAAACCTTGCATTTACAACTTGTGCTTGTATTATACTGAGACTGAAGCTTTAGAATCATATACTATTAACGATATGACTGTTTTTGTTTTTTCATCCATTCCAGCAATCTTTTGACTTTTTAACTGAAGCATTTAGTCCATTTACATTGAATGTAGTCACTGGTATATTTCGATTTAAATTTATCATGTTTATTGTATGCTTTCTCTTCATCCCACTTATTCTTTGTTTATATTTCCTTCATGTTTTGGAGGGACTGGAAAATTTTTAATTTTTTTTCTTGTCAGTTTGGAAGTTATACATATTTTTATGATGAGTGGTACCCCTAGAAATTATAATACATCTTTAACTTATTTCGAAGTCTTCTGTAACTGGTACTTTTGTCCTCTTAGGGATAATGCAATTTTCTTGGAACACTCGGATTTTATTCCCCTGATCCTGACCTATATGCTCTTGTTGTTCTGTGTATTGATTCTTTGTATATTTTAAGCCATACAAGACATTATTTTTTGTTTTATCCATTGTTAGTGTTCGTTTTTAAAAAATTTTTAAGGTTTTATTTATTTGAGAGAGAGACAGAGATAGACTATGAGTGAGGGAGGGGCAGAGAGAGAGGGAAACAGAATCTGAAGCAGGCGTCTGGCTCTGAGCTGTCAGCACAGAGCCTGACATGGGGCTTGAACTCATGAACCGTGAGATCATGACCTGAGCTGAAGTTGGAAGTTTAACCAACTGAGCCACCCAGGCACCCCAGTGTTCACTTTTTCCTTTATGTCCAACTTGCCTTCTGAGAATTTTTCTTCTACTTAAAGATACCATTTAGTATTTCCTTCATCATGGAAGTCTCTCAGTTTTTATTTGTCTGAGAATGTTCTTATTTAACCTTCAGTCTCGAAGGATGTTCTTACTGGGTATAGAATTCTAGGTTGGTACTTATTCCCCCCCCCCCCCCCTCATATTTAAGAAACTGTTTCCACTGTCCTGGCTTCCATCCTTGCTTTTTGGAATTCAACTCCTTTATTCTAACAGCTGCTCCTTTGAAGGTTATCTCCCACACAGACCCCACCTCCCACTGTTCTTAAGATCGTCTCTGTCTTTTGGTTTGGTTTGGTTTGGTTTGGTTTGGTTTTCCTGTGTTCAGTTTTTGTGCTATATCTGGCTCTGGACTTCTCATTTAATTGTTTAGGATTCTTTGAACATCTTGAATCTGTGTATTGATGTCTTTCATCAGTTCCAGAAAATCTTAGTCACTATAGATTTTGCTTCAAGTTTTGCCTTTGCTCCATTCCATCTGTTCCTTCTATGATTCCAATTAAATATGTTAGTTTTTCTCATCGAGTCCTTTATGTCTCTTACCTTCTATTCTGTATTACTATCATTTTGTCTCTTTATGCTTCAGTCTGTGGACTGAGTTTCTTCAAATTCTTTTCCAGTTTATTAATTTTTCTCTTCAACTGTGTCTAAGGTGCTTTTAAATCTGTCCACTGAGATCACTGAGAAAGCTAATTTTAGTAATACAGTTTTTTTTTTCTTGTTTTAGAATTTCTAGTATGTTTTTTTCTCCCCAAATTTGTACTATTATAGTTTCTAGTTGTAGTAGAAAAAAAGTTTTTTATTCTCTGTGAGTGAAGTAAGCATCATGATTTTATAGTATATTTGGTAATTCTACTGTCTGAAGTGCCCGTGAGTCTTTTCCTGTTATATGTTGTTAGTGCTATTTCTTGTTTACATTAGTTTTTCTCTTTATGTATTGGTTTATATTTAAATGAATGCCGGATGGTGTGTTTGGAAATTTACTTTTAGAAATAATTTGGGGTCTAGAATAATATTATTGTCCTCTAGAGAGGATTTTTCTTTGCTTCTGCCAGATGCCTGAGGACACTAGAAATCCTGTATTATCTTAATCCAATTTAAGGTTTTGAGATGTTCTGGGCCACTAAATTACTTAAAGCTGGGCTATATTTTGTACCATTCTCTTTGCTATTTACATTGTATGTTAAACACTGTGTGGAAGACTCCATGTAAGCCATGCCTGGATGGGTTTGATACTGTATAAGGAACATTGACCTTATAAGATATTTAGGGAAAGCTGAACAGTAAATCAATTATCGGGAATAGCCAACATATTTCATCTTTTTAGTATTTGCTATGTTTAAAGAGAAGAAGACAAGTGTAATGAAAAACGATCTAATTACTATCAGTTATTATCCACTGTGTATTTCTAGAATTGTGATTTTAAAATAAAACTTAGTGGCAGGAACACATGAAATGTTTGCAAAATATATTTTTGAAATTTTTATACTTCCCAGAAGAGGGCATCCTAACATAATGAATCCAGGTCAACTTCTTTCCTAGGAAGGAAGATGCTTTTGAGACAGAGTTTTGCTACATTACTGTATGTGCTGAATTGTCATAGTGTTAAAATTAGGAAAGGAGTCTAATCTAACGCTTTCATGTGGCAAATGTGGAAACTGAGGCCTAGCTAGTAGAAATGATATACCATTTAACCATTCAGCAATTATTGAGGAATTACTATATACTCTCTGTCACTATGTATAGCCACTACAAACAAGACAGGCAGGAGCTTGCTCTTACAGTAGCTTACAGACCAGTGGTGGAGAGAAGGGTACAAATAATAAAGTAAAATAAAGAGCACTGAGGACTCTGGAGGAAATAATGAAGTAAGGTGAATGGAGAGGGAAGGGAAGCAGGTTGCTGCTTTTCTAATCCTATTCTTTTCTCTCCCTCCACTGAGGTAACCGCTATTCTAAATTTGATTTTTCTCATTCTCATGCATTTCTTTTATACTTCTGCTGTACACCTATGTATCAATAAATAATACTGAACCTGGTTTGCATTGCGTTAAATTTTATATAAATGATATCATTTCTAATCCTCTCTCTGTGTAACATTGTTTATTCAGTTTTGTTTTTTTTTTTGAGATTTCATTCATATTGATAATGTGGCAGTTTTATTTTAACTGTTATTTGGTATTCCATTCATCATCTAAATACGTCATATATCATTATAACATTTAGGTTGTATAAGTTTTTGCTATTACAATAGCTGCAAATGAAAATTATTTTGTGTTTTCTTGTACCAATTGTGAGAGTTTCTTTTGGCATTGGTTTTCAAACTCTCGACAGTTCCCACAGTGATACATTTTACATTGTAATCTAGGAGAAATGAATGCACATATAACTGAGTAAGTTTCTCATGGAGTAACACCCCTCTGCAAGTGGCATGCTCTCTGATATGTTCTAGAATCTTTCACTTCATTCCATTTTATTTTAAAAAACACAAAATACAAAAAAAAAAAAAAACCCAAATTACTCATGAACCACCAAAGAACAGAAACCTGCAGTTTGAAAACAATGCTGAAGGGTATACCCAAGAGGAGAAATAGAGGGCAAAGATGGGCACATTTTCAACTTTACTAAATGTTCCAAATGTCTTTCCAGATCGTTGTATGAACTTACATTCCCACAAGCAATATGTTAGAGTGCCTTTTGCTTCCAATCCATACCAGATTTGGTATTGCCAATCGTTTTTTGGTTTTGCCAGTTGGATGAATATGAAATAATATCTCGCTGTTGGTTGAATTTACTTGTGTCTGAGCAAGAGGCTCCAGACAGTGCAGAAAGACAAGATAGAGCACCATTTCAGATCTTTTTTGACTATTCACTTTTCTTCTTGTGCACATTTCCTATTTATGCCTTTGTCCATTTGGGTTATCGTTTTTTTTTCTTATTGATTTGTAAGAGTTATTGATATATTTTTAATACTGTTCTTTTCTTGATAATATGCATTGCATTTATTATCTTCTCCCAATTTGTTGACCACTCCTTTCCCTAAGTTTTTATTATTTCTTTTTGTCCATAAAGGTTTTAATTTATATTATTGTGAAATTTATCAGTTTATCCTTTTGGAGTCTTATTTAAGGAATTCTTAACCCTGAGTTTATAAATGCTCTACAACAATGTATTATAGAAGTTATGAAGATTTTTACTATGTTGGGTTTTTAAAAATTTTTTTCTGATGTTTATTTATTTTTGATGGGGGTGAGAGAGAGCACGCACGTGCACGCACACAAGACGGGGAGGGGCAGAAAGACGGGTAGACACAGAATGTGAAGCAGTATCCAAGCTCAGAACTGTCAGCACAGAGCCTGATGCAGGGCTTGAAACCACGAACCATGAGATCATGACCTGAGCCAAAATCAAGAGACATTCAACTGACTGAGCCATCCAGGCACCCCTGTCCCAGTACCCTTTTTTTTTTTTTTTTTATCTTTTAAAATGTTTATTTATTTTTGAGAGAAGGACAGTGTGTTAGCAGGGGAGGAGCAGAGAGAGGGAGACACAGAATCCGCAGCAGGCGCCAGGCTCTGAGCTGTCAGCACAGAGCCCAGTGCGGGGCTCGAACCCATGAACCACGAGATCATGACCTGAGCTGAAGTCAGACGCTTAACCGACTGAGCCACACAGGTGCACCCCAGCACCATATTTTTAATAATTCATCCTTTTCCCACTTTGGTCTTCACAAGATGTGTGTGAACTCTTCATTCAGTTGCATTGGTTTATTTGTCTATCCTTCAGGCAGTTATACACTGTCTTAATGACTCTTTATAGTAACTAGTTTATAGTAACTACTGATATTTGATAGGAGTGCACCTTTTAAAATTCTTAAAATTCTTCACAGTTATTCTGGCGGTTCTTGGCCTTTTGCATTTCCATTTAAATTTTAAGATCAATTTATCAATTTCCACAAAAACCCATACTGGGACTTTTATGTGAATTGTATTGAATTCATAAATTAATTAAGCATCTTTATTCTTAATAGCCTAAAACTTGAAATTCCCTGAGTGTCTATCAGTAGGGTAATGGATTAACTATGACTTATTCATACTATGGAATATTACTCATCAATAAAAAGGAACATACTACTAATACATATAACAGTGTGGATGAACCTCAAAGACATTATTCTAAGTGAAAGAAACCTTACACAAAAAAGTATATTCTGTATGATTTCTATTTATTTGAAGTTCTAGAATAGGCAGAATTAATATAGGATGATAAAAATCAGAATTGTAGGTACTTTTTGGGAGATTGGATAGGAACTGACTGGGAGGGGACATAAGAGAACTTTGTGTAGCAGTGGTATTATATATCTTGATAGATTAGTTATCATCCGTGTGTACATTTTTCAAAATTGATTGAAGTTACACTTCAGATTTTTACATTGCAGTATATGTAAATTTTACCTCAAAAGAAAAAATTATAAACAAATATAGAACTCTAGCCCATGATTTTCCTACTGAATACTTAGGAGAACCATACATGCATCAGAATTTAAAAAATGATATGGGTAGAGAGATGGATGGGGGCACCTGGCTGTCTCATGCTCAGTCAGTAGAGCATGCAACTCTTGATCTGGAGGCTTGTGAGTTCAAGCCCCATGTCAGGTGTAGAGATTACTTAAAAATAAAACAGTCTTTAAAAAACTTAAAAAAAAAAAAGATGGATAGATGCAGATAGTAAAATATTAATAGTAGAGTGTAAGTGGTAGATATATGAATATTTGCCATAAAAATCTTTCAACTTTGCTCTATATTTGAAAGTTTTAGTAATAAAATGTTGGACTCCTACAACTCAATAGAATAAAAACAAATAACCTGATTAAAAAATGGACAGGGGCACCTGGGTGGCTCAGTTGGTTAAACAACCAACTTCAGCTCAGGTCATGGATCTTACAGTTTGTGAGTTTGAGCCCCGTGTCGGGCTCTGGGCTGACAGCTCAGAGCCTGGAGCCTACTTCAGATTCTGTGTCTCCCCCTCTCTCTACCCCTCCCCTGCTCACGCTCTGTGTCTCTCTGTCTCTCAATAATAAAACGTTAAAAAAAATTTTTTTAAATGGACAAAGGACTGAAGTAGACATCTCTCTAAAGAAGATGTACAAATGGTCAACAGGCCCATGAAAAGATGCTCAACATTACTAATTATCAAGGAGATGCAAATTGAAACCACATGAGATGTTACCTAACACCTGTAAGGATGGCTCTTATAAAAAAAGGCGGGGGGGGGGGGGGTGGCCTGGGTGGCTCAGTCAGTTAAGCATTTGACTCTTGATTTTGGCTCAGGACATGATCTCATGGTTCATGAGATTAAGTCCCCCATTGGGCTCTGTGCTATCAACACAGATTCTCTCTCTCTCTTTCTCTCTCTCTCTCTCTCTCTCTGCCCCTCTCCCTCTTGTGCTCTCTGTCATAAATAAGCATTTAAAAAAACAACAACAAAAAACAGAAGATAAATATTAGCAAGGATATGGAGAAATTGGAACCTTGTATGCTGTTGGTGGGAATGTAAAATGGTACAGCCTCTGTGGAAAGCAGTATGAAGTTTCTGCAAAAAATTAAAAATAGAACTACCCTATGATCCAGCAATTCCACCTCTGGATATCTATTTGGAAGAATTGAAATTAGGATCTCGTAGAGTTATTTGCATTCCCATGTTCATTATTCACAATAAGTTGTGGAAGCAATTCAGATGTTCACTGATGGATGAATGGCTAAAGAAAATGTGTATATCTGGAAGGGAATATCTTTTTAAATGTGTTTTTTTTTTTTTTTTAATTTTGAAAGAGAGAGAGAGTGTGCAAACAGGTGAGGGAGGGAGGGAGGGAAGAAGGGAGAGGGAGAGAGAGAGAATATCCCAAGCAGATTCCGTGCTGTCAGAGCACAGCCAACAGGGGGCTCGGTCTCATGAACTGTAAGATCATAACCTGAGCCAAAATCAAGACTTACGCTCCTATATAGAATGGAATATTATCCAACCATTAAAAGGAAGGAAATCCTGCCATATGGCAACAACCTGGGTGAACCTTGAGGGCATTATGCTAAGTGAAATAAGCCAGTTACAGAAGAACAGATCCTGCATGATTTCACTTATATGAGGTATTAGTCAAACTCACAGGAACAGGGGTACAATGGTAGTTGCCAGGGACGGGGGTGTGGAAATGAAGAGTTGTTCTTCAACAGGTGTAAAGTTTCAATTATGCAGGATGAATAAATTCTAGAAATCTGGCATACAAAATAGTGCCTATCTTACACACTTAAAATTTTAATATGGTAGATTAAAAAAATAAAATTAAAAAAAGGAAGAGCATCAGAGAAGGAATAAATGAAGATAAAGTCTTTAAAAAGTTAATATGGTAGGTCTCCTGTTCAGTGTTCTTATCACAATTAAAAAAATAAAATGCTGGATAAATGCATCAGTAAGATTTTTTCATCTATCAGCTGTTTATGTTGGAAAAGAAGGTAAAAAGGATGAATTTATTTTTTGACTTGCTCTGGGGCTCTTTAGAGGAATTTAAGTCAGACTGATTATAGTACTAAATAACATGTAGAGAGATTTGTCTAGATTTTCAGGGAGGCTTATTTAAATATTTTTTAATGTTTATTTTTGAGAGAAGGACAGACAGAATGTGAGGAGGGGAGGGGCAGAGAGAGAGGGAGACACAGAATCTGAAGCAGGCTCCAGGCTCTGAGCTGTCGCACAGAGCCTGACGCAGTGCTCAGGCTCATGAACCGTGAGATCATGACCTGAGCTGAAGTCGGATGCTTAACTAACAGCCACCCAGGCACCCCCAGGGAGGCTTATTTTAATTGAGCCGCTTAGAACATATATAACACATATGCCAGTATAAATGTGAGTAAATATAATTTTCATTTTAGCTTTTTATAGGGTTTACAAAAAAAGATAAAAGTGGATCATCTGCTTAAAAAAACAAAAAAAAAAGGAATGTCCTTGATATATTGAGGTCCTATGGATCAGAGACTCCAATAATTCCTTAGGGCCTACGCTTCATTTTAATTTCAGGGCAAGCCAGACCAATTTTTATTAACATGTTTTCCTTAAGAGTGGCATGGTTTTCATCTCTTTCCTGCCAGCGTCAGGTTTTTTTGTGCTCAGCAACTCCATTTTAGGCACATTTCTCAGATATGTAAGGAAAGAATATCCAATTAAGATAATATTCTTCCAGATACTCCTCTTACAGGTGTTGTTACTGTTTGAGATCCAAGTATGAATGATTGTCTCTGACTTCTTTAACTTGGGGTAATGGAAAGAGGGGCACAGGGATGGAAGTGAGATTTGAAATCTGTGATTTTGTTTTCTTTTGGCAAGCTCTTCCTCTCAATGCTGCAGTTTCATCTGGCACCTCTGAGAATATTGCCTCAACAGTATGGGCATGCTGGCAACCAAAACATGATGTAAAATTTAGCTAGTGTATGGTCGGGAGGTGTTTAAGTCCATCACTTTTTTAGATTCATTGTAAGTTTTATTGGTAAATGAAAATATGACTCATGTTGCACAATAATGAAGTATGTTGATCATATCAGGAACATTCTGTATTGAGAAGATATTAGGAGATAAGTGCTGCCTTTTTTGCACCTCTGTTTTCTGTCTTGTACAGTTCACAGGCTTTGCCTGATGTCGCACATACGTTGTTATTTCAGGTCCCGTGGGAATGGCTGCTGCTGCTGCTGTGGCAACAGGAAAGAAACGGAAACGGCCTCATGTGTTTGAGTCTAATCCATCTATCCGGAAGAGACAGCAAACACGTTTGCTTCGGTGAGGACTCCCTTATCCGTATCGTTGCTGTTCCTCAAACGCTTCATGCTGCGGGTGACAGTTAGCACATATGTTATTTGGTGCGTTGAGGATACCGAGTTAGATCCCTTGATGGCAGAGTTAGACTTCAGAGTACTCCTATGGAATTAAATAAATGAAACTAGAAATGATGAACAGATGTATAATATCACTTCAGTTCATTCAGAGAAAATTTTTATGCCGGCTCTGTGCCAGACATTGTTCTAGGCCTTCCTAGACACGGTTCTAGGAATAGAACAGTGAATACAACAAATTCCCTTAAAGAGCTCTTATTCTAGTGGGGGGAAAAAGAAAAATGTCAAATGAAGGTAGGTACTTTGGGAAAAAATAAAGTGGAGTAAGGAAAATAGAAAGGTTGGGGCTTGGGGATATAGAGTAGTTTATTTTACAGGGGTAGTCTGGGAAGTCTTCTTTGACAGGCAAACTTTGAGCAGAGATCTGAAGTAAGTGCAAGGGCATTGTTGACGTCTAGGGAAAGAGCTTTTCAGACAGAGGGAATAGCAAGAACAGAGTTTCTGAAGTAGGATGGAACATGGTTGTCATGTTTGGGGAACAGTCAGGGAGAGAATGAGAGGAGACTGAGTCAGAGTAGTAGTATATATGATAAAGGGCGCCTGGGTGGCTCAGTTGGTTGAGTGTCTGACACTTGATTTCAGCTCAGGTCATGATCTCAGGGTCATGAGATCGAGCTCTGTATTGGCTCCCGTGCTGGGTTTGGAGTCTGCTTAAGATTTTCTTTCCCCCTGCCTCCCCCACTCACCCTCACTCTATGTCTCTTAAAAAAAAAAGTAGTAGAGAGCCATGTCATAGTGTCTTTGGTCCAGTATAAGGGCTTTGACTCTTGTTCTGAGTGAGATGGGCAGTCAATGAAAGCTTTTTTTTTTTTTTTAAGTTAATTTCTTTATTTTGGGGAGGGGGGGAAGAGGCAGAGAAAGAGAGGGAAAGAGAGAGAATTCTAAGCAAGCTCCATACTGTCAATACGGAGCCCAGTGTGGGGCTCGAACTCACAAACTGAGATCATGGCCTGAGGCAAAATCAAGTCAGATGCCTAACTGACTGAGCCACCCAGGTGCCCCAAGAAGTCAGTGAAGGCTTTTGACCAAAGCAGTGATATGGTCTGATTTATATATATATATATATTTTTTTTTTTTAATATTTATTTATTTTGAGAGAGAGAGAGAGTGCTAGTGGGGGAAGGGCAGAAGGAGAGGGGGAAAGAGAGTATGGGGAGGGGGAGTGGCAGAGGGGTGCAGGAAGAGAGAGAGAATCCCAAGCAGGCTCCGAGCTGTCAGCGCAGAGCCTGACAGGGCGGTCGATCTCATAAACTGTGAGATCATGACCTGAGCCAAAATCAAGAGTAGGACACTTAACTGAGTCACCCAGACGCCCCCTAATGTATATTTTAAAAGGATCCCTAGGGGCGCCTGGGTGGCGCAGTCGGTTAAGCGTCCGACTTCAGCCAGGTCACGATCTCGCGGTCCGTGAGTTCGAGCCCCGCGTCGGGCTCTGGGCTGGTAGCTCGGAGCCTGGAGCCTGTTTCCGATTCTGTGTCTCTCTCTCTCTCTGCCCCTCCCCCGTTCATGCTCTGTCTCTCTCTGTCCCAAAAATAAATAAAAACGTTGAAAAAAAAATTTAAAAAAAAATAAAATAAAATAAAAGGATCCCTTGGGCTGCCATGTTGAGAATAGAATTTGGGTGTATAAGAAAGGAAGCAGGGTGAGTAATTAGGAGGTTATTGTAGTAATCTTAAAACTAATTATAGTGTCTTAAAACTAATAGAGCGGGGCGCCTGGGTGGCTCAGTTGGTTAAGTGACTGACTTTGGCTTACGTCTCGCAGTTTGTGAGTTTCATTAAGCGTGGAGATGATATGATAAAGTCTACAAGAATACCTCTCAGCAGTAATCTTTATTATTATAAGTAGCAGTAAGAGAAAACCCCTTTGGTGGTTCTGGAAGAATTATACTCTCCATGTTCAACATTGTGTCACGTCTGTATCCTGAAGCAAACTTGTGGCCGACCCGTATATCAGTGGGCTAGTCATTGGTCTTTAGGACAGAGGTATGCACATATTTTAAATGAATGAGCTATCCAACCTCACGCTCCCCTTTTCACATTTCACATAAAAAACAAAACAAAACACCTGTATCTAATCAGAATACATTGTCAAAGTAAGTTTTGTTTCTGTGTCACCATAATTTCTATGTCACCATAATTTCTTTTAACTGTTTTTATTCTTTTTTCATTCTCTGATTCAGGAAACTTCGAGCCACCTTGGATGAATATACTACTCGAGTGGGACAGCAAGCTATTGTCCTCTGTATCTCACCCTCCAAACCCAACCCTGTCTTTAAAGTGTTTGGTGCAGCACCTTTGGAGAATGTGGTAAGAAGACTCAGCTGTGTTCTCAGATACTCTTTGCTTTCTGTGGGTTGTTGTTCATTCTTTTGATCCTCTGTCTAGTACAATAGCCATTACTCCTATCCTCCCCTCATCCAGGGGTGGGAGTGGGACCCATTTTCAAGCTACTTTATGTAGATAAAAATAAAAAAGATTATTTCTGTTTCTTTCTTTCTTTCTTTCTTTCTTTCTTTCTTTTTTTTTTTTTTTTTTTTTTTTAATTTTTTTCTTTTAAAGTAATCTCTATACCCAACACAGGGCTTGAACTCACAACCTCAAGATTAAGAGTCACATATTCCACCAGCTGAATCAGCCAGGAGCCTTTATTTCTGTTTCTACTTATTATAACCACATATTCTACCCTATTAGATATCCTATCTGATAGATACGTTGCTATCTATCAGACGCAAGGGGGGAAAGTGGTATTATGTTTGGTAAGAAACCCATGCAGGTTTTGTAAGAAAGTTACTGATTTATGTCAGAAACAAAGTGGGAAATAATTCCACAATACAAATTTCATGAGACAAACCTCAGGAAGCATTTTACTGGCTGTCCGTATTTGAGTTGCCTATTTAAATCTCTTGCATTTCTTCAAAGAAATTGATTTAGCACTCTGCTTCAGTTTAGAAATAGAGTTGAATATTTTGATTGCCTAACTATCCATAGCTAAGTTGATAAAGATAGTATTTTACCCTTGCATACTTATGCTATGTGAACTGCTTTTTCTCTGGCCAAAATAACTTAGAATAATGGTCTGTCCAGATTTAAATTATATTTTGTTTTTATTAGGATAACATTTATTAGCTAAAGAGACATTCGTTAGATTTCTCCCATATAAAATATAGATATTTTAGGAATTTATGACTGATTAGTGATATTTTGTTTATTGGTTTTTCTTTCACATACAAATGTCGTGGTTCCTTTTCAACATTTTTGTGTTTTGCTAAAAATTCCTGAGGCCCTAGAATGGGATGCATAGTAGGACCTTTCTTTAGAAGAGTATGGTGGAAGGCTTCTACCTCAAAATGGCACCTGAGAAGCACTCATTAGTGTCATGATGTTCACAAACATGAAATCTGGGCATGTCTTCTTTTCTTCGGTGTTAAAAATTTTAAATAATTTTACTACTACTAATAGTAATGTGACCTATGAAAAAGACTCATCTAGAAGACTCAGAAAAATACCTCTGAAAATTACTCACTGAAAAGAGGGGTGCCTGGCTGGCTCAGTAAGTTGAGCGTGTATGACTCTTGACCTCAGGATTGTAAGTTGAGCCCCATATTGGGTGTAGAGATTACTTAAAATCTTTTAAAAAAAAATCAAAAAGAAGTTTTTGGGAAATTGTTGGAGTCTTCCATAGAGTACAAAAATGTATAGACTCTATGAAACAGAAGCAAACTATTGTATGATAAACTAGACTGAGATAAAAAGCAGTAGCTATTTTTTCACTGACTGACATTTGATAAATACAAGCTAAAGAATAAATACTAGTAGAAATAGAAGCAACATATGTCTTCAGAACACTAAAGAGAAAAAAAAAAGTCCATGTAAAAGGAATTAAAAAAACACAATATATAGAACAAAGTAATTTAAGTGAGATCAATTAATTCTGTTATAAATCGTAAATATAAATAGATTAACTCCTTTGAGAAAGACAAAGATTTTCTTTCAGATGGAACAACAATAATCTAAACCAAAACCCAACTGTATTTAATTTATGTGACATACTTACATTGACCACAAATGTCCAGAGTGGCTGTAAATGATACCATTAAGAAAGTGAAAAGACAATCCACAGAATGGGAGAAAATATTTGCAAATTTTGTATCTGACAAATAACTTGAATCCAGAATATATAAAGAACTTTCAGAATTCAACAATAAAAAGACAGCCCAATTTTAAAATGGCAAACAATCTGTCACTATTTGCAGATGACATTATACTATATTTAGAATACCCTATAGACTCCACCAAAAATCTGTTAGAATGCATAAATGAATTGTTGCAGGATACAAAATTCATATACAGAAATTTGATGCACTTCATACACTAATAACAAAGTAGCAGAAACAGAAATGAAGAAAATAATTCTATTTACAGTTGCGCCAAAAAAGAATAAAATACTTAGGAATAAACTTAACCAAGGAGGTGGAAGACCAGTACTCTGAAAAATATACAACAATGATGAAGGAAATTGATGACAACACAAACAAAAAGAAAGATATTTTTTGCTCATGGATTGGAAGAATTAATATTGTTAAAATGTCCATACTACCCAAAGTAATCTACAGATTCAGTGCAATCCCAATCAAAATACCAATAGCATTTTTCATAGAAGCAGAACAAATAATCCTGAAATTTGTATGGATCCACAAAAGACCTCGAATAGCCAACACAGTCTTGAGAAAGAAGAACACAGCTGGAGGTATCACAATCCCAGATTTCACAATATGTTACAAAGCTTTAATAATCAAAACAGTATGGTACTGGCACAAAAAATAGACACATAGATCAGTGGAATGGAATAGAAAGCCCAGAAATGAATCCACTGTTATATGGTCAATTAATCTATGACCATGGAGGCAAGAATATACAATGAAGGAAAGAAAGTCTCTTCAAAAAATGGTGCTGGGAACACTAGACAGCTACGTGCAGAAGAATGAAACTAGACCATTTCTTACATCATTCACAAAAATAAACTCAAAATGGATTAAAAACCTAATGTGAGACCAAAAACTATAAAACTCTTAGAAGAAAACATGGGCAGTAATTTCTTGTACGTTGGCCTCATCAAGATATTTATGGATGTGTCTCCTCAGGCAAGGCAAATGAGCAAAAATAAATTATTAGGACTACACCAAAATAAGCTTTTTGTACAACAAAGGAAGCCATCAACATAATGAAAAGGCCATCTGCTGAATGTGAGAGGATACTTGTTGCTGTTTTTTTTTTTAAGACATTGTTTATTTTATTTTTGAGAGAGAGAGACAGAGCATGAGCAGAGGAGGGGCAGAGAGAGAGAGGGAAACACAGAATCCTAAGCAGGCTCCAGGCTCTGAGCTGCCAGCACAGAGCCCAGTGCAAGGTTCAAACTCACAAATGACAAGATCATGACCTGAGCCAAAGTCAGATGTCCAACTGACTGAGCCACCCAGGTGCCCCGATGTGAGAGGATACTTGTAAATGATATATCTGTTAAGGAGTTAATATCCAAAATACATTAAGAAGTTACATAGCTCAACACCAAAAAACCAAACAATCCAATTAAAAAAGGGGCAGAGGACCTGAGTAGACATTTTTCCAAAGAATACCTACAGGTAGCCAACAGATATATTAGAAGATGCTCAACCTCATTCATCATCAGGGAAATGCAAATCAAAACCGCAGTGAGATATCACATCACACCTGTCAGAATGGCCAGTACCAAAACAACAAGAAGTAACAAGTGTTGGTGGGGATGTAGAGGAAACACCACTTGTGCACTGTTGGTAGAAATATACTTTGGTGCAGCCACTGTGGAAAGCAGTATGGAGGTTTCTTAAAAAATTAAAAATAGAGGGGCACCTGGGTGGCTCAGTCAGTTGAGTGTCCAGCTTTGACTCAGTTCATGATCTCGTGGTTCATGGGTTCGAGCTCTGCCCTGGTAGTGTGGAGCAGGCTTGGGATTCTCTCCCTCTCTCTCTCTGCCTGTCCCCCACTTATTCTCTCTCTCTCTCTCTCTCTCTCTGTCTCTCTCTCTGTCTCTCAAAAATAAATAAAACTTAAATTTTTTCTTTTTTTCTTTTTTTCTTTTTTTTTTGAGAAGAAATAACCAGGGGCACCTGGGTGGCTCACTCTGTTAACTGTCGGACTCTTGGTTTCAGCTCAGGTCATGAACTTGCTGTTTGTGGGTTTGAGCCCCACCATTGGGCTCTGTGCCGGCAGTATGGAGCCTGCTGGGATTCTTTCTCTCTCTATCTCTCTCTCTCTGCCCCCAAACCGCTCGCTCTCTCTGTCTGTCTAAATAAATAAACTTAAAAAAAGAGAAAAAGAAATACCATACAATCCAGTAATTCTACTACTGGGTATTTACAGAAGAACATAAAAACACTAATTCAAAAAGATATATGCACCCCTGTGTTTACTGCAGCATTATTTACAGTTGCCAAGGTGTGGGAGCAACCTAAGTGTCCATCCATTGATGAATGGATAAAGAAGAGGTAGTATATGTCTACAATGGAATATTACTCAGCCATAAAAAAGAATGAAATCTTGCCATTTGTGACAACAAATATGTGCTCTAGAGGGTATTACGCTAAGTGAAATGAGTCAGACAGAGAAAGACAAGTATCATATGATTTCGGTTATATGTGGAATCTAAAAAACAAACCAAACCAATCAGAAACAGACTCATAGAGAACAAATTGGTGATTGCCAGAGGGGAGTGGTGGGGATGGGCAGGCAGGTAAAGGGGGGCAGATGGGTAGAGGGGAGCGGGAGGTACAAGTTTCCAATTATGGAATGAATAAGTCCTGGGGATGAAAGGTACAGTATAGGGTATATACTCAGTGGTATCATAATAGCATTGTATGGTGACAATAGCTACACTTATGAGCATAGCATAATGCATAGAGTTGTCAAATCACTATGTTGTAATAGCTGAAACTCATGTAAATTGTTTTCAACTACACTAAAAGTTTTTTAAAAATGGCAACAAATCCGAATACCTATTTCTCCAAATATATATAGAGGTAGAGAAGTGGCCAGCAAGTATATGAACACTAATGATGAATAGTCATTAGGGAAATGAAAACCAAAACCAGAATTAGACAGGATTATTACAATCAAAAAGATGGACACCAGTAAGTGTTGTTGAGAATATGCAGAAATTGGAACCCTCCATACATTGCTACTGGGAACATAAAATGATACAGATGCTTCAGAAAGCAGTTTGGCAGTTTCTTAAAATATTAAAAGTAGAGTTACCACATGACCTGGCAATTCTGCTCCTAGGTTTACCTGAGAGAACTGAAAACAAATCTTATGCACACAGTGTCCATAGCAGCAAGACTTATACATAAAACTTACACATGATATTTTTAACAGCATTATTCATAATAGCCACAAAGTGGGAACAACCCAAATGTTCATCAGCTAATGAACGGATAAATAAAATGTGTTATTATCCATATATGGACTATTATTCAGCAGTAAGAGGGAATGAAATACTGATAAAAACTACAGCATGGATGAACCTTGAAAACATTGCACCAAGTAAAAGAGCCCAGTCACAAAAGACCACATGTTGTATGATTCCATGTATATGCAGGTCCAGAACAGGCAAATCTGTAGAGACGGGAAGTAGATTAGTCGTTGCCAGGTTGGAGAGGTGGGAGGGAGGAATGGAAAGTGACAGCCAATGAGTACGGAGTTTATTTTAAAGGGAATCAAAGTGTTCTAAAATTAGATTGTGATGATGCTTGCACAACCCTACATATATACTTAAAAAGGTTGAATTGTACACTTTATTTTTTTTTAATTTTTTTTAATGTTTATTTATTTTTGAGACAGAGAGAGACAGAGAATGAATGGGAGAGGGTCAGAGAGAGAGGGAGACACAGAATCTGAAGCAGGCTCTAGGCTCTGAGCTGTCAGCACAGAGCCCGATGCGGGGCTCAAACTCACAGACCGTGAGATCATGACCTGAGCCTAAGTCGGACGCTTAACCGACTGAGCCATGAATTGTACACTTTAAATGGTGAATTGTATGGTCTGATAGGCTGAATAGTGACCCCCAAGGATATCCAGGTCTGAATCCCTGGAACTTTTGTGTGTTACCTTGTGTGGCAAAAAGAACTTTGTGATGTGATTAGGTTAACAATTTTGAGATGGGGGAGATTGCCCTAGATGATCCAGGTAGGCCCTAAGCCTAACCACACTGTCTTTATAAGAGGGAGACAAAGGGAGATTGATAAGGAAATAGAAGATGTGTTGGTAGGAGTAAAAGGTTGGATGCAAGAGAAGGGGTCAGGGGCCAAAGAATACAGGCTAGGAGCAGCTAGACAAGACAAGGAAATGGACTCCCCCTAGATCCTCCAAAAGGACCAGGCTTGCCAATAACCTTGACTTTAGCCCAGTGAAAAACTAAGAAAATGAATTTCTGTTGTTTTAAGCCACTAAGTTAGCGATACCTGTGTCAGTCATACGAAGCTAGTAGGTAAGGTGTATGAATTATAGTCTCAATAAAGCTGTTAAAAATGTTAAAAGTACAATAATAGGCAAAGGCATGTCAGATAAATGCCTACAAAAATAAATCATGGATTACAGCATTAATATCAGACAAAGCCAAATTCTCGAGACAATATTAACTGAGAACCAGAGGTAATTTGGTATTGATAAACAGTATAAATTTACACTGAACTTTTTATGCCTCAACTACCATTAAAGCAAAGTGTGCAGATCAAAAAATTACAAATATAAGAAAAATTTTTAAAAATGACAGTGGCAGGAGGCCTTAATAATCTTGGTCAGATTAAGGAAGAAAACTGTAAATAAGAATATAAAAATCTGAATAAAAGAATAAACAAGGTTAATATAGAAGATATGTATGCTAGGGGAGCCTGGGTGGCTCAGTCGGTTGAGTGTCCAACTTTGGCTCAGGTCATGATCTCACAGTTCGTGAGTTTGAGCCCCGTGTCGGGCTCTGTGCTGGCAGCTCAGAGCCTGGAGCCTGCTTTGTATTCTGTGTCTCCCTCTCTCTCTGCCCCTCCCCTGCTCATGCTCTGTCTCTCTCTCTCTCTCTCTCTCTCTTTTTCTCTCTCTCAAAAATAAACAAACACTCAAAAAACATTTAAAAAAAGAAGATAATGTATGCTAGTATTATTACTACACAAGGAGATAATATGCCATATTTGAAAAATAACATGAATGAATTATAAGAATTGACCATATATTAGGCCCCAACAAAAATCTTAATAAATTACAAAATGCAGAAACTATACAAGCCATATGTTTTTTTTATTCAAGGAACTACTTTAATTTTTTCATCCAGAACTACAAATCTCTCTTTTTTTAAAACTGAAGTATAATTAACATACAGTGTTATATTAGTTTTGGGTACACAATTCAGTGGTTCAGTGATTCTGTAAATTGCTCAGTGCTCAAGCTAAGTTTACTCTTGAATACCTTTTATCTATTTTATTCATCCCTCACCCCTGGCAGCCAACAGTTCGTTCTCTGTATTTAAGAGTCTGTTTTTTTGTTTGTTGGTTTTCTTCGTTTGTTTTGTTTCTTAAACTCCACACGTGAATGAAATCATATGGTATTTGTCTTTCTCTCTGACTTACTTCACTTAGCATTTTACCTTTTACATACATCCATGTTGCAAATGGTAAGATTTCGTTCTTTTTTTATGGCTGAGAAATACTGCATTATGTATATATACCACCTCTTTTTAATCCATCTATCTATGGATGGACACTTGGGTTGCTTCTGTATCTTGGCTATTGTAAATAATGCTGCAATAAACATTATAGGGCACGTATATCTTTTCAAATTAGTGTTTTCATTTTCTTTGGGTAAATACCCAGTAGTGGAATTATATAGGTCATATTTTTGACCAAATTACAGGAAATTTTGAACTTAAAATCAAAAGATGGACAGGAAAAATTTTTTAGCTACATGGAAATTTTAAAATGCTGATACATACATACATGCATACTTCTTAAACTTTTAAAAAATGGTTAGGGAGGTGTGGCACCTGGGTGGCTCATTGGGTTAAGCGTCCACCTCTTGATTTCAGCTCAGGTCATGATCCCACATTTTGTGGAATTGGGCCCCGAGTTGTCTGTGCTAACAGTGTGGAGCCTGCTTGGGAGTCTCTCTCTTAAAAATAAATAAACTTTAAAAAATGTAAAGCAAAACTTAAAAAAAATATGATTTGAACTGGTACTCAAAGGAATATTCACTGCCTTAATTTTTTTATATACGTAAGAAAGATGGAAAAGAAACTATTGAATTCGAGAAGCTGGAAAGGGAATATTAACATGAGTCTAAGAAAAAAATAGAATAAACATGTGGAAGAAATGAACGAGTCTGTGAGCAGAAAAAGTAGAATTCTTACATTCCAGAAATGATACTATGAAAAATCCAATGGAATAGAAAAATTTCTAGCATGCTAGTTGAGGAAAAGGGAGAAGAAAGCAAATATATAGACTTAGAAATTAGATAAGAGTTTTAACTGCAGATACGAATAGATTGAAAATTGTAAGGAAATTCTGTGCGTTAATTCTGTTCTTCTAAATTAAAAATCTCAACTAAGTGGGTAAGTTAGTAAAAAGTAAAATCACTAAAATATACCTAAACCTCAGTAGAACAATAAATATGTACAAAATTGAAAAAGTAATTAAACTCTGTCCCTCAAAGGAAACACTATGCTCCGATTATTTTGGGTGACCTCTGTTGACTTGCAAGGTGCAGGATATTCCTTAATCTTACTATACACTGGTATAGAAAGTGGTATTAAATAATTAGAGCCATTGTTTACCATATTCAGTATGCAATGTATTACACATAATCTCTTGTTAATAAAAGTTAAGGAAATGATTTAGATTTTATAATGTCTAACATTTATTGAGTGCTTACTGTGGCATATATACTGTAGGTGTAACTATACTGTAGGTATGTTATAAGCACTTTGTATGTATAATCTCATTTAATAATTTTAAAACCGATATTTGCATTTTGTCCTGCCTGAAGCCATCCTTAATCTTCCTTTTTGCTTTTCTAGCTGGAAGCTGCTGAGAACTCTAGGAAAATTAAAATTTAGTAGGGCTGTTCAGTTTTGGAATATGGATTTCAGATTCAAGACTGTCTGTTATTTTAAGAGCTTGTTAAAAGGGGATTGGAGGGGCGCCTGGATAGCTCAGTCAGTTGAGTGTCCAACTTCGGCTCAGGTCACGATCTCACGGTCTGTGAGTTTGAGCCCCGCGTCGGGCTCTGTGCTGACAGCTCGGAGCCTGGAGCCTGCTTCGGATTCTGTGTCTCCATCTCTCTCTGACCCTCCCCCATTCATGCTCTGTCTCTCTCTGTCTCAAAGAAATAAATAAATGTTAAAAAAAAAAGGGGGGGGGGATTGGAAACTTTACAAGGCCTTTAATAGTTGATGTTAAAATGTTTTGTAAATATTTTTCAGCGTTCTGCCCATATTACCTCCTTGCCTACAATTGGGGTGTATAGCAAAGCACTGTAAATAAAATTAAATGGCTCACAACAAACTGGAAAAAATGTTTTCAAATTAATAGCAATTATAATTTATTGAGTATTTTTAACATGCCTGTTTTCTGCTGAGTACTTTATATTTATGATTTTTACTTAATCATCACAATAACCGTAATATATATATATTATATATATATCTGTTGTTATTTGTGCTTTACAGATGTAGCAATTTGAGGGTTTGAGAGCTTAAGTAATTTGTTCAAGATCACACAGTAAGTAGTGAACTAATGATTAATATTCTTAATATATAAAGAGCTCTCAAAAGTCAATAAAAATATGAACAGATGAATAACAAAGACCCAAAGATAGGTTTGAATATGGATTAGCTATTAGGTGATATTAAGGAATTCTGTTATTTCTGTAGGATGTGATCATTGTATTATAGTTATGTATGAAAATGCCCTTATATTTCCAGGATGCATGCTAAAGTATTTAGAAGTGTTTAAAATATACTTTAAGTGGTTAGCCCTAGAAACATTGCATGTGTATGTATATGTACAGATGGAAGATAAAGTAATTATGCCAAAATATTGACAATTATTGAATCTGGGTGGTGAGGGTAGAAGCACTTATTTACTGTTCTTTACATCTTCCTGGATATTTAAATTTTTCATTTAAAATTCTATTTTCAAACACCCAAAGACAAAAGAGAAAAAGACATAAACAGAAGGAGGAAATACAAATGTCTAACAAACCCAAAATTTTCAAAGAAATGGGAATTAAAACAGGAAGCCATTTTACATGGCCTGGGAATGGCAAACGTGAAAAAGATGTACATCTTGCAATGTTGGTATCTCAGACAGTTTAAACTGTGTAATTTTCTACAGGGCAGATTGGCAAGTGGTATAAAAAGTGCCCAAATGTACACTTTTTAACCCAGCTTCCTTTTGAAATTTTATCTTAAGGAAATAATTGGTTAAGTGGGCAAAGATGTATGTACATTAGTCACTGTACTCTTTATAATATTTTTTTCAAATTTGAGAATAACCTAAATGTTTAAAGATAAGGGATTAAATTGATGGCCCATCCAGAGATAGGACTGCTATCCTGCCATTAAATATGATGACATAGATCTTTCTCTTAACATTTTCAAATGGTGATGTTGTATTAAATGAACAAAGCAGGTTATGGAACCATACAGAGTCTGGTCCTACTTTAAAATTAAATCTGCATTTTATACATGTTTATGTTCCATAAACATGTATAAAATGCAGATTTAATTTTAAAGCATTTGTATAGTGTAGCAAATATGTGGTTAGTAAAGTTACTAACATTTGTATCATTTTTTATAAAAACTATTAAAAAAACTTTGAAGTATACATAGTCTCAGTAATTCTGGCAATAACCTGGAGGTGTAGGGATATTATTATTTTCATTTTGCAAGAGAATACTAGACCAGAGAGGCTAAGTGATTTGCCTAAGATTCCCCAACTTCTGTATAATAGAGCCACTGTTGGGATTTGGGTTCAAGGTGATGGAGTATTACATCTTCCATAGGTTTGTCTAGGGCATTAAATATGGGGTTTCAAATTTAATCTCATTTCCTTAGTCCTTGCCTCTTCTTCTAAAAGGGAACAGAGCTACCTTTCAGTTCTCCACAGTCCTGTGAAAGAAAGGTCAGGATGGTTGTTATAAAGCAAATACCCACTGTAGCTACTACCTGCTTCTTTCTGGGGAGGAAAGGAGACAGTTTAAAGCGCATTTTTCTGGTGGTGGTAATGAACACCAGAAGTCACTCCTCCTTTCCCTCTTCTTGGTCACACCCGCAGAAACAAGAAGGGAGGCCATCAGGGCACCTTGAGGGTGAGTGAGTGATGGGGTGAAAGATAGTAGGACATGGAAGTGAAATTTTGGAGGCACCTGGCTGGCTTAGTAGGTAGAGCATGTGACACTTCATCTCAGGGTTGTGGGTTCAAGTCCCACGCTGCATGTAGAGATTACTTAAAAATAAAATCTTAAAGGGGCGACTGGGTGGCTCAGTCGGTTAAGCGTCCGACTTCAGCTCAGGTCATGATCTCACGGTCTGTGAGTTCGAGCCCCGCGTCAGACTCTGTGCTGACAGCTCAGAGCCTGGAGCCTCCTTTGGATTCTGTGTCTCCCTCTGTCTCTGCCCCTCCCCTGCTCATGCTCTGTCTCTCTTTGTCTCCAAAATAAATAAAAACATTTTTAAAAATTTAAAAAAAAATAAAATCTTAAAAAAAAAAGTGAAATTCCATCTATATGCCCATATGTTTGTATGCAGTTTTTAAAAAAGAAAGAAAAGTTATTTCTATATACATTAAAGATACAAATAACAGAAAACAGACATTATCAAAAATACTTCCCAAAAGATTGTCACTGAAATAGAACAGGAAAGAGAAAAATCTCCTCCTAGATATCTTAATAGCACTTCAACTTGAGCAAAACTATAAACTTAAATCTTCTCCTCCACCAAAAAAAAATTCTTATGTCTATTTCAGTGTCTGTCCCTCATCCAGTTATGCAAGGCAGAAACATAGAGCCATTTCTGGCACCTCCCTCTCTCCTCTCTTCCCCATACCCATTATTTTGTTCTCCATTTCCTAAATAGCTCTCAAATTTGCCCAATTTTCTCTCTTTCCATTGCCATAAGCCTGGCTACCAACTCTGGTGTCCATCCAGTTCCCTTTCCGCAGGAGGCCTTTGCGTGACTCTCCTCCACCTCTAGCCATATCTTCCCCCCTCCCCAGCTTCTCTCCACTCCAGCCACAAGAGTGTCCGCTCACTCCTTTGCACAAAGTGTGTCATCCCTCCACAGAGCATTTGTGTATGCTCTTAACTCCAATTTGCTCTCTTTCTGACCTCCTTCCTCACCTTATAACTCTGACTTGTACTTAAGAATTCAGTTCAGTCGACACTTCTTCTGCGAAGCCTTCTCTCACCTCCTGCATAAGTCACAGCCCCTCATTCTAGCCAAGGCTCTCACCGCACCTCCGCCTACGTCCTACAGATGCACTCATATTTGTGTGATTATTTGACCAGTGTCTGTCCCCAGCTAGATTGTGAACCCCAAGACAGGAGGGGCTGGGTCTACTTTGTTCTCCATTGTGCTCCCAGTGCCGCACGTTCCCCCTGCCACGAGTAGTTGCTCGGTAATATTTGTTGCATGAAAAAAAGCGTCTTAAACATTCGGCAGCACTCAGCAATGCAGATTTGGTTTCTAGGCTCTAATCCTACGTTGGATCTCAATTGAGACCTTGGGAAGTAAAGACCTACAAAGTTAGCTTGTGTCCTTCTTTATAGTACTTTTCCTGGCTTGTAATTGTACATTTATTTTTGTGATTATTTTTTGTTTGTCCTCTCCACTAAACAGGAATATACACAATAATGGGACACTGTGACTGATTTTGCTTTCCATTTTGTCCACAGCCCTTCCTTAGCACAGTGCCTCACATACAGGAGATGACTAATAAATATTTGTTTGATGGCTGGCTGGATGGGGGAGCTGCCGGGTTCAGAAGTCACATATGCCATGTCTATACTTGTAATGTGGGATAGTGAAATAAAACCAGCTAAACTCTCAGAAAGAGCCTTCGACTATGATGTAGAACGAGATTTCCCTATCCAGAAGCTCAAGGCTTCTCTACGTCGCTTGGGATCTAGACTTTCAGATCTAATGTTCTCTGCAGTTTAAAACCTTTGTCTTCTTAAGCCTCAGCTTTTTAAAACAAAAAACAAGTTAAAAGACCTCCAGAGCAGCTCCATTGAGTGTTTTGACCCTTTTTGATATCCTTCTTAAGTGAAGGTGTGGCTCCCATAGTAAAACATAGCATTATTAACATTTAGACAAGCTCGTCCAGTTTTGCCAATGGGTTGGTATTAAGCTAGAGTGGGCATATATAACTATAACTCCACATTTGTGAAATCTGTTTTTAAGCTTTGATTTTTTTGTATAGTTCCGCACATGGATTTTTCCTATATGTTGCTCGGTGTCCTCATGTAAGATAATACCTACCTCACTGGGGAGCAGTAGAAATTAATTAAAGTTGATTATCATCCCCCATATATGTTTAGAGAGAGCTGGCATGAGAAGCATTGGCAAATGGTAGATTTTTTAAGTTGCTGTGCCCTGAGGGCATTCTCTTGGCTTACTGCCATATCCCATACTTTTATAGGTGTAGTAGGAATAGGCCCAGAAATATTTTGTTGAGGAACAGAGAGAGAATTTCTATCCATTTTTAGAAGAACTTCAAGCGTCTCTGGAGATGTAGCTCTTTTCTCAGAGTTAATAATCCATAGCAGTGGGTGCCTGAGTGGCTCAGTCAGTTGAGCATCTGACTTCGGCTCAGGTCATGATCTCATGGCTTGTGGGTTCGAGCCCTGCGTCAGGCTCTGTGCTGACAGCTCAGAGCCTGGAGCCTGCTTCAGATTCTGTGTCTCCCTCTCTCTCTCTGCCCATCCCCACCCCCACCCCCACCCCCCCGGCCCACACTGTCTCTCTTTCCTTCAAAAATAAATAAACATTAAAAAAAATTAAAAAAAAATAATCCATAGCAGTTAGATGGGGACACACTGGCTATGACTAACCAGTTCTACAGGTACAGAAATTAGTCATAGTCACAGAGGCAAAAGGTAGCTCTGGGGTTGTCACCAGCTTCTTTGAAATCATTCTTCTGTCTTTAATTCCTCTTTCCCAGTAGATGGGTGAGCCCTGGAGTTGGTCATGATTTCTTGTTCTCAGTCATTCACTTTTTTGTATAGGTTTTTAAAAATAGCTTTGAGTTAGGAAATGTGGAAGCATATTTAAAAAATAGTAAAGTAAAAATACCTTATAGTTTCACTCATATGTGGAATTTAAGAAGCAAAACAAATGAACAAAGAAAAAAAAGAGAGAAACCAAAAAGCAGACTCTTAACTTTAGAGAACAAACGGATGATTACCAGAGGGGGGTGGAGTGGATGGGCGAAGCAGGTAAGGGGATTAAGAGTACACTTACCATGATGAGCACTGAGTAATGTGTAGAACTGGTGAATCACTATATTGTACGCCTGAAACTAGTATAACACTATATGTTTACTGGAATTAAAATGTTTAAAAATAGTAAAGTAAAAAAAAAGTAAAGTAAAAAGTCTTCATTTATCTACGTACTTAACAAATAACTAACACTGTTAGGTACAAAGTAGGAGGAGATAAGAATTCCATCCAAGTCCTTTGAGGTTTCAAGGTCCAAAACTAGGGATCCGGGGGCGAGGGGAAAATTAGGAATCTGGACTGAGGCGGGGGAGGAAAGAGGCTAACATTGGGGCTGGAGAGAGAACAGGGTGAAGCCAACATAACTTCATGGGCCAGAGTCTGGCCTGGCTCCACGCCAGGTGTGCTTCAGGATCACGGGTCTGAGGGCAGCTCTGCACTGGGGCATCCTTTTGTTTACCTGAGATGGCAATATATTTTTCATTTTAGAGGAGCTCCTAGATAAAAAAAAAAATTTTTTTAATCTTCCATGGGACCTTCCTGAAGACTTGTCTTTTCTCCAGAAAAGCTTCAGGTATACAGAACTATGGTATTTTTGTCGGGGACGGTTTTTTCAACCAGACTAAAGGCCTGTTGATATTATGTTTGTAGCAGCCAGTTCCTAAATCCTCAACAAGCACATTCTGTGCCCAGGACTCTAATGGCTCTTGTAAACACCCTAAACGCTTTCCATCTCTGGCAGTTATGAGAATGTTTGTTAATATATCTTCTGCACATGTCTGAGTATGTCAACTGTTTCATAGTATATGTTAAATAAAAGACCCAGTCCCTGTGCTCAGTGATGTCACACATTAGTTGTATACAGTATATATAACAATCTAAGTGACCATTTGAGTTTGTAGGAATTTAAAAAGGAGTAAGAGAATTATGGGTAGAACACTTGGGGATTTTTCTTAAAAGAAGTGGAAATGGGGTTGGGGCTTGAAAGATGGATAATGTTTGGATAGGAAGCAGAATTAAAGACCCAGAGGTAGAAAAGAACTTGCTAGATGCAAAAGTTAGTGAGGAAACTGGCCAACTAAGAGGGTGCCGTCCCCATAGTCTACAGAACTGGGCAGGCACAACTGTTATCTGGTGGCCCCAGTGGAAAAGTAGGGAATGATTAGAAAGGTTGAAATGCTGGACTGAGAGTTTGGCCTTCATCCTGTGAGAAGTGGGGAGCTGTAGAGATGGTTTTGAGAAAAAAAGAAATGATAGCTAAGTGGCTGAACATACAGGCTTTGGAGCTAGATAAAAATTAGTTTGGTTTATACGTATATTACTGTTATACTAGCTATATGATTTGGGGAAGTTACTTAAGTTCATTAAGCCTTGTTTTTCTTAGCTGTACAATGGGTATACTACAATTTTCCTTATAGAATTGTGTGAAGATTAATTGAGATAATATATGCAGTGCTTGGCACCTGGTAAGTGATCAGTAAATCATATTCAGTGTTTCAGAAACTTACTTATTTTCATATAGTCCCAAAGGGGCTGAGATTTTTTTTTTAATACTTTTTTTTTTTTTTTAAAGGAATCTCTATACCCAACATAAGTTTGAACTCACAACCCTGAGATCAAGAGTCACATGCTCTACTAACTGAGCCAGCCAGGCACCCTGGGCTCAGATATTTTAAATGTCATTGGTCAATAGGATGAATTGGGGGAAGAGAGATTGGTAGACAGACCAGATGATTTTGTTTTTAAGTGGTTTTTAACTTTGTAAAACCAGTTAGTTGACAGTGACGTTGGTATGAAGTAATAAAGGCTTAAGCTATGGTTTTTGAAATAGAGGATAGAAGTTGGAAAAACAAACCTCTATTTCATCATATCTATGACATCAGCAGTTATAAGATGCACCATTATTTATTTACCATGAAGAAAGAAAAAACATTGACAAACTCTGGCACAGTGCTTATCACTTAGAATTTTTATTTTATGTTTATTGAAAGAACTTTTTCAAGCTTATTTAGACATAGATTTTAATCACATTGCATTTTTATATAATACATAAAAAGGAAAATGAAAGTGAAATAAATTGATACTCCTAAAATGTCCTCACTTTCACAGCTCAGTGCTTCTGAATGACTTCTTGTTTCAAAGACATCATTGGCTGTGACATTTCATGTGATATTGTCCTCGGTGCCATCAAGAGCATATGGGTGGTGCTGCATGTCTTTAGAAAGTGCTCTGAAAAAAAAAAGAAAAGAAAAAGAAAGTGCTCTGCTGTTGTCTCCAAGCTGCAACAAGTTTGATGCTGGGGCTTCTTGATCTTACCAGAAATATCACTGGGGAGATTATCCAACTATAACCAAGACTCACATTCTTTCTCAAATGTTGCTCAATGGTTTGTTGATTGAAAAGGCAAGGGATTGTATTGCTCCCAGGGATAACAGCCATGTTCATATGTGCAGGAAGTGACAACTGTGCCCCAGGTTGCCTCATCCACAGCAGTTTTAAGATGTATCCCAATTTCAGGGATACCTGGGCGGCTCAGTTGATTAAGCGTCCGACTAGGGCTTAGTTCATGATCTCGTGGTTCATGGGTTCAAGCCCCATGTGAGGCTCTGTGTTGACAGCTCAGAGCCTAGAGCCTGCTTCAGATTCTGTCTCCCCCTTTCTGCCCCTTGCCTGCTCACACTCTGTCTATCTCAACAATTTTAAAAAAGAGGTATCCCAATTTCAGAGGACATTTAAATATGAAAAAATACGCATTTCAGAGGTGATAGAATTAAAGCACTAGCTTGATAATTCTGGGAAACTTTACTGAGCAACCTTAAAAATACTGTGGTCACAGCTGAAGTTTTGTTGTAAATTACTTGGAGGAATGCTCTACCAACAATTTTTTTTTTTTTTTTTTTGATACTCAAGATATTTTTAAGGAGTTATATGGCACTGATAAGTTTAGCAAAATGCCTGGTTATAAATTCCTAGAATTTTACTGACCCATAAAAATGACAAAAATTGTTTGAAACTAGCTAATAATGTAATAGTAATAATCTAATGATTTCCTGTCTTTGAATGCCAGGTATTGCCAGCACAGTGAAATTTATTTTTATAAATAAATATATTTATATATATCCTTACTATGGACCTGCATACTAATATAATGATTTAACCTAATACATTAAAGTTCAAAGACCAGAACTTAGGCTAATAAGATTGAGTTTTTCTGTGGGCTGGTAGTGTAAATGCTCTACATCAGATACAGAAACCTAGAAAGCAGAACATATAAATCCTTAAGTGGTCATGGCAACACCAGCTGCTTTTGTTATAATAAATACGTGTTGGCAATGATTTTTCAAGCTTTCTTTTTTTGTTAGAAACCAGGATAAAACTGAATCTCTAGGATGATAACGATTCTACGCCTTTATACAATTTTTCTGTCATCCCCTTCATTGTTGACCTATTTGGAAGGTTCTGTAACTGCCAAAGTTGTACTTCATAGCCAATGATGATTTTTAGTTTTCCACAGGCTTGAGGTGGAGTATGAGAATCTTTCTTTTTTTTAGCCCTCATAATGAGATACTTACAAGAAAACTTGTCCTGATTGAGAGTCCAGTCTGGAGTAGAAAACCCAGGACTCAAACATTATCCTAATTTCTGGGATACCTCATTTTCTCTTCCCTTATTTCCTAAGATAATGGCGTGAGCCCTGAAAACAAGTTAATTTCCTGCCTCACCTTGTCACATTTCCAAAATTCCCTGGCTTTCGTGTTATCCACGAAGGTGTCCTTATCTCCCCCCCCCTCGCCCGGTGTCCTTGTAAGTGAATGCACCCGTTATTGGTGGTTGTGGGGTCCTGTGTCTGCCTACTATTTGTGCCCATCATGGAAGAATGTGTGTATGTACAAATGTGCTGCTGTTAAGTTCTCTGTCTTTGGAGAGACCTTTCACTGGTAGCAGAAGGAAAGGAGTCAGAACAATGACATCTGGTTCAGACCCACATGTCTGAGCTACAGAGACACCGTGGATTTGAAGTTGACCTCTGTCACCAGGGACTACCAGAAACGAGGAAGGCATGACCTGCAGGGCTCTCTTTTGGCCCTGAGCCTTATAGTGACAGTGGCACCTTTGACATACAACTACAGTATATGCTTCTTGTTTTTATCTCAGACACTTTCAGCCCAGCCTCTCAAGCACTGAATCACCTGTTGCGTAGTCTGGCCTTGCAGAAAGGTAGCAGCAGTTTCAGATAGGTTGCTTAGAGTTTTAGAGATGCAAGTCCTTGATGATCTTGGAAGTGATTTTGGTGATGAACTGCCACAGCTAGGTTTTATCAGAGGGCCTGGGCAACACAGAATAAAGAATTCCATTCCTATTAGATCTGCAACAGGTGATGGTGCCAGTGTTGGTGGAGAAAACGTGATTTTAACTGAGAAGCAGTGTTTCTGTAAAACTTCCCACTGGCTCCTTTCTGCTGTTATTACCTGTAGTTTCATCATCTTTTCACTGAACTCTGTACGGTGTGATGTCTTTGGGGCCATCGGGTATTTTTATCTGCTAGTTGTAGAAGTGTTTGTGCTTAGGACTCTGCTGTGGTTGAGGGGGGCGGCCCTACCCACCTTCCGGTTGCTTGGCACCAACCCTCCCTGGCTGTCGGGCATCTTGTTTATTTCTGCCCTTAATTCCCTGCAGGTGCGTAAGTACAAGAGCATGATCCTGGAAGACCTGGAGTCTGCCCTGGCGGAACACGCCCCTGCACCACAGGAGGTTAACTCGGAGCTGCCCCCTCTCACCATCGACGGAATTCCAGTCTCTGTGGACAAAATGACCCAGGTAAGGGGCGGGCCGTGAGGAGGAGACAGAAAAGCGAGTGGCCCAGGTGTGGGCGGGCCTCAGATCTCATTTCTCAGTTTTGTGCTCGGTGACACCAGCAGAGAGAGACGCAGGCTGGAGTCTGACAGTGAGGCGGTGACAGCCTTGGGGAAGAGAATGTAGTGTTGGAAGAATGCTCCCACCCAGAGAGCATGGACGTGGTCTCCTCCTTGGTTGACAGCTCTTTTCTTTCACTTGGGCCATTAGATTAAAGAAACTTGGCTTGGAGTTGGTTTGGACAGGTGACTGTTAGGACTTTGATGAATCACCATCAAGCAGGCAGATAAACTGTTATTCTTTGGGGCTGAGCTGCTCCTCTTTCCATGTAAATCTGAATACCGCCATGCTGTCACCAAGGCTCCCCTCTCTGGGGAATAAGTATGGAAAACTCAGAAGGACGCCCTCCTGAGTCATTGTTCTCTCCTCTTTCTTTGACAAGGGAAGTCAAAATGGACTTGGCCTGATAAATCAGCATACCTCAGGAATTTTGCTGAGATGGTCTGTTTTACATATCTTAGCTTTGAAAGTGATAGCTTGATCAAGATCAAATGCCCTTTTGTGACATTTTCCCACCGTATTTCTTTATTAATATACTCCTCTCTTGCTAAATCCAGTTGTGAGTTTTCTTTCCTTATCTTATTCAGTGTCTTCCAGCAACATTTAACACAGTTGATTATTCCTTCCTTCTTAAAATGTTCTCTGTTTCTGACCCCATACTCTCCTGAATACCCTCCTACCTCACGGTGCTCCCGCTCAGCTCTTCTGCTGACTCTTCTTCCTGTTCTCACCTGATCGATATTGGCATGTCCGTATCTTTAGTTTCTTTCCAGGTGGTCTCATCCTGTCCTGTGGGCTTTATGTCTCCTCTATATGCTGTTTATAGCCCAGCTTATACCCCTGTTTGATCTCCAGTGCCCAGTGTGCCCCAGACAGGACCTTTCATCGCCCAACCCTCAGTTCCCCCTATCACTGCCCCCCCCCCCCCGACCCCATCAGTTAACAGCACCACCATCTGTCTGGTTGCTCAAGTGCTGGCATAGGAGCAACCCTTCGTTTCCCTGTTTTGCCCTTGCTTGCAACGTGATTCATTAGCAAGTCATGTCAGTTCAGCTCTGAGATGTCCCCTAAACCTGCCTGTTCTTCTTAGTTGCCATTACCACCCTCACCCAAACCGAGTATCTCTCCCATGGAGACTATTTCAGCTCATCAGTTCTGTCGCTCTCCTGGTTGCTGTTCCTGCTCGGCTGCCGTCTGTACTTCACAGAGCCACCAGAGATTTTTTTGAAAACTTAAATCGGCTCTCATCACTCTCTTGTTTAAGCTCCTTAATGGCTTCCCACTATTCCTAGAATCAAATTCAGACTCTGCTGTGGCCTCTGAGGCCCTGTATAATCTGAGAATCCAGCCTCTTCCAACTTCATTCTTCATTTTCCCTCTCAGTCACTGTGCTCTGGCCACACTGGCCTTTTTTTCTCAAACGCTCCAGGCCAGTCTTTCACTTCTGCTGTTTCCTCTGCCTGAAACACTGTTTTCCCACATCATTGCCTGCTTAACCTTACCTTATTCAAAGTCTGGCTCAGACATCACCTCCTGAAACAAGCCTTTCTTGATTATGCCATCTAATGGAGCTTTCTCTTTGCTACCAAGTCACTTCCTAATGCATCCCATATTTTATGTCTTTATAACACTGATTACCCTGGAGCTATCTTATTCGTCAGCATTTATATTTGTCTGCAGTCCGTCTTTCCAGCTAGAATTTCAGAGCCGGGATTTACTTTCTATCCTTTACTGCTGTCCACTGCAGCTCGCAGCACCTAGATAACATCTAAATTCTAAATAATAGTATTTGTTCAGTAAATGACCTAAGGGTCAGAGTAAAACGAATCCCATGTGGTAGGTACCCGGATTGCAAGTCTTCCGAGCGGGGTGTTCACTGGCTGCAGACATCGATGCTGCTACTTGGGAGGTGGCACTTCTTTGCTTGCTGAGTCTGAACCTGCAACTTAGTCTAAAGCAGTACAACATTTTGTAAAGCTAAATTGTGATCTTTTGCTTTTTGGATTCATAGGTCTTTTTGCAGACATTTGGAGACTATCTAGATAATGGTTCAAAAAGGAAAGCATTATCTAAACTTTTTTCCTGTCACTTCATACCTGCTATTTTGTCCGTAGGACCATTCTGAGTAATGAAAGAAAACATAAGGTGAATTTTTTTTTACCTGATTGATATAAAGAGTCTACTCTGGGGGCACCTGGGTGGCTCAGTCAGTTAAGCATCTGACTCTTGATATTGGCTCAGGCCATGATCTCACAGACTGTGAGATTAAGCCCTGTGTCAGGCTCTTTGCTGACAGAGCAGAGCTTTGGGGGGATTTTCTCTCTCCCCCTCTCTCTGACCCTCCCCTGCTTGCTCTCTCCCTCAAAATAAATAAATAAACATTAAAAAGAAAAGAATCTACTCTGTGTCTCACATATAAAGTATATGTAAAACTGACTAAGCTTCTGCTTAAGAATACTATGTCAGGAGGCATCTGGGTATCTCAGTCAGTTAAGCGTCCAAATCTTGATTTCGGCCCAGGTCCTGGTGTCATGGTTTGTAAGATGGAGCCCCACGTCGGGCTCTGCCCTGACAGCATAGAGCCTGCTTGGGATTCTCTCCTTCTCTCTCTGCCCCACCCCCTGCCCACCCCGCTTGCATGCACGCATGTGTTCTCTCCCTCAAAATAAATAAACTTTAAAAAAAAGAATACTGTATTAGGTATGTGAGGCACTATGTCCTCTCCTGTGATGGGCATTTTTTTTTCTTTGTCACATTTGATGTGTTAGATTGAAATAATCTGAGGTTTTGGTTATATGAAATGATTAATATCAATCCACAATAATATCACTGATAATTACAAAACTTGGCTGATGGCCTCAGAAGTCAGAACGAACAGTTTAATTTTCATGCTGGAGGTAAAACATTTGAAACTGTGTTGTTTTCCATTTTTGTGAAATATACACTCAGGAGAGCTTTGTGTAATGATGGATCCGAGGGAAGCTGGTACTTTGTTGGCGGCGTGCATTTTCTTTATCATCCTACATTCCTTTTTTTCCCTTCTTATCACAGATCATGACTAAAAAATAATACATAACAAAACAAAACAAACAGATGGTGACAAGTGAGCAGGGCAATGAAAACTCCAGCTCCTAATTAAATGGGAATTTCTGAATATTTGGTTCCCAGGTTTTCTCCTTGGAACCTTTTTTTTTATTATTATTATTTTTTCTCAGATACTTGTTCTTAATGTGAGCCAGTTACCATTTTTGTAATTGATCCTAAGATTTTTCACTATTAATGGCAGAAAAACAGGGTGTTATTTCAAGCCAGACCTCCAAAGGAAAAGGAATGGGAATGTGCGCATTTTAACACACTGTCAATAGAAATGTGCAGTGGTACGATCTTTCCAGAAAGCAGGTTGGTAGTGCATATCAAGACATAACACGTGTATGTCATGCCCTCTAAGTGAGCAAAGATGTATGTTTGTGGCATTGTTTATAATAGGAAAATCTGGGAACAATGTGGTTGAATAAATTATAGTAGTGATGTTTAGTGTTTACATGTAAGAAGAAGAGCTCCCAAACGAGACTAGAAGTTTATTATCCAATGAAATATTAGACACTAAAAATGCTGGCTTGCTCTCTATTGCTGTGGGATAGAGGGTTCCAATTGTTTTAATTGCTTGTAAAATAACATTTCTTATGTACTCTAATTTGAGTGCTTTATTCAGTACTTTGTTTAGCACTTCATTTTGTGTTTCTTTGGGAAGGGCTAGTTTTTTTTTCAGGGAATGTATAATTGAATTAATCAATTTCATTTGTTTAAACATGCACACAAAACTTGGCCTGTGTGTGTGTGTGTCTGTGTGTGTATAAAACTTTAGAGAGAGATAAATCTGTTTACTGTAGAACCAAAATATTACCCGTGATTATCTGGAAAGTGAGAGTTATCTATCCCCTCCTACTTTATGGAGTCAAGGGAAGAAAAAATATTATAGGGAAGGTAGTTTGAAAACTAAAGCATCACACAAAGATATTATTACCAATTATTAATACTATATACAAACTATATTAACTTTTGAATAACCTGAACATACCATTTCTCACCCATTTTTCACCTACAGAAGGTTAGTGAATCTGGAATTTTTATTTGGCTCGGCAATGAAGTGGGACAATACAGGTGACAATATATTGAAAAATTGAGGCATAAAGAGAGGAAGCAATTTATGAAGCAAGCTAGTAACAGAAATAGAATGAATGGTTGAGTCCATATTGCCAGTGCTTTCTCTGTCTCTCTTTATATAAAACTATATTGTAATCATCACTCAGGTTGAGTATTTCAGCTCATCTACACTGAACATTTACTGTTTTAAAAGGATTTCTTGGGGCGCCTGGGTGGCTTATTGGTTAAGCGTTGACTGGCTCAGGTCATGATCCCAGTTTGTGAGTTCAATCCCTGCATTGGGCTCTGTGCTGACAGCTCAGAGCCTGGAGCCTGCTTCAGATACAGTGTCTTCCTCTCTGTCTGCCCCTCCCCCACTCACGGTCTGTCACTCTCTGTCTCTCAAAAATGAATAAACATTCAAAACAAAATTTAAAAAAAAATTAAAGAAGAGGGTTGCCTCAATGGCTCAGTCAGTTAAGTGTCCAACTTCAGCTCAGGTCATGATCTCAGGGTTCGTGAGTTTGAGCCCCGCATCGGGCTCTGTCCTGACAATGCAGAGCCCGCTTGGGATTCTCTCTCACTGTCTCTCTGCCCCTGTCCTAGTCTCTCTCTCTCTCTCTGTCTCTCTCTCTCTCTCAAAATAAATAAATAAAATTTTTTAAATAAAAAAATAAAGAAGAGTTAATACCTAAGAGTTAATACCTATTCTTCTCAAACTATTGCAAAAAAAGAGAAGGAAGTGAAATTTTCAAATTAATTCTATGAGACCAGTGTTGCTATGATACCAAAACCAGAAAAAGACCCTCCAAAAAAGAAAACTACAGGCCAGTAGCTCTGATGGACATAGGTGCAAAAGTCCTGAACAACATATTAGCAATTTGAATTCAACAATACAAAAAAAAAAAAAAAATCATTCCCATGATCAAATGTTATTTATTCTGGGGATGCAAGAGTGGTTCAGTATTGACATTCAATCAGTGTGATACATCACATTAACAAGAGAAAGGTTAAAAACCATATGGTCATCTCATGAGATGCAGAAAATGTAGTTGACAAAATACAACATCCACTCATGATAAAAAACTCTCAACAAAGTGGTTTTAGAGGGAACATACCTCAACATGATAAAGCCCATATATAAAAAACCCACAGCTAACATTATACTGAGTGGGGAAAAACTGAGAGCTTTTTCTCTAAGATCAGGAAGAAGACACGGCTGTCCACTCTCGCCACTTTTATTCAGCATAATTCTGGAAGTCTTAACCACAACACTCAGACAAGAAAAAGAAATAAAAGGCATCCAAATTGGTAAGGAAGAAGTATAAAACTGTTAATATTTGCAGATGACATGATACTATCTATAGAAACCCTAAATACTCCACCAAAAAACTATTAGAACTGATAGATGAATTCAGTAAAGTTGCAGGATACAAAATTAATATACAGAAATTTATTGCATTTCTGTACACTAATAACAAAGCAGAAAGAGAAATTAAGAAAACAGGTCCATTTACAATTGCACCAAAAAGAATAAAATACTTAGGAATAAACTTAACCAAGGAGGTAAAAGATGTGTACTCTGAAAAGTATAAAACACTGATGAAAGAAACTGAAGAGAACACAAACAAATGGAAAGACATTCTATGCTCATGGATTAGAAGAATTAATTAATAATGTTGAAATATCCATACTGCCCAAAGCAATCTACAGATTCACTGAAATCCCTATCAAAATTCCAATAGCATTTTTTCACAAAATTAGAACAAATAATCCTAAAATTTCTGTAGCACCACAAAAGACCCCAAATAGCCAAAGCAGTCTTGAGTAAGAAGAACACAGCTAGAGGTATCACAATCCCGGATTTCAAGATATACCACAAAGCTGTAGTAATCAGAATAGTATGGTACTGGCACAAAAATAGGTACATAGATCAATAGAATAAAGAGCCCAGAGATAAATCCACCTTTATATGGTCAATTAATCTATGACCACAGAGGCAAGAATATAAAATGGGGAAAATATAAAATGGGAAAAATGGTGCTGGGAAAATTGGACAGCTACATGCAAAAGAATGAAACTGGACTACTTTCTTTCACCCTTACACAAAAATAAACTCAAAATGGATTAAAGACCTAAATGTGAGACCTGAAACCAGAAAACTCGTAGAAGAGAACATAGGCAGTAATCTCTTGGACATCACCTTAGCAACATATTTATGTATATGTCTTTCTAAGCAAGGAAAACAAAGAAAAAATAAACTACTGGGACTATGCCAGAATAAAAGTACTTTGCCCAGCAAAGGAAATCATCAACAAAACAAAAAGGCAGCCTATTGAATGTGAGAAGATATTTGCAAATGATGTGTGTGTTAAGGGGTTAATATCTAAAATACATAATGAAGTTACACAACTCAATACCAAAAAACCCAAAGAATCCAATTAAAAAAAAAAATGGTCAAAGGACCTAAATAGACATTTTTCCAAAGAAGACATATAAGTGGCCAACAGACACATGAAAAGATGTTCAACATCACTCATCATCAGGGAAATGCAAATCAAAACCACAATGAGATATCCCCTCACACCTCTCAGAATGGCTAGTATCAACAAAAAGACAAGAAATAGGAAGTGTTGGTAGGAATGTGGAGAAAACAGACCACCTTGTGCACTATTGGTGGAAATGTACATTGCAGCCAGTGTGGAAAACAATGGGAATTTCTCAAAAAATTAAAAAGTAGAAATATCATGTGATCCAGTAATTCCACTACTGGGTATTTACCCAAAGAAAACAAAAACATTCATTCAGAGAGATATATGCATCTCTGTGTTAATTGCAGCATTATTTACAATAGCCAGATTTACAATAGCCAGAAGCAGCCCAAGTGTCCATCCATAGATGAATGGATAAGGAAGAGGACGTATATATACAATGGAATATTACTCAGCCATAATAAAGAATGAGATCTTGCCTTTTGCAACAACATGGATGCGCCTACAGGGTATTACGCTAAGTGAAATAAGTCAGACTGAGAAAGAAAAATACCCTATGATTTCACTTCTATGTGGAATCTAAAAAAAAACAAAACAAACAGACTCTTAAATATGGAGAACAAACTGGTGGTTGACAGAGGGGAGGTGAGTAGGGGGATGGGCAAATAGATACAAGGCATCAGGAGGTACAAACTTCTAACTATAAAATAAGTCATGGAGATGAAACGGCATAGGGAATGTAGTCAATAATGTTGCAGTAACATCATATGGTAACAGATGGTGACTACAGTAATTTTGGTGAGCATTGCGTAATGTATAGAATTGTCAAACCAATATGTTGTACACCTGAAACTAATATAAATATTGTATAATAATTACGCTTTTAAAAACCCCACTGCTTTTTCTCTTGTCCTTTCCCTTTCCTCACTTGAACTTACTGTCCTCCTCTTACTCTCACTGGGGCAGTCTGTGTTGCTTTAATATTCCCTTGGAGTGATGATGCAATGGGATAGTAATTCTTCACCAGTTTTCAGGAAAAGCCTTCAGAAACATTCAGCCTAGTGACTGCTTCATTAAGAAGAAGTTATTCACAGGTTTTGACATGCTTTACCTAGAAAATATTCATTCGTTTAGGTTTTTTGAGTATTGTTTTGAAAAAGCATAGGTTTGGTCTTTCCTGCCCAAAGAATGGAAACATTATGCTATGTGAAATAAGCCAGACACAAAAGACAAATACTATGTTGATTCCACTTATATGACTTACCTAGAATGGACAAATTCATAGAGACAGAAAGTAGAATCAAGAGGCTGGGGAGTTAGTGCTTAGTGCATGCAGAGTTTCTGTTTGGGATGATGAATAAGTTCCGCAAATAATACAGCATTCTGAATGTGCTTAATGCCCCTGAATTGTACATATTTAAATGATAAATTTTGTTACGTATATTTTATGACAGAAAGGATTATTTTAGTAAAGTGGTCTTTAAACTTGACCACATAGTAGAATCATCCAGAGAACTTATAATCCTAGTACCTAGGCCATACTCCAGACCAATTAAATCAGAATCTTTGGGGGTGAGATCCAGGCATGTATAGTGTTTAAAGGCGATTCCACTGTGCAGCCAATGTTGAGAACCACTGTTGTAGATAATTTGCAAACTGCTTCTCCTTCCTGTAATGTCAAAACCTATATGCAGAGTAGGCTTTTCCTACTAAATTATCAAAAAATGTTTATGTATACGATGCCACTACACATTTGGTAAATGTTAGATAGGCAGGATGAAATTAAGAGAATGACAAAATTATTGGTAACAGAAATATTGAATTCTTGGGGCACCTGGGTAGCTCAGTTGGTTAAGCGTTTGACTTTGGCTCAGGTCATGATCTCATGGTTCATGGGTTTGAGTCCCGTGTTGGGCTCTGTGCTGACAGTTCAGCCTGGAGCCCGCTTCAGATTCTGTGTCTCCCTCTTTCTCTGTTCCTCCCCTGTTCTCACTCTGACTCTATCTCAAAAGATAAATAAACATTACCAAAAAAATACATATCTATCTATCTATCTATCTATCTATCTATCTATAGATAGATAGATCGAATTCTTAAGTAGAACATAGCATATTTTGAGTAGAGTAAAAGAATAGTGGTATAATTAGGAATACTAATAAAAGGGAGTAGGCATATAAATTCCATGTGCAGGATACAACTAGACTAGCGAAAAATATTTGCAAATTATATGGCAAAGTATTAATATCCAGAACAGATTAATATATCCTTCAGATTAATAAGAAAGAGATGATTTGAAAAATAAGCAAAGCATCCTAAACAGTTCACAAAAGAGAGGATAATCAGTGAACGTATGAAAAGATTCTCAACCTCACTAGTAATGAAAATTAAAATGATTACCATTTCCCCCACATTCGATGAGTCAAAATAAGAAAGCTCGCTAATAAATGTGAAGGATGGTGTGAAAAAATGGGTATTGTTGTGTACTGTTGATCAGAGCGGGATTGGCCAACTTTTTGGAGGACAGTTTGGCAGTGTCTGTTAAAATGTTAAATGCATGTACCTTCTAAGCAGCAATTTCACTTTGCTACTAGAGAAATACACATGTGCACAAAGAAACATTTTACGAGGCCCGTAAATAACCTAAATGTTCATCAGCAGGAGAACGGTTAAATAAAAGGGCAAAGTCTGTATCGTGGACGCTAGGCAGCTACTTTTTAAAAGTGGGGTTATTCTAGTTGCACTGCCATGAGAGGATCTCTGTGACAGCACGTTGAGGGGGAAAAGTGAGTTGTAGTAAACCATGTACAATATGGTACTGTTTGTGTTTCATTTCATCACATAAAACTGTGCTCTTCCATCATATGTTCATGTAAATGTATAGATTGGCCTATAAGGAAGGATGTTCTGCTTCTGACAGGTGACTGGATTGGGGAAGGTGGATGGAAAAAAGGACTGTGTTATATCAGTTTTTTTGTACAAAAGAGTACAGCTGGGATGAGGTAGCAGAAACGGACCAATCTGAGACTCCTTCAAAGAGAAGGTAGAATTTTAAGAGCATTTTGATGAATGTGAGGGAGACAATTTGGTAGGTTGATGGGATGTGGAGACAGAGCAGAAGGGTTGGGCTGAGAGAAGAGTCTTGAAATGAGTGTGTTCATTGACTTGTGTTCTCTGAACTTCTTCTTCCTTCCAACTTGTTCTTCCCCTGTTTCTATGGGACTGTGTTTTATGGAGAAATGAGATTAAAAGAAGCTGCTGTTTCTGCTGGTGCTACTAGGGAACAGGGATATAGGACTGGCGTTTCTAACAAGGAAAGCCACTTCCACTGTCTCTGTGAACAGAGGTCAGTGGTACAAATAATTCCAGATAGTGAGCAAAAAAATCTTTGCTTTTGCTTTCTAATGCCCTTTATTTTTTACTTACTTATTTTTTTTTTAAGGAAAGATGTTTTCTTTTTTTTTCAATTTTTTTTTTTTAACGTTTATTTACTTTTGAGACAGAGAGAGACAGAGCATGAATGGGGGAGGTCAGAGAGAGAGGAAGACACAGAATCTGAAACAGGCTCCAGGCTCTGAGCTGTCAGCACAGAGCCAGCCCGACGCGGGGCTCGAACTCACGGACCGTGAGATCATGACCTGAGCCGAAGTCGGACGCTTAGCCGACTGAGCCACCCAGGCGCCCCTCTAATGCCCTTTAAATATCCATCTGAATATAATTGAGTCTGTCAACCTGGAGGGTCATGATTTTAAATTAAAATAATGAAGCCGCATTTCCCGAAATTTATTATGTATACTCTTTTGCGAAAAGGGGGAGTTGGCAAACATTTTAATTTGCGAGGTCTTTTCTTGGTAACTGAATCAAAGTAAACACCAGGAGCCTCAAAAATCCTAGACTCGGGTACAAGCTGAGCAAAGAGTAGGCAGGCATTTGGGAATGTGTAAGGGTAATGTGTTGCTGGACGGCAGATTTATAAGGGGAAAATTTCTAACATAGTAAGGATTGTTATTTCATTTTGGATAGATTAAACTTTTTAGAATTTTAGAGAATCTTTTTAAAAACCCTCTGTGGTTTCCACATAATCTTTACTTTTGACTGCCACTGGCAGGAATTTGGCATGTTTTTTCTTTGCTGAATGTGCCCTGGAAGGAGTGGTCCTCTCCACTCTTTGCTGGTTTGGGGTGAGTTCACTGACCAAGCTAGGCACTTTAAATCCATTTAGAACCCTGAATCAGAATGGGAGGCTGGGAAAGCTTGTCCAATTAAAGGACAGCCTGGGAGGGTAGGCTTTACCTTTGCTGATCCTATTGATTATCTCCCCTGGGGATTAAAGACAAACCTTTCTTAACAAGCACATTGAGTAGCTTGGGTTTCCAAAACTCTCCAGGACCAGTAATTAATCCAACTGGTAATGAGAACACAGTGCTGAATTCTGGAAAGAAATCATTTAACTCTTTCTGTACTGAACAGTTCATTTTCTCTTATTGATAGTCCCTTTAGCCTTAGCACTGTTTATTTGGGACATTATAAAAACAGCCTGATGGGGGCGCCTGGGTGTCTCAGTTAGGAGTCAGACTCTGGATTTCAGCGCAAGTCATGGTCTCATGGTTCATGAGTTCTAGCCCTGCATTGGGCCCTGTGCTGACAGGGCAGAGCCCGCTAGGCATTCTCTGTCTCCCCCTCCCTCTCTGCCCCTGCCCCAAGTGTGTGTGCTCTCTCTCTGTGAAAATAAATAAATAAACTTTAAAAAAAGTCTGATGGAAAATTGCCTTTTTCAGTGAAGTCACATTATTTCTGTGCATTTAAAAGCAAAGAACAGTCTTCATCCCCCAAATGTACAGACTTGACAAATGAACTTTTATTGTACAAAGTGCTTTTTACCTCTTGTTTTGATATGTGGGCAAATTTATACAGTTGGTAATTAATAAAAATCTAAAATCTGCCTCTGAATCAGAATTTGTACACCAGCAGTTACATTGCACTCTGGTCCCATTTTTTATTTTTTTATTTTTTTTTATATGAAATTTATTGTCAGATTGGTTTCCATACAACACCCAGTGCTCATCCCAAAAGGTGCCCTCCTCAATACCCATCACCCACCCTCTGGTCCCATTTTTTAACTGTTAATGGAAGTCTTTGCCTGTGGGCATAACCATCCCCCCCTCCCCCCCCCCCCCCCCCCCCCCCCGCACCCGCCCGCTCCACCGTGTTGCTTGTCTCTCCTACTCTCTTCTTCCCAGGGCTTTGAAACATTTCCTGTCCAGGTTTCTGACACATAGAACATCTTTGACAGGCTTCCTAGGTCTCGTTCTCTCTTTCTTCTAATTATGGTTACACTGAGTCCCATTTTCTAATAATTTCCAGTAGTAATCTGCTTGTACACTTTAAAAAAAATGCTCAGGGTCGCCTGGGTGACTCTGTCAGTTAAGCGTCTGACTTCAGCTCAGATCATGATCTCATGGTTTGTGAGTTCGAGCCCCACGTCAGGCTCTGTGCTGACAGCTCAGAGCCTGGAGACTGTTTCAGATTCTGTTTCTCCCTCTCTCTCTGGCCCTCCCTGGCTCGTGCTCTGTCTTTCAAAAATAAATATTAAAAAAGGAAAAAAAATTTTTTTAATGCTTGAAGATCCCGCAGAACAAATCACCTGCACTATCTATGTATTGGGGCATGTGAGTAATAGCTCCCTTCCTAAAGGCATGGAATTGGTCTAGATGGTCGCTTTTTGATTCTAGCATTCTTTATTTCTCTTCTTCAACCATATTTACACAGATACTTACAAACTCATTCTTCTGCCTCTTCTGCATTTTTTCACCATACCCACCTTGAAGAACTAAGGATAAATGTCTTTCCGTACATCACTGTGTTTAGTATTAGAAAACCATTTCAGAACATTGGTTTTTTCATTGAATTTGAAGAGGCGGGTGCCTGGGTGGTTCAGTCGGTTGGATGTCTGACTCTTGGTTTTGGCTCAGGTAGTGATCTCACTGTTTGTGGGTTCAACGCCCACATCGTGCTCTGTGCTGACAATGAGCCTGTTGGGATCCTTTCTCTCCCAAGGCACTATCTCTCTCTCATATTAAATAAATAAACTTAAAAAAAAAAAAGAGGGCTGATGACTGAAGTAATAATAGTAAAACTGCTATTCATTCAATGCAGCTGTGTATATATACCCACTATGTGATCCTTTGAATTGACCCTATATGCTTGCCATTATCATTACTGCTTTGCAGTTGAGGGAATTAAGATTCAGAGAGTGAGCTAGTGTTCCGAGCCAACTCTCTGAGTCTAGAGCTTGTGTTCTTATTGAGTGATTGAGAACAAACTGACTCAAGAAGTAGTCAAGATCTATTTCACAAAGAATGTGGGATTTGCTGGGCAATAGGGAACAAGTGTCGGCTTGAAGCGTGAGCTTGAGAAGGTGCTCCCATGGGGGGAACAAATCCGAAGGCATAGAAGCAGAAATGAGTTCAGTTTATAAGACAGTGCAGAGACTCACCGAATGAGGACCAAGGCTGCTTGTTGGCAATTAGCAGAAACTGAGCGTGGTGGGAGGCCAGGCTGTGGCAGGTGGCAAAGCTGGACAGAGGAGTCCAGTTGAGTTGCTAGTAGTGAGAAGCCATTTGAAAGTTTTTGAGCCTTGGAGCTGCGCAGCATTTAGGGAAACCTGTCTGTGAAGGATACATGGGATGGGAAGAGAGGGGAGAATGTGGAATTACACAAGAAGGTCATCTGGAAGGATGCACTAGCCTTGGGCTGGGAAGTGGGGACAAAGGTGGGACTAGAGAAGAAGTGATGGAGAGCCCAGGCACTTCAAAGAAGAAAGAGCTGAACCTGCGTGGAGTAGCTAGATGGGTTTGAAGGAAAGAGGTAAAGCTGACCGAGATTTTGAGCTTGTCTGTCTAGGGAAAGAAGGTGGGGTTCTCCTGGCCAAGAGTAAGACTTCAAGAAGATAGGTGGTTGGAGAGAGGGCAGAGGAGGCTTTGAAGCGAGTAGGCTGGTGCTCTGCCCACACTTCCCATAACCTATGAGTCCTTGAAACCCAGGGGAAAGCCTGATATGAGAGAGCCAAAATGCAAGACAGCCATGTGCCAGGGTGACCCAGGACTGGGGAGTGTGGGAGACTGTGGTGCAAACGGGTGGGGCATCAGAAGCTGGAAGTCAGAATTAGAGAATGCGTGAGGTTCCAGGCGGGATTTGAGCAGACTCTGACAGCGAGTTCTTTCTGAACACTGGCGTCTTTTGTTAATTTAAAGGTATTTAGCCTTCTTATTTCATTATCTCCAGCCTCTGCTAGGTACACATATAAAGAACTCTCCTTTTGGAGAATGTTCGTTCATGGGATTAGAAGAAAAGAGACGGACGAAAGCCATTTTTTTTTTATATGAGGAAACGCAAATATTGTGTGTGAGGATTAAGCCTTTTCCTTCTCTCTGTGTCTGAGGCTAGAAAAAGACACACTCCCAGGAAACTAAGATAAAGGGAAAAATGACTTTGAGATGCACTTTCTTAAAATAACTGAAGAGATGACCTCATGAGCCAGCTGATAGCCTGGGTTTGCAAACGGATACATTTCTATTAGCCTGCTGCTTGATGTCGCAGAGCCAAATATATATGGAGTGTATTATATCATATCCTGTAGGCAGGAGACTGTCTGGGAGAGGCGGACTCGGGGAGGTGAAGTGGCAGGCTGGGCGCAAGGATTGACCGTGTAAATATCGTCAACCAGAGCTCTGTTTATTAGGGAAGCATGATTCCCTATTATTATATGATATGATAATTATATAAGAATTGGTATCATCTTCTGGTAAAATATTATTCAAATAAGAACACCTGATATTTAAATAGGCTCTTCAGTATAAAAGTGGTGTTGCACTCATTCTCTCATTAATACTTAAGCATTTCCATTTCTGTTGCCACCCCCCCCCCACCTTCTCTCTCTTTTACACCTGCAAGCCCATGTCCTTGGGTCTGACTCATTGCCGAAATTGTCTTATCCTTTTGGTCTTTAGGTATAGAGGCAGTGTGAGTGTGTCCTTAGTTGAAGGATGCTGCTTATCTCTGAAGTGTTGCAGGGGTTAAAAGGAAAGCAGTAGGTCTGGGGAGGGATGTTATAATTTGATTAATTGCTTCTCTTGCCAAAAATCATTGTAGACAATTAAGAATGTTCATAAAGTAGGCTCCCCTCCTCCTCCAACATATACGCTCAATATGGTTACTGTGCCAGGAGATAAAGAATGGCCGTTGTCTCTGGTTTAACACCTGCTTGGTCTGGATTCAGTTTGTAAAATAAATCTGCATGAAGTCCATAATGTGTTTAAGGTGACATATGCTTGACTCTATTTGTATGTCAGACTCACAGACATTGGCCTAGCATACTAGAAATTTTCAGGAAAAGCTTTAGGGTCATTTTCCCTTTTTAAGTAGAGCCTATTTATTTTCCTGTTTGTAAACAACCAGCTTCCTGAATTCTCTTGCTGTTTATAGTAGTTTTTCATTTGATTCTCTGGGGTTTTCCAGACGCACAGTCATATCACCTACAAATAATGATGATCCTACCTGCTCCTCACCTCTTATTTCCCTTATCTAATTGCCAGGTTCCTAACTCCAGAACAATACTGAAAACATGTTGACTTTGTTAGACACCTTGAATGCATGGAAAACTGTAGAAGGGAAATGAGGGAAATATCATCAGTAGTATCTTAGGGAGAAATCAAACTTGAGGGCAGGTATTCATCTTCTAAGGACAAGTAGGGGCTGTGAAATACAGCTTAATGTATACTTTACCAACACACACACATACACACACACGTGTATAATTCTCAGTCACCCATGGAGCTGTGGTAACCTGTGGAAAACAATGGGTTCTCATCATTCACATCTTGGAATTCTCTGGGACCCTCCAGGAAAGCTCTCTGTTTTATTACCTTAGAATTTGGTGGAAGATACAAAGACATCCCAGATGTCTTTCATGACTGCTGATGACCACACTCTTGTCTTCTAGGCCCAGCTTCGGGCATTTATTCCAGAGATGCTCAAGTACTCCACGGGTCGGGGAAAACCAGGCTGGGGCAAAGAAAGCTGCAAGCCCATCTGGTGGCCTGAAGATATCCCGTGGGCAAACGTCCGGAGCGACGTCCGCACAGAAGAGCAAAAGCAGAGGGTGAGGGTTTCTCAGACCTGAGTAGCCTGTTGTTTTTCCATTCTGAATCAACTACGCTAAAAAGCCTAAAAACATGTGTGTGGTAGTTGAACCTATCTCCCAAAAGAAGTTTGACATTCTCTGATTTGCAGCCTTTCCCATTCATCACATCATCACTGTAGACGTGGGATGGGTCCCTGAATTTACACTTCCTTCTGCCTAGTTGCCTTTTGGAGCAGTTTTTATATTATGAGATGATTGGAAAAAACGGAAGAAACTTCACAAAAAAGTATTAATTACTTCAAAGACTTAGAAATGTCTTTATTCCTGGTTAGCAAGCACCACCGTTGAAAAATATAAATAATAGAATTAGATGTGAAGTTGGCGGAGGCGGCTGATAACGACACTTTTTAAAAAGGTGAACTCAACTAATTGTCATCCCTTGCCTTTTCTGCATATTTGTTTCTTAGTTAGCTTGGAAGTTTATTGGGAATCAACATAAAATTCTTGGCAAAAGAGTAAGCGTCTTTTGTGAGAAGTTTAAGAGTTGGCCTCAGGTTAGGATGGGGTATAAAACCCAAAACCTAAACCAGACTTTGCTCAGGAAGGAAACCGGTGGGAGATCTTTGGCGTTCAGTGCCGAGTTTCTTTGTGCCACAATCGGCCTAACGGAGCTCACTCTGTATAGGTTGGATTTGGTTTGTTAAATAAGCAGCTGCTTATTCCGTAGTGGGACTGAATGACCAACATTCTTTGTGAGTGACTTTTTAAATGTGCTTTTCTGGTCTTTTGGTGACAGGTTTCATGGACCCAGGCACTACGGACCATAGTTAAAAACTGTTATAAACAGCATGGGCGGGAGGACCTTTTGTATGCTTTTGAAGATCAGCAAACACAAACACAGGCCACAACCACACACAGTATAGCCCATCTTGTACCATCACAGACCGTAGTCCAGACCTTTAGTAACCCTGACGGCACTGTCTCACTTATCCAGGTGAGTAAAACTATGGTTACGAAACTGTGGTTTCTGAGGTGGACCGGTGGGCACCTCACCTCAGACTGGAGAAAGTTTGCTTCATGTAAACCCTTATGTAACTTTTTAAAGCTCCTCAAGATCTTTCTATCTGAAATTTATTTTTAAAAAATATTTTAAATTGTTCCCAGTTTGTTAGCTACAGAGCTATAAGATAGCTTTTCTGGACATTTCCCGAATAAAGCACTATAAAAATAGCATCTTTTTTATGCTTTCATTCTGTCAGGGGCTAGGAGCTATTCCTTCTAAATTACCTCTTCTGAGGTAAAACGCAATTTGTTAGTAGATAGGGAACGTCTAAAATTCAGATTGGGATAAGAGTAGAAAGTTGGTTGACTGATACTGGGCACCGATGGTGAAACATGATAGCTTCTAATATTGATTTATTTGGTTGAAATAAAATTCTGGAACTCCTGTAAGTGTCTGAGACGACTTTAGAAACTCATTTCACATTACGAAGCATATTAACCAGTACCTATGCTAAATTGTGGATTAAATGAATCTTGACTCCTGAGTAAAGGAAAGGTAGAAGAATCCATCCACTGACACATCTCACTTTCCATATTTTTCTTTAGGTTGGTACAGGGGCAACAGTAGCCACATTGGCTGATGCTTCAGAATTGCCAACCACAGTCACTGTTGCCCAAGTGAATTATTCTGCTGTGGCTGATGGAGAGGTAAGAAAGAGGATTTGTTCTGCAGCTGCTTAAATACTTAAATGTGTAGGTGAGGGAGTAGTTAGGGTCCAGAAGATAACGACACCAGGCAGCTTACACATCTGTAGCATAAACCTTTTGAAACATCAGACCATGACAGTTTTGCAGAGTATCTCATGCTGTGTATATGAATTATAATAATTGAAAGTCCTAGATCTTTATGATTTAGAGCAGTCAGAAACTTACAACTTTACGTTTGCAATATAGCATTTTTATATAATACATAGCAAAAAGAGATTATCTGTGTCATACTTTTATGCTGTGAATCCCAAAGAATTTAATCGTTGGGCTTAATTTTTTAACAATTAGATCGTTAAAACTAGAGCTGACCAAAGAGTTCTTTGAAGGGATAAATATGTTTGTAAATCAGTAGTCATCAGTTATTACATTTTAAATATGCCTTTGAAAAGACTTTATGAGAAAATACTCCTCTACCAAAATCAAGGTAACCATGGGATGTTAACCTAAAGGTAGCTACCTTTAACTGAGCACTTGATAAACTAAGTGCTCAACCCTCTATTAAGAATAGGTTCTGTTATCATCTTCACTTTATAGATGAGAAAACGGAAACATGTAGAGGTTAGGTGACTTGCCCAAAGTCACAAAATAAGTGTCGGAGCTGTGTAACACGTTTAGAAACTGCTGTCTAGGCTCTGAGCTCTGAGCCATCAGTGAAGGTCAGGAAAGGGTTCGTTAAGGCACTGCAGGCTTTTCCCCTAAAGGTACCAGGGTGGTATACCCGTGAAGTGGGAAAAACAGCGAACAAATGTCAAAGAGCAGTGTTAGAAATAAAGCTAAAGGTACCCTTGTTCAAAACCATGGTGCATTTCCACTCAGAACACCACAAAGTCATTTTCACTTGTGCAACTCAGGAAAGGGAGAGAACTGATAAAAGTCTCATGGCTAGGGGGATGAAGAGAAACAACCGGGCTACCCGGTCAGCCAGCATGAAGTGAGCCCCTGCCATAACGCAATGATGTGTTAGATGCGTGGAGTTGATTTACACAGGAACCCTGCTCCTCAAGAAGCTCCTGTCTGGAGGGGGAGAGAAATGTCTGCAGAAATGAACCATGGTCCATGCTGTAGGACATGCTGCACAGTGGTCTATGCCTTCAGGAGAGATTGTTTCCAGCTAGGGAGTCTGAGGTTTGGGGGCAGGAGCCAGCGTTTGGTTTTGCAGTATAGAAAGGTAACAGTCAACAGGATATTTACCTTTAGAAGTATATAAACATCATGTAAGAGTATGGAATAGCTGAGGGAAAAACTCGTCAGTCCCCAAACACTAAAACTGGAGGGCTCTCCTTGAAGTGTGAAAGAGAGAGAAAAGACAGTGGTGGGTGTGTTTACTGAATTTGTTAACTCTTTGACTTACTCAAAGTTATCAACCATATCTCCTCCCTACTGGATGTTTCGTGATACTATTTAAAGAAAGTGACTTTGTGTTTCTTAAACACTTCTCTAGGGACTAATTCTTTGGAGCCCATTTTACTAAATAACTTCACATATATGGTGGTAATTAACACATTCAGAAGTTCACGGAAAAATATGAAGAATAAAGAAAAAAAATCTCAGTTACTTACGTAGGGCTTTTTCAGCACACTAACATTATTTATAAGTCATCTGTTGTAGAAGTGGGTGGATGACAGAAATAGCCTGCTGGTACACACCCAAATTCAGTCAGATTAAAAAAAAAAAAAAAAAAAAAAAAAAGGAACTCCTCCCACACTTCCAATGAAACAAAACAAAGAGAAGAAGCACAGGTTATCTCAGAAAGTGACAAAATGTTTTCCATTTTATAGTGTGATTTATTTGGCTTCTCATTTGTCCTAGATGTTGACATGGTTGTTAGCCTCTCAGTTGTGAGCCGTAAGAACTGAAATTACTCAAAATACCTCACTACTTAACGGCAGATAAGACCACATCAAGTTAATGAAACGTTACATCAGATGACTCAGTAAAAACATCCTACTGCCTTTTATTTAGCATCTTTTCTCCCAAGGAATAGAAAGTACTCTACAAAAATAAACGATACCTACACTTTTAGAAGTTGTGAGGTCATTTTGTTATCCTAACCTTGCCTGTGAGAGGGAGCTCTTACCATTAGACCACACTGCCTTCGAAATCCAGTTAGTTACCTTTAGTTACATTTATTAGAAGGACCACTGGGGGTCTGTCTCTTGTGGTAATATATGGTCTCCCAAATCTTTTTGAGTACTCTTTTTGAGTACTCTGTGTGCTCAGAATACCCAATAATTCTAAGTACAGTTGACCCTTGAGCAGCATGAGAGATAAGGGCGCTGATCCCCTGTGCAGTCAAATTCACGTACAACTTTGACTCCTTCAAAATTTAATAGCCTACGATCAAGCAGAAGCCTTACTGATAACATAAACAATCGATTAGCACGTATTTTATATGTTATATGTGTTGTATCTTGTATTCTTACAATAAAACAAGCTAAAGAAAATATTAAGAAAATTATAAGGAAAACACGCTTACAGTACTGTACTACTGTGTTTATTGAAAAACAAATCCACTTATAAGCACACCCAGAGAGTTCAAACCTGTGTTGTTCCAGGGTTGACTGTAGTTTCAAAGAAACAAAAAAATCTCTCACCTTAGGCAGCTTTAAACTAATTAAGGACACAGAACAAGTTGCATAGACATTTAGAAATGAACAAGGAAAGAATTTCAAAATATTGTGAAATAAACTATGTTGATTTCAAAGTATTTATACAATTTCAGTTTTGATGGCATATTTGCAAATGCACATGAGTTTGAGAATTTACTCTGTTGTGTGATAAGACCACCAGTTGGTAGTGGTGATGTTAATTGCATTTAAGTGGCAGGAAAGTCAAATTTTGAAATAGAATGGTATCTGATTATCATGGTATATGTGGTTCTGTTAGAAGAAGAAGAAACCAAAGCACAAAGACATTGGAGACATGAATTTTAAAGTTGTGTTTGTTTTTTTTTTTTTGAAGTTTATTTATTTTGAGAGAGAGAGTGCAAAGTGGGGTAGGGGCAGAGAGAGATGAGAGAGAGAAAATAATGCCAGACAGCCCCGATGTGGGGCTCCAACTCACGAACCATGAGATCATGACCTGAGCTGAAATCAAGAGTCGGACGATTAACCGACTGAGCCACCCAGACACCCCGGAGACATGAATTTAAAACTGAACCATCAACACGTAACAATAACAGTAGCACGACTTACTTTAGATGGTTTTTTTTAACAAATGTCAGTTTAACTGAGATCCAGGTAGGCTAAAGAACAAGTAGGAAAACATGAATAAAGGAATACGTTCTCCATCCTGCCATTCAGTATACTTTCTGAGCCCTATGCCAGGTACTGTAGATTCTGTAGATACAGGAAATTAAAGGCTGCTCTTGCTCTTCAGGAGCACACAGGTAGGTGGTAGAGAAAAACATACCAAAGCACAATGGCAATGAGGTAAGAATTTAGTAGAAGCAAGCCTGGGGTGCTGTGGAACACAGAGGAGAGGTCCTGAGCCTTGGACCATAGGGGAGTGGAGTTGTCTGGGCTCCTTCGGGCTCACCTGAGTTCAGACTAGAAGGGTGAACGGGAAACAAAGCTAGGAGTTGTGTTCCTATCAAAAGGAGTGCATGCAGCGCACTGCGCTGGGAAAGCGTGGAAGGGCCTTGGGGTTCACTGTAGCTAGAGGGATAAGAGTAACCACAGTTTGGAGGGCCTCGTTGGAGTGGGTCTCTCAGAAAAGCATTGATGCTAACTGTACATCCTCTGAATATCTTTCCCTCCTAGGGCTTGGGGCCCTTTCTCTGGGACATGGTGACATCCGGCATAGATAACCACACAGTGGCTCCCAACAGATGGAAAGGGAGAGCAACAAGAGCTCAAGCAAATACAACTAAAGCACTGAGGCTGAAGAATAGGAAATTCCAAAGAAATGTTAACACCCAAGTGATTTATTTATCACCTGCCATTATTCTGAATAGAAATCTCTTCGTCTGCTTCTTCTTCCTACTTCCTCTCTACCCTTTGCCACCATCCATTAATCTTTCATGCCATATAATTTAACTTCCTTAAAGTATACTGTATATGGCAACTTTCTAATACCATTTTTACTGCAAATACAGTTGTAACTAAATGTGTATACATTAAATTGCTACCATTGGAGTCTGAGTCTTGGGAGAGCTGCACTAGGCCAAGCTCTGCAGTGGGATGGGCAAAAATCTAGACGGGCAGATCTGGAAAGAGGAAGACTGTTTAATGGCAAAAGGTGACAGGGCTGGCCGGCTTCGGCTGATGTGTTGAGCGCAATCATAGACCATCTGCGGATTCGCGGTGTAGCTTGCCGTTGAAAGTGGCATTATTTACACTGACACTCACTGGAGAATGAAATCAAAGAGATACTAACTCCCGGGAAGCAAGAGTTTTGTGAGTTCCCAAGTGGGCAAATTTGCAGCTCTAAGGGAAGGAAGTGGGATGTCTCTGCCTCTTAGTGACGGGCCGTGAAGTTTTGCTGGCACAAGCCACTGCCTGTGCGAACTCTGGGCGAAAACTAGGGTAGTTCAAAGGAGTGTCCCATTTTCTGGGAGGCTTTTGACAGGCATTCTGAGAAGCACCATCATAATCTAAGTGTGGTCATAGAACCAAAGCAGGAGGCATTTTAAATCTCTACCTCTCCTAAGCTTGGGACGCAGTAAACATGCAGGAGGCACGAGGTCTCCACTCACCGGGCCCAAGCAGTACGAATCAGGAACAGTAAGAGTTCCAGTAAGCAGAGCTAATGTCCTGAGACCCGAGTCCATAGAAACATTGTACCTGAGCTGATTGATTTGCCACCTTCCATATTTTCGAATAGAAATTGCTTTCACGCTGTCCCTGCCGCTTTTTGTTTTTGAGGGGGAATAATTCATCAACTAACACTTACCGAGCAAAACCGACTGAAGTAGCTAGACACGGGTATCTAGGACTGAGAAACCTCTAAATGTGGTTCTCAGTTAGGGCACCGCCCGCCACACACCCAGGACATTTGATAATATCTGGAGATGTTTTGGATTCTCATGACCGAGGAGGGTGCTGTTAGCATCTGGTAGTAGGTAGAAGCCAGGGATGCTGCTAAACGTCCTGCATGGCACAGGACAGCCCCCCACAGCAAAGACTTGTCTGGCTTCAAATGTTAATCGTGCCGATGCTGAGAACCCCTGTGCTAAATCTTGCACACCTGAAATCTAATCCGTCCTGTCACCAGAGTTTTTTGTTTGTTTCATTTTGTTTCTTCATAATTCTACCCCCCTCCCCGCTGACTAAAAGGCAAGCAGTTTTTGCTACATTAAAAAAAAAAAATTGTTTCCTGAATTTGGCAGTTTCCATAAAAAATTAAAATACAGCGTAACTGATATACAATCCCACTTCTTAAGAATTCATTCTATAAATAGACTCCCCAAAAATATACAACATAGTATGTAAAGATATCCATCACAGTATTGCTTGTAATAGCAAAAGACTAAAAACTACCTAAATGCCCTTTAAAAGATGGCTGGTTAAATAAATCATGGTGTACCTCTACAATACAATGCTTTGCAGCCATTGTTATGAATCATGAATGAATGAAGCAGTTCTATACATTCCAAAATAGAATCATTTCAGAGATGTATTGTTGGCGAAACAAGCAAGGTACAAAAAGATAACAAAGAATATGCTGCCATTTATATTTTTTAGGAAGGAGTAGAAAGGGGGAAATAGTGAGTGTGTGTGTGTAAATAAGCTTGCATATAAAGAGACTATCCCTGCAAAGCTACACAAGAAATAGGGAACAGTAATCACCTCTGTACTCAAGGTCTGGAGTACTGGCATTATGTGCCCTTTGGTACCATTTGAATGTTTTCAAAATTATATTTACTGTCTATTCAAAAGTGCTGATTTTTAAATTTTTTGGTTTAGTCAAAATTTTCAATCTGAGCCATATCAATATATTACCTATTCAAAAGAACTCAAAAGAATAGGTAATACATTGATATGTCTCAGATATTTTTAAAAGTATACATTGGAAAATCTTGCTTTCTGTCTCCTATCCAACCTATTCCCACAACTCCCTTCCCCCCACACACACCAAGGAAAATAATTTCAATGGTTTCTTTTGTGTCCTTCCAAAATTTCTTTATGCAAATATAAGTAAATTCAAATATATATTCTAATACCCCCCTTTCATACACAAAAGATAGCATACTAAAAACCCTGTTCTGTACATTGTAGGTCATGCTAATTTAAAAATGTGTCTGTATTTGGCTGAGCACATAGCAATGTATCATAAGCCTTCTGTGACTTTGATTCTTTACTATCGTGTCCTCTCTGCCTCAGGTGGAACAAAATTGGGCCACGTTACAAGGAGGTGAGATGACCATCCAGACGACGCAAGCATCAGAGGCCACCCAGGCCGTGGCGTCACTGGCAGAGGCCGCAGTGGCAGCTTCTCAGGAGATGCAACAGGGAGCTACAGTCACCATGGCACTCAACAGGTGGAGGCAGGGGTGGGGGACTAGATGAGGATAGTGGATCTGCCCCTGCCTGTAGGTTGTAAAGAGAAATGTTGCACTTCAGTTTGTCACAGTTGAATGTTGGAGCTTAATCCTCTCAGCCCACGGAGTATCATCATTTGACTTATCACCAGCCTTTCCCGGCCCGTTCCTGCGCTCCGTCACCCACCCCCACAGCCAGTCCTGCCTTCTGACTTCCAGCTCGAGTCTGCTGGTCAAGAGACCGTGATCCCTTTTCCTTTCTCCTATTCTGTGCCCTTTAACAAACCAAAAAACGCAAGGTTTGAGGACTTTGTGTTTTTAATGGGACCAAAGGATATAATAAAGCAAGAAGCTTCAGGATTGATTTTCTATTTACCCTACAAAACAAATCGCTTTTAGTCATTCTTTCACTTCTACGAAAGAAACCACCTTTTTTTTTTTACATTTATTTACTTATTTACTTATTTACTTATTTATTTATTTATTTATTTATTTATTTATTTATTTATTTATTTATTTTTGAGAGAGAGAGAGAGACAGAGTGCAAGAAGGGGAGGGGCAGAGAGAGAGGGAGACGCAGGCTCCAGGCTCTGAGGTGTCAGCACAGAGCCCGACGTGGGGCTCGAACTCACGAACCACGAGATCATGACCTGAGCTGAAGTCGGACGCTTAACCGACTGAGCCACCCAGGCGCCCCTACACTTATTTATTTTTGAGAGACAGAAACAGTGAGCGGGGAAGGGACAGAGAGAAGGAGACACAGAATCCGAAGCAGGCTCCAGGCTCCGAGCTTTCAGCACGGAGCCCGACGCAGGGCTCAAACCCACGAACCGTGAGATCAGGACCTGAGCCGAAGTTGGATGCTTAACTGACTGAGCCACCCAGTCACCCTGAAACTACTTTTTGTTAGGGACATTAATCCATTTAATCCATGTTGAGAGCTGATTTTACTGACTTTCCAGGAAATGTTTTCCTTATCAGTGACTTTCTGAAATCAGTTTTGGCTTACTGGGAAAAACCATTGAAATATTTCTTTTCAGGGATGTTTAGGAAGGGTGCTGCAGAATGGGACACTCCAGTGATTGAGAGTTTCCAAAACTAAATTATATTGTTCCCTGCTTGGTTTCCTTCTGTTGGTTCTGTTGACAGAAAAGATTATCCCCACATCATTCTTTTTCTTCTTCATTGCGGACATAATTTTATTTTCCAGCGGACCCAGGCATTTTAACCAATATTTAAGAGTGTGGGCCTTGAAGCCAGACAATCTGGGTTTAAACTACAACTCCATCACCCACTTAGCTGTTTGACCTTGGATAATTTACTTGAATTCAGTGCCCAGGCTTTCCTCTCCTGTAAAATGGGGATAAAAACAGCAGCTGCCCCTGTTGGGTAGGGGTGTTGTGAGAACTGAGAAAGCCAATGCGTGCGAGATCCGTAGATCAGTGCCTGGCATACGGTAGGTCTGCTGCCACCATTATGTGCAGCAGCTGTTGTTAGTCTCAGACAGTCACTGAACTCTTAGGACATGCCTGCACTCTGCTAGGTAAGGTTGTAAATAAACAGCGCTCTAAGATACCATGCCTGCCCTCAAAGAAGTCATGTTATTAACACTGGGGAAATTGACTTAAGTAAAACAGTCAGTGAACACTATTCCTCAGAATTTAATGCACTGTTGAATCATGTAGTACACACCACGAGCACTGCAGAAATTCAGAGGAAGGGGATCACCTCCTCCAAAAGAGAAGAGTCAGCCGAAGTTTAGATTGGTTGTGATAAATAACTAGAAAGCCTCGATAAGCTGACGCGCAAATGACTTCCGTGTGGCTGTATAGTATGGGTGGCTGAGAAGAAGGTTCTGAGGTCACATAGATTCAGGTTCGAATTCTAGCTCTGCCACTTACTAGCCATTTGATCTTGAGAAATTTAACCCCTAGGCCTTGGTTTCCTCATCATTATAAGGCTAATTCTCATCATATGGAATTAAAAAAGTTTCATGGAGATGATGTAAATAAAACTCTCATTGAAGTACACAGCCCCTAGTTAGCACTTCAGGAATTACAGTTACCATGTATTTTTCATTTTTTTACGGTTTTATTTTAAAGTAATCGCTACACCCAACGTGGGGCACAAACTCACAACCCCAAGACCAAGAGTCACATGCTCTACCAACTAAGCCAGCCAGGCACCCGAGGGTTATCATTTAAGTTGTATTTTCAATTTTGTGTATTCAGAATTGCTTATAATGAGAACAGATTAGCAATAGAAGGTCAGTTAGGAAGAGGCGGACCAGGTGATTTGTTAAAGACTTGGAAACTAAAGTAGTAAGAGTGGCGGAAAAGTGAGTTTGAAGGGAGTGTGGCCAGACTTGGTGGTTGATTAGGTATGGAGTGCACGAGCGCGCGTGTGTGCACACACACACACACACACGCACACACACATGCACTCACCCAGGGGTACTCTAAGTGACCTGGGATTGAAACTCTTTTTCTTAGCCCATTGAACCATGTGGCTTTTCAATAACGTGAAAATCTTATTTGAGCCCTTACACTTTGGCCCAACCCCACTCCCTTGAGAAAGGACCACAAATAAACTTCCTAAAAAAGCCATGGCCAGGGTAGGAACCTCCCTCTGGCCTGGTAACCCCTTACTGTGGCATGGAGCCTAACCATTAAAGACCAGCAAAACTTGATTTCATTGAGCCAGCACCTTGGATATTCCAGTGAAGTGTGAGTGTCCTGGGAACCCTACACATAGTGGAAAATATGAGGCCCATTCTGGCTCCCTTTAGTGTAAGGAGCAGGGCTTATTTCTAAAGGCAAAGAGAGTAATGGTTTCCCCTGAGGGCTTGTTAACAAACTCAGATGCAGCTGCGGTGGCTATAGTGTTTACTCCAAAGGAAGGAGAACATGGTTCACTGTGGCACGTAGGAGGAGTAAAGATGTTGAAATCTGTTTGCAATCAGTTCAGAACCCAGTGAGTGTTGGGGGATGGTGTTTTGCAGCCTCTGCTGGGGGTGAAGAAACCAAGCCTGGCAACGAAGACTAGACTATAGCAGGCTACTAGGGGCTTTCTGATTCCAAGAGAGGTAACCCACTGGCCAGTGGCAGGAAGTTTGGACTTAAGACACACACCCTTGGTGTTTGCTGCTTTGTGGGACGAGATGATACTCCCAGCCTCACCACAGAATTTGTTGCTGGAAATTATCTTAGAACTACACTGAGAAATCCAGCCTTTGTTCCCATGGTAACAAAGTGATTTCTTAGCGCTGGTTCCTTCTAGCCTCTTTCAGGTGCGGTTGGAACAAGCATGGTTCTTTACTGATCACCTGCCCTCCGCTGCGCCGTAAGCGGCAGATGTGGGCACAGAGTGAGGGGAGAGAGGGAAGCCGCACAGCATGGCAGGTGGGGAATGAGAAGACAGAGGAGCTCCTTCACCTGTTGGAGGGGAGATGGGGATAAGGACAGATGCAGGACAGACCTGTTTTTCAGCCACGCTGTTTAAAAGAGTTTTGTGTAACAAGTCGGAACAAGGGCCCCGGGCTCAAACAGCCCACCCTGGCATTATAAATAATCCAAAGAGGTATGGAGAAACAGTCATTAAAAAATGTGGAAACTGGTTACTTTTTTAATTATTTTCAAAATACATATAAATCAGCATTTATAGAAAGGAGATGGGGAGAGAATCAAAATGAACAAATGAAGTGCAGAGCATTACAGCTGGGAAAAAAAAAAAAGTATTCGGCCAAACAACCAGAGGGGAAAGGAAGTGAAATCATCATGTGATTTGTTGCGATAAAAAGATTAATTTGATGTTTCAGTGTGTTGGTTAAACTGTCCTGGATTTATATTCCCTTTTAAACAAGTAAATTTAAGTCAGTACAGCCCTTGCATATACAGATACATGATAAGTATTCATAGACTGAGTCTACATTTGCTCTAGTAGAAATTGACGCTGTGCTGTCGACACGAAGACAATTTTTACCGTCTCCTGTGACTCGGCGCTATGGGAAAGCAAAGGCTCGCATTGAGTCCTCTTGTTCCAGAACTTAGAGTTGCTTTTCTTTTGCTGTGAAGACACTGGGTTCAAAAAAAAAAGTGAATCATATTTTTGAGGAAAAATTTACTGTTTTTTTTTTTAAATGAAAGTACTATTGACTTAAAATTAGACCTATTTGTCAAAAACTTGTGAAGCGGTAGCTTAAAGCCCTTTTCATCCCTCTTCATCTTAGAAGTTAAAGGTCATCTTTTTCTAGCAGTAAGTTTGCCCTCTCTCCATGAAATCTCGTGTCAGCGGTTTTAAAGTAGATTTGGAAATGAAGGCCTGCTGACCACAGAAGTCACAGTTGTCTTTATGCTCCCATGGAAAAGATCCCTCCCTCGCTGCTTTGCCTCTGGCCTCTGGCAGCCGATGAAATAACTAACCTCACTGGCCTATGGGCCTGTCATCCCCCTTGGACTGCTGCTCCCAGGTTGCACTAGGGTTGTGCTCGTTCACAGCCTTTCTTCTACCAAACATATTTTAGAAAGTTGTTAAAGAAAATGACCTCGGGGCACCTGGGTGGCTCAGTCGGTTAAGCATCCGACTTCGGCTCAGGTCATGATCTTACGGTTTGTGAGTTCGAGCCCCGCATCAGGCTCTGTGCTGACGGCTCAGAGCCTGCTTCAGATTCTGTGTCTCCTCTCTCTGCCCCTCCCCAGCTTGTGCTCTGTCTCTCTGTGTCTCTCAAAAAATAAATAAATGTAAAAAATTTGAAAAAGGAAAGAAAAAGAAAAAAGGACCTCAAACACGTGTCCAGGAGTTCCAAGACTGGCAGGACGTCACCTTTGATGGTCACAGAAATAAAATTATACACATTGTGATAAAAACTGGGGAATGAACAGTCACCGAGGTAACGTGTAAACAAAGATGGTATTTCCATATAAGCAGTTTTCATATACAGCTTCCTTCTTGCAAATACCACACTGCTGCAGCTTTTCGGAAAGAACAGACTCTTCAGCTTTCTAGGAAGTCTCAGGCCAGAGTATGAAATATTTTTGTCATTAATCAATGACACCTGGGTACTGTAAACTTGGCTGGTAGTGTTATTTGACATAAGTTTCTTAGAAAAATATTAAAGATTAAGGATGTAGACACTAAATCATCACTCATTTTACTATATCTAATAAAAACTCTTGAAGGACTTTGAAATTAAAGTCTACCATGTAAAGTGTAAAGAATAGCCTTGATAGGAATTCCAGATCAAAGGTCCCCTTTAGTTCTAAATTCATGTTATAGATACCATGGAATGACTGGCTTTGGACATCACATCACCAAGAAGTGTGCCTCTGAGTGGAGGGTGATCTTAATTTTTACGGACTGCACGTGCACTCCATGACTGGTGAGCTTTTTGCTCAGGCTCAGTCCCCAAATGTTTATGAATGGGGGCGCCTGGCTGACTCAGGGGAGCATGGGACTCTTGATCTTGGGGTTATGAGTTCGAGCCCCACAGTGGGTGTGGAGATTACTTAAAAAAAATATATATATATATATTTGTATTTTTTGCAAATATATAAAAATATATAATAAATATATAATATAAATATTATTCACAACTATTATAAGTTTATATAATATTTATAAAGGAAGCAAATAAATTTGTAATATATAACTATAACCTTGAACTAAGTCAAAGGAAGCCTGGAAATTAAAAGTTGCCACAGATAAATGACTAGGAAAAAAAGCAGGGGGATCAGCAATTTTAATTTATTTATTATTTTGAATAAAGGTCGGAATGTTTACATGGGGAAACAATGTTAGGTGAAAAAAGCAAGCTATAAAACTGTAGCAGTAAGTGTAATCCTCATTATTAGCTGTTTAAAGCTGTATTTAAGATTAGAAGGAAATAACTTATGTCTGATATTTTTAAAGTTTCTTTTACACTTAATGAAATTTTTACAAGCCTCCCGCATGTATTTTATTATCAGAAAAAGATAGCTTGAACACAGACATAAAAATTAAGTCAAGTTAGAAAGAGAGTGGGAATATTCTATTTAATGAGACTATTCTATCCATTGGGTTTCTTTGCTTCCTAGAATCCTTCTATTCCCCCAGGGAAATGAGAGTGTCAGTTGCTTTACTTGTCTGCTGGCTTTCTTAAGTGAAAGTGACGCTACTGAGTGTGGTACATGTTGCTTTGCCCATAGTCAGGACACGTCTACCCTAACCAGTCCACAGTCCCTCACCCAACCCCGCCTACAGCTTGTGACCACGAAGCGTGCCTGCCAGAGTTAGGCAAAGTCTGCAACTCAGAGCAAAGCTTATTCATCTGGCTTATTTGGTGTCAAATCCAGGCCTTTGCCCCCCCCCCTGCTAAACTAAATGACACCACCTCCTCCACTCTGAGCCCACGTTTGATACTCCTTCAGGAATCGTGCCGAGTGGGAGCTGACACTTTCCCAGGAGAGGTGCTGAATTTCTGCTGCTTTCACATTTTAACATCTCTGAAATTTGAATGGTAAACCACAGTACTACAATTGTCAGGCTTTTTTTTTTTTTTTCCTTGCTTGCTGGCACATAAAATAATGGTGCATTTTTAGTTTGTGGTATCATAGAATCAATAAAAATGGTATTTGTGCATTTGGGACCAGCATATCACAAGAAGAAAGGAAAATAGGATACAAACTGCCAGAATAGTGCTCACTATAAACAGATGGTTAATACCTTTCTATTCTGCAAAGTGTTTGCAAGGAAGGGAGATTTTATTGTTTCTTTGTGTTTCTAGAGGCTGGGAGTTTGGGCTTATGGTGATCATTTAAAATTTCAAGCCTTAATTTAGCACTGCCCACAGGTATAGTGAGGCAAAGAGAACACCTAGACTTTGCAGGATGTTAGGGTGTTAGCCATTACTTTGTACTTGAAGTCGCGCATATAAACCACATTGTTACTATTTAATATTAATTGAATAGCCGGTCCACGTTGTTGACTCCTCGTACTGTCATCCTCGGCTACAAAAGGGTAGTTTTTGTTTTGTCTGTTTGGGTTTTTTTGAGCAGCAGGCAAAAGTTTATTGGAGACAAGATCAGAAAGGAAGAATAGTATGAAAGCTCTCTTTACAGAGAGGGGACATTCGAAAGTGAATGTCCCCAAAAGGGCAGTTTTAGGTAATCTGCCTAGTGTTGCCATAAAGAGAAAAGAGAACAAGAAAACCTTGTAATTACCAACCAGACAGGCTTTTGCGCTGTCAATGTGGATCATACCTTCCACTGGCAGTGAGTGCCTTCTGTCCTCAAACACCCGTTTCCTAGATTTAAAGAAAATCTCACATTAGCTCTTTAAATCTGTAAGACTTGGGGTTTCTCTAGCTACTTACTGTTACCATTTAAAAATTCCCCTGGCTCTCCCCAGCAGCAGTGGACTCCAGTATTCGCTGGTAGGCTCATACCCATGGAGTCAGTAGAGAGATCCAAGGAAGGGTTGGAAGGATGGTGTGTCTTGCTGCAGTGCTGTACCTTTATCCAACTTACACGTCCCCCTCTCCTGTTCCTGTGCCCACAGCGAAGCCGCCGCCCATGCTGTCGCCACACTGGCCGAGGCTACCTTGCAAGGAGGGGGACAGATCGTCTTGTCTGGGGAAACCGCAGCAGCTGTCGGAGCACTTACTGGAGTCCAAGATGCTAATGGTAAGAGAGCATAAATATTTTATTGAATGTCTTCCCCGTTTCCACTTAAACCTTCATGACATGACTGACAGCAGACCCTTCAGAAAGAGGTTGAGCTTTGATTTGAGTTTTTCTTTATTGATAGGCAATTGATGCCTAGGAAAATTCTAGGAGCCTCTGATTCCTTTCACTAGGAAGAGACTTGGGGTTTTCTGAGGGAAAAAAAAATCCATAATAACGCATATCTAACTGAAATGCTCATTTGAAAACTGTTTTGCTGTGACAGGACTTACCAAGAGGTACTTTAAAATTTGCCACGGGCCACATTTTGTCCTTTACTCTCCCATGGGGTAGATCAATGTCCTCTGCTATAGCAGAGGTCCTCCCATGGGCGGGTGCGTTGTGGTAGGGTAGAACGTTCCATCTTGAGAAAGGCACCACCATCTCACACAGATCAGCCAGCAAGCTGTGACGAGGGCACTTTTCTGGTTGGTGCTCTGAGTCTGCATCCTGTTAAATGTGTCCTCACCAAGGACCTCTGGATTTAGCCAGTTACACACGCCCACCCTTCCCTTCTTTCCCAGCTCTTTGACTACCTGGATATTGGTGACTTCCTGAATAAACAAAAGGGATAAAGTTCATAGAAATATGGTGGCAAAAATTTACAGCTCCAGCCCAGCTCTTTGCATCCACTTCGGCAGGCTCCAGAAGTCAGTTACCAAGACTTGGGCTGCCCTGGGAAGTGCCTCAGAACTCTGGGTCAAAACGGAGGACCAGCCCCATTTGGCTGATTATTTATTGAATTTTTAAAATGAAACGTGTATATATGTATCTGTGTGTGTGTGTGTGTGTATGTATATATACATATGTACATATGCATATACATACATACATACACTGCCGGTACTACTACTACTCTACTAGGTTAAGTAGAACAAACTAAGTACTCCATGGATTTTGGAGATTTCTTTTGTCTTAAAAAGAGGATAAATAATAACATACTTTTATTTAGGCAGAAAGTTCCTTACTGACATTAGTAGCTGAAAGAAAAGTGCCTGGAACTTTTTAAAGGATAGGTCCCTCATCAGTGAATAGAGTTAGTTAGAAAAGTCTTTGAAGAAAGACCCCAAGTTGTGTCCTCCTTTGGAAGTGGGAAGAGGAATGTGTTTGTGTCTGTCACCCAAAGAAGAATTAACACAAGAAATGTAAAGAGCCACTGTGGCTTCTGAGAATCATTTTCCTAAAAAAAAAACAAAAACAAAAACAAAAACAAAAAAATAAAAAACTACAATTATAGTCTGCTTTTTCTGTAGGGCTAGGGCTTCCATGAACTAACCCTAACAGGGATAGGCTTGATCTTAGCCAGAACACTGCAGGATAAAGGGCATCTTCCAGCTGGGTATGTTCAGGATGAAATGGACCACAGGAAGAAGTAAGGAAAACCTCCCTCTTTAGCTAGAGTCCTACCCCTACTTCCTTACCTTACACTGTTCCTCATCTGAGTCCTAATCTACCTTGAACAGATAGGACATCTGGCTATGTGACATTCTTCTGAAGTGCAAATTGCTGTTATTTACGATGGAACTACTACAGATCCTTCTCTGCCTGCATTTGATAGGAGACTGTTATCCTTTCTAATGGTCTTGACCTGTCTGGGCAAGGAGAACAGACAGCTTTATCGTTCTGGCTCCTTCTCAGCCTCACCTTTTCAGATGAATTTATATGTAAGTATTTGGACCCTGTGGGTCTCGGGCCAAATAGATCCATTCGGCCGTGTGGGGGGAAAGCTGAGCCACACCCACTATTGATTCCTAGAAGCTGCCTCTTCCGTAGCCTTAGGGTTGTGTGAGTCCGTTGGGTTGATTTCATGTCTTTGGCTGTGTGTTTGTGATAAGAGAAAATTCTGGTCTACATCCTAAAAGCCAGTGGTTCCCAAAGAATACCATCCCCAGTTTGTGACCACTGACATGTGCTGAACTAAGACTTGAGGGTTGGAATTAGCACTTTCTCGGCACAGCTTTTCTGTGTCAAATCAGGCCATTGAGTTGTGCCTTACTCCAGCAATTTTAGGCAAAGGCCGATCATTTCATCTCTTCCTTGGGAATCCAGAAAATGACTCTAATACTGGATATGATTCAAATAATTCTGACGCTCCTTCTGTCTTCTGACATTTCACCCAGAGTGCTGTAGGATTTGCTGTGGGACTAGAACCAAATTTTTCCCATGTAACTAGCCAATTTGGTTTCTGGGTAGTCTTTTAGGGATTCTCTTTTCATCGTTCTTTCAGACCGTGTTGTCTTGCCAGAGTTTGTCACTTCTGTGATGGCAACCTTATGGGGTCAGCCGATAGACCAAGTTGATTATCAGGAAGAGTTTATTATCAGGAAGAACCAGATGGTAGCAGAACAGTGTGCTATTTGGAAACACCACTACCAGGGAAAAAGAAATACATCCCAGATTCCACAGTATGTTTTAAATAAAACCATAGCAGACAGCTCTTCTAAGAGCAATCTGGATTTTGTTTGTGCCTGAAGCAGAGGAGTTTTTGTGTCTTCTGAGATGGAGAACCGTTGGGTGTGGCGCTTGATACAGTACAGTAACTGGTGAGAGATGGCCAGGCAGCACAAGGATATGAAGCAGTGTCCTGTAGGACGGTGGTGTGCGAGTTAGAGATAACCCATGCGTGCATGGCAGAAGTTTAATTTCTGGGTCACCAAGGCAGATTGGACAGAGACCTTGCACCCTGTAGACATCTCCTTTTTTCTGGACTCTACCCTGCCCCAACACTAAGGGGACTGACTACTCAAGCACTAGTATTACTTTATTTTATGCTCCTCCTTTTTCTATAGCACTAAATGAGTTTTTGGTCTCATGGAATCTCATGGTTTAGTTCAAAGTAAAGCTTTTCACAGGCGGCTTCCTTTTCTTTGAAGTGCAGATAGAATTGCCTAAGACTGGAAAAGGCCTCTCCATGAGCGCCTTCCTTTACCTCTTTTCTTTTCCTTTCTTTTTCTCACAGTGGTTCCTTGGCCCTCCCCCAGCCCCCCACATCTTAATATAAAAGGTTGTACAATCTCTAAAGGCAGGCCCACACAGGGATTGAGGAGCTCTTTGAGTGATAACCACCTCTCACCTGACCTTCCACCCATGGATAGCAATCTTCAGGGAACCAGATCTCCCACATCTTTTTTCTGCCTTCCTATTTCAGCAAAAATAATTAAAAATAGGAATTATATTGGCACCTGGGCACCTTTTCTGAGGTGCTGTTATGTCTGAGATCTTATTGCATATTCATGCGGCCGCCTTCTATTCCTCAAAGCTAGATGGGGGCGGGGGAACTAAGCAGATAGTTCATAGTTAATCAATAAAGGTAATGGGGATCATCTGTTTCAACTATTGTCCCATTAAGACTCTCACCAGAGCTGCTGAGAAAGTATCCTATATTAAAGGTATAACCCCTTTAATTGTATACGTTGCAAATAGGTGTTTTTTTTTCAGTTTATTTTTATTTTATTTCTGTTACTTTCATTTTTATTTCCTTAATTATTTCTCTTTTGCCTTTACATTTGCATAGGCCCCAAATCAGATAAATATCCATATGGAAGTTCTTCTATGGTCTCATTTTTTTATTTTAAATACTGTGAAATATCTGGAATTTATTTTGAATATGGCATTAGGTAGGGATCCGAATTGATTTTTTTCCCCCTATATAATCTATTCCAGCACCATTTATTCCATAAAAGGTTGAAATCCATCCTTTCTAAACTGATTTGAAATGCCATTTTTATCATGCAGAATGTTTTTTTTAGTTTATTTTAATTCCAGTGTACTTAACATACAGCGTTATATTAGTTTCAGGTGGACAATATAGTGATTCGACAGTTCTGTACATTACTCAGTGCTCATCACGATAAGTGTACTCGTAATCCCCTTACCTGCTTCACCCATCCTCTGACCCACCTCCCCTCTGGTAACCACCAGTTTGTTCTCTATAGCTAAGAGAATCTTTAAAAAAAAGCAGGGGGGGGGTGGCCTCTTCGTTTGTCTCTCCTTTATTCCCCTTTTATTTATTTTTTTTGTTTATTAAATCCCACATATAGGTGAAATCATAAGGTATTTGTCTTTCTGACTTATTTCACTTAGTATTACACTCTCTAGACCCATCCATGTTGTTGCAAATGGCAAGATTCCATTCTTTTTTTAATGTTTCATTTATTTATTTTGAGAGAGAGAGAGAGCATGCGCACAAGTAGGGGAGGAGCAGTGAAAGAGAGAGAATCCCAAGCAAGCTCTGCACTGTCAGCACAGAGCCTGACCTGGGGCTCCATCTCACAAACTGAACCGTGATATGACAATCTGAGCCAAACCAAGAATCGGACGCTTAACAAATTGAGCCACCCAGATGGCCCAAGATTTCATTCTTTTTTATGGCTGAACATTATTCCGTTGTGTATATACCACATCTTCTGTATCCATTCATGTATTGATGGATACTTAGGCTGCTTCCATATATTATTATAAATAATAACCAGACATGGGGGTGCAAATATCCTTTCGAATCAGTGCTTTTGTATTCTTTGGATAAATACGCAGTAATGCAATTACTGGATCATAGAGTATTTCTATTTTTAACTTTTTGAGGAACCTCCGTACTATTTTCCACCGTGGCTGCACCAGTTTGCATTCCCACCAGCAGCAAGAGGGTTCCTTTTTCTCCACATCCTTGTCAACACTTATTGTTTCTTATGCTTTTAATTTTAGCCATTCTGACAGGTGTGAAGTAGTACCTCGTTAGAGTTTTGATTTGCATTTCCCGGATGATGAGTGATGTTAAGCATATTTTACATACTTTTATATCTTCCTGTTTAGCAGGTTGTCTTTTAGTTTTGTTTCATTTGCTGTGCAGAAGCTTTGTATTATGATGTAGTGCCAGTAGTTTATTTTGCTTTTATTCCCCTTGCCTCAGGAGACATATCTAGAAAAATACCGCTACAGATGGGGCACCTGGGTAGCTCAGTTGGGTGAGCATCTGACTTTGGTTCGGGTCATGGCCTCACGGTTTGTGGGTTTGAGCCCCATGTCAGACTCTATGCTGACAGTTCAAGCCCGGAGCCTGCTTCGGATTCTGTGTCTTCCCCTCTCTCTGTCCCTCTCCTACTCACACTCTGTCCCTCTCTTAAAATAAACATTAAAAAAAATTTTTTTATTCATGTCTTTTGCCCATTTCTTCACTGGATTATTTATTTTGGGGGTGTTGAGTTTGGTAAGTTCTTTATAGATTTTGGATACTAACCCTTTATCTGATATGTCATTTGCAAATATCTTCTCCCATACCGTCAGCTACCTTTTAATTTTGCTGATTGTTTCCTTCACCGTTCAGAAGCTTTTTATTTTGATGCAGTAGTTCATTTTTGCTTTTGTTTCCCTTGCCTCCGGAGATGCATTGAGTAAAAGTTGCTGCGGCCAAGGTCAAAGAGGTTTTTGCCTGCTTTCTCCTCAAGGATTTTGATGGCTTCCTGTCTTTCATTTAAGTCTTTCATCCATTTTGAGTTTATTTTTGTGTATGGTAGAAGAAAGTGGCCCAGGTTCATTTTTCTGCATGTCGCTGTCCAGTTTTCCCAGCACCATTTGCTGAAGAGACTGTCTTTATTCCATTCTGTATTCTTTCCTGCTTTGTCAAAGATTAGTTGGCCATACGTTTGTGGGTCCATTTCTGGGTTCTGTATTCTGTTCCATTGATCTGAGTGTGTGTTTTTGTGCCGTAAAAATTTTTTTTTATTAAAAGAAAAAGAAAAATACTGCTACGACCAATGTCAGAGATATTCCTGCCTGTCCTTATTTCTATAATTTTTATCGTTAAGGTCTCACATGAAGGTGTTTAATCCATTTTGAATTTATTTTTGTGTATGGTGAAAGAAAGTGGTCCAGTTTCATTTTTTTGCATGTAGCTGTCTCCAGTTTTCCCAACACCATTTGTTGAAGAGACTGTCTTTATATTCTTATCTCTTTAGTCGAAGATTAACTGACCATATAATTGTGGGTTTGTTTCTGGGCTTTCTATCCTATTTCATTGATCTGTGTGTCTATTTTTATGCCAGTACCATACCATTTTGATTATTATAGCTTTGTAGTATAACTTGAAATCTGGAATTGTGATTCGTTTTTCTCTTTTAAGATTTTTTTTTAGCTATTTGGGGTCTTTTGTGGTTCCATACAAATTGTAGGATTATTTGTCCTAGTTCTATGAAAAATGCTATTGGTATCCATATGCAGAATTCTTTTTTTTTTTTTTAATGTTTATTTATTTATTTTGAGAGAGCAAGTCAGGGGAGGGACAGAGAGAGAGAGAGAGAGAGAGAGAGAGAGAGAGAGAGAGAGAGAATCCCAAGCAGGCTCCATGCTCAGCGCAGAACCCAACATGGGGCTCTATCCCACGAACTGTGACATCATGACCTGAGCCGAAATCAAGAGTCGGATGCTTAACTGACTGAGCCACCCAGGCGCCCCCATATGCAGAATTCTTAAATTGACTGTATGGGGAATCTTCTATTTCCATCCATCTATTTATTTTGTTCTTTCTACTGTAGTATTTTATTATCATGCTGTTATTATTAGCTGTCAGTGAAAGTCCTGTCTCCAAATTTGAAAAAAATTCAATCAGAATTCCAAAAAGGTTTGTGAGGGGAGTGACCTTTACAGTAATTTTAAAGTTCATCTAGAAGAATTAAGCCTTTTTCCCCCCTCAATTTTAACTCCAGTGTAGTTAACATACAGTGTTAAAGCTTTCTTTTAATTTAACTAAGTGTTCTCCTCTCCTTCTGCCCCATCTTTCCCTAGGGCAGGGGAAGTGGGGAGTATTCATTATCACAGAGATGGACCAGAAGTGGGAAGCAAGTGCTCTTAATACTGCCCCAATGAATTGAATGAGACACTAATTGTTGCTGGAGGAAACACTGTCCCTGTAGTCGTGCTTATTTTCTTAAGACCAAACCAGGTGCGTCTTTCTAGATTAAGAAATTGTGGCTGTCCATTCTGTGTATGCAGAGTTGTATAGAGGCTCAGTTCTTGCACTTTGAAATTTTAATTTCTCTCCTTTACTCCAACTTCTTCAATTTCATTTTTTGTACTAAGATGAGGGTGGGGCACACCCCGCTTACAGAGTACTCCAAGCTAAGAATCTGCATTCCCACTATCGACCTTGTATTCTGTATCTCAATTCCATTGTCTTATTAACTTTATTTAATAAACATTTATATAATGCTTGCTATGTGCAAGTCTTCTGCTAAGTGTTTCACATGCATGAACTTACTTAAAACTCAGAATAACCCTATTCTGAGGTAAACACTATTGTCTCCATTTAACATATGGGGAAACTGAGACACAGAAAGTTTCAGTGACTTGGCCACGTGCACAGAGAGAGTGGCAGAAGTGGAATTTGAATTCAGGCAGTTTGTCTCCACACCACTCAGTTATGCTGCCTCCCTGTGATGTGAGCCAGCTTCTGCCTGGACTCCACAAATACAGCGTGATGACTGTCTCCCGGTGTTGAACAAATAATTTAGGGAATGTCGGGCCTCTCTCCCCATCCCTGGTAGAAGCTACTTGCCTTTGTCTGGTTTGGCCACAGTGCCCGCCTGCCCCAGCCTGTTCCCGGCGATAGGGATGCTCTGGTGGTTTCTGATGCCAAGTGCTCCGCTGTCCAGCAGTCCTCCCCTCCACATGTGTGAGAGCTCGCTTTGCTAAGTCCGGGGGAGCCCATAGGTCTGCGTTTCTCCAGTTGCAGAAATTATAGAACCATTCAGTGGTCAGCTATCAAATTTTAGTATTTCCAGTGAGCAGATCACCTTGCAATTAGTGAACATGTTTTCTTATTTTCATTCAGTTGGGGGGGGGGGGGGGATTTGCTATTTAGAACCAGGGGCATTGTTTGCGGGAGAAGCACATGATGTTCCCAAAGAGGTAAACCCAGCTTAAGAGTTGTTTCCTCACCCCTTAGAAGCTTCTGTCCAAGCCCTCCTGCAGCCATTCGATTTATGCCAGCACTCTTGCAACATTCCCACCTGCCTCTAGGGAGATAGAGACCAAGGGGGTAGAAAGTGCTCGGGGGAATGTGCATCCCTGCCCTGAGCTAGCTGGTGGCCGGTTTGCTTCCCCTGCTCCTCACTGGGCCTTCCCTTTGGCTCTGCCTCCAGCCCTTGATTGGGTTCCACCAGACAGTTTGGAAAATGCATCTTTCTCCCTTGCCCGACACCCAGAGACCATCCACTGTGGCCTGTGCTGTCCTGGCTGAGACTTGCGGCTGCCTACTTGCCTCACGCCCTCAACGGAGAGAAGTGGACTAGAAGGCTAGGTCTGTTTCAAAATTAAAGCTGATTACAAGGCATTAACATTATACTTACAGAAAGAGCAGCCCTTCTCATTTCTTCGCGGTGCCACGTGTCCCTCTTTGTTCTGACCCGGCCCTGGCAACAGTCCTGCAGCCAGGGATCCCCCTTAAGACTCATCAACATAAATGTCCTCCAACTACAAGGCCCCACTCAGTCTTGCTACACTGTAAAACAAGTGCACGTTTTACTACCCACATCAGCTGCCAAATCAGTTTTTGAGTTCCTTTAGAAACAAAATTCTGTCTTCTCCTTCACACTGAATATGTCTTCTTCCTTCACCTTTCCACCTTGCTACTTTGCTTTGACCCGGTTAAAAACTTGTAAAAATGAGTTTCCCTAGTTTAGTTTGATCTCAACTATGCTCATTGGAATACCTTTTTTTAAAAAAATTGATCTTTTTAGCAAGAGGGATAAAAGAGTAGATATGAGGACAGAAACACGAAGTTCAGATAAGAGAGCAGGATTCCTGGGTGGGGTCCTCGCATGAGAAATTGGAACCCACACTCCTATTCCGCAAGGCCTCCCAAGTGAGACAGGATGCCGCAAAGTTGTGTTCTGTATTGATTATAAAGAGGTAAGTGTGGCTGCATCTGCAGGAGGCAACGTGTGTGCTTTAATTCTCTGTGGAAACCAACCCTTATGTGCATTATAAGGACATTAGGGCATCCTCCACCTGGGGTCTTGGACCCTGACAAATTCTATACGAGTTTTGTTTTTCTTTTATCTATATTTTATTTATTATTTTTTAATTTAAATTCAAGTTAGTTAACAGACAGCACAGTCTTGGTTTCAGGAGTAGAACCCAGCGATTCATCTCTTACGTATGACACCCAGTGCTCATCCCAAGAAGTGCCCTCCTCAATGCCCGTCACCCATTTACCCCATCCCCCCACCCACCTGCCCTCCAGCAACCCCCAGTTTGTCCTCTGTATTTAAGAGTCTCTTATGGTTTGCCTCCCTCTCTGTCTTTATCCTATTTTTCCTTCCCTTCCCCTATGTTCGTTCATCTGTTATTTCTCAAATTCCACATATGAGTGAAACCATATGAAATCTGTCTTTCTCGGACTGACTTATTTCTCTTAGCGTAATACACTGTAGTTCCATCCATGTCTCTATACACGTTTTCTGTAGTTTTCCGGGACCCATAACTTTGGTCAGATGTGCAAATGAATTAGAGAATCCCCCCATCCTCGGCCCCCCGCCCAAGGATTAAGAGCCTCTGTCACAGAAAGTGGTGGCTGGGGCCATAGAACTTTGTGGATATTTGGTCTAGTGCTGTGAGTAAGAGGGGCAAGGGAGATGGGAGAGTCTGCAGGCCTAGCTTATTCTAAAAGCTGCACTAGCAAGCTCTGTGATCTTGGGCAAGCAAATTAACCTAAGCCTTCACTATAAAATTAGGCTAATGACAGTTCCATGCTTATGAGGTTGATGTGAGCATTAAACAGAATGATTCCTATAGAGTGCTTAGCATAGTGCTTGGCACATAGGTACACTGTGAGCATAAAACTCTTACTAGCTGTCCACATAATTTCATCTCCCCTTCGTTCCCCAGAATATGTTCAGTTATACTTCAGAATACAGGGTATTCTTGTGCCCTCCTGTCTTTAGGACAGATCCAAATGCTTACCTGATGCCGTTGAAGGATTTATGTTCCAGAGGTAAACACTGCAAAGAAATCGGAGACCAGAAGCTCTTTCTGTATAGGCTTGAGTAAAGGAAATTGAAGGAACTTTGACTGAAGGTGACATTGTTTAACAGCTCCTGGATTTGGTCATATCACTGTTCTCAGGCAGGGCTGCCGTTCTCTTCCAGCTGTAGTTGCTGTGGCCTTCGTCATTCTCAGGGCATAATCTCTTCACATCTCACGACTCCATTGTATTTCAATCTCCATCATCAAGGGGGACTTTTTTCACTTCTTCCTTATTCTCTTACCACTGTCACCCATTTTTACTGAGTAGATGTCCCTCTGTTCCAGCTCTTCTTTAAAAGAGCTAAAACGCCAGTCCTCATCTTGATGAACTATAAAATACATCTCTCATTCTCCCTTTTTCTGTGCGCTCATTATCTGGACACATCAGTATATGGACTTGTTCCCAGAAGAGTCAGTGGATATCAGTATTAAATTAATTTAGGAAATATGTCAATGTTGCTCCTCCAAAAAGGTGCTGATATGCTATTCTAGTGTAATAAATGAAATAAAGTTTTATTGTAAAGGTAAATTTTCAGTCACCGTAAAGCGTGATAGTCAGCTTTGAAAAGAGCTGTTGCATTCTTTGATACTATATTATTTGTACCTTTAATCCACAGATGATAAGCTCATCGCCCCCAGGACTCAAAGCAGGGAGCCCCTGAGCAAATAGTTTTAAATTTTTTTTTTAAGTTTACTTATTTTTTGAAAGAGAGAAGGTGTGAGTGCGAGCAGGGGAAGGGCAGAGAGAGAGAGGGAGAGAGAGAGAATCCCAAGCAGGCTCTGGGCTGTCAGCACAGAGCCCAATCCGGGGCTCGACCTCACATACCATGAGATCATGACCTGAGCTAAAACCAAGAGTTGGACGCTTAACCGACTGAGCCACCCGGGTTTGCCCCTGAACAAACAGTTTTATATGAGCTGTGAGCCTCCCCTCCTGAAAGTCCCCCAGAGCAGTGCCTACAGCAGCTGTGGGTTTGGGGGCGGCCCTCCTGGGGAGTAAATGGCTCTCTTCTCCACTGACAGGAACACCTGAAGGGAAGATCTCAGACCAAGCTGAGGTGTTACCTGTTCTGTCAGAAAAAGCAAATGAAAATTCATCTGTCCTACAGCTCCTATCCCTTCAGAACCGTAGGTCTTTTTTAATGGAGGGGAAGGTAGAGCACACTCCCAAACCTGAGTCAGATGAGGAGAGCTCTGAGCCGTGGCTCAGAAAGAACAGGGTGAGGAGTGAGTACGTGAGCCGCTTGCTCTGGGCCGGCTGGGAAGCGGGTGCTGCACAGTGTCCTCTGGGCACCATGCTTTCTTTGCCGACAGTGTTTCCCTCTTTCAGTCAGCTTTTGTCTTAAAATGAATAGTTTTCATCCTGGAAAACATGTTGGTAGATGTCATACCAGAAAAATAACTTTCAGTTTTGCTCTGCTTTTGACTTTTGACTATAAGCATTGACCATCATTGTTTAGGCCCTTCATCATTTTCTTTTCTTTATTCTTTCTTTCCTTTTCTGTTTAAGTTTATTTTTTATTTATTTTGAGAGAGCAAGCAGGGGAGGGGCAGAGAGAGAGGAAGAGAGAGAGAGAGAGAGAGAGAGAGAGAGAGAGAGAGAGAGAGAATCCCAAGCAGGCTCTGCTCTGTCAGCCCAGAGCCCAGTGTGAGGCTCAGAGTCACCAATTGTGAGATCACGACCTGAGCCGAAATCAAGAGTCGGACACTTAACTCGCTGAACCACTCAGGAGCCCCTTTCCTTTTCTGTTTTTACTACTATGACTGTTGCTGTCACCATAACCCCCTTTCCAGTGACTAAACAAGCACCGTCTGCATTATTCTACCTTCACCCAGGAAGGTGGGTAGAACAGAGCTTCTGAGCCCTATTTTGCAGACGCAGCTAAAGCTGGGCCTTACCTGTCACTGAGCAACTAAACGGTGAGACTGGAAACCAAACCCAGTTCTGCAGTACCCTCTACTGCCACTGTGGGTCCCCTTCCTTCCTCTTCACTCCCTCTTGTCAACCCACGCAGCCAAAGAAGTCGAGGAGATCTAAAACAGGTGAAAATCATTGTCTTTATCATTCATCTGATTCATCTGTTCCTTTGTATGGGTCACTCTTTTGCAGGATTGTTTTAAGGAGTGGGTATGGTATATTTTACTCCCTTTAGAAGTCAGTGTCATGGGGTGTCTGGGTGGCTCAGTCGGTTAAGCATCTGACTCTTGGTCTCCCCTGAGGTCATGATCTCAGGGTTCATGAGATCGAGCACCGTGTTGGGCTTTGCGCTCACAGTGTGGAGCCTGCTTGGGATTCTCTCTCTCCCCCTCTCTCTCTGCCCCTCCCCTGCTCTCTTGCAGGCACAGGGACATGCACTCTCTGTCTCTCTAAATAAATTGACTTTTTTTTTTTAAGTTTGTATCATGATAAATTTTAGCAGAGGCAAATAAAAGAAATGGCATCAAAACCCAAGATGTAGGGGCGCCTTGAGTGACCGACTTCGGCTCAGGTCATGATCTCCTGGCTTGTGAGTTCGAGCCCCCCATCGGGCTCTGTGCTGACAGCTCAGAGCCTGGAGCCTGCTTCAGATTCTGTGTCTCCCTCTCTCTCTGCCCTTCCCCTGCTCACGCTCTCTCTCTCTCTCTCCCCCTCTCTCTCTCTCTCTCTCAAAAATAAATAAACATTAAAAAAAAAATTTTTTTTTAATTTAAGTAAAATAAAATTCAGTTATTGGGTCACATTAGCCACATTGCATGTGCTCAACAGCCATGTGTGGCCTGAGATACTGGATTTTTTACTCTAATTTATTCACATTTTTAAAAATATTTATTTATTTGTTTATTTGAGAGAGAGCGTGAGTGGGGGAGAGCGGCAGAGGGAAAGAGGGAGAAAATCTCAAGCAGGCTCCACACTCAGCACAGAACCCGATGCTGGGCTCTATCCCGGGACCCTGGGATCATGACCTGGGCCAAAAGCAAGAGTCAGATGTTCCACCAATTGTACCACCCAGGCGCCCAGTCACGTTTAAATTTAAATAGCCACAGGTAGGTGGTAGCTACTCTAATGAACTGCACAGATAGCGAACATTTCCGTCTTTGCAGTCAAGTGTATTGGATGGCGCTGATCTAAAGGCTCTAGCAAAAAAGACTGCCCTTCTGGCAAGCTGTGCCCCTCTGCGCGGGAAGGGCAGCACCAGTACTTCCAGAGCCTTGCCTCCCAGTGACCTTCTCAGCTCATAGACAGCATGGCTTTGCTTAAAAAAGAAAACAAAACCGCAAAAAAAACATTACCATGTGACTGAAGTAATCCACAACGGGTGAACAGCTGGGCAGGAGGGTTGCAAGAAGAACTGGCCTATTTTTCTAAGGACAGAGCCTCGCAGGAAAACCTGAGACAAGAGGAAGTGCAGACACCTAGACCTGCTTCCTAGACTCTTTATGCACAACTCGGGCCACTTACACACTTCCACCCAGATGCCTTCCAGAGGCAGATTTCTCTTCTTGGCTACAGGCATCTTGAGGCGAGGTGCATTAATGATTTATAGTGACCCCAGAAAGGATCAAATATCCAGAGCCTGGTGGGTCATAAGGCTGAAAGAAGCCATTACTATTGGATGAATTACAGATTTCACAATGAAAACATGGCTGCTTCTGAAATAGAAACGTAGAGGTGTATACTGGGGCTCTCATTTCTAGACTACCCAGAGGGGTTTACAATTTTCTGCCCCAGATATGTTCCTTCCGAGCCCTTTTCTAACATTGAAGTTTGTCCTCCTTCCTGACTCCCTTCACAGTTACCTCCTAAAATCCAAAATGCCTTCCAGAATAGCTGCCACAAGGAAATGGCAAGTTTTCTGACTCCCCATGCTTCCCCATCCAGGGGGATATGTCAATCACACTAATTTTAGGGGCAGCAGAGAATGTTTTTTTTTAGTGTGTATTTATTTTTGAGAGAGAGAAAGAGACAGAGTGCAAGCAGGGGTGGGGCAGAAAGAGAGGGAGACACAGAATCCATAGCAGGCTCCGGGCTCTGAGCTGCCAGCATAGAGCTGACGCGGGGCTCGAACTCATGGACTGTGAGATCATGACCTGAGCCGAAGTCGGAGGCCCAACCTACTGAGCCACCCAGGCGACCCAGGAATATTTAGTCCCACTCTTTTTAGTGCCTGGAGCATTGTAAGCATGCAATAACTTAACTACTATCACTGCTACTATTGCTGCTGCTGCTGCTGCTGCTGCTGCTGCTGCTGCTGCTGCTGCTGCTGCTGCTGCTGTTATTATTATTATTATTATTAAGCACTCACACCGAATGGGAAGGAGATTAATCTTGAGAACATTCACTCTTAGCTCTTCCAGGACACATTCTTAGGGTCTGGTCCAGTGAGCCTCCATTTGGGGGGGAGCAGGTAGTGCTCCCACAGAATCCCAGCTTTCGAAAGCCCCTGTTGCTAATGAAAGCATATTGTGTCCCTCGGGTGTGCTAGGGAAACAAAACTGAGGTTCACTTCTCCAGAATTACCAGGTCTTTCCTGTCTCTCATCAGAAACAGCCCCCACAGCTGGAGGGGCTGGTTGTCAGGGGTCTTGGTGCCTTTGTCCCCTACAAAAATGCTAACCTATGGATACCTTCAGAAGGAGCAGGACTGTCTCGTGAAAGTGCCAGTGTGATGTTTAGATTCATCTTTCTCCTTGCGGAGTCCGCAAGTCCAGAGGGGATGTACTGTCTCCCCTATACCATTATAAACTAGGGTGGCCTCGGGAATTCATCATTCTTACACCAGGAACTGCTCATCTGGGCTCTGCTACTTGAAGACGGCAGAAAGAAGGCGCGCGTACAATGAAACGACAGGCCTCTACTCGTTGTTCTCTATTCTTAATATTCATCTGAGCCAGAGCCACGTCCTTCCCATGTAGCTCTTAGACGCTTTCCATATTAAAAGCTGAATGCCTCCGGAGTCGGCCCCTCGAGGCCCAGAGGGAATTAGCATATATTATCCAACTGGGTTGGCACACCTTCGTCTGTCCCTCAGTCTGACTGTGTCAGGTATTCTCCACTTGGGGAACTTGTTGAGCCGGGGTGTTCTGACCAGAGGACTCCGACCAGAGCCTCGGGGCAGAGATTCCCAGAAAGGGGCCTGCCACCTGGCAGGTGGACTGACCAGTCAGTCACCTCCCCGTCCCCAGTGTTATGAGGGCCAAGTTACATGTTTCCTTATCTCATTCTCCTTCCCTTTAGGTCCCCACATCTTTCTGAGTCTTTGTATTCGAAAGGCAGATTCTGGTCTTAGATGATTCCAGCAGAATCTTGGTGCCTGTCATTGCAGGTAATATTCTGTAAAGGGAAATCTTTTTTTTTTTTTTTTTTTTTTTTTGGCATACCAAATCCAGAGCCATATTGGACAACTTTAATTAGAGTCATTTCTATTTAATATGTGGATGAAAAAGCAGGTTTTAATTAAGCGTGTTAAAAGGGGATTGATCACTGTTCGCACAAGAGCCAGAATATTGTGACAGGAAGAATTCCTATAGAATGAAGTCTTTAAGTTGGACTTTCCTTTTTTACTTATGCTTCCATTAGGATTTTGGAGGAATGTCAGCGCACTGTTATTAACTCTGATAGCTTGTACATCGCAGCCAGTATGGTTTGGGGCCCTCTGGCTCTCAGGTTACCTGTATAAATACAGGGATTCACTTCCCAGCTCTACCATTTGCTTAATAAAGAGCAAATGTGCAGAACCCAGCAGCAGCAGCAGCAGCAGCAGCCTGGCAGAGCCGTAATCTGAACAGGATAAACATGCTTCTTTTTGAATGATGCTCTCTCCCCATCCTCCTGCCAAGAGCAGGATATCAAATGAAGGGGAGGTTGTGGTTGGAGTCAGTAAAGTGAATGTCTAAGTGGCACCTGCTCCATTCAGCAGATCTGCTTTCCCGGGGCCTCCCACTGCACATCTGCTCCTGACAAAGCCTCTTTTCTCCTCCTGTTGGTCAGGCTGAGAGCAAAGGCCTAGCAAGGAGACATATTGGTTTTGCTCTGTCAGCACAATTGCCTGTGACATTATAATTACACCAAATCTTCATTATTAGAAAGGCCCCAATTTAGAGATTTTCAGAGCCAAAAAGGGGTTTTCGAAGTGAAATTGGTAAACACATCTTTTCCGTTGTAAAGCTAGCAATTGGATCTGAAAATCATTGAAGGGGTCTAAATATGGAAACTGAGACACTGCTCTGAGTGAGACTACAAAAACCCTGCTATCAGATTGGCGCATGAAAGAGGCGTCCAGCAATTCTGATTTTAGCCAGCCCAAGCTTTCCGTACTGCCTGTAGTACTGTCATGTAGAGCTATATTATATTGTTCTCAAATGCTGATAAAGTTTCTCACCTAGGGCCCCTGGGGGGTGGGAGGTGTTAAAAGAAGTTGATGGGGTGGAGCAGCAAGGGAGAAAACCCTACAGTCTAAATAAGAGAAATGCCAGGAAAAGATATTTTAGGTGAACGCAGAGCATCCAGTTTCAGGTTGAGTTTCCATTTAACAAAGGCAACTCTTATCATGTTCTATGGTGTGTGTACGATCGAAGCGTGTTTATAACGTGGAGTTGGCTCACTGGAAGCTCTGGAAAGGTTTTAGAGCTGCACTCTGGCTACTGAAACTTTAATTAGAGTCGAAGTACAGATGGATTCCTCAGTCCTACCAGCTACGTTTCACGTGCTCTCTAGCCACCATGTTGGCCAGTGCACAAACAGAACATGGCCATCTCTACAGTGAGTTCTGGTGGACAGCGCTGTTTTAGAGATTAGTCTGAACCTTTTGAAATGTCTTGACTGCTTTAGCAAGCCTTGGGAGGTTCCTGTTTCAGCCTCGTTTGGAGGGGGAAAAGAGAATTTGCCTGGAAGTTTTTGGAACGGCTCCTTCCAGCCATGTTACTTTATCTTTTCACCTTAAAAAATTGTTTTCCTGCAAGAATCTCCCGTCCTTTCTCCACCCTCACACACACCCAAAATAATAGTAATGAATTATACCTATCAGAAAGGACTTTCATTTTAGGAAGGTCCACTTTCAGCTGACCTACTCCCTGGTCTCCCCTTCCTAAACCTTTCACGGCCCTGCTGTTTGCCTGGAGAGTTTTCTCATTAAACAGAGCTTCTGACTAACAAGGGCACACGTGAGTGCTCAAGGGCCAAGAGGGTGTATGTGAATTGTTCATTTTGTCTACAACGTGAAGCGTGGACAACACACTGGGGTGGACCATTGAGTTAGTGGCACCCTCCGTTTTCAGCAACTCTGGGGACCAAGAGCAGGGTCTTCAACCTTGCTTCCTTCATTTGTCTGCCTCTTAGAAGTCCCTGCATGGTTGCTTTGACTCCTGAGAGGAAACCTATGTGAAATAACAAAACTACCTCGAATCTAGATATTCTCCTTTTTCTCGAGACCTTAAATCATGTAAATATGATGTTCCTTATCCTCATAGCAGCCCTATGAGACAGAAGTAGCCTGTTTGTTTTATAAATGTAAGTATAGTCAACTCTCAGTTGCCACATACAGATCATCTGTCATGCAGATAACTCGTGACATATTTTAAATCCTTGGACAGTTTCTCTCAACAAGCAAGCGTAAGCCTGGACCATCTCCTCCACCCCCCACCCAGCTGCTGGGTACTTAAGGAACACAAATTAGTTTTCATATTAGCTTAAGGAAGACATAATTAGGAAAGTAAGTCTAAGTAAGTCTGCTGCAAGAAAAGCGCATCATAAATTCCAGGTTATGGGAGAGACGGCTGACCCTCCCTTCGGCTCAACTAAGAGCCGACTGTTAAGATCTGCTTTTACAAACACGCACACCGTTAGCACTCCGTGTGCTGGCATGTTTACCAAAGGATTTGTAGAGCCCTCCATGGGAGGTTGTCAGAGATGGCTTTGTACCCCGGGCACCGGGGCATACAGGGGAGACCGTGTCCTGTGGCCGCTCCTCCCCGCCGCATCCCGGAGGCGCATCTTGCTCAAGTGCTTTTTAAAAGTTCTGTCTGGCCCACCGCCCATCGCAAGCAGAGGCTGACCGAGCATCGCAGGGGGCTCATGTTTGGGCAAAGACGGCAGCAGCCTCAGCGTAAGGTACCAGAGGCACGGCACCCGGCACGGATGGCGGACCGCCCCGTTCTCCAGCCACCAAATGGTCTTAGCCGCTGATAGTTTTGTGCAGAGAAAGCAACCTGGGGATTCCTCTAGTGTCATTCCTTCCGCCTTCTGGCAGAAGCTGGAATTCTTCTATAAAGAACTTGTCCCCATTAGCAATCTGATTATGCTAAATACAGTCCAGATAGGAAAGGCAGGATAAATAGTTGAACAAAATGAAGTTTATTGAGATAGATTTCTTCCTTCGACTATCAAACCCCGTAACTATTTATTTCTACTTTCCAGTGTTACTGTCTTCAGGTGTCTTACTGCCTAAAGACAACTTAATTCTGCTCTTTATATGCTCCTAGAATGTTCTAGTGTTTGTTTTCTAAATGGTACTCTACAGGTTGTGCTTAGTGAGGGATTGAAAAATAGTAGAACATCTTTAGAAGCTTTTTTGCCTCAATCTTTCTGTGTTCAGTTAGCAGAGGTGAGGGCTGGATAGTGGGCACATTTGGAATGTGGTGGGGGGAGGGTTCCTTGTGCTAGTCTCTCTCCTCTTGTACCTGTTTGAAATTCTCCATAATGAAAACACTGAAAGTCATAACAGAAAAATAAATCTCCGTTCCCAACTCTAGGTAACTCCTGATTGGCTCTTGTATCCATTTCCACACCTGACTGTTGGCAAAGCCTTCGTGTCATAACTTTTCCCTGAGGTTTCCATCATCTTGGTACCTTGGGGCACCTGGCTGGCTCAGTCAGTGGAGCATTTGACTCTTGATCTCGGGGTTGTAAGTTTGAGCCCCATGGTGGGTGTAGATATTACCTAAAATCTTTAAAAATATATATATATCAACACTTTCTGTATTGCTCAGACCCTTCCATTGGTATATAGACTTTGGGGACCTTGAGTGTCCTCCTTCTTCCCAGTGATTTTTCTGGATATTACTGAGCATCTCTTTCCCTTCTCTGGAAGATCAGATCAGATGTCCTCCTAATAAGCACATATGTGTCCCACAAACTTCAGCTGAATACTTTTCTCTCCTGCCATTTTCAGTTTAAAGCCCTGTTGGTCAGACCAGCAGGCCTTGAAGTCATCTTGTTCAGCCCCACACTGGGGGCTCAGCCTGCAGGATAATACACCACAGTGGTTCTGAAGCACAACACCCTGACTTCATGAATATTCCTGGACACGAGTAGTTTCGAACAGAAGTTGTAGAATTGTACCTCTTACTAGCAAAGTAAAAATGAATTTATTTTTAACATTTGGCTTATGGGATGAGGGCAAGAGAAATTTCTGGGTGGTCTGAAAAATTAGGCAAAGGACAGAGTCTGCTGTGAAGGTTCTCGCAGAAAGTGGTTTTTCCAAGAGAGGGTTCACGTTGTCTAGCAAGAGGGGAGAAAACCTTGTATGCCGAGAAGTGCCTGTTACCCCAAGGCACTGCGAGGCTGCTGTTGGCTCCACGAGAATACTCAGCACGCCAAGTGTAATACATATTTTAATCCATAAATCCCTCAAATGCACCCAAAAGCCACGGACTTAGAAAACACGGAAGAGGAAGATTAAATGTCCCAGAAGCAGCTAATATAACAGAAGCAGAATGATTGGGAGAGAAATACTTTTTCTGTTTCCTCCTTGTCTCAGTGTCTGGAAGGTTACCTGGATCTCCTTTTCATTTGCTATTGGCATTCTTTTCATGACCTTCCTTTTCTTGCCCTCTTTCTTTCTGGTCCTTGTTTGTCATTCCCAGCTTCTGTATCTGCCTGCCTGCTGGACGAGCTTCTCTCCCTGCTTTTCCTTCCTGTTCTCCCATCGCTGTACCAGTGCACACGACGCCTGTTTTTCTTCGTATAATAGTGGCTTGTCTTAGACTTCAGTCCCTGGTGTAAATTCTTTCTCAAGCCTGCAAATAAGACTTTAAAGGACTTCCCTCCTGCCTGCCACCCCTAGAGACACCTGGAGATAACCCTTGATGGCTCTTTAAAAACTGCAGAGGGGCGCCTGGGTGGCTCAGTCGGTTAAGCGTCCAACTTCAGCTCAGGTCACGATCTCACGGTCTGTGAGTTCGAGCCCCGTGTCGGGCTCTGGGCTGACCGGGAGCCTGCTTCGGATTCTGTGTCTCCCTCTCTCTCTGCCCCTTCCCCACTCATGCTCTGTCTCTCTCTGTCTCAAAAATAAATAAAAACATTAAAAAAATTATAAAAAATAAAAACTGCAGAGTATTACTTAGGTAATATAATTTATGATTTCATTTCTTATCTATTCCTAGCTTTTCCAGTCACAGTCTTCTGGATCCCCATTCAAGCCAGCATTTTCCTGGTACCTGTAGCTAGCGTTCACATCCATAAACTACAGAAAGCATTACATTGTAAATTTTTCCTTTGGGTTTTAAGAATCCTTTCTCTTCCACCACATGTGTTGATTTGATAAATTTATTTGTTTAGTTCTCAATTTCTCCCTGACAACCATCAATATTTGTCTCCCAACTAAAGATATTTCCATGACCAACTTGGAAGGCCTTTGGGCTGAAAGATTCAGTTACAGCAAACAACAATTCCCAGAGGTTTCCCAGATTGTGAGGGCAAATGAAAGGCCCATTCTTCCCCAGGCCGTCTGTCCTGCTCTATCTTGTCGGGCTGGGGCGGGGTGGGGGAAGGGCAGTCTGGTTCCGGGTGACCGTGGCCAGGCCTGTAACCCTGTGCTCTGCTAGGCTTGAGCCCATGCTGTTATTATCCGGAGGGCTTTACACATTTATCAGAGTGATGACGTCATATCGTACTATCCCTCACCGTGTATTTAACATTCTTGCTATTGATCAGTGGTTTAGCCTGGATTATTTCTTCACCGATGCGCTGAGTCGCCAGCCATGTCATAGATGCCAGGGTGCCGTTCCAGTGCCAGTTCTGACCATCGCCGCATTTCGGAAAGGAAGCTGCCCGTCAGTCCATCTGCCCTGATTTCATGGCTCTTATCTCTAATCTTTACATCTTTGAAGGCCTTTGGCAAATGATGTGCTTCCTGGCAGGAGCACATCACTGCCGAAAGGAGATCTGTGCTGTCTCTGCTTTCCTTTCTGTTTGCTGAGAGCTTTAGTCTAACGTCCGTGACGCCACCAGACTTCATCAGACCCCTCATTCGAAGTCATCGTCAAAAAGTAGCTGGCATTCATTGTACACCTACTGTGTGCCAGGCACCGTGCCAGACTTCACCGAAGTCAGCACATCTAGTCCTCGACAGCCCTGTGAGATTAGTAACTGCCATTTTACGTTTGAAGCAAGCAAGGTTCACAAGCCATTCGATGGCAGACCCAGGAGTCACATGTAGTCCTTCTGATTGGCACGCCTTTAAAGGAAATAAAATAGCTTATTTGACCCTCACACAGAATGCACGGGAACTACCGATACAGCATTTGGCTACGCTGCCTTAAGGGTCTTGTTGTGAAAATCCTGCTGCACTTGGGAACAGAGTGAAAGGCTTCAAGGCCTTCAGTCTGCGGAGGCCAAGGCTGGTAGGAATGTAACCAAGTTCCTGAAAATCACGAGGAACGAGATCTGGAGTCATATTTAATTAGTAAGCATCTACTGTGTTGAAGCTTCCCAGTATTTTAAAGACAGCAGATTATACAGAGAACAACAACTACTTGGAAACAGGTTGGCACAGAGCCGGTGCCAAATGGTGGAGGGAATAAAATCACAGGAAGGAAAGAACCTGATGGGCCATTCTCTCTGTGGTATCTCCATGAAATGTGTGGAAATTGGTGGAAGAATTGGACTTACACTGGCAGGGGATCATTCTAGGTAGAGAGATCTGTCTGAGCAAATACATGTGATGTTAGGGTACACTAAGGGGACAGGTACGGTTGTAATGAAGAGAGAATGTAGAGTAATTTGTGGGAAAGGCTGATGTAATCCTTCAAACTAGTAGCTCTTTGGCTGTTATTTTTCCCATAATAGACAGCCATCAAAGTCCTTTGTGCGTGCGTGCGCGTGCATGCGTGTTTTGGGGGAGTGGGGGGAGTTGGGATGGCCGTTGCCAAACAATATTTCAAGAAGATTTAGCTGTGATAATGTAGATGTATTCCTCAAATCACAGAATACCAAAAGAGTTAGTGTTGAGAAAAGTAAATGAATCCCCCTAAGTAAATAAATTGCATACATACACATACACACGTGCACATGTGTGTGTGTTCCATTATACAGTAGGTAAGTGATGGAAATCATTACTTCAGGAGAGGTCAGGAATAGAGTAGGTCAGCTCATGAATGATAAATTCAGAGTGTGCAAGGCTATGACCCTAACCTTTAAAGTTACTCTCGTTGGCGCCCATGGTCTACCACAAAGCCTCCCCTCATTCCCCCATCAGAGACAGACCACTACAGACCTCAAGGCCTCTTGTTTTGCAGAAAATAGGGCCAAGCCCCTAAACGTGAGCAAATGATCACATAGATGACAAGACCAGACCAGACTTATGACTAGATAGCATTAGCTGCTACCCATGTAATATGATTTGAGAGGCTCAAAGACAAATGTCTGTCCAAAAGTATATTCCCCTGTCACCCATCATGCCTTAATCTTAAATCCCACTACTAGAGGTAGATTATTTTGAGTCTTGAAAGGAATTGGGCTGAGCGGAACAGTTGAGAGTTCCCCATTACTACACCTATGAAATTAGAAGAAATTTTTTTTGGTAATGTTTATTTATATTTGAGAGAGAGAGAGACAGAGACAGAGTGCAAGCGGGAAAGGGGCAGAGAGAGAGGGAGACAGAATCCGAAGCGGGCTCCAGGCTCTGGGCTGCCAGCACAGAGCTTGACACGGGGCCCGAACTCAGGAGCCGCGAGATCATGACCTGAGCCGAAGTCGCACGCTTAACTGACAGCCACCCGTGTGCCCCTGCACCTATGAAATTTTGAAGTATAAATACCCTCTTAAGCAGTTGTAGTCTTTGGTATTTATCCTTGCATATGTGAGAAATTGCAATACATTAAGTACAATAGCAAAAGATTGGAAAGCCAAGACGTGCGTCATTAGAGCACTGGTGAATCAAAATCAAGCGCCTCCAGATCCTTTTGTAGTACATGAGCATGATGATCGGGTGTTCGCACTGTCGTGTGACATGTGCCTCCCTCAAACCTTGTTGCGACGTTGGCACGCTACCCGTCTGATGTGAAACAAAAATTAAGTACCTTCATACAAACGGAATACTCTGCAGCCGTTCTCTTTGTGTTGTAAGTAAAGATCTCCAAAAAAGCAAGGTGCAGAAGAGTATGAACGTATGCAGTGTTCGAATGGGGAAAATACCCAGACACTAGTATACACATCTCCAAATGCGCAGTCTTGGGTAGACTACGGACGAGCCCAGAAACTGGCCACAAGTAGTTACCTCTGGGAGGGAGATTGACTCTTTTCAACCCCGTGCCCTTTTTGCACCTTTGTTACTATGCCCTCCGTGTGTTACCTATTTTTCGAAATTAAGTCTCTGTTAAAATAGAGATTCTCCTGAAAAGGGGAAACTTAAGAGCCAGATGATCACCTTCTGAGAGATGATGGCCCTGATGAGAGGAGCAAGCCCCTTGAAGAATGGACCCCGTGCGGGGGTCTCCTTGGAGCACTCTGAGTGGCAGCATGGCCGCCTTGTTGGTCAGTCTCCCTGCATGTCCTCCCCCCAGAAGGTCACCTGACTCTGAAGGGTGTTGGGTGGGAAGTGTGTGAGTTGTGTCAGAGGCGGCCTCGCCCAGGGATCTGAACCTTCAGAGCCTGTCCTGATACCCATCGTGTCATGTGAAAGTTTTAGCAGGTCCCTCTGGCTACAGTGGAACAACGGCTGGAGCAGGGCGATGACGAAGGAAGATAAAACGTCGTCCTGGCAAGAGAGGATAGGACTTTGTCCAGGGAGGCAGCAGAGAGCAGTGGCGGAATTCCGGGTTTACGTTTGTAGGGCGAGTTGACAGGATTTGCTGATGGTGTGTGAAGTCAAAGGCGGCTGCGGTTTTGGCCTAGGCAACCGGAGGGGTGCAGTTGGGCAAGACTGGGTGGGTCTGACCACGTGGGCTCAAGTACGGGACACCCAGGCAGGAGGGAGGTGAGCAGGGTTAGGTCTCATTGTCTTTTGCAGGGAAATGTGGTCCTGGAGCCAGCAACTCCTCCAGAGATTTTAGTCTGACTGCTGTTTGACAAGGAAATCCTTATGCCGGGACTGTGGCTCCTGAGGCGCCTTTGGCCTCTTCCCAGTTTGGCCAGTTCTGTAAACCTAGCCTGGAAGCCTGAGGGGAGAGGCAGCAGTGAGCCCAAAAAGGGAAGTCCCCTGCCTCCCTGGGCCCTGCTGGCCTGCTATTCGATGGTAAGGGTGGCTGAGCCCACAGAATGACTCCCAGATCGACAGCCTGGACGCCTGGCTTTGCCAAACTCCGTCATCTTGGGAGAAAATCACTCTGCTCTGTGTTTCCTTTTCTCTTCTTTTCTTTCTTTCTTTCTCTCTTTTTTTTTTTTTTTTAATAAACTTTGTATCTGCTTCCTTTTGAGTTTAAAGAAAAAGAAAGGGGTTTACTAATCCACATGAATGCTAAGGTTTCTTATGGCTTTGAAATATTGGGGTACTCGAGACTGGGGCCCTAAATCTTCAGTATGTGCCCTTAGGATAAGTTTGTGTTTCTGCCAAAGGAACTTGCCTGTCCTCTTGCAAGAGGGAGGCACACCTGCCCTGCCCGCGTCTCTAGGGTCTTAGCAGAGATCAGATGATCCACACTGGATGTAAGAGGGCTTTGAAAAGTGCCAAACAGATGCCCAGAGGCTTACTGCTAGGATTGTACAGGGTCTCTCAGACAAACAAGACGGAGAACTTCAAACTCTGAAAGCAGAACGTGAAGGGCTTCCTGTTGCTTAATCAAACGAAATGACCCAGAATATAAACTGAGATTAACATACACCTTCTAGATTAGGGCTAATCAGGGCCAGGCTGAGCAGATGCAGGGACAATCCCAGCCTGATTACTGTGCCTCAGCATTTAATCATCTCTCCTCCAAGGGCAGGAGGCCGACTTAGCTCATGCTGGCCTGCAAGCCGCCAGTCCCCTCCCCCTTCCCCTTCCGTGGACAGAAAGGGTCAGAGCTGCTGAGACGGTTTAATCTAATCCCATGCCAAAATGGCTGTGTGTGAGAGAGAGAGATTCTGAAATTCTAAAATCCCCACAGTAGGATGGTAATGCACTGATTTAAGGTGGAACCGCATGTAGAAAATAATGGAATTGGGATTTCGAGGCATTTGGGGTTATGGAATGACCCTGCATGTGAAATTCTGAAAAGCTCTGAAAAGCTTTTCGGGTATGTGGTTGCTGTTCCCAGTCATTCACTCTCGAGACAGCCTTGTGGAGGGGGGCATTCCATCACCCAGTTGCAGAGGCCAGATTTATTCCTCCCGATTGTGAGGTGAGATACAGAAGACGAAATCTTTATAAATGAGCCCCTCTTTGGATGAGTCCTGAACGCAGTCGTGTTTACATTACTGTTCTGTTGACTGGGAGCTCCTGGCTCCAAAACCGCCTAATCACCCTAGGACGGGGCCACTCCAGTCACCCTGTCTCCGGGAGGGACACCTGTGCGAGCTTCGAAGGCAAGTTTCTCTGTGAGTGCAGAAAACATTCATTGAGCCCCTGCTGATTGCTGAGGACTCTGAGTCCCTTACAGAGTTGACCGTCTTCTTGAAGACATGCACACAGTGCCTGTGAATGCGAGTGCTGCCTCCACGGAGGCCTGTACAGAGTGCTCAGGACCTCAGGAGAGAGGCTAAGGCCAGGGAGGAGAGACCGGCTGCCATGGAAGGAAGAATAGGAGCCCATTCAAGGAACAAGTCCAGGGCCATCACTGCAGGCACAAGGCATGCTTGTGTGCAGGTTGTGGAGGCCCAGTCAAGTGGTTCACCTGATGGGAGTGTACGGCGGGGGGAGAGGAGGGCTGGATACGTGGTCACTCGGCCTGAATGGAACAACAGGAGCTGACGTGAAGGGTTTAAATCCTGCAAAGAGATTTGGACCTCATGTCCCTTGGGCCAGTGAAGAATTGTGAAAGAAGGCAACCAGATCCATTTACGTTCAAAAGATTGTTCTAGCTAGAACAGTGGCAGCGAATACATATTTTTGCGTTCACACCTTTTTCCGTTTTATTCTGGAGCCAATCTCCCACAATACTAAAACTTTTAACGACAGTGTTGGACATGGATCCACATCCTAGGAAACAAAAACTTATCATAAATCAGAGATTTAACTCGGACAATTCTTGAAATCCCCACTGCCCGCCTTCTGATCCCGGCATGATTGTTCGCGGTGAGGAGGTCTCCTTGCTCAAAGTGACCCCTGCGTTTATGAAGTGTGCGACTTGTTCCCCAAGTTTGCAGCTTTTGGAACTGACTCAAGCTCAGAAGCAAGAGTAGAGAAATAAGACTGATCTTTGCTTCTAGTTTCAGTTGCTGTTTGCCAGCATGTGGCTTCTTTGCAGGATGACACAGGTGTCCTGGCTTGGCCAGTGCGCATTTGGGGTCACTTCATTAGTTTTGCCCGTTGTGACCAGAAGAGAGGACGAAGGCGATGACGATCGTGAATACACTGGAGCGATGGAAGGGGCCGTATGGTCTTCACACATACTCAGGCCAGGCCTGGAGTCTAGAAGCCAGGGCAGAGGGCCCAGCTGCACATGGCTGAGGCCAGTAATAGGCTCCCTTGGCCTATTGCCCTTCTGGCACATCTGGTACCTCACACCGTGGGAAACAGAACATGAACCAGAGCCAACCCTGGCCTTGAAGTAGCCCTCTGTCAAACAGCAAGGTCTATCCACGCGCACTGACCGGGCCACGCCAGAATACGCACTACTGTCCTGGTGCTTGCTGAGAGTCCAGAGGAGGCCACTCTCAAGTATCGACTGGGGCTGGGATGGGGCCAGCTTCCGAGAGGAGGGACCACTGAGCTGGTTTTTAAAGGGGAAGGTGTGGGGAGTGAGGGAGTTCCCAGTGGTGAACAACTTGAGCAAAGACTTAGAGGAAGGAGCGTGCCGCTGGGCAGAAAATGAGAGTAGCCGGGATAGCGCCCGAGCACGGAGTACCTGTGTTGGAGAACGTGAGCCCGCAGAGCTAGGCCCGGGCAGAGCATGAGATGTCTTGAATGCCATGTCCAACAGGAGCATTTTTTTAATAGGCTCTGGGAACCTTTTGAACGTGGAGTTTGAAGAGTTTGAGATAGAGGATTGATGTGGGATGGGAAGCTGTCTCAGGTGGCAGGGAGGGGGAACTGAAAGAGGACTGGGCAGAGACAGTTTTTTGTGTTTTTTTAATGTTTATTTAGCTAGTCTACAGGACAATATTGGTTTCAGCAGTAGAGTTTAGTGATTCATCATTAAATGTAACACCCAGTGCCCATCACAACAAGTGCCCTCCTTAGTATCCATCTAGCCCATCCCCCTGCCCACCTCCCTCCATCAACCCATAGTTTGTTCTCTGTCAGTAAAAGTCTCTTGCGGTCTGTTAACCCCTCTTCTCTTTCCCCCCTCTTCCCATTTATTCATCTGGTGTGTTTCTTAAATTCCATATGTGGGTGAAATCATACGGTGTCTGTCTTTCCCTGATTGACTTTTTTTCTCTTAGCACAATACATTCCGGGTCCATCCACATTGTTGCAGATGGCTGGTTAGACACATTTAAGAGCTGTATGCGAAGTCTAGATGAGGGAAATTGAGCCCCACAGCGTTCTGGGGTCAGTGCCTGGCCCTCAGCCTGCTCTCCTTTCAGCCTAGCGTGCAAGTGTAGGCTGGCCTCTTCTGTGGGAGCTCCATTCCTGTTAATGCACAGCAGCCTGAGCCCAGATTTCCTAAAATGACTGTCACCAAGCAAAACATCAAGCCCATTTCATGTTGTATCATCAAATACGGATGTCTAAACTGGCAAGATTTTCCTCTAGAACACAGAACATTGTTAAAATAACATTTTATTTGGGTTTTTTTTTTTTTTTTTTGGCATTAGAAAATATTCTGATAAAACATCCCTTTTTAAAATTTTTATTTTCAAAAAAGTGATACGGTTTTAAATGTCAATAAAAGGGAGGCGACCTTTCATGCTCTTTCTGGTGTCTTTACTGCTCTAAATAATAGTCATCTCATTAGTCCTTGAGTTGAGACATGATTGCAATTTCCTGGTAACCCAGTTTGTATGTTTATATTACCGTAACTACATCGAAATTGTTCACTGCTAAGACAAGTATATTATTACGGTTACCACTTGCTTTATTCCTTCTGATTTTTAGGCAGTAATCATCAGTTCTACCCCCTTCTGGAAGACCCCTCTGAGTCCTCGGCCCCATGTGGTGGTGCCAGTCCTGCCTGTCTGTCCTCCCAGGCATGCCGCACAGCTCTGGTCCTGGGTCCCTCATCCTTCCCCAGAGCTCTTCTCAGTGATTCTCTGTTTTTCTCTCTCACTGCTGTGCAGCACCTCCTTCAGAACCTCCCGAGAAACCATGGAGGGGTGACCAGCTTCCAGACCCCCCCACACATCTGAAGATGTCTTTCTCCTGCCCACACACCCTGTCGAAAGGGGTGTCATTTCATGGGCAGGGAACCCAGTTCTCCCTGAAGGCATTTTCTCCCAGACACTTGAAGGCGTTTGCTTCATCTAGCTTCCAGGTTTGCTTTTGACAAGTCCCATAATATTCTGACCCCTGGCTCCTTGTCTAGGACTTTTTTTTCCGTTCTGGAATTCTTCAGGGTCCTTGCTTTATCCCTCATGTTCTGAAATTTTGCAAAGATGTTCCTTAGAGTCTCGATCTTTTGTCATCTTTTCTGCTGGGTATCTCGTGGGCCCTTTCTATCTGAAATGCATGGTTTTCAGTTCTAGAAATTTATTTACAATGTATCTGATAATTTCCCACCTTCTGGTTTTTTTACCCTCTGGCATCCTGTTTCATCAGAGGTTGGACTCCTTTGGCCTCCTATTTTTCTCTCCTCCTTCCCATCTTTTAACCTTTTCTACTTTGTGAAAAACGTCCTTGATTTCTTCATCTTCTGCTTTCTTTAGAATGTATTTCATCTGTTAGATTTTTCATCCTAAATTTTTTTTCATACACCTTTTTAAGAAAAGCATCCCATCTTTATGCTACAAATCTCTTCTCTCTCTGAAGATACTAGAGTTTGGGGGCTTTTGTTTTCCTCTGCCCCCAGCATTGGGCATTGTCTGCAGCTCTGTTCCCGATGAGCTAGCGCCTCGGGGAAAGCAGGGCAGAGCTAGGTGGTCTATAGGCCCGGGGATGGGGGTGAGTGTTTTCGGTGTCTTCCCCCGCCGCTGCCCCACCGACAGATATCATGACAGATAGCACTGTGGTCTTTTCCCGGGCCTCTCCAGGTCCCTTTCTCAACACAGTGGTGGAACTTCAGATGTCCTGTCAACAAAGGTCTGGGTGTCTGGGTGTTGGAATTGGTGGGAGCTACTGATCCAGTCAAGCTGAATACACACTTTTAGCCAATTCCCGTTTTCAGCCTCGTCTCTCAGTACAGTAGTGAGAGCTACATGTCCCGCGCCCTCCGTGAACACGGGACTGGCTTCCGCGTCTCTGATAAGTCAGAACCACTTTACGTGTGCTTTTCATCTTCAGAAAACGTGTTGACATCCTTCATTTATATCCTTTCCCCTCCCCTTAATTATTTAGTTTTAAGAGGACGAGGAGCTTGATATGTACGTTAATTCTGCCTCATTTAACTGAAGATCCTTTTTTTAAAAAAGATATGTCCTATAAAACGATCAACTTTTCGGGGCACCTGGGTGGCTCAGTCGGTTAAGCGTCTGACTTTGGCTCGGGTCGTGATCTCGCGGTCCATGGGTTTGAGCCCCGCATCGGGCTCTGTGCTGACAGCTCAGAGCCTGGAGCCTGTTTCGGATTCTGTGTCTCCTCCTCTCTCTACCCTTCCCCTGCTCACACTCTGTGTCTTTCTGTCTCTCAATAATAAATAAACATTAAAAAAAAAAAAGATCAACTTTTCTTATGAAGGACTGCCGTTTTTCTGAGATCACATGCTTCTTCCTTTCTTTGTAGTTAAACCTTCCTTTCTACTGTGAAATGATAGTGATATTAGGAGACAGCTGGGTCTTTTCAAATTGCCCCAAAATTGTATTTTAAAATTGTAGTGGTCTGTGGCTCTAAAATCAAGAAAACCATGCCCTAAGCATTTTTTTTCAAATAAGTGAACACTGAAGGGAGGGGGCGGTGGCCAGAAAACAGGATAGGATTGAGGGAGACATGTTTTTAAGCTGAGAGAAACTCGAGCATAGGCAGACAGGCGATTTAAGAAGTCAGTAACAGAACATCAAAGGAAATTAATGGCAGCCTCTCCTAGAGGAAGGAGGCAGTCAGCAGGGATGGGCTGGGGAGGAGGGTTCACACCTGACCGGCCTGGCTTCCTAACGGTGGAGGCAGGCAGGGTCATCTCCTGGCAAATTGGGGAGACCCTGCCCTGGGGCATGTTTCCACAATTTTTTTCAAACTTCCCTTTCCTGATAGTCTATCTTAAAGAATTAAAATGGGTAAGAAGAGGGATGTATTTATGCCTGTGCAGTCGGTGTGCGACTACAAGAGGCTGGACAGCGGTGCCCTGAAGGGCTGGGGTTGCCTGCCCTGTCCAGCCGGCATCTGGGAAGCTGAGCCCGATCCCCACCAACAGTCTCCCCTTTGTCTCCCCAGGACTGGTCCAGATCCCTGTGAGCATGTACCAGACTGTGGTAACCAGCCTCGCCCAGGGCAATGGGCCGGTGCAGGTGGCCATGGCCCCTGTGACCACCAGGATATCGGACAGCACAGTTACCATGGACGGCCAGGCTGTGGAGGTGGTGACGCTGGAACAGTGACATGCGGCCATACCATGGCGTCGTTTTCTAGTCTACTTCAAAATTTTTTACACGTTTGCAGAGGTGCAATCAAATGGAATTAAGTCTCTCGACTTTGGAAGAAAAGTTTTGTTAACCTTTTTTTTAAAAAGGAAGAAAGGCAGTGGGTTTTGGAATTGCATTTTTTAAAGCACCACTCTTGATTTTCTGGGATTGGTGGAATAAGATACTGTGTTGTCAGTTTCACTGTCCCGAAAAAGCCAAATTGTGGCAGGACCTCTTTCTGCAGAAACATGTGTGTATACTTATGTGTGTGTATGTGTGAGTGTGAATATATGTATATGTGTACATATGGATATACACATTTACATATATATAAAGTATATATATATGTATGTATGTAGATATATATATATATATATATATATATGAAACCCGCATGGAATTATCTATATGAAATCAAGGTGAGCTGTGGAAAAATATAATTCACCCAGTTTAGTGGGTGTAGGGTACGTGGCCAGACACAGTCACCCGGTTTTTGTTCATACCAGGGTCATGCGTTGAGCTACTGACAAACTCAGGCGGAGGTGACCATGCCCTTCACCAAAGCTGCCTCCCAGTGGCCACCCAGAACTCTCCCTGCTGGACTCACCTGAAGAAGGAGGTTCCAGAATGGGGTGGGGTCCAGAAATTGTGTTTGCAAGGTCCAAGGGCCTCGTGGTCTGGCAGCTGAGATGCTCCTCGGGCTGGCCCAGGTGCTGACCTTGCCACAGGCAGGTGAATGTCCTTAAAGCTCCAGGCCGGGACGAGAGGGTTTTCCTCAGCCTCCCATCTCCTCCCCTTCCCAGGAAGTCGTCTTGATCTCATGACTATTAAAATATTGCTCTGGTTTTAAGGTCAGTCTCCTGAATTGGTCATGTATATGAACTGAAGGTAACAGAAGTATTAAGGGTTTTTTGGAGCGCGTGCGCGTCAGGTGTGCCTGGGGGTGTGTGCTTGGAGGGGAGAGAGTGGGAGGGGGAGGGGAGGGGTTGGAAGGGGAAAGGAAGGAGGGAGAGAAAAATCTTCAAAGACCAGGGCACACCAATGGGAGCAATTTTTTCCCTTCCAGTACGTTTCTGTAGCTTCACAGAGGAGACTGGAACTGACAGGGCCACCTGGCTCCTCCTACTGCGGGACCTCAGAAGAGAAAGGGACCTAGGATGTTTCCTGCACCCCGGCTCAGGCCCTGATTCAGAAGGGACCCTGCAGTTTTCCCAGGCTCCTCCTGGTGGGTCAGGCCCCACAGCTTCCTCCTCACAGGTGCCGACTGGTCTGGGTGTTCTCTGTAACTGTTAAATTCTGTGATTTCTCAGCTGCAAGCCCTGAGTCTCCAGTGGCTAAATTCACCTGACTTCTCGACAGGCCAAATCTCTGCTCCTTGAGTACAGGGACAACTCTTCCTCCCTCCTCCCGGGCCCCCCATGTGTGATCGTGTATTTAAATGTGTTTTTTTTTAATGCGACATTAAAAGATTCTTCACGTCTTGCTCAGCCTTTGAGAAAAGTTTCAGATTCTTGTATTTGCTTGTTTTATATAAAATTATCTAATGTTCTTTGTATGTTTTTTTCTGTACGTAATAGGGGGAGGGAAGGGAAATTTACATATAAACAGTCCTAGTTCTACAACTTGTTATTTTTTTAATTATTATTTTTTATCGTCATTGTGAAGCTGTTCAGGGGCTTTAAAGTCCGTGTTCCATTGTGGTGAAATAACCTCCTAATAGTTTGAGAAATTGCCAAGAAGAAGAAAAGCAAAACCCAAGTAGCAGAGCATGGATTCTGTGTTGTTTCCCATTCTGTCTATTACTGCCTCATTCAATAAATAGTTTAAAATGTGGCAACAGGAAGTGGAATGTTCATCTCTATAGGAGCACTTGGCCTCTTAGAACTCTTTTGGGGTGGCCTGTTCTGCTTTGTAAAAGGTGCTTGTAACTCAAGCTCGGTGGTCCTTGACTGGTGCTCTGTGGCGTTGTGGAGGCCTCTAAGGAGAGTGCTAGGACAGGGCCAGGGCCTCCTGGCCGGCGCCCGCCTCCAGAGCAGCTTCACTGAGTTCGTTTTATAAACTGCTGTCCTGGGGGTGCAGGGCAGGGAGGGGGTTTGGGATCTAGTTTGAAAAACCCTAAAGATAGTTTGAAAACTCTACTCTGGAGTTCTTTAAGGGTTAATTGCATTCCACATTAAAAATCAGGATGCATGATGGTGCCTGTCCATCAGGGTTCCCTCCACGTGAGTGTTGTTCAGTATTGCAGTGGATTATCCTTCTTGAAGCAGAGGCCTCAAGCCATTAATTGTTCCCTTAAGTCCTCGCTCCTTGGGTTCTGTCACGGCTCACGTGGCGACCGCCATCTTTCCAGCCGTGCCTCCTCCCACAGCCCCCAGCTTTAGGCCATTGGTTTTGAACCTCTGTGTTTGTGGCCACTCTGTGCCTCAGCCTAGAATGATGCCCTCCTCGCTGTTGCCATCACCCCCTTCCCGGTTGCTGGATGTTGAGGTCAGTTTCGTGATAATGATTTAAATGGATGAATGGAGAAGACAAGATGTTTTCCTTGATGACTGACAGCGGCTCAGTAAAACCAGCGCCACCTCTACCTCTTCCTGAACAAACGACACACTGTTGGCTGCTTGCACTAGAGGGTGAACAGAGAGGATTGACTGCAGCCAAATCGACCAAACGTCATTGCCATTGACCACCCAGGAACAGCGGGTTATCTAGAGTACCTCCTAATGGGGCCGGCATCTCTCTGGAGGTGCCTTACTGCACAGTGCGTTCTGTTTGCCTGGCAAGACCCGGGTGCTGCCTTTTCCACAGCATATGTTGAAAACTGTCTTTGGAGCTGATGGAGACCTTTGCTTTCATTGCTGCCTGAGTTACCACCAGCGGCGGCTACAGGGACCAGGTAGGTAAGGTCGCTAAGTGAAGTGGGAGCTGCTGGGGAGGGGAGGTGCCGCAGAGTGGAGAGCGTCTGTCCAAAGGGAGCAGCCTCTCCTGAGTGCCCAGAGATTGCCACCAAGTGGAAGGAATATGGGCCCTAGAGGCCCCATCTTCATAATTTTCCAGAGACGATGGGGAATCCAGATTGGTGTACGAATCTCCTGATTTCAACAAATCAAAAATCCTTCACATATTCTGCAGGGGAAAAAAAAACAAACACCCGTAGACCAGATCTGGCCCATGTGTCAGTTTTGTTTAACTTGGTGAAACCCTGCCATGTGCCAGATGAATACAGCCTTGGCAGGTGCCCATGGGAAACACGATGAGAGGAGACCTCTTGTGTGAACGGATTGCTGCAGCCCAGGGTGATAAGGGGACATCTGGATGGAGTGTTGCCGCAGAACAAGTTCCCTTGTCTCTTCTTATCTCCTTGAGGGTCCTCTGCCTAAAGTAGCTTATCATCCAGGTAGCAAAGCTCTGGTGCTCACAGAAACTAAGACTGGGCTAGGAATTCTTGGCTGTACATCCTACGTCTGAGAAGATACTGGCGATGCTGGTGACCACTGGAGTTTTCTGAACTCAGATGAGTGAGCTGAGAACCAGAAGGGCAGGGAAGAGAAGGGGCTCTCACTCTAAGCTCAGGCTGCCAGTGCACCCTGGACCTCACTCAGACCCAAGCCAGGCTCATCTTCAGCTGCTTCGCATGTGGAAAAGGGCCTCCTTCCTGCCTACCTGCAGCCAGTCCCCGTCCCTCCTCCATAATGCCCCCATTATGTGGGTGTGGCACCGGGGTGGTGCCCGGCCTTGGGGTGTCCACACCAAAACTGAAGCTTAATTATTGGAAAGAGAGCCCACATTTCCTCTCTCATCCCTGCCTCGATGGGCTGTGGGTCAGGTCATCAGCCCAAGTCAGCCTGTGGCCTCAGCACAGCTCACCCTCAGATGCCAGAGTCAAGGACACCCCTCAGTGCACTCCCACCCAGCCTCTGCTGTTTGCTCCTGCTTGGCAACTCTTGAAGAAGATCCACTGGGGATGGTGGAGGGAGCACAGAGGGGCAGGTAGGACTTAAGGACAAGACTCTGAAATAGCTAGGCAGAGTAGGTTCTCCCCACCTGCTATCCCACTGCCAGTGCTGCTGGGCCCCTGAGTTAAGTCCCCAACTCATTCTGAATTTGAGTTTCTCCCTTCTGAAAATTGCTGGGGTGTTAGCAAATATTTATCAACTACTGGTGTCTTGGGAGTGTATTTCTACAGAACAGGGAAATTACCCATCTGCAGAGGGGGAAACCAGGGTCCCCCTGAGAACCTAGGACTTACCCAGGGCCATCTTGGGAGGCAAGGACAAGCCTGTGTCCCAAGCCCATGTCACCAGCCCTGTCCAGAGGCTCTCCTAGCTCTTGTTTAGGAGAACTATGGCTTGTCTGCAGTTAAGAGTATTTATATGGTAGCAATAATAACAGTTAACGCACAGCCCTTACAATGTGCCTTCTTCTGTTTTAGAGATTTACCTATAGATTACCTTAATCTTTACAAAGTACTGTTATTATCCCCACTTTACACATGAGCAAGCAGGTACAGAGGTTAAGTTGAAAGTCGCTTATTTAATATTTGGGAGAAAAGGCTAGAAACTATCGTCCCAAACTTAAGGCATTTGTAATTAAAGTATGATTTTTTTTAAAGTAGGCTCCACGCCCAATGTGGGGTTGAACTGATGACGATGAGATCAAGAGTCGCACACTCTACCAACTAAGCCAGCCAGGCACCCCTAAGGCACTTGTAATAACAGTCGTTGGTGCAACTTAAATTAATTGGGCCTGAACTCAGATTTTCTTCTGAGTTTATCTACCCTTTAAGAAACTAGTGTTCTAACTAGCAGTAACTAAAAGGCTGCTCTGAGCAGGACACTGCAAAATGCTGTCCACCTTTACTTCGAATCCTCTCCGCAACCCTGTACGGAGGTGAGATTTCATTTTATAGGTGCGGGAACTGAGATGGCAACTTCACAAGGTAATTGCAGAACTAGTGAACCGGAATCTGTCTCTAGAAGTTCCGCTCTTGGTACCAACCACTCAGGGGGCAGGTGTCGGAAAACCAGCTGCACATCTGGATTCTCATTTTTAAAGAAACCTGCAGGTGAGTCCTGAACTTAGCCCACGTGCAGCCTCAGAGGTCCCTGCTTTCTGACTGTGCCATGGTGGCTGTCCAGGGCTTGTCACACTGGAGGAGCAGCCTCCCAGCCCCTGGACCTTTTCACCACGTGCACTCACACAGGCGAACACACACAGGAACTTGAACACAGCAGACTCTCGACGTCTCATCAGACGAGTGACCTTAGTTTCCAGTGGCTCCTTAATCAGAGAATTCAAGGAACCTAAAACATCCATTCCCACACATTCTCATTACACGCGAAAACCCAGTGTTAACGTTGTTAAATAATTTGATGTGAAAATAATGTTGACGCTATTCCCAAGAAGAATCTGGTCCTGTGAGATCCTGCCAGGGATGAAGGGTAGTGAAGACACTGGTGCCCGAACACCTTCTTGGGTGTGAGAAGTTACATTGTCTTCGTGAAACGTCCCAGGGCCCAAATGCTAGAGAGAGATCAGTTGATGTTAAAACCCAAGGAGCTCTGAGCAAGGAGGCCAAGCTAAACCTTGGCAAAGTAGTTGGATTGTGAAGTAGTCAGTTGGGCCAAAGCCCCATACAGTCTTTGGCTCCTCAGTGGCCTCGCATGGAAGAGAATTTTAAAGCTGGAAAGGACACTAGCCACCACCCCTCATTTAGGCTATGAAGATTAAAGCCTAGAGGCATAGAAAGACTCAGGACCACATGAGTGTAGCATTGCACCCAGACTTCGGACTCTTGGCCGGGATCCTACCCACACTGAACTCTGAGCTCCTCCTGCCCTGGCCTTGCCATCTAAATTCTTAAAACCTTAGAATTTAGGGGTGCCTGGCTGGCTCAGTCAATACGGCATGCAACTCTTGACCTTGGGGTTGTGAGTTCAAGCCCCACATTAGGTGTAGAGATTACTTAAAAAAAATTTAAGGTAAAAAATAAAACCTGAAAATAATCTATGCCTACGTATCCCCTTGCCAGAACTATTTTCATAGAGAACAATAATTAAGCCAAATAAATTAATCTGAGTCTGAAATTTGCCAGAATTTACCAAAATTGTTGCAGAAAAGAGCCATAAAGGGATACTTTGGTGGGAGAGGCAAAAAATATGGTTTTAATTCACAAGAGAAAAGAAAGACATCACATAATAGGATTCTTTACCCTAGCCCTCAGGCTTCTCATCTGTGCGAACAGTGGGTAATGAACAATTCAGGGGACCCTATCACCAAGGTGCAGTGGTCCAGGTGACGTCCCTTGCTTCTAGTGAATTAGCTCAGTCAAGTACAGATAAGCTGCACGGAGCTGAGATGGTCCAGGCTGTGAGTCCTGGCCTCAGTTTCCTCCTGTGCTCGCTGGTCCCAACACCTCTGGCAGAGCCCAGCCCACCTGCCCAGACTGAATGAGATGACGCCAGAAAGAGCCTGGTGCCCGCTGGGCACCAAAACCTTTCTGGTGTGAACAGCAGAACCCAGAGGTGCCAGAGTAAAGATGAGCTGCGAATGGAGCCAAAGATCTGTGTCTTCCAGGTCAAAGTTCATCCAAACTCCTGGCCCAACTCTGAGCCTTGGTATCAGGAGACCACGGACAACTGAGGTCACGTGTCTGCCTCTGGGCCAATCAGCAATGGCCGGTGAGATTGAGGGCGGTCTACTTCCCAGATAGAGAAGCTGGTGGAATGCTGGTCCACCTAGTGTTGATTGCCATCATTTCCACGCAACCTGTGACAACCCGGGGACAATGAAGCTGGGATCCTAATAGCTTCCCTGCTGTCTCACGTTGCCTCTACCAAAGAACCCTCTTAGGTCTTTGAATGTCTGGAGTCAGTAAATTAGGAGGTCACTGGGGTAACTGTGCCCCATCTGCACAATCCCACCATCCCAATAATCTCACAGTGGTTAAAAATAACTTTATTGAGATGATTTACATGCCAGTCAGGTAATCCGTTTTAAAGTGAGCATCTTGGTGGGGCGCCTGGGTGGCGCAGTCGGTTAAGCGTCCGACTTCAGCCAGGTCACGATCTCGCGGTCTGTGAGTTCGAGCCCCGCGTCAGGCTCTGGGCTGATGGCTCGGAGCCTGGAGCCTGTTTCCGATTCTGTGTCTCCCTCTCTCTCTGCCCCTCCCCCGTTCATGCTCTGTCTCTCTCTGTCCCAAAAATAAATAAACGTTGAAAAAAAAATAAATAAAAAAAAAATTTATAAAAATAAAGTGAGCATCTTGGGGCACCTGGGTGGCTCAGAAGGTTGGGCATCAGACTCTTGATCTCTCAGCTCAGGTCTTGATCTCAAGGTCCTGAGTTCAATCCCGCTTAGGGGTGGAGCCTTCCTGGGCTGGAGGGGGCGGGGGAGGGAGGGCGCTGAACAGCTCAACAATCTTTAGTGTGTTTACAAAGTTGTGGGACCATCACATAATCTAATTTTAGAACACTTTCATCATCACCCCCCAAAAGGTTATTTTTAACACTTACCCCAAAAAAGAACTTGAAGGTTATATATAAAAGATACATGCGATGAAATAAGGAAATGGGAATGAGAAATCAAGACCAAATAAAAGGAGGCCACGCATTTGCCAAGGTGGAGCCAACATTGGTGATTTGATGAAGTCTCCTTTTAGCTCTGCTCTTGACAAAGAAGTCCTGTTACCAGAAGAAAGGAACAAATCATCAGTTACTCAACAGAAACAAAGCACTAAATCCTTTTTTTAAAGTTTGAGGGAGCTCACAAGTTATTTTACATTCAACATCTGCTACATTTTTCCACCCCAAACGATAGCTTTGATTACTTCCTTAGGCTTTTAAAGCCTTGAGCATTGCTTCAAAACACCTCAATTTTGAAGGTATTTTGGGAGGATCTAAACTAAGGTGGCAGTTAAGTGTCTATTCAGAGATCATTAACTATCCAAGGAAAGGGTAGGCAAGAGGTAAGTGTGGGGAGCTGTTATCAATCAATGAGCCATTTGAAATGGCCCCTTCCCAGTCCTTGGAGACCTGCAGGGAATGGGAGGAGCATTAAGGTCATTGGCCTTGAGGAAAGTGCTTTGCTATTATATCTGCCTTCCCTTTCCATCTTCCCTGCCTGCCCGTCACCATCCACCCCCACCTCCCCAATCTTGGAGGATCTGGAGCAAGAGGACAGAGGGTAGGTAGCTGACTACAAAGCAGACCATACTGCCAATCAAACACTGTGGGTCCCGGAGCTTGGAAGAAGGTGGAGTGGAACTCGAGTCTGAGACTGAAGCTTCAAGGGAGTCTGGATTTAATGATGAATCATGTTTATACAGTTACGGAATTCACTCAATATGTAATTAAGGAACTAGAAGAGTCAACAGAACATGGTCGAGGTAGTGAGTGTGGAAAATAAAACCACACTGTGTTCAAACTCACCAAGGCAAGATGCCTTTGCCTTTGTAAAGAGAGAAGACACTTGAAACGTGGGTTCGGGGCACTTGAGTGGCTCCATTGAGTGTCCAACTCTTGATCTCGGCTCAGGTCATGATTTCATGGTTTGTGAGATCGAACCCGCATCAGGCTCTATGCTGACAGCACAGAGCCTGCTTGGGATTCTCTCTCTGCCCCTCCCCCACTGTATCTCTCTCTTTCAGAATAAACCGGATGGCTTAGTGGGTTAAGCATCTGACTTCAGCTCAGATCATGATCTTGCGGCTCATGAGTTCGAGCCCTGCGTCAGGCTCTTTGCTGACAATTCAGAGCCTGGAGCCGGCTTTGGATTCTGTCTCCCTCTTTCTCTGCCTCTCCCCACTCGTGCTCTGTCTCTCCTCTCTCTCTCTTTAAAAATAAACTTTAAAAACCAAATAAATAAACTGTTTTTAAAAGTCTGTTTCTTGATTAAAAAAAAAAAAACAGGTGGGTTCACCAGTGGCAGTGAAGGGCTGGATCTCTTTCCCATGAGGGGCACCTCTGTGCATCTCCCCTCCCCCATAACCTCCACAGGAAGTTGTCCTTCCTCTCCTGGTCCTAAAGGTGCCTGGCCCCATCAGGCCCCCATGCCACCTTCCCAGGATTGCTAAGGAGGCAGAAGACTGGCTCCCAGAAGCTGGGGACCTCCAGTGCTGCTGGGGGTGAAGGACGCATACAGGAGACCCTCCAGAAGTATCTACTGATGGGCTAGGCAAGAGCCATGGTCGGGAAAAGGGAGCCTTCATTGCCGCCTCCATCACTATCCCTTAGACCTGCTGCCTCTTCTTCCACCGGACATCTCACCCTGAGAAACCCCAGTGGAGCCAGTGCAGCGGGGAGGCCTGAAAGGTTCAAGTCAGGCTTCAGCCAACACTTAATGGCAGAGCTTTGAGAACCTTGCATGGGACAGATCCACCGACAAAACCGCACTGCCCACCAGCCATGCCACTACAGTTTTTGGCTTTCCAGTATCTGCTGGTTGAGAAAAGACACATCCCCTATGGATCCAAAGTTCTTCAATTAATTTGCAGTTTGTTCGCAACAGCCTTTACGTGCATGTCAAAAGCTGTGCGCACGTGAGCTGAATAATGCCTAGGTCACAGCCCAGGAGCTGAGGGAGATGTAAGCCACCTGCACTTGGGCAAGGAAGCAGCTTCAGCGTAAAGCGACGTCTCACACAGCGACAAAGCATCTGGTCCAGCCCCCATCTGAGGCGGCCACCCACCCCAGCACCCCAACGCCTTTGCTGGAACATCTCCGGGGACGGGGAGCTTGCCCATCCTAAGTCACAGCCCGACGGACCAGTAAGGAAGTTCTGGGAGGCAATCTGCCTCTCTGTAAAACCTACTCACTGCCTCTGCAGTCACAGAGAATTATGAAGGTCCCCTTTCTTCCAAATAATTGAAAACAGCCTTCACATTCCCACCCAAACCTTTTCACGGCCAAAATCTCCAGTTCCGATTTTTCCTGGAGATTGGTCAGCTGTTTCCAAATATAAAGTGGACCAGATTTCCTGAATGATCCTCCCAGTGAAAACCAAAAAAGCTGAATTTTAAAACTTTTTTTATTTTTTTTTTCTAGTAATCTCTACAGCCGATATGGGACTTGAACACACAACCCCGAGATCAAGAGTTGTATGTTCTTCCAACTGAGCCAGCCAGGCACTCTTAAAATACCTCTTTTATTTTTTAATTTTTTTTTTTTTTTTTTTTTTTTTTTTTTTTTGAGAGGAAAAGAGACAGAGGTGAGCGGGGGAGGGACAGAGAGAGAAGAACACAGAATCTGAAGCAGGTTCCAGGCTCTGAGCTGTCAGCAGAGCCTGACATGGAGCTTGAACTCACAAACCCCAAAATCATGACAAGCTGAAGTCAGGATGCTTAGCTGACTGAGCCACAGGCAATTATGTAATCCTCAGAAGAGCATGTGGGTACCCGAAATGTCACTGGTCCCAGCTCGCCGATGCAGACCCTCTGAGGAGGGTACCAGACCCTGACCAAGGTACAGACACAGCCTACTCACCTCCCGTGACCCGCTGCTGTCCCTCCCTCAATGCCATCTCAGGTGAATGTGTGGCCAACCAAAGTCACCAGATCTTTCTGCCTTCATTTCAGTAGTCCGGTCTCCTCCATTCTTACCCTAGTACAACTGAGGTTTCTTCCTCACCTAAGCACAGGATTTTCACCTCTTGAGATGTCAACTTGCTTCTAACTTATTCTACCCTGGGGGTTCTTGGCCTCTGCTCTATTGATATTTGGAGCCTATTACTCTGTGGCGTCCTATGCATTGCAGGCTCTTCAACAGCATCCCTGACCCTCACCTACTGGAGACTAGTAGCAACCCTCACCTCCAGTTATGACAATCAGGTGTCTCCAGATATTGCCAGATGTTCCCCAGAGGGGCAAAACTCACCCCCCTCCACTCCATTGAGACTGCTGAGGGACACCATCAGGCAAGCTAAGGGCAAAGCCCGAGCCAGCACCCCCCCACCCCCGCCCCCACAGGTGGGATATGTGTGATATTCCTCAGGCACTCCTGGCTGCCCAAGAACAAAGGAAAGGAAAGAAAACAAATGGTTAACTGATAGAGATCACAGTCATCCTGGACGAGCCTCCATCAGTTTGCAAATGTCTTAGTGAATTACAAGAAAAAGGCAATCTTATCAATAGCCGAATCTCCGGTAACCTGTAGACTCAGTTTCCTGGAGCCCCAACATCACCCCTCGGTAGTGATGTGAGGGAAAGGCAAGACAAGACGGAAATGGCAGGTAAAATTAAATTTCCTTATAACCTGCAGCCCATTGACTAGTACTTGAGGCAAATACAGAGTATATAACATTTCTCCAGGAAGCCCCTGCCATCCTAATGTTAATGTCTTGCTAGAGGAAAAACCACCTTGGCTTGACAAAAGCAAGGCCTCAGGTATCTTAGGAGTCCTCTAGCATATCAAAGTCCCTCCGGAGGCCTCCTTTTTGTCTTTACCTCTCCCAGTTCCAAAGTACATAAGCAGTCACTCTTCACAGCCCCAGCGCAGCTCTTCCTGCTCGCAGGTCCTGTCCCATGCTGTAACAAAATCACCATTTTGTACCAAAGAAGTCTTCGGGAATTCTTTCTTGGCCATGGGCTCCAGACCCCAAGAACCCGACCACCATCACCCCAAAACCTCATCAAGACCACTGTTCTGTACAGACCTGGTTGTGTCAGCCACATGCTGTATCCTGGCAGCAAATGGGCACAGAGAGAACAGGATCCTACCTTGGCACGGCCATCCTTCAGCCCGGACACAGACTGGGGGGCGGTTCCCAGGCTTCTCCATCTCCCCTACTCCTGCTCTGGCTTGTTCCTTCGCCAGGAGCTGCTGCTGCCTGCGTCTCTCCCCAGACCTTCTCTAAGGCTCAGTGCAGGTGCTGCCTTGAAAGCTCACAGGCTCCCCGCTGCCCCGGGGGCCATTCCTGATTCCAGGCCCAGCACCTCGCACCATCTGACTGCTTGCACCTGCCTTCTGTCCACACTGCCCCGCTTGAGCTCTACATAGGCCCATGGGCCTCTAGCAAGCCCAGGCCTTCACCATTAACACCCAACAGGATTATCAGTCAACTCATGGCACCTGACTTCTCTCTGCATTAAGGCTGGTCTTCCCGGGAAGCCTGTCACACATGGTTTCAATGGACACTGAGCTCAGAAAGCTGCCAGACCTAAAAGAGGTGGGGTCCCTGCCACCTCAGTCCTCAGGCCAGAGCCATCTGCCAGGCCCTGACCCTGGGGCAACACTTCCCTTTGACCTTGGCGTGGGACGGCCGGGGGGGGGGGGGGGGGGGGGTGGGGAGTGTTGTTGAGGGTCTTTTACATTCCTGGGGAACTGGGACTCTGGAGGTGACCAGGAATGGTAGAGGTGTCCAAGATCACAGAAATCAATCCCTACAGGATTCCAGGACCTCCCAGTCCCATGCCAGGCACCTACCATGTGGTCCCAAGCGCACAACTATGAGTGAGAGAGCCTGGCCCTCGAACAGCTTTGAGCTGATGGAGAAACAGACCCACCAACATGCTTTCAAGTGAGACAGCCAGGGCCGGGCCCAGGGAAGGCTGTGCCCTGGGCACTGAGGCAAAGGGAAGGTGGCTAGACATGGACATTGATGGAATCTCCTAGCAGAGCATGAGAAGCTGGGTGGGGGGGGGGGGGGGGTAGGGGGGTGGTGAGAAGGGGGCAGACTGCCTAGTAGGCAGGGTCCCAAAAACCAGGTAAGGGGCTTGGCTTTATCCTGGTGGTAGTGGAGCAGGGAGGGTTTGTCACGGTCAGATTAGTGCACGGGACAGTCAGGAGAGAACGCGGAGCCCAGCAGGGAGCCAGCAGTGGTGGTGTCCGGGCCTTCCCTGCTGGCCCTGGTTCTGCCTCCACCTCCCTCAGCAACCATGGCCCCCCAGACTGGGGCAAGAACCCCTGAGGTGGCTACCAGGACCCCCACGGAGGCCAGTGTCCCAGCCAGCTCCCTGCCCCCTGGTTCAGAGCAGCGATTCACTGCTCTGGAGGCAGATGGCCAGGGCTCAAATTCCCTGCTTCTCACCAAGGTCAAGGTGCTTCATGTCCTAACCCCGGCTGGCCCGCACTTGTGAGGATTAATTGAAATCATGAAAATACTGCACACAGCAAGTGCTGAAAGATCAGTAGCTTTAACCACGACTAAACCTGTCCAAAGCCCCCCAATTTCTTCTTTTAATTCCCCTCCCCACGAAGGCCCAGGAATAATCTCACTCCTGCCTGCACGTCCAAGACCCAAAGTAGCCAGCCCGAGGCAGGGGAGTCATGGAGGACGTCGGCCCACCCTGGCCACCGGCTCTGCTCACCTCCGCTGGCTTTGGCTATAAATTTATTCTAATGATGTTGCTTACCTGACTGTTTACCATTCAGCAGCCACACCGAGCGCTGTGATTGCACAGACGGTTAGTTACCCATGATCTGCCTGCAGGTGGACACCGGCCTTCCCGTGCCCACTCCCCACCCCTGGCCTCCATCCCTCCATTCATTTCACCTGATCACATCCCCCTCTGCCTTCCAAGTCTCCCACTGCCCCCTGGGCCTGCTTCCCCATACAAAACCTGCACTTTCTCAGACTTTCTTCCTCTTCCGCCCCTAGTACCAGGTCTCGCTCCTCCAGCAAACCCCCCCCCCCCACATCCGGGGCCTTTCAGGTGCCCCTCGCACCCTTCCTCCCACTGCCCATTCTGGCCGCAGCCCCAGTGCTAATGCACCGCCTGGTATGCTGGGTGCTTAATAAATGCTTGGCAACAAGGACAAACTCTCGTCCTCATGTCTGGCACATAATGTATCAGGTTTTTAAACTCAGTTGCAGCCTGTGAGAGGACAGTGTTTCTTCCTTTGTCTCTTTCTTTCCAAGAGCCATGGGTTCAGATGGCCATGCGCCCCCACCAGCCTGCTTCCCCTCCCTCACACCCCCATCTTCCTTGTTCAGCCCAACTCTTCCCAAAAAACGTTGCAGTTGTGTGGAGTCCCGAGTCCAGAGTGAGCCAAGGGAGGTCTGCCTGGCCCCGCCCACCCACCAGCCCAGGGCTGGTACCACTCTCCCCCCTGAAGGCAAGTGAGGGGGACAAGGCTAGACTTGCAGGGGATGGGGGTCTCCCAGGAAATGCAGGGCTGGGGAACAGGGTAAAGGCCTTTGCATTTCTATTTCTACTGTTCACCTCCGGTCAGAACGCATTCTTCCCCCCCCCCCCCCCCAATGGGGCCCTAGTCCTGGGATCCACGCTGGGTCCCTGACCCTCTGGCCTGTCTTGGAGCCCCCGCTGCACCCCAGGCTCTGAGACACCAGCCTGACACTGAGGTCCAGCCCACAGGCCACCCACTCCCCGGGGAGCCAGCCCTGAATATATAGAAATGGCCTAACCAGACCCCTGATCACACCTCCGGGTCTCTGCCCATCCATCTGTCACTGCTTCGACAACATGACACAGATGCCCAAGGACGGACGGCCTGCCCTCATCCCGCTCTCAGTGATGTGTGGAAGGGAAGGAGACCCTCCCTCGAGGTCTCAGAGCCCACCCTGAATGGAAGAGCTGGGTGAGGGTACCTAACCCCAAATGTTCCCTCCTTCCTCCCACCCCCAACACCCTCACTTTGGGCGGGACCTCAAGCCCTCTTGGTAAAACCCCCAAAGGCCGGAGGACAGCTTCCCAGCTGACTCAGAGACCTGTGACCTCAGGGAGATGCAGGGAAACACCGAGTGTCACTTCCAGCTGCATCCGCCCTCTGCCACTGCCCGGCACCGGGGGCACACCCCATCCGGGACCCGGAGTCCCTCCCTCCCCCCCTGGAAGTCAGCAGGTCCAGCGCGGCGTGGTCCCTCCATCGGAGGCTGGCTGCAGAGCTGCCCGCTGAGCCCTCGCACCATAGTTGGCAAGTCTAGAACCACCGGATCCCATTACCTCACCAGTGTGAGTTCTACCATTGCCAAAAACGGTGGGAGGTGAGCTGCGGCAGCGGCGGGCAGGCCGGGGAGCTGAGGAGGCTGCAGAGGCCGCTGCCTATGCTGAAGAAGAGACGGGAGAGTTAGCATGGTCCGTGGTCCAGAACGGTGGAGGGAGGCACCCCCCCACACCGACGCGAGAGAACAAGGTCACGTCCTTCGGTCCTTCCCATTGGCTCCTCAGCTGCCCCCGGGCGGCACCTCTGCAACGGGACTGTGCAGGCAAGGAGGGAGGGAACACAGGGGCAGCAGCTATCGGCTACTGGGAGCCAGCTCAGGACCGGGCCTGTCCCCACCCACTCTCAGGGGAACCCTAGAGGGCACCTTCACTCCACGTGGTCCTCTGCCAGGACTCCAGGGGAGAGGTAGCTCAAGTGGGCCATGCTCTGCTGCCTACCGAGCACTGCACTCCAAGTCACTGTCTCATTCGATCCAGGGAGACACGACCCCCAAGTCATTCTCACCACCTGGCCCACCCCACAGGGAGGAAGGCAGTTTCTGTACCTGATACTCTTGGGTATCAAGCCCCGGAGAGGCAAACCGCTTGCTGTGGTCTCTTCCCTGGGGATGGTGGGCTGACCCCTGGGCTCGTGCCATTCCTCTAGGCCCAGCAGCCTGTGGGCCCACTGACATCACTCACCTTGGCCAGTCAGTGGCAGAAATGAGCCAAGCCAAAACCTGTGGAACATCCCATCCACGCAGCACCCTCCTGACCATGAAACCCACCATATACACTCATGCCCTACCTGTCCATGCCTACACCCCCGGGGGGTTGGCCTCAATCTTATCCCCCAAAGCGCCGCCTCCCCAGGCCTCAGGAAACTTACCCCAAGGAGAGCACACTTCTGTGCCCCACATTCCCTAGGTGCATTGAGGCCCTTTCCTAAGGGGTGTTTGAAGCCACCTAAGGTCACCCCAAGTCTTCAGCCAGCAAGCAGTCCCAGCCCTTTAAGGCTTGGAAGGATCCATTTGTCTCAAGTCCCCTGGGCAGTAAGACCCAATCACAAGAGGACCCCTTTCCAAACCAGAAGCCCAAGCTGGAAAAGCAGCTGCCAGGAGACAGTGGCCACTGCTCCTTCTGGGGTAGAGAGAGGCCCCTGGGAAGATGGAGTAGAAGATCCAAGATGCAGGCCGAGGCCATCCTCAGGCTCCCGCAGGGTAGGGCGGGGGACAGCTGCAGCCCCTGGGGAGCGCCGGCGGGCACGCGTGTGGGGAGAGACTCTTCCGCGGAGAGAAATCTGCTTGGTGCTGAAGGTTCACAGAACTGGGCAAGGTTCACAGACTGTGGGGTGCGCGGGCCTGTTTGGGAAACACCTGCAGGAACTGGGTTCTTGGTCCTGGGGTTTTCCCCGGGGGCCGGTGACGAGGCCAGGAAGCTCCTCCAGCTCCCGGAGCAGCGTAGATGGGAAGGGCGGGTCCCTTGTCCCCACCCCCTGCGGTGCCTGGAGCACTGGGCTGGGTGGACACCTCGGGGAGGGAGCCTCCTCGCTGCACCAGCCAGGCTTCGCTGGCCCCCGCCCTCGATCAATGGAGCTGGATCGCATTTCGAGGAGCGGAGCCGAGGCTGGGACCGGGATAATGGCTGGGATTGAATAAGCAAATGGAGCAGAGGGGGAGGGGTGGGGAGTCTGGAAAATCCACTTCACAGTCCCTCCAGGGGCTGCCATCTCCAGAAGCCCCAAGCACCAGAGACAAGCAGGGGCCCTGCATGGGGGAGGCCTCTGGACACCCTGGACTGGCTGCTGTTGAAAAGCACCGAAAAATCAGCAAAGTGCTTCCCAGTCTGACAAGAAAATGCTTTCAGCTGCAGCGGGAGGGACTTCAGTCAGACTACAGGAATCCCTGTGGGGCACAGGGCATTGGATAGATCAAACATCTCCATAACCGAGCTGCCTGTTGAGTGGGTAAAACCTTCTGCTTATTTCCCCCGGAGAGACACAAAGGAGGATTCAGGCCCAGGGTACAGGGTGGTGAGGAACAAAGGCTGGAGGGGTAGGAGGAGGGGAAGGAAGGCGTCCCACCCCAACTGCCAGGAAATTGGCCCCTGGGGAGGAGAGCTGACTACAGGGGTCCCAGTCTGGCGTAGTCGCTATTGTGGGCGAACTCACCACCCAGGCCAGGAGCTGGGCCCTGGTCTGGGACCGTGTAAATTACGAGGTGAAACTAAGTCAGGGCCTGAGGTCTTTCCCCTGGAGCACTGGAGCTGGGCCCCAGAGACAGCCAGGCATGGAGGCTGGCCGCAGGGACAGAACTGGCTCCTCTACACCCCCGACTGGCACCTGTGACTCAGGGCTCAGCAAAGGCACCCACCTGCGCAGGTGTTGAGATGCAGAAGCAAAGCCACAGGAAGAATGGAGCCCAGCTGCAGACCACCCAGGGGGTGAGGGGCAGCTGCTCGATTCTCAGGCTGGAAGGGCTAGGCACGAAGGTACAGAAATGTGGCCGGACATTTCCCAAGTTCCAGGGACGCTCTAGAAACTATCATGCCCAGGGGCCTTCCAACTCCCCTTGCTGGGCTTTGTGTCCACCCCACCCCCAGGGGTCACTCTGATGGACACCCTTCTTCCCTGCCCCTCTCATCTGTGGCATGGAGCCCTGGAGGGAAGCTGTCAGGCAGGTCGGCCATTTTAGCCCTGAGGAGAGAGGGCCAGAGCAGAGAGACCAGATGAGCCAGGCCCTGTAGGGAGAATGGGCCAACAGAGTTGAGACCCAAGCTTCAGGGGCTGAAGTCTCCTTCTTAGGATAAATAGCAAATAATTAGCATCCCTCCTTTTCCTGCAGCACTTAAAAGAGCTTCTGCACAGGGACACCGTCACCTCATCCAGGAGGGACTCCTGATGAAGGAGCTCTTCCCTATTTGACACACAGGGAACCTACAGAGAAACGGCCTGACTCCTTCCTCCAAGGCAGTCCGTCCCTAGGGCCCTAGGCAGGCGGGGTTGGTAGCTGGTTGAATCCCACCATCCTCCAACTGACAGCCTCAACCACACACTACCCTCCCTCCCCACCCCAGGCCTGAGGCTCACTCCCTAAGGAGAAACAGCTCCATCAGGAACTGGGGCCAATGACTTCAGCCCCCAGCTGGTCAGTATCCCAGGCCACCCGGCTGGCCTCTTGCTGAGTGCGCAGGTCAGTGGGGCCTCACACCGGGACAGCCTGGCTGTGTCCAGGCCCCTCAACCTCAATAGGTTGTCTGCAACATCCGAACCCAGGCCTGTGGGTTCAGAGCTGAGATGCCTCCAAGCCCTGGGGGCCAGGAGTGCCCAAAGCACAAAACCAATGAAGCTGACCCCACACAAGTTGTGGCTGGTGACTAAAAAGCAACACTGGCCTAGCCCGACTCCTCACCGACTGACCTCTTCAGCCAGGCCGTTCCTCTCAGAAAGGTCTAGAAGATGACTGAAAAAATGTCCACACCCCACAGGGCCGTGGTGGGGAACCGAGGAGATGACATTATGTGATGTGGCCCGTGCAGGTTCCACGACCACAGCCCAAGTCCGTAGACCCAGGGGGTCACATGCCGGTGTGTGGTACGTGAAGGAGACCACTGGCCCCTGCCCCAGAACCTGCCAGGAGCAGGGCCTGAACAACACATTCCAACTCCAAGCCCACCAAGCACCCTGTTCCCAGTGCCACTCCATGGCAGGCTCCGTCCCCAGAGAACAGCCCCCATGAAACACCGGGCCTGACCTCGAGGACGCCCCCACTGCCAGGAGCTGTCTCCCTCAGTTCCTGCAGCAGAAGGCCAGGCCCTGTGCTGCCAGCCAAGGTCTCACCCCAAGGGTGTGCTGGGAGCCGAGCTGGGCCTTCCCGATCCATGGCATCACCCGGGCTGGCCCTACAGATGGTGACCGCCCCCCCTCCACTGCTGCAGGCGGCCCCATCTGCTGGCCCAGCTCGGATTGCCCGGCTTGCAGCTCTGCTGTGGCCCGAGGCAGTGTAAGGCGATCTGGCTGCCCACGGGGCTGCAGCTCTCGCAGCAGCTGAGCCAGATGGGCCAGGGAGTGGCGACGAGATGCTGGGGCCCCGGACACAAGACGCAGGGGAGGCGAACGCGGCTGCGGCGTCCCGCTTTTCCCATATTGGCACTGCACATGATTGCTCAGAGCGGAGAGACACAAGCAAAAATGTGCTAGTGCCAAAATCGGCCAAGCAGACTGGAAGTGGTGCAGGCCCCGTGGGGACACGCTGAAGGGGGCATCCCTGCACCCCCCACCGAAAGCAACCCGTTTCCGACGTCCAGGCCCACCGCGGGGCCCGAGGGGGTGAAGAGTGCTCCCGGGACGCTCGCGGATCTGTCTCTGCTCTGTTTATGGCCCTTCGGTAATTCACTGACCGAGACTGTTCACAGTGAATTCTACCAGTGCCATACACAGAACAGGAGTCGCGCTCTCCGGCCTGCTGACCCTGCAGAGAGACTCCCGCGCCCCGATCCGCCCCCCCCACCCCCCCCACCCCCCCCAACCCTGGGCAGAAGGGCCAGCCTCCCACCAACGGCTCAGCAGCCCTCCTCACCCCACACCTTCACAAGCTTGACACGCCTTGTCTTAGCCCCAAATGACCTTCCGAGGAAGCAGTGACAGTGGAGGAGGGCTGAACACTCACAGCTTGGGAGAGGGTGGGGTGAGATGTCCACGTCCTCGGGGTGTTTCCTGTTTCCTGTCTCAACCTGAACGCCCACCCAGTCCCTCCACCCTCACCCAGCCCACCCTTGCTCAGGTTGGGGCTGGAGGAAAATCCAGTTCAGAATAGCAGACAGCCGGCCAGATCCTCCTCTCTGCCCATCACACCAGGTCCCAAGGGGGCAGTGGCCAGCGGGACGTCCAAAGTGCCTCCCCTGACCTCTGAGCACAGAACCCTCCTGTTCCAAGATGTCTTGGTCTGCACCATCCTCCTGCCCCCAGCCCGCGTGGTGGCAGAAAAAGAGCCCCGGGGACAAACCAAACCTGCCACTCCCCCCCGGGGGGACTCCCATCCTAAACCAGACCAGATCCTGAACTGCCCTGGTTGGGCACCTCTGCCGCCAGCCTGTGGCCAGGACGGGAGGGCAGGTGGGCAGAAGTCTGTTGGCCAAGGGGGCAGCATGGAGGGAGCTGGAGGCACAGCTGCTCTCCAGCAGTGGGAGCAGCTTCTGGCTGCCACGGAGGGGACTGCAGAGGAAAGCAGAGGTGAGGGAGGCGAGGGAGGCGAGGGAGGGGCCGGGAAGGTTGCATCAGTGGTTGCCAGAGTGGCTGCCTCGAGAGAAGTCACCGTGGCAGCTCCTGCCTCTGGTGCCGGGCGCCCTGGGGAAGGAGAGGAGGGAAGGGGAGAAAGCGTCGGTCTCAGAGGAGCTGGCGTCCAGGCAGGAGGGCTGGGGACTCTGCAGAGTGGCAGTCTCAGTCTGCTCCAGCCCCAAGTAGGGACCAGGGGGCAGAGTGGCTAGCAAAGCAGCCTGGAAGGGCCAGAGAGGGAGTCCCCTGGCCCAGAAACTATCGAAACCCCTTGGTGATGCTTCTCCCAGCGACCTCAGGGCTGCTAGGAGCCGCGCTGCCTCCTATGAGCACCTATACTAAATCCTCATCCACTCTGACCCTGGGACGCCAATGATTGAGCCCAAATCACTGCTCAACGCTCCCCTTCCCCCAGGCCCCCGGGGCTCCTCACCCTGCTTTTCAACACAGGCCTACTGCTGGCCTCTGGTCTCTAGCTCGCTGGGATGGAGGTCTTCGAAAGTCACTCCCTGGCACTCCACCCCAGTTTTTTTCCCCCACTACATCGGTGCACTCAGCTAGTGAAAAGAAGGGACACGATCTCTCCTACCCTGGGGGAGGGGGTGGGAGGTAGGTGGGAACGTTGGTGCCGACTGTGGGTCACGTGGAGGTAGTTATCAAAAGAGCTCAGGGTGTAACCGGCAGACTCACCCAAGGGGCCCCTGAAATGCAGATTAGTGGGCCACTCAGAAATCTGCATCTTAAAAGGTACCCAGGCAATTCTGCCACAGGGGATGCCGACCTTTGCGGAAGGTCTGGGAACTCTTTCCTGAGGCCACCACTTCTAGACCATCAGGAGCCTAACCCCAGGGTACTTAAACAACCCTAAAATCTTTTTTCTTTCTCTCTCTGGGGAGAGGCGGATGTTGGGGGAGACTAGCCTGGCACCAGGCAACCAAGGAGCAGGCAGAGGACAGCAGTTAGGGACCCTGCTCGCTCTCCCTGGTACGGGACCTGAAAGGTAAAGACAGCGGTGGCCGGCCTCGGGGGTTGTGCGGGCTCCTGATTGTGGCATCCGTGGAGACACTCGGTCTGTTTTCCTCATCTCTGCAGCTGACTCGGGTCTCTGTAAGCAGAGAATAGCTTAAAGGCCAAATCCCCTTCCAGCTTCCAGTTGGAGTGGCAAAGCTGGGCCAGGCTCCTCCCCTGCGCCTGCCTCGCCCCTGCTAAGCCCAATGCGGCAGTGCCGCAGTGCTGGGGCGGCGCCATACCCGCTGCCCCAGCCTCCGGGGTCAACCCCTAGAGCCCTGCGGTACCTCTCTGCTCTCCGCTGGGGCAGGCTCAGGCCTGGATCCTAAGGGAGCACGGTCTCCCTGCTCTCCTGAAATGAGGGCCAAGGGGAGCTGGGAGGGTATAAGCAGCGAAAAGCCTCATTTGAAGGGTCAAAAGGGAACACTGAGGCCTGTAGTTCAAGGTGACTCCTCAGAGCAACATCCTCCGCCACGGTGGGGAGAAGGGGGTAACGTGACCCAGCCCTGACCTTGAGATCCAAAGGCACAGAAATCCACTTCTGGGAGTGGGAAGATGAGGATGAGGTCTGGCAGCAGGTGGGTCCCTGCTCCCACCCTGGCCAGGGGGAGATGGGGAGATACTGACAAAGAAAAGAGCTCCAGAGCTGCTGTGTCCTCATGGGGACCTGACCTGTGGGCCAGGTGGGAAGGCTGCTGACATTAAAGCCCCCCCAAGCGTCCACAGAATACTTGAGGGTCTCACACTGTGTGTACCCTATACACTCTACAAGGTCGCTGCTGACCTCGCCGTCAGCCCCACCCTCCAGAACTCAGCTAGGACCATCTTCAGACACCTCCCTGGTTCCTGCTTCCTCTAGAGGTTTCCCTCCTCGGGGCACAGAGCAGGGCCCAGGCTCCCTTCCAAATTCTAACAGCTCCCAGGAGGAGAGGGTCACTGGGACACAATGCCATGACTACTCCAAGATCGTGGGTCTTGGGCCATCAGAAGACCCCCTACAGCTCTGCACTGGACGTGTACAAAACGATTCCGGAGTCGCGAATCCGAGGGGCACCACCCGCCGCCAGCCCGGGGCCTCGTCCCTCTGGTCTCCAACGAATGCCCCCAGGCCCAAGAGGCTAGAGGCTGGGCACAGCTGGGGCCCTCGGACATGCCCAGGGCCCAGTGCGTGCCCTTCTGTCTCCCCAGAGGGCCCAGGGAAGAGACCCAAAGCTGCTTTCGTTGCAACCCGGGTCGCCAGAGCTCCCACCTTTAATGCGGGCGGCTGGAGCTGTGTGAGCTCACGCCAGGAGCCACTGCGCCGGTTTAACCCGACTGGTAGGGGTAAAGAAATAAACGAAATTGTCACATTCGTTACCCCAGCATTCTTTCTCCTTTGCATAAGGTCGATTCCAGAGGCTCCCCGACTCCCCCAGGAGCGGGCCAAGGCCTCAAGTACACGAAGGGGCAGCCATGATTGGTAAAGAAATCGGCAGCGAGGCTGCAGCTCAGAAGCCGGGATCCGAACCCAGAGCCTCCTGGCGCGCTGGCCTGTCTCAGCTGAGATGTGGGGCCACGTTCCTTTGGGTGAGCTCGGTCCGCGATCAGGACAGATTTCTGGGAAGGCTCAATCTCTGCTCGGAGACCGGACGACTCGGAGCCCGCTGGGCTCACTGCGGGAGGTGGTGCACACCGGGTGGAGCCCAGTGACCCCGCCAGAGGGCCAGGGGCACAGCGCAGACATCAGCCACCTGGCCCCCAGGAGGAAAATCGGGCTTTTAATCCTCTAGAGCTTTACGAAACCCCGACAGAACGCAGGGAGGCTCCGTCCTCACCTAACGAATGGGGGTGGGGAGGTTGATTAGGGCACCGCCGGCTCCCGGCTCCTAATCGCTCTGAGCCTGTATTAGCGCCCCCAGCCCCCAGCGGGTACGTCTATACACAGGGTAGGGATGCCAGGGCTGGGGGAAGGGACAGCGAATGGCTGAGCTTAGAGGGCTCGGCGGAACCGGGCGACCCCTGACTCCGAGGCGGCGCCCTCACGGCCCAGTTGCCAGGATGCGCGCACGGGTGAGGGACCCGGCACGCCGTCCAGCTGCCGACCCCGAGGCAGAGCTCTGGGGCCTCGGGTGCTCGATAGCTCTAACAAGGATATGGGGATAGGCGCAGGGCGGCTGGGTGTCTCGGCCGCGTGCTCCAAGGCTCCCAGGATGGGTGGCCCCGAAGCAGAGGCGAGCTGGAGGTCTGAGACTACGTTCCCCTAGAGACTGGGCGGGGCCGTCCTGGGGCCACAGAGATGGTAACGACCCATCGAGAAGCCCGAAGAGGGGGCTGGACAAACTAGCTCTGGGAGCAGGAACTCTCCCCCAGCCCAGATCGGCGCCTGCCTCCCAGCCCTGCGTTTCCACCTGAGCCCACCAGGGCGGCGAAACGCCGACGCGACCCCTGATCGGTTCCCCAGGGAGGTTCTTGGGCCAGCACCGATACGCACCTCGCCAAACACAATCCGCACCCAAACCGCGCGGCCGCCGCGGGCCCGGGTCGCAGCGGGGTGGGGGTGGGGGGGCGCACAGGCCGACTCCACCGGGGGATCCAGGACCACGGAACCGCGTGCGCACCTCTGCCGGAAGGCGCGGGAGAGTAGGGAGGCCGCACTGCAGCGTCATCCCCGAAGGCCGGCCGCCCGCCCAAACCGGGTTCTAGGACTGCTCGCCCCGGGGCGCCCGCCTCCACCTTCTCTTCCTCGCGGGCGCTGGCCCTACCCGGCCCCGCCCCGGACACTCACCTGCGCCGGCTCCGGGCTGGGCGCACCGCCGCCTCCCAGCTCCAGCTCCGTGCGGAGTCCACATGGGAAAAACAAGATAAAAAGGGCCCTGGTTCGGAGCGGGCCAGATGGACGGAACCTGGGGCGCAGGCGGGCCGAGGGCGGCGCCCCTAACCTCCACAGCGCTACGCGGGAGGAGGCGGCGCCCGAGCGCGGAGTCCGGCGGGGGAACAAAGAGGAGCCGGGATGGGGCCGCGCGCTTCCTGGGTGTCGGGTGACAGGTCTGCTGGGGGAGGCCCCGGCCCTGCCACCTGAGGAGGAGCCGCCTCCGCGCGGCAGGCGGGGCCGGGCCGGAGAGACACAGGGGCCCCGAAGGCCGAGGGAAAGGGTGAGCCGGACGCCCCGGATTGCGCGGCGGGAGAGAGGCCCGCCGGCTCCGGCGCAGAGGTGTAGGGACTCGACGGGAGCGCAGAGATAATGACTCTGGGAGGGTTTACCGCCCCCTGGGCCCCGCCCGCCCCCCGCGCTGCGCTATTGGTTCAGGTGCCTTGAGGCGGGGAGGGGCAGGGGGCGGGCCGGGGATGATTCACCTTGAATGTGGCTCGGGTTGGTGCACAGCGCAGGGCACGCCCGACCGGGACTGCGGAGACTCTGGGAGCCCCGCCTGCTTGCCCAACCCGGCCGGCTCTGGCCCCAAGGGGTCTCGCCGCCCGCCTTCTGCCCCTGCCTCCTGCCCTCAGGCTAGGGTGCCGCAGGCCAAGGTGCGCCCCGACGCCCTGCTATCCCGCCGCCCTCTAAGCCCGGAGCTAGCCGAGGTGTGTGTAGAGTAGCGTGCTTGGAAATATGACCCTGTGCTGGGGGAGGGGAAGTGCATTTGGAGCTGGGACGCCCTGTGCGGCCGCTGGACGGATCTCCGCAGTCTCCCCGGCAGAAAGGTGCGCAAGTCTGACCTGTGTCAGCGGGCCCACCCGGACCCAGGGCTGCAGGGCTGGAGCGGGGACGAGGAGGCTCCCCTCTACCTCCTCACCCACCTAGCTTGCCCAGCTCTGCGGCCTCACAGGTGTCTGGCCACTGCGCCGCGGGAACAAAGGCTGCCTGTCCCGGAAGGGGGAGGGGGAGAGGAGACGCCCCCAGACCCGTTCCCATCTCCCTTTCTTCCCCCAACCCCTCTCCTGCTGCAGTGGCTCCCCCGGGAGGGGGCGGGGCGGGCCTAGGTTGGCGCGCAGACGCTGATTAGATACTTCTCTGCGGTCCTTTGCTCCGATACCATTCGGAGCATTCCGAGGGGCGGGGCAGGGGCTAGGAGACAACCAGGCTGTTAGCGTTGAGGTGGCCTCTTCCTACTTCCCCAGCATCCTCAGCACCCCAGCGCCTCCGCCCTCTCCCTCTGCTTTGGGCGCCCTTCCCAGTCCCAGCCCCTCCTGGCCTCCCCAGACGGCAACCACAGTTCAAAACCAGATTAAAATAAAACGTTAATCCGTCCTCCTCCCTTTTAGCTCCTATTTTCCCTTTTGAACCTCGCAGGTCTGGCGGCTGAGATGCCCCTAAAAAGGAGAGTGCTTAGCCAATGCCCCCCACCAAATCTAAAACTCTCTTGTATTAAAATTGAAGACCGTTAGCACGCTCTTCTGGGATCCAGCGAAGGCAGAAAGTAGGCAGTGGTCATGCGGCGGCAGGGTCCATAGTCCCCACTACCCCAGGCCCTGCCCAGCAGGGAGGGGCCGAGAGTTGAGGTGCGGATACAAACCGTTAAATAGGTCCGACTCCTGGGCGGGGCCTGCTCAAACCCTGCTTGTTTCAGCTAGGGGAAGAGGCCAGATCCCCCGACCCGAGGCAGCCCGCCCGAGCGAGTCGCGGGGCTTCGGTGTCCTTCTTAAAGAATAGCCCGAGATGAGGCGTGGTGAGCCAGGACCCGGACAGGGGAGATCTGGAGCAAAGCGCGGGGCCCAATGGGCCAAAGGAGGGGCGGGGGGTCGTTCCACGTTAACCCCTCCCCGGCCGGCACGCATTCCCCTGCCTGGCCGAGTCGTCCTGCACTTCCCTGGCTCTGCCCCCAGCCGCGCCCTACCTGCTCCCCGAGAGCCATGGGATGCTGGGTGGTAGGGGCGCGGTGTGGCAGGAACCGCAAAACCAAAGCGCTGGCAAGGCCGGCTGCGAGTGGCCCCCGCGGCCTGTCGCGCCCTCTTTATAGCGCGCGCCCCGCCCCCCGGGCCCGGCGCGCCCCGCCCGGGCCCATTCACCTGCTGTTGAGAACCAGACACCGCTCAACGCAAAGCGAGCCACCCGGCAGCGCGGTCCGGCGGTCGGGGCTGGCGGGGCGGGGGCGCCGCCGAGACGGATCCAGTTTCCACCTTTTCTTAAATGCGCTGCTGAAAACTGAGACGGCCTCGGCCTCAGGAGCCAACGTTGCTTTCTCCTCCCGTGGGTCCCCGCGCACCCCAAGGCCCCCAACCCCACTCCGGGAGGGCGCGTGAAACTGCACCCTCAGGGGCCTCATACATATTTTAGGGAGCAGGACAGGCCGGTAACTGGAGCCAGACCCGGACGGTGAGGGGGTGGCCCCCGGGGACCCGATACCGTGTATCCCTTTCGGCCCCGGGGCACAGGCAGGGGAGGAGGTGGCACCGGACGACCTCGGGTCCTCACTTTGCTGCCCTGTCCTACGTACCCTGTGCCCTCCCTCAGCAGGACGAACGCTTGTCTGCCCGGCGGCGGCATCCTCCTCCTTCTAGAGAGACCTTTCCTGCCTCTGCACCAACATCCCACTCTGCCCAGGACGCGTAGGTTTGGGTTCCTCGACGCTCGGGGTCAGGCTTAGGAAGGACCCCTAAACCTGGGCTACTCCAGTCTGGAAGACGGCCCCCCTCCCTCGTCCCTGGACACAGTCCTTTCTTGCTCCTGGTGTTTTGGCCTGTCTCTGGCCAACTTAGTCCTTTCCCGCCCCCTGGCCCACTCTGCTTCCCTAACCTCGCCCTCTCCTTGGCGGTCCCCGTTGTGCTGAAGATGTTGAGCAAAGAGCTCATCAACTCTCAGTCTCCCCTCCCTTCTCCCTCTGCGGGGCAGGCTGTCTGGGATGCAGCCTCCTTCCCTCACCTAGACCCTCCCGGGCAGCGGCCGTTCTGCCTGCCGCCTCGCTCAGATTGGTCCGCACCCCACGCTGACCCGGGCTCTAGGTCCACAGTATGCGTGAACGAGCATTCGCTAGTGAGACGGAGTCCCAGGTTCGGGTCCTCCCGCGCTCCAGTTAACCAATAGCGCGATCTCCAGCCATTCACTTCAGAATCTCAGAGCCTCAGTTTCTCCATTTGCAAAATGGGTATAATGACTCCCACCTCTCAGGAGGATAAAGAAAATGCACCTGTGGGCACTCACGTACTTCGTGACCCGTACATCTATGCAAACTACAGAACCGTCGCGGACCGTGTACGCCCGCCTGCGCGAAGCCTTCCAATGCCGGTCCCCTGCGGACGGATCCAGGATTCTTAGTGCTGCCCCTCGAGTTGTCGCCACTATCACCCCACGCCCCGCCGGCGCCTCGTGCTTGGGGCTCCGGTCCCCTGGGGGAAGCCGAAGTACTTTCTGTCTTGGGCCAGGCCCGGCCCTCAGATCCCGGGCCTTTGTTCTAGACTCTAAATGTGCGTTGGCCGACCCTTGCAGGTGTATTTCGAAAAACAACGAATCCCCCATCTTTCGAGAAACAGTGCGTGTGTGCGTCTGTGCGTTTTTGTTCAGCGGCGCGCTGTCTCTGTACCATTTTCAAAGGGTCCCGACACCCCGAGATTTAGCTCCCTGGTGCAGGGGGCCGCGAATGCAGGGGTTGATAGGGAAAGAACGAGAAAAACAGAGGCACAGACAAATGAAAGGCGATCCTGTCATAGGAATCTGCTCGGCTGTTAAAACCACTGAGGAAATTATATAGGGTCCGTAATATGTCCTGGGAAATGTCCTGGCCCTTAGGTGAAAAGCGCAAATGACACACGGGTTTCTGTTTGTGTAAAAATATAAGTTGGGGGGGGCAGTATCTAGGTGTCAGGTTTTCTCCCACCGGCCACCCAAGACACGAACAGGGGTGGCTTCCGTGTGGGAGAATTGGGAGGCAGGGGAATTTCTCTTTGCTGTATGTCTTTCTGGACTGTTTGAGTTTATTTACCATATGCGCGTGTTAAATTTTCAGTTAAAAAAAGAAACTGCATAAATTGTTTTTTTTTTTTTTTAATCTGATTCCAGACGCTGAAGACTGAAGGAGTCGAATCAGAGAGGGTGAGCCAGAGGCTAACACAGAGATCTTGTGCTGTGGCGAAGGGCAAGGCAGTAGTTTGGGGTGGGGGGTACCAAGGGCCCACGGCTCCCCGTGGCTTGGGTCCGTGCAAGGACCATCCGGGAGGGAAGCAAGCTTCCGTGGCCCCTGCGTCTGTGCAACATTCTATCTCCTACCTCCCCCCGCCAGGTGACACTCCGGCTTAGTTTGGCTCTGGCCAAAGCTGAGACTTGAGCGCCACCCCAGAGATGTCATCGGAGAGGATGGCTGGTGGGGTGCTCAGGGCGTGGGAGTTGAGTCTAGCCTCCGCTTCTTCCTCCGTAGAAGAAAACGGAGAATGCCCGTGCACTTCGTTCAGGAGGGCAGGGACAGGAAACGGGCCCATGGCCCCCGGAAAGAACCACTGTCCACCAGGGCTCAGCCGGGGTTCCCTCCAGAGCTAGAAACCTACCATCCTCACCCCCACTTAGGGCCCCAGCAAGGCAGCCCCCACCTTCTGGCACCCATGGGCATGGAGCCCGGGTCCGAGCCCCAAGGCCTGGGAATGACTTCAGGGCTTCAGGGCTCCAAGCCGGGAGGTTCTAAGGAGAGATTGTGCCTGCAGTTGGTGGGGTAGGCGTTTGGCAGCCTTCAGCAGATTATCCAGAGGTCGGTGACCAGATATGGTTTTGGCCACGGTCCAAGTGTCTTTCACTTTCTGTCCAAATCAGAATTTGAATAATTCAGCCGCCAACCAGGCAAACGCTTTTATTTGTTTTGGGATGCTTTAGAGAGTTAAGATTTGTCTCAAATTAGAATAATCTGCATTTTTAATCACCTAACACGTATTTGTTGGGCACCTGCCTGACGTTTCCGAACCTCAATTTCTTCACTGGAAAATTGGGAGCTTACCCAAGTCAGAGAGGACTGTTTGGGGAATCGAGTAACGAAATGTTTTTGCAAGCGCTTTGGAAACAGCAAAACGTTTCTCCAGGGGACGGTTCTTTTTAGCCCCGCAGTCACCACGCAAATCCAAGTCGGCAGCCTGTGTTGAATGAGGACGTACAGCTCCCGCAGGGGCATAGAACAGTCTTTTTACCTGCGTGCAGGCGGCCGCAGAGCAGAAGATGCGTTCTGTTCGGGGGCGTTGTGTCCCTTCTCCCTCGCTCCTAGCCCGCGGCATCTCTCAGTGAGCACCCCACGGTGCCTTTTGAGGACGCCCCCTCGACGTCGTGCATCCTGCTGGCCCCGGGTTCGCCTCGGGTTCCTCTCAGTCTCCGCGTCTTCGCGAGTGTCTCCTCTTGCTTGTCTGCCTTGGGGCATGTTTGGTTGGCCTCCCTTCCTCTTTGACGCTCCCAGGGCTCCAGGGGATGTCTGATCCAACCCGTCAATTATTTCACAGGAGAGATCAGAAGCCCAGCTAGGCCCTGAATTCGTGCCTGAGCCAGGACGAGCCCTGTTCTCCGGACCCCAGCTGGAGTTTTCTCCACCCCATTGGGTAGGGAGGGTCCAGAGAGAACTAGAACTGGCGATTAAGAAAGAAATGCTGAGGGACCCCCTGGGGCAGGGCCCTTAGGAGCTCCAGGTCTCAGAATTGACCCAGTCCCCTGAGCGAACGTCGCCTCTAGCCTCGTAGGGTGGGGGGGGGGGGGGGGTGCTCCAGGAACTTGAGATTTTCTAGGGTCCAATCTGAGGAGTAGGTGAGAAGCAAATGCTGGGACGCCTAGAAGAAAGATTCCCTCCATCCCAGGCCACAAGCTGACAGACCCCCCACCCCTGTCAGGAGCTGGTGGGGGCGCAAAGGGAGGTGGAAAACCGGAAGTTTGGGTGGGGGTTGGGAGGACTGGGCCCACCGTGAATTTGGTCTGCTCTTTGCAAAGCTCCACCAAGAACCTGCTCCTACGGCCCCTCCAGAGACTGGTGGCAGCTGAGGGAGGGACTGCCCTGCAGGTGGTGAGGTCCCTCTGGAGAAGCAGACTTCGGCCTTTGTCAAGGAGTTGGGGGTGCTAGGAGCACCCTGGAGAGCTGGATAGGGATGGCCTGGATGGCGGAGGGGGATCGCCTGCCCGGGCTTTTAACCGCGATCCTGGTGACACAAAATGCAAGCTCCAGGAAAGGAAGGGCTACATCTGTCTAGTTCTCTTGCTGTATCCCCATGCCTGACTCTCAGAAAGTGCTCCACAAATACATGTTTGAGTGAATAAATGAGCAAGGGTTCAGAGTGCAGTCCCATCAGGGTCCCACAGGATTCCCCCTGCAGCACATCGAGAGCCATTTTGCAAAGGAGCTCGGCAGCAGAATGGGGGCCAGAGCCAGCCCGCACCTTTCTCTCCGTTGCGGCTGCCTGCTCGACGCTTCCCCTCTTCGCAACGACGGAGGCCATCTCCAGGGAGGCAGAGACTGCTCAGCATGACTTCTGAGGGCCTTTCATCTCCTCATTGTCCCATCTCAGGGACATGGGCTTTGGACCATCAGTTCCGCGTCTAGATTTCAGTTTCCTCAGCTGTAGAGTGAGAGGACCAGGAAGAAACCTGAGCTGTGTCTGCTTTTCCAAAGCTGGGCTGGAAATGCCTTCCCTTTCTTCTTTCATCCCTTCATTTCTCTTGTTCAAGACACACGGAGGAAGTGTGCCGTAGCCATTTCAATGGAGGCAGATGAGCTGGGCTGGGCTTGGACCAGAAGAGCTCCACTGTCTGAGATCTGAGGCTCCCACTGTGTGCTTTGTGCTGTGTGGGGTGGCCGAAGTCCCAGGATGCTTCTGATGTCACCTGCTCCTGCTGGTGAAACTAGCACATGGTACCCCAGGAGCTGAATCACCAAGTTCTGGAATTCTCTGGATCATAACACAGACTGGGCCTTTGAGGAGTTCACGTTCTCTTTGAAACAAGAGGGTGAATGCTGGGCCTGAAACTTCCCCTCCGGCAGAGACTGGATGGGATGGGATGGTCCAAGATCGCAGGGCCAACAGACTCAGCAAACACATCCCAACACCATTCCTCATTCTGTCTTACTGACCTGCAGAACTCCTGTGGGTACAGGCACAGGAACCCCCAGGAGTGACAGGAGGAGTGGGTGAGCCAGAGCTGGCTATCGGGGAACCCCCCCCCCCAGGGTGCTGGGAATCTGCCTTCACTTTGGACCTCCCCTTGGCTGCAGGTTGTGGGCTCCCTCCCATCCTCTGTTTTGGAGTTGGAAAGCTGCCCCCACCAGGTCCCGCTTCACTGGATCCCCATCACTGGGTCCCCATCACATGCCCAAGCCTCAGCCTCAGGCCACTTGCCAGCGGATGGGGTCTCGTTAAAGAATTGATTTCCACGAGTCCCTAAAGTGATTCCTCGGCAGTAAATCTCCTGCCACCCGGGCTCTCTGCCCCATGAATGATTTAGCGCCTCAGAGGGGTTGGAACAGTCTTCCTGTGCACTCGGAGGCCTGAAGCTGTGACATCACCATCCCTGCTGGTGATGGATGCTCTCTTCTGCCCTAATGGGAGGAGAGTGCACGGGGCCGTCTGGGAGGGGGTCGGGCCATGGAAGTAAGTACCCATCTGGCTCCACAAGCTTCTGGTTTGGGGGTCTTACTGATGGACCAGCCAGCTAATTGCCCTCCAAGGTACCTAGAGAAAGGCCCTGAGTCCACCTCTCTGTCCTCAGCCCAGAGGGACCAGGCTCATTTCAGAGTGGTGTTTGTCTTTCCGATTCCTGAAGTGCTCCAGAGAGGAATTCTACATACCGAGTGCCCTCTTGCCCTGCTCTGACTTTACAACATACGCACGCTCACGCACACACACACACCCCTACGTGGGTGTGCACACACATGTCTACCTTCTCACGAGCGCTCTCAGGAAGTTCATCATTATGCACCACCTAAATCTTTCCTGCTACGGGTGCAGGCTGTCGTCTGGAACCGACAGAGAACCGCTGCTTGTTACCTGCCCTGTGCTAATCCTCCCAGCACGCAGGTGAATGAGGACATGGTCCTGACCCCTCCCTGCCCTCATCCCCCTCCCATCTTCTTTCCTCTCAGCTTCAGTGACCCCAGACCCCTCAGTTCCGCCCACCTTCACGGGAAAAGGCAAAGTTTTTGTCAATCGGCATCCATAGGTTACCAGCTTCTTCAGGCGGAGGGCAGGTGGAAAAGATGGCCCCTGAATGGGAGAGAAGCTTCTGCCCAGTCTAGAAACCCTGACCCCAGCCGGCCCCACCTCCTTGGAAGAGGTGTAACTTGAGGTGGCAGCGCCTGCTTCCAAATCGCTTCCCCATTGGTCTATCCTACAGTCAATCATCAGGTGGAGGCATTTTTCTAAGACCGGATCCTGGCGGTGCACCGGGCATGTCCACCAGGATCCCGTATGTATTAGCAACGACCGAAGGCAGTGCAATGCGGAATGGATGCGTTTTTGGTTTTGTTTTGCTTGGATGGTTGTGTTGAGATATAATTTGCATCTGATAAAATTAATCAAATTGAAGCCTGTAATTAGATGGGCTTTGACAAGCATATACACCCATGCGACCATCACCACAATCAAGATATAGAACATTTCTACCATCCCCTAACCTTTTCCTCACGCTCCTTCCGGGCCAGTCTCCCTTCTCCATCACCGTACCCTCTACCTCGCCTCTGGCCCCCGACAACCACTGATCTCTCTATCACTATAGTTTTGCCTTCGCTAGAATTTATTTTTTTTTTTAATTAATTTGTTTATTTTGCGAGAGAGAGTGCAAACAGGGGAGGGGCAGAGAGAGGCAGAGAGAGAGAGAGGAGAGAGAAAAGATCAGCACAGAGCCCGACGAGGGGCTTGAACTCACGAATCGTGAGGTCATGATCTGAGCCGAAACCAAGAGCAGGACGCTTAACTGACTGAGCCACCCACGCCCCTAGAATTTCATATAAATGCAGTCATGTAGCGTGTAACCTTTTGAACCCGGCTGCTTTCGCTCCGCACAATGTCTTTGAGATTCATCCAAACTGCGTGTCTGGCTAGCTCACTCCTTATTGCTGACTTGTGTTTCATTGTATGGATGTACCACAGTTTACCCATCCCGCCCTGCCCCCCAGCTGATGGACACATGAGCTGTTTCCAATTTTCCGCCATCGTGGATAAAGTTACTAGGAACGTTCACGTGCAAGTCTCTTTGTGAACGTATTTCCGTCAGAGTCTGTGCTGGTTAAACGTTTAACCACCAGCTCTCTGGGGTGGGAGAAAGCCCTAACCTGTAGCATTGGCTGGTTTCTGAGGTGTAAATATAAATACTGGGGAATTTGAAGCTTTCAACGAGTTACCACTAATTTTCACTTCCCTGGTCTGATGAGAGACATGAGAGATCTGGTTGCTCCCCGTCCCTGCCAACACTTGATATGCCCGTCTTTTTAGCCTTTTTAATTTTAGCATTCTATACAGGCTGTGCTGCACATCTCCCCGTGGGGTTAGTTGGCATTTTCTTGGTGACTGACGGGGCTAGAGCTTGTTTTCACGTGCTTGTGTGCCTGGCTGGGTAAGTTTTTTGCGTTTTTTGTTTTGTTTTCTGTAGGCTCCATGCCTAACGCGGGGCTCGAACTCACAACCCCGAGATCAAGAGTCACCTGGTCTACCGACCGAGCCAGCCAGGCGCCCCTGGATGGGTAAGTTTTGAGGGGGGGCTGGGAGGAGGGCCCGAGTCTGGAGCATCATGGGGAAATGTGGCGGAGCGAGAGGCCGGGAGGAAGGGCTGCCCGGGGCACCCGGGTCAAGGATGGGCCAAGGAAGCAAGCAGCCTTGACTGAAGCCCACAGACAGCACAGTTTAGAGTTCTTCCTCGAACACTTTCATTTCCCCCTCAGATCTCAGTGGTGTAGGAAGGAAGATCTGACGCTTGATGGGGGTGTGCATTTTCCGGGTTCGCTCAGGATCAAGGCTCAGACCTGGCCTTGCTCGCTCCTAGCTGTGATAACACCCCTTCGCAGCTGACGAAAAGTTCTCACGTACTTCACCTCACCGGGTTCTCAGGACAACCCCACTCCACTAGTGAGGAAACTGAGGCTCTGGGGACTGAGTGACTTGTTCAAGCCCCACAGTTCATGAGTGGCAGAGCCGAGACTTGAACCCCACCGACTTTCTTGGCTCTCTGGCTTCACTGTATGTCCTGCCGAGGCTCATCTGCCCTCCACTTGTGTTGAGATCCAAGGATTCCCCTCCGTCCTGCTTAATTCTGTGCGGGGCCACAGTAGGAGCTGACCCGGGCCACCTGCCCTAGGCCTCAGCCAGTCCCAGCTAGTTTGACCTCAGCGACCTTTAAAGAATTATTTTCTCAGGGGCACCTGGATGGTTCAGTCGGTTGGGCGACTGGCTTCGGCTCAGGTCATGATCTCATGGTCTGTGGGTTCGAGCCCCGCATTGGGCTCTGTGCTGACAGCTCGGAGCCTGGAACCTCCTTCAGATTCTGTGTCTCCCTCTCTCTCTGTCCCTCCCTGCTTGCACTCTGTGTCTCAAAAATAAATAAACATTAAAAAAAAGAAAAAGACTCCCTCTCTCTGTTCCTCCCCTGCTCACACTCTGTCTCTCTCAAAAATAAATAAACATTAAAAAAAAGAAAAAGACTCCCTCTCTCTGTTCCTCCCCTGCTCACACTCTGTCTCTCTCTCTCAAAAATAAATAAAGATTAAAAAAAAAGGGGGGGGAGGTGCCTGGGTGGCTCAGTTGGTTAAGCGTTCGACTTTGGCTCAGGTCATGATCCCACAGTTCTGGGTTTCAGGCCCCATGTCGGGCTCTGTGCTGACAGCTCGGAGCCTGGAGCCTGCTTTGGATTCTGTGTCTCCCTCTCTCTCTGCCCCTCCCCTGTTCAAACTCTCTCTCTCTCTCAAAAATAAAGATTAAAAAAATTTTTTTTTTAAAGAAAAAGAAATATTTTCTCAGTTGGTAGAGTGTGCAACTCTTGATCTTGGGGTCGTGAGTTCAAGCCCACATTGGGCTTAAAAAAGAAGTGTTGAAAAGGAAAAAAAATAACTATTTTCTTAACATGGTGGCTTTGACCTTGCCTGAAGACCCCTGGAGACCTTGCTTTAGGTTGCCTTCGGTCGTGAGATTAGAAAACCAGGATATTCCTGCCGAAGACTCTGCCCACGTGTGCTGCATCTTCTGTCTTCATCATGAAAATCCAGACACAAGATGCCTTGGGTCCTTGTGTGTGTTCCCCACCTGTGGACCCAGACGCCCACCTCTGTCCAAGAGGTCTGATGCGAACAGTACCTTTCTGGCACATAGTAGGCACCTGTTAGAGTTTGCTAACTAAACGAATGGCATTCGTTAATGAACACGGTTTCGGGAGGAAGGAGACTACATTTATTGAGTGGGTGTTTTACACTCCTCACCGCAACTGTGTGAGACTATCATCATCATACCCACTTTATGGATGAGAAAACTGAGGCTTACTAGCTTTAATAATTTGGCCTAGGATGGGGTGGATCCAGGACTCAAACAGAGTCTGAGTGTCACGTTGACCCTCTATTGTATGTGAGGACAGTGAGTGCTGACATCCCTGAATGGGCCCTGTGGCCTCCAGTGGGCAGCGGGCAGCCTGAGATCACGAGCTCCAGACAGGCCTTGGCCCCTTCTGGCGGACTACGCCTGTGAAGGTAGGTAAGATGTCAGTCATCTTCCCTAGAGCGAGATCTCCAAATCCAGCATCAGCCACAACCTCAGAGATCATCACTCTGCTCCAAAGTCCAAAGCCCAGGAGACTTTCTAACCATTTTGAAAGCAAACGGGTCAGCCCCCGGCATCTCAGCCAGTGCAGGCCTCAGGCCACACTCAGCAGCCATTGGCAGCCTGTGGCTTCGGCTGGCTGAGGCCACAGGAGGCCTGAGTATCAGTGTCACGGTTCCCTGCCACTCTCTCTTGGGGGGGAGGGGGAGGGGGCGCCTGGCGGGCATGGTGGGGACGGTAATGCTACTCCACTAATGTCCAGCTTCCTGAAAACCACTGAGCCACATTTCATTTGGGCACTTGTTTATTTGAAGCCTGCTTCCAGAAGGAGCAGGCAATGAAAGACCGTCTACAGAAGAGCTGTTCACGGAAGAAAACCCCCAGCAAAACCCCCTCAGAAGAGGAGGATAAAAGTCCACAGAACCACTAGCTAAAGCAGCAGGGCGACTAAGCCCTTCGCAGGTGCTGACCTCAGGGGCCCAGGGAACCCTTACCACTTGCCTTTCGAGAAACGGGCTAAGGGTGGCCTTTCAGTGTGTGGTGGCTTTCCCCGCGGCAGCTCTCGCTTTGCCTCCACCTGAATGTCCAGGGGACCTGAGGGGCCCGCGTCTTGGTCAGAGGCCAAACCTGAGATTGTGTCACGTGGGATTCTCTTGCGAGGGCCCAGGTTCCAGCAAAAGTGCCCAGTGGGAGTCTGGTTTGGGGTGGGGCGCTGAAGTCAGGTGACTGGGCACCCCAGCGGCCCCTCGTGCTCTGCAGGGTCCCTGGCCCTCTGGTCTGGAGCCCATTGTCAGGGCTGTTTGGGCCTTTTTCAAAAAGCAGAGACCAGTTCCCAGCCTGGAAGGAGCTGGGCGTGAACTGGGGCCCAGCCCAGGCGGCCAGGCCCCACGGGGTCTTCCTGAGGGCCCTCAGCAAGAATAAGCAGCAACAGTGATACTTCAGGGCACCAGGAGGAACCTATCATCTTTCTCTCTTTCCTTCCCAGCCCATTTGGTGGGGGCTTGAAGGGAGGGGCAGGGAGGCTGGTGAAAAGCCACCTGAGGCTGCTTTTCAGTGAAACTATCCATGTGCAGGATAGAGTTACCTGTATCAAGCACACAAGACTTTTAATCCACTTTGTAATCAAACAGGGCATCACTCTGGGCTGCTGGGAGCCTGAGATCACAGCATATTTCCACCCACTTCACAGGTGGGGAAACTGAGATACGGGGGAGAATGAGAAGAAGTAACCCACTCAAGCCAGCCCGCACCTTTGCAGAGGTCAGGGCGGGGGCAAGGCTTAGCGTCCAGGGTGGGGGCTGCTTCAGGCACCTCTGCTATCTTTCAAGTTTCCAGAATCCCTTCTAACACAAATCGGGATCTTCCAAGACCATGGGGGAGGCGGGGGTGTTGTGCGCAAAGCCCAATATTTCATCATCCAAGCATGCCCCCGGACTTGAGTTCGTGTCTGCGGAAGCTAGGTACTTTCTCCGGATCCCAATCCACACTGGCTGAGGGATTAGCAACACATTGCCCCGGGGTTCCTCATTCTGCCTTCAGCCAAGACAGCCCCCAGTCTGGTCGGAGCTCAACCGTCTGTAGGGCTTTGGGCTGGTCTCTTACACCTGCCTCAGATTCTGCACGTGCACGTGCAAAACCAGGGGCAGTGCTTGTGGCTCCCTTGGGTCTGGAGTAGCTGTGCACCTCCAATGACACAAAGGAGAGAAGAGAACTTTGCTAAGTAGAAAATGCTAAGCAGCCATAACCTGTCATGGCCCAAGGCCAGAATGGTGAGAGGTGAACCCGTCACGTGACTGGGAGGAGCCCCCTTCCTGGCTGCGTGAAGATGGGTGCCGTCTGGGGGGGGGCCTCAGCAGCTGAGGAAAACATAGGCCCTGGGTCTAGGGTTGCCAGATACAACACAGGACGCCAGTCAGAATTTTAGGCAACAACAAATCATTTTTTTAGTGTAAGTGTGTCCCAAATATCGCACAGGACATACTCATACTAAAAAAGTATTTTTATCTCACCGTCCGTGGGTTCGAGCCCCACGTCAGGCTCTGTGCTTTGGCTTCTGTGTCTCCTTCTCTCTGCCCCCTTCCCCGCTCAAGCTCTGTCTGTCTGTCTCTCTCTCAAAAATAAATAAATATTAAAAAGGTATTTTTACCTCATGCCATCCCCACCCCGCTGCTGACTGCAACGTCTGACCAGCTGCTGGGCCCAGTTGTCCTCCTGTGCTCTCCAGGAGTCTCTGAAGTTCTTTGTTGTCTGCTCTGCTGCCTGTGTTCCCATCTCTCTTGTCTTCTGCTCATCTCTTACGCTCGGGCCCTCCTTCACTGTCGTAGATAGTCCTTCCTCGGCCTCCATCCCATATACCCGGCTGCCCTGCAGGTGACACTGTTCAGCAGGACTGAGAATGCCTGGTGCTGAGGATTCAGACCACCCGAGGGGACCAGCCTGCACAGCCATGAAGGCGAGACCCTTGAGGGTGAGGGGAGAGTGGGGGATTAGGCCCTGCTCAAAGTCATGTGAGGAACACAAGCCTGGGGCTCCCGGCCACAGCCCTTCCCACCCCGGGCCTTTCGGGAGACCCTTTCTCAGCTGGGAATGGGTTGAGACATGACCTTTATAAAGGGGTAAACACTGTCCCTCTGTACCAAGGGAGGGGAGCAGCAGGAACAGCCCAGGCGCCACCCACCTGAGGCAGGGCTGCCCGGCTTCCTCGGAGCAGAGGGCCTCACCAGACCTGTTCCACCCAGAGGCCCAGCCAAGCAGCAGCAGAAGGGACCTCCCCTGCCTTCATACCCCAGGAAAGGAGCTAAGACCCCGCCCAGTCGGAACCAGCCTGGGAGAAGGGAGCCGAGCCCCACCTGCAGCTAGAAGCATCTGCTGGCTTTCCTGGCTAGTGGTACCTGAAACGAGCTACCTAACCTCGGAGCCTCAGTTTCCTCACCTACCTCGTGGGAACATCGGGCTTACCGTCAATAATGTATGTAGAGCTTTGAGCACAGTGCAGGGAAATGGGAGACCCTTAATACATGTTTCTTCTCTGTCTCTGCAGGTCAGGAGCCAGCTCCAGTATCTTGTTACATGGTAATTAACCATAGAGGAGGAAGCCCTGGGCAGACAGGAGAGCCACACGACCTCAGAGGGTCCTGCAGCCCTACTCCAGCTACTCCAACTACAGGATTTTCCTTCCAGCCACGGCAAGCCTTGCCGTCCGGCCTGAGGAGGCATCTCTCTCTTCTGGGCTTGACCCCCAGGCCCAGGAAAACAGCTGCCTTAGGGACAAGAGCCCAGGAGATGGAGACCCCCCTCACTGGCTCGCTGGGAGGCTCGCGTTACGTGAATGAAGGAGAAGCCATGGAAAGAGGGGAGGGGAGGGCAGCCATGGAGGTGCCGGGCCTACGCATGACCTTGTACCATGGATGGGCCACCCGGCGAGATTTGTTTGGGTGCTTTGGAGTTTTCTTTTTTCTTTTTCTCTAATTGTCTTTTTCTTTTCTCTATTTTTAAAATGTTTTATTTATGTTTGAGAAAGCAAGAGAGAGCATGAGCGGGGGAGGGTCACACAGAATCCAAAGCAGCTCCAGGCTCCAAGCGGTCAGCACAGGGCCTGATGTGGGGCTCAAACTCACGAACTGTGAGATCGTGACCTGAGCCGAAGTCAGACGCTTAACCGACTGAGCCACCCAGGTGCCCCTAATTTTCTTTTAAAACTGACGTTTGGTGACACCCGCAACCTCAGACGGCAGATAAAGAAGACGGAACAGATAACGCAAACCCCAGAAAGACACTGACCACCCCCTACTTTCCAGTCTTTTTTTCCCATGTGCATTTTATCTTAATAAAAACTAAAAGCATTTGTTATATACTGTTTTGTCTCTTATTTTTCTCACTGAATTATCTTTTCTCATTTGGGAATATTGTGTCCTGTGATAATCGGTAATAATCTGCAGTATTTCATCCTATAGTTATTCCTCAATTTATGAAGCTCATCTTAAGGACATTTGGGTAATTTCCAATTTCCGGCTATAATACAAACTCTGATTTTTTTTTTCTTTTAGGCTATATTTCGAGAAGTGCTATCTCTAGGTCAAAAAGTATGCAAATGTAAATCATTAATTTTAAAAGGATTATTTATTATTATTATTTTTTCAGTAAACTCTACCCCCCAGCATGGGGTTCGAGCTCACAACCCTGAGATCAAGAGTCACATGCTCCACCGACTGAGTCAGCCAGCTGCCCCAAATTTAAAACATTATTGTTTTGGGGCACCTGGGTGGCTCAGTCGATTAAGACATTTGACTTCAACTCAGGTCATGATCTCACCGTTCATGAGTTTGAGCCCCACGTAGGGCTGTCTGCTGTCGCACAGAGCCTGCTTCAGATCTTCTGTCTCCTTTTTTCTCTGCCCTCCCACCACTTTCATGCTCTCTCTCTCAAAAGAAATAAACTTTAAAAAATATTTTTGAAGACCCACTATTGGTCCATATTACAGAAGCCACATATGCCCTGTCATAAATTCCAGCAAGCAGGTGTTATATGCAGTAGGTGCTGGCCTGGGTCCTCGGTGATCAGGACGGCAGTCCCTGGACCCCCCACCAACCCTCCACACCCACAACAGCACCCAGATGCTACGACAATGAGCAGGGCTAAGGGGCAGGTGGTGTTCCCTTGTCCTCTGTCCCCAGGGCCATCCTCCTCCTCGCTCTGGGCCCAGGGGCCCCGGATACACAGGAATTCGGACAATATCGATGTCTGGGGAAACGGGGTTGTGTGGCCACCAGTCTGGGCTGGCTCCTCCTTCTTTTCCAGGGCTGGGGCTCAGGGCGTTTGTTCCTCTCCCAAAGCCAGTGACAGCCCAAGAGCGGTCGGCACAAGCCAGCTTGAACTGGGGATGGGTGGTGAGCAGCGGGGGATTATTATGGGGTGGGGTCAGGATGTAGGAGCCACTGTCAAGACCGATTCCTAACCCAGTGATTGTCAACCAGTCTCACCACAGACACAAGAGGGGAGGCTAATCCACTTCTGAGCTCCCTCCCTCCATCTATTCGCATGGCTCTATTTTTACGCATTGTCCTTAGGACTTCCAAGAAAAGGAAAAGCTTCCAGGCTCTAACACCAAGAAAACATTAGGAAAAATGACTACTGGTTTCATCTGCACCCCCCACACCCTCATTTACAGATGACAATGAGACCGAGTGTCAGGAGTGACTTGGCCAAGGTAACACCAGGTCAGTAACACACAGTGATGGAACCAGATAGATTCCAGGTGCTGTCACTCTTCAGGTGTTTTGAAACCCCCACCTGCAAGAAGATTGTTAGCATTGTACCCCTCAAATCGCCCCCTACTTCTCATCTGCCCCTCCAGTGCTGCCAGGCCCCTCCTGAAGGTTTTAGGGTTTTAGGGAAAGGGGGCGCTTTCTGTGCTCTGAGGGGCTGTTCTGACTGATTCCCCTCCTGGGCAGCAGCCTCTAGACCCAGCCTTCTTGCCTCAGCTTCGCCCATGCTAACTCACCTGCCCCAGTGCCTCCTGGCCCACCCCCAGCCTGCCCATCCTCCAGGACCCACCTTAAAAATCTGCTTCCTTCTGGAAGCTTTCCCTGACCCCCAGCTGGAAGTACTTTCTCCCTCCTGCAGCACCCGGACCACAGCGCTCTCCTCCTGGGGTCTGGGTCTAGGGCCTGAGACCTGTTTGGTGGGAGCCTTGCTTGTCTGGGCAGGAGGGCTGGGAACTAAAGCCATGGTGGGTCTTGGAGGTTGAGAACTTTCCATGTGATTCTGTCAGCCATGAAGGGCTTTGGCATAAAAGAGAGCAGCTGCCATGGCAGCAGGTTGAAGATGGACTGGAGAGAAAGAGAGAGAGAGCAGGAGAGGAGGGGTGGGCTAGAATCCCAGGGAGCTGGTCATGAAGGTCCCAGAGGATGCTGGCTGTGGGCATGGGCGGAGGGGGCACGCAGGGCTCTGTGGAAGGAGGGCTCCCACGTCCATGCGTCCCAGCGTCCACCACTCACTGCCTGTGAGCTCAGCCCAGCTCTCTCTACATCCCTTTTTCCTTACCCAAAGTAACTGGGGACACTAGTGTGCACCTTGCAGGGCTGTGGTCTCGAGACACCAGTCCGACCGAGTATGTGAGGCATTCCGCACACACATAGTAGGGGTTCAAAAGCATAGCAACTGGCCTTCTGACTTCTAGGCGCCGGTAGGGTCTGCTCTCGGACCTCCATGTGGTCAGCCTTGGATGCTGCTGGGCACCCTATGAGGGGCTCTGCCCTGTCAGTCCCTAGAAGGGCCTGCTGAAGATCACAGTGTCCTGCCTTCAGAGCTATGGGCAGGGGAGGGGTCCAGAAGAGGGCTGGGAAGGGCTGTAGGGGGAGGGTGGGTTAAGCAGCCGCAGGAGACTGCACACCGGCCAGGACACAAGGAAGCAGGAGCAGCCTCTGCCCAGTGGGGGGGGGGGGGAGTCAGAGCTGGGCCCCCTAGGTGTCTCTGTCCTGCCGGAGACAGGTGTCTCTGTCTGGCCTGGAGGCCTCAGTGTCACAAGCTCCTCACAGCATCTGCATTACTACAGGACGTCCTGTGCAGGGGTAGTGAGAGACGGGAGGAGGGGAGGGGCTGGGAGAACAGCAGGGAGGATCCCCCTGGCAGAGCTGTCCTCTGGGGCATCCCGGAGTCCTGCAATCCGGGACACCCTGCATCTCAGCAGAGTCAAAGAAAGGCCCTGTGTGTGTGTGTGTGTGTGTGGTTAGAACAAACAAGCACATCGCACATCACCTGCTGAACGACGGGAGCTGTTGGGGGGCCGATGTGGGCAGCAGTCTGGAACTGACTGTTTAGACTCCAGGTTATCTCTGTTTACCACTGAGAGAACATAAAGCCGAGCGCAGGTATTAACTGTGCCCACCTGCCTCCAACATTAATTTGCTCATCCAGGGTTCCGGCCAATGGCGCCAGCAATACAGGAAATTGCTTTTGAAGTTGACAGAGGCTGAGAATAGAGCTCTGAGGCTGGCCCTATCCCCTCCAGGTGGCGGCTGGTCCCTCCCCTGCCGCCTGCCCCCCAAAACCAAGGGCTTGTGGTTGTCACCATGGAGCTGGACAGGAACCTTCAATCCTGATGTGCATTTTTTTTTTTCCCCAAAGCCCCCTCTGCCTGTGTCTCCAGCCCAACACCGGGCCATCTGCCAGGCCTCCAGCACGAGAGCGTTAAGAGAGGTACCAAGCCGGAACTCCCCGATGACAGGCACCTTGAACATGAGCAAGGGTGTGGCATCTCCTGCCTACGTTCCTTGGGGAAGCACTCTCAGGCCTGGGGCGTCCGAATTCAACAAGGAGGCCTTCCTGGCTGGGGCACCCACTGGTCTGCATGATGCTTGAGTGAGATTCATGAAGATATTCCTCCTTCAAGGGGTTGCCCTGCCGAACTCTCACTTTCCTAGGTGGGGAGACCTCAGGGGGATGGGTCACTGCCCCAGTACCTCTGGCAATGTCTGCAGGGGTGCTAGGCTTTCCAGCCACATCAGTCCGCCTCCTCCTCTGGTGCTCCTGACGGTTACCACCATTAGTGACCACTTAATATGTGGGTGCGAAAATCTTCCCGGTGGCTCTGCTTTACCTCCCACACAACTGCCCTCAAGGTAGGCACTCTTATCATCTTGCTTTGATTAGGGAACTGTGATTCTGGGGACCATTCTGGAAGGTGGTCTGCCAGCTCTGGTCCAGGTTCTCCAGTATCAGCTCCTTCCCCGCCTGCGGCCTCCAGCTAAGAGCAAACCTTGGCTCAGTCTGGCTCTGGGCGTCTTCTCTTTCCTCAGCACCACCCCGGACCAGTTCATTTTATTTTAAGTAGGCTCCACACCCAACATGGGGCTTGAACTCATGACCCTGAGATTAAGAGTCATGCGCTCTGCCGACTAAACCAGCCAGGCATCCCTAGACCAGATCTTTCATCACACAGGTGCACATTTCCCCGGGGCCCCATGAGCCCCAGGGATGTGGGGGTGCTGGTGACGAGCTGCTCACGGCCTATTCAGGGGGGTCATGGTCTAGAAGGGGCTTTTCCCTAGGCAAAGAGGCACCTGAAACTTGCAGGGTCTGGACTCCTCTCTTCTCCACTCTACTCCCCCCCTGCCCCTCCCCACTGTCCCCCCCCCCCCCCGCCATCTCCCCTCTGCCCGCTTTATTTCCGCACAGCACCACAAGCTTCCAGAGGCGCCACAGGTGGGAAGCCTCATGTAAAGGACAGTACCTTCCTTGATGGAACAGAACCCTGACTCTCCAATGCTTGGCCTGAGAGGAGGCTTCCAGGAGGGCGGGACCCTCGGCCTCACCACGCTGACCGTGCTCCCGACTCCCCCTTTCCTCAGTCTCTCACTTGGATGGCCGCTGACTCTGCCTTGGCCCCACGTGAGCTGAACTCCCTCTGTTACTCTGGCCCACGAACCGGGTTCCTCACGGCCAAGACGGACTAGAACTTTCAAAGCAGGCTTTTGCTAAATCACAGAGGAAGGAAACCTGAGGAGTCGAAATCGCATCAAAACAAAGGAGAAATATCGGCTCCCACCTTGTCTCATCCCCGAGTGGGTCCATCAGCAGCCCAGCCCCGTGACTCCATTCGGAGTTCTTGCCTGTTTCTTCTTAAAGGCTGGGGTAGTGGGTTGAATGGTGCCCCCCCCCCCCCCAGAAGATATGTCGGTGTTCTAATCCCCAAGACCTGTGAATGTTACTTTATTTGGAAAAAGGGTCTTTGCAGATGTAATCAAGTTAAGGATTTTTGAGACAAGAAGATCATCCTAGATTAGCCGGGTGGGTCCTAAATCCAGTGACAAGTGTCCTTACAAGAGACACACAGAGGAGACAGGCACAGCAGAGGAGGAAGCAATGTGACAGTGGAGGCAGGGACTGGAGTGACCTTGTACAAGCCAAGGAACACGAAGCGTGGCCAGCAGCCACTGCAAGCAAGGAGAGAAGCATGAAACGGTCTCTCCTGGAGTCTCAGGAGCGAGCTTGCATTTTTTTTTTAAGTTTATTTATTCAGAGAGAGACAGAGACAGCGCAAGTGGGGGAAGGGCAGGGAGAGAAGAGGACAGAGAATCAGCGCAGAGCCCGATGTGGGGCTCGAAATCACAAAACTGAGATCATGACCTGAGCCGAAACCAAGAGTCAGATGCTCAACCGACTGAGCCAACCCTGAGAGAATTGTTTAAAAAACATTTTTTTTTATAAGAGAGAGAGAGAGAGAGAGAGAGAGAGAACAAGCAGGGGAGGGGCAGAGACAGAGGGAGACACAGAATCTGAGGCAGGCTCCAGGCTCCGAGCTGTCAGCAGTGAGCTTGATATGGACCTCGAACCACGAACCGTGAGGTCATGACCTGAGCTGAAGTCGGCGCAGGAGCCCCGAGAATTGTTTTCAACTGTTCACTTTTAGCCATTTGTTGCAGTAACCTCAGGAAACAAATACAGCTGATGTTCTGAGATATCACAGCGCCGACTTCCACCCATGCACACTATGGGCCCTTAACTGTCTTTCCAGGCAGACCTCCTCCCCGAGGTTCAGATCCCTGTTACCCGGGGCCCCGTGGACACCTTCACTCGCCATCCCACAGACACCCTGAAGCCACCATGTTAAAAAGCCTATAAGCTGCCCCTTCTCTCAGGCTCCCCCCTTCCGTGAATGGGACACCTCCCCCTCTCCTGGGAGGCCTCATCGCCCCCCCCCCCCCCCCCCCCCCGTTCACATCTTTCCCGGCCCCACCTGCCACGTCCAGGACTGCACCTCACATCTCTCCAGGAGCAACCACCTAGCTGCCTCTCCATTTACACGGCACCCTCTCGAATTAGCCCTGCAATATGGAGGATTTGTGGGAACGTCACCACCCAGACTTCTTTCTCGTGCGAGTTGCTGCGTCCAGTGGGAAGGATGCATTTTCTGCTAAAGATTCCAGAGGCTTTCTGCCGGAGAGATGTGGTCCCTCCGGGCTCCTTCCCTGGCTCTTGGGGAACATGTTCCAGTCGGTGGCCACCACAGTCAGCCTGTCCCAAGTGAGGTTCTACAGCAAACCGTGAGGGGGCTCGTCAAGCCTCTAGCCCCTTCATATGTCAGTCATCGCAGTGTAAGTACCTTACACAATTCTAAAAACACCGTGTCACTTGTCCTGAAGGTTGGGATCCCCCGCACAATTGTTAGCCTCCCACCACGACCTCTTGCCATGCTGTCTGAAGCTTCCGCAAGAATGGCCAGATATGTCCCATGGGTACAGTCCCCTGTGACCAGTGACGGTGACCGGCTGTGAACCCGGCTGTCCTCGTCTCCTGGATCCATAGATGAAAACGCGTCTGTGTGTAGAACTAAATGTATTTCTATGTGCCTGTACACATGACGAGAAAACACAAGCTTTCTGATTTCACAGCTTATCCTAGTCTCCCCTCTTTACATGTTTGCAACCCCCCCCCACTTGCCCACAGTGAGAAGTCCGGCTCCTGTCATTCTTAAAATATTGACCTGTTTGATGAATCCCTGTATATAGCTAACCCCACGTGACAGCCGCTCTTCCCCCAAGGAAGAGCGTGGGAACGGAAGGGTTCCAACGGAACCCAACGGAAGGGTTGCCTCGGTGGAACGGAAGCGCTCTCACCTCTGCTGAGCTTCAACATCTCATTCTAGTTCTCTGACCCTCCATAAGGGGTGGGCCTCCCTTGGGGGTGCCCATCTCATCCCATTCAGGTCTGACACCCAAGTGGGTGAAAGCCCAGCTCTGTGGACACCCTCCTTCCCCGTTCCTGCTCTGACACCCTAGGCCACACCCCTCCCACACAGTGCCCTCCTCACCCGGCTCAGGCTGCCCCTCATCTCAGCGTGCACACCCGCCTTGCTCAGCCCCCTTCATGGCTTTTGGAGTGAACTGTTCCGGGAGGGAAGGGAAAAGAAAGAAGAGGAAGAGAAAGAGCTTACCTTAAAATTGTTTGTTTCAAAATTTAGTTAATATATCTGGGAGGTCATGCCATAGAAGCAGACAGAGAAATTCTTCCTTTCTTTCATTTAAAAAATTTTTAAGTGTTTATTTATTTATTTTTGAGACAGAGTGAGCGAGCAAGCAGGGGAGGGGCAGAGAGAGAGGGAGACAGAATCCCAAGCAGGCTCCGTGCCATCAGCACAGAGCCCAATGGGGGTCTCGAGCCCACAAACCGTGAGATCGTGACCTGAGCCTAAACCAAGAGTCGGACGCTTAACCGACTGAGCCACCCAGGGCCCCCCTTCGTTTCTTCTGTTTTTTAACAGATGCCTAATATTGCATTAGGTAAATATAGTTTATTCAGTGACCATTTGGGTTGTTTTTCATGTTTTGCTGTTTCAAATAGCTGTCAGATATATTTCTGAAGCACCTAGGAACAAGCGAGTCTGGTATTTTAGAGATTCTGTGCCCACAGCCCTGTTGTATACAAGACACCAGATGTTCCTTTCAGAACATGCCCTGGATTTCAGAAAATCCAGGCCACCAGCCTATCAATGACCAACTGTGCCAAGGATTGATGCTTGAGCCAGACATTGAACCACAGACTAGACTTCAGGGAGTCCAACAGCGTGTGAGGAGGTTTGGAAACAAACTGCCCATTGGGGCTCTCCATACTGGAAGGAGACAAAGGATCGGATCAGAGCCTTTGTTTTCGGAGATCTGAGTTCCTTTAGCATAAATGGAGAAAGGTCACAAGTGCTCTGACTGTACCCAAATGGCCCTGAGATCTGTTCCATCAGAGAGACCTTGGGACCCAGGGTTCAGCTGAGGGGGAGGCAACCTTCTGTCTTCAGGTCTCCCTGCTATAAGCTCCGAAAGCAATCTTGAAGATGATTTTTGTAGGATATTAAGTTTTTTTTCTCAATCATGGAATTTATTGACTTACACTTTTTTTGCATGTAGGGTGCAAAGGTATATTTCCTCTTAATGCACTGGTGCTGTATCACAAATGTCAACTCATGAATTAAAGATGTCTTAGGGGCGCCTGGGTGGCTCAGTTGGTTGAGCGTCTGACTCTTGATTTCGTCTCAGGTCATGATATTGTGATTGGTGGGTTCAAGCCCCGCATCGGGCTCTGCACTGGCAGCATGGAGCCTGCTTGGGATTCTCTGTCTCCCTCTCTTCTCTGCCCCTCCTCCACTGGCATGTGCAGTGCTCTCTCTCTCTCTCTCTCTTAAAGATAAGTAAGTAAACTTAAAAAAAAAAAGATGTATTATTGTAGGGGCTCTTGCAATGTGAATGAGTGTGTGTGTGTGTGTGTGTGTGTGTGTGAATGTCTCATGTTTGCATTTGGGTCGGACCCAAATGAATGAATTTATGAACGTGACTCTGATCAGGGTGACACAAGGTGGCATTCAGGGCATGAGATGCCCACCTGACAAGGACAGAGACATTATTTGACTGCCTTCCTTCCAGGAGGGGAAAGAACTGACCAAGAATTTTGAACACACAGGTCCTCCAGCTTGCCAGAATGGGCGGGAGAGCTGCCAAAGGGAGAGCAGAGAGGCTGGCGGTGGCGTTCTAGAAAAGTGAGAAGAGGGCTGTGGTCAATGACTGCTCTGCCAGGCTGGTGCAAATTATTCATGTGGAGGTATGGGAGTCCGGTGGAAAGAACCCTGGGCTGGCGATAGGGAGGTTGGTGTTATGACCTTGGATGAGTTCTGTTTGGCCTTGAACAAGTCTCTTGAACTCCGTGCTGGAGCACCTGTGGCTCCCCTCTGTGGCTCCCAGGACCAAGGGGGCTACTGGATGCAAAACTTTAATGCCTGAGACCCTTCCTGCAACAAGGGAGTGTATAAATAGAGACACAGACGTACCAATCCAGCCAAATGCGTCCGGACCCAGGTGAGGACACTGAGGCCCAGCCCAGGAGAGCCACGTGCCTGAGGATCCAGGGAGCATCTTGATTCTGGCTCTGGCGGGACTGGACACGTCTGGAAGAGCAAGGAGACCATCCAGGGTGGAGGCCCTGGCAGGCAGCACAGGTCATTTCCCTTGTAAAAACGAAATTCAAATCCGAGGTGCTATCAGTGCTAGGGAAGGCAGCTGGCACAGATATGTCCGGAGAGGTTCTGAGGGACAGGGTGTCACATCACATGGGAGCCCTAGACCGGGATGCTGCCTGACCCCTCCTTTGCCGGTCTGAGCTCTCAGCCCGAGGGGGGTGGTTGTCCACTCAGGCCAGTCTTGGCGTTTCCCCAGAGCTGGAGTGAACGTGGGCCCCAGCACCCTCCCCGAGCCCACCCTGGCCCCACCGGGCCCCATCTGGGGAGGCTGACATGGCCACAGCCAGCACATGCATTAGTAATGGCCACCGATCCCGCTGGCCCCGGGCCCTGTTTCCAGACTGGGGCAGAAACCGGAGCCTGGGGGCCCCCTGCCCTCCCGACTCCACCCTGCGGTGGAGCCATTGCACACCCTCTCTTCCCCCGGGCCCTAGTCTCTGCATCAAGTCGAAGAGAAATGCAAACAGGTTCTTTCTCTTCTGACGTCCTGAGCACTGGTGGTTCACACTGTCACTTCTTTCAGAGGTCCCCCAGCATGGAAGTGTCAGGAAATGACCCAGGGAGCCTCTAAGGAACGATTTGCTCGGGTGCAAGGCCTCCCTGGGCTGGGCCTCAGTTTCCTCATCTGGAGGGAGCTGGTCCGCTTCGAGGCTGCCTCCGGCCTGGTGTTCTGGAGCCCTGGGATTTGGTCTCTGCCCTCATGGGGGGTCGCAGTAGGAGGTGGGAGACACAGTAGGGCCACAGTGAGACCCTGGCAGGCTAGGCTCAGTGTGCCAAGGGCCAGCAGCGGCCCAGCTGCGGGGGCTCCTGAGGGCATGTCCTGGGTCAAGTAGGTCTGCATGATTGTGGGTTTTGGGGAGAATAGGACAGGGGGCATGTTGGAGGGCAGGGGGCACTGCTCACACCCCAGCTATTCTCCTCAGAGAATAGCTTCCACCTCAGAGAGGTGGAAGCGGGGAGCAGGCCATGGGAAGCTCACCCCCCCTCCCCAGCCCAGGAGTACATGTGGCGAGATGCTCTTCATTCCCAGGGGCAGAGGCTCAGGCCGTGCCTCTCCCCTGTGCCGCCTGATGGCCCCTTCACTTCCACTGCAGCTCTGAGACATCCCTGAGGAACTCAGGCTCTGTCCTGGGGCCTGTGACTCATCTCCAGCAGCTGCCCTGGCACGGGAAGGTCCTGGCTGCCCCAAAACGCCTCTCTGAGGAGCCCTGTAATTCTCCTGTGAGAGATAAGGCATCGATGCCTGGACGGACGTCGCACTGGAGGAAAAAGCTCTCCAGGACTTAGGCCATCAGCAACTGGACGGATAGGTCTGTGTGGGAAGGGAAACTTCAGTGGGGGAGCACATCTTAGGTGGGGGGGAGTTGGGGTCTGAGCTGCTCAAGGGCACTGAGGAAGAGTGGTCCTAAAAAGAAGTGGGACAGATCAGCTCCTCACAGGAAGGGGGGTCAGGCCGGGCCCTGTCAGTGACCAGCCATGTGACCTCAGAGAAACTATGACCCTCTGGAAGGAGGACAGCTCGTGCACCCACGGCCCTGAGTGTGCCCCAAGTTTGCTCTGCACAGAACTACTGACACCACTGGAGGCTGGCTTCTGGGTTCACGATGGATATAGGCCAGGGGGGCAGGGACAGGGGTCTCAGGGGCTGGATGACCAGAGTGGTCTTCTCTGGCTGAGGCTTTTATCAGGGGCAAGTATTGCAATCGATTGCCCAACTCTGGGCCCCAAAGGTCAGGACCAGAGGCTCCCGCATCTGGCAGGCCAGGCCCCCGCTGCTCACCCTGCCTGGGGGTGCTGCCCAGCACCACCATCCTGGGCCTGGTGGGGGAACCAGTCTCCAGGGTGACAAGCAGACGATGATGGGAGCTGAGACCCTGGACTAGGATTAGGTCACAACCTCCCTCATCAGCCCTCCCAGGGTGCCAGCCCCCACCAAGCAGAGCCAGTGGGCCAGGCTTCAGGCCTCCAGGAAGTGGGCAGGAGGGAGGATGTCAGGGAGACTGTGCCTCCCCCAGCTCAGAGGCCCAGCAGCAGGTGAGGGGCTCTCTCTCCCCGGAGGCTCAGGGCTCCCCTGTCCCCAGGCAGCCAGCAGAGCATCCCGGGTTTCCAGTACCTGCTAAGGCCCTGCTAACGCAGTCACAGCTGAGAGGCAGTGGCTGAATAATTCAGCAGATCCAGGTATCTTGACTCCCAGTGGGAGGCCAACTGCTGGCCCCAGAGGCCTCCACCTGGGCAGCAAAGCAAATCCCCAGCACCCGAAAGGCTTCTCCACACCCCAGAGGGTCTCACTGCCAGAGTTGGCGCCCCCCCCCCCCCCCCCCCCCCCGCCCACGGCCCCCATCACCAAATCTTTCCAATTCCACCTTGTACGTAGACTCTTTGAATCCATCTGCCTGGCCTCTAGGCTGGTCCAAACCAACACCGCCCTCTCCCGGATGAGGGGACAGCCCCCGGCCAGAGCTCCCTGCCTGCACAATAGCCCCTTTCATTCTACACGTGACGTACCCGTCTCCTGCTTCAGGCCCGTTCATGGTTACTACAGTGTCTCAGGATCAAGTCCCTGGGCCTGCTTGCCCTTCACCCTCCAGGATCAGGCACGACACGCTAGGTGGTTCCCCTCATGCTGTTCCAATCTCTCTGCTTTCACTTGGGCCTCTTCCTCAGCCTGGAATGTCAACCCCCCCCCACCCCTGCCCCAAACATACCCTCACCTCCCCAGCTGCTGCTCACCTCATATGTAAGACTCAGCTCAGGCCTCTCTCCTCTAAGGAGACTTCTCTGAGCACCAGGGTCCCACTGTGCCCTGCCTGTGTCCCCACCACAGCCCTTTCTGCCAAGTTTATAAATATTCAGTCCTGCGTCTGTCTTTCCCGCCAAGATATGTATCTTTATTATTATTATTATTATTATTATTATGCACTTACCAGGTGTTCTATATACATATATAGACATAGTAGATATGAGAAATAACCAACCAGAACTTCTAGAACTTTGACACAATAAAGAATTCATTACATGCAACATGCAACGTGCAACGAAATATTATACAGCTATTAAAAAGAACAAAACTGCTCTATATGTGCCGATGCGGAATTATTACTATGAAAAACAAAGCAACGTGTAGAGCAGTGTGTATAATTGGCTTCCATTTCTGTAGCAAGAATCTGCTACTTCATGCTTATAAACACAGGAGTCATCTCGGGGGTGGGGGCACTCATGAAGCTTCAGAGAGTGGTTACCTCTAGGAAAGGAAACTGAGCACGGAAAAGGAGGAATGACAAAAAGATTTACCTTAAAAAATAAATTGATTTTGGGGGCACCTGGGTGGCTCAGTCAGTTAAGCGTCCAACTTCAGCTCAGGTCATGATCTCACAGTCCGTGAGTTCGAGCCCCGTGTCGGGCTCTGTGCCAACAGCTCAGAGCCTGGAGCCTGCTTTGGATTTTGTGTCTCCCTCTCTCTCTGCCCCTCCCCTGCTCATGCTCTGTCTCTCTCTCTGCCTCAAAAATTAAAAAAAAAATTAATTTTTAAAAATTAAGGCTATTTTTTAGGGCAGTTTTAGGTTCACAGCGGATGGTACAGAGATTTCCCATGTGTCCCCTGCCCCACCCCCCACGCACAGCCTCCCGAATTATCAACAACCTCACCAGAGTGGTGCACTTGTTACGGTGGTCGAACCTACATTGCCACATCATAATTGCCCAAATCCATAGCTTACATTAAGGTTTACTCTCCGTTGGTATGTTCCATGGGTTTGGACAAATGTACAACAACAGGGATTCATTATTCACGCAGCATAGGCAGTATTTTCACTGCCGGAAAAATCCTCTGTGTCCTGCCTATTCATCCCTCCCCTCCAGTTCAACTTCTGGCAACCACGGATCTTAGTACCTTCATAGTTTGCCCTTTCCAGAATGTCATACAGTTGGAATCATACGGTGTATAGACTTTCACATTGGCTTCTTTCACTTAGCGATAATGCATTTAAGGTTCTGCCATGTCTTTATATGGCTCAATAGCTCATTTCTTTTCAGTGCTGAATAATACTCCATTGTCTGGAGGTGCCACTGTTTGATTCTCCATTCACCTCCTGAAGGACACCTCGGTCGCCTCCAAGATGTGGCAATTACGAATAAAGCTGCTATAACCATCAGTGTGCAGGTGTTTTTGGGGGGACACAAGTTTTCAACTCCCTTGGGTAAACATAAAGGAGCACAATCGCTGGTAATTATATTAGTTTTATATTATTTCAATTGTATCTGCCTTTATAATCTATTTTGCTAGCTGTATTTCATAATTTATTTCCCAATGGTTATTTCCCCAAATGCATATTAAAGCATTTATTTGAGTTGAAAAGTGACATCAGGCTTCTTCAGACAGAAATTAAGCCTGATTTGGTTGATTGATTTGAAGATCGAATCGGTTATATAGTAAATATTTTCTATAAATTGAATCGTCAAGTCTGCTATTTTAAGGTTTTGGCAAAAAAAATTATGTATGTGTGCATGTGTGTGTTACACATATATGTGTGTATTCATATTTATATCTATATCTATAAAATGTATGACAGATAAAGGCATTTTATTTTATTTAAAAAAAAATTTTTTTTTCAACGTTTATTTTATTTTTGGGACAGAGAGAGACAGAGCATGAACGGGGGAGGGGCAGAGAGAGAGGGAGACGCAGCATCGGAAACAGGCTCCAGGCTCCGAGCCATCAGCCCAGAGCCTGACGCGGGGCTCGAACTCACGGACCGCGAGATCTTGACCTGGCTGAAGTCGGACGCTTAACCGACTGCGCCACCCAGGCGCCCCGATAAAGGCATTTTATAAAAAATTATGTTGGGGCGCCTGGGTGGCGCAGTCGGTTAAGCATCCGACTTCGGCTCAGGTCAGGATCTCGTGGTCCATGAGTTCGAGCCCCGCGTCAGGCTCTGGGCTGATGGCTCAGCGCCTGGAGCCTGTTTCCGATTCTGTGTCTCCCTCTCTCTCTGCCCCTCCCCCGTTCATGCTCTGTCTCTCTCTGTCCCAAAAATAAATAAAAAACATTGAAAAAAAAAATTAAAAAAAAATTTGTGATGATAGATTACAATTTTGGCCATAATTCAGAAAGAATTCAAAGAATTGATAAAAGTTGCTATATCAAAATGTTTCCATTCCCCATCTCCTTATATATGTGGACAAGATTTCTTGGTGCTTACCTCTCTAAAAATGAAAAACAGGATTAAAATTATTCCTGAATTCTGTATAAAACTATAGACACAGAAAATAATTGCAAAAAAAGGCACAAAAATTAATCTCATTAGGAGAGCTATTTCTAATAACATTTTGTAACAATTTTTTTGAGATATAATTCCCATCCTATAAAACCCTTTTAAAGCAAACAATTCAGCAATTTAGAAAAAAAAAATAGCCACTTTTTTTTCCAGTGCTTAATTTTTCCTTTTTTTTTTTTTTTTTTTTTGAGAGAGAGAGAGAGAGAGAGAGAGTACCTGTGCACACATGTGCAAGCTGGGGAGGGGCAGAGAGAGGAACAGAGGATCTGAAGCAGGCAGGCTCTGTGCTGACAGCAGAGAGCTGATGCAGGGCTTGAACTCGCGAACTGTGAGATCATGACCTGAGCCGAAGTCTAGGACGCTTAAGCACCCGAGCCACACACATGCCCCAACAATTCAGTGATTTTTAGTATATTCACAAAGTCAGGCAATTGTGACCAGTATCTAGTTTTATTTAAAAAATTTTTTTATTTTTTTTTTAATTTTTTTTTTAAATTTTTATTTTTTTTTTCTTCAACGTTTATTTATTTTTGGGACAGAGAGAGACAGAGCATGAACGGGGAGGGGCAGAGAGAGAGGGAGACACAGAATCGGAAACAGGCTCCAGGCTCTGAGCCATCAGCCCAGAGCCCGACGCGGGGCTCGAACTCCCGGACCGCGAGATCGTGACCTGGCTGAAGTCGGACGCTTAACCGACTACGCCACCCAGGCGCCCCTAAAAAAAATTTTTAAAGTAGGCTCCATGCTCAACACAGGGCCCCAACTCACTACCCCAAGATCAAGAGTCACAAGGCTCCACCACCTGAGCCAGCACAGCAACTGATGACCAGTATCTAGTTTTAGAACATTTTTAGCACCCCCTAAAACACCCCTTATCCATTGATAGTCATCTCCCACTGCCCCCTCAACCCAGCCCCTGATGACCACTAACCCACTTTCTGTTCCTATGGATCTGCCTGTTCTGGACATTTCATTACAATATGTGGCCTTTTGTTGTCTGGCTTCTTTCCTCAGCACAATGTTTGCAAGTTTCATCCATGTCGTAGCATGCGGCTATATCTCATTCTTTTTCACATCTGATACTATTCCACTGCATGAATATATATCACATTTGGTCCTTCCTTTCACCAGCTGATGGACGTTTGAGTTGTTTCTGTTTATGCGCTATTATAAATAATGCTGCTGTGAACATTCCTTCTGAGTTTTTATATGAACACGTTTTCATTTCTCCTGGGTATACATCTAGGCGTGGACTTGCTGGAACAACAAGGTTAAGCGTAACTCTGTGCTTAACTTTTGAGGGACTGCCAGGCTGTTTTCCAAAGTGGTTACAACATTTTACATTCCCACCAACCGCTGCCTGAGGGCTCCCTCTGCTCCACATCCTGGCCAACACTAGTTATTGTCCAACTTTTCTTTCTTTCTTTCTTCCTTCTTTTTCTTCCTTCCTTCCTTCCTTCCTTCCTTCCTTCCTTCCTTCCTTTCTTCTTTCTTTCTTTTCTTTCTTTCTTTCTTTCCTTCCTTCCTTCTTTCTTTCTTTCCTTCTTTATTTCTTTCTTCTTTCTTTCTCTTCTTTCTTTTCTTTCTTTCTTTCTTTCTTTCTTTCTTTCTTTTCTTTCTTTCAAATGTTTATTTTGGGGACAGCACAAGCTGGGGAGGAGCAAAGAGTGGGGACAGAAGATCCAAAGTCAAAGTCGAAGTCTGAAGCTCAAAGACTGAGCCACCCAGGCGCCCCGCCCACCTTTTCTATTAGAGCCTCTACGGCCATTCTCCCAGTTATGAGTGGTATCTTATGGTTTTCACATGCATTTCCCTAATGACTCATGATGTTGAGCGTATTTTCATGTCCTTACTGGTCATTTGCATGTCTTCTTTGGAGAAATGTCTAATTAAGTCTTTGCCCACTTTTAAATTAGGTTATTTATCTTTTTTTTAATGTTTATTTATTTTTGAGAGAGAGCATTACAGAGGGGCAGAAAGGGGGGAGGGGGACAGAAGATCTAAAGCGGACCTGCTGCTGTCAGTACAGTGTCCACTTCGGATCTTCTGTGGGGCTCGAACTCACAAACTGCGAGATCATGATCTGAGCTGAAGTTGGACGCATAAACAACTGAGCCACAGACGCGTCCCAGGTTATTTGTCTTTTTATTGTCGGGTTATAACAGTTCTTTATATATTCTGGGCACTAAACCCCTATCAAATATATGATTTGCAAGCATTCCTCTCGTTCTGTGAGTTGTCTTCTCATTTTGGTAAAATCAAAACTTACTGAGATATAATTGACATGCAAAATTGTGTGAAGTGTCATTTTCTTTTGTGATGTCTTTATCTGGTTTTTGTATCATGATAATGTTGGCTTCATCAAATGAGTTGAGAAGTGTTTCCCTTCTTTACTATTTTTTGGTAAGAATTTTAAAAATTGGTATTAATTTCTCTCTTTTTTTTTTTTTAAAGTGTATTTATTTATTTTGAGAAAGAGAGCACGTGCACATGAGAGTGAGTGAGGGAGGGGCAGAGAGAGAGAGGAGAGGGAGAATTCCAAGCAGGCTCCCTGCTGTCAGCACAGAGCTGGACAAAGGGCTCCATTCAGGAATCATGAGATCTGACCTGAGCCGAAATCAAGAGTTGGATATTAACCAACTGAGCCACCCAGGCGCCTTATGTATCAATTTCTCTTTAAATGCTTCATAGAATTCACCAGTGAAGCTGGTTGGACCTGAGCTTTACTTTGTGGGTATTTTTGTTTGTTTTATTTTGTTTAATGTTTATTTTTGAGAGAGAGAGAGAGAGAGACAGAGACAGAGCATAAACAGGGGAGGGGCAGAGAGAGAGGGAAACACAGAATCTGAAGCAGGCTCCAGGCTTTGAGCTGTCAGCTGTCAGGGCTGGAACCCACGAACCGGGTGATCCTGACCTGGGCCAAGAGTTGGATGCTTAACCGACTGAGCCACCCAGGTGTCCCTTGTGGGTGGTTTTACAATGACCGTTTCAAGTCTTTTGTTTTAGGTCTGTTCAGATTTTTATTTCTTCTTGACTCAGTAGTTTGGGTCTTTTCAGGAATTTCTTCACTTCATCTAATGATCTAATTTGTTGTTGACAGTATTCCTTCCAAATCTTTTTTCTTTCTCTGAAGTCAATAGTAATGTCCCCTCTTTCATCTCTGATTTTAGCGATTTGACTCTGCTCTCGATTTTGCTCAGTTAATCTAGCTGCAAGTGTGTCCATTTTGTTGATCTTTCGAAGAGCTTTTTTTGAGGATTTTATTTATTTTTTTTTTATTTTTATTTTTTTTTAAATTTTTTTTCAACGTTTATTTATTTTTGGGACAGAGAGAGACAGAGCATGAACGGGGGAGGGGCAGAGAGAGAGGGAGACACAGAATCAGAAACAGGCTCCAGGCTCTGAGCCATCAGCCCAGAGCCCGACGCGGGGCTCGAACTCACGGACCGCGAGATCGTGACCTGGCTGAAGTCGGACGCTTAACCGACTGCGCCACCCAGGCGCCCCAAGGATTTTATTTTTAAGTAATCCCTATACTCACGTGGGGCTCGAACTTAGCCCTGAGATCAAGAGTCGCACGCTCTTCCTACTGAGCCAGCCAAGCGCCCCAAAAGAACCAACTTGTGTGGGTGATTTCCTCTACGATTTTTCCATTATCTATATCATTACTTTCTGCTCTAATCTTTATTATTTCCTTCTGTTTGCTTCGAGTTTAGCTTGCTCTTTTTTTCAGCGTTTTATGGTGGAAGCTCAGGTGATTGGTTTGAGATCGTTCTTCCTTTTTAACGTAGACATTTACAGCTAAAATTTTTCCTCTGAGTACTGCTTTACTACTTCTCATAAGTTCCAGCATGTTGTATCATCATGTTCATTCATCTTAAAAAATTTCCTAATTTCCCTTGTTATTTATTCTTTGATCCGTTTGTTAGTTAGGAGAGTGTTGTTTAATTTTCACTATGTATCCATTTCCCGAATTTCTTTCTGTTATTAATTTTTAATTTTTGTTATTATTTTTAAATGTTTACTTGTTTCTTGAGAGAGAGAGAGAAACAGACAGCGAGCAGGGGAGGGGCAGAGACAGAGAGAGACACAGAATTTGGAGCAGGCTCCAGGCTCCGAGCTGTCAGCACAGAGCCCGACGTGGGGCTTGAACCCATGAACCGTGAGATCACGACCCTGGCCAAAGTTGGACACTTAACCAACTGAGCCACTCAGGCGCCCTTCTGTTATTAATGTTTAAAATTCACTATATTGTGATTGGAGGGCATGCAATTTTAATCCTCTTAAATTTATGAAGGCTGTTTTACAGCCTAGTCTGTGGGCTACCCTTGACAATGTTCCGCGTACATTTGAGGAGAATATGTGTTCGGCTGTTGTTGGCTGGGGGCTCTATTGATGGCTGATAGGTCTGGTTGGTTTATAGTGTTGTTAAAGTCCTCTATTTCCGTGTGGATCTTCTGCCTTCTTATTCTACCCCTTATGGAAAGAGGAGTATTGAAGTCGCCAACCGTTACTGTCAAATCGTCCCTTTCCCCCTTCATTTCTGTTCGTTTTTTTTCCCTTCACGTTACCGCCTTCTGATGGATGGACTCTTTTATCATTGCAAAACGTCCCTCGTTATCTCTAGTAACATGTTTTGTTTGAAAGTCTATTTTGTTCACGAACAAGCAAAGGGACAGGGCACCTGGGCGGCTCTGTCATTTAAGTGACCGACTCTTGATTTCAGCTCAGGTCATGGTCTCGTGGTTCCTGGGATTGAGCCTTTTGCGTCAGACTCTGTCCTCACAGGGTGGAGCCTGCTTCAGACTCTCTCCCTCTCTCTCTGTGCCCCTCCCCTGCTCAAATGCTCGCTCGCGCGCGCTCTCTTTCTCTCTCTCTCAAAATAAATAAATAAACATGAAAAAAAGGCAAAGGGGAAAAAAATCAGAGAGAGAGAGACAACCCAAGACACAGACTCTTAATTACAGAGAACAAACCGATGGTGACCAGAGGGGAGGTCAGGGGCAGGGGGTAGGTGATGGGGATTAAGGAGAGCGAGCACTTATGATGAGCCTCAGGTGATGTACAGAAGTGCTCAATCACTATACTGTATGCCTGAAACCAACTTAACACCGCAGGTCAACCAACTGGAATTAAAATAAGAACTTAACAAAAATAAAGTCTATTTTGTCTGATATTAACAGAGTCACTCTAGTTTTCTTTCGGTTGCTGCTTGCATGATGTATCTTTTCCCTTGCTTTTCAACCTGTTTGTATCTTTGAATCCTAGTGTGTTTCCTGTCGATGGTATATAGTTGGCCTTTGTTCAGTTCACGTTTAAAAGAGGGACGTTACGCTGGTTAGAAGCTCCACGTGCACGGGTAAGCTTGAGAGTCGGTGGCCTTTCCCACTTGTGATCTAACTGGGCCGTTTCACTGGGAGGCTCCCAGTGTTCGTGTCTTTGGGCTCCTTCCTCTTGAGAGTGTGTGTTCATGGAGGAATCCTCCCATTTCCTGCCTGGATCCAACACGCTGCTGGGCTTCGGGGGGCTGAGGGGAGGAAGAAGGGGGAGGTTCAGTTCCGTATGTTAACTTTCACTTACGCCCTGGTTTTCAGTACAGCGATTTCCCCTCAGCTGTGCTTGTAACCCCCTGGTTTGCTCTCTCCCTCGGCAAAACCCTCTGATCTGTCCAGTGGAAAGGGCCAGCCGCCTGGGGGGACAGAACTAGGGACGCGATCTCAAGCTCTCCGTGTCCAACACTTCCAACCCTGTCTCCTTTTACAGCCTTCAGTCACTCCCAGGATCAAAAGGGACCTGGAGCCACCAGCCATGGGTGGGGGGGCGGCGTGGGGCTCTGAAGTGCCAATTGGGTCGCTTGTTCATTTCCCTCCCTTCTGGCTCAGGAACAGGGTTTTGACGAGACAAGGTCCATTGTGTTGTTTTGTTTTGCTTTGAATCTATCATATGAGTTACCATGCCGACACGTCTTTTCCAGTTTCCAACAATGTTGTTGTGCTCTTATTGTTTGCTGTCTACACTTCCTTTTTTTTGTTCCTGTGGTTATGGCCCTTCCCCCTTCTGTGACCCTATGCTCTCATTTTTAGGGGCTTTGGTAGGGAGTGAGGTTACCTTGTATGACCGCCTGGTCATCTTAATTGGAGGCCATCCTCTTCTATATAAGGCTTTGGCTTAAACCTATTCTTTTTGCTGCATTTTCAGAATTCTGTCTTCTAAGACTCAGGGAATGGCTTCTAAGGGAATGGCTTCTAAGCAGACGTGGTAGCCTCGGGCTTGTAACTGCACCTTCTAGTTTCCTCACCTGAATAATGGAGGTGCATATCAGTCAGGATTCTCGAGTGCAAATGACAGAAAGCCAGCATGATCTGGCTTCAATAAAAACGGGGCTTCATGTTCTCACCTAAAGGAAAAGTCTAGGGGCAGCTGGGTGGTTCAGTCAGTTCAGCGTCCGACTTCAGCTCAGTTCATGATCTCCCAGTTCGTGGGTTCGAGCCCCGCGTTGGGCTCTGTGTTGACAGCTCAGAGACTGGAGTCTGCTTCAGATTCTGTGTCTCCTTCTGTCTCTGCCCCTCTCTCGTTCGTGCTCTGTCTCTCGCTCAAAAATAAACATTAAATTTTTTTTTATGAATGAATGAATGAGTGAATGAAAAGTCCAGGGAGGAGGTTCTTAGGCAGGCTGTCTAGCCTTGTTCCAGGCTCACCTCCTACCAGCTCGGCAACCCTAGAGGGAAACGCATCTGTTCGTCAGTGGTCCGTGCAGAAATCCCGGTCCTGGGCTCCTCTTGGAACTCAGAGCAGGATGTCTGACTGGCGGCAGGGTCAAAGGGGCCACGTTGGAGGAAGGGGGGAAGAAGGAGTTAGCTTCCAAAAACCACATGGAAGAGAGTGAGCAAGGAGGGGTAGACCCTGCCAAGGAGCATGGTGGGACTGATTCCAGAAGGAGAAGGAACAGATGCTGGGCAGGTGAAAGTAACAGATATCTACTGCAGGGAGATCACACCAGCCTCACAGACTTGACGTGAATTAAAACCCTCAGCTCAGGGGTGCCTGGGTGGCTCAGTCGGTTAAGCGTCCGACTTCGGCTCAGGTCATGATCTCAAGGTCCGGGAGTTCAAGCCCCGCGTCGGGCTCTGTGCTGACTGCTCAGAGCCTGGAGCCTGTTTCAGATTCTGTGTCTCCCTCTCTCTCTGACCCTCCCCCGTTCATGCTGTGTCTCTCTCTGTCTCAAAAATAAATAAACGTTAAAAAAAAAAAAAAAGGAGAAAAAAACACCCTCAACTCGATGCTGGGAACCTTCCAACTTTAGTTGTTGCTGCTGCTGTCACTGTCACCGTGCACGGGAGACTTTGTGACTTGGCTTTTTATCCTTAAGAACGAATTCCTGGGGCACCTGGGTGGCTCAGTCGGTTAAGCATCCGACTCTTGGTTTCAGCTCAGGCCATGACCTCCTGGTTCATGAGTTCAAGCCTGCTGTCAGCCTCTGCGCTGACCGTGCGGGGCCTGCTTGGGATTCTCCCCCTCTCTCTGCCCCTCCCCCACTCGTGCTGTCTCTGTCTCTCTCCAAATAGATAAATAAACTAAAAACAAAACAAAAACCGAATTCCTTGCCGGGGCCAGGAAGAGGCACGGAGTTGTAGTTTCCTCCAGCCCCCGAGACAGGCAGTGTCTCCTCTCACCACATTCGCCTCGTCCCCTTATCAAGTCAAGCCAAGGCCCTGTTCCAACCTGCCACCTATGGGTCTCCTATCCTGGCGTCATTACGTGGAGCGTGGGGGTCCTTCAATTCACGCTGTCCGCTCAAATAAATCATAAACTGCTGGGGACGAGGGCCTGGATCTCACACGCCTTTGGTTCTGCCCCCTTCCTCTCAGGCCTATAATGCAAATCTGGGCATTCAGTAGGATCCAGGAAGTGCCAGGTAACCGAGGAGGCTACAGGTACCACGGCCTAGAGGACAGGTCGCAAGCCTATCGGAGGATACCAGATCATGGAACATTCGGACAATCTCTGTCAGTTAGGAATTGAGCTTAATTGCTAGCGACTGGCGGAGACCGTGTGTGCCCCCAAAGCCATCCTCCACTATTTTTTAATAACAGAACGCCAATGTTTTAGAACCCCGGTTTTAAAAATATAAATCTCAATACTTTTACTTCATAGCAGGACTTTAAAGGAAATTTTATAACCTATTCAAAAATCCCTTCCCCTCCCACCCTTGGATTATTACTGTTTTTCTCAGGTGTGTGTGTGTGTGTGTGTGTGTGTGTGTGTGTGTTAAGAGAGAGAAAGAGAGAGAGAGCGCGCGTGCGCGCGCATGAGTGGGGGAAGGGAAGAGAGAGAGGGAGAAAGACTCCCAAGCAGGCTCCAAGCTGTCAGCACAGAGCCTGATGTGGGGCTTGATTTCGTGAACTGTGAGATCATGGCCTGAGCAGAAATCAAGAGTTGGACACCTAGCCAACTGAGCCACCCAGGCGCCCCCTCCCTTGGATTATTGTGAAACAAATCCAGACATCATATCATTTCATCCATGAAGTCCGTATGTAAAGGTGGTCTTTGAACACACACACACACACACACACACACACGCAGTATAAAACACAATACCTTTATCACCCATAAAAAAGCAACGATGACTTCATGATAATTTCTTCATCATATATCCATTCATTGTTTAAATTTCTCCAGTTGTCTCCTAATTTTTTAAGAGCTGACTTGTTCCAACAGTTTCTAAATATACAAGATCCATACATTGCATCGGTAGAATCCCAATTTTACTCAAGGTGGGGGGTAACACACAATATTAGACATCCATGTCCGTGTAACTAATTACACACCAAACTTAGAAGCTTAATACAACTGATCATCTGTTTCAGTTTCTGCGGGTCAGGGATCTGGGATTCCAGAAGCCTGAGCTGCAGTCATTACCAGCTTGCGTGAGTCTGTAGGAGCCCCTGGTTCAGGGCTTCAATTCCCAGCCATGTGGGTCTCTCTCTAGGGCAGCTCAAAGCCTATCTGGGCTTCGCCCAGAGAGACTCAAGACTGAAAGAGGCAGCAAAGGAGAGTGCACTCAATGCAGAAGCTGCTGTCTTCCACTCAGTCTCAGGACAGAAAACCCCCTTGGCTGTTTTACCCGTTGTGCCCTTGTGCTCCACCCCCCATCCCTCTTGCCTAGCTGCCCTTCCTCCCCCACCCCCCCACACCCACCCTGTGTCCCTCTCCGCCCAGCTCTCTTGCTTCTGGAGAACACGTCAGGTCCCCGTCCGCTTCCCTGTCTCCCTCTCTCTGTTTCTCCTCTGTACCCTTGCTATGCCTCTGATGCCGGACATGGCCCCAAGCCACCATTCAACCTCCCTTCCCACCACGAACTCCAGGCCAGCCAGAATCCTTCACCTTCCCCTCTGACCCGCTCCCCACTCCCCTCCTCTCCGCCCCAGGGCAGACTCCTGGTCTCTCTCCTACCTGGACTGCCCAGCCCCCTTCTCCCTTAATACTGTTCCTTCCCGTCCAGCCAGGCCCTGATCAAGCCCCCTCCTCCAGGAAGCCCCTCCCTGTGGTTTGTGGTGCTTTCAGGACTTTTAGTGCACCTTGCCTGAAAGTTGGGTTGGGGAGGCGGGGTCAGGAGGGATGAGCCGCCTCCCCCTGCCCCGGACTTCGCGGTGGGCTTGGTAGAGGGGCTGGCATGGACGTAGTGAGCGTGTAGGCTCGGCTCCCTTTCCGTCCTGGCGGCTCTTTTCCCAGAGGGATCACATGGAGGTCTACCGCCCTCTTCTCTGGTTTCCCACCCGCAGAACGGGGGCCCTGGCTCCCGCTGGGACTTCATCTTTCCCACGTGATGCAGAGAGGAAGGATTGTGAGGTGCATGCAGGATGGCCTTGTTCTGGCCCGACTGTCCCGAGGCGGCCGGGTCTCCAGAGTCCCTCAGCTCCTCTCCTTTTCCAAATCTTGTCGTACAGCCTCCTCGGAATTCTGGGGCCCCATTTTGACCTTCCAACAAGCCCCTGCTTGCTTCTGCAGCCACTTCTGTCGCTGGCCACCCCGGCCGAGGGCGCGGTCAGGCCGAGAGGCCCTGTCTCCGGAGATGGGCACGGAAGGTCAAGGCCGGTGACTCTGGGTGGGGCCGCTTCCCCGGGCTCGGCGTTCGCTGGCCTCGGGGTTTTCTCTCCCGCAGCTGCCGGGCCCCGCGGGCGGGGCGGAGGGTCTCCGGCGGGAGAGACGCCCCAGGCCCCCGGGGCCAGCCCCGCCCGGCTCGGGGGGGGGGGGGGGGGGTGTTCACGCGCCGAGGGCCGGGGCAGCCCGGGAGCTCGGGGGCTGCCGCGCGAGGCTCCGGCGCCCCCTGGTGTCCGAGGCAGGGACGGCCGCCGCGCAAGATGGCCGGGGGTGGGCCACGCCTCTCTCCGCGCGCCCTCGATCCTTCGCCCCGTCGGCCCCGGGAAGAGCCCTCCAGACTCCTGGGTGGGCCACTTCCGTTTCCGCAGACGACGGCCGGGATCCCCCGAGTGCGTGCGGCGGGCAGGCTGCACGCGCAGCTGGGCCTCGGGGGTCCGCCCCCCCCACCTCGACGGCCCCGCTGCACCGACGAACTGGGTGCGCTTCCCGCCCCTCCGAGCGGAACGGCCTCTGCGGAGTGGGAGCGTCTGGGTTCTGTCCCCATTCCCAGTAACTGTCGCTCCGGTGATTTATTTGCTTCGCCAAGAAGTTGCTGCTCTACCTAGAGGCTTCCAGGGCTTGCGCTGCCCAGTAGGCAGCCACGAGCCACGTGTGGCTATTGAGCCCTTGAAGAGTGGCAACCGAAGACACCGATTCTTCATCTTATTTAGTTTCAATTACATTTAAAAACGAGCCGTGTAAAATTTTTCTGTAATGCAACTTTGTCTTGGTAGGATGACGTGCCCCCCTTTAAATGTCGAAAATGCAGTATCCAAATTGAGATGCGCTGGGTACACTGCACACTGGATTTCAGAGTTCGTGCAAAAATGAGAACGCTGAATATTCATTTTTAAGTAGTAATTACACACTGAAATATTTCGGATATGTTCAGGTAAATAGAACATTAATTTTACCTTGTTTTATTTATTTTTTATTTAAAAAAATTTTTTTAATGTTTTATTTTTGAGACAGAGAGAGACAGAGCATGAATGGGGGAGGGTCAGAGAGAGAGGGAGACACAGGATCTGAAACAGGCTCCAGGCTCAGAGCTGTCAGCACAGAGCCTGACGCGGGGCTCGAACTCACGGACGGTGAGATCATGACCTGAGCCGAAGTCGGACACTTAACCGACTGAGCCACCCAGGTGCCCCAATTTTACCTTGTTTTACAAGAAATAGGGCTACTAGGAAGTTTTGTGGGTTTTTTTTTTTTTTTTTAAATGGTTGAGAGCGCAAACAGGGAAGGCCAGACAGAGAGAGGGAGAGAGAGAATCTCAAGCAGGCTCCGCCCTGTCAGAGCCCGAGGGGGGCCTGAACTCACAAACCGACCAGCTACCCAGGCGCCCAGGCGCCCGTAGGAAGTTTTAAATTGTGTCCCTGGCATTCTAATTCTATATTTGCTCTAGGGAGTGGGTTGGGCTAACTTGGAGTTTTGCACATTGTGACTCCTCTGCAGCCCCAGTGAACCGTGGGGATGTGTGTGGGCAAAGACCTGACCTTCAGGGCCCAAGCCCGTGGGAGTGATCCCTTGACAGAAATCACAGCGTTAGGCTCACTGGGTCAACCTGGAGGCATCTCACAGGGGCCCCCAATGGCGGGAGGAGGCTCACGCAGACACTGGTGCCCGCGGTCCCCACGGGTGTGGCACCAGGCTTGGCACAGTGTGAACACACGGAAAGAATACTCGCTTAGGGCCTCAAGACTTGGCCAGCATTGCTTGGGCCACTCGCTATCTGTGTGCTTGTCTCTTGGTGCCTCACAAGCAGCTCCTGTGAAACGGGGCCAAGTCCGGGGTCTACTTCCCTAGGGGCTCCCAAGGCCAGGGGGAGGATCGTAAGGGAAAGCCCTCTTCAGCCAAGGCTGAGGTCACCATTATCTTTGCATTATCGCCAGAGGAAGGCTTTATGGAAGACTTTCACACGTTTCTGGAATGATTTGTTACCAGGACACAATTCTTTTGAAATCTTTAGAACTGCGTCTTTAAAAGCTTCGTTCCACACATTTTAAGTGCGTATTAATGGACTAGAGCAGGCACTTGATTCACTGTTTATAGAACTGAAGAGAACAGAATCTGGGCTGAAGCTTCTTAAAGGGAGCTGCTTGTTGTGTTCTTAGCTGGGAGGGGCCACAGGAAATGAAGCGAGCGAGACCCAAAGGTTCCTTCTCCTGGTTAATCATCAATGGCTGGCCAGCCAGGAGGGCCATTTCTCTCGTAGGGAGCCCAAGTCTGACCCTGCCTGCCCTGGCCACTTGACATCAGGTCCTAGGAGCCGAAGGGAAATATCCCTGTATCTTTAGCCTACCATTAAATCCCTTGTCAGGGCAACCCTTCAGTTCTAAGAAGTTCTGAATGCACAAACCCTACACGAGGCACAGGGGAGCAGGGCTGGCCCCAGGTGGATCATGCTGGGTTCATCTGGGGATCTGGCTCTCCGAGAAGCCTGTGGGCACCTCATAAACAAGCCTGCTCAGTCTATCAGGCGGCTCTGGGGCCTCTGCAGAGCCAGGGATTGTGGGATCCACAAAAACTTTCTTTGCCCTGGTTCCGGGTGGGGAGCAAGAAACACCAGGGTCTAGAGTCACGGGAACTCATTCCCTGGGATAGAAAGCAGGCTTCTGAGATGGCAAGAGAATTTAAGGGGATAAAAAGTTCTGGGGCTCTGAGCCCACAGTTCTTTCCTAGGACAATATACCTCAGAAAGCCTGGGTCCCCCATCCCAGGAAAGGGGTAATGCCTTAGGCAGGCAGTGGAAAGCCAGCTGCTGCCTGGGAAGCAGCTGGGCTGGGCTAGACTGAGGCGGAGGCAAGAGTGGCACTGGGTGAGATTACTGGGGAGCAAGGGAGGGACCCAAACCCCAGCAAGTGCACTGAGACGCCTCAGGGAGTTTTTAAAGCAGCTCCCTCATGTGAGATGGATAGACTAGACCGTTCATAGGACTGATACATCTCTTACTTCTCCTTTCTTTTTTTAAATTTTTTTTTCAACGTTTATTTATTTTTGGGACAGAGAGAGACAGAGCATGAACGGGCCAGGGGCAGAGAGAGAGGGAGACACAGAATCGGAAACAGGCTCCAGGCTCCGAGCCATCAGCCCAGAGCCCGACGCGGGGCTCGAACTCACGGACCGCGAGATCATGACCTGGCTGAAGTCGGACGCTTAACCGACTGCGCCACCCAGGCGCCCCCTTACTTCTCCTTTCAAGTGAAAATGGATGTTCTAAACTCCCAAAGAAAGCCGTCTGGGTCCCCAAACTGTCTGATCTTGAAACATCAGTGTTTCATGGGTTGCCAGAATATCCTCTCAGGACACCATATCCCGATATATTGTAACCATATCCGTATTGTTTCAGAGACTGGACGGAATTCTGAGTTGCAGACGGGTGGGAGTCGGAACTTACCAGTTGAGGCTCATTTTAAAAACGAACCGGAGGCCAGGCCGGCAGAGCTCAGAGACCCCGGAGCTAGTGACTGAAAAGGCGGGACGGGAACTCAGAGCACTGGTTGACCCACTACACCCGGCTGAGGGGTCAGTGAGCATCACTTGCAAACCTGTGGAATGTTTTGCTTCTGAGCACTGGAGGCATGTTGAGGGCTTCCTTGTCCCAGGAGAGCTTAGTGTGCTTACTCCCAGCAGAGCACCATTCCTAGGTGGCCTTACCCTCCCTCTCCCGGGCAGATATAAAGCTCGACCTACTGGAGAACACATTAGGATTCAGTGAGGAATAGAACTTTTCTGGGGAAAGTGAGGAAGCAGAAGAAAACAGAAGAGGGCTCGGGGAGTAAAAGCATGTGACCAAGTCTTCCCTTTGTCTTAAATCCGGCACAAGACGATTTTCCAGGAGACTAGGCAACATCGCCACCTGGTGGCCATTGAGGGCGCATGCTTTAGAAAGGAGTAGAAATGCTGCGCCAGGGCTCCCCTTCTGATGCAAAACCCACCGTGCCCACCCTTCCCTCACCCCTTGGGGGGGGGGTACAGTGGCATTTGGCACAGCGGGGCACCTGTTTAGGCAGCAGGAAGCTACACTGCCTGTCACTCCAGGCCAAGTGGGCACCCTTCACTCGGCATTAGCTGACAGTGTCTAGAAGGTTTGGGCTGACCAGCAAAATGGAAGCCATGTGTGCTGATCCACATGAGGGCAGGTGGGGTCTTTTAGGCTCCAAGACCTTCGAGAAGACATGGCCTTTCAAGGCCTTCAAGGCTGTGAAGAAGCCTCACAGCCAGCCCTGTTTGTAGTCATCAGTCACCTGCTACTCCAGGTACTGAGGACTCCGAGGAGGTGGGGGTCTCCTACTGTCTATAAAGGCGACACTCCTTTCCCAAACTAATCCAGTCATCTGCCTTTGTAAGAGCTTCTCAGTAAAAAAAAAAAAAAAAAAAAAGGAAAAGCCAACTTCTGCTCAGTCATCAGATGAACAGGGAGAGTGTTTTTAAAAGTAGTCATGGAGGCTATTATTGATCAAAGTCCAGCCATTTGCCAAGGTATATACACATTTTATTTAAAAAAGTTTACAGTTTTCATTATACACAACTATTAAGAGGTTATAGTCAGAGGAGGCATTTGTCCTGTTGACAGAAGTGCCCGCTAGATCATCACAATGCAAGGAAAAAGGTGGAAGGGAGGAGATAGGGCAAGGAAAAAAAATAAGCGATAAAAAGCTTAGATTTCAATTAAGGGCTGGTAAGTCCCTTTGATCTCTTCAAGTATCACACAATATGTACCAAATACAATCAGTAAATAATGGCCATTTCTTCCCAAGCCCACAGCCAAGACAGTATTTGCTGAATGGAGTCCTGGCCCCTCCTCAGGTTGCGTGGAGAACCTGAACAGCCGAGGGCCGCTAACTCCCCCTCCCCAAGGGGCCTCCAGGCCAATCCCTGACGGAACCACCAAGGTGTTCAGTGGCCAGAGAAAATAGGAACATGGATTCAGAAGTCCAGAGAAATGCAGGTCTTTGCGCCCAATCAGAAAGGATTTGATTTTAGTCAAGGCGGCTATGAACCCGGTTAGGAAGTTGATGAAATAAAAAAGAACTCTTGCTAACTTTTGTTAATGGCTTTCACTCTTCTAATTGAGTCCCTAGAACATAGAAGGGCCGTCTGCCATTCAAAATCAAACACCGGTTCCCAGAAAGCTGGGGTCTAGAAACTTCACCCATGAAGGCTAGCAGAGGACCTGTCTTTCAGGATTCTCAGCCATCATAACAGGAGGCCTAATAAAAAGCAAGTGTCAGGCCAAGGCCGACCAGGGCTTGAGAGAGCATTTCGAGGGGAGACACTCCTCAGGAGCCTAGATCAGCCAGTTGGCAATGAGAACGGCTTCTCAAGTGGAAGAACAATGTTAGGTACTGGAGACAGATACGGCAACTTCTGGTAACGATCTCACTAGTATAAAATGCTGGTTGAAACCGCACAGGAACCTCCGGGAGGGCGAGAAGGTTGAAAGCACACGAGCAAACTGCCAGCATCTAGCTTGGCTACCACTGAATGCAACCCACCAGGCCCCCGCGCTGGGGCTGCAGGACGGCAGCGGTCACGTGCTGCGGGCTGCGGCCACCTCGCTCGTCGCTTTTGGCGCGAGCTTGAGCTCGGCCATTTGAACAGGGGCAGAGGATGGCTTGCGCTGGTCAAACCACAAGGTAAGACTTCAAAATGAACCATGGGTACGCTAAGAAAGGGAGGGAACCTGCCAGAAGCAACTCCGACCTACGACCACCACCTTTAAAAGCAATAATGTTCAGCCTTTCTGAGGGGCTCTGGGTGCTTTTCTGAGCATTATGATGGGAAACCTGGAAAAGCTTTTGGTGCCGTGACACCCCCTGCCTTACTGCATCTCATCTATTACTGGGGGCCCAGAGTCCTCTGATTCACAGCCAGGCCTCCTTCTAGCTCCTGCGGCACCTAGAAGCATGGTCTCCGCCTCCAGCCTCCCTCTCCCAGGTACAGGAAGGGACAAAAGTTAGCATAGAAAGGGATTCTGTCCGACTTATCAAAAACCGGTTTCTCGGAGGAGAGGGAAAGCCCCACACAGAGCCCAAAACATGCACGGGACCAAGGTGAGCGCCCAGAAAGGACAGATTTGCACAGAATGAGAGGGTACAGCGTGATTTGGGTAGCAATTCCAGGAGCCTCCGTGTGCTAACAGGGAGCCTCATCACGTCTTCATCAGACAGACTTGGATGGACAAACACACACGCACACATGCTACAGCCATGCTACACTCAGATCTGCTCCTTAAGCCCTGCAACCTCCCCAACACGTCTTCGTCTGAGAATTCCACACCACCAGGCTCCCAGTGCTAGAGCGCTCCGTCAGCGGGGAGCTGTGATGTCTTTTTATTCGAGAAAAGCGGATCTAGTTGGGGAGCAGAGCTGTGGCTCACACACATTCCCCTAAACTTGGCTCTACTAGCTTGTTTTTTGTTTTTTGTTTTGACAAGATTAAAAGCAATTATTATCTGGACATTATTATTTTTTTTGAAAGGTAATTAGAACACTATTGTTTATACAATATTGAAAAAATACAATTTTTTATTGTTTGAACTCAAATCACCACCCAGCACTTTAAAGCCTACCCTAAGTCGCACCTACAGTTTAAACGGTTATAGCACAAGCAAGCTGCTAATTCAGCAGGTAAGCAGGTTAGTGCCAGCAGAGACCCTCCCTCCCCCAAAGTAATGAGAAGACAACGCGCTAGCAAAGAGTTAAAGCACACCATTCCATGTTAAATAGTTAACTACCCCTCCAACAAGCCACAAATGCTAGATAGATAACTCAGTACGGTTAACTAACCACAGCCCTACGTAACTGCACTTTAAAAAAAAATGTCTTTTTTAAGGAAACCTTTTGCTTCATGCCCGTAATTAACATAAGTAAATTCTTTGTCTTTTATTTAGGAAAATAATCATGCTAAGAGCAAGTTGTACTTCATATAGCTTTTTAAAGAAAAGACTGATTGTGCTTTTTGAATAAAAAAAGATAGGGTATCTTCCAACCTCACGGACTCAAACCTTGTGAAATAGTTAGCACTTCTAAACTAAGACACACATCAGAAAGAAAAATCATCCCGGTGGGACACTCAAAAATTGTCTTGAGAAAGTTTTAGGATTGGCTAATTCTGCTATTGTCCTATTGGTTGTGGCAAAAAAGGGATACAGACTTGCTGTCTAAAGTTCTCCAAATTCAGCAGGCAACACTCCTGTTTGAAGAAAACCCTGCCGGCAACCTGGACCTATGGTTAGCTGAGCAAACATTTGATTAGCAGGCATTTTCAACTGTCTGATTTCCTCTTAACGCTCACAGGAGAGAACATTTTCCTCCTTCAAAACCTGTTCTACCACATCGCATTTCCGAATCTTCCCTCCTATCCAGTCACACTCTGAAAACAGCGGTTTTTTTTCCCATGCAGAGTCACTCTGGGTACAAGGACCTTTATTTGTTCCAATTATTACTCATTTTAAATTTAGAATGTGTGTTGGGTCTAAAATACCCGTTTCCCACTCCCACAAGCAGATGATGACCAGGCCGCTGCCAAGAGCGGCAGCAGAAGAGAAAACAAACCCAAAACATGAACGAGAGCACCCAGGAGTCACAGCCACCAGACGGGTCTTCTTGCGAGTCTAATGGTCCACTGAGTGGCTGCCCAAGGAGGAAGCCATCTCTTGGTGAAGATTAAATTTGCACCTTGTCTAAGCACGATTCACACACACACACACACACACACACACACACACACACACACCCCAAAAAAAAAAAAAAAGCCCCAACCACAACAACAACATAAAAACACCCACAACCACCCTCCAATTTAAAGCTCTCAGTCCAGGGTAGCAGTCCCAAAGTGGCCAACAGGATGGGGATGTGACTCTGCACGTGTTGGATGAGACGAAACAACTTCTCTTCTCCTCCTGTCCTGTCCTCTCAAAAAGGTATGGATTATAAGCTCTACCCCCAAGAAAAAGAATCAGGTTCAGAAAACACTTCCAAAACGTTCTCCAAAGCAAAACACTTGCGGCTGCGGGGCCTGGTAGCGAGAAGGGCAGGAATCTACATATAAAAATGTACTTAAAATCCAGAGTCAAAAAATTGTTGTTAGGTTTCAATACTCCAATTAGCTCCCTGTTTTAAACTGTTACTCCGCGGAAACGGGGCCACCAAGGCTTCCCGGGAAAGAGCGGCTGGGGATCTGCCGTGGCGGCTCTAGGTGATCCCACAGCAGGTGCAGGCCTTCCTCCCCGCCCAGTTCCTCCCGACCGTTTTGAAAAAGCGCTATATTCTATCTTCACGTCCAAGAGCTGGTTGGTTTGGTTTGTGTCTTTGGAACCATCAATAAAAGAAGCCACTTTTTCCTGTTATTTTTACTCACGTCTATCTATCAGAGCGGCTGTTTCTTTCGACAGTTCAGTAGCACACAGGCTGACTTGGCCAAATGGACTTATGAATGCATGCATTCGGACCGCATATTGCTACCAAAATGGAATGTGGGGATATGCTATGCACCTCAGGTTGAGAAATGACCAGGAAATCAAGATCTAAAGGGTGATATATAATATATATATATCAATGCTATTATTCATAAAAACCTTGTTTAGTAATAAAAAAAATTGCTTTGTTTAAATATGAATATTATAGTCTGCTTCTCATGGTTAGGAAATAATAGTCTTTCTGAAAAGCAGGTGCTTTTTCTACTACAACTCCATATCCTGGGCCTCATCTTCCGAAAAGTCAGACATAGAACTCTCCGACGAGCTGTCACCGGTGCCCTCTTCCTGCTCTTTCAGTGCCTCCTCCGTCGCGTATTTCTGGATGTACTCTGCACAGAGGGTGGGGAGAAAGAAAACACAGGGGTAGTGAGCAGGCAGGCGCGCGCTTCAGTGACCCCCAAGCTGGCAAAGTCCCAGGGAAGTTTGAGCTTTCCTTACCTGCCAGGGGGGCGGGGGGAAGAAAAGAGGCCAGTTACTATGGTCACTAAAAACTAAAGGGAAAATCCCTCGGAAGACGTCTTTGGAGTTCGTGCATTCTGCCCCCTTAGTAAGGGAGGCAAAGCAGACACCTGACTTGCAGAAATCTGAGTCTCCATCCTAGGACTCCCTTGGGCCATCACCTGCCAGGTGGATGTGTACAAGGCAGCCGCAGGGCAGGGGAGAGCCGGCAGACATCCGGGATGGTGTGGGTGCGAACCGGCCTCCGGTTCTGCTGCCGGGGCGCCCTCGTTCTTGCCTTGTTGGGGTGTCCATGTGCTTGCACTCCTCCAAACTCGCAGAACTGGGAAAACGTGAACCTCACGCTTTCTCTTTATCTCCGTGTTAATAAAACTATTCACCTCCCAGGTAGAACAGGACTAGGTATGATTCCATGGTAATTTATAAGGAAATCCCCCATCATTTTTAGACTTGCAGTTATATAATTATAGTCAGCCCAAATCTATTATTTTAAGAATAGATTTTAGTCTAAACAGATCCTGCCTGTCAGGTTTTTGAAGCAGCTGGTAAAACAGTCTCTCAACCTGCTCAGGAATGAGCTGCTATCTGGAGACACGGCTCACCCTAGTGACTTTATCATCTACTATTTACCTGAAGATTTATGCTGCTGTAGTCTAGGCTGAATCTGTTGGCTGAAAATTTTAAGAGCTGCTGAACAAGCAAACAAACTTGTTCCTAAAAACTCGAAGTGCACACTGTTTTTAAGTAAATAGCTCACACATGATACGAAGAGACAAGACAGAACCCTGTTCAGAATGCCAGCAGGAGAGAAACACATCCTCACGTCCTTATGCTTTGTTTTTCTTCCTATGGAGTTGCAGGGATGCAGCACGAGAGGAAGAGAAGGAAATCTGAATAATGTAATGCAGGGGCCTAGCGAGGACTATTTTTTTATATTTTTAAAGGGTTGTTTAAAAAGAAAAAAAAGAATGCGTGACGGAGACTCTATGTGGCCAAATCTGGCCCTATTTACAGAAAAAGTCTGCAGACTTCTGACTTAGAGCCCTACGGATTCCTCATAATGAAGCTTGATGCGGAGATGAGGTTTCAAAAGCTTCTGACTAGGTAAGAACTTACCTTATCTTTTAGGCAGAGAGAATGGTTTATTAGTCTTAGAAATTTTATTTTTACCCTCTAGTGGGTCAGTTCCTTTGCTTCATTTGTAGAAAGAAGTGGCTGCACTTTGACATTGTTGACGCTGTAACGTGATACTCATTAGCTCTCTTCGTATATTCAAGGGAACAAATATGTTTTAAGTGCTTACTAGGTCAAGGCCTTTCAGGAGATAGAAAAATGGAAGAGCAAGGTCAGTGATGAGCAGGAGACAAAGACGCAGATAAAAGCAGTTTGCTGCCAAGCGCCATCGGAGAGAAGCCTGGAGGAAGGGGCTCCAGCCTCTGAGAGCCAGGAAGACAGGCACGCGTGCGCTGACCCTTGAGGGAACTGTCAGCTGCAGCGAAGGAGACGCCATTCCAGGGGGGAAGCACAGGGGAGAAGGAAGTGGCTGGGATGGTAAAACGCAACACTGAGAACTACACTTGTAGCTGAAGCACATAAGGCAAAATGTATAGGTCTTGTAATAGGCTGTATGGTGGGTATATGGTTAAGTTACTCTGTTCCGTTTTTGTTTTTTTTGTAGGGTTGAAACTTCCCTGAAATAGGGTGTACTGTAATATGTATTGTAATAATAGATAGTTGGGTATCTGAAACTCATCCAATTTGATGGTCACATATTGATACACTTAGGAGTGCAGGCACAGATGTAGATCACACAGAGTGAGAGAGAGCCCTGAACAGCAGGCCAAGGTGCCACGCAGTCAAGGTTTTAAGCAGAGAGTGCCCCATCTTTAGACAGCTCCACTGGTGCCCGTCTGTCCTACAGGCAGTTCATATTTACCTGATAAAAAAGCATCAACTATATATGAATGCTGACTAATATCCATGGTAAGAAAGGTTACATACCCTGACCTCTAAGGCTAGGCATGGAAATGTCTGGTAAGGCAGCCTGGGAGAGAGGTCACATCTAGGCACACTTTTGGAAATCGTCTACTTGGAGGGAAGTATCTACAGCTGTGAAGGGCGAATTAGCTCCCCAAGTGGTGACTGAGGATGAGAGAGGGCTGAAGATCTGGATCTTAAGAGAATGACCATGTTCAGGAATGGAATGAGAACAGCTGTCAGGAAGGGAAGGGACAAAATACCAAAGCTGCAGAGAAGTCAGGATAATGGGTCTTAAGAAGGGTCCAAATGAGTAGGAAGACATGAGTTCACAGATTATCAGTAGAGGAGGGAACACAAACTAGACCTCAGGGGTTTAGGGCAAGGGAGAGAGAACTTTGAAAAAGGCTTCCGAAACGGGGGTGCTTCTGATAGGCTAGGGGTGGAGGAAACCCAGGAGGAAGAGGAAGACCAACAGGCTGGGGGCCAGAGGAGTGAGTCTAAGCAATTAGGATAGTTCTTCTAGCCCTGATTTTCACATTACGAAGGAAGACAAATGATGGCCAACACTGACATTTCAGCAAGCTAAAATGCCCTAAAAGCTAGAGCTTGTCATTCTGAAATAAAAATGTAAATCAGGTTTCTTTTGTAACTGGAACTACAGCGGGTCTGCACTAAAACAGGAACGGTGCTAAAGTGCTGAGGCACAATGAATGTACGAACCATAGAAATCCGCTCCACACCGAGGTATCTGTGGGTTGCAGACACGGTTAAGTGATTCCTATGCCATAATTTTAATAGAGTCTCATAATAGGATTTTATCTGCTTGAAACGGACTGCTCTTTTTTCCTTGAAATACAGGTTTATTTGGCTTTACAGATACTCTGCTACATAAATTAGATTTTAATTTGCAAAATACTTGAGACTTAATTAATTGGTGTAGATTTATTTGTTTTATCTCAACAAAAGTACCAAACAATGCCCGACAGAGATCAGAGCAGGAGGAGAAAACAAAGAAAAGGTAAGCTACTGTTCAAAAAACAGCCTCAAACGCACCTGTCTCATACCTACACGGTGTAGAGTGAAGGCCTATCTAGTCCAGGCTCTTGCAAACTGTTTCTACTGCCACCTCTTGCAGACGGACCTCACAGGGGACACACAATTGGCAGGAGGTGACATTCCGAACTGCTATACAGATGGGCAAGTCATGCTCAAAATTAGGTGATACCAAAGCCTGCCATCTGGTTAAAGAGCAGGCCTACTTTCATGGACTCTGAATTCCTTCCCTTTCGGGGCGGGGGGGGGACTTTATCTACACTCTTCACTATGAAGGTTCTCAAGCACACAGTGAGGTAAAAACGAACACCAGAAAACCTCTGTGGAGTTTTAGAGGTTCTTTCAAAACTGTAAGTTCGTTTCCATGAACGTCACGTCTTATTAGCAGGTAAGCTGTTTAACAAAGACGAAGCGGGGTTTTACCTCCTGAAGGATGAGCAAGCTAGAGCTACTGCCACTGGTACCTTTCTAACTCAAACAGCACATTTCAAGTTTTACTAGAAAACTGGGCCCTGGGGCCAGGTATCTGCAGCAGATAAGAAATGGGCCCAGATGTAAAGTCTCCAAAGTCAAAGAAAACTAGTACGAGGCCAAGAAAAGAAGCCAGTTGGGTCTTCTTAATTCAATATGTAAAATGATACCAAAAAAAAAAAAATATTAAGGATAAAGTTGGCGTTTCTCAACTTCCAGTTAACTGCTTTCCTAAGGGGCCAGGATGACACTGTCTGGAAACAAATGTGAGGTTATGCCTTTCAGTTAATACTTAACTATCCAGTCCAACTTTCTAATTTTACAAGACAAGAGGAAGCAAATGAAGGCTGAAGTTCTTTTGCACGGGTATCCACAGGGATTTCTGGCAGCGCCCAACACGTGCCTCCTGCTTTCTCATCCTCCCTTCTGCTCTCTCTCTCCTCTTCCTCCTTGCTGGGACCTTCAGCCTCCCGAGGTGTCCATGACCCTCGGAACTGTAGGGGCTAGTGAGCTCTGCTCCAGCCCCCAGACGGCGGTCTCTTTTTAGGCCTGTTTCAGTAACTAAGGGCTTTTCTTTTAATGATCTCAAAGCCCCAAAGACAGAACTTCTGTCTCCAGTTGAAACCATTTGCCTTCTTACCTTTAATTTTCTGCTTGTATTCTTCTGGTCGATGGAGGTACATGGCTGCAGCATCACCATTGAGAGGATCTATGGGGTTGGGATAGGCCAACAACTGGGGCAGGAAGGACTCAAATATATTGGTAAGATCTGAAAAAACAAACAGAAATATGTCACGCATAGAAAAAACAAGTTCTCCTAAATTTACTTGAATTCAGTAGTCAAAACTGCTTATCTTCCTAAATAACCATATCGAAGTTTTCCATAAAAGTGTGCTCTCTTATACATATGACCTATATCACATATTCCTTTCAATACCAATTGAAAAATGTTTACTTTAATTTTAATTTGAAGAATCAGAAAAAAGGTGTACCTGATACTCGCTTTCAAAGGCAACTGTCCCAATTCTAATTCACTCCACATTTTAAACCAAGAATTCAGAAATAGTACATTTGTTTAATTAAAATGTGTGTCCCCATACTCGACATTTTTACAAAATGAGTATCTCTTAATATCACCTTTTTCTACAGCTTTGAAAATCCCCGCTCTGAAAAGTATTCAAGCACCAGATCTTACAAAGAATTTTATATGCCTTGACGTTTAATTCAATTCTCATCAGCTTTAATGGACATAAATATAGCCAGGTTTTTTTTTTTTTATAACCCGTTTTTCAATTCTTCTGGCTGATGAAGGCAGGAACCTACATAGACCACTTAAAATCATAGATAATTGTAAGACAGAGAAATATCCATTTATCGAATTTATTAACAGTCATTTTAGTAAACATTTATTGACTCCCGTCTTGCCACATGCAGCACAAGGTGGCGGGTATACACATGACATTTACACGCACAGCAAAGTCAACAAGAGCCCTGCAGTCACACAGTGTTTTATAAAGGGAACAGGCCTTGTAAACCTGTGAAATAAACGACACGTTCCCGCCACTTCGGTGATGCTATGACTCCAGTCCATTTGCTCCTCAGTTCACAGACCGTGAAGTGTGGATCTTAGCGCTTCCAGCTCTCTGCCCTGCGCCAGTTACTGTACCACGTTTGGTAGAGAAATTTCTCTTTCTGGAGGGAATGCTAAAGTATAGCATAAAACCTACTCTTTCATTTATTCTGCTCTTTTCATGTATTTTCTTTCCCTTTAGAGTGAGCACTCTTATGCAGTATTTTAAATGAGCGTTTGGTCAAAGCCAAATCACTGTAGATTAGTGGTTCTCAGCCAGCGATGATTTGGCGTCTGGAGAAAAATCTGGTTGTCACATCTGGATGGGGGAGGAGGACAGGTGGTGCCACCAGCACTCATGGACAGAGGCAGGGCTGCTGCTAAACATACTACAATGTACAGGACATCCCTTTACAACAAATAATTATCTGAGCCAAAATGTCAACAGTGCTGGGTTGCCTGGGTGGCTCAGCCAGTTAAGCATCCAACTTCAGCTCAGGTCATGATCTGACGGTTCGAGAGCTCAAGCCCCCTTTCGGGCTCTGTGCTGACAGCTTAGAGCCTGAAGCCTCCTTCAGATCTGTGTCTCCCTCTCTCTCTGCCCCTCCCCCACTTGCTCTCTTTCTCTCTCTCTCAAAAATAAACATTAAAAAATATATATATATATTTTTTAATGTCAACAGTGCTGAGGTTGAGACATCCTGCTCTAGATAAAAGGGGTTGACAAACTTTTTCATAAAGGGCCAAAGTAAATACTTCAGACTCTGGGGGCCACATTAAGTCTCTGTTGTAACTATTCAACACTTAGCTCTACCACTGTGGCTCAAGAGCAGCCACACACAATAGGTAAACAAATGGGTGTGGCTGTGTTCCAATAAAACTTCATATACAAAAACCAGGCTGCCAATGTTTGTCATCCTCTGCTTTAGAAAACCCTATGAGTAAGGGACAACTCTTCCTTGTCAGCGTAAGGCTTCCTAACAGAGTGAGCAGCTGGGAGAATAAGCTAGAGCCACACTATTTAACAGAACTTTCTACAATAATGAAAATGTTCTGTATCTGCGCTGTCCACTATGGTAGCTGCTAGCCACATGTGGCTGTTGAGGCACTGTGGCTGGTGGGACTGAAGAACTGAATTTTTATTTCATTCTAGTTAATTGAAACTTATAGAACCACACATGACTAGTAGACCCCACACTGGACAGTTCAGGTATCGATAGTGATGTCAAGGACAGTCCCAGGACAGTTAGCACAGTGTTGCTCCCGGGGAGCCGGTATTGACAGAGCACGTTCATCTTGAACCCCAAGTTATGGGGACTTGGTATTACTATATGGACTGGAGCTATGTCACCTTCAATAGACTAACTTCCCAAAGAACAGCGTTATTAGAAGATTCTCCAATACCAGGAAATGAGTGCAGAGATTCCTAGTCAAAAGAGCAAAACAGAAATAATCTTTCAAGGTAACCCCAATCACCTGCAATAAGGTTTTCCCTGTTATCTTACTTACAATTTTTTTTTAAAAAGGAAGCAACAAAAAAAAAAAAAAAAAAAAAGGAAGCAACATCAACATAGTCAATAAACCACTCAAACTACTCAAAGCTCAAAGGCTGATAGAGAAATAGAGAAAAATAGAGAATAAAAAATAGAGGAAAATATTTATGCTGTAATGATGGAAGGAAAAAGTCCATAAAATGGCATTTGTCTAGAACTGGAAGTACGTACAGTACATATAATAGAAGTATTTAAAAAAGTCATCTTAAGGCAATAGGCTTACGACTTCTACTTTCACACTTCAAGTGACACTTTGCTTTTTTACCTTTAAAAACGGCATTTTCCTATAAGCGTGTCCTTTCTACTTTTGCATGTTTGAAATGTTTAAATAAAACACAAGTCTAAAAATTAAGGTAAATAAATTCTGAAGAAAAAACAAGGTGTGGAAGTTTTACAAACGAACACGATCCCAGAGAAGAGTTAATAAGAGTTACATCAACACTAATAATAGTAACAGGAATGGTAGCAGCCAGCGTGCTTACAAGCCAGGCCCTGGTAAACACTTCACATGTACACTCTTAGTTTCACTGCAGCCAAAGAGCTAATTACCATCTCCATTCTGCATATGGGGAAACTGCGGCACAAAGAGGTTATCCAACTTGTCCAAAGAGCGGATTTCAAACCTGGGCTTATCTATCATGCTGCCTTTGTCGGTAGATGAAATGAACGCTGTCTAAATTTTCATGACGGCACGAGCTACCACATCTGGGCATTCAAACTGCATATCCTCAGAGATGGCCACCCCCTACCTCAAAGTGTTCTTCTCACAAGTTCAAGGCCAGTAGAATGATCTAAGCAGAGAATGTTAACGCATTTCTGTGGCTGAACTGTCTGATACTTCACAGAAGCAACGTGCTTGTTTTCAAGTAGCTCAATCACAGAAAAGTAGCCCACGGCTCTTCACGGATATCCGCATGTGGTGACCTGGGAGGTCTCCTGTCGCATCGTCATTATAGGTGCTACTCAAAAAGGTTAGTAGCTGGGGTGCCTGGGTGGCTCAGCAGGTGGAGTGTCCGACTCTTGGTCACGGTCCCAGGGTCGTGGAATCGAGCCCCATGTTAGGCTCCACGCTGATCATGGAGCCTGCTGAAGATTCTCTCTCCCTGCCTCTCCCTTTGCCCCTCTCCCCTGCTCCCCCCGTGCTCTTGCTTTAAAATTTAAAAAAAGATTATATATATATAATATAAAGATTAGCAGCTGAATATTCCTATCAACAACAAAAACCTTAAAAAAAGTGTATTTTTATTCTCTTTAAGTAACTTCCAGAAGTGCTTTAGGACTTGAGAAATATGGCAGACAACATGTTTCATAACTAGGTGTTTCATGTGTTCCAGGAAGGGATTTTTATACCCTTTCCCCACTACTTTTAAGTTTCTCAAGCTACCAATAAGTGGCTCTGCCTAGGTATTTGTTCCCAACAAGTAAAAGAACCCTCAATTATTTGTTCTACCTTCCTGCGTTCTCCTGTCCTCCTGCATTAACACAGTTCTGATCCATTTTACAGATGTGCTGAGTCACACCTGTAAAACAGAAGAGCAGACAAGGAAAAGTACACAGCCCATTCCAGGCAAAGAGGGCAGATTTTAAAGACCAGGATGCTGTGGCTATAGGCATTTTAAAGTAGTAACACGACCCTGAAAGTGGCCGACAGAGTGATTACTATTGAGAGGGTCCTCCCCCACAAAACATCTCTACCAAATTGCAGATAGAAATGGTCTTTCAAGATAAATACTGGCAGAAAAGACCTAAACTACAAACCAAGAGTGAAATAAAGATACTCATCTTTGGAAAAATCCATCATAAAATGAATATTTTCCCCTAGAATTTAATAATAATAATAATAATTATAATTATAATAATAAATCAATAACAGTTCAAAGTCTTTTAAAAAAAAATTAATCTTGGGGCGACTGGGTGGCTCAGTCGGTTAAGCGGCCGACTTCGCCTCAGGTCATGATCTCTCAGTCTGTGAGTTCGGGCCCCACGTCGGGCCCTGTGCTGACAGCTCAGAGCCTGGAGTCTGTTTCAGATTCTGTGTCTCCCTCTCTCTGACCCTCCGCTGTTCATGCTCTGTCTCTCCCTGTCTCAAAAATAAATAAAACGTTAAAAAAAAAATGAAAAAACAAATTAATCTTCTACTTTTTGAAAGGGAGAGAGCCAGACACAGGTTACGCAGTATAGAGATTATAGTCAGCTAGCTCCACTATTGGCTGCCTTAATTTTTCAAGGAAATCCAAAGATCCCAGAGAAGTATTTTTTAAGTTTATTTAGAGAGCACATGAGTGAGCAGGGGAGGGGCAGAGGGAGTGGGAGAGAGAGAATCCTAAGCAGGTTCCACACTGTTAGCACAGAGCCCAATGTGGGGCTCGATCTCATGGACCAGGAGATCATGACCTGAGCCAATATCAAGAGTCAGATGCTTAACCCACTGAGCCACCTTGAAAAGTATGGTTTTTGATGAGCTTTGGACTAAATCAGCATTTATAAAAATGCAGTCCATTAAGACAGATTCTTCAGCCTGATCTTATAGTAACAATATTAGAACACTCAGTCCTCAGTTTAGGCACTTAAACTAGTAATTTATATTCATATTTAATTTTTAAAAACACTCAAATCATACTGATCTCTCATCAAAAGAAGCACCATTTACCCCCTTCGGTCCAGAGCAATGGTTCCTAGGTAAGTCTAGGTCCTGGCTGTTTGTCCATCAGAATTACCTGTGGAGTTTTTTCAAAACATGCATGCTGAGACCTCATACCTACCCCACGGACCCTGACTTAGGATAGGCTGGCATCCGTGTGTATGGAAATGCATAGCCAGGAAACACTACCTACACTATATACCCATATCCATAGAGAACAAATGGGAAGAGGGCCCTCTGCGTGTGGTTTCTCTGAAAATATTCAGGGCTCTCAGCTAAGTTGCTCAGGAGGCTCTAGTGGAACCACTCCCTGACCCTTTCAAGCATTCCTTCCTGCACACTGCTATCACTGTCACTTCCTCCAGGTGGAGGTATTCTGAACTAACGGTTGGAGAAAGTGGATCCATTTTAGAGGGGCAAGAAAGGGCTGCTTTAGAGCAGAAGAGGCAGCGATGTGTATCACCTAACACACTGTGGACATCGGGTAGACTAGTAAATTCCATTAGACCAGACGCTCTCCAGCAAAATGGCAAACCACAGATGGAAAACCTAGAAGACCACAAGCCTAATCTCAGGCCTTCCACTGACTTGTTCTTTGACCTCGGGCAGGTCTCTTCCTCTCTGCATCTCAGTTTCTTCATCTGCAAAAAGGGAAGTATAATACTGCAGTTCCTCACAAGGAAGAATTACACATCACTAAAAAGGACTGTAGAATAGGCTTCATAGGGCATCAAAGGACTAGACTAAAATATTTATAAAAATACGCCACCTTCTTAGAGTAGAAATTTCAGCTACCTGTATCCCTCAAGGAATACATGTTAATTAAAATGAGTCACACAGGGGGGGAAAAAAAAGGCACCAACGGTTAAAGTAAAGCCACCCTACTCCAGGTGACTCACAAAAAGACAGTACATGACTTAGAAGAGAAAACACAGGAGGGGATGAATCACATATCATGTTTTATTCTTGGCTGTTTACAAACCAGTGACCAAAAGTTATTTCTTCTTCCTCTATTTCCTCTGAACATTAAAATGAAAACTTTGGTCAAGCATGCTGCTATCTTCAGGTTAAAACCCTGTGGATGCCCAAAGCTTGATGTGGTCTGGCCCACCAGAAACTAGAATTGCCAGGGAGGCAGTTCCCCCAGAGACATTAACTTGCCTAATACTCATTTGTTTTGTAGCTTTAACACCCAAAATGCTGTAACTTAGAAAGCACCATGAATATACACGCACAGTCGTGACTAGGTGTCGAGAATCATCAAAGCCACTCCCCCTCTCCTCAAAGGCCACCTATCCCTCTGCCCCCTTTTGTAATCTACTCCTTGTCCCCCACATGCCCAAAGCCCTTTTAAAGACCTTTTAAAGCCAAATAACATACAGAAATAAAAATCTGCTCGGAAAGACATCATTCATTTGCACAGCAGTGTGAACTCTGAGGTGTTTGTAATTTTGGAAGTAGCTCCATATACGCTTACTCGGGGAAGCTCATCATCTTGCAATTTTAAAGAAACAAGTCTGTGCTGGTAACTACCAAATCTTTCTAATCAGCCCTTTATATTTCTGGTCTTATCAAACTTGATATGCCTGAAATTACTTCCCAGAAAACTTAATCTTTTTTTCCTGATACCTAAGTAGACTCTAACACCCTTGTCCCTAAGGCTGCAAACCCCCAGAAGGACTTTGGTTACGCCTTTTCCTCCTTTATTCCATGTACTACTCATGTATTCGGGCAGTTTTCCAGACTCGCTACCTGTCTAAAAACGGCTCTGGTTCTTCTGTTTTCCCTGGTGTGCAACTACACCAAGTCCATTGTAGCATTCCACCCCAGATCAGGGCAATCACCCTCCTCGGTGGCTTTCCAGGCTCCAAACTCTTGCCTCTGTAACCAAAGAAGCTTCCTTAAAACAATCACTCAGGTCATTTCCCATCAAGATCAAGTCCCTCTTGTTTTCCTTCCAAACTCTTCATATTCCAGAAGCATGCTATCCAAACAAACTTAGAGTTCATTGGTCTCCTCCCCTCTGATGGAGGATCTCTGGCTTCTCAAGTTGAAATTCACTGTGTTAACCACAACTCCTTACAGTATTTATCTGTCCCATAATTCAACAGGGAGCAGGGCTGAGAAGAAGAAAATAAAAGTTCCACTCACAATTAGAGGTAAAAATGTGGAGAAAAGTCACAAATTGTTGATTCTAGTGGGCTAGAACTAACGATTCTCTAGGACTTACACAGATCTCTGTCCATGGACTTTCAGCCATTATGGTTGAAGCTAATGGCTAAATAGTTGAGATCAATGGAAAATTTCAACCATGTTATTCATATCCTTGATTTATTAGAGAAAATTAGCAGCCGACCTTTCAAAACCCCATTAATTGACTTTTGTTCATCTTACATGCAACTGTAGTTAATCCATCATAAACTGCTAAGCCAGTCATAAATTTATATGCATTCAGAGGAAAACCAACCATAAAATCCATTTCATTCAATTATTTTTTTGTAGGGGCGAGAAGGTACCTACTATATGTATAAAAAACACATATAATGTACATGTAGTCATATTTTTATCAGACTGAAACAGGGCAGATAAAATCTTCAGATTTCTTTATTTAATAATTTGGGTTAACTGATAGATGTTAGCTAGCTAGCTCCTAAGAAGTTGGAATATTAATGATGGATTTTTAAATTTCTCCTGCTTACAGTCTGTGAACACTAAAAAATGTAAAATTCTACCCTCACAAACGAAGAGGAGCCAGAAACCTATAAACTTCTTCAACCTGAGGAACGGCATTTCTTATGCTCAAGCAGTCGTTCTATGCGCAGGACTTGGTAAGCAGGGACCGTAAAAGGTGACAGACATCTTGAGGAAAACTTCAAAAACGCTGCTCAGGAGGAGTGCCCTCAGATAGGCAGGTGGACTTAAAGAAGAAATGGCTTCGAGATTAAAAATAATATTCTCTAGGGGCGCCTGGGTGGCTCGGTCGGTTGAGCGTCCGACTTCGGCTCAGGTCACGATCTCACGGTCCGTTGAGTTCGAGCCCCGCGTCGGGCTCTGTGCTGACAGCTCAAAGCCTGGAGCCTGTTTCAGATTCTGTGTCTCCCTCTCTCTCTCTGCCTCTCCCCTGTTCATGCTCTCTCTCTGTCTCAAAAATAAATAAACGTTAAAAAAAATTTTTTTTTAAATAAAAAATAATAATATTCTCTAAAGAACTAATTCAAATCCCACTTCAGTGAGGAAAACCTATTCCTGCAGCTGTTCTGAGGGCGCACACACGGCGAGCAGAAGCAGACCACCCCACAAAGACTTCCTGTGGTGCCATGGCACAGGACCAGCTGGCCACAAGGCTTGCCACACCACACTTGGTTTACTGAATGCTGACACGCTGCTAACGGAATCGTATATCAAGCCACCAATCTGCTGGAGGATGAATTCAAGAATGTATCCAATTACTTCACCGAGAGGGTCTCCTGTGTTTATGTGGATAAAATACGTAAAAGGTCTGAATTCATCAGATTTACAAATGTTCTCGAGTTAGTCCATGGGGATCTTTTAAAGACAGAATAAGGTCTTATGAAGAGGGTCATGCAAGCAAAAAGCCAAACGCTTCCCTCCTCACACCTTTCAAAAAAAAAAAAGTGCAATTAGTAGGAATAACAATTAATGAACCAAAAATTTTTGCAACACGATTGATACACTGAATCTCACCAGTGGTAGCATTATAATTTTTAAGTATTCCAAAGTAAAAACAGGTATTTTGGTTATATGTTGGAAAGGGCAATGTCAAAGACATAGGGAACTAAACCCTGGACGAACACCAGATACATTCCGCTAAGTGCCAGATCACCAGGCCACCAACCAGAGGTGTGTAGTTACAGAACATGGAACGTTTTGTGGCACGCTGCCAGACTTAGAAAAATCATCTCCCGTCCACTGCAGTTCCCTCCCCCAGCGCACTTAAACTGTAGACATCTACAGAAGAACACGAACGCTGCTAGAGATCGGAAGGAAGAAAACAGGTTCCTGTTCACCAGAGACACGTCCTTTGTTGCCAGGTCGGTCTCAAACACTTTCCGCCTTACTCGGGTGCTCTTTAGAGGGTTCATCCTAATTCAAACCTGGTAGACCCTGCTTACCTTAAAAGACTGCCAGCTGAAACAGTAATAGGATTTGTTATTAACTTTTCAGAAATGAGGGCAATTAATGTATAATTAGCTAGCTGGTATTCTTACAGTCACACCAAAACTCATTTTTAAAGTTTTTAATTACTAGATAATAATTTAGTTTGTCTTTGAGGTCAGGAGCAAAGATATCTTCATGCAATTACCAGATAAGTGGCCACACATGGCAAAGACTACCTCTATGCAGTGATCACAAGCAAATGAAGAGAAAACAAATCTGTATCATCATGACTGGGCCCTAAAACTGAAGCCTCAAAAAAGCTAGAACATAGCTGTGTCTCTCTGGAAGGGCCACAGCCTGGCTCATGTCCTACCCTCTGCAAAGCCTGACCACTCCATGATCCTGATACTGACCACCAGTGAACACGAATGGGGGTTTTTTTAAGGAGTTTCTGCAAGTTTTTAAATTCAATTCTTAAATTCTGTGCATAGTTAATTAATCTCTTGGGCCACATACCAACGCCACACCTGAGTATCTCCAAGCAGACAGACAGAGGAGGTAGACCATGGAGCTAGCTAAGTACTGTTGAAGCCATCAAATACCAAACTCGGCATGTTTCTTTACCTCCTACAGTTGACATTTCCCCCACAGCACTGGAAAGAAACTGCTCTACCTGGCCTCTAAGAGACTTATAATGACATCCAGCTGTTCCAAAGGCAGGATGATGTTTATGATTCCACCATGGACAGATCAATACTGAGTTCTTGAGCCTGTTCTCAAATGTTAGTTGTTGGCCAATCATCCATGCAGACAAATGCATGTATCTCTTGTCTGCGCAGCTACATTAAAGTGGCTAGAAAACGCAGTTAGCAAGCACTAGTGAACACAAAGCATTATTTTGAGACACAGTTACCTTTAGCCAGAATTTTAATTGTTTGGAAAGATTCACAGGCTACCTGACTGAAAAGAGGGATGGAATAAATATTTCCAGCAGGAGAAAGCTTAAATTCATTAGGCCCACAGTATAGTACTATTAAATAAACTTATAGTTTAAAATTGTTCTAAATGCTTAGTAAAAGAAACTTCATTTCTCTTGTCTATTTTTAATCTCAAAGTCCCTGAAATACTCCTTTTGTTGTAGGCAACTTCATTTGTCTGTGATTGACTCCCCAGACGACTCTAGGGGAAGTAATTTCCCAAATGTTGATTTTTCTCACCAGCAAAATAAGAGGAGTATCCAGTCCATTGGCTAGCAACCCTAAAGGTGAGAAAGAATAAAATTGTAAACTGCCCAATTTTATAAGAAAATTGTCTTTGACCTTACTTGTCCACAACTTAATCCACAAAATAAGTCATTTACCAAGTCAGTTGAGAAATGAGTAAAATTAAACCGGAGAGAAACACAACTGACAGAGGTCAAGAATGCATGGCCCAGAACGGTGGGAAAGAAATTAAAGCTGAATTGCGGTGGCGGTACCGGGGCCTCCGAGAGTGTGGGTAGAAAAGCCAACTGTGGATAAAACCTATTTGGGAAAAAGGGGAACTGGAAAATAGTAGGAATGCTTAAAAAGCTACCTGTGGCTTAATGAACTTTCCTTCTGATCATCAATTTTTAAAATTACAGTTGTTTCTGAAACTAAAATTCAGATCCCCTTGGCTGCATTTTAAATTGTCCAGAGCTTTTATCATTGTGTCTGGAAGAGCAGGAAGGGATACAAAAAAAGAAAGCAAGAAAAAGATGTTATCACACAGGAAATCAAAACGAATCAATTTTGTGATGGCATCTGCTACTCTCCTTTTAATGGCACAAGAGTAACAATAGTAACTTCATACTCAGTGACTTCATATGATGACAAGCATCTTTAGGAAATTAACCATATTACCCACTATAATTAGCTCTCTTGCAAGGTTAAATAATAAAAAATTGAAAATTACTGGGTGATTACACTATAATCACACCAATTCTAAGTTTCTGAATGAACAAACTGCACGGGGGGCGCCTGGGTGGCGCAGTCGGTTAAGCGTCCGACTTCAGCCAGGTCACGATCTCGCGGTCCGTGAGTTCGAGCCCCGCGTCAGGCTCTGGGCTGATGGCTCAGAGCCTGGAGCCTGTTTCCGATTCTATGTCTCCCTCTCTCTGCCCCTCCCCTGTTCATGCTCTGTCTCTCTCTGTCCCAAAAATAAATAAACGTTGAAAAAAAAAATAAAAAATAAAAAAATAAAAATATAAAAACAACAAACTGCACGGAAACTTGGCAAAGGGAAACAAATGACAATAGAGGCCATGAGTCAAAATGGGCTACCAGAAATCAATGGTCTTTTTTTGGGGGGGGGGGGGGGTGGGGGGACGAGAGGATTAAATCTGCTGGAAACAAGAACACTGACTGGTAGCAGGTTATGAGAAGTGTAAATCTGAAGTTTCAACTGGGAAGTGCTGTTATACTACAAATATGTACATCCATTGCACAGCGCATGCCTTGGGGCAAAGTTAATTGCAGGAAATTTCACAAGTCACTCCCTGCTCCGTACTATATTATATGGTAGAGGTGTTGAGACAAGTTTTGGTTGCCAGGCTAAGCCTTTTGGTTTTCAGCTGAATATTTGTATTAACATGCCAACTTTCCCCTATTCGTTGTTTTATATTAAATTAGGTTTTTTGTCCTTTGAACTAAGATTCTCTCAAGAATCACAGCAGGAGACGGAATGACTCCAAATTTACCAATTAACAGACTAACCTCCAATGCCAGAGTCTTTAGCAGTTTGTAATAAAAATTTAGTTCACATTTCAGGGATCAGGAAGGTCTATAAGAAACTTCAAGGTCATCGGTGCCAACCATTACTATGTACTTTTACAATAAATTGTAATTACCTGCTCCTAAAACTGCCCATGAAAGAAATGTTGAATCTTCTTGAGGAGCAGTTTGGGTCTGAGCAAAATGTCAGAACAATTCTCCCATGCTGAGTACATTTTTGACTACACTCACTCCCTCATGGGTCCCTGCACTTATCTACAGTGTTAGTGTTCTCCATGTTCATATGTTACAGAACACTTAATGATAACTTATACACATGTAAGAGGGAAATAAAAGTTCACTTTGACCAATGTAATTTAATCCTTGTTACTAAGTGCTTCACAAAGTAATGCTTTACACCAACATTCCATACATGTGATGAAATAAATCTTAAGTCACGTTGGGCTTCTGCTTCCAAATCTGTTCTGAACTTCAAACACCCTCTGGTAGGAAAGTAAAATGGTACGACCACTTTGGAAAATAGTCTGTCACTTCCTCAAAGGTTTGCCCAGAGTTACCATGTCACTCAGCAGTTCTACTCCTAGGTACACACCCAAGAAAAATGAAAACATATGCCCGCATAGAAACTTTTGTGCACGAACATTTACATAGGCATTATTCAAAACAGCTGAATGGTGGAAACAACCCAAATGTCCATCATCTGACAAATGGATAAAGATGTAATAGCTGTAAAATGGAATATTATCTGGCCATGAAAGGTATGAAGTACCGATTCGTGCTACAACATGGATGAATCTTAAAAACATTATGTGAACTCAAAAAAGCCAGTCACAAAAGACAACATATCATAGATTCCATTATAAAAATTCCAGAATAGGCAAATCTGTAGAGACAAAAAGTAGATCAGTCATTACCTAGGGTTCGGGGAGGAAGGTTAAGGGGATGAGGGGGTGACAGCTGAAGGGTATGGGTTTTTTTTTTTTTTTTAAGGTGAAGAAAATCTTCTTTGATGAGAATGTGGAGATGGCTGTACGTAATTGTGACTTTGTTTAAAAACTATCAAATTACATGCTCTAAATGGGTGAATATCATGTATGTGAGTTATAATTCAATAAGCTGTTGTTTTTCAAAAATCTGTTCTGAGATGTGAAGTACTTGAGAATCAGCAAATCTCTTCCACAAAGCTTTTCTGGTCAACAGTAAAAGAATTAGTTGAAGTCCAATTTACTTTACTGTAATTGGAACCAGCTCGTAGTATTTTGTTATGTACATTTCTAAAATGTGAATGCAGTTTAAGAAAATACATCATTACATCAGCTATTCCAGGCAGTCTGCCATGAGACATTTTTACCAAAAACACATCTTGAAAGGAATCCATTTAACCAGCCTCAGAGTATATGTTCTTTCTTGTTGCCTCATCTCCTCATAAGCCGTTGTATCCCTAAAATTCTCATGTTTCACTGTACTAGGCGTGATTAATTCAGTCAATAATTCCACAAATATCTGAACCCTTATTGTACACCAGGCACTGTTTCAGGCACTTGTATACATGTGTGTACACACACAGCCCCTGCTCTTGTGGAGCTTACAGTCTAATAAGATAAATGATAAACAAATGCTGGCTTTAAACACAGGTTTTTAAAACAGGCTGCTATGCTATGGAGGAACGTTGTTTTAGATGGAGTAGCTAGGAAAGGAGGCTTCTCTGAGAGATGACTGAGGTGAGAAAAGAAGGTGCCAGCCATACAAAGACCAGGGAGGGTAACTCCAGGCAGAGGAAATGATTCTTTTTTTTTTTTTTTTTTTTTTTTTTTTTTAATTTTTTTTTTTTTTTCAACATTTATTTATTTTTGGGACAGAGAGAGACAGAGCATGAACGGGGGAGGGGCAGAGAGAGAGGGAGACACAGAATCGGAAACAGGCTCCAGGCTCTGAGCCATCAGCCCAGAGCCTGACGCGGGGCTCGAACTCACGGATCGCGAGATCGTGACCTGGCTGAAGTCGGACGCTTAACCGACTGCGCCACCCAGGCGCCCCAGGAAATGATTCTTAAATGGCAGAATCAGGAGGAGAAAACACGAAAGAAGGATTAACTGTGTGCTGCTGGTGACCAGCCTTCCACTGTGAGTCTCATGCACCGTCCTAGTACAGGGATGTCTGGCAAAGTAGTCTGCAGACTGTGGCTGGAATAAAAAGGTCTCCTAATTCTTCAGTAAGAAAGGCTCCCTCCGGTCAAGCCCTGCCTAAGGTGACTTTCTTGAACCTCTTGGGGACTGTTGCCTGCACCACTGACTCTTTCACTGCATATGGGTACGAGGCTCTGCTAGGGAGTGCTGGGACACGGACACCAGACGTGCACCCGAGACCCCTATGACCGGAAACAATCTAGTGGCACAAAAAAGTGGGCATGAACGACACACACAGGTAAGAAGTAAAAATGGGCCACAAAAAGCTATCAAATGTAGGGGTGTGCAGGGATCAATTGCAGCTGGAGCATCAGGGGAAGCCTCACGGGGTGGGGTGGGGGGGGGCACGAGAGCAAAGAGGCCCATGGCGCCTGACAGCCTGGACACGTGGGGGAATACAGACTGATCTGTTGTATCCCTAATTAATTTACATGGATTTGCACATATTTGTAGCTCCCCAACCAAGTTACAAGCTCAGGCAGAAAGGGCCTGATATTCCTTACATATCTCTGTGACGCTGAGCATTGTACTGCATAAAGCTGTGCAATTCACAGGTTGGTTCACTATAAGAGAGGAGATGTTGATTTCAGCACTGAGGCAAGGCTTCATAATGAGGTTTTGGCCTTCAAAACAGAGGACTCCCCAAACCTGTTAATGCACCATCTCACTTCACAGGGACATTGTTAGGAATTTTCCCAAAAGTCAAAGGGATTACAGGTAAACATGTATACAATGTGCTTCTGAACACACACATATGTTTACATGTTTATTTGTATGTCTGCATATGTACATCACTATACCTTAAGTTCAAAATCTCACAAGATTATCTTAAACTTCCGTTGCTAAGTCAAAGTTTGTACTTGAGAGAAAATATTTTTTTCACTGATCAAACATTCCCATCCAGGCCCTCTTAATCCCTTCCCATTCCCAACAAAACATCTTAAACCAAAGAAAAGGCAAACAACATTTTTTAGGCAGTATCTCAACATCTCTAAAAAATATTCCATGGCCAAACTCACCATAGAGAGCTGTCCAAGTTTGATTAATTACATCTAGACACACAGTTCCTGACCTGAAACAGATGGAAAGAATGGCATTTTTTTAAAAATTAGAAAGCTAGTTGCATGTACCTGGCAACTAATTTTATTTATTAAGAATAGTACGAAAGAAAGAAAAGAAAGAAAGGAAGGAAGGAAGGAAGGAAGGAAGGAAGGAAGGAAGGAAGGAAGGAAGGAAAGAAGGAAGGAAGGAAGGAAGAAAAGAAAAAACATCCCAATTAGGGAAGTATGATGAAGAGCAGAATATATAAAAAGTCTTACTGTTTCCTTAGAGATTAAAAGGAAAAATCAGCAAGTATACAACGGTGAAATCAGACAACACCTTCACCAGGTGATTGGAATTAACACTGGCAACCAGGGGCAGACAAACCTGTGTACCTCCCCAGTAGCCTGAGGACACAATTACACTTTGTGGTTTTCTGGTCTTAAGTACATATTCTGAATCTAATGATGAGGAAACATCAGACAACCCCAAATTGAGGGATGGTCTTTAAAATAACCGATCTATATTCTTTTTTAAAATGTCAACTTTATAAAAACTGAGGAACTATTCCAGATTAAAGTATTTTAAAGAAATGTGTAATTAAAGCAGTTTAAAGAAACAAGTAAATGCAATACATGATCACGGACTGGATATTTTACTTACGGGGGGAAAATAAGTGCCCAAAAGGTACACTGCTGGAATGTGGCAGTAGATTAAAACTGACACTCAATTCCTGAACCCAGCGAGTACACTGTGCTTATGTAACAAAACATCTTTGTTGTTAGGATGACTGATACACACAAGTATAAAAAGGCAGTAGGGCATGATGTGTGTATACAACCTACTCACACAGAGTTCAGAATACCTCGTGTGTGTGTGTGTGTGTGTGTGTGTGTGTGTAACAGCAAAATTTAGCCACGACAAGACTGCAGAACAAAAAAAGCATGTATTGTAAACAGCATCAGAAATACACAATAGGAGGCACATTTTAAAATATCACTAATAAAATATTAGAAGGAAAGAAAGGGTACGTAAGACTCATTAACTGAAATGAAACCACAGTCATTCATGTTTGCTTTACTCTCAAGAACTAAGAAACACTTTAAGGGCTGAAAATAGTGAATCTGTATACAGAAAACTTAGATCTCTGAATTGTGTCTATGCAAAGAGAAAAGAGATGTGGAATATTACACATGCTAGCTGGGTATCAGGGGGAATAAAGGACCTACTCACGGCAATGGGAAAACTAAGCAGCCCAACAGCAGAATGTGCACTAAAGTGGTTTAAAATATCATATCCCTGGGACTCTACAGTTTAAGTGACCATATGGTCCTCTCTGTTGATAAAATCTAGAAAGATAATTGAGGCGCTTTTTTTTTTTTTTTTTTTAAATAATGGAGAGAGAGAGATGAATGCTAGTAAGGGCAGTTGCTGCTAAGATTTAAACATTTTTAAATAGTTACTTACGCTTCATCAATGTTGGGATGGAAAATTTTATTCATGAATCCTGTAAAAAGAGATGTTAATTAGCAGCAAAAAGTATCCAGAGAACAATTCGTTTTAAAGTATTTTAGTACTGGAAACAATTTCATTATTAGAAAAAGGTGATGATACCCATAACTCATTACTTTTAATCTTAGATGTTTGGTTACTGTTAATACTATATGATCTGACAGTGTCACTTACTTAAAACACAGGGTTCTATCAGAGTTCTATTAAAAAACAATGAGCAAACTTTGAAAGCAATGCAGCTTCTTATACAAAATAATCATTAAGAGAAATTGTTTTCTGAGCTATGAAGGTACTTGCGAAAAAAATTTGTAGTTCTAAGTGGGTTATACCTAGTACTGATTACTTTTATCAGCAAGTTAAGAAAGCTACCCTGACTTCCCGCCCAAGTTTTATTGTTCAGTCTCTAAATTTGGAGGTTCTGCATTTAAACTTCTCCTTCTGAAGCTCAGTTACCGGTATCATACCACCACACTGGGTGCGGAACATGAATGAAGCTGTTGAAACACTAAAGGAATACCGCTACCAAACCACAAAGGATTTCATCACAGTGACCAAAATATTTAACTTTAGTCTACTCATTCCAGGAAACCCAGTTTTGACTAAAATTGGGGCAACCAAGAAATGAGGCAAGGAATTAAAAAAGAAAAATCTGTAAGATGGCTCTGTCAGGGATTCAAGTTTTTTGATATATCCCTAGAAGAACAAGTAGAGACTAACAAAAGTAAGCAGGGACTTATGAAGTTTATTTTTAAGCAATCTCCACACCCAACGTGGCGCTCAAACTCACAACCCTGAGATCAAGAATCGCATGTGTTACTGAGTCGGCCAGGCGCCCCTAGACTTTAACATATATATTGACGTTTACATTCCAAGGAGAAATTAGTTTTTAGTCTAATTAAAACCAGTGACTGAATCAGTTTGTATATATGCAAATGACAATACGCGAAAGCAGAGGTCCACTGTCAGAGCCGTCATTTTATCATCCATATCATCTCAAGACTTTATTCCATTCTTTTGATAAACTGAAGTTCCCTATTAAAGTGACTATCATTGTGTCCCTCTCAATCCCACCCTCCCTCACCCCCACCTCGTATGTTTCTCTTTCCCTCATTCACAATGTATTCGGTCAACACCTACGTGTCAGGCACTGTGCTTGTTCAGGGTATGAGATAAGTAAGGCAGTACACTGTTCTCCTGGACGTCAGCACAGCACTGAGACAAGACACAAGGAAGTAAGTGCAAATATGCACAAAGAACGGACACAGCTGGAGGGAAAGAGGAAGGTACCAGGAGAGATGCAGAGAAGTGGCATCAGAGGAGGATCCTCAGGGACGAGTTCCAACAAAGGTCATTACCTGGGAAAATCTAACAACCTTCTCTAGACTTAGAAAACGGGGTTAATAATACAAAATCCCAGGTATTCCATAGTCTTCACTTGCTCTAGTCACTCTAATACTAACTATGTTTCTACTTTTTTTAATGGTTTTTACATTTTTTTGTGTTGGAATGGCTTCATGTTCTTAACTGCTGTTAAGAGAGCTCAAGCAATGTTTAAATTACTCTAATGCAAAAAGAAATGCCTTGTGTCCAATTACTATTTCATATTAATTTTTCATTAAGGAAATAAGATGCTTCCAAGTCTAGATTTAAGAAGTCTGTGTTTATTGAAGAGATTAAACTAAGCCAATACAAACGTTCATGTCTTAATGTTAAGAGGATAAAAATTCTGTATGACCCTAGAAAAACACTAATAAATGTGTTCAAGAAGACCCATGAGGATATTCATTGCAGCTTTATTTATAAAAGCCAAAAACCTAATGCAATCCTATCAAAAGGGACTAGGGGAACTGTAGTAATATCCACATGTTGGGAGTCTGATAAAGCCAAGGTAATGAACTAGATCAGTAAGTATCAACTTGGATAGACCCATCGCTAAGGGGAGAAAAAAAAAGCTGTATGAATTTACAGCATGATAACATTTAGATGAACTAAAACAAAGCAACACTACATATCTCTATGGTAACAAGTATAGAAAACTGTACTGAACCAACATATATACTAAACTTAAAAAGTAATTATTTCAGTGAGGGTGCAGGGTCAAGGTCATGGTGGGAACAGGGAACAGAATGGGAATGGTGATTAAAGATGAATCTATCTGTAACACTATATTCCTTTTAAAAAGAGATAAAGAGAGAAAGTACTTGTGTTTTTTTTTTTCAAAGTGTGCACATAGGAAACTGGAAGCAAACATCTACAACTGTTAACAGCACTTAATTCTTTGTGGTGGGAATATTTTCTCCATTACACTTTTCAGATTACATCACTACCCCCACCCCCATCCTGTACCAGAAATGGGATCACAGCAATGTAAAAAATAGAAGGAAACAAACAAGTGTCAACAGTAGTCAACTTTGAGAGACTCCCACATTCTATTATTCTCCTGAATTTCCAAAATTTCTATACTGTGTAATTTTAATAATTGAAAAAAAAACCTTAATAATTGAGAAAAAAATGTTAAAAAATTAAAAATGTAGGAAACACTTTTTTCTTTTTTTACATTTATTTATTTTTTGAGAGACATAGAGAGACAGAGCACAAGTTGAGGAGGGGCAGAGAGAGAAGGAGACACAGAATCCGAAGCAGGCTCTGGGCTCCGGGCTGTCGGCACAGAGCCTGACGCAGGGTTTGAACTCACAGACTGTGAGATCATGACCTGAGCCAAAGTAGGACGCTTAACCGACTGAGCCAATCAGGCAGCCCAATGTAGGAAACATTCTAAAGCGGACCTAATTATACACAGGTTATCCAGTGCTGAACCATTTTTAAGGAAGAAGGTCACTAAAATCAACTATTTTCTCTCAAATCTTAAACACTTTTTTGTTTAAATATTACAAGTTCAATACGAAAAAAAAAAATCAAAAGAGCTTCAGATTATAAGACATACGGCCCTCAAGATCAGTTACATACAGGAATATACTGCTATTACAACTGCCAAGAACCTTTCTGATGAGTGGGAAACAATGTTTAGCCACTAGATGGTTTAATTCAAGAGACTTGTTCTATTATGTGAAAAGTATTTTGGCTTGAAGCTACAACAAAGAACTCACAATTCATTCTTGATGCTGAAAGTCCTGCTTCTGCTAGATGTCTCCTAAGTAACACCTCGTAAAGCAACATGTGTGGCAGAGGTCCCCAGTGCTACAGGTAGGAATCACCTGGAGAGCTCTTTAAAAACAAGTGCTACGCTAGAATGTGGCAAGTGTTATGGAGGAAGAACAGCAGAGAAGGGGACTCAGGACAGGAATGCTTGGGTGGGAGCTGCAATTTTAAATGGGATTGGCAGGGAGGGCCTTATGGAGAAGCGGAGAAACGGACAATCGGAAGGAGTGAAGGAGGTAAAGGAGGAATCATTCAGTATCTAGGGGAAGAGTGTCTATATAACACGAACAGCCAAGTGCAAAATGCATCAGGAGCTCAGCAAAGGGAGTATTAGGAGACCAGCAAAGGGAGTGGTGGGGCTGAAGCGTGATGAATAAGGAGAAACCTAGAAGTGAGGTCAGAGAGGTGAGGAGCATTTGTGGGCCCTTTTAAGGATGCTGATTTCCATTCTGAGTGAGGTGGGAAGCCAGAGACTATGCTAGAATGGTGTTACATACAATCCCTCCTTAAGATTTTTTTGTTGGTTTTTAACACAAGCCTTATCTCCGGGCAGGGGGGAGGGGGTGGGGGCTAATAAGGGAACAGCTCAGTAAGGTCACAGCACCAGCACATCAGTGCTGGGGACAGAACAAAGGTCCCGAGCAAAATGAGTGAGCTGTGTTCTGCTTTAGAATGTTTCCTACATTTATAATTTTTTTTTTTAACTTGAAAGGTTTTTTTTTTTTTTCCAATTATTAAAATTCACAATGCAGAAATTTTGGAAAGTCAGAAGAGAACGGAACTTCAACAATTTCATGTCATAGGGAACCTCAAAGGTGTAAGTTGAGAAAATAGCTAGAGTCAAAAGAGATTTAAATGTTTACCAAAAATGGTCTCTGAAAGATTAAAGTGCCTCCCTTCTGGTACAAGGCCCAGAGATCCCATTTGGAATCAATACAGCTTCCACACTGTTTTCAATTAAGTCGAAATTCTGGCTTGGTTGAATCCAAGAGTACATAACAGGGAGGGCCAAAAAGGACTCAGTAAACAGACTCTTAGTAACAAATGGGTTGGGGGTGCCTCGGTGGCTCTGTCGGTTAAGCATCCAATTTTGGCTCAGGTCATGATCTCACAGTTGGTGAGTTCGAGGCCCATGTCGGGCTCTCTGCTATCAGCACAGAGCTTTGGATCCTCTGTCTACCTCCCGCCCCACTCATGCACACGTACTCTCTCTCTCTCAAAAATAAACAAGGAAGGAAGGAAGGAAAGAAGGAAGGAAAGAAGGAAGAAAAAGAAATGGGTTAGAGCCCAGACCCCAGTGCCCCTGCTAAGTATAAAACATCATCTGAGCTCTGAGACAGAGGGCAAAATCAGACTGGAAAAAGAAAAGTATTAACAGGGGCTTGAGGTCTAGTCCCAACCCTGCTATTAACTGCAGACCTTGGGAAGGTCCCTTCACTTCTCAGCCTGTTTCTTTACCTGAAATAGCTAGACTGTATGATCTCCAAAACCTCCATTCTTATTCTGTTTATAAAGGAACTATCAGCACTAAAAATCTAGGATTTAATAACAATGGCCAGAGCTCTGACAACAGAGGACTTTAGAGGAAATGTCTAAAGTTAAGTCCATAAAGGAAATTAATTCTGCAGGGCACATTTTTAGGTACAGAAATATTCTAGAGAATACAAAGCTAACAACATGCTAAAATACCACAAAGAGACACAGAATCCACTGACTGGTCCAAAGTAGGCAGAAAGAGTTTATACCTTTGCCTTTGAGGAACAAGTTTAACCAGACGGATTCTGCCCAAAAAAAAAATCTCCAGACTACAACGATATCTTCCAATACCAGGCATTTTCAATGGTTAGAAAAATACCCAAAGTAAGTAAACAGAACGGAGTATATATCCTTTAACATTTGCTCTTGGACAAGCTGTGGGCAGTATTTCTGGCAAAGCCCTTTACACGCTGAATGATGATGGCAACAATGGCACTTCTGGACGAGGAGGGGAGGAGACACAGAAAGAACAGGCCAGGAATTCAGAGAAGGAACATTCTCAGGACTCAGCGTGTTTGCCCTGGCATGTCCTCCTTCCTTTTGGCAATGCGATCACCACACTAACGAATACGTCTGCGACAAGAGAATTTTCCCAACACTTGTTTCCATTCAACCAGGAACTAGCTTGAAGATATTTTAAGAAAACATATTTTGAAAACTGCTTTTGTGAAAACATGATAGGCGGAAGCAAGTCATTTTTAATCTACATGATTTAAGATTTTATTCACAACCAGACATTTTCTAATGATATATATATTTCAGTGATTTGACCAGATAAAATCCACAACTCCTTCAAATCTCTGAGACAATTATCCTCTGGCACGACCCAAGCACTTATAAAAGGGAAGGCAACAGGAACAAACGTTTGGCTAAAAAGCTCACCACCTCTGTCCTCTATCTTTTAGCAGAGGGGAAGGAGGTGATTTATAATTCTGGAGGAGGAATCCAAATCATGCTTAGTTGATGTAAAAAACTGCATTATCTCATAAAATGAGAGATTATTAAAAAGGAAAAATATGCCACGCTTTAGCTTGTGACACTCCCAATACTCAACTGTTCTAGGCTAACACATCTTTTGACCCATAGGCTAATAGGCAGAGGAAGTAAGTAACATCATGCCGAGTCATGCTGAAAACCGGTGTTTATTTCAGCCCGTTTCTGTGTCTAATCCCAGCAGGGGATCTGTACAAAGTTGTACACGCTTTCCAGTAACTTCAGATACTCGGGTCAATATGTAAATAAAGGTGGCAAAAATTAATCACCTTTGTTTTACTTGTGAGGATATTTTTAATGATCAAATGTGTGGACAGAATGAAATACCTAGGGCCAGTCATCTATACAGAAGTTTCCTTCAGAATAATCTTGAGAAATGAGAGGTCCGACAAGTGACTCATGAAACAAGGTAAATCCACCTTAAGGTGAGTAGGTGAAAAACGCCGAAGGCAAAAATAGAGGAGCTCCATCCCAGGGATAAAATGAGCTGGGACTGCAGACGGCTAAGGTGGCTGTGGCTGATGCAATTTAATTACGAGTTTATGAATCCCTGTGAGAAAAGGGTAAGTGAAAACATTAAGTCATTCTGATATTCCATCTTCATGATAGATGCCCACACAAGGTAGACCACTCAGAGTCAAACTGATGGATTCGTTTCTTAGGCAGATATAATTGTTTCGAATCTATTTATTAAAGACTGGATCTTATCGCTCCTAGCAGCATCTCGGACTGTACATTTTTTAAGGGTAGTAACTTGGATCTCCATTCCTAGCATGCAGGAGGCGACCAGGGTTGGGATGTTCCAGCTAAAAAAGGGGTGGGGAGTGGCGCTGCCGCTGGCTTCACCAGTGACGGCCATGCTGCCAGCTCTGTGCATTAGCGCACACTCAGAGATTTTCATCTTACCTCGGACGGCCAGGCCCAGCCCGTGGCAGCCCGCACCCAGGCAGAGGCCTCTTCCGAGAGCCGAGCCTTTCCTACTCAGGAGAGATGGACCTGGGCCGGTCTCTTCTTGGGTGAGGAACCCAGCAAGGAGCTCACTCTCAATGCCCTGTGTCATGGGAACTTCTGAACTGATCCTGTGTGTGTTCAGGAGATCTAAACTCAACAAGGGGTCGTCTTTTCTGTTTCTTCCTTTCTCTCTGATAATATGGAATCTGAGGGATGGGCTGGATGGATAAGAAAAGTTCATTTATAACTAAGAAAAGGTGAAGTGTTATCCTTCAACAGCCTAACCCTGCTACCAACCTAGCAGCCTACCAAAACCTGCGAGCCTTAAATCTACTCTCCTGTAGTTTCATTTGTGGAAGACTGTAATGCTCTCTTTCCTGTCTCCACAGGGTCTCTTTCACTCTCCTGATCATTCATATAACCACACTGTCTGAATCTGGAGGACTTTGTTCTCATGGTCATTACTCCCTGCCTCAGTAGAGGCAGTATAGAACACAGTTGGCCACTCTTCTTAAATAAAGTCGTGGTTAAAAGATCAGGCTCCAGTCACACGGCCCAAGTTTCACTCTGCAAGCCTCAAGCAAGTTAAGAGTCACTGAATCTCTTTGCCTTTGTTATGAATAAAGCTAAGTTAAATTTTGGTATCTGCACATCATAGGACTGTTATGAAGATTAAATGAGTATACGTATAGCATTTGACCAGCAACTGGCACACAGTAAGTACTCAACGTTATTATAAGCCTCATGAGCTCGGGCAAGTAATTTCACCTCACTCTCCTCATCCTAAAGATGAAAGTATCTGGCCCTACCTACTCCTCTCTCAATCCTTTAGAAGTGTCCAGAGCATTAGAGTATATTTTGATTAGTGGGTATTAGGCTTCCTATAACCCCATCACACTGGAAATAGAAAATACAGGTACTCTAACATTTATCATGAAGAAGACCGTTCTAATTGCATTTGGTTTGGGGGGAAAAGACCAGACTGGAAACCAGAAGGCAGACTCTGCAATTAGTTAGTAGTCAGTCATTTATCTCCACCTTCCTGAGTCTCAGTTTTACTATCCTTAAACTGAGACAACTGGATGATATCATCTTTGACGTTCCTTCTAGCATTTATGTTTTCACCAACACCAGAAATATGAACAAACCTTAAATTGTGGTGAATAAGCTTTTCAAAGGGAACTAAGACACTACTCTTACTTGTTTTTAAAAGGATCGCAGTTTAACTAAAGAGGAAGCCAAAAATACATGTTTTCATTACGATAACAATCCAAAAAGGAGGAAAGGAGTTAATGCCAAAAAGATGTCAGAATAACCAGCTCAAAAGCTACAGGTCAGCTACTATAATTAAAGTAGGAACTAACCTAAAGAGTGAGCTAGATGGAATTATTATATAGCAAATGGAAAGATTCTATAATAACGAATTGCCAAAGGCAGAATTGAGACTGACATAAGCCAGCTTCTAGAAGGAAATGGACAAATCTTCTGACAGAAGCAAGCATGTACAAAGGCAAGGTTCCCCTTAGAGGTGGCCTGGGGGAGGGAAAGCCAACTACTATTTTTACTCTGGCTAATAGCAAGATGAAGGTCAATGAATTTAAATATTATAGACTGCCAACAGGAGGTTTTTCATTTAACAGGGCCGATATGACCACTGGCTTCTTCCATTACTGAGAACTTTAGCACCTGGCGTCCAAGTCTCTTTCTTGTCATTTTTAGTGACATTATCACCCACACAGATCACACTCCTGACACCCTGTCTTCTCAATCCCTGAAGCTTCTTCTCAGTGACTTTTCCTCTATCACATCTCATTCACACTCCCAGGACATACCTGGGATTTGTCATCTTATAAACAGCTTCACCTCCAAAATCACAGACCACCCCCACCCACCACAGTCCCTAAGAACTCTAATCCACTGACCTTCCTTTTCTTCCCACCTACCAGCCCTCCTATCTTCACTCCTCTCCTTGCTTAATTTAAGATTTGAGGCGCCTGGATGGCTCAGTCGGTTAAGCATCCGACTTCAGTTCAGGTCATGATCTCACAGTTCATGGGTTCGAGCCCCGCGTCAGGTTCTGTGCTGACAGTTCAGAGCCTGGAACCTGCTTTGGATTCTGGGTCTCCTTTTCTCTCTGCCCCTCCCCCACTCACACTCTTTCAAAAATAAATAAACGTTAAAAAAAAAAAAAAAGATTTAAGACCCATTACCATCATTGCTTTGCAGCAACCTTCTGCAAACCCCATGCACTCTCTCCTCAGAAACACCCATCTGCAACTGGAGGAAACCAATCATTCATATTCGCTGTACTTGGACTTGAAGGTGTCACTAAACACTGATTCATTCATTTACTCCCTCACCTCAGTACAGAGCAGGCAATGTACCAGGCCCTGAGGTGGGGAGAAGGAATGTTTAGCAGAACAGACCCAGGGTCTGCCTTCATGGAGTTTGTATCTACTGGGCTGGCAGGGAGGAAAGACATTATGCAAATGCACCAACTTTAAAAAGTATGCTCAATAACCTTTTGTGGATTCAACATCACAGATAATTTTCCTTTCTCCTTTCACTAGTAGCCCGTCCCCGATTCTCCAACGGCTTGTGCATTTTCCTCATTATTCTATAAATCTCCAGTCCCCTTTGCTCCTCTCTTTCTCACTTTGACTTAAAAGCTCTGCCTATTTTGAGAGGATGGGGGCTGGTGGGCAGGATCTCTCACTCTCCCCATCAAAATCCTCCCTGCACACACGCTAATTTTTCCTGCCTCAAGAGCTCATTCAAATGTTTAAGGTCTTCCTACTGTCTCAAAGGCACTGTGCCTTCAATCCTCATCCTGATGCCCAGCATCACCAAGCTTTCCCTCCTTTCTAGACAACTGCCCCTACAATGAGCACATCAACATCCTTCAGAATCTTCCATTTCAGAAGTAAAAACTGAAACCTTCCTTTTATCTCCGCCCGCCATTTGCGTGCTCTCCTTCACACAGCCAAATTTCTTGCAGGCAATGGATTATAGACACCAGAGTTTCTCAATGTTGGCACCTGTTCCAAACCACCAGTATTTCTACTCTTCCCCTATAACAATACAGTGATCATGAAAACCTGCTTAAAACCTTTCAATAATTTTTCCATTGCATTAAAAAGAAAACTCATGCTGGGGCATGTGGGTGTTTCAGTCGGTTGGTTATACATGCGACTCTTGGTTTCGGCTCAGGTCATGATCTTGCGGTTTCATGGGTTCGAGCCCCACGTTGGGCGCCGTGCTAGCAGCTTGGAGCTTGCTTGGGATTCTCTCTCTCCTCCTCAATCTGTCCCTCCCCCACTCACATTGTCTTGGTCTCTCTCTCAAAATAATTACAAATACATTTTTAAAAATTCTCTAAAAAATAAAATAAAACCAAAACTCAAGCCTTTAATCTCACCTACAAAGCCCTGTGGGACCTGACCCTGCATGCCACTTGGAGCCTCTCTCTTATTTCACTGCTCACCCAGTCTCCCAGCCTTATTTCTCTTCCTTGAGCATGCTAAGCTCCTATCTGCCTCAGGGCCTTTCTGCTCACAATTTCTTCTGCTGAGAATGCCCTCATCCCTGATCTTGGAGGATCAGGGCTGGGGTTTTTTGTTTTTGTTTTTTCCTTTTCATTTAAACCTTAAGCTTGGGGCACCCAGGTGGCTCAGTTGGTTGGGCGGACCACTTCAGCCCAGGTCATGATCCCGCACTTCATGGGTTCCAGCCCTGTGTCGGGCTCTGTGCTGACAGCTCAGAGCCTGGAGCCTGCTTCCGATTCTGTGTCTCCGTCTCTCTCTGCCCCTCCCCTGCTTCCACGCTCTCAAAAATAAATAAGCATTTAAAAAAAAACCCTAAACCTCAAGCTTAAGTTTACTTTGTCTGAGAAACCCTTCCTGAACACTTAATCTAAGATATCCATATGTCAATTTCACCACATCAATCTCTGCATAAAGCTATCAGCATTTTAATTTTTTGCTTCATCTTTTTCCTCAAAGAATTTGTTCAACCTCTGTTCCTCTGGCACCTGGAATAATGAATGCCCTGTACATATTTGGTATCTAGTAAATTTGTGAAGCTGATTAGAAAAAAATGGTATAAAAATGTATCAGTTTTCCGAAAAAGTAAATTCTGCTTCAGCTGCCAGACATATTCTTTAAAAAAAAAAAAAAAAAAAAAAAAAAAAAAAAAAAATCCACCCTGGAAAATTTCATTTTCAGAACAGCAGTAAAAAGAGAGCTTTTAACAATGGCTTACATTCTCATAGCATTATCTAAAAAAAACTTTTATGAAATTTCTTACTAGAACCTTGTTTCTCTCTACTGGAATTCAAAAGATATAGATCGCTACATAGTAGCAATTACGTATCTTCTGGAGACAGAAACTAAATTCAAAACCACGGTCATGAAAGCCAAGAAGAAAGGAGGTGATGGAATTTTGCTTCCTTGGTCTCAGAATTCATTCTGTTTGTGAAAATGCAGTGGTCCAAACAGGCCTCTGTTAAATAACTAACCCCCAAACCTTTCAGATATGACATACTCTACTCCAAATCCTCGTCCACCCCTAGCTTACTGGCTCCCTTAGCTTACTCCTAGTTCCCAGGAGGTAATTATACAATGTTTCCATCTAGGAAGGTACACAGTGAAATGGTAAATATTCTAAACTCTCTATTTTAGTCATACCCTATTATAAAATTCCATTCCAAAAATATTGTGATGTAATTTCTGGCCATAGTGAAATAAATGTTTACAATGCCAGAGGTGTCTGCTATTCTGACAATGAAAAAGGTTAAATCACTTTCCTTAACCGCTGGCAAAGTAAAAAGAATAAGGTGCACTGATCATCATAGTACCTTCTAATTAAGAACCTATGGTAGACTGGGAGACTCAGAAAGTACTCTGACAGGTTATCTAATCTAGTTTCCCTTGAAATAGGAAGATCTAAACCACTCTATTGAGAGGATACCGGACCTAGCAGTAAAGGCCACTGGTAGAGCTCAATACAGTATTCCAGCTACTGTTAATTGCCCATGACCTTTCCTTTTTGTCTCCATTTACTGATATGGGTTTGGCTAGCTCTTGCTATATGCCCACTGACATCAAATTCCATTGCACAACGAGTGTGGTTTTTTCCCTGACCATTTTATCAACATCAAGCAAATTATTAAACCACTCCCTCCAGAATCTTGTTCTCAATCAACCATTTCTCTTACTCTGCTTTGGCATAATCAAATTTCCAATCCAGACACACAGTACATGCAGCCTGCTCCTGTGAGGCAGTCTTCCTCACTGTTAAGATGGATATGTATATAGGTAGTGTTTCAAAAGTTAGTTTCTAGACTTGTTAGGTGGATGTTAAAACAGTGTTCTATTTGTAAAAAGTATAAATGAAAAACAAATTTTTTAAATACAAACGATAGGGTGCCTGGGTGGCTCAGTTGGTTAAGCGTCTGACTCTTGATTAAAGGTTATTTACAAAAGACTCTAAAATACTCTACAGTTCTATCTGAAATTAGTAGAATGAAGTTTTATTAACATACTACCCAGTAATCATTTAAAAATATAAAGGCCAAATTCTTCATTTTCTCTTGAATGCTAGTGTTTAAGTAGCTATGGTGTGATGGAGACTACTGTAGATCCTGAAGGAGACTTCATGATATTTTCAAGACCTTTAGAGGTGGAAAGACTTAAATCTAACATTTTATGCCTGTATTTTATTAGAAGACATAATCCCCCCCCCCCGGCTTAAGTTTATCAAAAATGTTATTATTTATGAGTTATGAAACAGGAATCTTTTTTGGTTCATAGGAGAAAAATGGAACAAGGGGAAACACATGTGAAAGAGTCAGATTGGAAAGAGAAGTAGGTAAGAATTGTTAGAGGTAGCAGCCCAAGAAAAGGGAGAAAAGGGAAAGAAAGAAAAGGAGTGAAAAAGAGTTTTGTGCAAAGGTGTAAAGATAGTACCCAAGATGGAATAAACTAAATTATAAGCAGAAAAACAGAGATAACGGTATGTAACCCTTATACACATACATAATTAAAATTGAAAGGAAATAAGAAAGGAAACTGGTGGATATTTGGGGGCCAGTAGGGCCTTAGCAAGCTACCAGGTGAGAATTCTGGCCAAGGATATAATGGCTTTCTAGAACAAAAGACAGGAAAAAGTATAGACGCAGACAGGACATCTGAAAGACATGCATTTGCCATATGTTTAAAAATATAAACTTTTAGGGGCGCCTGGGTGGCTCAGTTGGTTATGCATCCAACTCTTGATTTCAGCTCAGGTCATGATGGCACGGTTCATGGGCTTGAGCCCCATGTTGGGCTCCACAGTGACAGAGCAGAGCCTGCTTGGGATTCTCTCTCTGGCCTTCCCTGACTCGCACATGCGTGTTCTCTCTCAAAATAAATAAAGAAAAACTTATATAAAAAAAAATATATATATATTATATATAAATAATTTATATATAATATATATAATTCATATATATATAGTATAAAGGAACTTAATATTATTTAGAAGTTATAGAAAAATGTTTTTAATCCCTTTTTTAAGTTTTTTGTTTTTTGTTTTTTTTTTTGAGAAAGTGAGAGAGAGTGAGCATGAGAGGGGGAAGGGCAGAGAGAGAAGGAAAGAGAATAAATCCCAAACAGGCTCCATGCTGTCAGTGCAGAGCCCAATGTGGGGCTCAAACTCACAAACCATGAGATCATGACGTGAGTCTAAATCAAGAGTTGGCCTCTTAACCAACTGAGTCACTCAGGCACCCCCAAAAACATTTTTAATCCCTTTTACAGCCATGGATAACTGTAACAATATTTTGGCATTCATACTTGGAATTTCATGGAAAAAATTAGAGTTAATGCTATACAAGATTACCATTTTCCTGTGTGTTCCTTTAAAGATAGAGTTAAAACATTAGTCATGACTAAAGCATTTTGTCCATTAAGACATACCATAATTTAACTACTTTATGATCTACTGGGTCATTTAGATTGCTTCAAACTTTTTAAAATAAAAGTTTTTAAAGTAACACTGCAATTTGCATACTTACACATTAATTTTAGTGCACAATTCTGAATCTTAGGATAATTTAAGTAAAATCACTCAAAGAATATAAAATCTTCAATTAGTATATACTAAGTTGGCTATATCATAATACCTTTGCCAACAATGCTTAACCTGCCAATGTGTTAAGTCCTGTATCTCTCATTTTAAGTTTATTTTGAGAGAGAGAGAGAGAGAGAGAGAGAGAGAGAGAAACAAGAGAACGAGTTGGGGAGGGGGTAGAGAGAAAGGGAGAGAGAGAATCCCAGGTGGGTTTGACTCTGTGCTATCAGCACATGGGGCTCTCTCTCACAACTGACCTTGAGATCATGACCTGAGCTAAAATCAAGACTTGGACGATTGACCACTTAACCAACTGGGCTACCCAGGCACCCCTCTCACTTTTTTTTTTTTTTTAAATATTTTTAATGTTTGTTTATTTTTGAGACAGAGAGAGACAGAGCATGAACGGGGGAGGGTCAGAGAGAGAGGGAGACACAGAATCTGAAGCAGGCTCCAGGCTCTGAGCCACCAGCCCAGAGCCCGACGCGGGGCTCGAACTCACGGACCACGAGATCATGACCCGAGCTGAAGTCAGACGCTTAACCGACTGAGCCACCCAGGCGCCCCCCCTCTCACTTTTTTAATAAGCATTCTCTGGAGTAGACATAAAACCATTTTGTACCCTACGCTTATTGGTTACTTTTGAATTTTTATTCAAAGCTGCTCTATTTTACCCTCTTTAAATGGCATCACTCATCTTTATTTCACCCCCTCATCAACTACAAGTCTGTTTCCTTTGGTAAAAACATTCTCTTAATAGATGAGCACATGCTGGAAACTGAATCTAGAGAAATATGGCATACTCTCTGTAGCAACTTCTCTGCAAAAAAACCAAAATCTTCATGGACTGGGGATTACTTGGGGTTTTGAAACAGTGTTCTAAACTCCTTATGCACACCTTCACATCTCTGAAGCTCTGTAAAAACTGTATTCTCAAAAAAGAAACTCACCTTTCTTGTAAAAGCCTATCTTTTCCATACACTCTCTCTCAGCCACTAACCCACACCTCTCCTAAAAAGCAATCAAGTGTTGTCACTAAAGTCTATGCAATATTTTATTTATATTGACCTTCTAAATAGTGAGAGCCTTACATGATCTTCCTAATTGCCTAGTAGAATGCCATCTATCCTGAGGATTTAGCATATTGGTCAATATCAAACATGTGGAATTCATTTAATTCCATGATCTCATTTTTTAGAAGAACAACAGTTGAGTATCAGTCTCATGGTCAAGGAGAATGAGGGCCAGAAGTGCTCTTTCCTGATATCCACACCACTGATCAAGCACACTCTCCTAACTCTACATAGTTGGCGACTAAGCATTCTAGGAATGTTTCTGAATGAAAAATACAAAAAGTCTGAACTTTCAAATAAATCTGAACTTCAAGATTCTGAGCCTGGGTGGCTCAGTCGGTTATGCGTCCAACTACGATCAGGCCATGATCTCGCGTTCCGTGAGTTCGAGCCCGGGGTCAGGCTCTGTGCTGACAGCTCAGAGCCTTGAGCCTGCTTTGGATTCTGTGTCTCCCTCTCTCTCTGCCCCTCCCCTGCTGACACTGTCTCCCTCTCTCTCAAAAATAAATAAAACATTAAACATTTTTTTAAAATTCAAATATGATTTATTTCAAAGCAGTCTCTCTGGAAAGCTATGCAAATACTTACTTCAATGATGTTACAACTGATTAGGAGTTTTATAAATTCTCTTTGAAAGTGCTGTTAGGGCCAGTTCACAAGAAAATCATAATTCTTAAGCCAATTTCATAATCATATATCATTTTACACTCCGATTGATGTTACTCAGTTTTTCCATCATCTTATTCTGTGAAATTAAATGATCTTTAGCCATCTCAAAAATTTATATCCAGCCTCAAAGCATCAAGATGATTTCATAAGCATCATTCATTGTTCATGATACTCAAAGAGAATATAAAATTCCAAAAGACCAGCTTAAGATGATGGCATTTAAAAAGTCAGTTCATAACCTGCTTATATTCCTTCTATATATATTGTCTGTTTATATTCCTTCTCTTTCCAAAGATAATTTGAGATAGCTTTATTATTATTTTCAAAAAAAACCCAACACTTATATAATGATATAAATTGTTTTCAAAGAACATTTTTACTTATAACTCAGGCAATCATGTAACTTCTGAAAAACTCTCTAAAACTTATTTCTTTTAATGTTTTATTTATTTTTGAGAGAGATACAGAGTATGAGTGGGGAGAGAGCAGAAAGAGAGACACACAGAATCCGAAGCAGGCTCCAGGCTCTGAGCTGTCAGCACAGAGCCCCATGCGGGGCTCGAACTCACGAACCGTGAGATCCTGACCTGAGCCAAAGTTGGACGCTCAACCGACTGAGCCACCCAGGTACCCCTCTCTAAAATTTATTTAAAGGATACTCTGAAAGATAAGCATGTCAAATTATATTGAATATATACTTAAATGTGCATAGAAAATTGTCTTAAAGTACATATACCAGGATGTAATGATGGTATCCTTTGAGGGACAGGATTATGAGGCACTTTTAATTTTTCTTTATTTTTGGTCACCTGGACCTTCTTACATTCATACTAAGAATATGGAGCATTTATACAATCAATCAATCAGTCAATCAATCAACCAATTGGGGCACCTGGGTGGCTCAGCTAGTTGGGCGTCAGATTCTTGATTTCGGCTCAGGTCATGATCTCACAGTTTGTGAGATTGAACTCCAGTCAGGCACTGCACTGACAGCATGGAACCTGCTTGGGATTCTCTCTCAATCTCAATCTCTCTCTCTCTCTCTCTCTCTCTCTCTCTGTCTGCCCCTCACCCACACGCATGCACGCTTTCTCTCAAAATAAATAAACATTTACAAAAAATCAATAAATACCAAACATATATATATATAAATTTTTTTTTAACATTCCAGGATCTAAGCATTAAGGATGCTTAATCCTGCATATCTTAATATTTAAGAGCTCAAAATTTGGCTCAGGAAGAAGGGTATGCCTGCCTAGATACTACAGAGGCAGGGTTTAAAAAGAACCTTAAGTCTGGGTTTATCTCATCTCCTTCCCTTCTGCATAATTCTACAACTATCTATACAACTCAAAAAGGAAACCTCGCCTATTCTAAATGAGCTACTACCTCTCAAAATGTTTAAGGCAAATTCAACAATTACATTGTTGATGACCTGAAAATGGGTCACCACACACAACTGATTATAACTCTCTTATGCAATCCTTCCTTTGGAGGAAACAAACACAGCTTGTACAAATATTTCAACTAGACCTACTTCCCTAAGAGAAGATGGTACGCATCTGTAAGCATTACCAAGTTCTAAAAGCGCACAGCAAGGCAAAGGAAAAATTATGAAGAAGTTAAATCAGCCTAGTCATTTGTCCCAAGCAATTTCATATTACATCATTAATTTAAGAAAGTCCATAGGCTTCTATTGCGTCATTAGTTAATAAACAAACCAGGCCAAGTTAAGACATTTTTACTTTGAAAGTTATGATGAAACAGATTATCTGGAAAAATAAGATCAGGTTTGAGAAATAACTACATTTCTACAGGATATGTCATTGTTTTCTATAGTTGCCTGTTAAACAGCTATACTATTTTCTTTCTAACTAGGAATTTAGGGCTCAAAACTATATCCAGCATGCTTTTAGTCTTTAAGCAAACAGACACTTATGAAATATATCTGAATGAATTTATATGGTGTGGACATTCCACATGTAAAGATTTGAAGATCATACCGCTCAACTACACACAAGTTCAGATGCCTGTATCAAAAGAAGAGATGAATGGGGGACAGGCAACCACAACGTGAAAGAACAGCCCTCCCAAACTGAGTAACACCACATTCCATCTCCCTGGGATGGAACTAGGAAGGGGTGCTGCCCCAACTATACAGGCATTAAATCAGATATACTTGGGGAGTATCTCAAAAATGCAACACCTCACAGCTCCCTTCCTATTTCACCATCTGAGAACCCTACACCTCAGAGGCCCTTGTAGCAAGAGGGAAATTTCCAATTGAATCATTCATAAAGTATCTTCTCCCTCCCTGAGTTTAGAAAAATCAGCCCAGAGACCCTAAAAGGAAATCACCAATTTATCCTTAAAATGAACACCGAGAGTTCCCAGCCTAAGAAGGAGTTATAGGTGCTCTGTAGTGTTTTTAAGGCACAAAGCTGGAGAGCAGAAAGTAGCTAGATGGTGCTGGAGAAGCCGCTGCATTTGAATGAAAATCAGTCCGTAAAGATCCTATCTTTTTCACATTACTTATCCTAGACAGAAAGGTGGGGGCCTAGAATCAAAACATAAAGCTTAGGATGTCTTTGGTCCACCTCTTTGGGGGAGGGGGGCGGAGAAAGAAAACTTTTGTTGAAGGGTGGGCACGGTGTGTGGTATCTAAACTCCAAGAGACCTAGCATTACTTCCAGAAACAAGCCCATAGCAGTAGCAAAATGTATGAACTCTGGCAATCTGAACATGAGGATCAGTGTGACTGTCAAAAAATGTATGATATATTCCAATTTTATTTTTTTTCTTCTTTCCTAAAATTGGTCAATATTTTATAATATTTCAAAATCATCTTTAGAATGAAAATTTTAAAACCTAGGCTAAATTAGCTGAGTTACTACCATTACACAATCTCAAAAGTTTTACAAGCGTCAACCTTCAGGGCACCCAGGTGGCTCAGTCAGTTAAGCGTCCGACTCTTGATTTCGGCTCAGGTCATGATATCACGGTTCATGAGTTCAAGCCCTACATTGGGCTCTGCGCTAACAGTGTGGAGCCTGCTTGGGATTCTCTCTCTCCCCCTCTCTCTGACCCTCCCCCACTTATACTGTCTCTCTCTCTCTCTCAAAATAAATAACTTAAAAAAAAAGTGTCAACCTTCAATCCGATATACATCTTTAGCACCTGATGCTAAAACACCTAAATTGTCACTAAGTGCCTTAACAGGGGTGCTGGGTTAATAATATCACCAATTAGGGCAGAAAGAAGATGAAGGTGAAGAAAAAGTACCTCTTTATACAATCCCACTGAGGCTCCTACTCTACTTTCTTCAGCTGCTCAGGGGGCTAAAACGATGAGGAGTGGAGAGAACGGAAAAGGGTGATTTCACTGCTAGGTACCCAGAGTTGGAGTGAACAAAAAGCAAAGGAGGATCTAAAGAGGATTTTTAAATGACAGAATTAGAATAGACACTACATAACATTAACTCCAATAATCTAGCAATTAAAATGAGACTTAAGACATGTTTATTATTTTACTACTCAGCCTGAATGGACAGTGGGCCTTTAAGATTATTTAATCTTACCCTGACAGAAAAATCTAGAGTTATGATCATTACAATCATGCAAAGGGTTCATTTCACCATCTTCTGTCACACTAGGAAGTCCCACAGAAAGTCACTAATTAATTAACCAAAGCCCAAAAAGGAAAAATTCAGTTAAATAACCATTTCTGGAATTATCTCCCATAAAATGTAGGCTTTTTTTTCCTCTTTTTCTCTTTGATTTCAAAACTCTCTAATGAGACAAATTGAGTAGTCACATACCTATAGATGGAGATTTGAAAGGGTATTTATCAGGAAGATCCACTCTAACTTTCCATACTCCACCTTCATATGGTGCTGAAATACAAGTAAAAATGTTAAACATTGTAACTGTGTGTTTCCACATTAAAAAACAAATCTGAGTCAAGGTGAAACATTAAATCCTAATCTCTTTCGAAAACCTTGTAAATTAATTCCTTCAAGAGTCAGGGACCCCATAATTAGTAGCTATTATATGCTCAGATTAAAATACTTTTCTTTTTAAAAAAATTTTTTTTAACGTTTATTTGTTTTTGAGACAGAGAGAGACAGAGCATGAACGGGGGAGGGTCAGAGAGAGGGAGACACAGAATCCGAAACAGGCTCCAGGCTCTGAGCTGTCAGCACAGAGCCCGACGCCGGGCTCGAACTCACGGGCTGTGAGATCATGACCTGAGCCGAAGTCTGCTGCTTAACCGACTGAGCCACCCAGACGCCCCTAAAATACTTTTCTTTAACAGATCTAGAGTTGGGGGCACTGGGATGGCTCAGTTGGCTAAATGTCTGACTTTGGCTCAGGTCACGATCTCATGGCTCGTGGGTTTGTGGGTTCGAGCCCTGCATCAGGCTCTGTGTTGACAGCTCAGAGCCTGGAGCCTGCTTCACATTCTGTGTCTCCCTCTCTCTCTCTCTGCCCCTCCCTGGCTCTTGATTGGTCCCTCTCTCTACCAAAAATAAATAAATATTAAGAAATATATATTTTTTAAAGATCTAGACCTGGAAAATAAGCAAAGACTCATTTCTCCCCTACATTTACCTGATTCTGTAAAGTATTAAGCACTATTCAATTAATTGGTAAATAACAGCCTCCTATTTCAATCTACCCTGTTGACCACCCCTAACCAAACCCAAAAACAGAAATAGAAAAAATACATGAAACTTTCCCCCAAACCATACACTGAGTAGCCACTCATTAAAAAATAAATAAAAATAAACAAGAGTATTCACGATTCATGTTTAATACTGTCGCATGGAGATAAAAGAGAAAAGCATATAAAGAGTTATGATAAAAGCAAGACTTCCTCACTGGTTCTACAGTTGCATTAAATTTACTGTTCAAATACTACCCCGCCACCACCTATCACTGATATTCTCATTACTTATTAAGGAGTAGAGAGAAAAGAAAAAGAAGAGCGCACATCAACATGTGTACTTACTTCCTTGTGGTCCATAAAACTTCACTACAAATTCATTGAGTCCTCCCAGGATCGTAACCTCATGCTTACTCTCAATGCTAAGGCAGAAGGTAAAGGAAAGTACACAGGCTTTATATTACCTAGAACTAAAGATGATATCCCCAAGATATGCTATGTAAAGTGTTACCAACATTTGATATGAAACTGACAATATAAAATATACATAGTCATTCTGGTCACTTAGGAGGCAATATATACTCTTGTGAAAAGAAAGGGAATGAGCTTTAGATTCAGAGGCTGGAGTTCAAATCCCAGGACCGCCATTTGCTGGTTTTGCGGGCCCATGCAGAATAACATGAACTCACTCTTTGACAACTGGGAAACACCACTTCATAGAATTTCTGTAAGGACTGAATGGGTCAAATATGTAAAATGTGTAAGACTGCATTTTGTATATACATAATGTATATGTATATACAATACATAATGTATATTGGATATAATGCATGTACATAATGTATACACATAAATGAAAAACAGGCACTTAGTTTTAGTTTTTCTCTCCTCTGTGAGCTCTCTTCCCCAACCTACTCCCAGTGACCCTTTAACATAAACTCCATTATTCCCTTTAGTCAAATCCAAATACTCAGCATAGCACTGATTCTCCTAAAGTATAAATGCCGTGCTCCTAAAATTATGGATTTACTAATAAGCCAAGTCCCCACCTGTTCTCCCCCTGGCTTGGAGAATAATCAAATAATTAGTGATGCCACCTTGCTAACAAGTACTGTTAAATGCAAAAGACCAGCAAAATATTTAAAAAAACAAAAACCAAAATGTTGTCTGTAGTATTTCCTTTCACCTATGCTTTCTCTCCCTTCCAAATCTCTCTGCCCCTTAGACTGGCCTCTGGGTTCTGGTGCATGCCAGGGCTCTCCTCACAGGAGCAACACTTCTGTGGTCTCTTCCTCAAAAACTTGCCTGTCCCTGACACTCTCACCTCTTTAAGGTACTAATATTCAGCTATAGGAACCAAACCAACCCGAATCAGAAATGAGAGCTACTGGTTTAATATGTACCTGTTTTATGTTTCTGTTTTGTAGTTCAAACAAATAATGACTCAGGAATTTTAGGTGCTGGGCTTTGGAGGGCCCTCAAATCTCACAATGAAATTAAACAACAACTAAACCCCTAACAATCAGTTATGATAAACTGGTCTTATCTTTCTCCGTCAGCAATGCCAATTACATTTTAATTACATGTACTATTATACAAAGGGAAAGAACTGAAAGAAATGTAAAAAAACATTCTCTTATATAAAGAAATACGGTCTTTTTAAAAGATTTGAAATTACATATTTGGCTTTCTTATTTTGTGGTCCTACGGGCCACGAAACAGAGGGGCTGGGTGTATTTTTGGGAAAGTGCCTTGCTGAAGAGCCTTGAACAATCTCCGCTGAAGACATGTAACAAGACAATTTAGTTTATGCTACTTTGATCTCATTCTTTTCTAAATGAAAACTATTTTAATAACATGCACACTGAAAGGACTCAAATAGTATCCACATTGTAAAATGGGCTTCATTTCTCGCTTGGTCAAATGAGACATTCATGGATGCTTTGGGGTAAATTCTACCTGACTAGTCACCTTCTGTCACCTGGCAAAATATTCCAAAGCTAATGCTTATGTAATAAATAAACGTACAACAGGTTTAAATTGTCTTAAAACAAACAAAAGAGCCAAAAGAGCACCTTGTGTTGTAAGTTAAACCTAGTTACAATAAACAAAATTAAACACAATAAAGCCCTTGAAGAAAACAGACTTTTTAAAAAATAATCTTGGGGGCTCCTGGGTGGCTCAGTAGGTTAAGCATCTGACTTCAGCTGTGCTGACAGCTCAGAGCCTGGAGCCTGCTTCAGATTCTGTGTCTCCCTCTCTCTCCGCCTCTCCCCCACTTGTGCTCTCTCTCAAAAATAAACGCTTAAAAATAAAAAAATAATCTCGGGGCAAAAAGGCTTTCCTAAGAACGACACCAAAGCCAGAAACCAGAAAGGAAAAGGTTAGCAGATACAAGCACAAACACACATGTAAAACTTTTGTATTGTAAAAGACAAAAAAATAGGTATGTATACGTTTTTTTAAGCAGGCATCAAGCCCGGCATGGAGCCGAACGCAGGGCTTGAACTCATGACCCAGAGATCAAGACCTGAGGGAAAATGAGACTCAACTGACTGAGCCACCCAGGCGCCCCATAAAAGGCAAAATTAAAACAAAGGACAACCTAGGAAGGAAAAAAAACTATAGCATATGACCAAAAAGTGTGAATTAAAATATATAAGGTTATTACAAAGCAGTAAGAAACATGAGAAACACCTTGACAAAGAAAAGACAAGAACAGCCAAGAAAACTGAATGAGCATAATTAAGCTAAAAAAATTTCAATTCATTAGTTTAAAAATCACACATTTTCCACTCTTTTCCACTATACACTGATAAAGAGGAAAGAGCTGATGAAAACCTCGTGTTCAGTGGAATACAAATTAGTATTCCTGAGGGTAAATTTAACACTATATTCCAAAACTCAAAATGCATTTATCTTTTATTCAAATTTCCCTTTTATGAAGTTATTTTATAAAAAAAATAACCAGAAACTGCTGGTGGGAGTGTGACACAGTTTCAACCATCCTGGAAAACCGCTGGCGTGGTAAAGCTCCACACGTGCACCCTCCCAATAGTCAGGTATAGCCGTGATCACCAAAACACAGGTTCAAGGATGCTCACGGTGCTACTTACAAATCCAAAAATTAGGTTACGACCCAGAGACTCCCCAATAATAAAAAGGACTTACGGTTGTCACCCAACAGAATACTGCACAGCAATAAAAAATGAATTGCAACATGTTAAGTGCATGAGTCTCCCAGATAGGACAGTGACAGAAACCAGATACCAAAGAGTAGACACAATATGATTCCAGCCATACACATTTCAAAGAGACTAAATAAATCAACGGTGTCAGACATCAGGATAGTAGCTACCCTAGTGGAGACTGTGAGCACCGGGAAGTGGTTTGAGGGGGATTTCTGGGGTGCTGATTAAACCATTACTGTTTCATTTATCACTGAGTTACAAAAACGATTTTTCGTATATATATGCTATTGTCTAACCAAAAGTTTACTGAAAGTAAGTCAAAGTATATCTGAAACGTGCAAATATGTTTACTGGAATATATGAAATTTAAAAATGGAAATTAGGGGCGCCTGGGTGGCTCAGATGCTTAGGCGTCCAACTCTCTTATTTCACTAGTGTTTACTGATGCCCTCTCCCCACCCAGAGCTCTTCCAATGTACGTTTCTGCTCAGCTTGGGGTATCCAGTAGTAGTCAACTGAATAAAGTAGTACAGATAAAGATATCCCAGTCATTAAACAAAACCAAATAAATTCACAAGGATAACGAAAGAATAGAGTAAGGCAGAAATTTAAATGAGTTTAACAAAAGAAGTCATAAACTAATTTTTTAAATATAAAAATCTGTAGAAGCAGCATTCCTCATTAGCCAGAACTAACTTGCTATGAGTAGCACTGATTAAAATATTTATTTTTGAGAGAGAGAAGGAGAATGTGGGGGGGGGGGGGGGGCGAAGAGAGAGGGAGACTCAGAATCAGAAGCAGGCTCCAGGCTCTAACCTGTCAGCACAGAGCTCGACGAGGGGCTAGAACCCACAAATCGTGTGATCATGACCTGAGCCAAAGTTGGACGCTCAACCGACTGAGCCACTCAGGTGCCCCTGACAGCGATTACTCTTAATCACTTAAAATTCTGTTATCCACATGGATGGCTCTTCTAGAAAACTGAGATCATTTCTATCCTTTACATGGCTGCAATAAATCTGGGTTTCTTCCATTTTGTGACCTGTTTGAGAGTTAGCCCATGCTTTTATCTACTCTCCAAAGAGTCATGTTAAAATGAGATTAGAAATCAATGCTCTGGGGACGCCTGAGTGGCTCACTTGGTTGAGCACCCAACTTCAGCTCAGGTCATGATGTCACGATTGGTGAGTTCAAGCCCTGTGTTGGGCTCCTCTGTTGTCAGCATATAGCCCGCTTTGGATCCTCTGCACCCTTCTCTCTTTGCCCCTTCCCTGCCTGTGCTCTCTCTCTCTCAAAAATTAAAAATAAACATTAAAAAAAATTTTTTTTAAGGAAATCAATGCTCCAAACCTCCCCTTTCCCACAATCCCTGGGATGGTCTTCCACGTCAGATATACTGGCTCTGTCTTTAGTTACACATTATTAGTGAATTAGAGTTCTTAGAGTCCATTTCATATGAAAAGCTCAAGTAAGCTGAATGAAACCTTTAAAACTCCTACCAAGTTGGTAAAACGAAGAAGCTGTGCTAAATTTATGCTGCCTTGGAATGGTACAGACAACTAAATCAGATGGAAAAAAAGAATTTAAGTTTAGTTGAAAGAAAAACACTGCATTAAAAATAAGCCATTTCATCACCATGAATGACTGACTTGCCCACAAAAAATATAAAATTACTTGACTGCTGTTACCATGTGTGTTTATGGTAGAGGCCGCGAGTTTCTTTCTCCTCTCTGTTGCAAAGTCAAGGGCAAGGAAGGCAAATGAGAAGGCAGGTTACAATGACAAAAATAATGATCTATTTCTGATCAGGCTAGTAGACTGGCAGGAGCTCACTAGAAGGTTTCTTCATTACTTTCTCAGTTTCAAAGCTTAAAAGCAGAAAATAACCTTCAGATACTGTTCTGGTAAAAATATGTTAAACAAACGCATAAAGCCACATTTTACTCACCTCTGATCTAAGCTGTTCGCAAATACTGCGTTTTACTTACTTAGCATTTCACTATTAAGTACTATCAGCATTTTTGGTAGAATAATGATTAACATTCCCAGGAACCCAAGTTCATTTCACTTTTAAAATGCCAGCCACCCACCCCCTTATTTCCCCTGAATGGCATTACGATTACACAATCTAATATTTAAAGGTTAATGCCAAACTGTCAAGAGATAACTGACATTCTTGGCAAAACGTGTCTATCGGGATTTTAGAAATGATTTTTATATAGTTCTGGAATTTTCCAGAAAGAGAGCCAAGGGCTAAAAGCCTGTGCCACAGGATTGACCTTAACAGGTCAAAGACCTAGGAATCAGACAGCATTGTTTCCTAAGTTTACTGATAATGAGCTTATAAAATAAATGAGGGTGGCCTCCCTGAGCTGTGTCCATGGAAGTAAGGGACTGGGGTGAAGAATGTGCTTCTGTACAGAAAGTAGAAGCAATCTGTGTGGCTTTCTCTATATATGTTCAGACCAGTCTATTTCCAACCCTCCTTGAGATTAATCACATTCTGAAAGTTGAAGAAACTTGCCAACCTTTATTTACTACCTGGTATTCTTAATAAAAACACAGCGTGTCTTGTGAACCCATTAATGTGCAAAGTATCACAAAAATAATATTGGGTCATGTTTATAGAGAATCCTCCTTTAGGGATGTACACTGAAATATTTACTAACTAAGCTATATGATGTCTAGAATTTGCCTTAAAATAACCCAGTATGGGCAGAGTTAGGAAAGGGGTACAGAAGAAATGGCGGAAGCCTTGAGGTAGGAATTACTGAATCTGAATGATGGGTGCCTGGAGGGGGGAGCAGTCACCACATTGTTCTTCTATGTTTGAAATTTTCCAGAAGAAAAGTTCTAACAGTGTAGAAGAACTTAGCTGCTGTAGCTGTTTCTCAAAAGCTTATGAAGGGGGGGGCGGGGCACCTGGGTGGCTCAATCGGTTATGCATCTGATTTTTCTTTCAGCTCAGCACACGATCTCACAGTTCATGGGCTTGAGCCCCACGTCAGGCTCTGTGCTGGCAGTGCAGAGCCTGCTTGAGATTCTCTGCCTCTCCCCTTCTCATGTGCGCTCTCTCCCCCCGTCAAAATAAACAAACATTTAAAGGGAAAAAAAAAAAAAAAAAAGCAAGCTTATGAAACAATCCAACATTTTTTCCTGAGGTCCAGTACTTAGTCTGAGGAAGAAAAAGGCAGCAAATGATCCAGTACGTAAAAGAACAAAGACTTCTTATTGAAATGAGAAGAACACTCTGCCAAGGTAGCAACTCAACAAGTGACATTCTAGATGAATGAAATTCAAAAGGATGTCTAAGAAAAATTCAACCACTCAGAAGGAATATGAGCATAGCTTTTGCATACCTATGACAAATAGCCTCTGGGCAATAATTACTTATACCTTAAACAAAGGTACATCTGTAAAGAAAAATGGTCATGTACAACAGCAGAGGCTCCTGGGTGAGATGAAAGTTTAAATTAAAAAAAAAAAAAAAAGGCTTTTAAAGGTTTGTATTCTTTTTATTAGGAGAGGGGAGGACTTTTACAGAAAAGAGAAATAATGAAAATAGAAATAAAAGCTATCAAGAAAATAAGCATGGGGAAAAGGATGAAAGGCAGTAATAGGGAAGGAAAAAGCCTTCTGCCAGTGATGAAATAAAATATAAAGAATAAGGGCATATTTTTATCATTTATCTCAATCTGGGAGACAATAATACAATGCCAAGAGCAATCAACAAAACAATATGCAGGTGTCATATTTCCTAAACTCAGACGATTTTATTCCCTGTATCACCCTCCAAAATATTTTAAGCTTTCCACATGAAGTGACAGGAATCTATTGTGCTGAGCTATGGAGAATATACTGTTAGCATCTATTAAATCCACAAAAGATCACAGGCTTTATTTCTGTTAAAAAGTTGGTTTACTAAATATTCTACACACAAGAGCCATAAGGCAAACACAAACCACTCTTGGACGAACCTGCTTAAAATTTAGCAAGGGAACAGGAGATCTGTACGTTAAAGAGTAAAGGTAAAAAAGGGTTGCACCAAGTGCTACTACGGTCTACAGAAATAGATTTCTTCTAGTTTGCAGGTATAGACAGAGATGGATTTACACAGGGCTTAAGAACAGTATGGGATTTGGATGTGCAGAGGTGGGAGAGGCATTTAAAACAAAACAAGAAAAGCACAGGATATGTCCACAGAATGGGGACCACTACGTTTTTATTGTGATGAGTGGACCATGGGGAGTGTAAGAAAGTAAGCCAAGACCAGATTATCAATGGCCCCAAAGTATGGATTTTATACAGTGAACAGAGACAGTTTGTATTCCTAGGCACGATGAACGCAACTGTGCTTTACACAAAGATACCTGAGCTGTGGTGTGTAGGACTGGCTGAAGGGGTGATAAACAGTTAAAGCAAAAGAGCAGAAAAGAAACATTCAAGGCCTCAACTAAGGTAACAGCCATGGGAATGATGGGAGAGATTAGAGAGACTTCTCAGGCTTTGCAACTGACTAGACACAGCATAGCTGATAGAAAGCAGCTCCAGTGCTGCTAGAGTATCTCATTTTCGTGGGAAACCAAAAAACCAGATTTCTAAGTCAATCTCATTTCTAAATGTAAACAGAGCACATGTGCTCCAATGTCTCTCAGTGAAGCTTTCTGGGATCATTCTACTTACAACCACAGGCTGCTACATTCCCAGCAACTAATTAATATACTATGTATTTTATTTATCTCTTGTCTCCTACTACACAATGCAAACTTCGTAAGGACAAGGATTCTCTGGTTTGTTCACTGCTGCATTCTTAGAGCCTAGAAGAGTGCCTGGCACATAGTAGGGACTCAATCAATACTATATAAAATGAACATATGAAGTTGCAAGACAGGCATGACCTGAAACTGCCAATCTGAGGTCTGACTATAGTTGTAGCCTTGTCGGACAGCAGAGGTGATACTATTAATGGCAAGGTGGAACACAGGACAGAAGGGACAAATTTTTTATGGAAGATGCTAAGTTCAGTTTTGAACACACAAAATTTGAAGTATAAATGGATAAACCAAGCAACGATATACTATAAGCAGATGAACACTTGTGATTTAAAAAGTCACCTTGAGGGGCGCCTGGGTGGCTCAGTCGGTTAAGCGTCCGACTTCGGCTCAGCTCATGATCTCACAGTTTGAGTTCGAGCCTCACATCGAGCCTCACATCGGGCTCTGTGCTGATAGCCTGGGGCTCATGCTCATGCTCTGTCTCTCAAAAATAAGTAAACAGTGAAAAAAAAATTTTTAAGGAGTTATCTTGTAAATCACTTAACTCTCAGCTTATTTCCCAATCTTTAAAAAGGGGGGGGGGGGCAGTGGATGACTGAGGAGGGATTTCTACCTCATTCACAGGATTGGTGAAGATGAAATGAAATAAAATACCTACAAAGAAAGGTACCTGGCCCAGTATCTGACACAACAGGATTTCAAATTTTGGGGTGGGGGTGGAGGAGGAGGGGCAGAGGGAGAGAGAACCTCAATACAGGGCTCGATCCCAGGACCCTGGGATCATGACCAGAGCTGATACCAAGAGTCGTATGCTCAACCGACTGAGCCACTCAGGCACCTCAGGAATTCAATTTTTTTTAATGTAAAAAATATACAAAACTGACTAGAGATTAGTTTCCACAGAACTAAAGTTTACTTAAGCAAAATCTTTTTTAATATCTAAAAAATTAAGTTTTCTTCTACATTCTTGAGAATACTAAAACAAAACAAGCATCCTCTCTTGATGTTTTCATTATGAATAATGGCTGCTATATGGCACCACAAAATACAATGACGTCATCTGGAACTAACAAGGCATATGCTTATTTTGTGAAATAGAAACTTCCCATACTGTTATGGAGGCATTGGCAGGTGCTTTTCCTAAGTTTTTTTGTTTTAAGTAATCTCTACCCCCAACATGGGGCTCAAACTCACAACCCCAAGATCAAGAGCCACATACTCTTCTCATGGAGCCAGCTAGGCATCCCCCTTGGTTTGTTTTTAGCTATGTTTGAGAGCTGTTAGTGGGCTACCATCCTTTAAAATGTTATCTATGGTGGTTATCAAAATCAGATAACCAAAGTTTATGAACTTTTAATTTTTTTAATTTTTACTTATTTTTTTTAAGTAGGCATGGAAGCCAATGTGGGGCTTTAAACTCATGACCCTGAGGATCAAGACCTGAGCTGAGATCAACAGTCAGATGCTTAACCTACTGATCCACCCAGGTGCCCCCATAAAATTTAATTAAGAAAAAAAAATTCTAAAAAAGACATTCTCCAATAAATAAAATACACTTAAAAAAATTTTTTTATGTTTATTCATTTTTGAAAGACAGAGAGAGACAGAGCACAAGCAGGGGTGGGTCAGAGAGAAAGGGGGACACGGAATCTGAAGCAGGATCCAGGCTCCGAGCTGTCAGCACCAGAGCCCAACGCGGGGGCTCGAACTCATGAACTGCGAGATCACGACCTGAGCCGAAGTCAGATGCTCAGCCGACTGAGCCACCCAGGTGCCCCAATATACTTTTCCAGTTGTTTGTTTGCAGGTTTACAACTAAGTTAGTTGACTGTAACTGCCAGAAACCTAAGTGATTGAGTGATCACTTATTTAAAAAGTCTTTTCAAAATAAGTATGTATTCTCCAGAAGCTTGTAAAGCAAAAAACTTTGACAACTTACTAGGATATACTGAATAAAGATACTTTATCTAAGGGGTAAATGGTAGCATGTACTATGTTTTTAGGTAGCATGTGTTTCAAAATTTTTACATAGTCAAAAATTTCAATGGGTAATAACAAGGTTAAACAGCAAGCATGTTCATTACCACCCAGCAGACTATAAATCACACTAGCCTTAGAAGAGATTTTTTTCCCTCAAGTGTTATGCTTTCATTTAAAGCTTCCATGTCAGAAACCAAAGTAAACACTGGCAAGATCTAAGTAAATGTTATTTTTTTTAATGGGAAAATCATCATAACTTAGCTTTTCCTGGATGCATTATTCGGCTTCCAGAGTTCCAAATAATAAAGTAAAAGACTCCAAAGAAAAATTAAGAGTCACAAGTCACAGAAAATAATTCTTTCAAATAGATTTTAGAAAAGGGAAATATATCAGAAAGACATACAGGAAATCTAAGCCCCACTCCACCCCCCACAAAAAGGTTTTATAAAGCAGACCTATAGGGGCACATGGGTGGCTCAGTCGGTTAAGCGACCGACTTCACCTCAGGTCATGATCTAGCGGTTCGTGAGTTCAAGCCCCGCATTGGGCTCTGGGCTGACAGCTCAGAGCCTGGAGCCCGTTTTGGATTCTGTATGTGTGTGTGTCTCTCTCTGACACCCCCTCACCCCCTGTTCACACTCTCTCTTTCCTTCAAAGATAAACACTAAAAAATAAAGCAGATCTATAAAGCCCAATAGAAAAGCAAAGGAAAATATGGAAAAATGATGCCATCCTGAGACCAAAAAAACCCCAGTCAAAACAAGTAAAATGGGGGCACCTCGGTGGCTCAGTCGGTTAAAGTGTCCAACTTTGGCTCAGGTCAGACCTGAGCTCATGGTTAGTGAGTTTGGGCCCCCCATGGGGCTCTGCGCTGACAGCGTAAGAGTCTGCTTGGGATTCTCTCCACACACACACCCCCACTGCGCCCCTACCCAACTTGTGCTCTCTCTCTCTGAAAATACATAAACCTAAAAGAAAACAAAAAACAGAAATAAAATATATACTTTCTAAGAAGCTCGAATTCCAGTTAAGCACTTCAAAATATTTAGAAGATTATTAATAAAATATAAATAGCTCTTTAAAAAACTCTACTGCTTTGCTATTTTCTGGCAACTGTTAATTTTGTTTACTTTCAAAATAAAAGGTTATCAATAAAATATAAATAGCTCTTTAATAAACTTCACTGTTTTGCTATTCTGGCAACTGTGGATTTTGTTTACTTTTAATTAAAAATGCAGAAATCATATACATAAATTAACAATATATTAACTAAATAGTATATTAGTCTTAAATAAATCATAAGATTAATCAAAAGCTTAATTTTCATGATTTGTTATAGCTTGATTCAAAGATAAAATACACAGTATGTTAAAAATAAATCATTTTCCCAGAGAATTGCTTATTATCTTAAGCATGATAAGGATATTATGGCTCTTTAAGAAAATGTCCCTATTTTTAAGAGGGACCAACTGATTTATGTAGTTGTTAATGACAACAATGTCTGGGATTTGCCCTAAAATATTTCAGAGAGAAGAAAACGAGAAGTGTGAGAAAGTCCTGATAACTGCAAAGTTTTCAGTGACAGAGACTCAGTGAACTCATCTTTCATTTTGTGCACACTTGAAAAATTTCATAATAAAACAAAATTATTTACTTTTATTTAATTTCCAATACCTACCATTTCCTCTTCTTCCTTTTTTAAATCAGAAGATTGTATATATTTAGCTACACTCTACCTCTCTGGAAGGTTGACATGCACTGTGAGGGAACTAGTCAAACATCCATATATTTAGAATAGAGCTTTGAACTGTGGAGAAAAAATGAGGACTTAAAAGATTCTCGAGACAGAAGACACCCCAGAGACATCAAGTTCACAATGAAAATCCTTAAACACTTTTCCAGAAAAATGGTTTAAAAAACGATTTTTGGAAAAATTTTAGGAGTAGGACACATTAAAAGATACTGGTACCTAATCACAACTTCCACCTTTCCTGTTTTCAGTTTGGAGGCAGATGAAACCACTACCCACATGTCAGAGAAGCTAACAGAAAGAACCCTGTCATTCCAAAGGCAGACTACCTAATCACAGGAGGCTGGAGGAGAAAAACAAATGAATCACAACCTTAAGGATGACAATAGCACCTGAACTTGAAAACTTTGTGAAGTCAAAGACAACATGTAATTTCCCCATAAATGATACAGAAACATGCAAATAGTCCAGTGGCCCTCTGCAAAATCCTCATGCAACTATCTATTTAAAAAAACATGGGGCGCCTGGGTGGCGCAGTCGGTTAAGCGTCCGGCTTCAGCCAGGTCACGATCTTGCGGTCCGTGAGTTCGAGCCCCGCGTCGGGCTCTGGGCTGACGGCTCAGAGCCTGGAGCCTGTTTCCGATTCTGTGTCTCCCTCTCTCTCTGCCCCTCCCCCGTTCATGCTCTGTCTCTCTCTGTCCCAAAAATAAATAAACGTTAAAAAAAAAAAAATCTTAAAAAAAAAAAAACATGCTATCTCCCCTTCTGGGCTGTATGCTTCTTCAATGTGCCATCAACAGTCCCTAGGTCATAGTGGGAGGGGCTTCTCAGTAAGTATTATTAAGCTAAATTTAATATGGCTTTATGCAGTATCTTTGGCATTTCATGCTTCCAATGTTCTTCTCTTCTCTGAACATCTTTGAAAACTTTACTTCCTTTGTTTTCAATACAGTAGAGCAGTTTTTACCCTAATACTTGACACGTAGACTACAATATCACTCAATGAAAACAGAATTGTTTAATAATCCCTACCCACAGACATACTTAAAGCATATGTGAATCATTTACAGTAAGCAGTGACTTTTTTTTTTTTTTTTGAAGTAAGCTCTATGGCCAACATGGGGCTTAAACTCATTACCCTGAGATCAGGAGTCGCATGCTCTACTGAGCCAGCCAGGTGCCTCAGCAGTGACTTTTTTTTTCTTTAATGTTTATTTTTGAAGAGACAAAGAGAGCACAAGGGGCGGGGGGAGGGCAGAGAGAGAGGATTCTTCAAACTCACCAACTGTGAGATCATGACCTAAGCCAAAGTCGGACACTTAACAGACTGAACCACCAAGGCGCCCCTCCAGCAGTGACATTTTTAAAGGAAATATATTCTTTGCCACTCTCCAAGTGACATATAGTATATTACAACTGCAAAGTGTTGTATAAAAATTAACAAATACAAGCAGTGGTACCCATTCTACAGATGAAGATTATAGAAAAGTGAAAAACAATGGATCACAGAAAACGAGCAGGAAGAGATTTTAGGCATGCGGTCATTTTTTTTTTTTTTTAATGTTTATTTATTTTGAGAGAGAAAACGCGCGTGTGTGCATGTGGGTGGGGTGCAGAGATGGGGGAGAGAGAATCCCAGGCAGGCTCCATGCTGTCGGTGCAGAGCCCGACTCAGGGCTCTATCTCATGAACCAAACTGTGGTATCAAGACCTGAGCCAAAACCAAGAATTGGACAGTCCCGGGTGCCCCCAACCTTTCCTTTTTATGAAGCAGTCAACACATCTCAAAGTCATGGAGCTATTTATGGAAAGATCCACGTCCATAACCCAGGCCACGACTCTTCTTCCTTTCCTTCTCCATACTGTCTAATTATGCGTTTGTGTCTCTAGAGACCAAGAATTCCCCACAGTAATTTTACAACATCAATAATCTCAAGAATTTCTTAAAGCAAGTTCTTTGAAATTCAAATACAAATGCCTATAAACCCAAAGGAAAGGGGGAAAAGAACACACATGCACGTACAAACCATTAGTTTGCCATTATAAATCATTGCTCTAAAACTCTGGTCAGAAGGACCTCTTGATTCCCTAGTTCTTTTCCAGAACATGAAGGACCAACACCTGCTGTCCACTTTGCAGCTCCACATTCATTAGGCATAGCAGGTGTCAAATATTAGTAACACCTTAACCTCGATTTCATAAAAATTAAATGAGGGAAGACAGCGGCACAAACTCAGGCTTTTTTTTTTTTTTTAAATTTTTTTTTCAACGTTTTTTATTTATTTTTGGGACAGAGAGAGACAGAGCATGAACGGGGGAGGGGCAGAGAGAGAGGGAGACACAGAATCAGAAACAGGCTCCAGGCTCCGAGCCATCAGCCCAGAGCCTGACGCGGGGCTCGAACTCACGGACCGTGAGATCGTGACCTGGCTGAAGTCGGACGCTTAACCGACTGCGCCACCCAGGCGCCCCAAACTCAGGCTTTTTAAAGCAATACACATATAAAGAGATAAGTAACAGGTCTGGGGCGCCTGGGTGGCTCAGTCAGTTGAGCGCCCAACTTCGGCTCAGGTCATAATCTCACAGTTCATAGGTTCGAGCCTCGTGTCGGGCTCTGTGCTGACAGCTCAGAGCCTGGTGCCTGCTTCAGATTCTGTGTGTGTGTGTGTGTGTGTGTGTGTGTGTGTGTGTGTGTGTGTGTGTCTATCTCTCTCTCTGCCCCCCCCCCCCCCTCCCCTGCTCACACTCTCTCTATCAAAAATAAACACAGGGGTGCCTGGGTGGCTCAGTTGAGCATCTGACTTTAGCTCAGGCCATGATCTCACAGCTCACAAGTTCAAGCCCCGCCTCGGGCTCTGTGCTGACAGCTCGGAGCCTGGATCCTGCTTTGGATTCCGTGTCTCCCTCTCTCTCTGCCCCTCCCCCACTCACACTCTGTCTCTCAAAAACCAAACATTAAGAATTTTTTTTTAAAAAGAAAAAGAAACATTAAAAAAAACTTTTTTTAATTGATTGTCAGGTACAATTAAGAGGTATGGGGGCACCTGGGTGGCTCAGTCGGTTGGGCGGCCGACTTCGGCTCAGGTCATGATCTCGCGGTCCGTGAGTTCGAGCCCCGCGTCGGGCTCTGTGCTGACCGCTCAGAGCCTGGAGCCTGTTTCAGATTCTGTGTCTCCCTCTCTCTGACCCTCCCCTGTTCATGCTCTCTGTCTCAAAAATAAATAAACGTTAAAAAAAAAAAATTTAAAAAAAGTGGTATGGAAGGTATAAGTAAGGATAGGGAAGCTAGTCTAATAATTTAAAGTAAAAAAGCTTGAGTATTAAATATGCACAAACAGTATGAGAATAAAAGCTGTATTGTTATGAGGTCCAGGGAGGAAATTAAAAATCAAATTTCTCACAAGGCGTGCTTCCTGAATAATTAAGGAATGTGAAAAAAAAAATCAAATATAGCAAAACAAGAGAAAACAAACCTAGACACACACAACAGTGGGTGTATATATAGAAGAAAATCTGGCATTGAAAAGGTGACAAAACTATTAAGTTTCCCTCTCTCATGTTTGTACCACGGGGTCAAACAGGACTGATAGGTTCGGGTGCCACACCACAGGGCAGAGTGCTGTTCTGAGTGCACCTCTCAATACAACTGAATAACCTCCTCTGGTGAAGCACTGACTTGTAGGCCTTTTCCCTAAACTGTCTTTTAAAATGTGAGTGGGGCCCAACGTGGCCTTCCCATCACCTAACCTGCTAGTCTCACTGCCCAGATAAACCAGTTTATTTTATATAAACACATTCATATCATCACAGACACACAAGTGTAAACTGTTGCGTAAACACCTCTCTCCATGGAATACATGGAGGACATCTTGATCAGTACACAGAGATCTAAGCCATCCCCCCTTTTAATGCTCGCACGGTATCAAAGTACCATAATTTAATCATCCATTAGTGAACTGGTAGTTTATGGTCAGCTTTTTGCTACTACGACGTCACAAAGAACACTCCAGTACATGCCCGTTGCTATAGTTTTTCAAGTTTCTGTTTGCAGTTTCTACAAGTGGAACTTCTGGGTCAAAGGGATATATACCTAATTCTGATAAATGTCCTTCAAAAAGACTGCCTCCAGCTACTTTCTAACCATCATCCTAAGAGCCAATCTGGTTTCCTCACACCCTCACCAACACTGGCATTAACGCTTTTACAGTGAAACAAAATTCATTATCTTTAAACACTACCCCAATCGCCATCTGTAGCTCAAATTGCCCAGGGCTCTTGTTCTCTCATGCTGTTCACCAACTCAACTGCAACCCTGGCTGGGTCACCCAAGGGAAAAAGATCCACTCTACTGACCTTACTTCTTGCCTAACACGGCACCTTCATGTGAGGATGGCCCTTCAGGATTTATGAACAAGAACACACTAAGACATGAAACACCCTTGGTTAGCTATCTCAAAGACCAGACTAGCCAATTAAATCTCACTTAACCCATAAGACAGATTAACTCCAGAACCTGGGCACGAAAAGGTGAAAGGAAGGGAAGAGTTTAGTCTGACGTGGCATCATTTAATTAAGTGACAGGAATAGTATCTTACCTACTTCTCTAAATATACAAAGCATTTGCACTTCTATATCTATGCCCCAAATAGAATGTGAGGTTAATTTCTTATTTCTAGGGTAGACCTGATATTTTAAATATCTCCTTTTACCAAACTACTTTTGCTCTCACAGCATACAAAATAATAAATACTTAGGGCGCCTGGGTGGCTCAGTGGGTTGGATGTCCGACTTCACTCAGGTCATGCATGATCTTGCGGCTCGTGGGTTCGAGCTCCACATTAGGCTCTCTGCTGTCAGCACAGAGCCCGCTTTGGATCCTGTCTCCCCTCTCTCTCTCTGCCCTTCCTCCGCTTATGCTCTCTCCCTCTCTTAAAAATAAATGAACATTAAAAAAAATAATGAATACTCACAAAAGATTTATACAGATTTATACAAAATCTCAGTAAAAGATACTTAACATTATATGAAATAAAGTTAAATCTCTAATTTATTAGAAGCCATAGTTTACTCTTGACTCCTTAAAACAAGAGATCTAATAGGAAATAATTCAAACATATAAAATGGTATTTATTTTCCATATATCTACATATTATTTGATTTTCTGATTACAAATATTATCAAAAGACTTTCTCACTATAGAATATCAGGATTTTCACCTTACCCCCACATTCCCTCTCCCTATCCATGGAACAAATGTATAACACCCCTGTTGATCAAACTAACATTCAGAGATTACATTATTAAGGACCATGTAAATATTACTCACTGCAGCGACATATAGTGTTGTATGACCAGGTTTTTTCTTTTCAGTATTTTTTTCCCAAGGAAATAATGACTGCCTTAAAAAATTAAGCAAACAGGGGGCGCCTGGGTGGCGCAGTCGGTTAAGCGTCCGACTTCAGCCAGGTCACGATCTCGCGGTCCGTGAGTTTGAGCCCCGCGTCAGGCTCTGGGCTGATGGCTCAGAGCCTGGAGCCTGTTTCTGATTCTGTGTCTCCCTCTCTCTCTGCCCCTCGCCCGTTCATGCTCTGTCTCTCTCTGTCCCAAAAATAAATAAACGTTGAAAAAAAAAAATTTAAAAAATTAAGCAAACAAGAAACCAATATATCTATCATTAATCTGTCCCTCAACTCTGACAGAACTGTCTCAACAGGTTTAAACACATCAAGATGAATATTCATATTTGAATGTATTCCCCTCACGAATTTACTTTTCTCACTCTTTGGCTCGATTGGGTAACATGTACTCCAATCCCTAAGCATTTGCTGGCTAGGTGGCAAAGGAAGGTGACTCATGAATATACTGGTTGACAGAAGGAAGCCAGAAAGGGATCAATTCCTGACTGCAATGTGCCCAGCAGTAATTAAGAATTTCTCTGTGAAAAAGGAACCACTAACATCACTTTAAAATAAATAGAAAATATTCAACATTTGCACTATCTAGACGTAAAATCCAGGACTGCAGAATCACGTGTTAGAGACAGAACACCAAGGAAGTCCTAAGGCCCAGTCACCTCTCTACTACTTAGTGTCACAAAAATCACCCGGTTTCAGAGCTACCCTACCCCAGAAGAAGAGGGCTTTTTTTTTTCCCCAAGAACAGAGACTTCACAAGAAAATAAGTTCAGAATTCTAGTGGTTAGAGGAGTGGACTCATTAATGCGCATCTCAGCTTGATCATTTACTTGCCAGACGGTCTCAGGCAGGTCACTTAAACCTCTGTGTGCCTTGGTTTTCCTGATGTAAAAAAGGAGTATAGTAAATACAAGATTAAGGCAAGGTTCAGTATTTGTTATTATTAATATTCCAAAAACCGTATCTGCAGCTTTCACAGGACACACCTACAATCTAGTCCGCCCTGGTTACTAAGACACAAAACTGAAATTACATCTCTTGCATCTCAAGTGTTAAATACACAAGTGACGTTTTACATGTAAATGCTTAGGCCCTTATTATATTGATGTCAGCAATTACTAATGACGGGCTTATTAACCTATAACTTGTTCCCCAAATGGCATTCTGCCCAACTTCTATGCCGGTGCAGCCCCTTCCCAATTTTTTAAATTGCTACTTCCCCTTTTTAGACACATGTATTCACAGCTATCTCGGTTAGCACTCAAATAGGCTGAGTACTGTTCTAAGCCTTTTGTACTAACTCAGAACCCTCACAACAGCCAGGAGACACGTTATTATTACAAAGACCTATTCGTACCACATTCTTCCTCTCTGCCTTTCCAGCCACACTGGTCTTCTTTCATTTCCTGAAACACAACAAGCTCTCCCCCTCCTCAGCGTCTTTGTAATGGCTACTTCTCCCGGCTGGCCCTGACTCCTCTATGTCTACAGACAGCTTGCTTCCTCTGAGTATCCTTTATGGTGCGTCTCAAACGCCACTTCCTCAGATACCTTTCTGATCACCTGGATTACACACTCCAACAGACCCCCAGTTATTCTCTACTTATGTCCATTTCCTTGTAGGTCTTATCAAAAGTACTACTTTGTCTGTTTAAAACCTCCCTCACCTCCAACAGAATTCAAGTTCCAAGAGGGCAGGAACCTTATCTGACTTGTTCTCTGCCTGGCAAAAATGAGTGCTCAACAAATTCTAGCTAAAGGAATAACGTGAAAAAATAAAAATAAATAAATAATATGAATGGGTGCCAGGCACTACGCTAGACAGTGGGATCTGAAAATTAGAGGGTATCTGCCCTCAGATAGCTCAGGCTTCAGTAGGAAACTGACAAGCAAGCAATTACCAGTGAGTATTACCATAAGAGTTACCCAGAGGATGCAAAGGAGGCTTAAAGAAGGTGCTCCTAACCCAGGAGGGTGGGAAGGGAAAGGCTGTTTTCAGGAGGTAGTGACGCCAGCTGAACCCAAGGGGAGATTAGTCCTTTGTTCTTATGTGGTGGCCTAGGACGTTTTGTCCAAACACATGAAATTAAGATGGCCTCCAAAGCTCAACTCAGTATCAGCACATAATGACCAGGAAGAAAGGTGTGCAAGCCATCTGAAGGAGCCAAACTGAATGTATTTATATATATAAAGAAAAAGGTATCAACAGAAAGGGTCAGCCCTCTCTCAAAATAAATAAATAAACATCGAAAAATTTTGAAAAAAAAAAGAAAGGGGTGCCTGGGTGGCTCAGTTGATTAAGTGTCTGACTCTTGATTTCGGCCTAGATCATGATCTCACTTGTTTTTTTGGTTTTTTTTTTTTAAGTTTTTTTTTTTAATGTTTTATTTTTGAGAGACAGATCCAAGTTGGGGAGAGGCAGAGAGAAAGGGAGACACAGAATCCAAAACCAGCTCCAAGCTGTCAGCACAGAGCCTGACATGGGACTGGAACTTACCAACTGTAAGATCATGACCAGAGCCCAAGTCGGACGCTTAAATCTTTGAGCCACCCAGGTGCCCTTGATCTCACTTCTTTGGATCGAGCCCCATGTTGGGCTCTGCACTGGCAGCCTGGAGCCTGCTTGGGGTGTGCTTGCTCTCGCTCGCTCGCTCTCTCCCTCTCCACCCCTCCCCCCCAAATAAACACTTTTTTTTTTAATTTTTAAAAATTAAAAAAGAAAAGAAAAGAAAGGGTCAGCCCTACAAGCACTGTGGGAAAAATTAGAGAAAAAGGCTGGCAGGGGCCACTGAGCAGGGGAGCAGGAGCCTTTGCTCATAAAAATGAGTTTTCTGGTCATAAGGGATCTATTATGAGATGACGGCACCATTAAATTATGAGAAGCCATTAAACATTTGACTCATCTCATTGTTTTTGTTCTGATTCCTTCTCAGATCATCTTTTAGTTACGGTATGGGCTCCTAGCGATGTCTACCTATAGGGAGAGAACACACTGTAAATTACATATACAGGCTTTCCAATTTTACCTTTAAGATTCATGAGCTTGGTAATCTGATGCCAGGGAAATGGATCTGCTCTTAGTTCACCAGTTATGTACTGGGAGGTAGGAAGCCCCTCTCCCAACAAAGGATGAGGCAAGCCTGACTTCAAACAAAAGAAAAACGTTTAGGCTTTAAGAAAAACATTTGACATGAATCTGACCTTTCAGAAGGTGAAGAGGGCCAAGCCAAAGAGGATTCTAATGTTTTAGACCTGAGTTATCTGGGCGTGGCGATACGATTCAGCAAGAGAGCAAGAGCAATCTGAGAGACACAAAGACTCACAGAGGGTGTTCTATTCAAGACATGTTAAATCTGCAATCTCCCAAGGGTGGTCTGGTGGAGATATCCCGTTGGCATTTGGCCGTTCAAGACTACAACTCAAGAGACCAGGAATTTTAAAATTTTGGAGACACTTGTATTAGGACAACAGGTGAAATCACCCAAGAAAAGTGTGTCTCCTAACAAGAGATAATGACCAACTGTGGAACCTAAGTACACCCAGTATTTAAAGGACAGAAGAGGAACCTGCATAGAGACAGGCATCTAGAATTGTTCTACACACTTGCTGGATGCTGATTCAACGTCGTATTTCAACAATTGCATATGCAATTTTTTACAGATAAAGTACAAATTAAAAACAAACAAACAAACAACAATTTGCTTATAGCAAAGTTACTGAAAAAGACACAAAAGTTCTTTCAGAACACCATAATATGGCTTCCTGGGACAGGAAGGAAATCAAGGAGATACACCCTCTTGACTTCTTACCAATACTTCAAAAAGTGAAATAAAGCTTGTTGAAAGGAACAAAGAACGTTCTTTTGGGACCTACTTTAAAATGTTTAAATCTTGCCAAGAGTTCAAAGTCCATGATGCTAACCACCTTTGAATGAATTTTCAAGGCAAAGATAAAAGCTCCAATGTGTACTTTAATCACTAAGGTTGGTTTTGAGAAACATTACTACACATACACACACACACACACACACACACACGCTCTGTAACAAGGCAAACCTTCATCCTGTAAGAGGTCTAGGATACAGCACAGTATCATTCTCCCCAACGGTGTCACTGAGTGTGTTTGTGACTCACTGAGTTGAAAAGTTTGTCATAAGAACCACTTACTGTTTTTCTGAGCAATGCCAAATGCTAAAAATTGAGCTGTACTAAACTTCCTACCCTATCTTACTTGACAACTTTGTTGGAGAAGAACAAACTACTCCATAAAAAACCTGGGATTTCAATACAAGTTGCAAAGTTAAGTGCCAAATAATGGTATGATAGGTCAAATGAGGCAGTCATCACTAAAGCCTGGACTGCATAAGAAGAAAATGGGGTGGAAACCAGACTTTTAAAGAAAGGCAAGACAGTCAAGATAAGAAGCAACGTGAGGTAACAGGAGTATTGCAAACAGATAGAGATATGAGCAAAGGCACAGATGATACAGGAACTGTGCTAGGAACCAGCTGGTCAGTCTTTTTGGAGGAGTAAGAGATTAATTTAGCCAGGCAATAGTCAATAAGGCCAGAGAAGTAGACAAGAAGACAGCAGAGAGCCAGACCACAGAAGGCTGTACTTTATCCTATGGACGGTACAAGGCCGCGATGGTTTTATGCACAGGTGGGTGGTGCGTGCAAAGCAAGGTTCTGGAAAAATTAATCTGGCAGCTGTGTACAGAAGAGGTAATAAGGTATCATGGTTGTGGTGAAAATATACATATGTCAAAACTCAAACTGCACACCTGAAATTGCTGAATTTTACTGTACATAAATCATACATCAATAAGGCCAAAAAAAAAAAAAAAAACAACAAAGGACAAAGGTAAAGACAGGAATGGAATTAAGTATTAAAAAAATCCAGGCTGGTTTAAAAAAAAAATCCAGGCTATAAAATTCTGGACCTTCAATCGATGAGGTTAATTCAGCAGTGTGCAGAAGCTAGCTGACTGTATGCATTTCTTCCCAACTGTAAGTTCAGTGACATCACATCTGTGGTCTGAAACCAGCCATGGTGGAGTACTTGCACTTCAGAAATCAGCAAATGCTACGCATCAAGGCTTTATCCCCCCAGGGCAGTTGTTCAACATTCGCCAGCACACCACTGTGTCATTTCTATACAAGGTCTAGTATGAATATGGCACTAAATGAAGAGTCAGTCCCTCAACATTTTCTTCTAATTCGAAATAATGACATAGTTTTGAAGCACCATCTCTCAGTCTTATGCTCAGCAGATGGTTACCAAAAAAGTGTTAGATTTAAGAGCCTAACATTTTATTAGTTTGAAGAACTAAAGCATGCCTACGAATTAAGATAGAAACCTTTGTCTGCATCTCGCAATCAAGGTTTTCTAGCTATTATGTGGTTCCCCTGGGACAGACACCAATTGATGATGATAATGCACAAAAAATTCCAGCATTCACTCCATTATAGGAAAGGCTAATTGCATGGGCCTATTATTGGAATATGCTTTCCTAGTTTAAACTAGCTGCATTTCAATAGAGTAAAGAGCATTTTCTAGAGAAACCCTACCGTGAAAAGATGAACTTTTGTCTTAACAACTTTAGTTTCAAAAACTATTCACTTATAGATGCCGATTTCACATCTCTGAAGCAAAATGGCTCATTTGTTATGTAGATTACCAAGCAATCACTTAAGAATAAAGAGGTTTCCTCTTTAGAAGCTCCAGCTAACTATCTGCACAGGCTGAATCTCAAAACCAGCCAAGTATACTTCTAAATATGACAGCAAATAACTGTTTGAATCTTTGTGATTTCACTGCACAGACATACAAGTGTGCACCTCCTTCCCATTATCCAACCCACCTTCCAGGGCCAACCTGATGATCCTCCCCCCAAAAGGCTGCCTTTATAGAGCGCCTGGGTATCTATCTGCCATGGTAAGAAGTCAGGGTATGAGAGGCAGGTACAGCAAGAGGGACAGCATAATGATCTGTAATGGTCTGATTCCATGAGTCCTTACTTCGGTAACAGACTTACATTTTGTTCCAAAAGTTAAGTCCATTACTTAATTCAGAATGTATTTCTTTATGAATAAAAGCCAACTTAATTCACTTGTAGCTGAAGTACACGATTTTACTTTGGAACATTAATCCCCATCTATACCAATGTTTCTACTAGGAAGTACAAATGCATTGAGGGTTCTAAACTGAGATGCTAACATCTTCACTGTGCGGTCCTTATTGCACCCAAAGCCCCCATCTAAATGGAGGGAAATAAGACATAAGAATTATCAATGAAGAACTATGAAATATAAGGAGCAGGGAGAAAATGACAGGGGAAGAAATGACTGGAAACATGAGGAAAATCTAAGAATCACCAGGGTATTAACATGCCCTGCCCCACAGAGAAGTGGGGGTGTGGGAGGGTGGTAGGTATTCAGCAGACACGTATACTTTGATGAAGAGCCCCATGGGTTCTGATCTACACTCCAAATGAAGAACCATAGCTCTCAGGAGTGAGCTGCTGGGCCACGAAGAGCATACAAGGATCAGTTCCAAGCCCCAGGCCTGTATACCCAGCATTTTTTGCACTAGATACCCGAGCCCAAGGGTTTTTCCTTTCGCTACTTTCCTTAGGCTTTTAATTCCCCTGGAAGAGTAAAAATAAGGACACCCCAAAAAGAAAGAAAAATGTACCTGTGGCCCTACCTCTTTACTGATATTGCCCATTCTTCAAAATGTCCAAGCCCAGGTATACAGTGTACAGTTCTAACAGCTGGGGACAAAGGTACATAAAAGACACAGGATCTACCCTCCAGGGAGCAGCCTGTGTGTGGGGGCGGGGGTAGTTAGTGTGGGGGTTGAAGCTACAAGCACAGAGCTGATTATAAAGTGTAACTGCTCACGGGGAAAGCAAAGAATGCTACTGGAGCGCACACAAGACAGGAAAAGCACCTAAGGTAGATACGGAGATGGGCATGGGAGCTCCAGGAAGGCTCAGAGGAAAATGGAATGCATGAGGTGAATACTAAAGGATAAAGGCAAGCGAGCCAGAAGAAGGGACCATGCGCAACAGTCAGCCACTCCCCTCTGGAAGGCTGGTCACCTGCAGGGTGGGTGCAGTCCTACATCTTGGACCCTCACTGTAGGCAGGCACTACCCCTCCCTATCAAAAGGACCTTCTATACCTAGGTTGGGCTTTAAACCACAGGCACTGAAGAGCAACTAAGGGGTTTCCAGCAGGAAGTGGCAAGATCGGATATTCTGAAAACAGGATCACTCCAGCAGCAAAATGAAAGGCAGACTGGAAGGAGGGAGACTAGACACAGGGAGCTCTGAAGCTGTGGGGTGATCTGCAACAGCCCAGGTGGATCACGAGGGCCTGAATTAAGCAGTGGTGGTAGGGATTGGGGGGGGGGTAGGCAGAGAGAGTAAAGATGTCAAGAAGGCAGAATAAGGAGTAAAGGGATGACATTCAGGTTTCCCACTTGGGTAACAGCTGAGTGAAAACACACACACACACACACACACACACTCATGGTCTGACTTTAGAGGATATAATACAGAAATCAATAGCAGACATGTTAAAGTTTTAGGGGCCAGTTGGGATATTCTTGAAGAGAAGTTTGAAAGGCAGGAAGCTGTACCAATCTAGAGTCTGGAAAACAGCTCAACTGAAGATGTAAACACCTGAGTCATTTTATGGTAAAGGATTTGTAATCTGCAAAGACTGAGCATGAAGCCTGTGGAATAATCAACCTTTAATCAATCTATATCAACCTACAGAGAGAGATGCAGGACCAAGGCAGGGATTTACAGTGAAACAGAACTAAGTATGTTTCTTTAGTCCATGGGTCCACCACCTATGGCATCGTCGGTTTTCATAAATAAAGATTTATTGTACCGTGCCAAGGTGATCTATTTATGTTTTTTGGGTTTGTTTGTTTGTTTGTGAGAAAGAGTGTGTGTGCACCTGCACGAGCAGGGAAGGAGCAGTGGGAGAGACAGAATCTTAAGCAGGCTCCACACGCAGTCCAGAGCCCAATGTGGGACTCGATCTCACGACCGACAGATCATCACCTGAGCCGAAATCAAGAGCCCTATGCTTTAATCAACTGAACCACCCAGGTGTTCCCATTTACATATTATTGATGGCTGCTTCTGTGCTGGGACAGCTGAGTTAAGTAGTTGGGGGAGAAAAAAAAACCATAATAGTCCACAAAGTCTAAATTGCTATTTGGCCTTTTATAGGATATCTATGATTTGCCCACCCTTCCTTTAGTCAATAACTCTTGGGCAAAGTCCATTCCACTTCCTACCTCAGTTTCTCCATTTGAGAAACAAAAAGTACATTATGTTTAACTGCAAAAAGAACTTAAACAGCTCATGAATATTGTTAATTTCAAAGCCATTCATCAAAATGTATGCTCAACCCTTAAAATACTTTGTGCAACACAACCAACTGCATTTTCAATTAAAGTCAAGGTTTTAGGGGTGCCTGGGTGGCTCAGTCGGTTAACTGTTTGACTTCAGCTCAGGTCATGATCTCACGATTCGAGAGTTTGAGCCCCGCATCGGTCTCTGTGCTGACAGCTCAGAGCCTGGAGCCTGCTTTGGATTCTGTGTCTCCCTCTCTCTCTCTCTGCCCCTCCCCTGCTCATGCTCTCTCTCTCAAAAATAAACAAACATTGAAAAAAATTCTTTTTAATAAAAAATAAAGTCAAGGTTTTAAAGTATATAAAAATTTACAAAAGATCATTTGAGGATACAGTATTTGAATTACAAGGCAATTTACTGGTTTACATGTGACTACAAAATAAAGAGAATCCCAATCTTAACCTAAAACCCAATTCAGAATGTTACACCACAGTCTACTCCAGAAAGCATTCACCTCTACAAGAATCTTTGATAACGGAAGAGATGCACCATAAAGCAGATTAAACCACTGCCATCATTTTTTGGTCACCTACCATGTCCAGATAACTATGCTGAGCACCTAATGCCTGTTTGTCTCATTCAAGCCCTACAATGAGGGCACCCAGACATTTTACAGATGAGGAAACTAAGCCTTAGAAAAGAGCTTCATCTCACATCACCTAGTAGAGAGTGAATGGGAGAACCAGTAACTGGTCCAGCCATAATCAGAACCAAGTCTGCCCTCAGAGGCTCCATGCTCACCCTCAAATCCATACTTTATAAATTTGTTACTTGTACCAAGGGAGATAACATCTGCAAAGAGACAAATGGAATCTGGAAACAAGTAGGAACACATATCTGCTTCTCTTCCTCCTCAGAACTCAGAGTAGGTCTCAGAACGGCCTTTGGTATCACAGGCGTAAGAAGGTGAGACATATCAACTGTCCCAAAGGGCTCTGGCCTCGGAACCACAACCAGGTTCAGCACTCACTGCCAGCAGAGAATGTATTCTGGTTTCCACGCCATCACCTCACAAATGAACTTTTTAAACAACCCCCTCTATAAACTGAGAGCAGCTAGCACCAGAAATAAAAAGATCTTAGTAAATCAGATATTACAGTAAAGTACTCTAAGAGGTAATACAATACACTCAGTGGAAAGAACACAGGCTTTCACTTCAAATTGACCCAGGTTTGAATTCTGGGTTCAACACTAGCCTTCTTTATGACCGTAACTTACCTTCTGCGAGTCGTCTCCCTTGGGAAAAGAAGACCACCTTCCTTTCCACATGGTCTGCCGAAATAGCAGCACTGTTATGTCGACTTTAGTGGGTTTAGAGTCAGCCCGAGTTTATCACCCAGCCCTGCAACTTACTTGGCATGAGACTGAGGCCTAAGCCTCAGGTTTCTCATCTGTAAAACAGGAAAAATGACAACAGAATCTACCTCTTGGGGTATTTTGAGGATTAAGATATCTAAAGTGCTAACAGCACAGTGCCTGGCACACAGTAAGCACTCTAAGAGGCTTTTTATCAGTTTAAGTTACAGACCAAGTGACAACTCAACCTCACACCTTCCTAGAACTGATCTTTTAGGGGAAACAGCATCCCTCCCTCAGGCTATGAAATTAACTTTTATAGCTTTAAAGGAGTGGTAGAAACATATTTCCAAAAAAAAAAAAAAAAAACACACACAGTGGCTTGGCTCCATTTTGTTAAATGGCGGGAAGTTTTCTCATTTCTTGCCTCAAACTTCAAAAAAAAAAAAAAAAATTAAATAATCCTACTGGTGCTTTCAGGCAGACAACGCCCTTACCCTCTAAACTGAACAAGATCATTTTCCCCCACATATGGTTTTCAGAGCACCAGGAAGAAACACTGGAAAGGCATCTGCTGAGAAGCAGAACTTTAAACGCTTTGTAAAACAGTCTGCCTGCACCTGTGGCCAAAGCACAAGCAAACAGACTAAGCAACCCAGACTCCAGTCTGCCTGTCTTGCAAAAAATCCCCCGTCCCCAACATGTAGTCATGTTTGAGCCTCACCCCCCCCACCTCAAAAGTCACAAAAATACTGAATTCCAGAGCTTTCTTCCAATCATTAGTTCCGGATTTAGAAACATATCAAAGGCAATGCAAAAACAACCTATAATAAAAAAATTCCTTGTCCTTGGCCAGCCTCCTAAGTCCATCCAGCTAAAATGTGCCTTTCACCCCAGGTTCAATCATTAATGACATGACAGAAGAAATTCATAAATCTCTCTCTCACAAGGCTTTCTCAGATGCACGTTTTTGGTTTATAGGTCTTCAGCTTTTTTGTATAGGTAGATAATCACATTTATTTAGTCCAAAGCCCTAATATCCTAAACACAAACTTTTAGTGGGTACTATAACTGGCTTATAGAAGTCTTCTGCCATTAAACATATCCAGTTCAGGGTGCCTGGGTGGCTCAGTCGGTTAAGCATTCAACTTCTGCTCAGGTCATGATCTCATGGTTCCTGGGCTTGAGCCCCACGTCGGGCTCAGTGCTGACAGCTCCGAGCCTAGAGCCTGCTTCACATTCTGTGTCTCCCTCTCTCTCTGCTCCTCCCCTGCTTGCTTGCTCTCTCTCTCTCTCTCTCTCTCAAAAATAAACATTAAAAAAATATATATCCAGTTCAAGGAATTTAAGAAAAATAGGAAAAGTCTTATGATACAGCACTGGCTTCATCTACCACAGAAATCAACATGCTTAGCTTATATAGACCTTAACAGATTTGCGCTTTTTTTAAAAAAATTTTCTTTAATGTTTATTTTTGAGGAAGAGAGACCGAGCATGAGCAGGGGAGGGGCACAGAGAGAGAGGGAGACACAGAATCTCAAACAGGCTCAGGTTCTGAGCTATCAGCACAGAGCCCAACGCAGGGCTCGAACCCACAAACCGTGAGATCATGACCTGGGCCAAAGTCAGACGCTTAACCGACTTGAGCCACCCAGGTGCCCCAAACAGGTTTGCTTTAAATTTCTCAATCATTTGCTATAGAATCGTAATAAGTGATTAACGTTTTGTGCTTGCTTCTCGTTTTTTAAAAACCATTCATTGGAGCGCCTGGGTGGCTCAGTTGGTTGAACACCTGACTTTGGCTCAGGTCATGATTTCACGATTTGTGAGTTCCAGCTCACTGCTGTCAGCACGGAGCCCACCTCAGATCCTCTGTCCCCCGCCCTTTCCCCACTGGCATGTTCTCTCTTAAAAATAAACATTAAAAAAGAATTTATCTATGCTCAAGTTCTAGAAGTATTGAAAGAAAGAAAGAAAGAAAGAAAGAAAGAAAGAAAGAAAGAAAGAAAGAAAGAAAGAAAGAAAGAAAGAAAAGAAAGAAAAGAAAGAAAGAAAGAAAGAAAGAAAGAAAGAAAGAAAGAAAGAAAGAAAGAAAGAAAGAAAGAAATCCCTATCAAAAATCAAATTCAGGACAAGAAGCATCCTCTCCAACACTATGCAACAGTCTAGGTCCAGACTTTGCAAGCCTTACTTTTGTTTTGAAAGCTAAAGGAAGGAAAGTAGCTTTTCTGTTTTAGCTTTCATTCCTGGGGAAATGGAAATAGATGCAGGGCTTCAAGGTTATACAGTACACACAGAGAACATCCTGTCCACTTGCCTAACACACTGGTAGCATGCTCACAGCTAATGGTCAAACCACCTGCAAAAGTCTCATTTGCTCAGTCCCACATGTTGCCCACAAATTCAAGATTATGCTGTTTCATTTTGTTTATTTTAGAACAGTCACCTTGTATCCAACTGATCCAGCCCACATCTGCTGCCAACCTGTTAACAAGTATTACATCTGCTAAAGGCAGGAAGTAAATAGAACACTTCCAGCCCCTACCCTAATAGCAGACCCTCTACGCCTACTCCTTCTGCACCTGCTAAACTGTGTGTGTGTTGTATGTGTGTTGGAGGCTGTGAGTGGATGACAGGAGATGACAAGGCTGACAGAACGCACACTGTGGGGGTTTCTGAGAGGAAAGGTCACAGGCAGGAATATTGGGCAATACAAACTTGTCCAGTTCTTTTAATCCCAGGTATGCTGCTCCCTGAAATAAGTCCTTAGCTAATAAAAAGACTTTTAGAGATATCATGGAGGGATGTGGGTGATTTTAAAGCATCAAGTAGCTAGGAAAGAAAACTACAACTTTCAACTGTAAGGTTTAGAAGAGTTCTTTTTAAAAATCTACCTGCATATGATTTTCCTAAATTAAAAATAATATCTATGCAGTATTCCATGTTGCCCCCCGCATCTCAACGAACATAGCTTTGAGTACTCTCCTTAAAACAAACCCAAGTGTGGGATTCATTACCAACAGCTAAAACCAAACACACACACCAACGACCATTACTATTCTGTGCTATACATTTAACATTTCTTCTCTGAAGGCACTGAGAGTTTCAGAATCCTGCAACTACCTCCAACCTGGTCTCTAAAACTGCTTCTATTTAAACTGGGTGCTGATCAGCCTCAATTTTCAATTGTCTTAAAGCAAGACAAATGCTCCCATTAAAAAGGACTGGCAGAGGGACACATGATGGCTGGCTCAGTCAGTAGAGTATGCAACTCTTGATCTTGGGGGGCCTGAGTTCAAGCCTCACACTGGCATGGAGCTTTAAAAAAAAAAAAAAAGACTGGCAGCTCAGGAATGCCAAAAGTGGCAAGACCCCAAAGAGAGGGCTCTTATCATCACCTTTACACACACACACAGTTGATTAACGAGAGCCACTCAAGCTCTCTACATGAGGTTCTTACAACTGTATTCATACTTGCTGTGATGTATGGCAAGAGACGCAAAGATCAAAAATATCCTCATGAAAGATGTCCAAAAACACAAATTCTTAAAATTACCAACCCTGTATAAACCTACACCTATTCCGATTTGATGATAGAAAGAAAATACCCATTAGACCATCTGCTGTGCCTCTTAAAAGCAAGAAGGCATGGATGAGAGCAAATGTATTCAGTGCTAGGCTACAATTATTTCTATTTTGGAAAGTAAATGACCAACCCCAGTTCAAAGGAAAAATATCAATTTCTGTTATCTGCGTGTTTCAAAAGGGCAGTAATAAATAAGAGCCAAACTAATGAGTCTGAAACTGAAATTAAAACAAAAGCTCGACTGACCATAATTTTAAAATACCAAAACCCATTTATAGACTTAACAACAACAACAAAAAATTCTCCTGTTGGGATCCTGGGTGACTTGGTTGAGCATCAGACTTCGGCTCAGGTCATGATCTCACAGTTCGTGAGTTCAAGCCCCATATCGGACTCTTTGTTGTCAGCACAGGGTCCACTTCGGGTCCTGTCCCTCTCTCTCTATGCCTCTCCCCTGCTTGTGTGCGTGCATGCATGCGCTATCTCAAAAATAAAACAAACAAACAAAAAAATCTGTTAATACCCCACTTAAAACCTTCACCAATGCCTCTCAGTGCCTGCAGAACACAATTCCCTCAGCCCCCCACACGTCTGCAGAGTCTTTGCTTGTGCCTTGGCCTCCCCAATCCAGGAACTCTGTGCACATTCATGATGGGCTTTTATAGCTCTATGCCTTTGCCTAGTTCCCTCTTCTCCCTCCAGAATGTCCTTCAAGTCTGTATGCTGTCCGAAAATGCCTACTCATCTTTCAAGACCAAGGTCAAGCTTCACCTCTCGTAAGAGCCACGTTTCCAAGTGGGCTGCGCATTACTCCCTCCTCTATGTCACTCTGTCATTCAAGGGCTGACAAAGTTCACCTCTCTCTCCTAGAACAGAGGAGCTATGTCTTGCTTTTCATGGTAGCACCCTTACTGCTTTGCAAGGGCCTCACAGAGAAAAGGCACTCAAAATATTTGGTTAGAAAACAGACTGAGACAACAATGGGATACCATTTCTCATCCATCACATTAGCAAATACTAAAAAAGCCAGACAAGTGTTGGTATGGATATGAACAAACAGGAGCCCTCAAATGCTGTTGACGGAAATGTAGTTTTTTGGTACAACCACTTTAAAGAGTAACTTTTTTGGGGTACCCGAGTGGCTCAGTTGGTTAAGCGTCCGACTTTGGCTCACATCATGATCTCACAGTTTGTGGGTTTGAGCCCTGCGTCAGGCTCTGTGCTGATTGCTCAGAGCCTGGAGCCTGCTTTGGATTGTGTCTCCCTCTCTCTCCGCCCCTCCCCTGCTCGCTCTGTCTCAAAAATAAACATTTAAAAAAATTTTTTTAAATAAAGAGTAACTTTTTCATCTCTAGCAAAGCTGAAGACACGCACCATTAAGACCAGCAATTATATGGGGCACCTGGGTGGCTCAGTTGGTTAAGTGTCTGACCTCGGTTCAGGTCATGATCTCACCGTTCATGGGTTTGACCCCCACGTTGGGCTCTGTGTTGACAGGTCGGAGCCTGGAGCCTGCTTCAGATTCTGTGTCTCCCGCTCTCTCTGCCCCTCCCCTGCTCATGCTCTCTCTCTCTCTCTCAAAAATAAATAAATATTAAAAAAAAAAAAAAGCAATTTTGCTTCAGGTTATATACATTAGGTCATTATTTGTCAAATGTGGGTCCTGATCAGCACTTTTTACAATGAGGGGATAGATACATTATTTCAAGGATGCGTCTCTTGTATGGCTAAGGATTTTTTCAGGGTAAATTTTTTTTAATTATTTTATTTTTATAGAACTACAGCTTCCATTATATCCGTGCATGTAATGTGCGCACGCTGGGTCTCAATGTAAAATACATTTCTTATTATGTCTAATGAACAAAAGAGCCTGGAAAATCTTGCCCTACTGCCCTACAGAAACACATATGTGCTCAAAATGACATTCATAAATGTTGTTTACAGCACTATATATAATGGCAAAAAATTGAAAGTAACCTAAATGTACATCAACAAATAAGGAAAATATGGTATATGCATGTAACTTTTATAAATGAGGTACAGCTACTTCTATCAGTATCAACAAATCTTAAAAATACGGAACTAAAATGTATGCTACTATTTATTTAAACACGCAAAGCAATGACAAATATTACTTATGGATATGCACATATACATAAGAAAGTAAAAAAAATGAGGGGAAAGAGAATTGAAGAAAGTTGCAACTTCTAGTTCATGAAGAGGGGGAAGGGAGAGGAATCGTGGAGGACTACACAGAGGCTTCAATTTAACTACAGGTCTTCTCTCTTTTTAAAAAATAAAATTTCTGGGGCACCTGGGTGGCTCAGTTGGTTAAGGGTCTGACCCGATTTTGGCTCAGGTCGTGATCTCATGGTTGTGAGATTGAGCCTGGCATCAGGCTCCACTCTAGGCATGGAGCCTGTTTTAAGATTTCTCCCTTCCTCCTCTTCTGCCGCTCTCCCACTTGTGTGTGCTCTCTCAAAAAATAAATAAATAATAAATAAAGTACAAAAAAAAATTTTAAATGTCTGCAACAAATACGGCAAAATGTTAAGATCTGACAAAACAGTAAATGGATGCTGTTCTATTATCAGCAAGATTTCTTCCTATTTCTTGTGGTGCTCAAAATATCTCATCATCCAAAAAATATTTTTAGGGGTGGCTGGATGGCTCCGTCAGTTAAGCGTCCAACTTCGGCTCAGGTCATAATCCCACAGTCCATGTGTTCGAGCCCCGCATCAGGCTCTGCGCTGACAGTTCGAAGCCTAGAGCCTGCTTCAGATTCTGTGTCTGTCTGTCCGTCTGTCTCCCTCCCTCCCTCTCTCTCCAAAAAAAAAAGAAAAAGAAAAACTCTAAAAGCTTAATTTATAAGTTATTAGAATGTGTGAAAAACATTTTCCCCACTATGATAACATGAGTTTTAAAGCAATTTGTGCAGAACTTTGTCTTTCTAATACTGTTTAGAGTAAGAGCATATGCTTTCATACTCTGAAAATGGATAAACAATCTCATCACTTCAATATTTCCTCTATGGAAAAATTACATGATACCAGTGGAATTGGTGTTAACATTCTCTGGTGTGATAATGGTACTGAACTTGCACAGGAAAAGTACTTACTCTTTGAAGATGTATGTTCAAGTATTTTAGGTAAAAGTGTCATGACTTTTGCAACTTACTTGGAAAAGGCTCAACTAAAAACATATATGATAAAGGAAATATGACAAAATGTTTATTGAGTCTACATGGAAGATCTACAGGTATTCAATTATTTTATTCTTTCCACTTTCATGTATCTGAGATTTTTCATAGTAAACTATAAAGAAAAATTTCCAGTGAATATCTGTTGAACAAAAACCATAATGCCGATGTGATGCAATTCTATCTACATTACCCTTACCAACTAACTTCCAGAATAAAATGAAGTTTTATCTGCTTCTGTAGTTTTACTCATAAAAATGGGGCAGCTGAAAGAAAAAGATCTACAATATGGCAAGTTAAAGGCCTACCATATTTTAACCAGTAAATATTATTGCCGACCTGCAATATTGGTTCTGCAATATTATTGAATCATAACCTAAAGTAGCTTGAACAAGCTTAGACACTTTTTATGTGATTAAAAGTTATGCAGTAATTTGAAAAAAATCATAAAACTGATAACCAATTTCCTTAATCACATTTCCAATAAGCCAAACTTCAGTAAAAGGATCTGTAACTTAATACCTTATTCTTGTCTATAATGAGCTAAAAAACCCCAATTACAAACATCCGAGGTGACTGATATTAGATAGAACTGGTTTTAAAACATGGAAACAATCTGAAATCTATTGTTCAAAACACCAGGGATCAGGGAACAAAGAAGGGAGAGAAATGTACTGGCTTGAAATTAAACTGTTTCAGAGAATTCTAACAAGGGCCTTGTCCCATTTACTAAACCATACTGCCTTTCAAGATGTACTCTACATGCAAAATGAAACTGAAACACGACACGGGTAAACCACAAGTCCCCTTCTCCTAAAACAGACAGGGAACAGATACAACTCACCCCACTGGACAAAACCAGAAGACATTCTTAATTTGGCAGCTTCCCATGACCAGACAAGGATTATAAGATCTTGCTTTAATTCTACCATCTGTAATAATGGTAACAACTCATTTATTCATAGTTAGTCGAAGTGTGACTTAAACATGGTAAGCCAAGCATTTGAATTTTTAGGTGAGCAGGTGAGCAGTTAACACTGAATAATATTTTAATAACTGTTCTTTTGAGAATACTTCAACTAATTCCAAGGATCCATTTCTAGAAATGAAAGGACAACAACTGTTACTGGCCTAAGACAGGAGCTTCTCCTACTCAAACTTAACATTGATGCAGGTTTCTAAACACGAAGCAAAATTTTATCGCAGAAAGTCAGAAATGAAGATGTCAAGGTTTTCTACTTTACACTTCTAAAAAGCCCTAGGAAAAATTCAAACCAAGAAAGTAGTAAGCTGCAGAACTTATTTTTATAATACATATCTATAAAGATAAGATTCAAACTAAGATTTAAAATTTGTCATAAAGCTATTTTTTTTTTAACGTTCATTCATTTTTGAGAGACAGAACATGAACGGGCAAGGGGCAGAGAGAGAAGGAGACGCAGAATCTGAAGCAGGCTCCAGGCTCTGAGCTGTCAGCACAGAGCCGAACTCACAGACCGTGAGATCATGACCTGAGCTGAAGTCGGACACTTAACCGACTGAGCCACCCAAGGTCCCTCATAAAGCTATTTCCAACTCTCTATTCCCTAGAAGGCAATGCCAGGTATACACATGGCTGTGAAGATCTTTCATATGTTACATATATACACACAATAAGTTACATGCAAAATGGCTATACAGATAAAAATCACAATATTCAAGTTGTAAAAACTTAGGATCCTCTAAGCCAACTCCTTACTCGATATGTAAGGAAACAGATACCCAAGAAGGAAGTGAAAGGCACAAGGCCTTGCAGCACTGAGCAGCAGAGAGAGCGAAGGGCGAGAACACTGGATGGTCTGCCAGGCAGTTTTCTTTCATCCTAACATGCTGCCCCTCCTCTACACCAACCTCCCAAATTAGGTCTTGAGTTCAAGTTTGAAGATAAACTATAAGTGAGAAGAGACAAGTGAATGGTTTGTCTTCTCCCTTAATGCCCCAGCATAAATAATTTTATCATGTAACCCAGTCTTCCAGCAAAGCAAAATCTGTAAGACATGCGATAAAGGTAAGAAATAACATTTATAAACCAAAATTCAAGGCATGGGAAGCCAAGCCTGAATGATAATGCTCCCAAATATGTAAATGAAAGAAAAAAAAAACAAACCCTTATCGTTCATTGTGGCAACACTGCTGGTTATCCAACCCAGTATCTATTCTTTCTTCTTTTTCCTTTTTTTTAACTTATTTCTACACCCAATGTGGGGCTTGATCTCCCAACTCATGGGTTCGAGCCCTGAGTTGGGCTCTGTGCTGACAGCTCCGAGCCTGGAGCCTACTTCAGATTCTGTGTCTCCTTCTCTCTCTGCTCTTCCCCCGCTCAAACTCTGTCTCTCCTTCAAAAATAAGTAAACATTAAAAAAAAATTTTTTAACTAAAATCTTGGGGTGCCTGGGTGGCTCAGTCAGTTGGGCATCTTGGTTTTGACTCAGGTTATCAGCTCATGGTTCTTGGCTTCGAGCCCTCTGTTGGGCTCTGCGCGGACAGTGCAGAACCTGCTTGGGATTCTCTCTCTCTCTCTCTCTCTCTCTCTCTCCCCCTCTCTCTGTTTCTCCTCCTGCTTGTGCTCTCTCTCAAAATAAATACTTTTAAAAAAAAGGATATTTAAAAACTAAAAATAAAAAAATCTTTAAAAAATGGGTGCCTATGTTATTTATTTGTATATCTTTATATCTCCATGTTATGGTCCTTTTTGTTTTTATACAGAATTAAATAGAAGCACAAAGTTAGTAACAGAATCTAATAATTCAGCTCTTAATAGACCTCTTCAAGACAACAGAAATTGCTCTAAAGATACAGAAATGAGCATCCGTACTTCCCAGGTCCTCATAAGACCACACAGAATAAATATTAACAGTGCTCAGGTTCAGAATACTAGAAGCCAAAGGTAAACTTACAACTTCTTCAAGCCTCAGTGTGGTATTGGTAAATTTTAAATTTTTTCAATTAAAAGAAATGTTTGAAATCTTTTAATTCTGGGGTGGCTCAGTTGGTTAAGCATCCAACTCTTGATGTCGGCTCAGGTCATGATCTCACAGTTTACGAGTTCAAGCCCCATGTCGACAATCACCTGCTTGGGATTCTCTTCCTATTCCTCTCTCGCTGCCCCTCCCCCGCCAAAACAAACTTTAAAAAAATAATTTTTTAATCCTGTTACTCTTCATTTTCTAAGAGCTACACAGTACAACCTCCTTTACCTGCTTTACAACAGAAATGGGAATAACTCAATACTCACCATTATGTTTCTATCAACAATATGATTAAATAGAAAAAAAAAGCTTTGCATATAAAAAAAAACTTATATCACATTTTACACTTTATTTTAAAAGACTGAATTCTGGCAATAGAGTCTAGTCTTCTCACTTGAAATAAAGATAACTGCTTTATGAATGGGATATTCTAACAATGGACCTATTGTCAACTGCCCAGAGTCAGCTCAGGGCCTGATAAAATAAAATTTAATGTAACCTATCCCGTAGCCCAAGAAGTAAACTGCTGTCTAATGTTTCCTCAGCTCCAAACAAAAAATGCAACGACAAAAAAAAAGTGCTGCCTTATTTCATCATATCGACAATACACCATTATTTCATGACACCAAGAAAGAAAAAAGCTGACAAACACTACCAACTGAAAGCCATCTCCATTTCAAAGATGTGGAGATGTAGGAAAAAAGTCTTAGAATCTATATAACATGGTGTAAACTCTGGCATTCTTTACTAACATGAAAACACTTGCCATCTTCATGTTATACCAATTTCCCTTCAAGGCTAAATGTGTATTGATTTACCTGCTTTACTATATACTTCAATTCAATCTGATTTGAATATTTGATTAAAGAATCTAGTATTATGCCAACACTACACTAGGTACAAATAAAGCACATCCTATTACAACAACATGACAACTTCTCTTCATACATTTGTGAAGGCAGTTCTCAAACTGTCTGGTTTTAGCACCCTTCACACTTTAAAAAAAAAAAAAAAAAAAAAAAAAAAAATCAATGACCCCAGGGGCGCCTGGGTGGCTCATTCGGCTGAGCGTCTAACTTCAGGTTATGATCTCACAGTCGGGAGTTCAAGCCCCACATTGGGCTCTCTGTTATCAGCACAGAGCCTGCTTCGGCTCCTGTCTCTCCCTTGCTCTGCACTTCCCCTGCTCATGCTCCCTCTCTCAAAAATAATTAAAACCATTAAAAAAAAAAAAAATCGATGACCCCAAAGAGCTTTTGTATGGATATTTACCATTTTGAAATTAAAAACATCAATTCATTTAAAACAATAAATTTTACACATTTTAACATATATCATTTTTATGAAAAATAATTTCCAAAACAAAAAAAAATTTAGCAAATTTCTTTACTATCTGGCTTAACAGAAGTGGGCTGGATTGTCCTATGTGCTTCTGCATTAAATCTGGTACATTTTGAATGTAGTTAGAAAAAAGACGAGTAGTTTAATAGCCTTTTCAGATCATACCGACATTTTCCACTGATACTACACCAAAACTTGACAAGTGGGTAGTTTCCTAAAGGCCAACTGCAATGTGGAATCTGGAACGGTACCAATGAACTTTTCATACTGTTAAAGTCCACTGGTCTACCTTGAATTTTCAGTGAATCTTTTTTACCCAAGCATGATTTTCTTTTTTTTTTTTTTTTTTCAACGTTTATTTATTTTTGGGACAGAGAGAGACAGAGCATGAACGGGGGAGGGGCAGAGAGAGAGGGAGACACAGAATCGGAAACAGGCTCCAGGCTCTGAGCCATCAGCCCAGAGCCTGACGCGGGGCTCGAACTCCCGGACCGCGAGATCGTGACCTGGCTGAAGTCGGACGCTTAACCGACTGCGCCACCCAGGCGCCCCCCAAGCATGATTTTCTATCATGCACTGGCCATGTGGAAAATAAGTTCACAAACTTATACGGATCTTCCTAATGTTGACACATTTCATTACACAATATCAAAAAATCACATTTGTTAATATCACCACTAATCTCATCAGAAATGTAAGTATTAAACAACTGTCAAGCATGTGGCTGATAACAAGTTACCCAAAATTCTAATTTTTGGTTTAAGGCTTATATTTTATCATTTTATCATATATCATTTTATATACTAGCAGTTTTCCTTGGAGTGATGGGCTCGCTTTTTTTGGAGAAAACGTCTGGATCAAGTATCTACTTTCAAGTACAAATGGCATTCCATAAAAAAACAGCTAGTTCGGTTGCCAACTCAAAATCACCTAAGTTGTTTTTTCTAGAAACCACCACCATACTTTCAATATGCAGGAAAGAGGTTTCTCATTTCATCACACAGAATATTAAAAGACACATAATTGAGGGTCAAAATTTACTAATGATCTTTACTCCTGATCAAGGACATGCTCAAGTGAACCTGCCTTTTTTTAACCACAGGCTTGTGGTGAAAGGCATGTTGATGATGACCACAGTTTGAGTAAGATCTGCTTCTCTCCAGCATGATTTCTGTACATAGGGTTCTGATTTTCCATACAGGTGACAAAGTTTAGTCTAAAATCAACCCAAGGACTTGGCAAAAACCTGTAGTGGATGTGTGTATTTTTTTTTAAAGTTTATTTTGAGAGAGAGATAGAGCAAGGGAGGGGCAGAGAGAGAGGGAAAGAGAGAATTCCAAGCAGGCTCCACACTGTCAGTGCAGAGCTTGACGTGGGGCTTGATCTCACTAACCTGAGATCATGACTTGAGCCAAAATCAAAAGTCTGACACTTAACCGACTCAGCCACCCAGGCATCCCACCTGTAGTATATTATGTATCAAAATTCACTTAACTGGTGTTTTCTGAGCACCTACTTCATACGCAAAGTTAAATGTATGCCAAAGGGACAAAAGCATGAGAAACTCTCATTGGCTCAGGACCCATCATTCCTCTAGGACCTCAGCATTCCCAGTCAATCTGTGTAGCCCAAGATTTTTTATCCATAAAAAGTGAGCCACAAGGATGCATGAGTGGCTCAGTCGGTTAAGCAGCCAACTTTGGCTCAGGTCACGATCTCGCAGTTCATGAGTTTGAGCCCCACGTTAGGCTCTGGAGCCTGCTGCAGATCCTGTGTCTCCCTCCTTCTCTGCCCCTCCCTGGCTCATGCTGTCTCTCAAAAATAAGCAAACACACACACACATACACAAATTAAAACCAAAAAAAGTGAGCCATAACGCCGCAAAGCAAGGATGCTACAAAAATTGACTGAAATATACCAGAAAGAGGGGCGCCTTGTGTGGCTCAGTCAGTTAAGCATCCAACTTCGGCTCAGGTCATGATCTCACAGTTCGTGAGTTCAAGCCCCACATGAAGCTCTACTTTGGACTCTGTCTCCCTCTCTCTCTACCCATCCCTGGCTCATGCTCAGTCTGTCTCTCTCTCAAATAAATGAACATTAAAACATGTATACATATATATATATATGCATATATACATGAGAAATAGCACATTATAGAACAAGTATCAAGGGTCAAGAAAGATACAGCTGAGGACAGAATGGGCCAGAAGTATAAAATTTAACTAGTCACTACTAAGGGACTTAAAAAAAAAATACAAAGGTGAATTTGGAAAATAAGGAACCACCAGAATAGTATTATCTCTTCACTAAAAATGGTTCACCAAGGTGAATGGACAAACTGTGATACACCCAGACAATGGAGCATTATTTGGCACTAAAAAGAAATGAGCTATTAGGCCATAAAATGACACAATGGAAACTTAAATCCGTATTACTAAGTGAAAGAAGCCAATCTGAAAAGCCTACCTCCTGTATGATTCTAACTATATGACATTTTAGAAAAGGCAAAATTATGAAAACAATAAAAAGATAACTGGCTGCCAGGTGTTAGGGGAGAGAGGAATGAATAGGTGGAACACAGAATTTTCAGGGCAGTGAAAATACTGTGTAGGATACCATAATGATGGATATAAATCATCACACATATGTCCAAGCACATAGCTATACAACGCTAAGATGAATTCTGATGTAAACTACAGACTTTGGGTGATAATGATGTGTCAATGCGAATTAATCAATTGAAACAAATGTACCACTCTGGCAGAGGATGTTGACAATGGGGGAGGCTGTTCATGAGTGGGGCCAGAGGGACACAGGAAATCTCTACCTTCTCAATTTTGCTATGAGCCTAAAACTACTCTAAAAAAGTAAGTCTTGATTGCTTCTTGTTTTCTTGTAAAGGCCCACCGGGTACACAAACTTAAGAAAGTGAGCAAAGGAAACAAATATAAAAGAACCAGTTCAACATCTGGCACAGAGTCATCAAAGCAGTAAGATGGCCCTAAAGCTCCACACTACTGATTCTTAGCACCTACATGACATCCAAGTGCTAGCATTATTTAAGGCCAAAGGTCTAAAAGCACACCACCGGGGTTACTAAACCAATAAACAGCTGATTATAAACACTTCTGACTTATTTACCACACAAAAGCCCAGGCGTCCCCATAAGTTGATACATAAATTCTGAACTGTCCTCTACAATCTCAAAGAATGTATAACTGTTTATTACTACTATGTTTATAACTAGCAAGATATTTTCCATTAATATTCAATTTCTACTTTCTTCCTCGCTATTTTCAAGGAAGCCCCTGAGAGAGATACTTTGGCTTAACTTTTTAGCCCAGAAACCAAATGGGTTTGGCCAAATTTTAGTATCTCACTATTACTTTTCCAGAGGTCACTTACCCAAGAGCCTCAACTATAAATATACTCTGTTCAAGAAAAGAAATGCATTTTATATACTTTCATGACTTTCATCATCTGTCAGTGTTATTGCTAGAGAGAAAGGAGAAAGTGGCAAATACATCAACCAAAATAAAACTATACCAGGGGCACCTAGGTGGCTCAGTCGGTTAAGCATCCAACTCTTGATTTCGGCTCAGGTCATGATCTCATGATGTATGAGTTCAGCCCCGTGTCGGGCTGGGTGCTGACAGTGCTTGGGATTCTCTCCCTCTCTCTCTGCCCCTCCCCTGCATATTCTCTCTTTCAAAGTAAGTAAACTTGAAAACTTTTTTTAACTACACCAAATACTGTCTAAGTAAAATGAGTTTTCTCATTTAAAGGAGGAAGTTTTGGGGCGCATGGGTGGCTCAGTCGGTTAAGCATGCAACTTTGGCTCAGGCCATGATCTCATGGTTCATGGGTTCGAGCCCCGCATTGGGCTCTGTGCTGACAGCTGAGAGGCTGCAGCCTGCTTCAGATTCTGTGTCTCCTCTCTCTGTTCCTCCCCTGCTCGTGCGCTGTCTCTCTCTTTCTCAAAAATGAAGAAAGAAAGAAAGAAAGAAAGAAAGAAAGAAAGAAAGAAAGAAAGAGAGGAAGGAAGGAAGGAAGGAATAAAGGAAGAAAGAAAAAGAAGGAGGGAGGGAGGGAAAGAAGCTTCAGGGCACCTGGGTGACTCAGTTGAGCATCTGACTTCAGCTCAGGTCATGATCTCACAGTTCGTGGGTTTGAGCCCCGCATCAGGCTCTGTGCTGACAGTGTAGAGCCTGCTTGGGGTTCTCTGTCTCTGTCTCTCTCTGCCCCTCTCCCACTTATACTCTCTCTCAATATACATAAACTTAAAAAAAAATAACAATAAAAAAATGAAATAAAGGGGTAAGCTTCAATTGTTCAGGAAATTCTGCAATAAAGAAAAAGTGAAATTCTAAACAATCTTCCCATAACTGAATTTCTGGTTAAAACTGACAACTACAATTATATCAAGATTTTCACTGAAACTACAAATAGAACTGCTAAAAAGAAAAAAAAAAAAAAGACATCAAAATGGTGAAAAATTCATTCCTTTTAGAATAAAATGTTTCTACAAGCCAAAATAATGATCTGCTGCTAGAATTAGTGGTTGATAAGAATATATTCTTCTCTCTTAAAAGTTAATTATATAACTGATTAATAACAAGAAGCTATGCAGAATGTCATGGCATTTTATCAGTACTCCACCCTAAACCCTCTTTCTGGTCTAAAACTCTATTATAGAATTCCTTGACATAGGAAGCTTTTAACTAATACCTTTTCAGTTCACTCTAAGTTTATCTTTATTTTCACATATAAAAGTTATTATAGATCTAAAAAGAGCCAAATGTATGCAGTTAAACTTGCCATGCAAATTGTTAAATAAACAAATCCACCAAATCTGTGTGCTCCCAGACCACATCCTCATATATTCACATCCCATTTCGTTTCCAAAAGCCTGTACCAATTTACACTTCATTCAAAATCAAATGTAACTTCTGAACAAAACCTAACAACTTAGATTAATGCACTAATACATTATAATCAAAAACAATGAGCAGGAGGATGGCGGTGATAGAGGAGGACCTCGTCCCACGAACACAACGAGGTAACTATCAAATCATCCTTAACACCCCAGAAACTGACCCGAAGACTGACGAACAAACTCCACAACTAAAGGGAGAGAAGACACCACACTGAAGAAGGAATTTGAATAAAAAATTAAGTTTTAAAAAGTCAAAAACAGTAACTCCTTCCAGGAGTAGAACCCCCCCTCCCCCTGGCGCTCCTTAAATGTCAGCTACACTTAGTGACTATCTTCCAAGGAATAGAATACTGAAGGAAAAATAGTAACTTTACAGTGGAAGAACCTTGGCAAGCACCACTAAGGCCCAGTGGACCAAGCTCAACATCACCTGCGAGGTCATGAGGCATGAGGACAGATGTATGCCCCTCACACCCCCCATGTGTGATGAGAAGGGCACTTCACCTCCGTGGTATTCCTTCCAAAACCCCAGAATAAGCTTGGCCAATTTTAAGTACCTTTACTATCACGAGGTCTAATGATGAGAGGAAAACAAATCAGATAAACTGAAATTAAGGAATACTCCAAAAACCACCTGACCAGTACTCCCAAACTGTCAATCTTACGTAAAACGAGAAATAAGTGAGCAACTGTCACAGACTAGAGAATACGAAGGAGACATGACCACTGTATGTAATGTATCCTGGATTGAAACCTGGAACGGAAAAGAACATCGGTGGAAAAACTGGTGAAATCTGAATAAAGCCTGAAGTTTAGTTTATAGTAATATACCAACCAATAATGGTTCCTAGTTTTGACACGTGCCATTGGAACACAAAGCAGCACAGGGGTAACTGGAACTGAGTGAACAGAAACTCTCTGTGGTATGTCTGCAACTTTTCTGTAAATCAAAAATTAAACGTTTATCTAAAAAAATGTAAAAGCTATCAAACATCAAGGCAAAAACAGCAGAAAATGAGAAAGGCTCATTACTTCCCAAGCTTTCTTTCATCTCAAGTTTTAAAAAATTAAGCGTCCAAAGTTTTTACACATGCTTAGCTGTCTGGGGACTCATAATTGGAATTACTGTAATATGGAGCAAAACTGATCCATTCCAGACACCCAGAGTTTAAATATCAATAAAAATGTTGGCAACTGGGGTGCTTGGCTGGCTCAGTCAGAAAAGCACGAGACTCTTGATCTTGGGGTCATGAGTTCAAGCCCCATGTTGGATACAGAGATTTTTTTTTTTTAAATGTTTATTTTTAGGACAGACAGACAGAGCAAGAGTGGGGGAGGGGCAGAGAGTAGGGGAGACACAATCCGAAGCAGGGTCCAGGCTCCCAGCTGTCAGCACAGAGCCCAACGCAGAGCTCGAACCCAGCAACCATGAGATCATGACCTGAGCCAAAGTTGGACATTTAACCGACTGAGCCACCTAGGAGCCCCTAGAGATTACTTTTAAAAAAATGTGAGCAACTAAATTTTCTGTGAAAGATATCTTCAAAATATCTAGAAAGCAATTAAAGAAATAACAATACAATATTTAAATGCTTAAGTACTGAACTGTGTCAGACTCTGATGGGATCCCATCCTGGCTCTGGGCATATCCTTTTACTCAAGCATATTCCCATTCCCCCAATTTACCTTTTAAAAACCAAAATATAGGGGCGCCTGGGAGGCTCAGTTGGTTAAGCGTCACGACCTCGCGGTTGGTGAGTTCAAGCCCTGCATGGGGCTCTGCATTGACAGTATGGAGCCTGCTTGGTTCGCTCTCTCCTCTCTCTGACCCTCCCTCATTCTCATTCTCTCTCTCTCAAAATAAACTTTGAAAAAAAACTTTTAAAAAAATGTAAAAGCCAAAATATAATTTAGGTAATTAAATACATAAATTTTGAAAGGAACAGCATGCTGTCATTCTATGCTGATCAAAGCTTCTGTAAATCAGGCACTATTACATGGCTTATAATATTTTTTTAAATTATTGACAGGTAACATACAATTCAGATACCTCAAAAATATAAAATGTAATGCCATCTAATCTACTATTGTAAAAACACAGAACATGCATATTAAAACTTAGTGTCATTTTTCATTCTTTAGGACTCCTGCATTCCTAAATGGGATTAGCGAGGGCATTAGGCTATACTGTTTTAATTCTATTTTTCACATAACAAATGTGACTACTAAGTAGCAAAACTGAATTAAAAGTCAGGAATGGAAAGTAGACTCCTAATTTCAACTCTGGCTTCTATTTCTGACATCAATAATAAAAACAAAGTTACCAGAGTTTACTCTCTAAATTCGAAGCAATACAGCCAAGAATTAGTATTTCTCAAACTATTACTTAAAGCCACAAAGGATACTGCCTAGAAATAATACAATTATTCATTTCAACTCAAAGAGCCCTTATATTCAGAAAGCAACCATTGCTTTGTAGTACTATTATCTGAATTCCAGGTTTTCTCCAAGTAGAAGAACATGCTAAAATCTATGTAAGTGTCATATCTACTGAAATTTAACTTTAATAAAATGTCATCAGAACGTCATAAGAGCTGACAAAACACTGTAGGAATGACTTTTGAGAAATAAAACAGCCAGAACTGACAGACTAAAATCCTTGTGTTTTATCCAATGCATTCAAATAATAAGCCCAAATTTAAAAACATCCCAATCATACCCTAATTTGTAATTCTAGAAACAACTGAATTACTAACTCTGCTTTCCCATTAAGCAAATAGAAAGAGAGGCATCTGTGTCAATTACGATAATCCAGTTCAAAGGCTTGTGCAGATAGACCCAGTCACCCCCCCAAAAATGGACAATAAGCACAAGTAGACAAGGTATGTATTTCATTAGCCATTCTTTGAATCACAAGATGCAAAGGAGCTAGAACTAAGTCCTGAGAATAAGCTCCCACAGGGGTAGGGGACTATTCCCATTTACCTTGCCTGGAGAGCACAGGAGGATGTGGGTGATAAAGACCTCCAGACTTCCTACCTTGAGGACTTACTAAAAGAAAATAGAGTCAGCACTTTCTGAATCTCAGAAACACTGACCAGTTTGTATAAAGCCAGCTCAGAAACACCAAATTCTTCAGAGGCAAGGAGAGACCATGCCCTTTGGAGTATAAGAGCACAAAATTCAGGTGTTAAGTTCCATTGTGTCTGACTTCACTGAGCAGGGTTAAGGCAAATCTAAGGCATAGCCTATTTTATGTTCAGAGGATACATAGCAAAGTTGTAAACTACTATGTATTTTTAGCATAAGTTCTAGTTTGATAAATAACTGCCAAACTGCACAAAGTGAACTAGGCCAAGTATACTCTAATTTCCAAACTCCTAGAAAAAAAAAGGACCTGGCTTCACTACTACTTTCACTTAAGCTTGAATGTAAGATACGTAAAGGGTCTGGAAATACCTTCTCTTCAAAGGTTTCTTTGTGTGATTTCCTGCCGGTGTATTTAACTTTATTTGATTTCTAGAAATCAGTTCAAACTATAAGCTAGGAACACCACCAGAAAAAGAAAACACATATAAATTAAAATATATCAAATGAAATTAGTCTTGATGAGCCACTAATAGTCTTCCTGACATATCATAGTTTACAGGTTATAAAACTCTTAGCTAAATCTCAAAGGAAAAGCCACATTAATCACTAAAAGAAAGAACATGGTACCTAACTATTCTAACTAAAGAGCCTACAGAAAGACAGAAGCAAATAAGTGTTCCCAACTACATAAGTGATGCAATACAGGTATACTCAAATATATGTCATTTGATAATCTAAGACCACATTCAAGACCTGCCTTTCTTAACTGCCAGGAGAAATGGGCAGCAATCCAGACAATCAGACTAAAGAACACACTCAAAGGTCTATTTCCTCTCTTTCTTCCACCCATAAAACAAATCTGACTTAAAAGTATTTTGTTTTTGCTTCTAATCTCTAAGGATACAAACAGGGAGGCAAAAAATAGTTGTTTTCCCTTTATTCATTACGAAGATGGTGGCTGTAGTTGGTAAAATTAACAGATTTAATCACGTCAAATTGTCTTGCCAAAATCAGTGATTTGTTATCAAACATGTGTTATGTTCTATACATTTTAATATACTTTGAATATGCAAATGTGAATATAATGTGTAATAAAGCCCCCCAATCTCCAAGATCTACATCATGGGATGGTTTCATTGTAGAAGCCTTAGTTTAAATTAGTGATCTGACCAAGTACCAATTCACAGCTGTGGGACCATATATAAAGGCCATATAAAACTGACCATTTGTTAATGAAAAAAAGTAAACCGTTTCTTTACTTTGGAGTGAAACAAAAAGGGTTATGTAGTTTCAGGCTTTGTTGCCAGGGAGACTTACTAACTTATATACAGGTTTAGATAAATAGCAAAAGGGTACTAAACATTCAGTAGTCTGTAAGACCATAAAACAATATAACCACCTACATTACACCCAGTGATCTCTTAACGAACACAATTCTACCTGAATCATCTTTCCACCGGTAACCACAATGGAAAATGTTTCCCCAAATACGTGTTATTTTTTAAAATTAATCAACCTTCCTGAAACCATGTAATATAACATCAACCGACTTAAAAGCAATATCCGGATAACCAGTTACACTGGCACCATTTGGACAAAACAACTAAATTTATTTTCACTAAGCAGAGTAGTAACCCAATTGCTTCTGAGGTAACACGAACCAGGCACACTCTGTATCTTATTTTCTATTTATATTACCTCAACTAAGATTTTACAATCCAAGAAACCTTGAAAAGTGTACGTGATAAAAACACGATACATGGGAAAAGAAACGTTTTGCCCAAAGCTAAAGAGAAAATGCATAGCTTACAACATTAATAACAATTTCCCATGTAGAGAATATCTCTTACTTTTTATCCATAATGCCTCGCTAAAAGTGGTTTACAAGTTAGAAACGAAGCAGTTGAATGGAAGACGTAAGATTCCATTCCCAGTCAATTAAGCAATATTCTAAATCCCTAACTATGGTTCCTCCAAGTGCTACAGCCCAGGTACCTGCTGTGGGCCCGGGGACGGACTCACCAGCCATGTCTGTCTTCCAGGGGATGACAAAGTCCAGCCAAGCCTCTCCCCTTCATACGGGTTTCCTACTCCTCCCCGACTTCTCCGCAGGACCAGGTCAAAAGATCAGTAGCACCTGTTTAAACCTCCTACCTCAAGCCCTGGATGCCTAAAAAGCGGAGGAAAGCAAAAGGGATCCTTCATCCGCATAGAGCTGCCCTGTGGGGCTTTCCACCACCTGGCTCCAGAGGTGCCAGCCACGGCAGCCAGCGCGAGCACCAGCCTGCAAACAACCAGACACCCTGCGCAAGCATCTGGTGAGGTGCAGAGAAGAAGCTACAAGAGTACTTGCCCAGAAAGCGTAACATTCTCCTAAAACGGGATACCCCACCCCACCGGAGAATCACTAACGTAACAACAGTCTCTCAAAAGTACACGCTGACTTTTCTGTGTTTTCAAAAGGTTTCCACGGTGCACTTCAATTACATTTTGGCAATCCGAAAATAATTCTCTAACATACATACATGCTCAGAGCACCATCCTGGCGTCTGACAACTGAACTAAAGGTCTACGCGCTGAATAAATCGTCATTGACTCCCACCTGAAAGAAGTATAAACCAGGAGGTGGTCTTTTTTCTTGTTAGGCAAGTTAAAGTTCAAAGTGCGAGGAATATGTTAATTGTGTAAGCAACACGCATAAACACCTATAAATTCAAATGCTTGTAATTTATCAGAAAGAGTGTGATGACAACCATTACAAACCAACGTCAAATTTTCTCATAGCAATGTCCATCTACCTATCAAATAACTTATACGGAACATCAAAAACTTAAAACACAAAAACCTATTTTGTTAAAAAAACTAACTTAAAAAAAATTCCAGGAAAACATATTAAGTAAGGGATACCCTAACTCTTAGAATCTGTTTTCAGTTCTGCCACGGAGTTGCCAATGGTTTCTGAATTTAGTCCATATGAAAACTGAAGATACTATTCAGACCTCAACAGAGTCCTACATAAATATTTGTAAGCTGCTATAAATGTAATTGGAAGTGCTAAGCAAAACTAGTGTATAAAAAAAAATCTTATCAATACTTTACAAAAAGAAAAGGGTACCATCAACAAAAAGTGTGCTTATCTTTTCAGAAAAGCAAAGAGTCTTACTAGCAAATGCAAAAATAAGTTATTTGTGACCGTAATTCCTGAAGTACCATGTCAAAGGGCCACAAAATTTTCCCAATGAAAATTTAATTCACTAATTTTGAATGGAGGAGAGGGAAAAACAGTTACTAAACTAGCCTTGACAGAGTTAGGTAAGAAATCAGTGCTTTCCAACGGAATACTACATGGCAATGAGAAAGAATGAAATATGGCCTTTTGTAGCAACGCGGATGGAACTGGAGAGTGTGATGCTAAGTGAAATAAGCCATACAGAGAAAGACAGATACCATATGGTTTCACTCTTATGTGGATCCTAAGAAACTTAACAGAAACCCATGGGGGAAGGGAAGGAAAAAAAAAAAAAAAGAGGTTAGAGTGGGAGAGAGTCAAAACATAAGAGACTGTTAAAAACTGAGAACAAACTGAGGGTTGATGGGGGGTGGGAGGGAGGGGAGGGTGGGTGATGGGTATTGAGGAGGGCATGTTTTGGGATGAGCACTGGGTGTTGTATGGAAACCAATTTGACAATAAATTTCATATATAAAAAAAAGAAATCAGTGCTTTCAAAGCATGCTATTTAATGGGAGTCCTTTAAAATACATGTCTCAAAAAAATAAGTAAATAAAAAATAAATAAATAAATAAAAATAAAATACATGTTTCATGTCACAATCTTAATGTATGTGAAATACAATCAGTCAAAATTAAATGCAGGCTATCTGTTAAAAAGTTAAGCACCTATACCTACCCCATGATTCAGCTATTCCATTCCTATATGTTTACCCAAAAGAAAAGAAAACATCCATAGCAGCTTTGTTTGTAATAGCTCCAAACTGGAAATAACCCAAACGCCCATAAAGAGGAAAATGTGTAAGTAAACAAATTGTGGTATAGCTTTACAATGACATACTACTCAGCAATAAAAAGAACATGGTAAATCTTAAAATATGATGAAAGAATTCATATAGAAGTACATACTCTAGGGGCGCTTAAGTGGCTCAGTTGGTTAAGAATCCAACTCTTGATTTCAGCTCAGGTCATGACCTCACTATTCAGGAGATCAAGCCCTGCATCAGGCTCTGTGCTAAGAGCACTGAACTTGGTTGGGATTCTCTCTCTCCCTCTTTATCTGCCCCTCCCCTGCTTTTTCTCTCACACAAAATAAATAAACTTAAAAAAAAAAAAATAAAGAGGGTTTCTTATGGGAACACATAATTGGGTCACTTAAAAAAAAAGTACTCTATAATTACCTTTATATAACATTCTAGAAAATGCAAAATAATCTATAGTGACAGAAACCAAATCAATGGTTGATTGTGATGATAGGCTTCATGGGTGATATTTCTGTCAAAACTTATCTCATTGATCATTTTTAAATATATACAGTTATTTTATATTATACCTCAATGAAAAGCAGAAGGAAACAAATTCAAGATATCCCAACTAATTCTGTAGCTCTTGCCAGTCAGATCTAATCATGAATGTATATATTTAATATACCAACTCACAGTAGGCACTTTGGCAAGTACAAAAGTGTCCCTAATTTAAGGATCGCCATTGTCACTCACTCACACAGACACACAGACATACCCACCCACCCACACACACACCATATAAAACAAAGAGATCAGAATTCATTTGTCATCACTAGGACAGGTTGATTGCTTCACTGCTGAAATCACACCAACTAAAACACAACAGAACAAAATGAGAGCAGAGTGAGTGTGGGGCCCCAAGATTTTTAATTAAATATTTTAATTCAAATGGTTACCTTCTTTGATCTAGAAGAAAACAGAAATAATCCACAAGTACAAGAAAAGCCTATGTACAAGATGTTAATTTCAATCTTATCACAGACAAAATGCCAAAGAATTAAATCAGTGGCATGGGCACGGAATGGCATATTACATGATCTATTCATTATGTTTGATATTTTTAATTGGGCGGAAGGGAGAAGCTGCAAAAACTATTAAGCAAAAACAGAGCACATACATACAAGATGATCAACAGGTTGAAAATAATATATGGGGGAGAGGGGGAGACTGATAAGAAAAAACACCATCATGTTAATATTTGAGGACAATGGTTCTTAAGCTGTGGTCCCTATTGTGGACCAACAGCATCAAGATCATCTGGGAACCTGTTAGAAATGCAAGTTCTAGAACCACTGAATCAGACAACTCCAGGGCTAGTACCCCAGCACCTATTTCAACAAACCCTCCAGGTAATTAAGATCACACTAAAGTTTGAGAACCACTGTATAAAGGATAGGATTATGAGTGACTGTTTTCTTCCCCCTTTTGTAACCTATACTTTCCTCAATTGTCTTACTACTTGCATGATCCAGTTAAGTTTTTGCATTAAAGTAGTTTACTAAAACGTACACTGTGGGTCTATAGTTAAGAAGCTATTATACCATAAGCACTTTTGCAGGTCTGAATTCCAAGCCTAAAAAATCCAATGATTCTTGGGGCGCCTGGCTGGCTCAGTCAGTGGAGCATACGACTCCTGATCTTGGGGGTTGTGAGTTTGAGTCCCATGCTGGGTGTCGAGATTACTTTAAAATAAAATCTTTAAAAAAAAATCCAATGATTCTTAGAACCATCAAATCTGTTAAGAGTGAACAAGATACTAAATATTACATATGTCTGTATATATACGTATACACGTGTATACACACACACACAATACAGGTCAAGGTACTAGGGAAATTGCACAACACTAGGAAAACAACAAATCCAGGTGTTTCTAACACATGCATACAAACAGGGTTAAGGGACTTTTATGGGTCACATCTGCAAAAGATTTTTCTCCCCTAAAAGCTGAATTTTCAGGCTTGTGTGTAATTTACTAGAACTGCACTGCAGGACTCTGATGTTCTGAAGCTGTGAATGCTTACTCATGTAGGTTCCTGCTTAACAAAAATAAGTACCAGTATGTTATATTTGTCACCAAAATCTAGGCAGAGAAGACAAATTCAGAACACTGGGAGTTGCCAAACCTTTAATTTCTAGCTTGAAGACCATAAAGCTGTTCCACCTTCCACCTCAACATCTCACAAAAACAGAGTCCACAGGAAATAAAAGCAAAACACAGGTTCTCTCAACTGACACTGGAGCTAGTTAGAAGATTACAGAATCGTCTATACTCTGAGCACAAATTAAAGAGTAACAAAGACTACTAATTTAGGGATAGAATAATTACTGATTGACAACAAAATACCAAAGCTGATGTCAAAGGGTTAAGCATTTGAATGTTTTTCTTTCCATTTTCTTTTAACATCTACCTTTTAAATAATGGGAATATAGCACCCCATACATCCCATTGCATAAAATTCACTTTTTAATCTTTCTTCCCCTTGAAGTCAATTCTGAAAGTAAATACAAGTTATTCAAAAAGCTGATACATACAATGCTGACCCACTATAAACAGCTCTACTTTGGTTTTTTTTTTTTTTAATTGTTTAACTGGTTACATAAGCATCATGACCACCCACACTGAATTTTTCACTACTAACCCCCTAGCACCTAGCACCAAACCTGGCATGAAGTGGGTGCTCAAACATTTTAGGGGGATGAACTTGTTACTGAAAGCTTCTGAAACCCTAAAGCAGACACCCTGGATTCTGTAAGGTTTCACTAAATGCTGCTAATGAATTTAGTAAGAGTCACTGCCCCTTTCTATCACTCTTCAAGCTTTTGTAGGGAAAACTTACATTTGTACCATACTTTTGAATCCCTGCATGAGTCATTTAAGTACATTTAAAGTGGCGGCATATCCTATTTTAAGTTACCACAACTCCCTCTGAAAAAGGAAATCTTTGAAAACTTAGTATTATAAAGTAAATTCCAAAATCTCACACCAATAACAAATACAGTGCATGCCAAGTCCCCATTATTCTCAGATTCACTTTTCTGATTTAACCCTGAACGCTTATTTCTTGTACTCTGAGAGGTCAGGTTTTCCTCTTTTTCACCCCTTGAAAATACACTTAATCCTGTAACACCACTCACAAGACGTCCCCAGCCCCTACTTCTTTTGTATATAAACACTCTGGTCACACACTCCATCAGCTGTTTGGTAGCTCCACCCCTCCTCCTTTTCCGGGTAGTAACAGAGCAGCCAATGAGCTGTGAGGAGCTGTGCCTGAGGCCTTTTCCCTGCATACGCTTTTCCAAAACAAGCAGCTCCAGCCTTCAGCAGGGGCCACTGGTTCACAGATAAAAGGATCACCAGGCTGTGCAACAGGGTGAGACGAGTAACCCCCACCAACAAGGAAACCCGTGTAATCTGAGCTGTTTGTTCCTCCACCAGGGAGAACTTAAACCGATATTCCTTTAGGGCAAATCACGCTTTAAGGTCACCAGAGTCCCAGTTCTCAGACAATCTAAATAATCAGCCCGGGTTTGGGTTTGAGATGGAAACCTTAACGCTTGCCAGGCTGGGAACAGCACGGTATCACCAATCTACCTGACTTTGCAAACAAATGGCCACACTATTCACGACCATACCACAGGATCTGGGCTGACTGTAAGTTTTTTGATTGGGACAAATTCCTACAGGACCCAGAAGTCAGTACATCAGTTTCTAGGCTCCTGGAGAGGTTTGCACAACCCTCAGCAAAAGGATCAGAACAGAAACAATGAATGAGTCAGAGTTTCAGAACATAATCGCCCAGCAGATTATTAAGTGCATCGGTGCAAAACACTCACTCCCTGCATAACTTGAGAGTCAGCTCTCCTCCTACCAACCCGTCACAAAAGAAACTGCACTGACTCCAAACAACAACCAGAGACAGTGTCTCGGAAAGAACCCAGCTAGGTGGTGGAAAGCAGTGGCCAATTAGTTACACATCCCCTTCTCTCCCTACCCCCACACCACTACTTTCCTACTATTATAGGTTCCCTGCCAAGCTGTAAATCGTGGTGGCATAATTACACTCAGGAGACATCCAAAAATGGGCTGAAACAGGAGATTGCAATGAAACCAGCTATTGGCCTCCATACCAAAGAAATCATCAAGGGGCACTGAGGGGCAAAAAGCAAGTACATTCCTTCAGACCTTCTCTACTTCCTCTCCACCATCTTTCATTTTCAACCCCGGCCCTTTCACACAACTGTACTAATTTTAATAGTGGGTTGGGAAATTTTTCCTTAAATTTTTGCTAAATATACCTTGCTCAAAAATTATGGGCTCCATTTGGGCCTACTAATGTGAATTCAACAGAGAAAAGAGGCCACAAAATCTCTCACCCCCACCACACACATGCACACACAAAAGGAAATACAAAAATTTTAACTTCCAAACTACGTTAGACCAGAAAATAACAAACATGAAACAAAGATAACCTCTGGCTTTTACGTCCCGAGACTGTTGTCCTCCTATCTCAGAGATCTATGATTTTAAAGCGCCTCTGCTTTCTTTTGTCAGAAAGGAGGAAGGTGGGGAAAGAACAGAAGGCCAATGCATCTTTGCCTTTCTTCATCTTCTACTAAAAATAAGCTATGAAATAAGCCACTTAGGGGAAGAAAAAAGAGAAAGACACCCTGCTGTTCTTTGTCTGTTTTCCTCTCCCTCTCCACCCCCCACACCCCGACTCCTAAATGCGGTAATCATTCTAGATGCCACAACTACTAAATGAACAAAAGGCACTGTATGGAAAAGGCATCAGGTCAAGTTAGGCCTCACCCTTTATCCTCAATCTTCTAAAAATGTATATATATAATTTGAGACACTGACATTGATCAAAAACAGCTGGAATTCTCTCTCCACCTCCATCCCAATTAAACATTAGGTAGAAATTTGCATTAGGTGTGACAGTAACTCTCAATTCAGGATAAAAATAACTCAGATGCTGCCACCATGTCATTTCCTAGTTTCTAAACAAAAATAAAACCCGAAACTGCTTTGTGTAAATTGAACACACAGCCATAGTTACAAGTTTTCCTGCAACATTATGAAAAGCCAACATTACTGGTATCATTCACACGTTTACAAAACTTAATCACAGCCACAAACAGCTCAGGAAGAGTCAATTTCACTTGTGCCTAGACATGTATTTGGAACATATATTTTACTATTTGCCCCTCTCTGTAATCCCCCTTCCCACCACCCCAAAATTCTGAACTTCAAATACTAAAACTTAGTAGTTTTATCTACTGTTCTTAATTTCTGGCTAAGTTTTCCCGAGTGAGGAGAAAACACCCTATTCTTGAAAAGATTATGAAAAAAAAAAAAAATCTCTTGCCCAGGCAACTTCTCTCCCATCCCCCACTTCTAAACCAAATACAAAAACTACTTCTTAAAAGACTTCTGAGAATTCCATAACTCAGTATTTGACAATAATCATCAATCTCTAAAAAGAGGAAAAATGTTCGATCAAAAACAGTAACAAATAAAAGGAAGAAAGAAGGAATTCACCTGAAGAATCTAGCCAAACAACTTGAGTTATATAAACAAAACCCTGCAACAGGGGGAAATGGTGGGGGGATGGGGGTGAGGGAGAAAGAGAAGCAGGAGACAGGACTTTTTAACTGCGTTTCACACACCACCACTCCCCATCCCCGGTTCCCCTTCTCCCCAGGGATTAGGTGCTCAGAACACTGGGCTCCTTTCCTCTCTCTCCCCCCCAACCCTCTAAATTACCCCTCAAAAATTGTCTCCATTTGTCACAGGAACCTTCGCGAATTTCTCTAGCTGGTCACCAAATAATCAGTCTGGACTCCAACCAAAACCTCTGCCTGAAGGGCCCTTATCAGTTATAGCTTTCCCACTGCTCCCTCCAGAGTACATAAAGTTGGGGGGTGGGGTGGAATAAAAGGTGTCACTTGGTAAAATCAGGGCAGTCATTCCCCCAAGAACCTTACCCTCATAGACAGAGTTTGCTTAAGTGGCTACTACAGGGGCTATTTTGTCAAGGAGATTCTCTTTCTCTCCCTCCTCCAGCTGTCATATCCACAATATGGAGGGTGGCTTATGGAGGGCCTGGGGGTCCTCACTGCATACAACTATGGGTGGGACAGGCTTTGTCAGTGAAAAGAAAAACCGTGGGGTTCTTCTAGGGACCCGAGAGCTTAACAGGGGTCTCTGATTTAAAACACTCAGAGCTCTTTATTACAAGAGGGGGCACTGAGCAGACTACTCTTCCTAATATAGAAAGGAATTAGGGATAAAGGAGGTCACTTGAGTTACCCCAGTTCAAGAAGCACAGTGAGTGGAGGGAATGGAGGCATCTCAAGAAAGGAAGAAAGGCTTCACTCTCGGGAATTTCTATCACGAGTCCCTAAATCCAGAGCGAGCACACAGGAGAGACCCTGAGGTGGACATGGTGATAAAGAGAGGTAGCTGGTCCTGCAAAAAAAACAAAAAAACAAAAAAAACAAAACAAAAAAAACCAACACGTCGTCTTGGGAATCCAAACGTCGTGGAGGAGAGTCACGGGCAAAGGGGGTGCAGAACAGCGAGAAACAACGCACGTTTCGGGGTGCTGCAGATAAAGGGGGAGCTGGAAAGGCTCTCGGCTCCTGGGAGGTGCCAAGGAGCCGCCGTAGGCACTGGGGGGAGGGAGGAGAGGAAGGGAGCCTCGAACAGTGGCCTGGAGTGCCCCAGGGCCCCTGCTTGGGTTTCAGGGGTGCCCTGGGCTTCCTCACACAGCCCCCCCCTCGACAGCCCGAATCCCCCCTCCACGAAGGATACAGCTTGACCACGTCCGTGTCCATCCGCCTCTTGCCCGGACTGGGGGATGACATGGTGTCGCCGCTGCCTCCCCGTCGCCTGCGCCGCCTCTCCTTTCCTCGGCCCGTCTATCACGGGCCCCGGGCCCCGGCTCTGAGGAGCCTGCGGCCGCGCCGGCTCCTCGGTGGAGGTGGCAACACCCCCGCGATCCTGTCCGGTCCCGTCAGCCGCCGCCGCCGCCCCCCGCACGGGGGAACACCGGGCACTGTCCGGCCGAGTGGGGGTGGGGACCCCGCGGCGCCCAGCTCGGGCTGCCCCTCTCCGGCTGTGGGTTCCGCCGCGGCCCGGCCCCGGCGCTACTCTGCGCCGCGCGTCGCTCCCTCCTGCCTGCTCTAGCTCGCTCTCCTGCTCGCCCGCTCACCCTCTCGCCGGCTCCCTAGCAGCCTCCACGACAAGCGGACGACTCCTGCTCAGTCGGCCTCTCTACCCCAGCCTCGCTCTGGGCGCCGTGACGTCACCTCTGTGACGTCATCTGCGGGGCGGGTCCGGCTGGCGAAAGGGGTGGGGCGCCGCCGCCGCGGCGTGGACTTTCCCGGGGGGTTCTGGGAGATGTAGTTCCTCTTTCTCCTGCCCTCACAGCCCTGTGCCCCCTCCCCCAAGTCCCCCGCACGCTTAATCGCTCAACTGCCAGTGACGTTATCATCATCACAAACGATAATAGTAAATAATGGCAATATTATTACATTTGTGTGTTTTAGTGTAATAAACTTCCTTCTCACATACACTGTTAAAAGGCTGTTTATTTGATTTGAGGTGGCAATTCCTTGGATAGGCACCAAAATCGGAAATTCCTACACCAGCAGGTTCTCTGCCCTCTGCTCCCTTCTTGGATGGAGAGAATCTGTCTGCAGCGATTGTAGACGACAGCAAGGTTTCCTCAGAGCTTGCAAACCAGGGTTCGTTACCTTCCACATGGAAAGGGCCACTACTTCAAGGATTAGAATGGAGGCAGCAGGCTGCCAAGACCAGAAATAATTTGGTATGAGCATCCTTACCCCCACGGAGTATGAGGTAATTTCACAGAGGGAAAGACTGATAGAAGCTGAAACACCCCCAATGTGCTGTAGTTCAAAGGACAGCGATTGTTCTGCCCTCCGAACTGCTATACTAACCCTGTATACTCTGTGATTCGTCCAATAAATATTTATGGAGCACCTACTATGGTGTGAATCACCCTGCCGGACATGAGGGTATCACGGTGAACTAAGAAAGACGTTAAATTTACGCAGCCCTCCCGATATGGTCGGCGGGTGTAGTATGTCAGCATCACCCGGGAACTTGTTAGAAATTCAGGCTAAAAGCTTCACCTCAGACCTACTGCATTAGAATTTGCAGCTTAACAAGGTCCCCAGGTGATTCCTGTGTGCGGGGAAGTTTGAGAGTCACTGCTCTACAAAGCACCCTACAAAGAAGCCGTATGGAACCCAGGAGTCGACCAGGCAAAGGGAGCAGGAGTGATCTAGGCATCTCCTATGTTTATATCACATTTTTGCTGCCATCTACTGTATTTTCAAAAATTTGTATCTATTCCCTTGTTCCTATGAATACGCTTGTACTGTGTCAGACCCCGTGCTGTGAGTTGGGTCTCCTTACATTAACCTCACACACACACACACGCGCGCACACACACATGCACACACACCTGGGGCAGCAGCAATCAGCTAAAATTGAACATTCTTTACTCCCATCATTCCATTCCTCCAAAGGACTAGTTGTTTGTGTGCATGTGCTAAATGTACATAACATAAAATTCGCCATTTGAACTACTTTGAAGCGCACAATTCAGTGTATTAAATACATTCACAATGTTGAGCAACCGTCACTACTCTCCTTTTCCAGAACTTTTTCATCATCTCAAGCAGAAACTCCATACCCATTTAACAACAAATCCTCATTCATTCTCCACTCCCCCCCCCCCCAGCCCCTGCTAACCTCTACTCCACTTTCTGAAAAAGTCAGGCTATTTTAACTGCTTCCGAAAGGGATACGTTGGTCTTTCTGACTGCACATAGCAATTCTGTCAGAGGGAGGACCTGTCTGAAGGAGATTTCTAACCCCCTTCAGGTGACCACTTTGGTTTCGTTGTCGTTGGTCTTTTTTAAATGTTTATTTTGTATTTATTTTTGAGAGAGGGAGAGACTGTGTGCACGCCGTGGGGAGGAGGGGCAAGGGCGGGGGGGGGGGGGGGGGGGATGGAGGATCCTAAGCGAGCTCTGTGCTGCCTGAGCCACCCAGGAGCCCCATGTGACCACTTTGTTAAAGGGAGGGAAGGATGGGGCAGAAATTATTCCTGACTGTCTCCTCCAGGCTCTCCAGGCTCCTGCGGCTACCACTTCCTCTCCTAGCACTGCTCCTCACTCTCGAGACTTCACCTGAGTAACCCCCACTCATGTGCTAAGGCAGCTGTTCTCAACCTTTGGTGCACTTCAGAATCACCTGGGGAGCTCGTTAAGCTCACAAATGTCCGGGCCCCACCACCAGGGACTCTGATTCAGAAGGTCCAGGGTGAGGCTTGGATGTCCATATCTTTAACAAGCTCCCCAGATGATTCTGATGCAGGCCAAAGTTTAAGAACCGCTGCTTGAAAATTCCAACAGGCACCAACACTTTCAAAACACCTGCCCAGACCCCTCTAGGTGGGTCCTGTGCTTTCATAATATCCTATGCAAATGAGGATGTTTCCTCCCCATGGGAGAGCAAGGCTCCGAGCCAGGCTCAGAGGACCCGAAGTGTTTCCAGAACAGAAAGAACAGGTCAAGGATGGGACTCTTGAGAAAGAAGCACACGGGGTGGATCTAGAAATCATCCCTGGTGGGCTTTCATTTTTACAGATGCCATACACTGCTGTGATCTAAGCAGGAAACAAAAATCATCAGAGACGTGTTTAGAGAAATTTGTTCTGGACAACACTGGAGAAGGTGGGGCTGCTCTACCTAGAAATGCAATGGAAATTTAGCCCTCTGAGCACTCCCTGAAAAGCAATCACTTGGAGGAGAATTATTGTCTAGCAAGTGTCTTAGCTCTGGGTTACTCAGGACAGACCTGCCCATCCCTAGCCCTTAATTATGACTCAGTTAATTGCAGATATCCTCCCAGATCCTCAGTGTTCTCATCTGTAAAATGTGGCTCATAATACCCTACCCACTTGAGTAGGTTGATGGAGTAAATGGAGAAGATGAATGTGAAAGCCCCTTGTAAACTATAAATTGCTCTTCATAGAGGTAATGTGAAGTGTTGATTATAAGATGTAATATATTATTTGTGGTGCTATTATTATATTATTAATTTCAACCCCCCTCCATTTGCCCCACTCCTTATGCACTGTATATCATTTTTTTTTTTAATTTTTTTTTTTCAACGTTTATTTATTTTTGGGACAGAGAGAGACAGAGCATGAACGGGGGAGGGGCAGAGAGAGAGGGAGACACAGAATCGGAAACAGGCTCCAGGCCCTGAGCCATCAGCCCAGAGCCCGACGCGGGGCTCGAACTCACGGACCGCGAGATCGTGACCTGGCTGAAGTCGGACGCTCAACCGACTGCGCCACCCAGGCGCCCCGCACTGTATATCATTTAAGGAGAAAGGCATTCACTTTTTTTTTCTTTTGGGGTCTGTTCGTTTGTTTTTTCTTGAAGATGTCATAGTGCCAATTCCTTCACCTTTGTGGTGAAGGTATGGTCACAATTTTAGGACACACCTTTTCTCTCTGGGTGTTTTGCCATTTGCTCCTTCATAAATCCATTTCCTCCATTCTGACTTCCTCCCCTCTCCCCCGCTGCAACCCTCCTGTCATCTTTCCAGAGCTTCAAAAGACTCTGGAATCTGCCCTTGACCAGGTGGGTTCGAAAGGTAGCTCCTGAGTCGTGCCAAATGACAGCCTTTGTTTGACTTATTTTTGGCTTACAAAACCTGGAGCTCCTCTCGAGCAAAGTGTTTGTGCTCGCCTTTTTACCCAATGTTTTAGCCATTCAGAATGTCAATAATTTACTCTAAGACAACGCTGGGGCCCGGGAGTATCTGTTTATGTATGTGCACACACATGGCAGTGTGCTGGAATGAACCGTGTTTTTCCTTATCAGGTATAACCAGGGTGCCACGAGGGAACAGCTGTCCAGCCTGCCTGACTCACCAGTGTTGCAATCTGGGAAGTGTTTTTGGGGCCTGTTTATCTCTCCCCAGGGCAGGACCAAGCTTGACCAATGGAGCCTTCGATCTCAGGAGCAGCTTCTCGAAGGCAAGCAAACAAGTTTGGAGAGAATATGCTGCTTTGAGCCAGACACTAAGAGGGAGCAAGAGGAAAGCTATCATTTGATGGACTGAGTAGAAGACCACAGCCCCAAAGCTGCTCTATCTCCAAAGGTACCTGTTAACACAAGAGCTCTAAAACCAAAGTAAGTTCATCACTGTCCCCACGAGATGTGAAAATCCCTCCAATAAGGCCTCCTGATTCCAGTTGACCATTTCTGTTGGGAAATAGGTTTGTTTGGAGCTGGCACTCTTAGCATCTGAGATCACAGGTCCGGAACCCTCTAGAAGGCAATAATATCAACAGTTTCCTTGCTGCTGTGGAAAGGAAAGCTTAAAAATCATTTCAAGGGGCGCCTGGCTGGCTCGGTCGCTTGATCTCAGGGTCATGAGTTTGAGCCCCATGCTGGGTGTAGAAATTACTTAAAAATAAAGAAAGAAACTTAATCAATCATTTCAAGCCATCTCCATGTAACCCTGTTACAATTTGTCCCCACAGAAGCAGTCAGGGGTTGCTCAGGAACATGCAGGCCAGACGGCAGCGAGGACAGAAAGATTTCATCTGCGCTATCATTGCCACGGGTTGTTTTGTTCACTACCTGTGGCAACAGGCTCCTTGGACGAACACCAATCCCCCCAAAGCAGCATGATTCAGAGTGAGCATGGAACTTCGAGACAGATAACCCCTTCCAGTCCCAGGCGCACACACACACCCTAATGCCGAGGCTCAAGGAGGGAGCAAGATTGGAAATTATTTACACTTGGGGCGCCTGGGTGGCGCAGTCGGTTAAGTGTCCGACTTCAGCCAGGTCACGATCTCGCGGTCTGTGAGTTCGAGCCCCGCGTCAGGCTCTGGGCTGATGGCTCAGAGCCTGGAGCCTGTTTCCGATTCTGTGTCTCCCTCTCTCTCTGCCCCTCCCCCGTTCATGCTCTGTCTCTCTCTGTCCCAAAAATAAATAAACGTTGAAAAAAAAATTTTTTTTAAAGAAAAAAAAAAAAAGAAAATTATTTACACCTCCATCCAAGGAGCTCTCACCTGGGCCCTCTGTGGAGCCTTTGTTTTGCCAGTCGTGGCCTCCTGTGTTTCCTTTGCAGCTTCCTTATCTCCCTGATCCGGAAATGCTGGAGGCTCCAGACTCAGCCCTCGGCTCTCTGCTCTTCTTTCTCTATATTGAATCCCTGTCTCAGCTTCAATGGCTGTGCATACCCTGACTGCCCAGTGTACATTTCTGATTGGAGCCCAGCCCCTGAACTGCAGACATATACATACAGTCGTCTATTTGACATCTCCTCCGGTCCCAAAGTAAACTGTGATGCCATCCCTCCCTCTCTCTCACATAGTTTTCCCCATTCGGTAAATGGCAGCTATTAATTTGAAATATATGAAATTGCTAAAACGTTTTAATGTTTTTATTTATTTCTGAGAGAGAAAGATTGAGTAGGGCAGGGGCAGAGAGAGAGGGAGACAAAGAATCTAAAGCGGGCTCTGCCCTGACAGTGTGGGGCTCCAACCCTGGAACAGTGAGACAATGACCTGAGCCTAAGTTGGACGCTCAATTGACTGAGTCACCCAGGCACCCCTTTTGTTTTTTTTTAACTTATTTATTTTGAGAGAGGGAGAGAGAGCACAGGTGCACAGGGGAGGGGTCAGAGGGGGAGGGGCAGAGAGGGAGGGAGAAAGAGAGGGGGGGGGAGAGAGAATCCCAAGCAGGCTCTGTGCTATCAGCACAGAACCTGACACGGGGCTCCATCCTGTGAACCCTGAAATCATGACCTGAGCCGAAACCAAGAGTCAGACTCTTCACCACCTGAGCCACAGGCACCCGTATGAAATTGCCATTTTTAAAGAACCGTCAGGGGCCCTTGAATGGCTCAATCTGACTCTTGGTTTCGGCTCAGGTCATGATCTCATGGTTGGTGGGATCCAGCCCCATGTCGGGCTCTTGTTGGCAGTGAGGAGCCTGCTTGGGATTCTCTGTCTCCCTCTCTCTCTCTCTCTCTCTCTCTCTGTGCTTTCCCCAATCACGCTGTCTCTGTCTGTCTCCAAATAAATAAATAAATAAATTTAAAGCTAAGAACAGCCAATCATTGGCCACTTCATTTGGCTCAACCTAATACAACATCCTTCCAGTTGCTCAGGCCAAAGAGTTGGGACTACCATTCTTGACCCCTCTCTTTCTCTAACACCCCACATTCAATCTATCAGGAAATCCTGTTGGATGTGCTAGGAAATACATCCAGAATCTTTCTCCCACCATCTCTACCAAACCATCATCCTTACTACAATTGTTTTCCAACGGATCTCCTCTCTTCGACTCCCGAATTCATTCATACAGAAGCCAGTGATCCTTTTAAACCATAAATGGACTCTTGTCTCCTCACTGTTCAAAGACTTCCCATTTCACCCTATGTCAAAGCCAAAGCCAAAGGCTTCCAAGGCCTTACAGGAGCTGCCCCTACCCTTTCCCCTCACCTCTGTCTAGCTAGCCTTCTTGCTCTTCCTCAAATACACCAGGCATGCTCCTGCCCCAGGGCCTTTCTATTTGCCACTCTTTCCGTCTAAAACATTCTTCACTTTGGGGTGCCTGGGTGGCTCAGTCGGTTAAGCGCCCCACCTCGGCTCAGGTCATGATCTCACGGTTTGTGGGTTCGAGCCCTGCGTCGGGCTCTATGCTGACAGCTCTGAGCCCAGAGCCTGCTTCCGATTCTATGTCTCGCTCTCTCTCTGCCCCTTCCCCACTCATGCTCTGTCTTTCTCTGTCTCTCAAAAATGAATAAACGTTAAAAAAAATTAAAAATAAATAAACATTAAAAAAATTGTTTTAAACATTCTTCACTTAGATAAACAGATTACTTGTTCCTTCATCTCGTTTAGGTCTCTGCAGAAATGTCACCTACTTTGTCGAACCTTCTTTTTTTTTTTTAATTTTTTTTTAACATTTTTATTTATTTTTGAGACAGAGACAGAGCATGAATGGGGGAGGGGCAGAGAGAGAAGGAGACACAGAATCGGAAGCAGGCTCCAGGCTCTGAGCCATCAGCCCAGAGCCCGACGCGGGGCTCGAACCCACAGACCGTGAGATCGTGACCTGAGCTGAAGTCGGACGCTCAACCGACTGAGCCACCCAGGCGCCCCTGTCGAACCTTCTTTAAGCACCCTATTTCAAACTGCAGTCCCAACTCCACCCCGGTCCCTCGTCTTCTCCTTCTCTGTTTAGCTTTTCTCCCTGGGGTTTACCAACACCTCACATATGACGTACAGTGGTTTCACTTAGCTATCTGTTTATCTTCTCTCTCCACCAGAATGTAAACTCTGTGAAGACAAGGATTTTGTCTGTTGCATTTACTGCTCTACAGCCAATGCCTAGAAGAGCATGTGGGACACAGTCAATGCTCAAATGCTGAATGAATACAAGGAAAAAAGGAAGACTCGCTGAAAAGGCAACAAAATATTGACAGCGTAAAGCGGTCCCTTGGAAGCTCACAAAGTTAGCTCTTCCTAATGTTCTCTGTAGAGTGGCATGAAACTTACATACTGAGCACCTGCTCTGTGCCAGGCACGGTGCCAGGGCGTGTTACTTAGAACCTAACAGCCTGGCAGGACCCATGTTATTTGCCTATTTTAGGGATGAAGAGCCTCAGGTTCAAGGAAGTTCAGTAATTTGCCCGAGGTCACACAGCCAGTAAATGGCAGTATCGGGATTCAAATCCAGGCCCCCAACTTCAAAGCCCGTGCCACTTGCAATCTGGCTGTGCCACCCTGTTTGTTAATTGCTTCATTTGTTGACGCTGATGAACTCATTACTTCGAAGGCCCGGCCCAAATTCCACCTCCTTTGTGACCACGAAGGTTTCCAGGCCATTCTAAGCTAAACTCTGAAAGGAGTTTAGCTTAGAAAAGAAAAGAAAGAGGGGCACCTGGGTGGCTCAGTCGGTTAAGTGTCCGACTTTGGCTCAGGTCATGATCTCACAGTTTGTGGGTTTGAGCCCTGCATGGGGCTCGGTGCTGACAGCTCAGAGCCTGGAGCCTGCTTTGGATCCTGTGTCTCCCTCTCTCTCTTCGCCTACCCTGCTTGTGCTCTCTCTCAAAAATAAAAAAAAAAAACTTTTTTTAAATCTAATTCAGCCCAAGTCACTCCCCACTCACAGTCCTTCAGTGGGTCATCCTTAAACTCAGAATAAAATCTCAATTCTGTGCCCTCTGTAATGCTGTATAATCTAGGCTTAGGCTACATTTTCAACCTCATGTCCTGCCTCCCCCGTATCCCCTCAGACATTCTGTTGCTTATATCCCTGGACACCGAACTGGTTTCTACTTCAGGGCCTCTGACCTGGCTGTTCCAGCTTCCTGGAATGCTCTTCTCATACATCCTAAAGGGCAACTCCCTCCTTTCTGCAATGAGGTCTTTATTCAGACGTCCTGTCCTTAAAGAGGCCCTTCCTTCACCACTCCGTGTTAAAAGGTATACCCCTGGGGCGCCTGGGTGGCGCAGTCGGTTAAGCGTCCGACTTCAGCCAGGTCACGATCTCGCGGTCCGTGAGTTCGAGCCCCGCGTCGGGTTCTGGGCTGATGGCTCAGAGCCTGGAGCCTGTTTCCGATTCTGTGTCTCCCTCTCTCTCTGCCCCTCCCCCGTTCATGCTCTGTCTCTCTCTGTCCCCAAAATAAATAAACGATGAAAAAAAAAAAAAAAAAAAGGTATACCCCTTACTTTTCTCTCCTTACCTTGCTTTAGTTTTTTGGTAATACTTTTAGATTTTAATTTTGGAAATGTTCGAATATGCTGAAAAAAATGGAGGCAATAATACAACGATCACCCAAACACCCACCATCCAGATGTAACAACTGTTAACATTTTGCCATATTTGCTTTATCTGCTTGAAGATGTGTGTGTGTGTGTGTGTGTGTGTGTGTGTGTGTGAAATGTCTTTTTTTATTTTTATTTTTTTTTGCTAAACCTTTTGAAAATAACCTTCAGACACTATGACACTTCAGCCCTGTATACTTCAGCATATATACCCTATAAATAAGGACATTTTCCTTTATAAAAATATTATTATTCTACCTAAGAAAATGAGCAATGATTCCCTAATTACCATCTAATTTTCAGTCCATAATCAGATTTTTAAAAATAAATCTCTTTTTTGGGGGCACCTGGGTGGCTCAGTCGGTGAAGTATCTGACTCTTGGTTTCAGCTCAGGTCACATGATCTCACAGTTCATGGGATCGAGCCCTGAGTCGGGCTCTGGGCTGACAGTACAGAACCTGCTTGGGATTTTCTCTCTCTCCCCCTCTTTCTCTGCCCCTCCCCTGCTTGTTCTCTCTCTCTCCCTCTCCAAATAAATAAATAAACTTTAAAAAATAAAGTAAAAATAAATCTTTTTTCTTGATGTATAGTTGACACACAGTATTATATTAGTTTCAAGTATACTACACAGTGATTCAACAATTACATACATTATGAAATACCACGAAAAATGTGGTGACCATCTGATAATCAGATGTTCTTAGCTGTCCCCTCTATGGCAGTTTTTTGTGTTTTTTTTTTTTTTTTGGAGCCAGAATCCTTGAAGATTCATTATAATGTATTTTGATTTATATGCCTTTCATCAGAGGACAGTTGGGAAATTATATTTTACATGTATAGCTCTTTCGGGTCTCTGCCCTCCTATATCCTCTGCCTCACCCCTACTCCCATTTCTGTGCTATGTACACAATAGGCAGTTAATAAATAATTGGTAATGGCTAGATGAAACGTCCAACTCCTTCATACAAAAACTTGTATGCAAACGTTTATAAGCAACATTAGTCATAATACCAAGAAGTGGAAACAACCCAAGTGTCCATCAATTGATGAATGGATAAATAAAATGTAGTCTACCCAGTATGATGGAATATTATTCAGCAATAAAAAGAAATGAAACACTGCGACACGCTCTGCCATAAATGAGCCTTGTAGATATTTTGCAAAGAGAAGCCCGTCACAAAAGACCACATGTTGTATGATTCCTTTTTTTTTTTTTTAAGATTTTATTTTTAAGTAATCTCTACACCCAACATGGGGCTTGAACTCACAACGCCGAGATCAAGAATCGCACGCTTCACTGACTAAGCCTAACAGGTGTGCCCCTGTGTGATTCCTTTTATACCAAATGTTTAGAATAGGCCTCTCTATAGAGAAAGAAAATAGATTGACAGTTGCCTAGGGTTGGGGAGAAGAGGAAGAATGGAGGGTGTCCACTAAGGGGTGCAGTGTTTCCTTTTAAGGTGATGGAAATGTTCTAAACTTGATTGTGGTGATGATTGCACGACTCTGAATATACCAAAAACCATTAAGGCATACACTTTGAGGGGATTGTATGGTATGCGAATTAGCTTAATAAAGGTATTATTAAAACCAAAGCAAAAACGAAACGGTCCTATTCTTCCTTGTTGTTCCAGATCACAGCAGGAACAGATGTTGACCAAACATCCTCTTGCCTCCTCTCCCATCTTCTCCCCTCCTCTGGACTCTCCTTCCCTTTCAACATGGCAGAGGTGTTGACGACTGGAGATACGGAAGCTTCACCTGCTTTGGTGGAATGGCCTTTTATCTTCTAGTCTATTGACCAAGAAGAACCTCAACTTTTCCTTACACTAGAGTTACCACGTTGCCCTCTCTGGGGCCAAGTCCTGTTTTGTCCCATCAGATGTGGGACTAGCCCTTCCCCTCCAGACCGTGGCGCTATTGCAGGTCAAGGGCAAACACAGCTGCCCATCTGAGACCATCTATGGGAGTCAAGAGCAGCCTTGCCAGGTTCCGTGTGTACACAGCACTTCCATTTTGTGGGTGTCATGTGGTTGGAGTGGCTGTTAGTGTCCAGGCCATGTTCCCTACCGCACCGTGTGCAGGAACTGTCTGATTCGTCTTTTCGTATTGTCTGTGCCTAAAACAGACATTTGCACTTAAAAGGCAGAAAGTGTGGAGTCAGGCTTCCCATACCCACTGTTCCAATCTGGTTCTCTGGGAAAGAATGGGGAGGCTCTGGCCCTGAGGGAATTGGCCTCAAAATCTGGGGTTCTGAATTCCAATCCCAGATGTTATGGGGCACCTGGGGAATTCATCTGCTTACCCCTCATAGACTGGGAGGCGGGGGAACTGGTTAATTCCAGCAGGGTTGCATTTATGATAGTTTACATCGAATCAGGAACTTAACAACTGTGTGGTGAAGGGACTTAACCAGATTCTTCGTACTCCTCTCAACGCCAGCCAGGTATCTTGTGCTAACTTTGCTGGAGGACAAATGGAGTTACACTAGGGGAATGTGAGATGCATGGATTTGCTCAGTTGACCAAAGAAAAAGAAAGTTAACATGAGAAACCGGGACTCCTGGTCCCTTTTCCTCCCTAAATTTGTCTCCTCTGATTTCTCCCAATGTCTCCAGAGGCAATTTGGTTTCCTCAGGGTGTACTGGCTGCCTTGGCCTTACTCCAGTGGTCACAGGGCAAAGGATTCAGGAAATGTGCCCTCAGCTGACCGGCCCGTGATGGCAGGCAGGGGAAGAGAGAGGATTGTTACCAAATTATACCTCGATTGGCATGATTCATTCACATTCTACTTGGTTAAAAATAACCATTTTGCAATTTGTACATACATCAAATCACTATGTTGTACATCTGAAACTAACATGTTATGCGTCAGTTACAGCTCAAAAAAGCATACGTCGATTTCTGTGTGCATAAAGAAAAAGATATGCATCGGATATATATTTTTAAAAATTGAAAAGTTAAAAAAAATTAAAAACATAGGAAAATAAAAAATTTGGGGGCACCTGGGTGGCTAAGTCGGTTGAGCGTCCAACCTCGGCTCAGGTCATGATCTCGCAGTTTGTGTGTTCGAGTCCCGCGTGGCGCTCTGTGCCGACAGCTCAGAGCCTGGAGCCTGTTTCAGATTCTGTGTCTCCCTCTCTCTCTGACCCTCCCCCATTCTTGCTCTGTCTCTCTCTGTCTCAAAACTAAATAAGCGTTAGAAAAAAAAAATTAAAAATAAATAAATAAAAACCCAAAAATGAATAAGCACTAAAAAAAATTTTTTTTTAACTGAAAAGTTTTGTACTTGAAAGGACACATCAAGAAAGCATTTGTAAACATATATCTGATAAATTTCTCCTATCCAGAATGTATACAATTCAAAAATAAGTAGACAACCCAATTTTAACAACGGGCAAAGCATCTGAATAGAAATTTCTCCATGGCCAAGAAGCACATGAAAAGATGCTCCACATCAGTTGTCATAAGGGAAATGCACATCAAAGTCACACTGAGGCACCTTTCACTTCTCACCCGCTAGGCTGGCTGTAATCAGAAAGGCAGACAGGAAGTATTGGTGAGGCCTTGTAGAAACTAGAATCCTCATTCAGAGCTGGCGGGAAGGTAAATGGTGCAGCCACTTTGGAAAACGGTCTGGAAATTCCTCAAAATGCTAGACAGAGAGTTAAGGTATGACACAGCACTGCCGTTCCCACGTACGTGTGCAAGAGGACTGAAAAACATAAGACTTGCGCATGCGTGTTCGCAGGAACGTTATTCATAATGGCCAAAAAGTTGAAACCACCCAAATGCCCACGAACTGATGAACGGAAAAAAGTAATGTGCTATATCTACCCAACGGAAGATTAATCAGCCCTAAAAAGGCATCAAGTTCTAATACATGCAACTACATGGATGAACCCTGAGCACAGGTGAAGCGAAGGAAGCCAGGCACAGTGTGCCGCAGACTGATTCCACGTATCCGAAACGTGCTGAATACGCAAATTTATAGAGACAGAAAGTAGTTTCCTGGGCTGGGGGAGGGAGAAATGAAAAGTGAATGCTGGTGGGTAATGGGCTGTCTTTTGGGGGTAACAATGTTCTAAAGGTTTTTTTTATATTTTATTTTTTATTAAAAAAATTTTTTTTTAACGTTTATTTATTTTTGAGACAGAGAGAGAGCATGAACGGGGGAGGGTCAGAGAGAGGGAGACACAGAATCTGAAACAGGCTCCAGGCTCTGAGCTGTCAGCACAGAGCCCGACACGGGGCTCGAACTCACGGACTGCGAGATCACGACCTGAGCCACCCAGGCGCCCCATGTTCTAAAGTTTATTATGCTGCTGGTTGCACAACCTTGTGCTTATACTAAAACCATTGAATTGTACATTTTGAAAGAGTGAATTTTACGATATGGGAATTATATCTCAATAAATAGTAATAATATCATACACAGCTTGGGGGAAAAAAAAAAAAAAAAGAAAACGATGGTCTTCCCCTGCCACGTTTCTGGCTGCCTGGTTAGCAGCGGGGCGGTGACCCAGGCCTTCTGTAGGGTTGCACATCCAGCTCAGACTTGCAAGGCCTCTGGGCCCTCGCAGACAGTCGGATTATTTCATCATGAGGAGAGAGCACAAGAAGCCTCTCAATTCACATCCTTTTTTGTTTTCAACCAGGGCTTATCAAAGTTGCAGTCACAGGACACCTGACTGCTCAGAGCCTCAGGGTCCTGAGCGAATCCAAAATCAAGACAGTTTTCTTCTAAGTTCATGTTCCAGACCCAGTTGATACATCTTCTAGATTGGCTAAGCCCCACCCCTTCCCAAGCCATCTTGCCTCATCTTGCCCAGCTTCCCAGCTGGAGAGGCTGCCGCACTGACTTCTTTCAGTGGCCCTAGGGTCACAGCTGCTGCCATTGCTCTATCCTGCTCAGGCGCCATGTCAATCTCCCCTCGGGAGGGAGGGCACAGCAGCTCGGCACCCAAGTCCAGCGCAACCTGACTCCAGGAGCCTCTGGCTTCCCCTGAAGCTGCTCCGAGGGGCCCATACAACCCAGACACAGGAAGTTAACACCTATGGGGTAAACACTGACCAGAAAGGGACACTGCCCGTTGCCTGCCCTGCTTCTCTCTCCCCGGCCGACTCTGCTAATATTTGGAGGTATCCCAAGTGACTGGGCAACAACCATTGTGATTTTTCTTGCGAGGCCCTAGCCAGCTTGATAATACGTGACCTCATTATTTGATTTCCTTCTTTCCTTCATCTCTGTTCCTCACTCTTGAGGCCCTGGGCTTGCAACCTCCCCGGTGAAACATTAACCCTTAAGCTTTGCCTCAAGCTCTGTTTTCCAGGAAGCGGAGATAGACAAACTACGCATTTACTTGAGAGTAAAGGGTTTATAAACCCTCAAATGCTCTTTAGGCTATTTTCATCACCCTGCATTCCTACCTTGCCCCATTAAATAGAAACGTCTGCTGGCTTCTCTGGGGGGGGGGGGGGGGGGGGAGACTCGTACTGGAAAAATCACATTAATCCTTCTGATCTCCTGCACTCCATGGGGTGAGCCACTCACTAGTCCTTGGCAGAAAGGATTGGGGGTGTTTGCCCCGCGGTAATCCAGATGCTTTGCTGAAGACTGTAAGTTTAGTTTAGGGAATTAAAAATAGGAAGCTCATTTGGATGTAGGTACCAGCTCCATTTTTTTTCAAGCGGGCTTTCTCAGTAATAAAGCTCCACTCTCAGCTCAATTTATCTGATTCCCAAGCCCTGTTCTCATTTGGTTCAGAGGCTGTGGCAGTTGGGGAGGATATTCTTACGAGTGTTATAATAATGATAATGAGCCCTCGGACTCCCCACTGGCTAGAATAGATCTCTAAAGAACACCGCAGGGTGCCTGGGTGGCTCAGTGGGTTGGTTAAGCGTCCGACTCTTGGTTTCCACTCAGGTCATGATCTCACAGTTTGTGAGATCGAGCCCCGGAGCCCCCGCATGGGGCTCCGAGCTGAGTGTGGAGCCTGCTTGGGATTCTCTCTCTCTCTCTCTCTCTCTCACCTCCCCATACTCCTCTTCCCCATTCTCTTTCTCTCTCTCTCCCTTGCTCCCCTCTCTCTCTCTCTCAAAAAAAAAAAAGATTAAATAATAATTAAAAAGAAAGAAGGAAGAAAGGAAGGAAGGAAAGAAGGAAAGAAAGAAAGAACACGGGATCTTCTGTGGCCCAGCACAGGCTGCCTCTAACCCATGGCTCTCCCAGTGTAGTCCAGGTATAGCAGGCAAAGCAGGGACTTCAGAAGAAATGACACTAGTAATAGGGATGACAGTGTCACATTAAAATGGCCATATTTTGGGGCGCCTGGGTGGCGCAGTCGGTTAAGCGTCCGACTTCAGCCAGGTCACGATCTCGCGGTCCGTGAGTTCGAGCCCCGCGTCAGGCTCTGGGCTGATGGCTCAGAGCCTGGAGCCTGTTTCCGATTCTGTGTCTCCCTCTCTCTCTGCCCCTCCCCCATTCATGCTGTCTCTCTCTGTCTTAAAAATAAACGTTGAAAAAAAAAATTCTTAAAAAAATGGCCATATTTTGCTTGGGCCATAATTTAAAATGTGTTCACAATATTTAAGGTACACAGTTTAGGTCATCATTGTCTCACCGACAGACATACCTTCTATCTACTCGTTCTAGGGATTTGCTGTTGTTATTGTTGTTATTATTATTGTTGTTGTTATTCTTTTTAGTGGTGAGGGTCCAAGTGTCAGATTGGGGATTCCTAACGGTGTGCATGATGTGGGTGACAGATGTGGGGAGGAAAGATGGACCCCCACGGCCCTGGAGCAGCTGGCTCCTAGTGGCTGGACCAAGCCTTCCACATCGGTTTATCCTTTGTGTCATATAAATATCACGGTTTACCATGACATGAACTGTGACATGTGCCATGGTCTGTGCTATGACGTGAAAAAGTCTGAGAAGCATTGAAATAAGTCGTGCTCTTACTGTATTTTTTTCTTTCCCTTATTTTTTAATGTTTATTATTTTTTAACTTTATTTTTTTGAGAGAGAGAGAGAGGGGGAGAGGGCTCAAGTGAGGGAGGGGCAGAGAGGGAGAGAAGTGGGGCTCACCTGCAGCGTAAATCGTGCTTTTTTTTTTTTAATGTTTATTTACTTTTTTTTTTAATTTTTTTTTTTAACATTTATTTATTTTTGAGACAGAGAGAGAGAGAGCATGAATAGGGGAGGGTCAGAGAAAGAGGGAGACACAGAATCCGAAACAGGATCCAGACTCCGAGCTGTCAGCCCAGAGCCCGACGCAGGGCTCGAACCCACGGACCGTGAGATCATGACCTGAGCAAAGTCGGACGCCCAACTGACTGAGCCACCCAGGCGCCCCAATGTTTATTTACTTTTGAGAGAGAGAGAGTGAGAGAGAGAGAGAGAGAGAGAGAGAGAGAGCATGAGCAGGGGACGGGCAGAGAGAGAGACATACACACAGTCCTGAGCCGAAGCAGGCTTCAGGCTCCAAGCTGTCAGCACAGAGCCCGACGTGGGGCTCGAACCCACTAACCGTGAGATCATGACCTGAGCCGAAGCTGGATGCTTAACCGACTGAGCCACCCAGGTGCCCCTAAATCATGCTTTTGATAAGGGATATTTTGGTCCCCCTGAAGTGGCCTGCTAAACTGGGGGTGCCTGGGTGGCTCAGTCAGCTAAGCATCCGACTTCTGTTCAGGTCATGATCTCGTGGCTCGTGAGTTCCTGAGTTCGTGCCCCGCATGGGGCTCTCTGCTGTCAGCACGGATCCCGCCTAGGTTCCTATCTCCCTCTCTCTCTGCCCCTCCCCACCTCATGCTTCTCTCTGTCTCAAAAATAAATCAAAACATTAAATTAAAAAAACCTAAAAAAATTACATCAGTAATTGGGAATTACTGCCGTAAGCAGCAGGTCAGAGGAATGTTTGTTGAATGAATCAGTGAGTCAATGAAATGGAATGAAGACAACCTATGTCTTCCTGTGCTCTGTCAATGGAGAAATATGTGGGAAAGAAATCTGATTTATCTGAGAAGAGAGATCATTTGGCACAGGGCGACAAGGGAAAATAAGAGGCCAGGCCAGAGGAACACAAGCGAATGTCCTGAGTTTTTCCCCTCCGGGCTTTCCACTCCAGTCCCTAAAAGATCCTTCTGCCTTTTCCTTCATTATTTGTATCTCTTTGCCCTAGAAATAACACACAGGCTCTGGCTCTGGTGAGGCCACTCTGGTGGCCGTGAGGCCATTTTCCTTCTCCTCCTGACTCTAAATAGATTACCCTGGCTTCCCCAGAAGGCCCCCCCCCCCCCCCCCCCCCCCCCCCCCCCCCCCCCCCCCCGGCGGCGTTCACCTCCTCCTCCCCCCCCCCCGCCCCCCACAGGTGCCTGTGCCTTTGTTTCCTGCTCTGTCAGCCTCTGGGCTGCCTGAATTTTCAACTCCTGAAAAGGAAACTCTTTTTGGTATTCATTGTCACTGAATAAAGACAGGAAACACTCTTGCTGCGTCCAAGGATCCCAGTACGTGATACATTGTCTAAACTAGCACCTTGCCCAAGATTTTTGACCAGTGCCCAAGAAGATAGAAACATCCAACATCTTCTACCCAGGAGCTTCTGAAACACACCCAGGGTCTCAGACCCACCCGCCGGGCCTCTTGCTACAAGCAAGACGGGTTACCAGTTGGGTACAACACTTTGCCCCGTCCAGACCCAGCCGGGACTGGTCTATCATCCCCATTCCCTTTCCACACTCCTGACTTCTCAGTTACCCCTAATATCTCAAATATTCCTCCCTCACCTCGAACAGGAGGAAAGGTGTGCAGTACTGTTGGGAATACCAGTCTTTAGGGCAGGGAGGGTGCCGCACAAAGTCCCCAGAGGCCTCTCTGCTTGCTCTGGCCCCAGACGCTTCATTTCCCCCGCTTCAGCTTCCCTCCCCCGCTCCCCAGCTAGTCTCAGAGCTATTTGCTTCCTTCTGGGGCCCAAAAGGAGGCCTGCTAGGCCTGTGTGGTTCACCTCTGTGCCTGCCTCTGCTCCCTCAGAGGGAGGGTGAGGGTGACCAAGGCTAGGGGAGCAGCTGTTTTCAAGGGGTGCCGCAGGCCCCTCAAAGCTTAGTTAACCAAATACCTGCCCCTACCTCGCAGGCCCACAGTTCCTCAAATGGAAACAAAGAGAAAAGGCAGCCGGGCAGGAAAAGGGAAGAAAAATTTAGAATTTAAAACTCAACCATAGCTCCTTGGAGACCTGAAATTATTATTTTTCATTTGTAATAATCTTTTTCTGATTTAAAAGTAATATCTTCTGGGGCGCCTAGCTGGCTCAGACGGTAGAGATTGTGACTCTTGATCTCTGGGCTGTGTGAGCCCCACATTGGGTATAGAGATTACTTAAAAAAGAGAAAGATAGGGGCACCTGGGTGGCTCAGTCGGTTGAGCGTCTGACTTCGGCTCAGGTCATGATCACACGGTCCGTGAGTTCAAGCCCTGCGTCGGCCTCTGTGCTGACAGCTCGGAGCCTGGAGCCTGCTTCGGATTCTGTGTCTCCCTCTCTCTCTCTCTGACCCTCCCCTGTTCATGCTCTGTCTCCCTCTCTCTGTCTCAAAAATAAATAAACATTAAAAAAAAATTTTTTTAAATAGAAAGATAGATGGGGCATCTGTGTGGCTCAGTTGGTTAAAGAGTCCAACTTCGGCTCAAGTCATGATCTCATGGTCCATGAGTTTGAGCCCAGCATTGGGCTCTGTGCTGACAGCTCAGCGTCTGGAGCCTGCTTCAGATTCTGTGTCTCCCTCTCTCTCTGCCCCTTCCCTGCTCACTCTCTGTCTCTCTCTCTCTCTCAAAAAATAAACATTTAAAAATTAAAAAAAAATTAAAATTTCTTAGGATATATTCCAGATAAAGCGGAGCTCCTGGGCAAAAGGTGTGAACTTGATTTTCAGAAGGTTGTAGAGCCGCCGTCAGTAATATTTAAATTTTTTTTATGTTTATTTATTTTTGAGAGAAAGAGAGAGAGAGAAAGTGGGAGAGGGGCAGAGAGAGAGGGAGACAGAGAATCCGAAGCACGCTTTGTGCTGTCACCACAGGGCCCGATGTGGGCCTCAGACCCACAAACTGTGAGATCATGACCTGAGACAAAGTCGGATGCTCCACTGAGCCCCCCAGGCGCTCCCACCACGAGTAATATGTAAATAAATTATGGACACCCCCTTCCCCCCAAAACTAACTTACCTTGGTTCATTAATAAGTTTGCCTTTCTGGGATGTCGAGGGAGGAAAGGAGCCATCCTCTGAGACCTTCAGAATGTTGTGTTACAGCTGAATCTGTCTCTGGCCACGAATCAAGGCCACACGGCCTGAGGCAAGGCCCTGGCCAGTACAGGAGACTAGAATATTTGCAGAGGGTCAATGTTCCCGATTGTCTTTGTGGAACTGATTGGTGAATATCCACCTATCTCATGGTACTAGAAGCTTCACAAGGGCGAACACCAGTCTCTCTTGCGGTAAGTTCCTACTGCCCAGCAGAGTCACTGGTGTGCATAGTCAAGGCCTCAATAACGACGTTTTTTTTAGGTGTTTATTTTTGACAGAGAGGCAGAGAGTGAGCGGGAGAGGAGTGGGGAGAGAGGGAAGGAGAGAATCCCAAGCAGGCTCTGCACTGTAAGCACGGAGCTCGACCTGGGGCTCGCGGTCACACACCGTGAGATCGTGACCTGAGCCAAAATCAAGAGCCCGGACGCTCAACCAACCGAGCCACCTAGACGCCCGTCAGTAACAACTTGCTATGTAAATGCTTAAAGGATGGAGCATCTCACCTCCTTTTCATTCCGTGAAGGCCCGTGTCTAGATCACTAGCTCAGGCGGCCTTCCTTAGGAAGGCGTGCCTCAGTGGCACAGAGGCGTCCAACCCCACAATATTTGTGCCCACCCCCTTTCCGCTCTGTTCCGTTCCGTTCTGTTCCCCCACCCTTGCATTCTGTCTGTGCCAGGCATGCCGTGCCCCTACCACGCCCTGATTCTTCACATCACCCCATCCTCGAGGAGGCCTCTGGTGCCAGGCCCACCAGGACTCACCCTCCCTCGTCATCCAAGTAGGACGACCTCACGTCTAACCTGAGTGTGGCTGTGCGGCACCGGAGGAGGCGAGTATTTCCAATGACGGTGTCAGAGTTTGCTTCCCACTGCATCCCAGCCATCTACCAGATCGGTAACTAAGTCAAGGAGAGAGAAGAAGAGAATCTACAGACACATTGGGTCCGACTTGTTTTGGAGAAATAAATGTTTGTTGGTTATTAGATACCTTCCTCTCGAGCTCTGCTGGGGTTTGATTGCTGTCCCTTGAGCTCCCCCCCCCCCCCCCCCCACAGTTCTCTGGAATTAAATTTCTCTCACTGAGGAATAACAATGTGTCTGCTCTCGGGATAGCTGAGTGCATTTCCAAGCCCTCCTCTGTTTCCAGGGAAGGGGAGGAGATACTGAGTCAGAAGATTATGCCAAGGAGCCCTCCTTTGGCTGCCTGCCTTCTGTAACGGAATAACCCTGCTTGCAGTGGTCAGCCGTGCTAAGAATGTTCATTTTCGGCCTGGGTAGAAACACTTCATCCCATGGTATCTTGGTTTCTGGGGCAGTGCTCATTCAGTTGTTTATTACTTGGTCTGTTTTCTTATTTTTTTATTTTTTTTTAATGTTTATTTTTGAGACAGAGTGAGACAGAGTATGAGCGGGGGAGGAGCAGAGAGAGAGAGGGAGACAGAGAATCCGAAGCAGGCTCCAGGCTCTGAGCTGTCAGCACAGAGCCCGACACAGGGCTTGAACCCACGAACCATAAGATCATGACCTGAGCCAAAGTCGGACGCTTAACTGACTGAGCCACCCAGGTTCCCCTGGTCTATTTTATTAATACCTTGAAGCCAAAGTTTTGATGGAGTAAGTTCAAAACAAAACAAAAACAATCATTCTACATATACACAAGGAAACCAAGCAACCAACAACAACAACAACAAAAAACCTGTCCAATCACATAAATGGTCTTCCAGTGTTTTCCTTGGGTGAAAATTTTCCCCAAGAAGTCTGTATTTGATAAATTGTTAATTAACACGTTGGCTACTAATTGCCTGGAATCAGGAACATCAAGTCTACTGCGTAAACCTGGAACTGACCTTCACAAACTGGCAAAGATTTGGCCAAATACGATAGAAAATTCCAGTACAAACTTTCAGCCTTATATAAAACTGTCCCCAGGGCACCTGGGTGGCTCAGTCAGTTGGGCGTCCGACTTCGGCTCAGGTCATGATCTCACCACCCATGGGGTCAAGCCCTGCGTCGGGCTCTGTGCTGGTAGCTCAGAGCCTGGAGCCTGCTTCGGATTCTGTGTCTCCCTCTCTCTCTGCCCCTCTCCCACTCGTGCTCTGTCTCTTTCTCTCAAAAATAAATAAACGTTAAAAAAATGTTTTTTTAACTGTCTGCAGTCTAGAAACACAAGCTGCAGTCATGCTTTGAGGATCAGGAGCTCTCTATTGGTAAAAGAGAATGCCAAACACGGACCTTGATATTTAAGCCTTGCAACGTGGCCGGTAACTACAATATTGTCCTGAAAGTTCTGAATTCCGTGGGCAATTTTTTCACCTAGCCAACATTTATTAAGCATTCATTTTGGGAATACAAAGATTTGTAACATGAAGTGTCTGTCCTCGAGATATTTCCAAGAGCATTAGGGAGACCGAAACATACATAACTATAGTACAGGTAAATCTTCTTTCTTTTTCTTTTTTCTTTTTCTCATCTTGGTTAGGATGAGATGTAAAAGCATGATCTATGTAGCAGAGCCATTTACTGAGAATCAACCTGTGTTTCTTTTTGTTACTGTGGATGCCTTAGAGGGAAGGAAAGGCATTTTCCCCCTCCCAGTATGGTAAAGTAGGCCCTTATAATCATTCCTGGGAAATCTTTACCTCTGGGAGGAGAGAATGTGAGGTGGTGTAATCTCCCATCCATGAGATTAGATTTTAAGTTTGTTTATTTTGAGAGAGAACTCGCACGCGCGTATAAGCACAACAGTGAGCCAGGGAAGGGCAGAGAGAGGGAGAGAGAGAGAATCCCAAGCAGCCTCTGCACTCTCAGCACGGCGGGCCCAATATGGAGCTCGAACTCACAACCGTGAGATCGTGACCTGAGCCGAAATCAAGAGTAGGATGCTTAAGGGACGGAGCCACGCAGGCGCCCTGAAATGAGATTTTATTGTCTAAGAAAGGGGTGGTATATTCAGGGAGTTGGAACGGGGCTGATGCTGGATTCCAGGAGACTCTCAAGGACTGGGAAGAAGAATTAGGTTCATTAGGGTTGTGGCTCCCGGGAGAGGGGTGGAGATGCTCAAACTCTGAGCAGGGAGCTGAACCAGGAGTCGGCAGGATCCCCTGGAACAGCGATGACAAAGACAGTCAGGGACGGGCCCGGAGCAGCAGGACTGGCTCACAGAACAGAAATGGCAGAGCCAACCGGGGTCTCTCTCTGTTGGAGGACCAGGAATCTGGGGCCCCCCTTCGGACCACTGCAGGGTTGAGTGATGATCCAAAGGTGTGGAAGCCACCTCTGGAAGAATTGCTATCAAACTCCTCTCCAATCCAAACAGGTGGGCTTGGGGTGGTTCTAATTCACGTCAAAAACATTTTTTGAAAAGTAACATCAGGGGTGCCTGGGTGGCTCAGCCAGTTGAGCGTCCGACTCTTGATTTCAGCCCGGGTCACGATCTCACGGCTGTGAGTTGGAGTCCTGCATTGGGCTCCCTGCGCTAACAGTGTGGAGCCTGCTTGGGATTTTCTCTCTCTCCCTCTCTCTGCTCCTCCCTGACTCACGCTGTCTCTCTCTCTCTCTCTCTGCAAATAAACAAACAAACAAAAAATAACATCATTGACACCCTCACTGTTGTTGAACCGTTCATATCTGCGACACGTGTAGAATGCTCGGTGAGGAATTCAGGGACGGCTTCCTGGAGGGGGTGACCCTTTGGCTGAGAGTTAAAACATCTAAGTGAGCTAGGCTAAGGGAGGGATTCGGGTGGGGGAGAAAGAGGTGTTTAGGAAAGACGAAGAAACCCAATTCAAGGGCGGGAGGGGAGACCATGGTGTGCTTAGAGAGAGCACAGCACGTGTTAGACGGGCTCCTAGCAGTTCAGTGTGGCTGGAGTGCAGGGAGGGAGGGGAAAGAGAAGAGGTTCTACATCCCAAATACCACAAGGTCTAGAGGTAGGTCAGGTAACCTCATGATTGCTCCCAAACCACTTCTCTCTCCTTCCTCAGAAACGCCACCTCCTCGAAGCATGAGCCATCAGCCGAGGGCGGCTGCCATCCCTTGGTAGCAGAAAGGACTGAGAACATAGTGTCCCTTTCCTTCAAGCTAGGATGACTCCAAAAATCCTTCTTCCTCCACACAGATGTGTGCTGAACTAAACCAGTGATGATCATCTTTTTCCCATGCTAGAGATTTCAAAATGGAATGTGATAACAATTTCTGACCTCTGAGATATAGAGGGGAGACCAGTGTGAGACTTCTGGGAAAGATTTCTCTGTTCTTAAAACACAGTGGAGGAAACAGTGCCCCCTCTTTTGTGAGACGTTGGTGAGTCTGCGTGTGACTCTGTATGTGGGTCAACCATCTCAGGGGCCATTTGAGAAGCCGGCTAAGGGGTGGGTTGACACATTGAGGATCTGAGAGTCCGTCGCTCTGACCATCATTTCCTACTTGTCTTTTCTTTTTTTTTTTTTTTTAACATTTATTCATTTTTGAGAGATGGAGAGAGACAGAGCATGAGTGCGGGAGGGGCAGAGAGAAGGGAGACACAGAATCGGAAACAGGCTCCAGGCTCTGAGCCATCAGCCCAGAGCCCGACGCGGGGCTCGAACTCACGGACCGCGAGATCGTGACCTGGCTGAAGTCGGACGCTTAACCGACTGCGCCACCCAGGCGCCCCAAGTTTCTTATAGTTCTTGAGGCTGGAAGGTCAAGATCAAGGTGCCAGCATGGTTGATTTCATCGGAGGCCTCTCTTCATATGGTTGCTGCTTCTTCATACGGTCATCTCTCTGTGTCCTTTGTGTCTCTTCCTCTTATACAAACACCAACTGGATTGGATTAGGGCTCTATCCTAATGGCCTCATTTTAACTTAATCACCTCTTTAAAGATGTTATCTGTAAATATAGTTACCTTTTGAGGTCCTGGGGGCTGGGAGTTCAAAATATAGATTCAGGGAGGAGTTCAAAATATAGACTCACAAGATCAGGTGACTCTTGATCTCGGGCTCTTGAGTTCAAGCCCCATGTTGGGCGTAGAGATGACTTCAATAAAGAAATATCTTTTTAAATATGGATTCGGGGAGCATAATTCAGCCCCGAGCAATAACTATAGTGACTCTCTTACGTGCTTCACACAACACACTCCCTTGCTGCCTCTTCCACCATGGTGTTCACCTGGCAAAATCCAAATCTGGTTAGAATCCAACTGTGTCCCACTAAAAGACATATTGGGCCGAATTGGGTTCCACTAAAAGATATATTGAATACGTGGATGTGACCTTATTTGGAGCTGTACTCAAATTAAGAAGAGGTCAGACTAGATTGGTGTGGGTCCTACTTCAGTGAGCGATATCCTGATAAACACAGGGGAATTTGGACACAGGACACAGGAGAGGTAAATGCCACGTGACCACAGAGACAAAGACTGGAGTGATGTCCCTGCCAAGCAATGCCAAAGATTGTCAGCAACCGCTAGAAGCTAGGGAGAGGCAAGGAAGGGTCCTTCCCTGGAGCCTTTGATAGAGCATGGCCCTGCCGATACCTTCCAGACTTCTAGCTTCTAGAACTGTGAAAGAATATATTTCTGTTGTCTTAAGCCACTTGGTTTGTGATAACTGGGTATAGCGGTTCTAGGAAATGAACACAACGATTGCCCAATGACTGCATTTGCTCAGTCTAATGCCGTTCAAGCAAAACACAAGATCACGCTGTCTAGATTCACTTTAAATTTTTGACGATTCCAGTGGGCCATCAGTACTACCCAGGCAGTATATTTACCCTCCCACTGTGTCCTTAAAACATTTATCATGCTGTCATGGCCACTATTGCTGCATAACTAATTAACCCAAACTTTAGTGGTTTAAAACCATCAAGTGAACTCAGACAACCTTCAAGTTTACATCTCTGACCCAACCTCTTCCTTCCTGGAGGTACAGACTTATATACTGAACTAATTTCCTTCCTTCCTTTCAACATTTTCTTGGGTGCATGGATTTAATGGGTCGGGAGTTCAGGCTTAGTGAGGTTGGTTGTCTCTGCTCCACGATGTCTGGGGACTGAGCTAAAGACCCGGAGGCCAGGAGCGAATTCACAACTGACTTGGGACTGGAATCTTCCCCATCCCTTGCGTGTCTGAGCCAGGGCTAGGATGACAATGGTTCAGAGATTAGGACTGCCGCCAGAGTGCCTGGACATGACTTCTTGATGGGGTTATGAATTCTTTCCTTTACGGATTGTGCTTTTGGCCTAATATGTAAGACATCTTTGCCTAACCACATGGTATACTCTTTTTTTTAAAAAAATTAATGTTTATTTATTTTTAAGAGAGAGAGACAGAGCTTGAGCGGGGGAAGAGAGGAGAGAGGGAGACACAGAATCTGAAACAGCTTCCAGGCTCAGAGCCTAGCACAGGGCTCGAACTCACAGACAGTGAGATCATGACCGGAGCTGAAGTTGGATGCTTAATTGATTGAGCCACCCAGCCACCCCTACATGGTATACTCTAGAGCTCAAATGTTTCCTTCTTACGCTGATTATAGCAGAAGTTTCAGCTGCCCTGGCAGATCAGTTCCTTGATATCTACCTGGAAGCCATTCAGAAATTTGTCAATGAGTGTATTAGCCTTCAGTTCTCCATGTTAAATCATATTCTGCTGAAAACTGCGATAGTAACTTCCTGAAACTAACCCTTGACTGATAAACATCTTTTGTCTTCTCTCCTGAACAAAGGATGAATCGCCGTTGTTCCTAGGACCATCTCCAACATCTTTGCCCTTGGTATCATTCCCTCTTTTTCTACTCAAACACCTTGCTCCTGCAGTTGACTCTCCCTCTCTGGCATCAGCACTTTTCATCATGTTTGCCCCACCCCACTGGATCATTCCATCGGCATGTAGACACTCAGTAATGTCTTTGCTCTTGCAACAAAAACAGGCAAAGTGCTCTTCTAGCCACCACTCCTATTCTCTGTATAGCTAAAGCCCATCAGTCGTGTTACCTACATCGGTCTTCATCACACACACACACACACACACACACACACACACACACACACACACATCATTGGTGTCTTTACTCCCATCAGCTATGGGCTTTGCCCCCACCACTGCACTGAAACCACGGCCTCCAGCTTGCCAAGGTCACAGTCAATTCCCAGCCCTCAACTTAGCCAAATGACACTGTTGATCATCCCCTCCTTAAAACTCCTTTATCACCTTTCAGGACACATCCTCTTCACGTCCTATGTCCCTCCACCTCTTCTCTTCTTGGCTTCTAAATATCAGGGTTCCCAGAGCTTGGTTCCTTGATTGTCCCAGGCGACTTCCTCCAGGCCCATGACCTTAACACCAAATGTACTCAGATCATCTCCAAATTTTCACCTCTAACCCAGCCTCTTCCTGAGGTTCCAGGCTCATATGTTGCCTTTCTTTCTTTCTTTTTTCCTTCCTTCTTCTTTACTTTTCTTTTTATTATGGGAAGATTCAAACCTATAGAAAATAAAGAGAACAGCATGATAAACACCATGGTCCTAAGTGTTTTCTTGATATCTTGTCATGGATTTTTTAAAGACTATTTATTTATTTTGGGGGAGAGAGAGAGAGAGAGTGTGTGTGTGTGTGTGTGTGTGAGTGGGGGAGGGACAGAGGATCTGAAGCAGGCTCCACGCTGATAGCAGAGAGCCTGACACGGGGCTCAAACTCATGAACCGTGAGATCATGACCTGAGCTGAAGTTAGACACTCAACCGACTGAGCCACCCAGGCACCCTTTGCCATGGATGTCGAATGAGTATCTCAAAGTTAACTACGTGCTCTATGAGCTCAGACCCAAACCATGACAGTTGTTCTTTGTTGAACAAAGAGTAAGCAAGTCCCTGAGCATGCTAATACCCACCCTGCAAAATCTCAGCCCTGAAGTTGGGTGAAGTCTGCCCTTTTATCTCTGCTTCTGTCTCTCATTCTCCCTGTCCCTTTGTTTCTCTGTCTCTCTCTCTCTTTCTCTCTCAGGCTCCAGCTGGCACTGCCTTGGATCATGAGCGAGCTGAGAAAACGGACACTCTGGACGTATTCCGGAGCTAAGTCCGGCTCAGGTGAGCCATACAATCCTAAATAGATAAGGGACTGTAGAACCCTTCCCTTCCAGGGCTGGTGCCCCAGATAATGATCACAATGTCTCACACTGTATATAATTTTACACATTTGAACTTGACAAAGGAAGGGCTTTTACAAATGTTTCCCTGTTTAATTTTCGCAGGAATCCTGTGAAAAAGGTAGGACAGGTGTTATTTATCCTAACTGTTCAGATGAGGAGAGACAGTGGACTGCCCACCACATCCCGTGTATGGCAGAGCTGGTCAGTGGCTGAGCCTTGATCTTCTCACTCCGGGCCACGCCTGATTCTGCAAGGGCAAACAGGGTCACGGCCCAGATCTCCATCCACGGAGAGGTTGAGATTCCCATAGAGAGATGACTATGTGCCAGGCTCTTCAGAGATACTCAGTTTAGACATATTACCTGCGCCCAACGGCTTTTCAATCTAGTAGTGAGAAAACAAAAACAAGCCAATATATGGTATCAGATATATGCGGAGATAAGAAAATTCTGGAATAGAATGTGACAAGGTCAAAAGTATTAGAGCACTGTGGACTGAATGTTTGCATCCACCGCAAATCCATATGGGACCTTTGGAAGGTAATTAGATTTGGATGAAGCCATGAGGACAGGCCCCTCTGATGGGATTAGCGTCCTTACAAAATGAAGAGACCAGAGCATGCTCTCCAGCATATGAGGAGACAGCAAGAAGGCGGCCATCTGCAAACCAGGAAGAGGCGACTTACCAGGCACACAATCGGCCAGCACCTTGATCTTGGACTTCCCAGCTTCCCCAACTGTGAGAAGTAGATGTTGGTTAAGCCACCCACTCTATGGTACCTTGTTACGGCAACCCGAGCTAGGACACTGCGCCTCCTCAGCATCGGTCGTGTGGGGTAGAGCTCTAAGGCTGGACAAAGTTTAGGGAAAGCATGGGGAAGGGGAGGACAGGGAGGTCAGGGGCAAAATCTCTATCACAGGAAGGCATAAAAGGCAGAGGCAACAGATGCGCGCGGAGCTAGCCTGTGGTGGAGGGCGAGAGCAATGTTCATTTCCGTCTCCCAATCTTGACTAGAGAACCTGACTTAAGAGCTACTATAACCTTCTTCCAGGGACCAGGGGTGTGTGTGTGTGTGTGTGTGTGTGTGTGTGTGTGTGTGTGAATTCCTTGAGGGCAGGGGAGGTCACAGAGTAGAGGCTTTCAAGCTGGGACTTCTGCGCAGGCCTCAGAGACACCTCCATCATGGACTTCAGTGATGTAAAGGGATCTGCCAGCAGGTTTCTAGACCAGCTAGTGGAAGAGGAAGTGAGAGCTCCAGCCATTCCCACCCGTGCCCTCTACACCTGCTTCTCCCTTTCCTTTCTCCCCAGGCCTGAGAAAGACTCGTCCTTCTGGCAAAAAGAAGAGCTCCACACCGAGGCTACGGGACTGTTTATCAAAGAAGAGGGGCACAGGAGGGAGAGTCACCGGGGCAATTCGAGAGGATGTGTGTAAGTGCCACGAGTTGACTGAACAGGAAAGACTCAAACATGGGCGGAGATCTTGAAAGACAAGGTACAGAACCGCAATCAGCCTGGGCAGAAATCACGGTTCCAGGCCCCGCCATCAGCTTGAGTGAAGGATCTGAAGTGATGTCAAAACCTGGAAGGTACGGAGGTGGCCAGCCACGGTTACGCACACAGAACAAATGAGTGATGGCATCTCTGCTGACCATATAGAGCAGATTGAAATGGGGGTGAAGGAGGAGGCTTCTCTCCTGAGCCCCAGGTGCACATTTCTAACTGCCTGCCGGAAATCTCCAAACAGCATGCTCAAAACCCCGTCCAATGTCTTACTCTCAATTCTGCTTCTTCTCTACTGTCCCCTGAGTGTGTTCACAGAACTCTTACCTTCCTCCTCACCTAGCTTGGACGCCTCCTCCCCCCGCCTCACCCTCAAGTACCTCAACTTACCAAGTGCCGTGGATTCCACCTGGAGAAGGTCTCCTAGCCCTCTCTCCTGCCAGCCTGAGTCAGGTCTTTCCCTCCTGCCCAGATCTCACCCATTATGGCAGGGATCAAGCCCCACATCGGGCTCTGCACTGACAGCATGGAGCCTGCTTGGGATTCTCTCTCACCCTCTCTCTCTGCCCCTCCCCCACTCGTGCTCACTCTCTAAATAAACTTAAAAAAAAAAAAAAAAAAAGCCCAGGGCAACAGCCATGATACAGCAGCAGAGCCCAGCTGTCGCAGGAAGCGATTCTGTGTGCAACATGGAGGCTGGCCCCCCGCTGCCTATGGGGTAAAACCCCGACCCCTTCGCTCAGTATACAAAGTTATTTGCAGTCTGATCTCACTTTCTCTTCCCAGCTTCCCTCCCGTCTCTGCCACCCAGCCTCCCTGAACTCCTCTCTGTGCTCTGAACAGGCCATGACCTTCTACAACAACTTCCACTCGCCCAAGCATTCCTCTACCTGGAATGCCCTCCTTTTGTATTTCGCCAGCAAACACCTGCTCTCCCTTCAAATGAGTTTTTCCTCTGCGAAGCATTCCCTAACCCCCAGGCCTGGATTCACTTAGACCCTGGCTCACTGAAATTACAAAATTGAGAGACTGAGCCAGTTAGCAAGAGGGACAGAGGCTGAAAGAGATTGCCTCAGGAATCGCCACCCTGGAGAGCAGCCGTGGAGGCGGGGAGCCGCCGGGGCTCGTGTTGAAGCTGGGACCTGGCAAAGGTCGGGGGCACAGGGCTGAGAGTAGGGCAAGAAAGAGCAGCCTGGCTGAGAAATGCCATGAGATTTGGGGGTGGGGGGACACAGAAGGCTCCCCAGGTTCCGGCTTTCCTGACTCCTCTATTCGGCTTCTCCTAGGTTCCTCTTCCAGAAACATCTTCCTTTCTCTTAAAAGAATCTCTGTCCCTTGTCATCAAAAGAGGCTGAAATATTCTCCCCCGGACTGTGAGAGCTTCAGCTCTTCCCGCAGTGTTGCACTGGACGAGTGGGTGTTATCTACAAGGTTTCTGTCTTGCTAGGTGGTCCCTTTTCTGGTCTTTTGGTCAGAGAGAGCAGGCCGTAGGGGGGCAGTGGGGGGGGGGGACTTTTCTTTTTCCGTCTGTGCCCACTCATCTTTCTGGTTTCTGGCTTCTTCGGCCCCGCCTCTGAGATATAGGAGGAAACAGAAGGTCCAGGGAATTCGCCAGGGTGTCGTTTGGGGGGACCTGTCCCTATCTGGCTTGACTTCTGTCCACCTTTCAAAGTCTTCTTACATTTGTTTCATATTTCACGTGTGGGGCTTTTAGTTACCGCAGCGGGAGGAACAGGGAAACGTTTTTCTCGTACGTCTTCCGCGAGGCACAAGCTCTTCACAAGAACAATTTTCCAAAACCACCACCGGTCACCTTCTGCTCGGCCTGCGAAAGAACATATCACCAGCGTCCGGGTGCCCCCGGGCTGCCCCTTGTCAGGTGGGTCCCTTTTGCTCCACCTGGCAGGAACCTCTTCCCTCTACTTTCTTTCTCGTTTTCCCCCATTTAAGCATATATGCTTAAATGGCGTTTGATTATTTTTTTAAATTTTATAGAATTTAGTCTACGTGTTCCACGTGTTCTGTATTTTCTGGCTAGCGTTCGTTACTCAATAGCATATCGTAAGGTTCACCGAGGCTATAGCAAGCCGTTGTGCAAACACACTACCGCTCACACAGGCGCTCTAGCTTCGATGGCGTTTGCCTGGCTGCTGGTTTCACACCACTAGGAGCATTCCTAGTGAGTATTCTTGCATGCATCTTCTGGAATGTACAACCTTCTCTGGGTACACGCCTCAGAGTGGGACCCCGGGCCATGAGATATGGACGTGGTCACCCTGATGAGGTGAGGTGACCTTCCGAAGTGGCGATAACCAGTGCACCAATGGGGCTTCACCTTTTCGGCCCTAGTTATGACTGCTTTTCTGCTCACTTTTTCATAATGAGAATATAAAGAAATGTTTTTTTAATGTTTGATTATTTATTTATTTAGAGAGAGAGCAAGAAAGAGAATGTGCATGAGTGGGGGAAGGGCAGAGAGAGAGAGAGAGAGAGAGAGAGAGAGGGAGAGAATCCCAAGCAGGTGCCATGCTGCTGGTGCAGAACCCAATGTGGGGCTCAATCCCACCAACCATGAGAGCATGACCTAAGCCGAAATCAAGAGTCAGAAGGAGCCACCCAGGTGCCCCTAAAGAAATATTTTTAAGTGAAAAAAGAAAAATAACAGATGAAGCAGGTGGAGAGGTGAGCCCTGACGTCCCTTCCGGCTTCACATTCAGTAAGGCCATGCCTCCTCCTTAATGCTGGACACATACTCTTGAGTTCTCTGGAGAGACCGGGGTCTGCTCCCTACACTCTCCTACCTCCCCGCCCAGGCAGACATGACGGGAATGAGATGGAGAGAGGACAGCTGGCCTGTGACACTTACCTTCCTGGGGGAGCAGGCACGCTTTTCTCAAAGCACCCAGAAGGGTGGAAAACTCCCGATGGAAGCCCGTCCAGGTGTCCTGGCGAACAAGTACCATGAGGCCTTGGGCTTTCCTCCTGAGGAAGAATTTACAGTCTGAGGAAGAGGAGGCTCCAGAGAAGGCAAATGCCTCAAGTATACGGTCATTCCAGAGATTTCTGCTCTTGTGACATCCTTCTGGCAGCAGACTGGTGTCCACCCCTGCTGATGCCTCAGGCACATGGGGTGACTGACGTCTGTCACGAAGCCTTGTTTTGCAGGTAGGTAGACTGAGGCAGAGAGGGAGGAGAGGAAGAAAGGAGAAAAGAGAGGAGCTGAGGGTAGGTCTGGGTAGAGGGAGTGCAATTCTGTGCCTTCCTGATGCTGGAATGCAGCCAACCTGTTCTCACCCCCGGGCCTTTGTGCGGTTCCACTGCCTGGAATGCTTTGTGCCTGGTTTTGCTGTCTCCTTCCTGTCAATCAGGGATCAGTTCAAATGTCACCTTCTCAGAGGGGCCTTCCCAACCTCCTTGCCCAACACGGTTGCCGTCACCTCCACCTCCATCATTCTTTATCATCTGCTGTTATTTTCTGCGGAGCGCTTCGTAGTGGAGACTGTTGTCTGCCTCCCCAAAGGCCATTCTCCTTCTGCTTTGCTGACAGAACTCTGATTTTGTTCCCACCCCCTCATCTCAGGGGTGAATCCCGATGAGTCTAAGCCAATTACGATGCTCCTAGTCCTTCTGCCAGTGCTCAGTTAGGGAATGGGTCTGTGATGACGTTCGTATTTCATTGGAAATACGAGGGGAACTATTGGTGGTGGTGGGTGGGGGGGTTTCTGGGAAAAGCTTGGTTGTCTGAAAAGGAGAAACATGGCATGAAATGGTCCCTCTTTCCTCTTTCCTTCCGGAGGGTTTTGTCCCGAGTGTGATGGCTGGAACTTCAAGAGCCAACTTACAGCCATGCTGGTTGCTGAGGACAGATGGAGGACGGCAGAGCAGAAGGATGAGAGGGAGCTGGGTCCTTGATGAAGCCATCGAGTTCCCGAGTTAATCAAGCCTGGAGCTGTCTGAGCTCAGGAGTTCTCATTGGGTGGGTGTATCAGTCTGTTAAAGCTGCCATAACAAGGTAGCCCAGACTGGGTGGCTTAAGCAACAGGAATTTATTTTCTCATCGTTCTAAAGGCTAGAAGTCTAAGATCAATGTGTTGGCAGGATTGTTTCTTCTGAAGCTTCTCTTCTTGGTTTGCAGATGGCGTCTTCTTGTGTCTTCACATGGCCTTCCCTCTGTTGTCTGTGTCCTAATCTCCTTATGAGGACATCAGTCATACCGGATCAGGGCCACCCTAATGACCTCATTTTAACTTCATTACCTCTTTAAGATCCTATCTCCAAATTCGGTCCCATCCTAAAGGACTGTGGGCCAAGACTTCAAAATATGAACTGGTGGGGGGCAGACGGGATGGGGGGACCTGGGAGACAATTCAGCCCCCAACAGTGGGAAATCTGTGAAAACGCTGGGAACAGTTGAAATCGCCCTTACCATTGAAGCCAGTTTAGTTGGGATCTTCTATTACTTATGCTTGAGAGAATCCTGATTCAATTACTGTCTGAAATGATTTTATTTACTTATTTGTTCATTTATTGACTACCTGTCACCAGAATGTCAACATTTTGAGGGTAGGGCCCCCGGCTGGCCTGTTCAATGTTGTATCCCTAGTGCCTAGAATCATGTCTGGCTTCAAACAGCGGCTCAAGAAATACATCTTGCATAAATGAACTACACCAGGCCAGCTCTCCTGGCTATGTTACTCTTGCTAATAATGCTTGTATTATATATATATATATATTATATATATAAAATATATATAATATATAATATAAATATATATTATATATTATATATTATAAATATTATATAATATATAATAATTAATTAAATAATATAAATATTATAAATAATAATCTAATATTATATTAGATACATAATATATAATATATAATATAACATATGTTGTATATAATATATATTATATATCTAATATTATATTAATATTTATATTAATTTATATATAATATAAATATATAATATATAATATATAAATATATATTATATAATATATAATATAATATAAATATATTATATATTATATATTAATATATATTTATATTATATATTCTATAATATAAATATATATTAATATTATATAATATTAATATTAATATTAATTAATATAAATTAATTATTTATATTATTATATAATATATATTATTTAATATATTATATAATATATTAATTATATATAATTATTATATATAATATTATATATTATATAATATATTAATTATATAATATATTAATATATTATATTTATTATATATTATTATATATTAATATTATATATATTATATATTATATTTATTATATATTAATATTATATATTAATAATTATATATTATTATATATAATATTATATATTATATATATTAATTATATAATATATTAATATATTATATAATATAAATTAATATTTATATAATATAATATATAATATATATATTATTATATAATATAAATATATATCACATATTATAAATTATAATATAAATATATAAATATAAACACATATATTTATATATATATGTAAAGTTTATTTATTTATTTTGAGAGAGACAGCATGAGTGAGGGAGGGGGAGAGACAGAGAGGGAGAGAGAGAGAGAATCCCAAGCAGGCTCCGCACTGCCAGCACAGAGCCCGATGCGGGGCTCGAACCCACGAACTGTGAGATCATGGACCTGAGCCAAAACCAAGGGTCGAACACTCCACTGACTGAGCCATCCATGTGCCTCCCTTGTATTTTATAGTTTAAAAAGCAGAGTCTGATATGCAAGGTATGCCACTTGTAGGCAAATAAATTCTTTATTTGGGGGATCTGCTGTCTGCATCGTTTAATAGAAACTCTGCTTTTCAAAGGGGCAGAAAGTATGGATGGCTCCAAACTGAGCTTTGGGGATTTCCAACTTCACTCCAACAAGGAAGTGAGCTTCAAAGAGAACGTGACTCGCGAGGGCATTGACTCCGAGGCTGGTGTGAATCAGAATCACCTGGAAACTTGTTTAAATAATTCAGACGCCTGGCTCTGCCACATGGACTCTGATTTAATGAGTTTAAAGTAGGGCCCAGGTATCTGTATTTTTAACAAGCCAGCCAGGAAATTTTAACAAGCCACCTGTGTTTTGAGACCCGCCTGACCCGGGCGTATGGGAGGAGGGGTCTGAACTGAGGAGGGCTGCGAAGGGCAGGGGTTCAGCCGCTCGAAGGCCTAAGGCTACGAGGGGACCTTGAGTCAGGCCTGCGAGGGGCAGAAGTCTGGGAGACTGTGACCACCTTTCCGTCTGGTTACGGTTGGGCCTGGAAGTATCTGGACTACACCAGGCATGAAGAGCAGGTGATCGCCTCAGGCTGAGACCTGCCCCCTCCGACGGGCAGCTGGACCTCTGACCTTCCACCCTTTCCTATGACCTTCACGTGTTCTGCTTTCTGGTCAGTTCTAAGGAGGGAACAGAGCCGGCCTGAGTTGCTGAAAATTCTGCGGGTAGCTTGGGAGTATGTCAGGGCTGGAGAGAATCCAACCTACCACAGGTGTCTAAAAATAGAACCAAGCCAGCAAGAAGCCAGCTGGTTAGGGATCCTGAGGCCTTCCTGGGTGATGGAGAGACCTCTGAGGCATTGCAGCCCTCTGGGAACCGTGGCCTTCTTTTCAGCACGGCCCCTGGCAGTTCCCACCGCGTCAGGTAGCTACTACTTGACCCCAAAACAAAGGCACTCCTCTCTGGAGCAGCCGGCCATGCCAGCAGGCTGCAGGGTCAGCTCCATTGCCATGTTGGGCCAGTTGGGTCCCAGTGGGCCTTTCGAGCCTGCCCTGGCCACCGGGAGGGCTCTATTTTAAATGGTGACAGGATGGTCCCCGCGGAACAGCCGAAGCAAGGACTTAAAATAGAGGGCCCTCTGTTTCCTGCTCCCACTCCACCCCGGCTCACCCTGCCTCCCAGAGAGCAGAGAACTGCTGAGTCTTCATTTCTTTCTTCCTTTCTTTTTTTTAATGTTTATTTATTTTTGAGACAGAGAGAGAAACAGAGCATGAGCGGGGGGAGGGGCAGAGAGGGAGGGAGACACAGAATCGGAAGCAGGCTCCAGGCTCTAAGCTGTCAGCACTGAGCCCAACACGGGGCTGGAACCCACAAACCGCGAGATCATAACCTGAGCTGAAGTGGGACGCTTAACAGAGTGAGCCACCCAGGCGCCCTGAGTCTCTTCATACCCTAGGGAACCGAGGTGGAAGGGGAGACATTATCCCAGTGAAAGTAGCTAGGAGGAAGGGAGTGGGCAAGGGGCTGGTATCTGTTTAAGCAGATGTGTACATTGGGACACAGACCTCTTGCAGAAATGTTGTGTATGCTTTATCCTAGAATTAAAAAAATATATATATTTTTAAGTCCAGAGAGATTTTTATTACTCAATTTGATCTTTACATCAATAAAATCTCAGATATAGGGGAGCCTGGGTGGCTCAGTCGGTTAAGCATCCGACTCTTGATTCTGGCTCAGGTCATGATCTCAAGGTTATGAGATCGAGCCCCATGTCAGGCTCTGTGCTGAGCTTGGAGCCTGCTTAGGATTCTCTCTCTCTCCTTCTCTCCCTGCCCCTCCCTCACTTGTGCACTCTCTCTCTCTCAAAAGAAATAAACATTAAAAAAGATTTCTCTATCTTTTAAAAAATAAAATATAATCTTAGATATATAACAATGCAAATGAACAATTTTTAATAGGTATTTTTTAATGTTTTTAGATTTTTGAAAAAATGTTTATTTTTGAGAGAGAGAGAGAGAGAGAGAGAGAGAGAGAGAGAGAGAGACAGCATGACCAGGGAAAAGGTAGAGACAGAGAGAGGGAGACACAGCGTGACCAGGGAAGGGGCAGAGAGAGAGGCAGACACAGAATCCGAAGCAGGTTCCAGACTCTGAGCTGCCAGCACAGAGCCGGATGCGGGGCTTGAACTCATGGACCACGAGGTCTTGACCTGAGGCCAAGTCAGACGCTTAACCGACTGAGCCACCCAGGCGCCCCTTAATAGTTTTAAATAAAAGTTTTTATTGAGCATGTACCATGTTGATAGACACATACTAGGACCCATGAAACACAAAATAGCAGCCGTGGTCCCTGCTCCTAAGAATTAGCAACGTCATGGGAAAATTATCTGTTCACTTATCCAGCCTGATTGTGTGCCCGGCCCTGTCCTCAAGGCCTTCCAATATGCCCTAACTCATTTGATTTTCACAACGATCTGATGCAGCCATTACAAGGTGGTCATGATTATTATTCCTGTTCTAAAGATGAGGACGCTGAGGCGGAGAGAGACCTAGGTCACAGCCAGCGAGGGACAGAGCTGGAGTTAATCCAGACCCCGGCACCCGGGGCTGGACCGCCATCCCGGCGCTAAACTGTCCTCAGTGCGGTTGGCACAGACTGAGGCTTGGGAAGATGTTGCCTCAGGCCCTTTCCTCCTCCTGGGAGTTCATGACTCCGAAGTAATAAGATTGCATTTTATACAAAAATAGAACCATAGGCTCTCCAATTCACAAGGAACGCAAAGGTTGCGGAGTCCAACAACCCAGCTGTTCTCTGGAGTTTTGCATCCAAATAAACATCCCCCTTTTCACCCTTGAAGGCCACACGGTGATGCTGCTGTGGTTCCAAACATTCTTGGCTTTCCAGTTTGGCAGTTGCTTCCAGAGACCGTTTTTGAGCATGACAAGAATCAGTCTCCAGAGACTCACATTTATTTTTTTATTTTTCCACCCACAGTGTTATTACCTAGTTTTATCACACCAGTGATCTGCCAGACTTCACGCTGCATGTCTTCTATTACTGAAAGTCAGATCCGCTGCACGGCACTCACAGCCTTGCCACCACGGAGGTTATTCAGAGAATGTTCCAAAGGCTCTAAAAGCTATTCCTTGTGAAAAGCTGAAAAACTAAATCAAACCAAACCAAAGCTTCTGATCAATGGCAGCCTCTTTAAAAGGGGCGGGGGGGGGGGTGCGGAATCATCTCCTGTGGTGACTTTTAAAGGAGAGGACTCATTTGGAAATCTCAATTCTACACGTTTGTCAGAAATACCAATCTCAGGGCACCTCTTTCTGCCCACAGATCCTGTCCCCATGCTTAAATATGTGCGCACGCGCGTGCACACACACACACACACACACACACACACACACACACACACACACACAAACAAAACAATCTCACTGCCTTATGGCCATTTTCTGTCTGCTAGGTTATATACTCTGGAGGGCAACTGTTCATTTTGCCCACCATTGTATCCCCAGCACCTAGCATAATGCCTGACTCACAGTGGGTGCTCAATAAATGCTGTTGAATGGATGAATGAAATGATAAACCAAGTCATAACAGGAGCTATGACCAGTAAAGGAAGATTACAGACGGTGTATGTCCGTGGGGTGCCCTCAGAACCGAGAGATGGTCACCTTCCAGGGGAAATGAAAATCAAGGCATTCACCCAGAGGTAGAAGTATTTCCCCTTGAAGGTTTGCGGATGTGCTGCTGTTGAAGACCGGGGAAACCCTCAGAACCATGCCAGGGTATACAGTCAGATCGAGAACGAAAAGGGCGTATAAGTAAAGTAATGGTTTCGTAACTTGGCTAAGGACAGAACGTCCTATTCGAGTGCAGGCATGGGGGAATCCACCCGCAATCTGGAAACCAGCAACCCGAAGAGCAAACACAAATCCTGTGATCTCCGGTGACAGATCCCAGGGAGAAGGTGCCCTGAGCGGTATGCCAGGCAGAAAAAGCCATCCCTGCAGAGATGAGGGACACCCGAGTGACCGGTCCCCAGTGCCGCCAGTGGTTACAATCCCCTGACCCCTGGCCTCTGATGGCACACTCTAAGGAACCGCTAGACAACAGTTTGTTTTCCAGGAGGCTTTCCGAGAATGGGCGTTTAGAGATCTGGTTGATCAGATTTTAGGGAATGTAACTCAGGTGAATCGGTATGAATAGATTCTCTTGAGCCTGGTGAACTCCAGATGCATTGACAGATCGTGCTTCTGGATCTGCGCGGTCCAGCCTTGAGCCACAGTGATCCCCACGTTACTGCCTTTGGCATCTCTTAAGCTTTAACAAAGACAGTAATATGCGAGATGATAATAGCAACAACTATTGAACGCTTACTATGTGCCAAGTATGGTTCTAAGCACTTTTCTGGGAGGACGGGGGTTTACGTTGTGGTAAAATATACATAACAGAAAATTTACCATTTTGGGGGCACCTGGGTGGCCCAGCTGGTTTAGCATCCAGCTCTTGATTTCAGGCTCAGGTCCTGTTCTTGCGGTCTGAGGGATCAAGCCCCGCATTGGGCTCTGCGCTGACAGGGTGGAGCCTGCTTGGGATTCTCTCCCCCTCCCCGCCCGCCCCTCCCCTGCTTGCACACATGCACACACGTTCTTTCTCTCTCTCTCTCAAAGTAAATAAACTTAAAATTTTTTACCATTTTAACCATTCCAGTATCTGTCTGAATCCCTGCTCTTAATTCTTTGTGGTGTATACTTAGCAGAATTGCTAGATCGTGTGGTAATTCTATGTTTATAAATGCTTTTGTGTAATAAGTCATTTAATCATCATAGCAAACCTTACAAAGGAAATAGCATCAGTATTTTCATCTTATGAATGAGGCACAGAGAAGTTAGGTAACTTACTCAAGCTCACACAGCTAACAAATGGCAAAGTCAGGATTTCAACTCAGGGAATCTCCCTTCAAAGCCCAAATTCTTTCCCCCCTTTTCTTCCAGAGCTCACATTCTTTTTTTTTTTTTTTTTTTAACGTTTATTTATTTTTGAAAGAGAGGGACAGAGTGTGAGTCGGGGGTTGGGGGGCAGAGAGAGAGGGAGACACAGAATCCGAAGCAGGCTCCAGGTTCCGAGCTGTCAGCACAGAGCCCGACACGGGGCTCAAACCCACAGACCACGAGATCATGACCTGGGCCGAAGTCGGACGCTTAACCGACGGAACCACCCAGGCGCCCCCAGAGCTCACATTCTCAACCACCATGGCAGAGCAAAGATGTTGCAAGATCTTCGCAAGAAAGATGTAAGCAAGAGATAAATGTGGGTGTTACAGAGAGTGGATTGTACTGGAGTTCAGAGCAAAGAATCATGTGAACTGGCGTGAAACTGGGATTAAAGCTGAATCTTTTTTTGTTTGTTTTTTAAGTAGGCTCCACACCCCACACGGGGCTTGAATTCACGACCCTTTGATCAAGAGTCGCATACTCTACGGACTGAGCCAGTCGGGCGCCCCTAGGGATGAAGGCTGGATCTTAAAAGCGGCTCAGTCGAGGTAGGGAGAGAGACACAGGAAGGGCACGGAGGTGGACTGAGGGTGGTGTGTTCAGAAGTCTATACGTAGAGCAGACTCTTCATGTGGAATTTAAATGTACAAAGGTTGTCGAGATCAGACTGGGAAAGCTCCAGTTCCGCAGGTAATGGGGAGTCGTTGAAACATTTTGAGGATGGGGACAGGGTGTACGTACATTTTGGAGTGATTTCTCAGGCGGGAGCGTGTGCAGGACAGGTGGGACCGGGTCAGGTCTGGAGTCAGCCAATTTGGACAGCGATCTATCTAGACAGGGTGCCAAGAGGGTCTGGGCCGGAGGAGGGCAGTACAGGTGGGAGGAGATGCTTGAGGCTGTGACAGATACCAGACAGACCAGGTGACAGAGGGACAGATGAATGATAGTGGCAAGAGAGGACACATCAAATGCCAAAGATGACTCTGAGGTTCCAGCCCAAGCGACTGGGATAATCCTGATGAAGGTGACTTTTGGTCACATTGAATGTGAAGTGACAACAGGGCATCCAAATGGAAACGTCCAGGAAGTTGTTGGAAATGTAGACAAAGAGCTGGGGGAAAAGTTTGGGCTAGAGAAAGAAAAGTTGCAAGAAATCTTTGAGACAACATGAGCAGGGGAGGGGCAGAGAAGAGAGGGAGACATAGAACATGAAGCAGGCTCCAGGCTCTGAGCTGTCAGCACAGAGCCCGACACGGGGCTCGAACTCATGAGCTGTGAGATCACGACCCGAGCCGAAGTCGGACACTTAACCGACTGAGCCACCCGGGTGCCCCATTTTTTTTTTAATGTTTATTTATTTTTGAGAGAGCACGAGTGGGTGGGGGAGGGGCAGGGAGAGGAAGAGACAGAGAATCCCAAGCAGTCTCTGCACCGTCAGCAAGGAGCCCGACATGGGGCTCCAACTCATGAACCGTGAGATCATCCCCTGAGCTAAAATCAAGAGTTGGATGCTTAACTGACTGAGCCGCACAGGTGCCCCAACAAGAAGTTTCGTAAAGAAAACAAGGAGTTTATCAGGGGGAGGCCCCCAGAGCTCCTCCTGCAGCCCCAGTGCTCTCTGGCCCCTATCTGCCAGAGGGTCCCAGGCCAGCTGAGGAAATGACACCCTCCTGGAGCCACCCAGGTGGACAGCTGAGCCTCTCCCTAGCCCAATTCAGGGTGCCAACATGTCCTTTTCTCTTCACTTCAACAGGACCAGCTTGCATTTTTCATACCAAACATTGTCTAAGATCCACTGGTTAGAAGGCTTTGGACCACAAGAAACCAACAAGAACTGTAGTAGTAAAAACTGGCTCAGGCAAGAGTGATCAGTGGACGCTAAATAGGAGAGAGGTCTCGATGAGGAACAGGATATTTACGCAGTCTCAAACTACATCCCTGCAAATTAGTTATTAATTACAAAAGGATTAATAATAACCATACAGTAGAGAAACCAGACAACGTCCTCACCAAGCGATCAAAACTAACATTTCAGGGGCGCCTGGGTGGCTTGGTCGGTTGAGCGTCCGACTTCAGCTCAGGTCATGATCTCATGGTCCGTGAGTTCGAGCCCCGCGTCGGGCTCTGTGCTGACAGCACAGAGCCTGGAGCCTGTTTCGGATTCTGTGTCTCCCTCTCTCTCTGCCCCTCCCCTGTTCATGCTCTGTCTCTCTCTGTCTCAAAAATAAATAAACGTTAAAAAAACTAACATTTCATTGTGGAGCAAAACAAGACCATGTGTCTCCCACTGTGGTACCCTGAGAAGGACACCCTGTCCCTCATGTACTATTCAGGTCAAAAATGTGTAACCCGTGGAGCGCCTGGTTGGCTCAGTCATAAGAGCATGCGACCCTTGATCTTGGGGTTGTGAGTTCGAGCCCCACATTGGGTATGGAGATTACTTAAAAAATAAATAAATAAAACTTTTAAAAAAATCTACTTTGAGAGGGAAAAATAATGTGTAACCCGAAACTAATAATGAGGAAACACCGCACAAACCAAATTGAGGAATATTCTATAAAAGCCTGTTAAAAGAGTCATGATATCATGAAAGCCCCCCCCCACCCCAAAAGGCCTGAGAAATGGTTACAGATTAAAGGAGACTGAACGGCAATGACAATGACATGTAATATGTCATCCTGAATTAGACCCCGTGCTGGGAAAAGCAAATACTTTACAAGACAACATTGAGACTGTTGACAAAATTAGAATATGAACTGTGGATTAAATAAAATTCTTGTATCAGTATACTCTCCCAGATTTGATAACCAGACTGTGATTGTGTAAGAGGATATCCTAGTTCCTAGGAAATACACTGAAGAAGAGTATAGAGAATAAAGGGGCATGAGATGTGTCATCCATTCTAAATGGATCAGGAAAAAAAAAAAAGTTTGTCTGTGTGGGTATAAAGGGAGGATTAGAAAACAAATATGGTCAGGGGCACCTGGGTGGCTTAGTTGGTTAAGGGTCCAACTTCAGCCCAGGTCATGATCTCAGGGATCGTGAGTTCGAGCCCCGTGTCAGGCTCTCTGCTGACAGCTCAGAGCCTGGAGCCTGCTTCGGATTCTGTGTCTCTCTCTGCCCCTCCCCAACTTGCGCGCTCTCTCTGTCTCTCTCTCAAAAAGGAATAACATAAAAAAATAAAATAAAAAAAAGAAACAAATATGGCAAAACGTTAGAAGTTGGTGACTCAAGTTTATGAGAGTTCTCTTTACTATTCTTGCAACTTCTCTGAAACTAAAATTATTTGAAAATAAAGACAACCTCTCCCCGGCACACATCTAATTTGAACTGGCTTACACGGGGAGGCAGTTTATTTTCTCACGTAACAGCAAGTCCAGGGGAATGACAGGCTACAGGTTAGTGGTCCAGCGACCCTGTGATGTCAGAGAATCTAGGTTCTTTCCGTCTCTCCCTTGCTCCACCTTTAGTACGGACTTCATCCTCAGGCTGGCCGGAAAGGGCCCTGGCAGTCCCAGACTCACACACAGACACAACTGTGCCAAGGGAGAGAGACCATTCCCTCATCCGGCTCTCTTTTGCCTGGATTTGCTTCTCTACTTTCTACTCAGACATATTGCTCTCGCAGTTAACTCTCTCTCTCTCTGGCATCAGCGCTTTTCATCATGTTTGCCCCACCCCACTGGATCATTCCATCGGCATGTAGACACTCAGTAATGTCTTTGCTCTTGCAACAAAAACAGGCAAAGTGCTCTTCTAGCCACCACTCCTATTCTCTGTATAGCTAAAGCCCATCAGTCGTGTTACCTACATCGGTCTTCATCACACACACACACACACACACACACACACACACACACACACACACACATCATTGGTGTCTTTACTCCCATCAGCTATGGGCTTTGCCCCCACCACTGCACTGAAACCACGGCCTCCAGCTTGCCAAGGTCACAGTCAATTCCCAGCCCTCAACTTAGCCAAATGACACTGTTGATCATCCCCTCCTTAAAACTCCTTTATCACCTTTCAGGACACATCCTCTTCACGTCCTATGTCCCTCCACCTCTTCTCTTCTTGGCTTCTAAATATCAGGGTTCCCAGAGCTTGGTTCCTTGATTGTCCCAGGCGACTTCCTCCAGGCCCATGACCTTAACACCAAGTGTACTCAGATCATCTCCAAATTTTCACCTCTAACCCAGCCTCTTCCTGGGGTTCCAGGCTCATATACTGCCTGTCTGCCTGCTTTCTTTCCTTCCTTCCTTCCTTCCTTCCTTCCTTCCTTCCTTCCTTCCTTCCTTCCTTCCCTTCCCTTCCCTTCCTTCCCTCCTCTCCTTTCCTCCCTCCCTCCCTTCTTTCCTTTTTCGTTTTAGTATGGGAAAATTCAAATCTACAGAAAATAAAGAGAACAGAATGGTGAACCCCATGGTCCTAAGTGCCTCCATGATGTCTTGCCATGGATTCCTAATGAGTATCTCAAAGTTAACTACAGCCAAATTAAAACTCTTGACACCCCCTCAAATACGCTCCTTTCTCACTCTTTTCCTTTCTATATGCTTACCCCCAAACCCAGCTTGTCATTCTTTGTTGAAGGACGGGCAAGCAAGGTCCAGACCATGCAGATCCTGTTATCCACCCTATGAAATCCCAGCCCTGGAGCTGGTAAGGGCTGCACGCTTATCTCTGCCCTCAGGGTAAATATACACCCTCAGTAGATAGGAGGCTATAGAGCCCTTACCGACCAGTGCTGGGAGGTTACCCTTATTTAAAAAAAAATTTTTTTAATATTTATTTAGTTTGAGAGAGAGACAGAGTGTGAGCAGGGGAGGAACTGAGGGGAGGGAGACACAGAATCCGAAGCAGGCTCCAGGCTCTGAGCCGTCAGCACAGAGCCTGACGCGGGGCTCGAACCCACGAACCCCGTGAGATCATGGCCTGAGCCAAAGTTGGATGCTTAACCGACTGAGCCACCCAGGTGCCCCACCCTCATTTTAATGAAAACTAAACCCAAGGGCTGACACAGAAGCTCTCTCATGTACCTCCCCCTTGCTGAGAATGTCAAGTGAGCTGGAGAGGAGGCACAGAGGTGTGTCTTAGGTTACAACCTTCCTATTGCTGCCACACGCAGGCCACACACCTGCTGGGACAACTCTCCTGCTCTTCGTTTCTCAGCCTTAACATCGTTCCAAATCTCCCCTTTCTAGCCCTTGGCTAACTTCCCCATCCACTTCTTACTCCGGTCTGCTCTCTTCTCAAGAGGAGGGCAAAGCATGTCTTCCCGACCCCTGTCAAAGTAGGTTCTTCAAGGGACCAGAATGGAACCCCTCGTCTTCATGCTGCACAGTCTGCAAGACAGTGAGTTTTGACTCCGAACTCCCGCGCCAGCTCTGGACATCGATTTGTTCATTTACGCAGCAAATATTTCCTGAGCACTCTCTCTGGGTCAGGTGCCGGGCTGGGCACTGGGGATACAGGAATGAGGAAGATCCACGAAGGGGGCAGCAGATGAAGTAGCTGAGAAGTCCTGAGAGATCATCTTACACACGACCTCACGTTTTTTCAGAGCTCAGTTGCCTCCGTCCTCTCTTCATTCCTCACATCCTTTTATGTAACCGTTGTGCCCTGCTGAAACTCAGGCCGAAGATTTTCAGAGCCCAAGGGAACAATCACAATCAGCTTCTCATTGGAAAGCTGCTCCTGTATAAGGCATCAGTATGCCTCAAGGGCACCCGGTTCCTTTGTTTCAGGAAAAAGCACTAAAATCAATCTTGTAGATACGGAAATGGAGAGGAACAGCTTTTTCTGAAATGGAGACGGAGGTATCCTGACTCCGAAGCTAAACTGGCCTTAGGGTGCTAAAGGCAAAGGGCAGAGGACTGTGGAGGGGAGGAGAGGTTGTGTCTGTCTCCTTCCTGGCCTCCTCTGTCTTGCTTCAGGTCCCATATGGTTTGAAGACAAGGGCTAGAAGCTTAACCAAACCATTCACAAATGGCTTTGGGAGACTTGGACCATGCACTGAAGCTTTGGGGTGCGCTGACAATGCTTGCCACTAAATCGAGGAGAGGGGTATCGTCCCCACATAGACAGGCAGTCCACCTTCTTGGGGCACCCGGAAGCATGGGGGCCTGGGCTCCCTCGAGAAGCTCTGTGGTCAGCCGGTGGGAGCTGAAGCCTGGTATAAGATGCCCGGTGACAGACTGGCTTGTGGATGCTCGTGAGGCACCCTTTGGGGACTCCCTGAGAGAGCTGGGGACCTTGGGTGGCACTGACTTTCCCCTCGGGCAGTCAAGGGGGTAAAAATCAGAATTCTTGGGGCACCTGGCTGGCTCAGGCCGTGGGGCGTGTGACTCTTGATCTAGGGGTTTTGGATTCCAGCCCCACGCGGGGTGTAGAGATTACTTAAAAAGAAAATCTTTTTTTTTTTTTTTTAACGTTTATTTATCTTTGAGACAGAGAGAGACAGAGCATGAACGGGGGAGGGTCAGAGAGAGGGAGACACAGAATCCGAAACAGGCTCCAGGCTCTGAGCTGTCAGCACAGAGCCCGACGCGGGGCTCGAACTCACGGACCGTGAGATCATGACCTGAGCCGAAGTCGGCCGCTCAACCGACTGAGCCACCCAGGTGCCCCAAAAGAAAATCTTTTTTTAAAAAAATCAGAATTCTCTAAGGATTGTCTTACTTGCCTAGGATGGACCCAAACCCATGATGGGGTGACCCGTTCTGCAGAACTAATGTCATCTCTGGCATTCACGCCTGACAGTCTGTAGGCCTCTGCTGTTTGCTGCTGGCTTAGTGGGCAGTGTCCAGAGACGGGGCACAGCCTGGCATCCAGACGTCCCGTCCATCAGTGGACAGGCCGGGCACTGACCGTGGGCCTGCATTCCGGAGGGGAAACTTCGGCGGCTGCCGAGGGAAACAATGTCCCTCTGCCTGGGGCATCACCTGACACAGCCCCAAAGCTTCTCAGCTTGACCTCTCTGGGTCCTCGCTCCTTGACTTCTCACTGCCGTCTCTCCCGTCTGATCTTTCCCTGTTCTTGACTCAGATACCAGCCGCTGTCTGCACATCACCTCCACTCTTGTGGTAGCGCCTCTCCTCCCCAAATCAAGTCCCAACTCATCGCAGCTCACGTGGTGTGTGTTTGTGAGTGTGTGTGCACGCGTGTGTGTGTGTGTGAGAGAGAGAGAGACAGATAGACACTTTCCAACTTCCCGGAGGCTCCTTGGCCTCATCAGTGAGTTCTCAACAAGTTAGATAGTTACTACTACCCCCATTGGACAGACAGACTGAAATGGAGACTGGCTTGCCCAAGGTCATCAGGGCGACAGGCAGTGCTGGGGCACTGGGACCACCAGGCTCCCCGTTCCAGCCCAGTTGCCCCCTGCACCGCAGTACCGCCTGCATGAAGTGCGCCGGGCACAGAGATGGTGTGTCCCTTGTCCTCTAGGGCAGTTCCAAACGGTCATATTTTCACGAACTCGGTCCGGCTCTGGGACCGCATGTCCCAGGATATGTGGTGATGGAGAGTCTCCTGGCATCACAAGGCCCAGGCCCCGTCCCGAGGGAGTGGAGCCATGAGGCCTTGTTTAGTGGAGGAAGAACACCGGGCCCACGCTTGGCTGGCCTCCGTGAGGGGAAGCCGATGGCTGCTCGCTGCCTACCAGGAGCCTTTATAAGGCCGTCGTAAAGGTCAGGGCCGGGAGTCACCCTCAGTCGGCAGGTCGACCGGAAAGCCAGGTGTGAGGACGCTGAGGTCACGTTCTAGGGAGCAAGGAAGAATTAGGTCTCCCTCCACCCTCCTGCCTTGCCTCTCCCTCCCCTCCAGGGATAGTCTGTCATCAGTCTCACTTCCTGCCCAACCACAAAGTGAGGGGCCATGGGTGGCACCAGGAATGCTGAGGCTTTCATGGGGAGCAGATTGCACAGCAGGAGGCACTACTGCTGAGCCCCCCAATTACTTGGGGAGCTGCAGGGAGAGCCGGATACAAGCAACAGCCACAGCTGTGGGGCGGCAGGGCCTGAGGCAACCCCACTAATCAGGTCCTCCAGCCCCCGGGGTAGGCTGGCCTCTTGGCCTGAGCTTGCTTTTATGGGGCTTTCTAGCTCTTTTCTTGGAGGAGAGAGCCACATCCCTCGGCTTCTGGGATTGCTGCCTTACAACATTGCTTCCTGTGTCTCCTGTCCCACCTACAGTGTCCCCACTTGGCCTTGTTGGGTTCTTTTTAGCAGCCGTGCCACAGATGGTCCTGACGGTGGAAATCACCTCAAGGCTGTAAACTTCCTCCAGTCCCAGAGAAGGGGCCCACCTTTCTCCTCTGTCACATCTTTCTAGTTTCCCTTACTCAGTGATTCATAAAGGGAGTAGGGGATTCTCATTCTTATTTCGTTTATACTTTCTGTGAGAGTACTTTGTAGGTCTAATTTTAAAATGTTTTTGCGAGGGGTGCCTGGGTGGCTCAGTTGGCTGAGGGTCCGGCCCTCGATGTTGGCTCAGGTCATGATCTCAGGGCTGTGGGATCGAGCCCCGCATCAGTCTCCGCACTGGGAAAAACCCTGGGTGGAACTAGTGGGAGTTGAACCTAGATCGCTGCTAGCCTGCAGGGTTGGCCTGTGCAGCGTCGTGAGGACCCCTGAATGGGGGACAGGGAGCAGCTCAACGGCGAGGCTGGCGGGTGGTATGGAAGCGGCGAGGCAGCTGGCGCCCTGGCCGTTCTCTAACGCCCGGTTTCATCTCTGATCCATGGAGGTGACCTTCCGAAGGCTGGCTGTGAGGCCCCCGCTCTGGTTCTGCTCAGCCCAGAATGAGCCCTGGCCGGGCTCTTCGCTCAGTCTGGAGCTGTGTCTCCGGAGCTAAACGGTCTCCGCTTGCTTTCGGGAGGGGAGAACAGGCAGGAAGCGCTGGCACTCGCCAGGCTGAGCATGCAGAAGGTGTTCCAGACTCCGGGCAGCCTGCCGGCCCAGGTCCAGGCCCAGGTGGCTATAGGCTACGGGCTGGATGACTCAGGTTAAGTTGTGCTAGACAAACAAGCCAGTATTCTCAACCCAGCCGGGTGACGACTGTAATTAGCTTTCTTGTCGTCATTATCCCACCTCATTCAGAGGGTGGGCTTGCCGGGCCCGGAGCCAAGGCCTGAGGAGATGGGCAGGAATGTGGTTATCTTGGTCTGTGTCTTGTTGCCCAAGATGCCTTCTGATGCTTCTCGAGCTGGGCTGGGAGCTGAGCCAGCAGCACCTGCATTGTCTGATGATGTCACGAAGGCTGCTGGGCTAAAAGAGCCTACCTCGGAGTAAGAGAAAGGGGAAGAAATTCCGGGATGTCTCTTTCTCCTGAGCCCAATGTCTATTCTTTCACTGCTCCCTTCTGTCAGGAGACCCAGAAGGCCAGGCAAACTGGAGAAATGGCCAGCGAGACAAGTGGGCTGGACCCAGTAGGGGAGCCGAGTGGCCAGGTGTAGAGCTAAGTATTCTCATACCCGCCTTGTTTAAATAATACTACAAAAAATTAGCTATGTATTTTTAAACATTTTTTAAAGGTTTATCCATTTTTCAGAGACAGAGAGAGAGCCTGAAGGGGAGAGGGGCACAGAGAGGGGGAGACACAGAATCCGAAGCAGGCTCCAGGCTCTGAGCTGTCAGCCTAGAGCCCGATGCGGGGCTCGAACTCACAGCCCGTGAGATCACGACCTGAGACGAAGGCAGACGCTCAACTGACGGAGCCACCCAGGTGCCCCTGCTACACGTTTTTGTTGTTATCATTTTTTTTTTTTACATTTATCTACTTCGCCTCTCAAAACATCCCGACGATCTAGCTACTTGCACTAGCCTCATTTTATAGATGGAGAAACTGGGGCACAGAGGAGCTGGCTCGGGTGCACACAGGTGGTAAGCAACGAATCCAGAATCTGAACCCAGGCTACCGAGCCCGAGCCCATGCTTGTAACTCGCACAATCCTGCCTCTCTCCTGCTGTCATCAGGGTGTACAGGGGGCAGCACACAGCATCTCAGGATGCAAGGCCTGACCCACTCACAACACCCATGGTGTGATCTTAGCTGTCACCCTGGCCTCCAGACTCCTCCCTGTAGAAGCAGAGGTAGTGGAGGGGTTATCGAGCCAAAGGGTCTTTGCAACTGGGAGTTGCTAGTTCTATGGCTCTGGTCCACATGGAACAGCACTGGGGAAAGGTCCTGCTCTTCTCCTCTGAACAGCCCACGGGAAGTGTTTACTCCTGATTATCAAGGACAGCCTCGAGGGCATTTCAGCAGGGCAGTGATAAACTCGCGGCCTGGTGCCCCTGACTAATGGAGCAAAGCTGCTTCCCCACTCCATACCTCAGTTTCCCCCACTGGACTCAGTGGAGACAATGACCTCTTTGTGCTCAGTGTTACAGTGAGTCATGATTAATTACCATTAGTCACAGGCTTTGGAATCCTCACAAGAAAAGGGTCATCTGCTAGGTCCGGGCCACACTGCGGTCATGATGAGACACCATTCTGGCCCATGCCCCTATGAGCATGTCTTCAAAGCGTCACTAGTGGCTTGCCTAGCTTTGTGGGTTGACCCCGAGGTGACCCAGCTCCGAGTGCTGGTGCTGAGACTGGCAGGAGATGACCCCTCAGGAGGGCTACCGCATGTGTGCTGATGTCCCTGCCAGTGGCTGATCGTCCCCTGGGTTTCCTCTTACAGCTGAATTCCTATTCCAATCTGCTTCTCAACCGTGCTCCTCTCTCTCGCCTCTAATCCCGGGCACAGGGTCCTAACCCTAAGTTTTTGTTTTTGTTTTGTTTTTTTTTCCTTCTCTGGCTCCTCAATAAACATCCATTCTATTTCTCTCTCTCCCTACTCACTATCTCGTGTTTTCAGTCCATTTCTTTTTCCATCCTCGTACAAGCCTGTGGTAGAAACAAGGCAGCTTCAGCCTGTAAGGAACATCAGTTTGGTTAAGAGAGAAGACCGGTAGCAAAGCAAGGACAATGGGAGACTGATGCTGAAAATGAAAATAAGCCACTTGAGAAAATAAGAGCAGTAATGTCTGCCACTGGCGATCTGTTAGTCGTTCATACAAAGCGGGGAGGCAAGGTTTGTCTGGTCTCTCTCTGTTCCTGCTAGAATTCAGAAAGCCTGCAAGGAAGTCAGATGCGGAGCATGGGGGCCATCTAGCGGCTCCTGGCAGGTACTGCTGCACCACCGCTCAGCACCGAGGCCACGCATCTGATCTTGATTCGCAAGGAGGCTACGGGGACCTCAGCTCAGACCTCAGCTCTTCCGGGACGCGGCATGATGGTTAAGGAGGGGGGATCTTCTAGTCACTTAACATCTGCTAAGTCGCTTTTCACTTGACACACAATTTCCTCGAATCTACAAAAGAATCTACCACGTCCACTTTCTTCCCTTATTAGAGGAGTAACTTAAATCCATGGAAGACCAAGACCACGGCACAGCCGGAAGGTCTCAGGGCAAAAATGTAAAAGGCATGTCAATAGAAAGAAACGGGATGATGGGCAATGTGGCCCAAACCTAGGTGGTAAGGGTTAAAAGGACAGTGTTCAAGTGGTGGTTTGCTTCTGTAGAAGCGGCCATTTCTTTTCTTCGTTAATGTGGCAACAACAACCACCAAAAAAGCACACATAACATAAAACATACCATCTTAACAATTTTTTAGAGTAGTGTTGACTACATGCATACTGCCGTGCTCAGATCTCTAGAACTTCTTCATCTTGCACAACTGAAACTCTATACCCACTGAACTTCCCCCTTCTCCCGGCACCTGGTAACCACGTTCTACTTTCTGTTTCTGAGTCTGACTCCTTTAGATCACAGTGGAATCACACAGTTTTTGTCCCGGCTTCTTTCCTTCGGCATAATGTCCTCAAGGTTGATCCATGTTGTAGCGTAGGACAGGATTCCTCCTCTTTAAATGGCTGAATAATACTCCATTGTACATATACCCCATTTTCTTTATTCATTTGTCCATGGACATTCAGTTTGCTTCCAACTCTTGGCAACTGTGAATAATGCCGCGGTGAACGGGCATGGCCCGTGAACAGGCATGTGAATCGGCAGTGAATGGGTGTGTGGCCATTTCTCTGTTAACAGCTATGAAGAGAGTCCGCTCACAAAAGGACAGGCTAGACTCCACAGCGGGGCAAAGGTGGCTTGAAGGTGAACGGAAGGAAGGGAGGGAAGGAGGGCACAGCTCCCTCTATATCCTTGACTGTAGGATTTACGACAGGTTACCCTCCTGCCCAGTCTATAAACTGAAAAACGATACCGCTATGAGCTGGTAAGCTACAAAGAATGGGTTTTGCATATTTGTTTGCATATAAAATATTTACCAGAATGAGGTAATACATTACTTGGCCAACTTTCAAGATAAAGCTTTATTATTATTCTGTCTGAACACTCCCACTTACTGCTATTACTTCTATTGTTTCTCACCTACCTTCTATCACAGGCATAGAAAACAGAACAGGAAAAACAACAAATATGAAAACTTAGATAGCTGGGGGTGGAGAGAACATAAAGTGACCAGAAACCTTTGCTAGGCCACGGACTACTGATTGTAGAATTACAAAGACTAAGGAGACCATTTTTTTTTTTTAATATATGAAATTTATTGTCAAATTGGTTTCCATACAACACCCAGTGCTCATCCCAAAAGATGCCCTCTTCAATATCCATCACCCACCCTCCCCTCCCTCCCACCCCCCTCCCCCCAAACCCTCAGTTTGTTCTCCGTTTTTAAGAGTTAAGGAGACAATTTTTAAATTAGCCACACAAGCGGTAGGGTGACGATTAAAAAAAAAAAAATCCAAAGAACGTCACACGTCCCATTTTAATACATGAGCATTTTTATTCTCTCAAGTTTTCTTCTAGTCGTGGCCATGTAAACCACAGCGGAGGTACATGCCCTTGCACCGTTTTCCACACATGTCACAAACAACTTTCTGCCCCGCAACGGATTTATTACAACGATCATTTTAAGAGTTCGAATTGGGGGCGCCTGGGTGGCGCAGTCGGTTAAGCGTCCGACTTCAGCTCAGGTCACGATCTCGCGGTCCGTGAGTTCGAGCCCCGCGTCAGGCTCTGGGCTGATGGCTCAGAGCCTGGAGCCTGTTTCCGATTCTGTGTCTCCCTCTCTCTCTGCCCCTCTCCCGTTCATGCTCTGTCTCTCTCTGTCCCAAAAATAAATAAACGTTGGGGCGCCTGGGTGGCGCAGTCGGTTAAGCGTCCGACTTCAGCCAGGTCACGATCTCGCGGTCCGCGAGTTCGAGCCCCGCGTCGGGCTCTGGGCTGATGGCTCAGAGCCTGGAGCCTGTTTCCGATTCTGTGTCTCCCTCTCTCTCTGCCCCTCCCCCGTTCATGCTCTGTCTCTCTCTGTCCCAAAAATAAATAAATGTTGAAAAAAAAAAATTAAAAAAAAAAAAAATAAATAAACGTTGAAAAAAAAAATTAAAAAAAAAAAAAAAAAGAGTTCGAATTGTGTTCCGCTGGTTTGCACTCTGTGGAGTTAATCACTCTTCAACCGTCAGATGGTTAAGTTACATTCAACTTTTTATGATAAGTAAGCATGTGCTGAACATCTTCCGGTAGATCACTTTTTCTCTTTTGAACTATATTCTTGGTTAGGAGGCAGATAGCAGAGTGTTAGGAAAGCAATGAACTTCTGCTTTAATTTCCTCACTTGTAAAGTAGAGATAGTAATGTGACTTCCTCATAGGCTTGTTCTGAGGCTCCAGTGAAATAAAACACGTGGTGTTTAGAAAGGTGGGTACCAACAGCCCTTACAGGGAATGACAGCTATCTGTAGCAGTAGTAAATTCAATTTTCAGGGGTTCTCCTGTTCCAGAATGTTCTTCTCTGGCTCAGGTCGCATGAGAGAGGCGGGCTCCGGCTGCAGTCTCTGCCTCTCGAAATGGCTCGAAACCCACCCTGCCACCCAGGCACTCACATGTGTGTTTCCTTCTCCTTTGGTCCTAGTTAGGCTGGACAAGACTTGCTAGGAAATGGGCATGGAAGCTAAACAATGATCTTCTTATCTCTGGGACCTTGGTTTCCTCATGAGAACGGTGGGGTCCTGGAGGTAAACCTCCTTCCTGGTCAGACATTTTATGTTCCTACTCCCATCCCCTCGATGGCTGTTCCTCACCTACTGTGGGCAACAGGCCCATTCCCCCCACCCCTCACCCCCCCCCCCCACACCTACCTACTGCGATAGTGACAGGCAGCTGACAGAAGTGAAGTCAGAAAGCTGAAAAGCGTATTATTAAAGTGGTCTGAATCTTTGGATAATCTGAATAAACCGCCAGCTCTCCGCGGCCTACTGCTCCTCCCCACAGACCTCCATACAAACTTGGCTTCCCCTTTCCTGGTCTTCCTAATTGGCTTCAGTTCCACAACAGACCAGAGAGGCACCATGGAAAGAAAAACGGTGACCACCAGCAACACTTGAGCCACAGCCATGAGAGAGAAGAGAGAATGGGAGGCAGATGGAATGAGTGGTCTCTAATTAGAGACGCGGCATCTACTTCAGAAGGCAAGGGTCAGCTGACCCAGATGACCGCTACATAAAGCCAAAGAAAACCCAGGGTAGGAATAAAACTAAAAATAGCAAGGAAAACTGAGGAGGAAGTGTTTGTACTTTTGCTGCTGGTCAAGCTTGTACGTGCAGCTGTTTTTGTTGCTAGGGTGGAATAGGGTGGGAAGGGATTTAAAAGCTGGCTCCGAGGGAGCCACGACTGGTCTAAGGGCTTGACGAATGAGGAAAGCCCCCAAACAGCATGTTGCATCCGCTACATCGATTAAAGTTGGCTAAAATTTAAAAAGAGCTGGGCAAAAGACTCACCTCTGGATGCCAGCGTCCCACGGGCAGTTGCAAGATAGTCCTTTCAGCTGTGAGGGGCAGACCTCAACTCTGTGCTCGGGAAAGGAGGATCACAGAGTCACCACGCTGGAAGTTAGTCCCAGCTGTATGACCATGGAAAGATCAGAAGGGTGGGAAACACGGATTTAACTGCAACTCTGCCACATTCTAGCTGTACAACAGCACTTATTGTTAAATGTCATTGAACTTCAATCTTTCCCAAAGCTACTTGGATGGGAAGTGCAACCTTTGCTAAAACAGAATCCTTGAGGGGCACCTGCGTGGCTCAGTCGCTTGAGCTCAGGTCATAATCTCACGGTCTGTGGGTTCGAGTCCCACGCTGGGCTCTGTGCCGACAGCTCTGAGCCTGGGGCCTGCTTCGGATTCTGTGTCTCCCTTTCTCTCCGCCCCTCCCCTGCTCATGCTTTGTCTCTGTCTCCAAAATAAATAAAAACATTAAAAAAAAATTTTTTTTAAACATAGGATCCTTGAGACCTTGGTGGACCAAAACAGTAAAAGGAGAGGCCGAAGGCAGGGAGGAGGACTGCCCAAATGAGGGAGTCTAAATGACCCGGAATAGCAGGGGGTCTCCAAGATACGGCCATCCACCCTGATGCTGGGACCGAGACTGCAAAAGAAGGTTCTCACCTGCGAAGTAGATAGGAAGGCATTGGAAGTTCCATTTGCTGGCAGATGATGAACACAGAGATTCCACAGCATCCCCATAAGCTGCCTAGTGTGGCTAACGAAAGTAGGAAAATTCCCTACAATGATGGCTTATAATGCCACCTTGGAGGATGGTAAAGTAGCAAAAATGAAATTTTAGGCAGTTATCTTTAAAAAACAACAACAACAACAACTTTCATTTATCTTGAGAGAGAGAGAGCACGCACATGCAAGCAGGAGAGGGGCAGAGAGGGGGAGACAGAATCCCAAGCAGGCTCCGAGCTGAGCAGACTCCACCAACCTCACGACTGCGAGATCACAAGCTGAGCTGGTTATCAGGAGTTTGGACGCTTAACCGACTGAGCCACCCACGTGTCCTTAGGCAATTAATCTCTTTTAAAAGAGCCTGCCGAAAGAAAACTGTATTTCCAAGATTTTAAGTAATCCGTACACCCAACGTGGGGCTCAAACTTACAACCCCAAGGTCAAGTTGCATGCTCTACCGACTGAGCCCGCCAGGTGCCCCGAAAAATTGTATTTTCAGATAAAAAAATCAAATCATGGTGGGGGTGGGCTGGGTGGCTCCGTTGGTTAAGCGTCTGGACTCGTGATTTATGCTCAGCTCGTGATCTTGTGGTTTGTCGGTTTGAGACCTGAGTCGGGCTCTGTACTGGCCGTGTGGAGCCTCCTTGGGATTCTCTCTCTCTCCCTGTCCCTCCCCTGCTCACGCTCTCTCTCTCTTGAAATAAACTTTAAAAAAATTTAAAAAGGGGCACCTGGATGGCTCAGTCAATTAAGCGTCTGACTTCAGCTCAGGTCATGGTCTCACGGTTCGTGAGTTTGAGCTCCCCATCAGGCTCTGTGCTGACAGCTCGGAGCCTGGAGCCTGCTTCGGATTCTGTGTCCACCTCCCTCACTCTCTGCACACCGCCCCCCCCCCCCATGCTCTGTCTCTCAAAAATGAATAAACGTTAAAAAAAACTTAAATCAGGAAAAGTGGGTTTCTAGAGAGGCCATGCCAGAAAGAGTTATAGGAAGAACTCACAAGAAGAACAAGTAATAGCCCAGGGCTGAAGTGATGTCCTAATGTGTGGAAGAGACCAGCAGCTTTAGGAAGAAATTCATGATCTCAATGCCATCTTTATCGGTCAGGGTTCTCTAGGAAAACAGAACAGGTAGAATATATATAGACACATACGAAGAGATTTATTATGGGAACTGGCACACACAATAACAGAAGCTGAGGAGTCCCCTCCTCTGTCTCACGCAAGCTGGAGGCAAGCTGGTGGTACGGTTCCAATCCAAGCCTGAAGGCCCGAGAACCAGGAGGTCCAAGGTCCAAGAAAAGAAGATGAAATGTCACAGCGCAAGGGAAAAAAGCTTTCACCCTTCCTCTGTATTTGTTCTGTTCAAGCCCTCAATGGATTGGATGATCCCCACGCGCACTGGTGAGGGCGATCTTTACTCCTTCACCAAGTCAAAAGCTAATCTCTCCCCGAAACATCCTCACAGATATGTCCAGCAATAATGTTTTGCCTGCTATCTGGGCATCCCTCAGCCCAGTTAAGCTGACACATAAAATTAATCATCATGGGGCGCCTGGGTGGCTCAGTGGGTTGAGAGTCCGACTTCGGCTCGGATCATGATCTCACGGCTCGTGGGTTCGAGCCCCGCATCGGGCTCTGTGCTGATGGCTTGGCGCCTGGAGCCTGCTTCGGATTCTTTGTCTCTCCCTCTCTGCCCCTAACCCACTCGCATTCTGTTTCTCTCTCAAAAATAAGTAAACGTTTAAAAAAAATTTTTTTTAAGTCAATCATCACGCCCTCTGAGAACACCCATTACCATTTGAAAGTATGCTCAGTACAGCCTAGCGGAGTATGTACCAGAAACTTGAAACCGGTAGCCTCAAGCCTCAGGTACGCGGTGACACAGGCTGACGATAAGGTGGATGGCTTCACCTCCACGCAGCTCTCTAGATGGCAGACATTTGAAACGATGAGCCTTGACTTCAACATACTGGATCCTCTTCTCTGGTCCTCTGGAACATCATTTCTAGACAGACACTAACCCCAAAATGTTAAACAATACAACTATTTTCTTCCCTCCCCACCTGGATTCTTGATCTTGAATGGCTGGCCAGAGACCTCGAGGTCACCCAATTGCTCCTTTTTCTTCATGCCCAGACTGTTCATGTTGAAGCTGTCCTGACATTATTCTCAAGCCATCCTCTGTCCTTGCCATCGTACCTCCCTTAGAGCCTTCCTGTGTCCCCTAATGCGTGCTATCCACACACACCAGAATTATCTTCCTAAGCACTAATGTCACTTCCCCGCTCAAAAACTCTTCAATGAGTTTTCCGTTTTCCAACAGAATCAAGACCACGCTCCTCAGCAGAACATACAAGATTCCTATCTGGCCCAACTTTTATTTTCTTTTCCTCTCTCTTCTATCCCTCAGTGCAAAGGTCTAGCCACAGCAGAACACCTGCTCTTTCAGGAACACGTGAAATTCTGCTCATTTGCTCACAACATTCCTTTAGCCTCAAATGTCCTTATTTCATTAAGTGTCTATCGTGAGCCAGGCAGTTTCAAGTGCTGACGTTATAAATAAGACAGACAAGGGGGCGCCTGGCTGGCTTGGCTGGTGGAGCATAGGACTCTTGATCTTGGGGTCAGGAGTTTGAGCCCCATGTGTGGGGGTAGATTTTAAAAAAAAAAAAAAAAAAAAAAAGAGGGACAAGGTCCCAGTTCTCACAGAGCCTGTATCTACCACTCATCTCCAGGTCTAGCTCAAATCTATACCTTCCTGAAAATTCTCTCCAATTCCATACGGGAGAGTTGATTCTTATTTTTCTTAAATAGGCTCTATGCCCAACGTGGGGCTTGAACTCACAACCCTGAGATCAAAGGGTCGCATGCTCTACCAACAGAGCCAGCCAGGCAGCCCTCGCTTCTTTTGTTATACTAATTCTTCCAGAGTATTGAGCACTCTGTCTTGTGCAACAGGTGTCTATAAATGTGACTTTCAGCCTGGGAGACAGACTCCTTGAGGGCGGGAACCAGGTAGTCCTTCACCTTTGCATTACCCAAGGGCTTGTACAGGGCCTTGCACACGGAAGAGACGGAATGTTTCTTGAATTGCACAAAGCCCATCCCAAACTGCTTCCATTTATACTTTAAACACACACTCATAAACAAAACTTGTGGAGCTTTGTCTTTTTTAAAGAAATGTGACTATTTTCTCTGGAGGGAGGTATAAATTAAAAATTGCAGTGGAAGGGCACATGGATGGCTCAGTCAGTTGAGCATCCAACTCTTGATGCTCTTGGCTCAGGTCATGATCTCACGGTTCAAGAGTTCAAGCCCCACATAGGGCTTGTGCTGACAGTGCCTGGGATTCTCTCTCTCTCCCTCTCTCTCTGATCCTTCCCCACTGATGTGTGCACTCTCTCTCTCAAAATAAACTTAGAACGATTAAAAAAAAAATCTCTCTCTCCCTCTACCACTCTCTAGATCACAAGTGTGTGCTCTCTCTCTCTCTCTCTCTCAAAAAAAAAAAAAAAAAATTCAGTGGAAAGACTTTTAAAAATTTACCCACATTATTATAACCTAGAATTAGGGTTGCAGTCCTTTTGAAGACCTTGTGTTAATGATTCTACACCACTCCTAAAGTGGTGACCTAGACGACAGGAGCTTCCAGAGAGCAGACTTCAAACTCACTTAGTCACCAGTCAGCAAAGGGCTTACCCCCTGGGCCCAAAGGCTCATGTCCATGAACATTAGAGAGCTGCCCGGCAGTGTGCCCCTCTAAGGAGACCACGGGGCCTGACAACGCACGCTCACGCTAAAGGCAAAAGAGCACCCCTCCAAAATAACCTGGAAGCAGCCTCTCCTGGCCTCAGCCACTGACAGGGGCTTCATTCAGAAGAGATATCAACACTATCTACCCTTTTAAAAATTAGGATTGAAAAATGACAAATTAGAAAATCTGACATGCATTAAAAAAAGGGACTCTCCTTCAAACTAAAGAGATTAATGTAACCCATGATCTTGAATTGGATCCTGGCTTAGACAAATCAAATGTAAAAACATTCGGAATACCCAGGAATTCTGCATATGGACTGGGTATTAGATGATAAGAGATCGTTAATTTTCGTTGGGTAAAGAAAATAGAAAAAATGTATTTAGAGACGGAAACCGAAGTTTTAGCAGGGGCAGAATATTATGATGTCTTATTTTCTTTAAGATACTGGAGTATAAAAGTGAGTCCTAATTGGTCAAGCGTCTGACTTCGGCTCACGTCACGATCTCGCAGTTCGTGGGTTCAAGCCCCACGTCGGGCTCTGTGCTGACAGCTCAGAGCCTGGAGCCTGCTTCGGATTCTGTGTCTCCTCCTCATTCTGCCCCTCCCCTGCTCACTCTCTGTCTCTCAAAAATAAACGTTAAAAAAAATTTTTTTTAAAAGTGAGTCATAAAACAAATTACAGTTACTCAAAGAAAATATGACATTTCAGAGAAATGTCCCTTTATCAGTGTCCCTTTATCAGCTTTCACGGTTCCTTTATCAGGGAGCAGTCTTATTTAGACGGGGCAGGTCAGGGTCAATCTTCACCACAGAGACTGATGCTCACCAGCAGCAGTGAAGGAGCCTGGGGGAGTCCCCCTCGGGGGGAGCCATGTACCGGAAGGCATGTGGAGAGGGTGTCTCTCCTGAAGGACCTTCCTCCCTCACCTTGCCTATTGTTGTCAAAGTGAACAGAGAACACGAACAGACTACCATTCACTGTAACACATCAGGAGATCTCCCGGTGACATAACGAACACTCTCTGGTTCAGAAATACCTCTTTGAGGGGCGCCTGGGTGGCTCAGTCGGTTAAGCGGCTGACTTCGGCTCAGGTCATGATTTCACGGTCCGTGAGTTCGAGCCCTGCGTCAGGCTCTGTGCTGCCAGCTCAGACCCTGGAGCCTGTTTCAGATTCTGTGTCTCCCTCTCTCTGACCCTCCCCTGTTCATGCTCTGTCTCTCCCTGTCTCAAAAATAAATCAAGTGTTAAAAAAATTTTAAAAATTTAAAAAAAATAAAAAATTAAACAACAACAAAAAAAGAAATACCTCTTTGATGAGAATCACAAGCAAATTTCAGGCTTTGCGGCCAATCTGAAAACGAAAATTTTGATTCTGCCTACTGCTCCACTGACATGTGCTCAGTGTCTGCCTTGTTTATAACAGCCCAGAGGCAAGGAGGAACACAACTCGCCGGCAGTAAGAATCCTAATAAGCATTTTATTAACACATTCTGTCACATTCCTGGGACACAAGAGTCTTCACAACACCAGCCCATACTGACAGACACCAGAAGAGCTCAAGTGCTCGGTCCTCCATCTAGTTTAACAACCCCGCACTCCCTTAACAGAGCCAGGCTTGGCGTACTTCACCTGTCCAATCCCGGCACGGAAACAGGCTTCCCCTCAGGCAGACGGCAGACAGTGACACTGCCTTTTACAAAGATGGGGGATCCTTGTGGTTAAACCGGGATGGAGAAATCCGCCGCCCAAAAGGGAATTCAGACTCTTGCTTCTCCAAGTCACTCATTCCGCTTCTCTCCAGGAAGGGCTGGAATATCTTCAGGATGAGCATAAGGATTCCCACTGCCGGAATATTCGGAATACCTTCCTTGATTTCTCAGAGAGACTCTATAGGTAGAAAAGCTCATTGTTAGAGATTAAATTCTTTTATAGAGATGAAAGACGGGTAACGGCGTCAAGGCTTCGTCTATAAATTCCTCCCACAGGGATCTAGGTACATCTAGAATTGAATAAAACCCATTTTGTATTTCGTATTACTTTATATTGTATACATAACACACACCTAAAACCAGACTAAAAATCTGCGTTCTGTCACAAGACTGCTAACATACTCTGAGCCTCTAACACATGGCTCATGTCCTCCCTCCAAGTATCCTCATCTGTCCTCATCTTTGTGAGGCTGACACTCCTGACCCACCATTAGTGCAGTGCACATATCCACCGGTTTCCGAATTGGCCCTAGTTCGTTATTTCTTGTGAACAAAGATTCACATTCATGTGATGCTTCACTGGGGTTAACAGTATAATTCAAGGCCAAGGAGTAAAATAAATGACTCTTTAGAGCTTAAACTATGACCCTGGCCTTCTCAGCTTCATTTTTAGCCAGCAGAGCTAATAATAGGAAGACTCTCACCGCCACTTGATCATGCCTGTGAAGTGATCTGAGATTCTGAGAAATGGTGTTACAGGGAGACAAAACAATTCACTAAAAGATAAAAGTTCTCAGTGAATCAGAACACGCTGATCTCTCAGCCTTTGAGAGGCACAATAAAGAGCACAGGGTCTCAATGAGAACATAAATAATAATCTAGCAGATAATCCATAAAGTTATCTCCAGTTTCTGACATCAGATGACATTTTCACTGTTTTCTCATCCTCTTTGTGGATGAATGTTTCAATAAAGTAAAAGTCCCGGGGTGGGAGGTGAGGGTGGGGGGAGTTTGAGCTCTTACTAACGACCAAGGAGAATTTAGTTAATACGGCGACAACGTTAAAAGGAACTTAAGTTGAAAAACAACATAAGCTTTTTTCTAACGTGAGGATCCTTTGTGTAGCCTCATTAAGCTCTGAACTTCCCAGTCACAGCAGCTGTGGGAAGGTTAAAAGACAAAGCACCAAAAAGGATCTTAAAGGTCCTGGAAACCAGGGTCAATTATGAGGCCAACTTTTCCCACTACAAAAACAAAAAACCCCGTAAAAACCCTGTGGGATTTCTTGTTAGTAAGACAGTGACAGAGGGGAGTCAATAAAAACTTCCAGTACACTATTTCATGAAGATCTAGGCAGAAGAATTTACGTGCAGACATTTGTCTTCAGATAGCTTGATGTATTTTCAAAGGTTTTAAATTAGAAAAACGTAGATTTTCTTCCTGCGGAAAAACCTGGAAAGCCTTCATTTGTGTATTTAAAGGGTACAGATGTACATTCTCGGGCTCGCTATCGTTGTCCCCAGTAGAATCCCATGATCCTGTTGAGCCACGAACCTGGGACCACTTCCTTTAAACGTGTACCGGCAAGTATTATTTTACTTTGTCCTTGGAGGTTACGGAAATCAGAAATTATTCTATCTACACCGTGCTAAGAGGCAAATTTGGAAATGAGCCAGCAAAGGAAAGAGAACCCAGTTTCCGTGATTCCTTAATGCTTACCCTCCTATCACTTCCATCCTTTACACACAGTAAACACGTGACCCGTCTTCTCAGCTGTCACGATGGATTTGCATTTACCCACATGTGCAGGTAGCAGCAGTCACTACTGCCGTGGCTTGCTGAGGCTCAGGGCACAAGTCTGGGGCTGTGGAACAGAGCCAAGTAACGTGCCCACTGTGAGGAATGAAATCGCAATCTTGGGGTCAGGGCACAGTACTCAGAGGGCTAAGCTAACTGGCCAGGCTCCAAATGCAAGTGACAGCAACTGATAGAAAAAGCAGCTGTTGTGCAACAGGAGGCCGGAACAGCTGCCTCATCATCTAGTTCTGGTTCTGTATTCCTTTTCTACTTTGAATCACTTTAGTTGAGAAGACAAAGAATTTACCAGAATTTGATGGAATGCCAAATGCTAAACTGCAGGAAGACTGAATCAGTTCCACGCCTGTTCTCCTGGACGAACCCGGACTCAGTCTAACCTGACTTATGAGAGCTGAGGGCAGGCAGGGTGCTAATTATAGGACCAGCCCCTGTTCCTCATCCCATAAACAGCGAGTGCTGCACACACAGAGGCAACGGCTTATCTCACCATGGAGTCTGTGTCAGCTGGCTGGCTGGACTGCTTGTGGGCCAAGAGGATGTTCAGCACGGCCTTCCAGCCTGGCTCTGCCGCGGCACTGGCATCTGCCTCAGTTCTGCCATCCTCCCTGGTATCCTGGCCAAATGTGACATTCACCCAAGGGCACCAGTCTCTGTGCTGAGAGGTGGGATCAAAGAAGCTTCGGGAAGATGTGTCCTGAGAGGAGGAAAAGAAACAGTGCTGATGAAGGGCAGAGGCCACGTCAATCCAGAGAGGCACTGCTGTGACTTGTCCAGTTCAGAATCTCACAACTGCCCGCATTTCCAATTTGATGTCTCCTTTAAACACTGCCTATGTCAGGGCACCTGGGTGGCTCAGCTGGTTAAGCATCTGACTTTGGCTCAGGTCGCGATCTCACGGTTCATGAGTTCAAGCCCCGCATCAGGCTTGCTGCTGTCAGTGCAGAGCCTGCTTGGGATCCTGTCTCCCTCACTCTCTGTCCCTCCCCAGCTCATGCTCTCTCTCAAAATAAATACACTTTAAAAAACAAATTTGAACACTGCCTATGTAGTGCCCACTCTCTTTCCAAATTCTTTCATTCCCTTTGTGTTAAATCAACAGCACCTGATCAGGTATGTCCTCCCATCCCCCTGCCAGCCCCACGTGCGTGAAATAGTTACTACCTCTGCAGAATCCATTCCAAAGAACTGAAATGACAAACCTCTTCAAGTTTTTTCCTTTTGGTCACCCAACTATCCCATCTTGAAACTTCCTCACATTGTCTTCTCACAGCCACAGGACCACACCTGCTTCTCTGTACTACGCGGTGAGGGTCTGGCGTGCTGTCTGCGCTCCATGACCTCTACACGCAGGTGGACTCACCGAGCTGCTAGAAGAGCAGAGGCGAGCCCGTTTGGCTCTCCGGAGAGGGCTAGACGGCACTTCCAGGCCAGCGCCGTCTCCTGTTCCCATACTTCGGGTTACAGGACGAGTTCTGGTGGTGGGGCTAGCAGCCTCTGGCTCAGGACGGTCAACGGGACTAGAAGAGTCCCAGCTCCGAGTTCGGGAGACGACAGGGCCTGGGCTCCTTTCAGCCTGAAGGAAAGAAGAGGGAGGAGAAGTACACCAATGATGGAAATGACTATGGTCAGAAGACGTATTTCTAGAAGCAGGTGCAAACAAATACTTCACAGTTTAAACTGTGAGAATTTACTTTCTGAACTGTCGACATATCTAAACTCTTCAAAAAATAATCGATTTTTATACAAAATCATGAATTTAGCTTCTGTGTTGCAACTGCTGAATAAAAACACGCGGTATTTTGATCACTGTGGTCAGAACTAAAGCTTCCCCACCTAAGTTAATCTCCAGCTTTTCCACCACAACACTTTTGGCAAGAATGCTTTTTTTTTTTTTTTTTTTAATGTTCATTTATTTATTTTGAGAAAGTGTGAGAGAGAAAGCATGCATGAGCAGGGGGAGAGGCAGAGAAAGAGCAGGAGAGAATCCCAAGCAGGTTCCTCGCTGTCAGAACAGAGCTTGACGTGGGGCTTGGTCTCAAGAACCACTGAGAACATGACCTGAGCCAAAACCAAGAGTCGGAAGCTTAACCAACTGAGACATCCAGGCACCCCAAGAACGCTTGCTTACTTGCTTTATTATTTTAAATGTTTTTTTATTTTTGAGAGACAGAGCACGAGCAGAGGAGGGGCAGAGAGAGAGGGAGACACAGAATCGGAAGCAGGCTCCAGGCTCTGAGCTGTCAGCACAGAGCCTGATGCGGGGCTCGAACTCATGAATCCTGAGATCATGACCTGAGCCGAAGTCAGACGCTCAAGTTGGTCTGAGCCACCGAGGCGCCCCCGAGAATGCCGCTTTTAAAAAGGCCACCCCAACAAGCCAAGTAAGTCTATACCTGCTCGGAGCCAGGGGAAAATGTGGCATCCTGACTCCGAGTCATCATCCTCCGAGGAGATTCAGGCACCAGAGGGAAGCGCTCTGCCCGCCCCTCAGGGCCTTGGATGGGGGAGCTGGTCAGGCCAAACGATGCATCCAGTTCAGTCATGGAAGACTCCATCTGCTGGAAGCCCCAGAGCCCCACCTTCCTCGTACACTGTGAACAGCTTATCAAGGAGAGCTGCATGGGTTCCAGAGAAGAACTAGGTAGGAACAGAAAAGAGAGTTTTCTCAAAAGGTAACACTTCCAAGGGACTAAGTGTAATCATTTGTGAGAATGCTTTATCTCATCAAATAAGTCTCTGGAACAGTCCAGTGGATTGGGAATCATGGCATCTCGAGGCCCCTGTCCTCTGATCTCAGGACCCCAACTCCAGTGTCACTCACAAAGTTCCTACAGAAAGATCTAATGGTCTTGGTGTCATCTCGAAGGCAAGACTACATTAAAGGTTATTTTATACGTTTCTTCTGTTCTTTTTAAATGAAAATATTCCTGGGGCACCTGGCTGGTTCAGTCAGAAGAGCATGTAATTTTTGATCTCAGGGTCTTGAGTTCAAGCCCCACAGTGGGTGTAGAGATAACTTAAATAAACTTTAAAATAAACAAACAAACCTTAAATAAAAAATATCCCTTGATCTATCAAAGAATGCGTAGTTAAGGTAAATCAAGATTGGTTCAAACAGTTTTTTAGTTTTTTAATATTTTATTTTTAAGTTATCTCTATACCTAACAGGGCTGGAACTCATAATCCTGAGATCAAGAGTTGAATGCTCTACCGACTGAGCCAGCCGTCCCAGTTCCAACAGTTTTCTATCTCAGAGGGAGTCTATGCTAAATTGAGCAGCTGGAAGAGAAATACCAACATGGAGGCTCAGAGGACTCTGGCTGACGTTTCCTTTGGTAGTTTTTATGAACTCAACTGATTTTTCTTCCTTTCTATAAACAGAAAGGAGCTTCACTGCTTACAGGAGCACAAATTCCCAGGTGGGAAGCGATAGTAAAAAAAACCCAAAAAAACCAAAGTTCAGGTGTGTCCAAGAATTCCCGCGTTCTAATTCTGGAACTGTTACTGATTCTTATCATCCCCTCACCACCCTCTTAGGTTTTCTTTGTCTGCTTTTCTGACAGGAAAACACCAGGTGATCTACAAATACTATCAGTGACTGATGTAAACCAGTGTATGACGATGTCAAAGTTCATGTCACCCTGCAAATTCACTGACTGACCTGCATGCCCAGCCGCAGAGAGAGAGGACACAGGCAGTGACGTGGACTTGGATGTCTGAGCCTAATTTGCTTACAGCTTTTCTCTCATCCGTTCGGTGATCAAGTTCGTCTTCAAGCAGGTGCAGGAGAAGACTGATCTTGTCTTCTGTCAAGCACTATAAAGGAACCAAGGTTCCTTAAATTAAACGTCCAACCACAAAAATGACATATAATGATGTACTTAGATGGTACAACGCAAAAATCATGAAAGAAGTGCCAAACACGAAGACAATTCTCTTCATTACGGAAGGCTTACTTCCAGGACAGGGTTAAGGTATTACAAACCTTTCTGAATTGCTCTGAATCTACTGACTGAGAAAGGTAGCAGTTTTCCTAGAACTACTAAATCTTTTCTTAGTACTAATTTGTTTTCAATTTACCAATTGCAGGGGCACATGGGTAGCTCGGTCAGTTGGGCGCCCAAGTCTTGATTTTGGCTTAGATCATGATTTCACGATTCAAGGGACTGAGTTCCCTGTTGGGCTCCAAGCTGACGTGAGGAGCCTGCTTGGGATTCTCTCTCTCCTTTCAGCCCCTCCCCCACCTTGCTCTCTCAAAATAAATAAATTAACTTAAAAAAAATCAATTTACAAGAGTGCCTTGGTGGCTCAGTCCTTTAAGCACCTGACTCTTGATTTCAGCTCAGATCATGATCTGACCATTGGGGAGATTGGGTTCTGCGCTGACAGTGAGAAGCCTCCTTGGGATTCTCTTTCTCCCTCTCTCTCTGCCCTTCCCCTGCACGTGTACTCTCTCTCGCAAAAAAAGATATTTACCAATTGCGGATTTTCTCTCAAACCTGTACACTTCAAACCAAAATAGGAAAAACAGATTACTATTTATATCTTGACCTGACACTAAATTTACTTCTTGACAAAATGAGAACTTACCAAGGTCTTTATTTTTGTACTAAGAATAATAAAGAACTGACAAGGTGAACAAAAAAGCTGCCTTGGCTAGGGACAAGGGACATTTATAATAGGCACAGAGGGTAACACTTCAGTTAAAATCCAAATGGCCTCGCAACTTGAAGAAGCAAAATAATAGCTACTATTTCCTACAGTAAAGCTTGTCTCCAGAGTGTGTGCAGGGTGATGAAACAGGACACTAGATAGGGACACTAAAGATAGGGCAGAGCATTTCTAATTTCTACTCACAGGGGAGAAGGGAGTTTATAACTTCTCCTGGAGTATTTTCTTTGGGAAATGATAAGCAATAAACCATATGAAGTCACATTTCAGTATCTTCTGTTAAATAGCTTAAGTAACAACTCAAGATAAAATTGAATGTATGCCACTTAAAGAATATCTAGAAGTTTTGAGGGAACCATTTACTTAACTGTCAATAGCTGCCCTTCTAGCAGAGACTGAAAAAGTCCAGTTGAGGGGCAAACAACTAGCTCTCTTCACAGCAATCTGAATCCTCTGGTCATTTAAGGAAATGCTTCACGTACAAGTGCTAGTGACAACTGAAGACCGCTGTAGGCTCGCTAAGGAAAACTCACCATAGTTTTCAAGTCCTCTGGCCTCAGGGAAGGAAGCTGAAGGTCCAAGTGACAAAGGCTTTGAAAACGATCTAGGAATTCGCTAACAAGAACAGCAGGCTCATCCAACGGCAACATCCCAAATCGATCTGCGGACAAGGTAAACTGGAAGATCATATTGGTGTAAATGGTAAAAAGTCAAAGACGTGTACGGAACGACAGGGGACAGGTACTGATAAAACTGATCAAGCACTTGAAGATATTAAGAATTATTGACTTTTTTTGACAGAGCTGTGATGCTTTTTGTGAATATGTGTAAAAAAGTAGATTTCTCGAGAAAGGTTTCTCAGAAGCAGTCAGGTCTAAGCTGAATTTGAGACCAACAACAGTGTGCAAAAGCAAAGGCCCAAAGGATGGGACAGGTGCGGAGTTTCTCAACAGTTTCACGGGACTGGAACCCAGTGCGCCTGTGGGGAAAGTAGTAGGAGATGGGGTTGAAGTGTAGAGAGTAACGAGACCATGATTTTACTAACGTATGTGAAAAGAAATTACCAAAAAGATTTTTTTAAAGGAGGAAGTGATATTATAGATAATATGCAGTAGTTTAGAGTAGAGATCATAAAGGGCCAGCTGGGATACAAAAAAAAAAAATAAGCTTAGCAGACATTAAAGTGACCTAAGGTAATAATCCCTGCAAGATACTGGTGGCATAAAGATGGAGAGAAGGAGCATCCATGTTATAAAACTCTTAATGATCAATGACACTTCATACTGTAAGAAAAATAGGGCATAGTAATATATAGTGTTAAATTGGGATAATGATATCAACTCCTGATGTTAAATAGAAATCTAGCAGTGATGGTTTCACAAGCCCACAAGTATGTCACAACTTACCAAACCGTATACCTAAATATGCACGTTTTATGTCAATTATTCCTCAATAAGGCTGTTTAAAAAATGGCAGGGGGGGGGCGGTTCTGGGTGGCTCACTCAGTTAAGGGTCCAAATCTTGATTCTGGCTCAGGTCAACGATCTCACAGCTGTGAGATCGAGCTCCATGTGGGGCTCTGTGCTGGGTCAGACTCTGAGCTGGGCACGGAGGCTGCTTAAGATTCTCTCACTCGCCCTCTGCCCCTGCCCTGCTTGCCCACATATATGCGTGCTCCTGCTCTCTCAAAAAAATAAATAAACAGAAACAGAAAAAAGAAAAGAAAAGGGCATCCAGGTGGCTCAGTCAGTTAAGCGTCCAACTTTGGCTCAGGTCATGATCTCAGTTTGTGAGTTCGAGCCCCGCATCAGGCTTTGTGCTGGCAGTACAGAACCTGCTTTGGATCCTCTGTCTCCCTCTCTCTCTGCTTCTCCCCTGGGTAACGTCTCTCTCTCAAAAATAAACATTTAAAAAAAAAAAAAAAAGAAAGAAAAAAATCTCTTTTCCAGTTTTATTACTAAGAGGTACAGGGGCACCTGGGTGGCTCAGTTGGTTGAGTGTCTGACTCTCGATTTTGGCTCAGGTCGTGATTTCACGGTTCATGAGTTCAAGCTCCACGTTGGGCTGTGTGCTGAAAGTGCAGAGCCTGCGTGGGATTTTCTCTCTCCCACCCCACCCTCTGTCAAAATAAATAATAAATAAAAACTTAAAAAAAAAAAAGAGAGAGATACAAAAATAGTTAACAAGAGCACTTTTGTCCGCCATTTATTGTATCATTAACAACCAGATTTTGGTCTCTAATATTATTAAATATTATCAAACTATTTAAACTTGTTGCCAGTAACCAAATATGTCAAAAATATATGCCATCAATTTATTTTTATTTTTATTTTTTTTAAAAAATTTTTAACGTTTATTTATTTTTGAGACAGAGAGAGACAGAGCATGAACAGGGAAGGGGCAGAGAGAGAGGGAGACACAGAATCTGAAACAGGCTCCAGGCTCTGAGCTGTCAGCACAGAGCCCGACACGGGGCTCGAACTCACGGACCGTGAGATCATGACCTGAGCCGAAGTCGGACGCTTAACCGACCAAGCCACCCAGGCACCCCAACCATCAATTTAAAAAGATGTATCATTTTACAAGGAATGTCTGATTATAAAAAACTAAGATCAACAAAAAAGGTATGGACTTTACAAAATCAAGCGAGGTTTAACAATAAAAATAAAACATGTTCTGATGACCAGTGGCTCAGGTTTGACAAAACTTAGGAGAAAAAAACAGATCCCAATGTCCTTCTGATCACCTTCCAATTTAGGGTTTGGTCTGATCCCTACAATTCTAAGAAAATACTAGTAAAAATTGATGAAGGCAAAAGAGTAAACAGAAGAAATTAAACCCATCATGTAAATGTTTTAACATGAATTAAAATATGTTTTATAACTAACATGTGAGTATTTGGTCTACTTCAGTGTTTGATATGTTCAAAATAATCAGTCTAGTAAATTAGTAATTATAATTATTATAATTTGAAATGTTTAAAGGGATTTAGTTTTGTTTGTAAATACTGGTAAATGTTAGAAAAAAAATTACCTACAAAACTGTATTTATTAGATATGCTTAATAAATAAAAGCACTAAAAGTACAGATAGTTGTCGGTGTTCCTTTCTTCACACTAAAGTCTCTTGAACGTGAAAGAACCAAACCAAGGGATGATATAACTGAAAGGTCACATTTCAGATTTGGGAGGTAGGATGGATAGGACCAGGTGGTGACAACAGGGAAGAGCATCTAAGGTGACTTCCAGGTTTCTGGCTAGGACAACTGGTGGGGGGGTGGGGGGGTGGGTGTCAGTACCATTTACCAAGATGGAGAACATAGAAGATGAGAAGCAAGTTCTAGGTATAAAATGAAGCATTCAGTTTTGTATATGTTGAATTCCAGGTCTGCAGCAGATATTCCATGGAAATGTTTAGAAGGCAGCTGGAAATGAGTCAAGCTCAAAAGAGAGGTCTGGATAGGAGTTAAAGGTATGCAAGTAGGTGGCAGCTGAAGTTATGAATAGGACCAAGAAAGCTGAGTGTGTGTAGTACCAAGAGGCAGGAACCACCAGCAGGGTCCTGGGCAGATCCTAGAAACCTGGACAGGGCACACGGAGAGACGATTCACATCCTCAAGGAGCGAATGTGGTTGTACTATCCAGAGAAATAGCTGGGCCAACAGCAGAAACTTCTGTTACCATGACCTTCACTTTACAATGTTATTTCTTGGGTCACCTGAGTGGTCAGTTGGTTAAGCGACCGACTGCAGCTCAGGTCATGATCTCGCAGTTTGTGAGTTCGAGCCCCGCATCAGGCTCTGTGCTGACAGCTCAGAGCCTGGAGCCTACTTCGGATTCTGTGTCTCCCCCTCTCTCTACCCCTCCCCTGCTCATGCTCTGTCTCTCTCCATCTCTCGGTAACAAATAAACGTTAAAAAAAAATTTTTTTTTAAATGTTATTTCTTGGGGTGCCTGGGTGGCTCAGCTGGTTGAGCGTCCGACTTCGGCTCAGGTCACGATCTCCCGGTTCATGGGTTCAAACCCCACGTCGGGCTCTGTGCTGACAGCTCAGAGTCTGAAGCCTGCTTCGGATTCTGTGTCTCCCTCTCTCTCTGCCCCTCCCCTGCTCATGCTCTGTCTTTGTCTCTCAACAATAAATCAATGTTTTTTTTTAAAAAAAAGTTTAAAAAAAAACCTGTTATTTCTTGGGGCACCTGGGTGGCTCAGTCGGTTAAGCATCTTACTCTTCCTTTCGGCTCAGGTCACAGTCTCACAGTCTGTGGGTTCAAGCCCTGCATCAGGAGCGGAGCCTGCTTGGGATTCTCCCTGCCCCTCCCCTGCTCACTCGCTCTCTCAAAATAAATAAAAACGTAAAAAATGTTTAAAAAATCATTTCCTAATAGTCCCTTTCTAGCACCTGTTCATCTATCAGTAGATGGCACTCTATGAACATTTTCAATCTATTTTTTTTTCTTCTTAGTGGTTATTCATGGAATATTCCCAGGTGTCAGTGACCCTGGAATTAGCCTGAGTTGTCCTACTGAAATAATAAAAAGTATACCTACTTTTTGGCACTAATGTCTGGTCAAGCATTAAGTTTTGCACCTGGTCTTGGTGAGCCCTCCAGAAGGCTCTGCTGTAGAAGTTACTCACTCAGCAGGAATATGCCCATGTGACCAGTAAAATATTTAAAACTCCCACTTGTGACTACATTTTGGGCTCCCTCATTCTGAAGCATTTTGTGCATACAACACTTAAGAGTCTTTAAGAGTCCAAGATACTATTGGGGCACCTGGCTGGCTCAGTTGGTAGAACACACGGCTCTTGATCACAGGGTCATGAGTTCAAGCCCCACATTGGGCATGGAACCTACTTTAAAAAAAAAAAAAAAAAGAGTATAGATACAATTAAAAAGAAAAAGAACTAAAAGAACTTTAAAAGACATGAAAATATTGGGATGCCTGGGTGGCTGAGTACATTGAGCATCTGACTTCGGCTCAGGTCGTGATCTCACAGTTTGTGAGTTCGAGCCCCGCATCAGCCCCGCATGAGCCCTGTGTCAGGCTCTGAGCTAAGAGCTCGGAGTCTAGAGCCTACTTTGGATTCTGTGCCTCCCTCTCTTTCTCTGTCCCCCACACCTTGCTTGTGCTCTGCCTCTGTCTCAAAAATAAATAAACGTTAAAAAAAAATTGAATTAAAAAAATATGAAAATATTAGCAACTGCATCACCTTAATATTTTTCACAAAACAAGTTCTAAATCAAGATCCTAAGACCAGTAACCAAGGAGCTATCATGTATTTTATAAGGCAGGGCATTCTAGAGTATGAGGCTTCATAAAATTCCTGTCTCTTTGCCTAAGTATAAATTTTGGAACCATAAAGTAAACATATCCTGCTGTTAGTTTCCCAGAACACATAGTCAGATTCACTCTAAAGTAGCCTAGTTTTTTAAAAAAGTAATGATTAAAGTCAATAACTCAAGTGAAGACAATCACAAATTCACCGGATTCAAGAGAGGGCTTTGGCTTCAATGCTGTTGTTTATATTGTGTCACTTCACTCGGACAAATTATACATTTGTAATCACTCTCATTTGGCTTCCCGTGAGTTGGTTTTAGGAACCGAACCCCAACTCCATTTAACTGCCACGGTTAGTGCACCAAAGGAAGCCTGGGGAGAACATGGGACTGCTTGCTATGGGGGGCAAAGCAGAGAGTTTGAAAGCAGATAAAACCACAGTTTTGCCTCCTCACCAGTTGGTTTTAAGATTTCTGATTCTGGGTGCCGGGGTGGCTCAGTTAGTTGAGTGACTGACTCTTGATTTCAGCTTGGGTCATGATCCCAGGTTCGTGGGATCGAGCCCCGTGTCAGGCTCTACATTGAGCCTCTTTTTTTTTTTTTTTAATTCTCTCTCTCTCTCTCTCCCTCCCTCCCTCCACCCCTCTCCCTTACTTGCATGTGCGTGCTCTCAAATTAGAAAATAAAATAATAAAACAAAAATAAAAACGTTAGGAAAAAAGATCTCTGATTCTGTTTCCTCACTTAAAAAACTGTGTTGGTAATCTACCTCCCAGGGCCCCTGTGAGAATTAAATGGGATAATGTATGCATGGCTAAGCTGTCAAATGCCCTTAATAAAGTTAAGTAATAACCTAACAAGTAAATGAATGTAAATTCTTCTTTAAAAACCCAAATAGAAAGGAAAAAAATGAAACTTCAAAGACTAGATTTTCACAAAGAAACAGACAATATTAGAAATGCAACAACCAAGAAGGGATGGTCAATGGGAAATCTTGGAAATAAGTACCTGGGGAGGGGCTGTCTGGCCAGAAACAGAACTTCTCATGGGCGGTGCACAAGGCTTTCTTCAGCTCAGCACATCGGTCCTTATCTGAAACCAATACAGGCAGCAGTGCCTTAGAAAACACTATAGGGATTCAAAATCTAATGACTAAGAACCTTTAAGAGTGTGGATAGAATTAAAAATAAAAATGACTAAGATAATTTTAGAAGATATGAAAATACTAGCAACTGCATCATCTTAATATTTTTCAGAAAACAAGTTCTAAATCAAGATCTTAAGGTCAGTAACAGTATTACGTATCTTATAAGGCAGGGCGTTCTAAAGCACAAGGCTTCATAGAAGTGCCTTGTCTCTTTGCCTAAGTATAAATTTTGAAACCATAAAGTAAATATACTCTGCTGTTAGTTTCCCAGAATACAGAAAGTCAGGTTCACTCTAAAGTAGCTTAGTTTTAAAAAACAGTAGTAACTGAAGCTAATAATTAGGACAAAGACAATCACAGATTCGCCTTGCTATATGTAACAGTACACATTCTTTGATCAAACACAAGTGACTGATCTTCTTAGAAAACCAGTCTAATATATCTTTGAAAATGGAGGAAAATGTAATTTGTACTTTATACTTACATCTGTCAAAATCAAAAGCTGGTTGTAAACTGGCACAGAGAAAAGCCTGACAGCTGGAACACTTGAGCATATCACATTCAACTGTGACCCAGCCGTACTTTGCACAGACAAGTGGAGACAGCTCAGAGGGCTTACCTGCCCATTTCAGAGAGTATTCATGTTAAGTGAAACAATGCTGCAAGTATATTAAGATGAGTAAGTCAGAAATGAAAACTTTAACTCATTCTTTACATACATAGGAATAAACACGTTAGATTAAGAGGAAAAGCAAGTAAGGAAAGTTTGGAAAACTAATTTTTCCTTTTTTATTTTTTATTATTTTGAGAGAGAGAGAGAGAGAGAGAGAGAGAGAGAGAGAGAGAGAGAAATATCCCAAGCAGGCTCCATGCTCAGTACAGAGGCTGACATGGGGCTCGATTCCAAAACCTGGGATCATGATCTGAGCTGAAATCAAGAGTTGGATGCTCAACCGACTGAACCATGCAGGCACCCTGAAAAACTATTTTTAAAGCACAGGCAGGGCGCCTGGGTGGCTCAGTTGGTTAAGCCTCTGACTTCAGCTCAGGTCATGACCTCATGGCTCATGGATTCATGCCTCACGTCAGGCTCTGAGCTGACAGCTTAGAGCCTGGAGCCTGCTTCAGATTCTGTGTCTCCCTCTCTCTCTCTCTGCCCCTCCCCTGCTTGTGCTTTGTCTCTCAAAAATAAATAAATGTTAAAAAAAATTTTTTTTTAAAGCACAGGCACATACTTCACAGAACAACGGAAGTCATTTGAGTAATAACCAGAGGGAAAAAATTTTGAACTTTTCCTCTACAAAGCCCGATGTATTCTACATGTTTAAAATGTTGATGCTGGGGCGCCTGGGTGGTTCAGTCGGTTAAGCGGCCGACTTCGATTCAGGCCATGATCTCGTGGTCCGTGAGTTCTAGCCCCGCGTCGGGCTCTGTGCTGACAGCTCAGAGCCTGGAGCCTGCTTCAGATTCTGTGTCTCCCTCTCTCTGCCCCTCCCCTGTTCATGCTCTGTCTCAAAAATAAATAAATGTTAAAAAAAAAAAATTAAAAATAAATAAATAAATAAATAAATAAATAAAATGTTGATGTTATTAATGGTTGTGGGGTGGAATACAGAAGCCATTCCCTTTCGCTTATTGTGAAACACTAGAGATTTAAAAACACTTCTAAAAGTACAGGGATATCCCTCAGCAATAAGGATGGTAAAAGTCAAACAAGCAGAAATATTTTCTGCCACTCATCTATGCTCTTTTATTTTACCATGTTTGTTTTTACGTTCTAAAGAATAGTCAGTAAAATTAATAATGATAATATTCTTCATTATTTCCCCTGCCCAAAATTTGATTATTATGAACTAATGTGTGCACGTAGTCTATGTGTGTTAAACAGGCTGAGAGTACCCAGAGCATCTAGAAGTATGCGCTTGGGAAAATGTCCTAAAACATTTATTGATCTTTAAAACTCAATACTCAACATTTTACCTAAAGAGCTCTATTTTACAGAGCACACACACACACACACAACACATGAAAGAAGATGCAGGAAACTTCTATATTTTTATAAGGGATACAGGAATTTGAAAACATTCTAATATTAGCAAAAGAAGGACTGAAGCCTAGAAAACAGAATTTAGATACAGATGTTAAAGGAGTTGGCATCACCTAAAATAAAAGTAACAGAATTACTTAACTGGCTAAGTGAAAGAAATGATTATCATACCCAAAGCGGTGGTCAATTTATATCCAATGAAAACAAAAAAGAACAAAGGACAAGGTTCCTTTGCAGAAAATGAGGAATTAGTCCAAGGTACGGCAGTAGATGATTAAAATACCTTCCTCTTCCTGAGAAATTTAGTCCGAGAGCCATCAGGTGGTGAGCAAGGAGAACAGCCAGGAGGGTGAGGGAGGCAGTTCAGCACAGGGTGTCAGAACCCAAGTTGGGTAAAGAGGGGCTGCACCTTGAGGTGTTGGGAGTCAAGTGGAGTGTAAAGAGAATCTCTACAGGGCCCCCACTCACCAAATCAGGGATAAGTGTAATATCAAAACATATAATGATAGTAACAGATTAAAATCCACTGAAAAAGCAGCCCATGCTGCTACAAATAAATGAATTACATAAAGTTTGATGAAGAATGGGATATTTGTATATTTTCAAAGCACCTCTGCACAAAACACTTTTTTTAAATGTTTGTTTATTTTTGAGAGAGAGAGAGAGAGAGAGAGAGAGAGAGAGAGAGAGAGAGAGCTAGAGCAGGGTAGTGGCAGAGAGAGAGGGAGACAGAATCTGAATCATGCTCTAGGCTCCCAGCTGTCAGCACAGGGCCCAACTCGGGGCTTGAACACACGAACTGCGAGATCACGACCTGAGCCTCAGAGGTGCGCCCCCCCCCCCCCGCCCCCCCACCACACTTTTTAATTACAAAAGAAGAAGTGTTACAATGGAAAAGACGGGCAAAGATGGGCAGACGCTCCCTAATCAAGTGATCAAAGTGATTATCACCAGGAAAGGGATAAATCAAATTCATGTGCCACCTGACAGGATACAGTGAGAACACAGCACCATTCTGTGATATTCCTAAGCTACTTGAATCTAACTATAAGGAAACATCAGATGGATGTGAATTGAGGTACTCTCTACAAAACTACTGGCCTGTAATCTTCAAAAGTATCACGATCATGAAATTCAAGGAAAAACAAGAATCTCAACTGGATCCTTTCGCTATAAAGAATATTATTAGGGGGTACTTGGGTAGCTTAATTAGTTGAGCATCCGACTCTTGATTCTGGCTCAGGTCATGATCTCATAGTTCGTGAGTTTGAGCCCCACATTGGGCTCTGTGCTGACAGCAAAGCACAGAGCCTGCTTGGGACTCTCTCTCCCTCTCTCTCTCTGCCTCTCCCCTGCTCACTTTCTTTCTCTCTCTCTCAAAATATTTAAACTTAAAAAGAAAAAAAAAAGAATATTATTACAACAACTGATGAAATGACTGGGGTCTGAGGGTTGAATGACAGTAATTTATTATGTGAAATTTCCTGATTTTGATGGCTGCATTGCAGTTACATAGGAAAAAAGTCCTGGTGTGTAGGAAATATCTGGGGGTAATGAGGTATCACTTTGGCAACTTACTTAAAGGTAGCTTAGAAAGGAAGTTCTTTGTAACCTGTGCAACCTTTCTGCAAGTCTGTAATCGTTTTATATTTTTAAAAAATCACTCTAGTGAATAGAAAAGGGCACAAGTGATGGGATGTCACCTGTGAGATTAGGTTACAAAAAGAGTTTAGCTTCTGTCTTGCTCTCTTTCACTTGCACACTCCGATGGAAGCCAGCTGCCACGTTTTGTGAACTGTCCCTGTCAATAGGCCCATGCTGCAAGGTACACAGGGAGGTCTCTACCCGAGAGCCACTACAGAGCTGAAGCCCTCAATCCAGTAGCTCGTGGGTGAGCTTGGAAATGCATCTTTTCTTAGCGGAGCCTGGAGATGACTGCAGCCTGTGAGGAACCCTGAGCCACAGGACCCAAGTAAGCCATGCCCAGATTCCTGACCCACAGAAATTGTGACAAAAAATGTGGTTTTTTTAAATGTTTATTTATTTTTGAGAGAGGGTGAGTGAGCGGGAAAGTGGCAGAGAGAGAGGGAGGCAGAGGATCCAAAGCTGGCTCTGTGCTGACAGCAGGGAGCCCAATGGGGGGGGGGGGCTCAAACTCATGAATCATGAGATCATGACCTAACCTGAAGTCGGATGCTTAACCTACTGAGCCACCCAGGCATGCCCCATGTTTGTTGTTTTCAGCCACTAAGTTTTAGTGTAATTTGCTATACAACAGATAACTAATATATAGGGGAAAATCCAGAAAGAGACAGGAAGTGTAGTATACATAGCCTCATGCTATAATCCTGGCTCTGCCATTAGCTAGCAGGCTGATCAAAGGCAAGTCACATAACCTACCTGAAACTGTTTCCTCTTCTGTAAATGAGTATAATAATGATACCTATTTTCACGGGTTTAAGGTGAAGACTGAATGTGATAATATACATGAAAACACACCACATACAAATGTTAGTTACTATTCCTTTTCCTCTCAAGCTCTTAGTGTTTTCTTCTGCAAAAAGAAAAGGTCAGAGGCACCTGGGTGGCTAAGTTGGTTGAGCATTTGACTCTTGAATTCGGCTCAGGTCATAATCTCGAGGTTCGAGAGTTGGAGCCCCATATTGGGCTCTGCACTGACAGTGCAGAGTCTGCTTGGGGTTGTCTCTCTCTCTCTCTCTCTCTCTCTCAAAATAGTTAACAAAACAACAAAAAGCAAAGGCCAGATCATCTCAAATATCCCTTTGAGGAATAACATTTTATGATGCTAATTTTCCTATAAAATATCTTACCAAGTTTAATTCTTTTTTTCCCCCCAAGTTTAATTCTTAAATTTACAACATCAAAATAAGTGCTGTTATTCCTCGTTCCAGGAGCGGAAAGTGCAACTCACATGAACTAATAAAGAAGGATATAGAAAATGTTTCCACCCTGCTAAAGAAGGCTTCTTTGCTTGTAGATTCCAATGGCGGCTGTTCCGCTTGGGGTGACCCATTAACTGACTGGAATGTGGCAGATGTGTCCTTCCTAAAATAAAGTGGCAGAACTCTCAGAAATCTTTCACAGCATCACTTTCCCTAAACATTTTGCATCTCGCTTCTCGGCACATCACAGCGTCAATCATGCCACGCTGGATTTTAACCTTTCTAAAAATCATTTCAGTAATGTCATTCCTCTGCTTAAAATTATTAATTAGGTTCACAATAATTATTAAATAGAATCCAAATTCGTCAGTCTGGCATTCAAATTTCTTTACCGTTCGTTCATATCTAAGTTTCAAGTCATTTCTACCTCCACGGTGCTCCACTAATCCTATACCGGAGAACTTCTAGCTCACTTACTGTTCTCCAACAGTATTTCACACAACTTTAGTAAACACAAAATGAGAGTCAAAGCTTCTATGCATTATAAATTTAAGCCATCTTACAAATCGAACTCCTTTAAACACAGAGAAAAATAATTTTGATAGGTTTCTACCTGAGTCGACCATTGATACCCACTCTCCCAAACCAGAGTTTCAGAATTCAAATCAAAGTAAAGACCTTTGGGCAATTTCATGAAAAAAATTCCGGGAGGAAAAAACCCAACAATACAATTATCTATTTTTAGTGAAAGGCATTTCAACAGCACCTGGAAGGGGTAGAGGGAGGAATCCTTGAGGACAGAAATCATCTTAATAAAAACAGGATGACAGCAGCTATTATAACTCGAAAGATATAAACTCATTCTAGGAATCTTTCTCAGAGAGCCAGCCTCAGGGAGGTGCAGTTCTTGAAAGAAATTCAGAGGATCCATAAACTTGGATGAGAAAAAAGCGACGTTTATTTTATTAACCTCTAGCTGAAATTCAGCACTTCTTTCAAATACGAATGAAGGTACTAAAAAACCCCTCACAAAACATAGTAGCATCAGCAGTACTTATGAATTTGTCACCAGTGGAAAACACAGGCATTTTGTCACATTACGGTTGTTGAACATGTTGTGAAATATAACTTATGCCCATGATTACTTCAAAATTATGGTAAATAATAGACTTATTACTAGAGATTACTTAACTTGCCAGTAATGAAGCATGTTACTGCACTTTTTTTCTTTTACTATCTTGATAACCGCATTCTAAAGTAATTGGTCCCCTTTATGTTGCTATGCACTTTATTTTATGCATTTAAAAATATTCTGAGAAGGGATTCATAAGCTTTGCCAGGCTGCCAAAGGTGTCTAAGGCTCAAAAAAGATTAAGAAACCCCACTAACAGATGTCAGGTGCATATTCAGTTAGCAGTCGCCTTTTTTTCCCTTCCGCCCGCAACCCGTTTTATAGCAAAATGCCGCCCGTGGTGCTGAAACCAGTACATCCCGAGACTAAAACCGAGTAAACGTAGTAAACCCGGTCTCTTTCAGATCCCGGGACGTTGCCAACCCTACAGACAAAAGTGCCGACCCAGAGGATTCCCCCCACCCCCGCGCCCCGGGCCCGCGTTCCCCAAACCCTCTCCAATCCGCCGGCGCAGGACCCAGGGTGGACTCGTGAACTCACGCTTCGGTGCCTCCTTCTTCTGGAGCAATCCCCTCATCTATCAGCTGCCTGACTTTTTGGGGCGTCCCTTCTGGGGAGCGAATAACCGCACCCCAATTCTTTTCAACCCCCGCGGCAAACGCCTGCCCCTCACTGGGCGCCGCCATCTTGGTCCGTTGCCGACTTGCTTCCCCGCGGGCTTGAAGGCTCAGGAACTTCCGTTCTGCGCGGTTAAGATCCTCCTCTGGAGGCGCGGTCCGGCCCGTTTGCCCACGCAACTCGCAGAATCTGACCGCGGGGCCCACCCCTTCGTGGCCATCTTAGAGCGAGGTAAACCCTCATTACAGAACGAGGTAAACCGCCTTGGGAGCTCCTAGTGTTTAAGCCTAGGTTGAGGCTTATGATGTGGGGTGTTTGGAGCGGTGTTTCTGCAAATTCGACAGGGATGGGGAGCCAGGTTGAGTCTTAAATTAATTAACTGATAGGGCCTTCCTGAGTTCCGTGTTTTTACAAGGGAAGAAATGGCGACCGTTTCTTGAGAGTAAAGCATTTCGAACTTTTCTTAGAAACCGAGTTACAGTGGGTTTCTAAGAGAGAGAGAGAGCGAGTGTCTGTGGCATTGGCACTGAGCACCCTCCCTCCTTTGTCTAACAAGTATTTATTGAGTGTGCCCTACTGACGCCGTCCTAGGCGTTGTCAACGCTGTCAAACAGCGAACAAAGGAGACAGGTGTTAGTGAAGTTAGACATTCAACAAATACGTTTTCCTGTAGTTTTGAGATTATGATTAGAAATGCTCCGAAGACGTACTAAGTACTAGGGACCCAATTTAGTCTGTAAATTGTCCCGGGACAATCAGGTGCTGGAGCTAAAATAGATGTGATTGGGGGAAAGAGATCAGATTGGAAGGAGTTTGTCTCATCCGATCAACTGGCAAAAAAGACTTGTGACTGAGCAATAGGCCGAGATGAAAGTGGGACCACCTTTAGCATAGGGTTGTGGAGGCAGTGTTGCACCACCGAGGGCCCCCTTTAGGAATAAACTAAATCTCCTAGCTCCTGGGAGTACCACCAGCAGGAAGCCCTTCCCTCAGCTGTCAGTTCCTGGAGGAGTTACTTGAATGAAAAGAGCCATTTGCCTTCCCCAGGGAATCTGCATCCAGGGACTAATCAAGAAGGGGATATAAAAGGCCCAGCATCCTTGTCCCAACTCAGGACAATGCTAAAGGGCCATCCAGCTTTGGAGTTTCCTGTAGGGTCCCCTGGGGCCAACCTTGAGACTTCATGGCAGTCCAGCTTCTTCCCTGCCCTATCCTGCTTCCTTCCCCTCCTTTCCATGGTGTTAATCCCAAATGCCCTCTCCCAAACCCTCTGGCATGCTAATCTCACTCTCAGGGTCAATTTATCCACTTTGTTTATCCCAGGGAAGCAGACAGTTCTGCTGATAGCTCCAGCTGTCAGACTGTCTTTATTGTATGTGTGGGGTGTTGTTTATTTATTTATATTTTAGTAATCTCTATACCCAACATGGGGCTTGAACTCACAACCCCCAGATCAAGAGTCGCATGCTCTTCCGACTGAGCCAGCCAGGCACCCCTGTGTGTATGTGTGGTTTTTTAAATGTGAGAATATACAAAAATTTATGTAAGTAAGCTTTTTATGCCGTGTTGGACCTCTTAAGAATGAGTCAAATATACTATGTTTGCTAAGTACAATTCTTTCATAAAGTACAAAGATGTGTCCAACAGCAAGATTGACGTTTTCAGTGAAAATTTAATTTCTATAAAACATGACTAAGTTTTTAAGTGGGTATACATTTATCAAACATTTTTTATTTCTTATGGGCTACTTTTTATTGATATGTAACTTACATAACATAACATGGTTTTTAGTATACTCACAGAGCTGTGCAACCATCACCACCATCTAATTCCAGAACATTTCATCACTCCATGAAGGATCCTCATACTCATTAGCAGTTATTCCCTATTCCTCCCTTCCCCCAGCCCCAGGTAACCACTAATCTATTTTTTTTTTTTGGTCATTATGGATTTGCTTTCGCTGGGCATTTCATATAAATGGAGTCATACAATATGTATTTCAGAGATTTTTTTTTAAGTGATCTCTACACCCAACATGGACCTCAAACCTACAATGCCGAGATCAAGAGTTGCACGCTCCACCGAATGAGTCAGGCAGGTGCCCCGACATGTGGCTTTTCGTATAATGTCTTCACGGTTCATTCATGCTGCAGCTTGTATTAGTACCTCGTTTTTTTAATGACTGGATAATATTCCATTGTACGGATGGATGCCTTATTTTGTTTTTCCATTCCCCGTTGATGGACGTTTGCGTTGTTTACATTTTTTGACTGTTACGAATAATGCTGTTGTAGATATTTGTGTCCCAGTTTTTGTGTGGACATAGGTTTTCATTTCTCTAGGGTATATATCAAGGAGTAAAATTTGAGTCAGCTGGTAACTCTAACATTTTGGAAACTCTTAAACTTTTCCAAGGTGGCTGTACCATTTGACAATCCCATTAGCGGTGTATGAGGGTTCTAATCTCTGCACATTCCTGTCAACGCTTATTGTCTATCTTTTTTATGTTAGCTAACCTAGGTAATGTGACGTGCCATCTTTTGTGCTCTTGATTTGCATTTCCTTAATCATAGTGGTGAGCATCTTTTAAAATTTTTTTTAATGTTTATTTATTTTAGAGAGAGGGAGAGAGACAGAGGGCAAATCAGGAAGGCGGCGGGGGGGGGGGGGCAGGTAGCAGAGAGAGAGAGAGGGAGACACAGAATCCGAGGCAGCCTCCAGGCTTCTAGCTGTCAACACAGAGCCTGACGTGGGGCTCGAACTCACGAACCCCGTGAGATCATGACCTGAGCTGAAGTCGGGACACTTAACCGACTGAGCCGCTCTGGTGCCCCAAGTATCTTTTCATGTGGTTATTGACCGTTCTTATTTGGAGAAGTGTCTATTCAGACCCTTTGCCCATTTTTCAACTGGGTTGTCTTTTTGTTGAGTTTTAGGAATTCTTTATGTATTCGTGACATTAAACTCTTCTCAGATACATGCTTTGCCGATACGTTCTCCTATTCTGTAGGTTGTCTTTCACTTTCTGGATAATGTCCCTTGATGTGTAAGTTTTAAATTTTGTTGAGATCCAATTTTTCTGTTTTATCATTTGTTACTTATGCTTTTGGTGTCATATCTAAGAATCCCTTGCCAAATCCAAGATCGTGAAGATTCACCTCTATGTTTTTCTTCTAATACTTTTATGGTTCTAGCACTTATGTTCGGGGCATTGATTCATTTTAGATTTATTTTTATATATGGTCTGAGGAAAGAGGTCCAGCTTGATTCTTTAGTGTGTGGAAATCTAGTGGTTCGAGCACCATTTGTTAAGACTGTTATTTCTGCATTAAATGTACTTGGCACCCTTGTCTAAAATTGGCCACAAACATAGGGTCCATACCTCTTTTTAATGAGGCATGTTTACTAGTGTTTTTTAATTTCTTCATTATATGGTATTTATAGTTTGTATTTATCCAAGGATTCCTTAAGTCTATGAGACATTGTACATGTTCTTTTTATACTAAAAGAATTAAACATGACTGTACATTTTTCCTCGAGAGAAACTTTTCTGGCTAATCTATAACCTCACAGATATATAAAAGCAGGAGCCTTTTACCCATCCAGGTCCCTTTGCCTTTATGCCAATAAAATTATCTAAGGCCAAATTCAAAGAACTTTTATTATCTAAAAAGTTGCTAATGATTAAAATCAATAACATGTCATAATTTCTTTATTTTTTACTCTGAAAGTAATAAAGTCATATTCTAGAACTTTCTAAAATTAGAGATAAGGAGAAAACAATCCATAATTTCACTCTTCAACACAATAACCATTAGCATTTTTCATCATTTCTCTCTTTCAGACTTCGTACTGATTCCACTTAAACCAGGGAATGTGAACTTGGATAGTATACTGGGTTGAATAGTGTCCCCCACCCCCCCCACCAAAAGTTATGTCTCCCTAGAACCTATGAATATGACCTTATTTGGAAATGAGGTCTTTGTAAATGCAATTAAATTAAGATGAGGTCACACTGGATTTGAGTGGGCCCTAATCCAAAATGACTGGTGTCCTTATAGAAAGAGGGAAATTTGGACACAGAGATGCACAGGGAATGCATCATGTCACAAGATGGGAGTGATGTAGCTACGAGCCAAGGAATCCCAAGGATTGCCAGAAACCACCAGAAACTAGGAAAGGGACATGAAACAGATTCTCCCCCAGAACCTCCAGAAGGAACCAGTCCTGCTGACACCTTGGTCTCAGACCTCTAGCCTCCAGAATTGCGGGAAAATACATTTCCATTGTTTAAGCCACCTACTAAGTGGGATGTTGTAATGGCAGCCCAAGCAAGCCAATGCACCAAGGAAACTAATAGGGGAAAAAGTCCCATGACTTTCACAATCCCCTAACTGAAATTTAACATTTCTGTCAATAGAAATGTAGGCAATAAACTACAGTCGTATTTTTTTCTTTTCTTTTTTTAAAATTTTATTTAAATTCCAGTTAACATACAGTGTAATATTATTTTCAGGTGTAAAATATAGTCATTCCACACTTCCATAAAATACCCTGTGCTCATCACAGTAAATACGTCCTTAATTCCCATCAGCTGTTCAAACCACAGTAGTATTAATTGTACTGTCACTTTGTCACCCATAGAAATCCAGATATTGTCATATACCACTAGAGTTACTGCAAGTACCTTAAAATATTGTTTATACCGTTTTAAATATAGTAGTTATGGAGACTCCCACTCAACTTTGTTATTTCACGTGTTAGTATAAGAGGCATATGATTTACTATATCAAAAAATTAATTCTTTTAATATTTTGATATAATTAGTCTCCTTGGTAATTTTATACATTTTATTTTATGCATTAAAAAGATTATTCTGAAAAAAATATCCATAGGCCTTACCAGGCTAAAAGAGTTTCAGAATCCTTGATTTAAGCAGTGAAATTTGCATGGAGAAACAAGAACATAGTCTTGTGAAATCTCTCAGGGGAAATGAAAGTCAGTGGAGTTTTTCAGCCCACCATGCAGCATGGATAAAGGTATTCCCAGATCCACCCAGACCTTGACAAATTATCTTTCCCATTTAGAGGAATCCTCCCTCCCAAATCCTATTCCTTTGTTTGTTTTTCGGTGTGAAAGATTATTCAGGTGCTGAAAGCAATTCCAACTTTGCTTGAATTTATTTGGAGTGCCCTTGGATTTCTTTACATCTTTTCATTTGCTTTTTGCTGTGTTTGTAAATTTACATCCTAAAAGACAACGTGCTGTTTTGGGACTAAGAGATCTTCACTCTTACTGTTTCCACCAAAGGACAGAAGAATGTCTGCAGGTTAAAAAAGAATAACGAAATCCTGTTAAAAACTAGTAAGAATGTGCCCAAGACATATTGTATAGAAGAACAAAAACTGCCTGCAGAATACACCGTGTAATCCCATCTGTGTAACAAACTAAAATAGAATACCTGCATGTGTGTGTAAAAGATCTGGAGGGGCATCTGGGTGGCTCAGTTAAGCATCGAACTCTTTTTTTTTTAATGTTTTTTTATTTTTGGGAGAGAGAGTGGGGAGTGGGGGAACAGAGAATCCCAAGCAGGTCCGTGCTGTCAGCTCAGAGCCCCATGTTGGGCTCGAACTCACGAACCATGAGATCATGACCTGAGCCGAGATCAAGAGTTGGATGCTTGGGGTGCCTGGGTGGCTCAGTCCCTTAAGCGTCCGGCTTTGCCTTAGGTCATGATCTGGCAGTTCACGAGTTCAATTCCCACATTGGGCTCTGTGCTGACAGCTCAGATCCTGGAATCTGCTTCAAATTCTGTGTCTCCCCCCACCCCCCAAAATAAATAAATATTAAAAAAAAAAAAAGAGTTGGACACTTAACCAGTTCAGACGCCCCCAACATCCAAGTCTTGATTTCAGCTCGGGTCATGATATCACAGTTGTGAGATCAAGCCCCATGTTGGGCTCCTGCTTGGGATTCTCTCTCTTCTCCCCTTTCCTGCTCATGCTCTCTCTCTCTCTCTCTCTGTGTGTGTGACTCTGTCTCTCAAAATAAATAAAAATAAACTTAAAAAAAAAAGATCTGGAAGAATAGACATCAAACCATTAATGGTCTTTTGGGGGTGGAGAGTAGGATTGGGTAGCAAGTGAATGGGAGAGTTTCACTTTTTCTATATCTTCTATTTACAGTTTATGCAGTAAGGATGTATTCATTATTTTACAAATCAGAGTTTGATATAAAGACTCAAAATCATTTTCCATGTGGCTATTGGACCAATCTTGGGACTGTTACAACTTTATGTATTTTTATCTTATTTCACCTCTCCCATCTGACTAATTAAAAAGCATTTTTTAAGAATCTACTTTGTGTAGGGTGCCTGGGTGACTCAGTCGGTTAAGCATCCAGCTCTTGGTTTCGGCTCAGGTCATGATCTTACAGTTTCGTGGGTTCAAGCTCTGCATCAGGCTCTGCACTGACAGTGCAAAGCCTGCTTGGCATTCTCTCTCTATCCCTCTCTCTGTGTCCCCCACGTGGGCTGTCTCTCTCGAAATAAATAAACTTAAAAAAAAAAAGAATCTACGTTACGTAGGAAATCCCTCACATTTGTATTATACTGTATGGTTTACACCTGTTTCTTACAACTCTAGAGGTGGTATATTAATTAGGATTATATTGGTTTCGCGTGACAAACTCAATTAAATCTATCTTAAGCAAGAAGGAGCATTTGGTAGAACAGTATGTCTTAAAATGATTAATGTTCATTCTACCTTTTGATTTTATTCATCCTGTTTTACACAGAAGAAAACCTCCTCTTCAATGTTGACATGTTATTTTTATCAGAAGTTCAATGCATACATTATTTATAAGCTTCTTATATATGCTTATAGTGCTTTAAAAACAAAATCAGAATAAACTTCTAAATTAAATAACCATATATTCAAAACAGTTCACATTACTGAATGATGTTTGCTGAACTATAATCACCAATGTTGGAGAAAAGTAGAAAACTATGGCCTGGTTTAGGCTCTTTATTTAATCTTGTGTGTGATTTAGTTTCAATAGTATTAACATATGCAGGGAGTGCCTGTTCATATAAGCTTACCACACCAAAAATACAAAATGATATTAATAGTTTCAAGGTTTTGTTTATTTGTTTGGGATGAGACTTAATACTTGACAAATCTTTGCCAGAGAGCATTCTCCTGAAGTCAGTTTAATGAGATGTCACTTAATATCTTCATAAAATTATCTTGTTCCTTTGCAGTTAAGTTAGTGTCACTTAAATCTGAATCAAATGAATATGTAAAACAATTATTACTGGAATTGGTAACAGTAAATCCTATCTGGACTTCAAGTTCAATATTTCAGATGTTGAAAAAACTGTCCAGGGGCACTGGGCTGGCTCATTCGGAAGAATGTGCCACTCTTGACCTCAGGGTCATGAGTTTGAGTCCCACGTAGGGTATAGAGATTATTTAAATAAATAAATAACTTAAAAAAAAAGTCTGGTCTTAGCCCAGAACTTTCTATTAGATTACTGAAGTAAATAAGTAAATATCCAAATGACTCTATCACATAACTTTAAAAACGATTGACCATTATTCAGTTTTCTGTAGAAACTTACATTTCTTATTGGACTTGGAACATTAGGAGCACTGTGAAACTCGCTTTTGGATTGCTTTCTGTGATGGCATGCAACCTTCAAATATGCCATGAGTGTATTTTTTCATGTTATATGGCAGTCCTTGTCTTCTTCTCATTAGCCTGCAACAGCTAAAGTAATATGTTACTGCATCTCATTATGTCATTTTTCTGATGTCAAGTGTAAAAGTAAATTTATCAAAAGACAATAAACTAGTTTAATTCTGTTTCAGTCTTTCAGTTATAAAGCACTGCTACAAGAGTGTTACTTTTTTAGGTTTATTTATTTCTACTTTTTTTTTTTTTTTTAGTTTATTTATTTTGAGAGGGAGAGAGAAAGTGCATGAATGAGTGGTGGAGGCAGAGAGAAGGAGAGAGAGAATTCTAAGCAGGCTCCATGCGCTATCAAGCGCAAAGCCCGATGTGAGGCTCGAACCCATGAGCCATGAGATCACGACCTGAGCTGAAATCAGGAGTCCGAAGCTTAACCCACTGAACCATCCAGGCGCTCCAAACTTTTTTTTTTTTTTTTAATGTTTGTTTACTTTTGAGAGAGAGAGAGGGTGAGGAAGAGAGGGAGAGGGAGGGAGGGAGACAGAGGATACAAAGCAGGCTCTGTGCTGACAGCAGAGAGCCTGATGTGGAGCTTGAACTCACAAATGTGAGATCATGACCTGAGCTGATGTTTAACTGACTGAGCCTCCCAGGCACTCCTATTTGTACTTTTTAATGTACAGGTTCCAATGTAGAACTTGAACTCACGACCCCAAGATCAAGAGTTTACTGAGGTAGCCAGGTGTGAGAGCATTGTCTTTATAATTGATGATTATAAGACTACATGGCTTAGTGCTAGAGCAATATTGCATTTAAGTCATAGCCTAAACAAGTATTCCAATCTTTTGTGATACTGCTCAAAAATGTGCATGTGAGAATAGATTTTTTTTTAAGTTTATTTATTTTGAGAGAGAGCACAAGCAAGGGAAGGGCAGAGAGAGAGGGAGAGAGAAAATCCCAAGCAGTCTCTGCACTGTCAGTGCAGAGCCCCACTTGGGGCAAGGCCCCGGTTCCATGAACCGTGAGATCATGACCTGAGCCAAAATCCAGAGTTGGACGCTTAATGGACTGAGCCACCCTGGTGCCCCAACATGATAGATCCTTACTGTGGCCAGGAGAAGATATTTGGGAGCAGAGGTCTTTTCCCTGAGGGTGCTGCCTATAGGCAGGTTCACCCACAGCAATGGACAGCCTCCCATATAAATCCTCAACTCAGTTCTCTGGAGTGATCTTTGAAAACTAATCTGATCATGTCACCTCTTTTCTTAAAGACTTCAATGACTCCTCACTCCATTAGGATTCAGCCTAAGCTCCTTAATGAGATTTGTCTTTCCGGTGTCATCTTAAGCAGAACTGTTTAATACCTTCCCTATCCAAAATGAAATCTTGGTTTTACCTTTGCAAAGTCCAAGGTCTTTTTTCCACATATCAAAGGCAAACTCAGGCTTTTATGTTTAAAGCTACACAAAGAAACATGGAAGCTTTGAAACAGTGGGATATTTGTGTGTGTGTGTGTGTGTGTGTGTGTGTGTGTGTGTGTGTGTGTGTGTGTGTTTTAAGTGGGGGTGGGATAAGGGAAATAGTTGCATTCAAAATTTCCATATAAGTTTTTTAGACAGGGCTGAAGTTACTGGGCTTCTGGGAACCTAAAACTTTGGTAAACACATTGGTTGCTTACCCTTTTGTTGATCAAATGCCTGCCTAAACATTGTGAGAGGGGAGCTTAAGGTTTCTATAACCCTTCAGAGGAGGCCCTTCCAACTTGAATACCTAGACGCAAGGTGTTTCAAGACCTTCCTGAACCACTTTGTGCCCCCACCCCTTTTTTTTCTTGCACTCTTACAGTTTCATTCTTCTTTTTAGGAAATACTGGTCATGTTCCATTGAATTGATTTCATGACTTAATGTTTCAAAAATGCTATGGTAGGTAATCTGCCTATTAAAAAACATAATATATATAAAAGTGCCTACTTCACAACAGGTGATCAATAAATGTGAGCCTTCTTCCTTCTTTTCTCTGGGCAGCCAGACCTAACCTTAGCTACAATTTATACTTTGCGTTTTCACGACATCTGTATGTGTGATGCTTATGTGTGTAATGTTTATGAGTAGATGGTTATAATTTTTGTAATTAAGTAAACTACAGACTCATTAGTTTGGGCTTCTCAGTATCAATGCTGATTTGATCTGGGCTGATGACAAGCAGTTAGTCACCTTTGACTATTCACCAAGGAATTTATAGGATTCTGGGTCATGTTTAATCTATGACAAACTAACCAACAATCCAAGAAGTAAACTTTTTTTTTTTTTTAACGTTTATTTTTGAGACAGGGAGAGACAGAGCATGAACAGGGGACAGTCAGAGAGAGAGGGAGACACAGAATCTGAAACAGGCTCCAGGCTCTGAGCTGTCAGCACAGAGCCCGACATGGGGCTCGAACTCAAGGACCACGAAATCATGACCTGAGCCGAAGTCAGACGCTTAACCGACTAAGCCACCCAGGCGCCCCAGTAAACGTTTTTAAAGGATTGCTATACATTGATTGATTGCTAACATGAGAATATGACCTTACATTTATATAAAACATACTTTTCCATGTACTTTCACATGTACTGTTTTTTATATCCTGTAAACGGATAGAGTTACACGTTTGGCTTTATTCAGATTCAGTTTTTTGGCAAGAATAGTTCATCATAGGGGCCACTGGGTGGCTCAGTCGGTTGAGCATCCGACTTGAGCTCAGGCCATGACCTCATGGCTCATGGGTTCATGCCTCACGTCAGGCTCTGTGCTGACAGCTCAGAGCCTGGAGCCTGCTTCGGATTCTGTGTCTCCCCCTCTCTCTGTCCCTCCAGTGCTCATGCTCATGCTCTCTCTCAATAATAAATAAACGTTAAAAAATTTTTTTTAAAAAAGAATAGTACACCACCAACGATTATACTTTCGTTAGCACACACGTAATGTCTGCTTGTTCCTTTTTGTTATGCTAGCAGCCATTGATTGTCATTGCCTACCTCTATTATTCCGTTAGGGGTCACCACCTTCCCATTTTGTTTTTGTGTTCTTTCATTTTGTTTTTCATTACATTGACTTATTGACGAAACCAGGCTAGATATAGTGAAGATTGTCTCCTTGGATTTAGTTGTTTCACATGTTATTTCACTTGTTCCTTTGTACCCTGAAAGTTTCTGTAAACTGGATGTTAGAGGTTAAATCTTGAATAGATTCAAGTGAATATTTTTGATATGATGACTTTGTAGGTGGTATCATGTACTTCATATTATGTTATGTTAGCAGGTACATATTGTCTGCATGCACTTACTTTATTAACTTTTTAAGTAATCTCTACATTTAACATGAGGTTCAAACTCATGGCCCAAAGATCGAGAGTCGCATGAGTACTGACTGAGCCAGCCATGTGCCTCTGTGTGCACTTACTTTGAAGGCCCCTGTCCAAATCATGTCAATGCCCATCAAAGTGTACCTATATTCCACATTAAAAAGTTTTGATGGCAACCTAATTTTTAGAAGGTTTTCAAAATAATTTAATAATTTTGGGGCACGTGGGTGGCTCAGTTGGTTGAATGTCCGACTTTGGCTCAGGTCACCATCTCAGGGTGTGAGAGTTTGAGCCCCATATTGGGCCCTCTGTTGTTGGCACAGGGCCCACTTCGGATCCTCTGTCTTCCTCTCTTTCTGGCCCTCCCCCATGTGCTCTCTCTCTCAAAAATAAATAAGCATTAAAAAAAAATAATTTAATATTTTAAATTTAGTTAAGAACAAAAGTTTCATTTTGTTTCTGGAATTAAAACTGATTATCATATATATTACATACAAATTATATGTGTATTATATATACTACATAATATATAATAACTACGTGAGATAGTTTTCAGTTGATTCGTTAATATAATCTTATTTTTGTAGACCTTTTTTTTTTCCTTTTTATTATGAAGAATTTCTAACATATACAAAGGTAGGCACAACAGTATAATGAACAGTTCTTATGTCCTTCTTCACCACCCAGCTTCAGCTTATGGTTACTATGTTTCATCTAGCTCCACATCCATTCCTCCCTTCCCATATTATTTAAAATTTTTAATTCAGATATAATCCACATAAAATCCACCATAAAATTTACCCTTTCAAGTGCACAATGCAGTGGTTTTTAATATAATAACAAAGTTGTGCAACCATTACTATTCAGTGATTCTTAGTATATTCACAATTATACCACTATCACTGGTCTCTTATCATATAGATTTTTCCTTCCAAATCTCTCATTTTCCTTTGTAATTTATTTGTTGAGAAATTTGATTATTCCATAGAATTTCCATAGTCTGGATTTTGCTGTTTGTGTCTCTGTAGTATTTTTTTTTTATATTCCTCTATCCTCGGTATTTCCTATAAATTGATATAGATATCTGATGAGATTCAAGTTCAATTTTTCTACAAGACTATTTCATACTTATGTTTATGTTCTAGAGGCGTATATATCTCATCTTTAATTTTGTGATGCTAGCAGTAGGTAATATTCAATAGGTTGATCTCTGAGTGTATTAAGGGTTGAAAAATGGTGATATTGTATTGTTCTTTATTTAGGGAATACTCCTATAAAAAGAAAATTTCCTTCATCTACTATTTGGTTTACTCAATGTTACAATTTCTTTAGAAAAATTAACATTTATTAATTTTGACTTTCATATTTTAGAGCCATAAACTTTTTTTTTCAAGTCTCAAACATTTTCATAAGCAGTGCCTTATAGTGCTTACAAGGTAAAACACCTGCCTTGAGGGACTAAAAGTAGGAAAATAAGGAGGCAGGACCACTGGTGACATGAGATTTGACCAAAAGCATATGTATGCAGCCTCAGCTACAGCAGATTTTCTCTTTTTTCCTTGCATCACATAAGGTTCTCCTATGTAAAGGTTTACGGAAAAAAAAGAAAAGCCACCATACCTAAGATGAAAAGTTGTTTTCTCTGAAGAGTATATATGCTTTTCCCTTATCATTCATAAACATCTTTAATAATCTGTATTTTCCCACTTTGCACTGCCCCCCCCCCCGTAAGTTCATAGCCAAGTTTTCTGTTTAATTTTGGAACAATAGTTTGACAGTAATAATTTGACAATTATTTAATAAGAATTTCTGAACTGTACATCTGCAGTTTTCCTCAATCTTCATCTTCCGTACCTATTTCTGTGTTTCTTTCAGGTGATTCAGATTTTCTACTAAAAAAAAAGGGTTTGATTGGACAAAAACATTTTCATAGCCATCAGTCATCCATGAAATTACCTTTTTCCTGGTACTCTTCTTACTGATAGGTGTTATTTTTAAAATCTTTACTAACCTAATAAGCCAAAAATGGTTTCTCATTGGAGTCTTAATTTGTATTTCCAGGATTACTGGTTAGCTTCAACACTTCTTTATGTTTATTAACCAAGTTTAAAATTGCTTGCTTGGTAGGTGGCTGGTGTTTAATTGAGGAGCTTAGCTACTCAAAGACAAGACAAATGAAACCCAGACTACCTCACTTTTATATTTAAGCTATGACTCCGCCTCTGTTTTTTTCCTCCTCCAACAGAGCCCTTTGTGTGTGTTAACAGGGAAAGGGGTCTCAGTCTGCACAGCCGGCGAAACACTGTATTGCCCCCAAACATGTGTATTATGTTCACAGCCTAGTCCTGATTTGAGTACTTATAGGAAGAGTTCCTGAACCCTAACCGCGGCTGGAGGACCGACTATCGCCGGGACTCTTTCTGCAGGCGTGGCCTCTCTTGCTCGGCCTTCGATTGGCCCTCCTGATCCCGCAGGACTCGCGACGCGGGCTTGCTTAGCGCGGTTGATGCGTGTGTTGAGTGGCTGCTTCTGCCTTTCTCTCTCTCTCCACTTTTTTTTTTTTTTTTTTTTTTAGCCATAGCTATGGTTACCACGTCTCTCCCCGCCTCCCTCCACCTGCCAAGAAGGCGACTGGCCATTGGCTGCCTGTCACCAAGTAAGCCAGTCATTGGTCGCTGGTGAGGACAGGGCGCTCCCCCTACCCCAGTCTCCCGGGTCTCTTGAGGAGCCCAGCAAGGAGGCTCCGCTAGTGCCGCCGGGCCAGGGGCTGCCGGGACCCGGCTGCCGCAATCGTTAGCGGGTCATGTCGGCCGCCCAGGGCTGGGACAGGAACCGCCGGCGGGGAGGAGGTGCCGCAGGCAGTGGCGGCGGCGGCGGAGGTAGCGGGGCCGGCGGGGGCAGTGGGGGCAGCGGGGGTCGGGGGACTGGCCAGCTCAACAGATTCGTGCAACTCTCCGGGCGGCCGCACCTGCCAGGTGAGTCGTGGGACAGGGTCCTGCCAGCTTGCGGGCGCGAAGGGAAGGCGACTGCTACCTTTTCTTTTTCTCTCTGGCTTTCTTTTCCTTGGGAGGAGCAAAGGCAGGCCCCACGCATAGCAGAGGAACTGGGGCTTAGAGAAAAGGAAAGGTGTCTTTGAGGTCAGGGACGGAGCAGGAACACAACGAAAAGAAGCATTTTTGCTTTGTTGAAAGCTCTGTGCTGAGAGTTGTGTTTTCTTTTCAAAGGAGAGGCCGATGTTTCATTGACATTCCCAAATGTTTCGGTTACTCTGTTCCCAGTCTCATCCTCTTCCGCAGTTTGATCCTGTAGAAGGAGGATATTGGCGCCTAGCTGTGGGACATTATTTTTTAAAGGGTGCTAAGTTGAGAGAAGAGGGAAGAACATTCCAAAGAGTGTTTTTGTAAAAACCACCTCGAGTGTTTAAGAGTTAGGCATTCTGAGACTAGAAAGGAGGAGGAAAGGCGCGGGGAGGGGGGTAGAGGGTGTTGGGATGTGGATGGGGAACAGAACCAAGAGAATTAGGAAAAACTAGTTAAATTATTAATATTTTGCAATGTCCAGAGACAGAATCGATAACGTGGTCTAGATTTTAAGGGGAGAAAAGTGAAGATCAAGAATATACTTGGTGACAAAATTATGATAAAAGCAGCTGATTGAGAATTGGAAAAATGTATCCAATGTGATTATTTTACGTTTTGGCCTACAATTTCCTATCCTGGAGTTCAGATGCTTTAAAAAACAAATCAGATCGATGTGTGTGTGCAGACAATTTTAAAGAGGTACATTTGTAAGTGAAGTGTAGTAGAGGGAAGGTAGGGAAGTAAATATTGCACAGAATGTCAAATATTATATTGGGCAAGCGTATTTTTTTACCTTGGAGAGAACGATCAGGAATGATGTGTTAATCATTCACCATATTGTTTGTGAATAATGTTGATTTTATCAGTGATATATTTGCTTAGCCGGTGAGTTTTGAGAACATGATGGTTTTTGAATTCATTTTAGTACCATGCCTGTGGTTCTAAGTAGTCAAAAATTATTTGATTAATTTGTAGACAACAAAGGGAATTTTGCACGTTCAATGAGACAGTTGCTTGCTGGTGATGAGGTTATTGATGTGTGTTAGAAATGCACATTAACCATTTATATGTGCCATTAAAATTAACATTGAAGCAGTTGTAAATAGTCAAATATATAATATACTAGGAGTTGAGTTTGAGGTGATAGTATCAGACTGGGTATTCTAGAACTGCTATATATGTGATCTTTAACATGAAAAAGAAAAAAGGAGAAATCCTTTTACCTACCTCAAATTAACAGCAAAAACTTCTATTTTTGTGTATTGACAGATTAGAAGATAAATCTCTTACCAAAGACTATTACCGGTTTTCCCTCTACCACTGCGATCTTTAGGTCTTTGATCTCAGATTAATTATACCGTGGACTTCATATAGGCATTCCCAGGCTCCAAGAACCTAGTTGGTGCACTTCCTCGCTGCCACCACCAGATGGCAGTGGAAGCCATGCTTTCTGATGTGGGGCTTAGGTGTGGAGCTATTTCTGCGTTTCCTTAGCACACAAGGCCAAGAACAGCCATTTGTCCAGAGGGAAAGATAAAATGTGAAAAATTTAAACTGTGAGAATTCATGCAATGGGATGATCAGCCTCTTCTCTCTTCCTTTTCCTTTTGATTGGTGCTTCATTCTTCCTTCCCCAAGTAGGCAGCTTCTGTCATTTCTTTACTATCAGAATTGGGAACATCTGCCATCTCAATATATTTCAAATTCTTTTACACCAATTAGTTATTTTCCCCAACATTGCATTTTGGCTGTCCCCTCCCCCCACACTCATTGAAAGGTTGTATATTGAGGTGTTTAAGATTTTAGGTGCTGGTGAGGCATAGAAATATCTAGGCCTGTTTTATGGCTGACCCTGGAGGTTAAAAAAGGATTCTTTTTTTTTTAAAGTTTTTGTAGCTAACTTTCTCTCTCCATTGACATCTAATCCCATTTTCCATTTTTTGTCCGGCTCTACCAAGACTGCCAGATACTAAGCACCCAGAACCCTTTCTTACTTTTTGCACGCAGACCCTCCATCTAGTCCCTGATGAAACAAAACAAAACACTCTGGTCTTCCTGGAGTGTTCTTGCTCTCTCCTTCAGTGGTAGCATCTTTATCCACGCAGTTACGCAACCTGAAACTTGGGCATCCTCCTTAAATTTTCTTCTCCCTTGTATTTCAGGTATAATTAATCACCAAGTTCCATTTATTTTATTTCTGCTCTATAACTCCAGCTCATGCTGCCATCATCCCTCACTTAGGTCTCCTGCAGTTTTCTAAGCAGTCTTCCTGCTTCTCCTCTCGCCCTGCAATACCTATAGCACACTCATCTTTTGCAAGCGCAAATCTATTCTCATCCCTGCTTACAACCCTTCACTAGCTTTTCATTGCTTTTAGTGTAAGGCAAAAATCCTTAACATGACCTAAAAGGCACTGCATTGTGTAACTCTTGAGTTAATTTTACGTCATACGGTCTTGCTCTTAGATTGTTTTCTGCTACCTTTGACATATCATGCTCTTTCTGCCACGAGGCCATTTCACATGCTACCCCATCATGCAAGAACTCTCTAACTCCACTTCTGTTTTTTGGCTTTTAGGGTTTTTTGTTTTTGTTTTTTAGCTTCTCTTCCATTAGAACTTAACTCGATCACACTGTGTTTTCAGGGATGCCTTCTTTGACCTTCTGATTTATTCTCTTCTCTCTATACACACTTATAGTGCCATGTGGTTCTCCTTGGGCATACTTATCATTTATGGGTGATTCCTTGATTTGCATGATTTGACACTCTTCGTATATGCACACACACTAATTGTGTATATACGTCTGTACATATGTACATGTACTTAAATTCTAGATGGATGCATTGGCATTCTATGTAAGCAATTAGTTTCTTGTGAATTTGATTGATTAGTGTGGTTCAATCCTCTACAGCCCCATTGACTCTGGACAAATGGATAAAATCAAGTTCTTACACTTAAAAGTAGACCACACTCTGCATTCATGGTGACAGCACAAATGATAATTTTGTGAAACCTTGTTTGAGCAGCTTCTTGCCTTTTTGCTGTCTCCTAAAATGCAGTCGTGATTTTGTGTTTGTCCCATAGGCCAAGACATTCATAGCTTGTTGGTCCTGGATTTCTAATTCATAATCTCTATACACATAGTAAAGAAAGAACAGGGAACATTTTTGTAGAATAGGTATGCAGAGGTAGAGCTCAGGGGCACCCAGATCATGGAGATGATAGAGTACAAGTTACTATTGTGATTTCACGGTGTCAGTTTGATTAAATGTATTACCTGCGATGACAGTTAGACATTGCTGCTAATGAAAGAACTGAAAAACTGACAAGGAGAAGGAAATATGTAACAACTGGTAAAGCTGGGCAAAAACAGTACTGATAACTTAAAAATGTGAAATGTGATATATGTTGCTGATATAAAATCCAAATGGTGCAAAAGAGCATATGATAAAAGGCAAGTTTTCCTTCTACCTTTGACCCCAGCTAATTGGCTTCTTTCCCTAGAAGCAAGCAATGATAAATTTTGAGTGCATGTGCGTGTGTGTGTGTGTGTGTGTGCACGTGCACGTGGAAAGAAATGGTAGCATTTCTTTGTTTGGATGGGCATTTAAAATGTTTACAGTCTTGCTGATATAAATGATGATATGATGAATATCTGTCTATATATTTTTGCACATGAGTGAGTCTGTCTTTAGAATAAATTCCTAGAAGTGCGATTGCTGGGTCAAAGGATATGTACTATTTAGATTTTCATAGATATTGTGAAATTGCCTTCCATAAAGATTGTACCAGTTTATGTTTCACTGTTGGTGTTGGAGTGCTTGCATCCCAGACCCTTGATAATAGAGTGGGTTATCAAACTTTCTAAAATTGCCAATTTAATAGGTGTATTTTTCTTCATCTTTTCAATAGGTATAAGAACCATATTTGTTAACTTTATTTATAACATCTGCTTATAGTTTTTATTCATCTGGTTATATTTTTTGTTCATTTTCTGTCAAGATGTTTAATATTGTTTATAGGAACTCTGTGTTTTAAGGAAATTAGTTGTCTTTGCTATGTGTTGAAGGTATTTTTCATAGCTCATCATTTGGCTTTTGACCTTGTTTATGGTACAGTTTTTCAGCAGAAATTAAAATTCTTTTGTAGTTGTAATTATCATTCTTTTTTGGATTTTAGATTTTGCGTCATAAGAAAGGCCTTTCCTATTTAACTATTATTTCTGATTAAAATGAAAATTCTTGTTTTTTCTAGGTACTTTTATAATTTTACTTTAAGTTAAATGTACTTATCTATATAAAATATAAATTATGTAAAGTGTTAAGGTAAGAATCTGACTTTTTTCTAGGTGGCTACAAGTTATTGCAGTATTAAAATACTGTCTATAGGTGTACTTGATTCCTACATATAATTTGAGGTTCTTACTGGGCTTTTATCCTGTTTCATTGATCAGTTCACCTATTTATACCTTAATGACCCCATTCTTTGATTATAGTCTGCTCTTACTCTACTTGCCAGGGTTTTCCTGGATAGTCTTGCTTGTATAGCTCCTCTCCCCCATGCTGTTGATATTTTTATTGATAGAACATTATAGATTGATTTAGAGATATTTGATGTCTTTTTGCGGTTCATTCTTCTGTTGCAAGAGCAGGGAATATATTCATTTCTTGTTCAAGTCTTCTTTTGCATCTCTCAATGACATTTAAAAATTTTTTCATTAAGACCTTTCACATTTCTTATGTTTAGCCCTTGGTATTTTATCTTTTTTGTTGCTATTGTAAATGGAGTTTATAGTTTTATTATATCTTTTATCTTGTTTGAATGTGGGAATGCTGTTAATTTCTGAGTGTTAGTTTTGTATCTAGCCACTTTTAGAATTCTAATACTAGCTAGTTTCCCAGTTGTCTTTTTAGAGTTGTGGGGTTAAATAATCATATCATTACCAAATAAAGATAATTTTATCTGCTTTCCAGTTTTTATACTTATTTCTTCCTTTTGTCACATTATTTTGGCAAGTACTTTCCAAAATATATGAAACAGTAAGATAGTGGATCTTTGTCTTATTCCTAAGTTCATTGGGTGTTTTTGGTGCTTTCCTGTTGGAATGTGATCTGACTTCAGGTTGAAGTGTACGTATTTAATTATGTTAAAGTAGTCCACTATCACCATTTTATTAAGATTTTTTAATACAGAAGTAAATTTCATCTAAAGCGTTCATCTATAGCTTCTTTGAAAATTACATAATTCTTATCCTTTGATCTACTTTTGTGGTGAATTGTACTACTGGACCATCCTTGCATTCCTGAATCAATTCACTTTGTCACAATGTATTACTATTTTAAATGTGCTGTTGGGTTCTATTTGCTAAACTTTATTTAGGAATTTTGTATCACTCCTCATAAGCTAAATTGCTCCGTAGTTTTTGGTTTATCTTTGTTGGATTATGCCACTTTCATAAAAGTTATTTCAAAGTTTTGTTTTTTTGTGCTTTTAAATTTGTTTTCTTTCTATCTCTGGCTAAATGGCATTGAAGTTAAAGGTTTGATTCAATTGCCTGTGACATCTTTGGACCTTGAGTATCTATCTGAGGGGAAGAAAAACTATTTGACAAATAATGTCTACTTTTATGATAATTTAGCTGCTTACAATATACATCTTTTAGGGGAAGCTTTGATAATTTTATTATCCTAGAAAATAACCCATTTCATCTAAGTTTTTAAAATTATTTTGTGTGAAGTTGAACAGATACTCTTTTATGATTAAAAAAAAAAATTTCCTGTGTTTTTTTCTTGGTTCTTGGATTTTAGAACCAGCTCTTGGATTTATTTAAGTTAGTTCTACTATTTTCTTATTTATTACTTTTTTCTTTCATTGTTTTAAATCCTTCTTTTAGCTTTTCTTAGGTTTTATTTTGTGGTTGTATTTCTGTCTTTTTATGTTGGATGCTTAATGCTCTTTTCATTCTAAGTGTTTAAATCATAAGAATGCTTCTGAATACTGCTTTAGTTGTGTTCTGTAGGTTATAGGCTTCCTGTTGTAGTTATTTTCTAAATATCTTGCAATTCCATCAATTCCATTTTTTATTTATTTTCTTTAGTACAAGAGTAGTTAATCCCTTTATTATTTATTTATTTTTTTTTAGCCCCCAACTCCCTAGTTAATCCTTTTAAACTCTTTCGTAACATTTCCATTTCTGTTTTCAATAGCTTGAGATATACTTCACATGTGAAACAAACAATTCACCATTTAAATACCAGGGTTTTTTAATATAGCCAGATATGTGCAGTTATTATCACAGTTTATTTTAGAACGTTTTCATCACCTCAAGAAGAAACCTCATATTTTTTAGCTGCACCTCCCTTATCCTCTTGCTTCCATTCCCCACCCCATCCCCACCCTAAGCAACCGCTACTCTACCTTTTGTCTCTATAGATTTCCCTGTTGTAGACTGTCTCATCTGAATGGAATCATATAATATGTGGTCTTTTGTGACTGCCTTTTTTTACTTTGCATAATTTTTTCAAAGTTCCTCCATGTTAAAGTGGTGGATATCAGTACTCCATTCCTTTTTATGGAGAAATAATATTCCATTGTATGGATAAACCACATTTTGTCTATCCATTTATCCACTCATGAGCATTTAGGCTATTTCTACTTTTTGGCTGTTAAGAATAAGACTGCTATAAATTGTGTAGAGATTTCTGAGTGAACATATGTTTTCATTTCTCCTGGGTATATACCTAGGAGTGAAATTGTTAGGTCATATAGTAGCTCTGTGCTCTATGTTTAATATTTTGATTAACTGCCAAACTTTTCCAAAGTGGCTGGAATTTTACATTCCTACTAGTAGTGTATGAGGGTTCCAATTGCGTCCACATGCTCTCATCAATACTTGTTGTTATCTGACTTTTTATTTGTACTTATTTATTTTTATTTTTTTAAGTGTATTTATTTATTTTGAGAGAGAAAGAGTGAGGAGAGGTGGAGAGGGAGGGAGACAGAATCCCAAGTAGGCTGTGCACTATCAGCACAGAGCCTGATATGGGGCTTGAACCCAACTGCGAGATCATGACCTAAGCCAAAATCAAGAGCTGGATGCTTAACCGACTAACCCGCCCAGGCGCCCCCCACCAAATTTTTAAAAATTTATTTTTAGAGAGAAAGAAAGAGTGCACACATGTGAACAGGGGAGTGGGGCAAAGGGAGAGAGGGAGAATCCAAAGCAAGCTTCACACTCATCATGGAGCCCCACAGGGGCTTGATCCCATGACTCTGAGATCACGACCTGAGCCTAAATCAAGAGTTGTTGCTCAACTCACAGAGCTACCCAGGTTGCCCCTGCCTTTTCACTTTTTTAATTGTGTTATTTGAAGTGCAAAAGTTTTAAATTTTGGTGAAGTCCAAAACTAAATAAATAAATTTTAATGAAGTTCCAGTTTATCAATATCTAAAACTCTTGCCAAATCCAAGGTCATGAAAACTTATCCCTATGTTTTTTCTAAGAGTTTTATATAGCTTCCCTTTTACATTTATGTTTGATTCTTTTTGCGTAAGTTTTCATGTTTGGTGTAGGGTAGAGATTGTCTCAGTTGGCTGCCCTGTTGTCCCAGCACCATTTGTTGGAAAGACTGCTCTTTGCCCATGGAATAGCCTTGGCATTTCTGTCAAAAATCAGTTGACCATAAACATTCAGGTTTATTTCTGGACACTTGATTCTATCCTATTGATCTATATGTCTGTCCATGTGCTGTTACCTCTCTGCCTCCCATGCTTTTGCTCTGTAGCAAGTTTTGAAATCAGAAAGTATGAGTCCTCTTACTTTATTCTTTTCCAAGATTGTTTTGACTATTCTAGGTACCTTGCAATTCCATGTAAATTGGAGAATCAGCTTGTCAGTTTATATGAACTCAACTGAGATTCTTATAGAGATTTGTGTTGAATCTGCATATCAGTTTGAGGAGTATTACCATATTAATAACATTAAGTCTTCCAATCTCGAACATGGCATGTTTTAAATTTATTTAGATCTTCTTTAATTCTTTCAACAATGTTTTATGGTTTTCAGAGTTCACTTATATCTTGCTTGCCTTTCTCAGTCCTCTTGTCCGTGTCCTTTACTATGTTTTCAGCAGTGTTTGTACTCCTTTGTGTTATATTCAATGAAGATTTCATTTCTGTGTCGGTTTTATTTTTTCCTTCCATTTCTTTCCTGCTTTCAACCTGCTTATATTTCATCTCTTCTATGGTCTATCTTCTTTGAGTTAGAATCTCTTAAATTTTTTCTGCCTTTGAAACATCATTAATTTTGGTTCAGTATGGTTTATTGTCTTCCACTTCTTACCACCACAATTATAAAAGGAATAGAAGCTCATTATTAAAATTTGGTAAGTATTGAGTGAGAACTTGAAAATCATCCATAGTAATTCCGCTTAAAAACCATTATATCAACATTTTGATATTTTGCTTTCCTTTTAGTTATCAGTAAATTGTTTTTTCTTTAATACTATGTAAGTAATTACATATCACTAGCAGCAACTTGGATTCTGTTAAAACTGTTGTGTATTTAGGGGCGCCTCGGTGGTCCTGTTGGTTGAGTGTCCATCTCTTGGTTTCGACTCAGGTCATGATCTCGCAATTCACAGGGTCAAGCCCTGTGCTGGGCTCTGTGCTGACAGCTGGAGCCTGCGTAGAATTCTCTCTCTCCCTCTCTCTGTGCCCCTCCCCTGCATGTATGCACTCTCTCTCAAAATAAATAAATAAACTTAAAAAGAAAAACAACAAAAAAATAACCCAAAAGCTGTCGTATGTTTAAATATTTTACTCATAAACACTCATTTATATTTTCTATTATTAGGAAGAATCTGTTTCTCAATTTATTATATGAATAACTTTTAGGTTTTCTTCTAGCTGATGTCCTATTTTATTTCTTTTCTTTTTTTAAAAAAATTTTTAGTGCTTATTTTTTGAGAGAGAGAGACAGAGACAGAGAAAACAGATGCACAGGGGAGGGGTGGAGAGAGAGGGAGACACAGAATCTGAAGCAGGCTCCAGGCTCCAAGTTGTCAGCACAGAGCCCGATGCAGGGCTCGAACTCACAAACTGCGAGATCGTGACCTGAGCCAAAGTCAGATGCTTAACTGACTGAGCCACCAGGCACCCCATGTCCTGTTTTATTTCTCTCAGTTACAGCCAAGCTTTCAAAAAGAATAGACTCTGTTATTTATTTTAATTTCTTTTTTTTTCTCTTCAATCTATTGCAGTCTTGCTTCTGCCTCCTTCATTCCACTCAAGTGCTCTTGTTAAGGTAATAACTTCCTAATTGTTCAACCCTTTGGATACCTCTTAGTCTTCATCCTACCCAACTTCTCTAGATTTTTATTTTGACTACCTCCTGTACTAGAGCCTAGGAATCCATAATTAGACAAAGTCTCTATTCCTGAAGAGCTCTTAGTTATCCTTTTAGCTCTTGAACTTCTCATTAGTTTTCCTTTATCTGCCCCTTAATATTAGTATCCAAGAATATATCTGTCTGTTTATTTGTTTTCCCTTCCTACTCTTGTATTCTCCCTGGGTGATGTTATTAATTTCCTGACAATGCCTAAATCTGTCTCCAACCCAGACCTACTTTCCTGTTGGACTATTTGCCTGTGGCTACTAGACATTACCACCCAGTTACTGAAGAGTACCTTAAATTCAGCGTCTAAAAATAATTTCATCATCTTTCCTGCTAAACCTGTTCTTTCTTCTTTGCTCCTTATCCTAACTAGTTTCATGGCTAATTCATTTAGTGACCCAAGCCAGAAACCTGGGAATCACAATAGATTCCTTCCTTTTGCTCACCTCTTACCCAATTGGTCACAGTCTTCTCAATTTCTCCTCCTTACCCTAACTCTTCAGTTTGTCCCTTTCTATCTCTCTAACCTCACCATTGATGTCTTTGATTTTATATTTCAGCTGTATAGAAGTATTTGTAGTTAGTTGCCTTAAATTCTTGGCAAAAGGTATGTTGGAGAGAGAGATTTAAAAAAATGTGTAATTTACTGTAATACTACAGTACATTTTATTTCTTCTTTCTAGAGTGCCGTTCTCCTAATTGTCTTCTAAGACCCATTCAAGTGTACTTTATACAACTTTTTAAAATTCTCTCTCTTTTTTTTAAATCTCTTTTTTAATACAAATAGGTTGTTTGTAATGAGTAGGTACTATGTGTCTGGCCCTGTTCAAGGTGTTTTATAACCATTAACTTATTTAATCCTCCTAACCTTGTGAGGAAAATAACTTTTGCATCTTCTTCTCTGATGAGGAACTGAGGCTTAGAGAGAAGCTACATAACTTGCCCAAAGGTATATAGCTAATAAATGTCAGAGTTCAGATTCAGACCAGTCTGTTGGACTTCAAAGCCCATGCTATTGTGCCCCTTCTTTGTGTCACCACCTTCCTTTGTATATATATACAAAGTGTGTATCACAGTACTGATGTATACTGAATTGCAATTCTCAACTTACCTGCTTGCTAACTATGGGTTCCTTAAAGGCAAAAGTAATGTCTTACTCTTTACCGTATTCTGCAGAGATTAGAACACTGTCCAGCTCCTTACTATGCTTTTAGTAAATGTTTATTGAATGAGTTGGTAATTGTCAATGTCTGCAGGTATTGATGCAAGAGAGTTCTTTTACATTACATAGTCTAAAATAGATTTTCTTTACTGAGGCATTTAGCACATACAAGTTTTGTGTGGCTTTTCTAAATATTCTTTTTTTCCAAGCACACTTTTATGTTGAACATTATCATAAACAGTTGTACCACTCTTCCATCTGTGCTTTGATTCCGTCCCCTCCTGCCTTTCCAGAAAATGTATATTATGTCCTGTGTCTTCAACCTTTTTCTCTCCATCAAATCATTCCTATAGCGTTATAGCTTTAAGTTTTATGTCTTCTAATCTCTCCTTTTCCTTTTTTGTTTTTAAGTTTATTTATTTATTTAGACAGAAACAGAGAGTGTGAGCAGGAGAGGGGCAGAGGGGGGGGGGGAGAGAATCTCAAGCAGGCTCTGTGCTATGAGCCCAGAGCCCAATGTGGGTCTCGAACCCATGAGCTGTGAGATGATGACTTGAGCCAAAATCAAGAGTCAGACACTTAACCCACGGAGCCACTCAGGTGCCCCTCTCCTTCTCCTTTGATAGCCAAGTTTGTGAAAGCATTGACTAGAGTTGCTGTCTTAATCGCCATGCCTCCCCATCACGTCTTTGAAGTAGGTCTTGTTAAAGTCACAGAATGACTAATGTGTTATCAAATCAAACGAATGTTTTTCAATCTCCATTTTATTTGATCTCTCTTCATTTTAAAACATCGTTTTCCATCAGCTTTCTAGGTGTCGGATCTGCTCTTCTTATTATGAGTCTGGCCTCTCATACCCAGTCTTAATTTTGTCAACTCTTCCTTTTCCACCAGGCCTTAATGTGAGTTCTCAAGTCATGATCCTATGCCTCCACCCTTTTTTTTTTTCAAACTTAATTTTAAGTATTCTCTTCCAAATCCATGGTTTTCAGTTTCTATCCATATGCCAATAAGTAAGGCCACTTTCTAACCTCTGCCCAAATCTCTCTTGAGGGCCATATACTTACTGTCTTCACGTCTTCACTTACATGCCTTGTATCCTTCAAGTTCTGCATGTCTAAAACTGAATTTGTGACCTTTCCTTATTCTAAAGGTGAAGGGAAGCTATTGGACAGTTTTAAGCAAGGGATTGATAAGATGTGATTTACATTTTTTTAATGTTTTTTATTTAAATTCCAGTTAACATACAGTATAATATTAGTTTCAGGTATACAATATAGTAATTCAACGCTTCCATATAATACCTGATGCTCATTACAAGTGTGCTCCTTAAACCTCATCACCTATTTAACCCATCCCCCCACCTACCTCCATTCTGGTAACCATCAGGTTGTTCTCTATAGTTAAGAATCTGTTCCTGGTTTGTCTCTCCCTCTCTTTTTTCCCCTTTGCTCATTTGTTTTGTTTCTTAAATTCCACATATGAGTGAAATCATATGGTATTTGTCTTCTCTGACTGACTTAACAGTCCAAGTGTCTGTTGACTGATGAATGGATAAAGCTGTGGAATGTATATGTGTACACACACACACGCACACACACACACACACACACACACACACACACACACACACTGGAATATTACTCAGTCATAAAAAAGAATGAAATTTTGCCATTGGAAACAACGTGGAGCTAGAGAATAGTATGCTAAGCAAAATAAGTCAGTCAGCAATTTACATCTAAAAAATTTTTTTTAAGTTTATTTTTCAGAGATGGAGATAGAACATGAGCAGGGGAGGGACAGAGAGAGAGGGAGACACAGAATGCGAAGCAGGCTCCAGACTCTGCGCTGTCAGCACAGAGCCCGACACGGGGCTCAAACTCACGAACTGTGAGATCGTGACTTTGAGCCAAAGTTGGAGGCTCAACTGACTGAGCCACCCAGGTGCCCCAGCAATTTATATTTTTTAAAACTCCCTCTAACTGCTGGATGGAGAATGGAGTGTGGGAATTGGCTAAAGTGAAGCATAAAAGCCATTTAGAAGACTTGTAGTTGTCTCCTCAAAGGATTATGGTGGCTTGGACTAGGGTATAGTGGTATAGGTGGTGAGAAGTGATTGAATATGAGATGTATTTTGAAAGTAGCATTTTTTTGAAGTTTATTAATTTTGTGAGAGAGACCACACGTGTGTGTGTGTGTGTGTGTGTGTGTGTGTGTGTGTGTGTGTGTAAGCAGGGGAAGGGTAGAGGAGGGAGAGAAAGAATCCTAAGCAGGCTCTGTGCTTTCAGTGCAGAGCCCGACTCAGGGCTTGATCTCACAAACCATGAAATCGTGACCTGAGCCAAAATCAAGAGTCAGATGCTTAACCTACCGAGTCACCAGGTGCCCCTTGAAAATAGCATTAACAGGATTTACTGTGAGGTATGAAGAGAGGAATCATATGTTTCTGTCTTGAGCAACTGGATGGATGATGGTGTCATTAAATGAGATGGAACAGACGGGAAGGAGCAGGATTGTGGGGGTAAGTCAAGAATTTTGTTTTGGCTATGTTAAGCATGTGATGCCTATATGACCTCCACGTGGAGAATATGGGGTAGGCAATTTTCATATATAAATCAAACTTAAGGGAGAGGTAGAGGGTCAATATATAAATTTTGGAATTATTAGCATATAGATGGTATTTTAAAGCTGCTGGGCTGGATGAGATCACCAAGGAAGATTAAATAGAAATAAGGACAGAAGACTAACTGGAAGGTGGGAAGGAAAGGAGAAGCAAGCAAAGAAGGTCAGTAAAATAATAGGAAAACTAGGACTACTTGATTTCACAGAAGCCAAGGGAAGAAAGCCTTTCGAGAAGGAGGGAGAGGTCATCTTGTTCAAGGCTCTAAAATGGTGGACTCTAATACTACGGTGCTCTAGTTACCATCGTCGGTATGATAGGCTTTGGTGGGCTGGCCTACGGACCTATGAACTGTTTATAACACAGTTCATATCACAAACCGAGATATAAATTTAGAATTTTGAAGCACAGCCTAATTTTTAATAGCCTCTATACTTTTTAAGGTTCACTTTGTTTTTCCTTCCTGAACTATTTTTAAGACCTTTTTAAAAGCAGTTTTTTAGTGGTTTTGAACCCTAAGATCATTAGACCAGATTACCAGTTATCTATACTGAGCAAACTTGTAGAATGAATAAAAGTTATGCTCAGGCTAAAATATGTAAATATGATTTCCTGTTATTGGACTCATCCTAGCCTATCCCCTAATATCTTTTCATAAATTTTTTAACTAAAAAGCACTACATAAATATGGTAAAATCAAATAGTATACAAAGGAGACAATTTCCCTTCTGCCCTAGATCCCTAGTTCTCTAGACTGTCTCCAGAGGAATCATCTGTTAAGAGTTTCTGGTGTACCTTCCCAGAAATAGAATTTGCATATGTATGCATATAGATACATTGTATCTTCATTTTTAAGCAATTAGAGTACAATATAAAGTATTCTTTATGAACCTATCCTTTTTTTTAACTAAAAATATACTTTGGGGCTAGTTCTATATTACTATTTAGATTTTGATTGATCTGATTGATCTGATTCTTCATGGCTGAAAGTATTGTGTTATATGGATGTACAGTAATTTACCATTCATGCAATAGATACTTATTTAAACTGTTCCTCATCTACAATTTGAAAATATTGCTGGGGCGCCTGGACGGCTTGGTTGGTTGAGTGACTTTGGCTCAGATTGTGATTTCACGGTTCATGAGTTCAAGCCCTGCATCGGGCTCTGTGCTGACAGCTGGGAGCCTGGAGCCTGCTTTGGATTCTGTGTGTCTCTCTCTCTCTCTGCCCCTCCCCCACTCATGCTCTGTCTCTCAAAAATAAATATTAAAAAAAATTTAAAGAGAGAGAAAACATTCCTGCAATGCATAGTGATAAATATTACCAACTTACCTATATAATGTCTGTTTTTAAAGTTTTCTTCAAGTTATGAAACTAAAAACTCATGCTGCTATTTATCCCTTTATTTTACTCAACTTTCCCATCCATTTTGTCTAGGAGTGTTTAGGTTTAATCCTCATAATAATAACACTAGGAACTTTTATAAACATAACCCAGTGAGGAGTAGGTACTGTTATTGTTCCCTTTTCACAGAGAAGGAAGCTGAGACCCAGCATTTCTTGTCTAAGGCCATTAGCTAACTAGAGACAGAGCCAGAATTTGGAACAATCAATGTGGTTCTACAGTCCATGCTCTTAACTCTGTACTGTATTCTCTGCTGCCCGTCCTTCCCACTTCTTTCTCTTACTAATGTAATTCAGGCCTTCACTGCCTTATAACTGGATTATACTAATTAATGTTTCTGTCATTTCCTGTCTTCTTCTCGTATTCTATTCTATATACTGAAACAGGACTAATCTTCCTAAAGCAAAACTATGGTTTTTAGGATGTGCTTCCCAGATCAAAATCCTTCAGTTGCTTCCTGCTACATTTAGAATCCAACCTGATATCATGTTCTTATTATATTTGCTATACGGTCAGTGAATTTACTTCAAGCTTTCTCTAAGATATCATTGGTTTGTCTATAAGATTAGACTGTGAAATTAGGGGTGTCTGGTTGGCTTAGTCGGTTACACATCTGACTTTTGATTCGGCTCAGGTCATGAGATCGGGCTCTGTACTGGGTGAGGCTCTGCACTAGGCATGGAACCTGCTTAAGGTTCTCTCTTTCCCTCTCCCTCTACCCCTTCCCCGTTATCTGGCTCACGTGTGCACGTTCTCCCTCACTTACCAAAAAAAAGAAAAAAAAAAAAAGGGGATAAATAGTCTTTGGAGTTGAATAGTGCTTTTTCTTTGAGTTATTTCCCTTTTTACCCACAGTAGCTCCTACCATATGGTTTTATCAACAAACTCTCAACTCAGTTAATTTGAATCAGATGTGTAATTGATCAAAAACTGCTAACCACAAACATCTTGGTGTCACATAAAACAAATTCCTCAAAATACAAACATGCAAACCTCATGCAAGAACATGGAATTTCTTTTTCTTTTTTTTTTTAAGATAAAAAAAAATTTTTTTAATGTTTATTTAGTTTTGAGAGAGACAGAGTGAGTGAGTCCAAGAGGGGGAGGTGCAGAGAGAGAGGGGGAGACACAGAATCTCAAAGCAGGCTCCAGGCTCTGAGCTGTCAGCACAGAGCCCCCACACAGGGCTCAAAACCACGAATGACCTGAGCTGAAGTTGGACGCTTCACCAACTGAGCCACCCAGGTGCACCTTTTTTTTTTTTTTTAAAAGATTTTATTTTTAAGTAATCTCTACAGCCATCATGGGACTCGAACTTACAATCTCAAGATCAAGAGTTGCATGCTCTACCAACTGAGCCAGCCAGGCACCCCAGAATACGGAATTTCTAATGTGCGTTCCAAACTGGGTACTTTAGAAAGAGGTAACATATTTAGCATTAAATGCACATGCATATACTAAACTAAACATTGAGAAAACCATTTCAGAAGAAAAATAACTTTTTAAAGCTACATCAAATTTTTTTCTGCTCAGTTATAATTTTAAGTACAAAACTTCACTATGCATTTATGGAAAAAGTACTACAATGCAAATGTTCTTGTGAAATGTATCTTCTGAAATTTTTATTTTTAAGGAAGGAATAGCTATTATTTTATTTTTTAGAATAGCTCTTCTTTTTTAATATGATGCTTCAAGCAAGTATCTTACTAGAAGTCATGTCTGCTTTAGCAGTATTCAATCTGATATTTTTTAGTTTTGCATTTAAGTTCTTATTGGCTTTCTGCTTGTTACATGACAGGATTGTCACCAATTTTTCAAAATAGCTTCATTTTAAATATTGAACTTTTAAAAACAGTTTTGTATAAGATAGCAAACATTAAAAACTTGTTATTTGGTGACTGTTTTGTTGCTTTTTTCCCAGGTTTGGTCCAACACAACTTTTATTGCTTTTGGTCAAGTCTAAATATTTTCTTTGAAGACATTGCATTTGCCAACAGAAAATGGTGACTTGAGAGAAGGGAAAGTGAATTCATAAAGAACAGTCGTGTCCTAGGGTGCCTGGGTGGTTCAGTCGGTTAAGCGTTCAACTTCGGCTCCGGTCATGATCTTACGGTTTGTGAGTTCAAGCCCGCATCAGGCTGTGTGCTGTCAGCACAGAGCCTGCTTCAGATCCTCTTGTCCCCCTCTCTCTCTGCTCTCCCCTACTCTGTCTCTCACTCTCTCAAAAATAAACAACAAAAAATAATTGTGTCTTCACTTCAAAATTGATTACTTTTCTAATTTTAATCAAGGAACAGAATGAGTAGCAAAGTATTAAATGACATTTCTGGATACAATCATTTAATAGAATTTGCGAATTTCCTTCTGCTTGATTCCTCAGTTTTACTTGCAGAAATAGGGAGTGTTCTGTGTCTCTGAAGAGCTAACTGCCTTTGGTGCCTCTTAAAGGAGGGAGTTTGCAAAATTTTAGTTCATCAGGCACTGTCAAAATGTATTGATTGAAAGATCTGTTTTTCCTATTCAGTCTCTCATATCTACACTCACTGAGTACATAGTGTTTCTATCTCTCCCTCAAGGATGTTTTTGGGGAGAAAGTTTATTCTCTGGATACTCATCAGAGTGCAGGAAATCCAGGAATATGAAAAGACCAAATCATGTAGTTTGACTCCTGAGTAGGTTATTACTATACATTTTTATTTCAGTATATTAGGATTCACATACATAGTTGTTAGTAAAGAAACTGGCTAAGTTATTTTCTACGGTAGTAGGATGTATACCATACTCATTTTTTTAAACTATTTTTTTAAGTGTATATTTATTTTGAGAGAGACAGAGACAGTGTGAGTAGAGGGAGAGGTAGAGAGGGAGAGAGAGAGAGAGAGAGAGAGAGAGAATCCCAGCCAGCCTCCATGCTGCCAGTGCAGAGCCCGATGCAGTCCCCAAACTCACAGAGTCCAGAGGTCATGACCTGGGCTGAAACCAAGAATCGGATGCTTAGCTGACTGAGCCACCCAGGTGGCCCTCTTTTTTTTTTTCTAAACAAAGTTTTGCTGGAGATAAAAAAGGAGATAATATTAAATTAAGAAAAACAGACTCTTGGGGTTCCTGGGTGACTCAGTTGGTTGAACGTCCAACTCTTGGTATTGGCTCATGATCCCAGGGTTGTGGGATTGAGCCCCGCATTGGGCTCTGAGCTGAGCATGGAACCTGCTTGGGATTCTCTCTCTCTCTCTCTCTCTCTCTCTCTCTCTCTCTCTCTCTCTCGCCCCCTCCATCTCTAAAAAGAAAAATAAAAGAAAAGAAGGAAAGCAGACTCTCTGGCTATGGTTTACATTTCAGGATGGCCACATTAACACAGATACTCATAGAATACAAATGCAGGCAGTTTTATTTATATTAATTAATTAATTTATTTATTAATTTATTTATTTTTAATATGAAATTTGTTATCAAATTGGTTTCCATACAACATCCCAACAGGTGCCCTCCTCAATACCCATCACCCACCTACCTGTCCCTCCCACCCCCCATCAACCCTCAGTTTGTTCTCAGTTTTTAGGAGTCTCTTATGTTTTGGCTCCCTCCCTCTCTAACCATTTTTTTTTCCTTCCCCTCCCCCATGGTCTTCTGTTAAGTTTCTCAGGATCCACATAGGGGTGAAGATATATGGAATCTGTCCTTCTCTGTATGACTTATTTCACTTAGTATCACACTCTCCACTTCCATCCACGTTGCTACAAAAGGCCATATTTCATTCTTTCTCATTGCCACGTAGTATTCCGTTGTGTATATAAACCACAGTTTCTTTATCCATTCATCAGTTGATGGACATTTAGGCTCTTGTTTATTTTTTTAAATCTTAAACACAAAAAATATTTTATAAGTAGTAAAAAAAAAAGTTTTAAAATTAACTTTTTATCTTTTTCCTTTGTCCTCTCTTCTAAAACTCTTCAGAGCCATAAAATGTTAAAATTGAAAAAGACCTTAGAAATTAATTATCTTGCCCTAGCTTCTACACAATATGAGAATCCATTCCACAATAGTTCTAATCTTTTTATAAAATCTCTATTTTAATATTGTTGTTGTTGTTGTTTTTTATGTAAGCTCTGTGCACAATGTGGGGCTTGAACTCATGACCCCAAGATCAAGAGTCACATGCTCTACTAACTGAGCCAGCCAGGTGTTCCTAAATCTCTATTTTAAAGATGTCTCCTTATTTTGACCCTTAGACTAATGGACTGCCTATTACATTGTGGAGAAAGCTGTCAAATTATGTGTTGGCTCTAATTATTACAAAGACTTGCCTTAAGTGCAGCTACAAATTCTATGACTTTCTCCCAGTTGTATCTTCTTATAGATTATAGAATGAATCTGTTCTTTCTTCCATTTAACCACCCTTTGGAAAACATTGATAACATTCTGGGTCTGAATTCTGTTTTACTTTTTAACCTGGGGGCCATCAGTTCATGAGTCTGTCTTCAGGGGATGGGTCTTCAGGGGATTATATCATATGTACAATTGTATATGTGCATTTTTCTGGGAAGGGAGCCAGTAATTTTTATTAGCTTCAATAGAACCTGATTCCCCACCAAAATTAATATGCCAGACCTGCCGGGGTAGACCTGGTAATCTGCTTTTTGGTTTTGTTTTTATTTTTATTATTTTTAGTAAGTTTGCAATGAGCCGGCTAGTCTAGCATCTCAGGAACTATCGCATTAGGTAATTTCTGAGATGCTTAGAGCATTTCCGACTCCATTGAGAATTGTAGAATTTTTAGAGCTTTAGAGACCATTTAGTTTATATATAGTTTATGGTATATTTATAGTTAATTCTTTCTATCAAAAGATTAAGCTGATCCAAAGGAGTAAGGTTTTTATTTAAAAATTTATTTGAGGGGCGCCTGGGTGGCGCAGTCGGTTAAGCGTCCGATTTCAGCCAGGTCACGATCTCGCGGTCCGTGAGTTCGAGCCCCGCGTCGGGCTCTGGGCTGATGGCTCGGAGCCTGGAGCCTGTTTCCGATTCTGTGTCTCCCTCTCTCTCTGCCCCTCCCCCGTTCATGCTCTGTCTCTCTCTGTCCCAAAAATAAATAAACGTTGAAAAAAAAAATTTAAAAATTTATTTGAAAACCTTGGCAGCCATTCATAAACATTAAGAATGTGGTAGTGCTATTTTAAATCAGGAGTGTTCCCAAGATTTTTTTTGTTGGACTTAATATTTTAATCTAACACAGGTTTATGAGTTATACTTTTTTATTAATTTTTAATCTGTAAAGATTTTAGCCTATTTTATTCTTACTATTCCGAAGGAAGGACAGTATAGCTGAGGATTCACTTAGGAGCACTAGTTTCAAATATTCCATCTACCTTTTAGAACAGTTTGAGCCTAGTACAACTCCTCCTGTGCCTACCTCCCTTTCCCAAAGACAAAACTGAACCAACGAGGCTTTTTTCTTTTCTCCAGTAAAGTAATACTTGAATAACTAATAATGTAAACCGAATGACAAAAAGCATCTTAAGATTGGAAGATGTCTTTCAGTGTGCTATGATTACTTCACTTTTCTAGAAGTCTGTGCAGGATAGGCCTACTTTCTGCAACAAATGTCAGAGGAGTAAAGTCAGAAGAGACAAGAGACTAATGTGAAAGAAAACAGAAAAATGCAGCACAGCAAGAGAAATGAACATGTTTTAAGAAACAGCAATGACAAGCAACAGAGATGGCAAGAACCAGCAATTTTCATTCATTTACCATTTATCCCTCTCTTAGTGTCAAAAGTACCTGAGTTAGCTTATAAACAGAGATATATCTGAAAATAGAATGTTTTTTATAAGTAGGTAAATAAGTAAATGGTGTAGCTGAAGACAGATGATATAACATATCTGGTAGCTGGGGGTTATACAGCTGCTTTTGCCTCAATATTGTAACTCCCTAAAGATACATTTCCTGTGTATGTATTAGGGAAGGACAGTAGAAGCGAGTAAGTAGTCAATAGCTGCTTACCCCTAGCTTGAAGGCCCTTGAAGCAAAGTGCATGCTTCTTGTTTCCTAAAAGCCTAACGGATGAGAAACACTACAGTTATTTCATTCATTACAATGACTTACTATGGCTTTTATTTTAATAAGGGTGGCAATATGATGGTATATGGGGGGGGGGGTGCGGGTAACACCAGACTCTTGGGAGAGGAGAACAACTTCTTTGGAGGGGTTGGGAGAATGTACCTTTAGTTGACAGTCCTTGCCTTAATGTTCTTTCATTTGTTCATTCGTTTGTTCAACAAGTATTTAGCAAATGCCTCTATTAGACACATTTCTTAGGTGCTGAATTGAATTGTGACTAAGAGCATTATTATAGAGTCATTAAGAGTGATTTGGATCTAAACTGCATGGGTTTGAATCCCAGATTTTTCATTTGCCTAGCTAAGTGACCTTGGGAAAATTACTTAATTTCTCTATGTCTTGGTTTCCTCCTCTGTAAGTTGGGAATCATAATAGTATCTGTCTCATACAGATGTGGTGAGGATTAAATGAGTCCTGGAACAGTATTGTTATTAAAGGGAATTCAGTTGTTTTGATACACACACACACAAACATGTATATGTAAAATGCTGCCATGACTAAGCCATAACACAGTACAATATAGCACTCCAATTTATATTTTAGTTTGTGTTGATTTACATACCTCTTTGTTTCCAAAAGGATTTGAGACCTATCCAAAGCCTCCAAAAGAATACCCTGTATTCAACTAACACGACAGAATTAAGATTATGGGTTCAGATCTTCTTGCTTTGAGAGGCAAAAGACAGAAACTTAAAAATGAGTGTATTTAACTGCTAGGAGTAGACACTGGATAAATGTTAATTCTAAGTGTAAAAGAAAGTCATTTACTTAAAAAGTGGTCACTGCCAGCCCAAAGTGTGCTGTTATGCAAATTACTTAAAAATGCCTCTTCCAGGGGTGCCTGGCTGGCTTAGTCGGTTGAGCATGTGAGTCTTGATCTTGGGGTTGTGAGTTCAAGTCCCACGTTGAGTGTATACTTAAAAAAAATAGGGGTACCTGGGTGGCTTATTTAGTTGCGAGTCTTGATTTTGGCTCGGGTCATGATCCCAGGATCATGGGATTGAGCCCCGCATCGACCTCTAGGCTGAGCATGGAGCTTGCTTGAATTCTCTCTCTCTCTCTCTCTCTCTCTCTCTCTGTCTCTCTCTCTCTGTCTCTCCCCCCTTCCCCTCTCTCTGTCTCTCCCTCTGTCTCCCCCTCTCCTCTACTCATGCACTTTCTCTCTCTGTCTCAAAATAAGTATCTTAAAATAAATAAATAAATAAATAAATAAATAAATAAATAAATAAATAAATAAAGCCTTTTCCAGGTAAGCATAGTCCTGTTAGTACACTGGGGAGTAGAGTGTTGGCTGGATTTTAGCCTCACTTAGCCACTTGGCCTGGAGCTCTTGTGCAGTGTGCAACCTACACAACTGTGCAGTGATTCTGAATACAGTATTAATTTGCTTCTCTTCTGAAATTCTTTATAGACACTGAATTGTATAAAGCAATAGGATCATGCCACATGGCATAGCCACCTAAATCAGAATTCTTAGATCATGTTAAATAGTTTGGTTTATTAAAATATTTATAATTGTTTCAGACATAGCATTTTGAATGCAGTCTGCCCCATAGCAACGTAATCAGTTTTTGTCATGTTTTTAATACTTTTTCCTTTGAGATATTGTAGATTTACATGCAACTGTAAGAAAGAATATGGAATGCTCCATACACCCTTCATTTAGTTTCCCCAAATGATAACATTTTGTTACTATTGTGTAATAACACAACCAGGAAGTCAACGTTGATACTGCTTGTTTGACCTTACTTTGATTTCATTAGTTTTGCATGCGTTCATTTGTGTGTGTGTTTGTATTGAGTTCTAGGCAGTTTTATCACATGTGTAGATTTGTGTGACCACCTAGTCAAGATATAGAACAGATCCATCACAGTGACTCCTCATGTTACCCTCGTATAGTCACAGCCATCTCCCCTGGTAAGCCCCTGACAACCACTAATCTGTTCTCCATCTCTATAATTTTGTCACTTTAAGAATGTTACATAAATGGAGTCCTACAGTTTTGGCATTGACTTTTTGGCATTGACTTTTGGCATTGGCTTTTTTCATTCAGCACAATTCCCTTGGGAGCCATCTAAGTTGTTACACATATCAGTAGTTCATTAATACTGAGCCTTATGCCATGGTATGGATGTACCACAGTTAAATTACTCATTCATTGGAAGGTTGTTTCCAGGTTTGGGCTATTATTGATGAAGCTACTATGAACATTTGTGTACAGGTTTTTGTGTGAGCTTAAGTTTCTTTTTTTTTTTGCAGTTTGGTATTTTATCCAAAGGTTTTTTTGCACTGATTGAAATGATGTTGTGGTTTTTCTCCTTATTTTGTTAATATAGCGAATTATACTGATTTTTTAATGTTAAATCAGTCTTACATTCTTGGAAGAAATTTTACTTGATCATGATGTATTATCCTTTTATATAGCTTTGATTTTATTTGGTAATATTTTGTTTGGAATTTTTGAGCCTGTTTATAAGGGATTTTGACCTGTAATTACTTTTAATGTTTTTATCAGATTTTGATATCAAGGTTCTATTAGTCTCCTAAGGGAGTTTCTCTATTCTCTGACAGCATTTGTGTAAAATGGGTGTCATATATCTTCCTTAAATGTTCGGAGTGAAGCCATCTAGTACTCCTACTAATTTTTTTGCACAATACCTAAATTTGTGTTTTTCTATCAATATCTGTATTAATCACTTTCTGCATCTTTTTTCTAAACAAGGCAAAGACTTTATTCTTCTGCTTTCCCTTCTCTCAACCCCCTTCTTACCCTCACAGTGATTCCTGTCAATATCATCTAAGATTGGAGTTTTGAATGTTAGTAAACTTTTGTGTTTTGTTCTTTTCCCAGTCAGCACTTAACTTCAAGATATTACTGGTTTCTCCCCTTACTCTTTTCTTGTACCTTGTTTGTTGTTTTTGGATTAATTTTTTTTAGCTCCAAGTAAAGTTTTTAAGTTTATTTATTTGAGAGAGGGAGGATCCCAAGTAGGCTTTGTACTACATGGCTAAGCCCAACACAGGGCTCAGTCTCATGGAGCGTGAGATCATGACCTTGAACCGAAATCAAGAGTCGGACACTCAACCAACTGAGCTGCCCAGGTGCCCCAAGTATATATCTTTGAGTAATTCTTTTGCCAGAAGTCTGAAAGAAGCAAAATTTTTGTTTCCTAGTACATTAAAAAATGTCTTAATTTCATTCTCACGATTGAGAGTTTGAGTAGATCTAGAATTCAGGACCATCTGTTGAAAAGACTGTTTTTCCCCATTGAGTGGTCTTGTCACCTTCGTCAAAAGTCAGTTGACCATAGATGTACAGGTTTACTTGTGGACTTTCAAATCTATTCCATTGATCTCTATGTCCATCCTATGCTAGTACTAAGTTGTTTTGAATACAGTATTTTTGTAGTAAGTTTTAAGTCAGGAAGTGTGAGTCTTCTAATTTAGTTCTTTCTCAAGATTGCTTTGGTTTTCTGGGTTTCTTACATTTCAATATGAAGTTTACAGTTAGCTTGTCCATTTCTGGAAAAAGGGCAGTTGGAATTTTGGTAGCAATTGCTCAGTTCTCTTTTATATCTTAACTTTTGAAAATACTTTCTATTTCTTTTTCCTTCTATACTATATTCTGGTGAATTTCTTGGCCCCATCTTTCATTGTACTAATTTAGTTTGCTGTTTAACTGTGTCTTTTCAGTTCCTAGGTTTTTTAGTTTGGTGATCAAAATTTAATTTCTGAGAGTTCCAATTGATTTTTTTTTAATAAATGTATTATTACTTTGCATATCTCTGAGGATATTAATTATACTTGATGTAAGGTCTTACTCTATTTAACTTGTTAACTCTCTTTCTTTAGTCTGAGTTCCTCTGTTTGTCACATTCATGCCTGAGTCTTTTTCATGTCCGAGTCTTGGGTTTTTGCTTATTCATCTTTATTTGAGAGTCCTAGTTAGCCTTCCTGTGAATATCACATCTGTTACTGCAGCAGATCTTTAATGGTTGTAGGGAGAGATGAAATGTGAAGTAGGATGGAGCCACCATTGCCAGGGTCTTCTTTAGTGTGAGCGTCCCCTCTTCGACCTGGGAGTTAGTATCCACCCAAGGCTCTGTCCTGTCTCTCTGATCCGGTGTTTATCGTCATTGTTCCTATCTGGGGAGGGGAGGGACACCTCTCCTTTGATGCCACTGTTTCCCTCTGGAGCAAATACCTCTGTTCTGTAATGGTTGACCCAAAGAGGTAAATGAGCGGGAGAGGCTGATCTGCTTTGTAACTTCTGTGCTGGCCCCCAACCTGTAAATTCTGTAAATTGTGTCAGTTCTTCCTGCTGTTTTCCACCTCTGGGCTTCATTTACTGTGAGGTCTGCCCTGACCACTTGCAGTAGCCCTCTCCTCTGGGTGTATCGGACTATGTTTCTCACGTTGCAGTGATTCCTGATGGTGTTAGTCCACCGAAGACATTCCTTGCTTTCTTTTGATTATGGATTTGTAAAAAATTTAAAAATTAAAAAAAATTTTAAAATGGCTTTTGTGTTATTTGCTGGGCTTTGGAGAAAGGAGAATGTGCTTGGCCTAATAGCCTGTTTCAGTCAATGACTATGTCATTTTTATAATTAAATAAATTTAATAAAAAGAAAACACTTAAAAACAAAAAATAGGGGTGCCTGGCTAGCTCAGTCGGTAGAGCACGTGACTCTTGATCTTGGGGTGGTGAGTTTGAGCTCCATGTTGGGTGAAGAGATTACTTTAAAAAAATAACAAAAATCAGCAAAAGTAAAATATTGATGAAATCATTGAAGAAATTATCCTTTTTGTTTTTGTTTTGAAGAGTAGAAGCAATCACGAATGAAGATTGGCAGTTTGAATTTATACAAATGAAATCTTTAACAAGCAAAACTTCAGACCAGGAACATATCTATATGAATTTGGAACGGCATATATTTGCTCTATTGCTGGTTTCTCTCTTTTTCTGATCTTTGGGTGAAGGAAGAAAACGTGGGTTCTCAGTGCCTACCTTGTGTGAATAACCTCAACATTAGCTTATGCCTATGACAGACTTCATGTTGGCGGCTGAGTGAGGCCAAAGATGTGTGGCAGAGCTCTGAGAAAACATCAAAAGCATTTTTATTATAACTTTGATTCAGTCATTTTCACTGTTATTCCCTCAGTGTCATTCTATATTTGCTTGTGTTTTTCCATTATAAAATATGTCCTAGAAATTTGGATAATATAAAAGAGATGATAACCCTCAACCCTAATCATAACCACTGTTAATGCTTTGGTAATGTTTCTTTACAGTATTTTTTTAACATAGCATTAATAAATTAAAGTAATATGGTATTATTTTTCTTCCAGTCCAAAAGTAATGCCTACTCAATGGGAAAGCTTGGAAAATAAAGACCAGCATTAAGGAGAAAAATCCAAAAATCATTCATAATAACCACCCAAAGTTAACCACAATTAAAATTTGATGTACATCCTTCCTGTATTTTTCGTGAATCTATACAAGCACTTTTTTCTTTACTAATATGGTATCAGACTCTAGTACTATTTTGTACTTGCATTTTTTTGTTTGCAATATATTGTGAATGTTTTCCCATGTTAGTAAATATTCTTGTATATACTTTTTAGTGGTGTGTGAAATATGAACATATTTAAGTATGTTTATTTAGCATACTTACTTAACCATCCCCCTATCATTGGACATTGAAAGTGTTTCTAATTTTTTGCCATTATGAATAGTATCATAGTGAGTATCTTTGTCCATACATCTTTCCATGCATCTGTGATTGTTTCTTTAGGAATAAATTCCTAGAAGTGGAATAGCTGGGTCAAAGGGTATGTACATTTTAACACTTTTGATACATAAAAATGTCAAATTTTAAGCTAATCACTTGTTATATTCTGTCTTGTATTGCTATCTAATTGTTTTATGTGTCTGTCTTGTCTCCCTAATTAGAATATAAGCTTCTTGAGGGCAAGGGAAGTTTCTTATACATCTTATGTATCCTTTGACAGTGTGGTTTATAATGTTGGTCTTATGAGTCATCAACAAAAATTGTATTGATTTAACCTGTGATTCTCCAGACTTTTGGATGTCATAAATTTGTAATTAAAAAAATATATATATACACATATATATGTATATACACATACATACATATATATGTATATATATGTATATGTATATTTTGGGGATACACATAGACCTTGAACATTTTCTGTTTTTCTAAGAAAGAATAATTCAACCAAAACCAACTAACCATTTCCTCTAACCTTCATCTCATAAAATGAAGCATATTTGATCAAAAAAAATTTCTAATCTCTGAAAAAAGGACAGGCCATTTACTTAAATGGAACATTTTCCTTTAAAAAAAAAAACAAATCACTACCTTGTCCGCTTTTTTCTCATTTTGTTTTGGACTGGTGAATCTTCACCTTAGCCTAGCAGTGGTCTGTAGACCAAGATTTGGGCATTGCTGATTTAAAAGACTTAGACAGTTAAAAGATAACCCCTTTTACAAAACAAAGAATTCTTCCCCTTGCCAAGGAGTCTGTCTACTCCACAGTATGAAGTGCATAACGCACGCACCAGTAATGCCTTTTCATCGCACAGGATTTGTGTACCAGTACCTTGCTGACGAACATCTAAGTGTATTTGCAACTGCCAAACCCAAAACCTATACGCTTTCTAATGAATATGAGACAGGGAAGTGTGGTGTAGTGGAAAGAGGGCAGGTTTTAAAGTCAGGCTGAGCTTGGATCCTGGGTGAGGCATTAAGTCGCTTTGCTACCTGGCTTGTAAAATTAAGATGATAACATCTTTCTCAAAATGTCTTTACGGCCACTGTTATGGCAGTTACTTCACTGTAATGTAATTGTTTGTTTAGACATCTGCCTTCCTCATAAGACCAAGAGCTGTTGAGGGTAGGGGACATATCCTTGCGCTATGCTAGAGCCTGGCCGAGGGCTCAAGGCATAGCAGATGCTTCATGAAATAACTGTTGAAGCCGTACAGGATTGTTGTGAGGATCAAATGAGGTAACATGCGTGGAAGCTCTTTATAAACTTTAAACTCTATACAAATGTTAACTTTTCGTATTGCCAATAAAAGCCATCTTTGGGAGCTATCAAAACTTTGGAAAGAGACAAAATTATTCCTTTAACAGTTCAATAATGCTTTGTATTTCTCTACTATATTACAAGAAAACAAGCTTTAATTGGGGTTAATATGGAACTGGTTTGCTTCCTTGGAAGGCAGATGAATTTCCTTTTTTCTCTCTCCCAGTGGAAGTGCCAAGATATTAAATGTTTGCTTTATTTGGTTGTCACCATGACATTTTAATTATAGCAAGATCTGCTTATTTCATATTCAAAGAATGGTGCCCATTGCTTTATCCTCTTAACCATATAACCCATAAAAGAATACCAAACCCGGAAGAGAACAGGAGCCTGCATTATGCCGAGTTAATTTTAGTCAGTGCTCCTTTTTTGACATTCACTGATTTTTTAAAATGTCATAATTTCTAATTTGTTTGTAAAGCTACTGGTGAATTTTTGCCACAAGATGGCATTGGTGATTATTGAATGCATGTTCTGTTGAACCAGAATTCTGAAAAATGGTGCACATATTGTTTGCATTCTTTGGGGGTGAGTTGAATACCTTCATCACTGCTTGTATATTAATTTGATTTTGTTTTGACTTCCAAAACAGGGTTAAATGCTACTTTACATCACTTCTTTCTGTATTCAAGTATTGTTTTGTTTCCTGTTTTTCTGTCTTTATAACTACAGTAACTATGTATTATTTGCCATGTGTTGTATGTGTCTGACTTATTGCTGATGATTGTGGTAACAGGTAAGAAGAAAATACGATGGGACCCAGTTAGGAGGCGCTTCATTCAGTCCTGTCCCATCATAAGGATCCCTAACAGGTTTTTGAGAGGTGGGTGATAACTAGCAAGAGATCTGTGCTTCATATGGGTTAAAGGGAACTTTGAATTTTCTAAAGTCAAAACTCTGGTTTTTAAAAATTGTCTAAACAGCTGAAATTGGAGTAAGAAAAGTCTAGAACTTAATTTTAAACCTGTGTCTCATATTGACCACTGTTGGAGTTGGAACTGTAAGTTTTAGGGAGTTAGAAACACTTAATGTGTACTAGATGGTAGAAATAAATCATCTAACTGATATCAGTATTATTCCACTGTAGCCGTATGAGAGAGAACTTTGAGTGAATAATCTATAAAATATGGGCGTGGGAAAGAACTTTCTAAATATCATCTGAGGAATAAATAAAGATTAACTGATGTGACAGTATAAAAATTAAAAACCTCTATGTCAAAAACCATAAATAACAAGATAAATTAAAAGGGGGAAATATTTGTAACAAATGGTTACTACCATGAATATATAAAGAGCTCTTATAAATCAATAGTTTAAAAGCAAATGCCCACTAGAAAAATAGATAAAAGAACATGAATAATCAATTCAGAAAAAGGAAGCATCAGTAAATATGAACAAATACTTATTTTCACTATTGTTACATAAACATGGTAATTAATAAGATCTCATTTTCACGTATGAGGTTGGCTAAAGGCTAAAAATAAGAATGCCCAGTGTTGGCAAAAGTGTGGGGACGTGAAGCTCATATATTGAGGGAAGTGTAAAGTTAACACAGCCTATCTGGATTCAGTTTGGCTATATGATATAAAAAACCTTAAAAATGTTGACATCCTTTGACCTTGTAATTCTTACTTTTAGAAGTGTTGCATTCCTTCTATTTCTTATTTTTTCTACCAGAACATACTCCATACTGAAAAAGAATCTCAGAAGAGGGTTGAAAACTGGTTCACACTGTTTTTCTAGATATAGCAAATTGTCAGACAAGCATACTTAATGTGATGATTTAGACTTTATTAAATTATTTATAAGCCAGTATATCTAATTTTGACTGAAGATTATTACCAAAAAAAAAAAAAAAAAAATCCTGCAGCTGCTATAGATGTTTCTATATCTAGTACCTAATCTATTTTTAGCAGCCATGTTCCACAGCATGGAAAGAATGAAATCTAGACTTAATGGTCAAAATAAGATACTTAGGGTGTTATGCTCCCTTTTAGAATGAATAATGATTTTATTGATACAGACTAAGAGATAATTCTAATATTATATGACAAAACCATTTTTGCATATGTGGCCAAACAAGTGGCACATCGAATTCTATAACATTTTTTTCTTTTTTCTATTTATAAGTTAAAATGCCAATTTATTGATTTACAATGGGAAGGCTAACTTGGGCTGACTAAATTTAAGTACAATTAAGAAATTGTTTAATTAGGATATAGAATTTAATATAATACAATTTTGTACAAATATAAACATAAAAAAAAAAAAACAAAGGAAACTGAACCAACATTATATCTGGATGGTGAGATTTTATTTCCTTTTGAATATTCTGTTTTTCAATTCTTCAGTCATGGAAAAAAGAGATTAGTACAGGTAAGTCGCATATCTTTGGTTCTTTTGCAAGCCCTAAATTGCCTCCAACAATGAATGGCCTAGGAAGATGGCCTCTGCCTGTGGGAGTAAAACCAGCATCAGTCACCAGCATCAGTCACCAGTGACTGCCTCTAAATCAGTGGTCTTGTCTTAGTTCTCGCTTTCTTTGACCTGTTTGTAGTGTTTGATGCTGTTGACCACCTGCACCTTCTTAAATATTTCTCTTCTTTTGGGTTACTTTCCTGTACAATCCTAGATGTTTTCTTCTTCTCTTTGATTGTTCATTCTGTTTCCTTCACTAGCTTCTTTCTTCCTACCCACTACAGGTGGGCATTTCTCCAGCGTTCTGTCCTTCTCTCCATTATCTCCTTTGGTTCTCTCATCAGCTTTCACAGACTTAACTCTCTCCGTTCGTTCGTTCATTCTTTCATTCTTTTAGTATTTCTTGATTGCCTCCTGTGTAGCAGGCAGTGTATCAGCTCAGTATCTAAATAACAGAGAATCAGATAAACAATTACAGAAAATAATTTGAGTGTAATTCTTTGTGATAAGTGTCCTGGTGAGGTAGCATGGTATGGGATTGCACAGAAGAGGCTCCTGACTCAGCTTGTGGGGAGCACAGACAGAGGAGTGGCCATCAGGATGACCTTTCAGAAGAGATGTACTTAAACGCTGAGTAGGTGTTAGTTAGCAAGGGAGGGTTAGCAAGGGAGAACATCTCAAATCATGGGGACCACATAGCTTAAGGAAAGGCAGTTAGGCAAAACAGAGCATAGTCTCCAGAGAACCGTAGGGGGTTCAGCATAGGGGGAAGGGGGAAGGAGAGAAGAAGCTGGAGAAGGTCCAGATCAAGTGGGGTACAACCCAAGGGAAGTTTTCAGAATCATTTTGTGTTTTTAACCAGTGAAGATATTTAATTGAAAGATTAATTACAAGGTTATTACAGCTATTGGGGTGAGAAACGATGGAGACTGCAGTGAAGGTAGTTGTACTAGGAGTAGAGAGTAGGGAGTTGATTTGAAATATAAGGAAGTAGAATTTGATGACACTTGATTCGACTAATATTGAAGAGGAGGAGCTTTCTGTGTGGACCTGTGTGCTCTTTACCCATGTTAAATGGGTGGAGAGTGGGGCAGATTTGAAGAGAGGATGATACATTCAGTTTAATCTCCCCAAACCAATAATAATGTATCCTTGAGCCCTCAGGTTAAGAGTTATTTCCAGGGAAGTTCCTGGGAAGGCCTGTCTCTGCCCCGATGGCACCCTCGGTGTACCTGCCTGTGTCATAGCACTTATCACACTGAATTACAGTCATCAGTTTCCTTGTCCGTGCCTGCCGTTAGACTGTAAGCTCTGCAAGGGCAGGGATGGTGGGACAGTGCCTGACATTTCTCTGTCTCCAGTTTGTAGCACAGTGCAAGTGGTAGGCGTATCATATGTATTTCAGTTGAATTGAATTATTAAGGCCACTGTCAGGGAATAAATAGGATGGGACCAAAATTTTCGTATGTTCTCAACTTCTCTCTGGTGATGTGGCAGTAAACTAGAGTTGTTGAGAACACAAAAATGCTGTCGTTTATCGTTTTCTTAGATTAAAAAAAAATCTATGCTCTTGAAGTTGCCACTTTTAAGTCTTTCATTTTGGGAATCCTATGCATTACCTCTGTTGATTCTGATTTAACAGTTTCAAGGGGCTCGTTTTCTGTCACTGGATTCCTTCTCTAGAACCTGCATTTTCTCTGAAAGATATTTCTACCAATTAAAAGTGTGGTGTGAAAACAATATTGGTGTAATAAAAACAATGGGTTTCCATTACAAAATGATGGCCTAAACATACCCATTTATCTTTCCATACTTCTTAGATATCATTGCAAAAGACAAAACAGACATAAGAAAACTAATAAATCGTGATTGTAGAAAAGAAAGGCTTTGAATCCAAATTATCTATGTCTGAATCCAGGCTCTACCATTTACCAACTGTGTGCCTTTGGGCAAGTTCCTTACTCTTTTTTTTTTTTTTTTGTCCTCAATTTCCTCATCTGTAAAATAAGGATGATGATGGCAGTGCCTACCTTCTAGAGTTATTGTGAGGACCGAGAGAGGTCATGTGTGCAAAGTACTTGGAGTTTTTATATTTAGCCAATGTTGAATTAATGTTAGCTGCTTTCATTATTATTTGCTGATACCAGAAAGTCTAAGGAATTTCAAGGTAATAGAAAGCAGTTGGAATTTTATTGATTGAGAAACCAAAACAGTAACATGGAACTCAAAATAGGTGCTCCGGCTGCATGCTGAAGTCAGAGAATTCTCCATAGGGCCTCTTTACTGAAACTCCAAGCCTAGAGTCTGCAAGTGTGGCAGTAGGGAGCAGGTTTAGGAAAAATGGAACATCAAGGCAAATAATTAAGGGACTTCCTCCAAGACAGTTACTCCCCTTCTTCCGTCTCTCTATAGGCAGAGCTCTGACAACAGCTTTAGTTCCTAGGATAAGGCTACGAGAACAGCTCTTCAGGTGGGGTTAGGGGATTTGCTTTGGGGATGGTTGAGCAGGCCCTGTTCCCATGGACTTGGACTGGAGAGAGAGTGGGAGCGCAAAGCAGAGCTTCAGGTAGTGTGCGCCTCCACAGTAGATGGGTGAGGAGGGTGGAACAGGAGCAGGAAAAGAAAGGGAACTCAATCCGGGATTGACGTACATTAAAGGACCCTACCGCCAAAATACGGCCTTATTCTGGCAATCCTAAGGCAAAACTGCTTACCTTTCCTCAGCTTCTTTCGAAAGGGAAACCTGTCTGTCAGTGTACCTCCACTGTACCACTTACCTGCAGAGACCCACAGTGAAAGAGACCTCTCATTTGGAGTCTTGGAGACAGAGTAATACAACTGTTGAGGAAACCCATGCCTCTTACAGTTACTAACCCATGTAGTCCTTCACTTACTAATGTAAATAGGTGGTCCAGGCCCATCAGACATTTGCAGGAGACTAAACTTGAAAGAGGATGACTAAGATGAACAAATAGCTGACGTGGGAAAAACAGAGATAATGAGGAAGCGGAATGGAACTTTAGGAAGTTCTGATCGTAGGAGGTTTCCTCAGAATCAAGAGTGAATTGGGCCCATAAATTAAAAACCAACTGCCATGAGAAAAAGGAATGATTAAATAATTAGTTCTGTGTTGAAGTCTTTTTAAAAAATGTTTATATTTATTTATTTTGAGAGAGAGAGAGAGAGAGAGAGAGCGAGAGAGCAAGCACATGCAAGCATGGGGCAGAAAGAGGGAGAAAGAAAATCCCAAGCAGGCTCTACTCTCTGTCAGCACAGAGCCTGACACGAGGCTCGATCTCACGAACCATGAGATCATGACCTGAGCTGAAATCAAGAGTTGGCCACTTACCTGACTGAGCCACTCAGGCACCTCTGTGTTGAAGTCTCGATTGCTGAAATAAAAATGCAGTTGGAGTGGTCAATAATAGTCTTAAGACCAATTTTTACAAAAATAAAAGAGGAAATGTAGAGACCATAAGGCAAGAAGACCAAAAGAGAAAATACATGAGAGAAACTCATACTGTCGGGACAAATCTAAGTGGTCAATATTCATTTTGTAGAGTTACAGAAGGAAAGATCAGACAATGGAAGGGAGAAAATAAAGAAATGGAGAATATTTCCCTAAAATGAAGAGGCTATGAAGGGGCCACCAAGGAACAAGCAGGAAGAACACAAACAAAAGCTTCTATCTGTACATGGGTGAACTCCTTATGATTCCAGAGACAGAAAATAGCTTACATAGAAAGACTGGTGTTGGATTTCTCACCTGCAACATGATTTTCTTGAAGAGAAGTAGCTTCAGTGTTCTAAGAGAAAATTATTTTGAACAGAACTCTGCACCCAGCCTCACTAATGTTTATGTGGGGGTCAAAATAAATGAGAATTCTGAAAGTTTACCATACATACCCTTTTTGGAAAATTACTTTGAAGAGATACTCCCAGTAAAATGAAAACAAATCCAAGAAAGAGGGAGATTTGGATATAGAAAGCAACAGTGTGCAAAGAAACCAGTAAAACTTAAAGTTGTGTCCAGATAAAGGGGCTATGAAGCCTAGTTTGATTTTTAAGAAAAGATTTATACTTCAGCCAGGTCGCGATCTCGCGGTCCGTGAGTTCGAGCCCCGCGTCGGGCTCTGGGCTGATGGCTCAGAGCCTGGAGCCTGTTTCCGATTCTGTGTCTCCCTCTCTCTCTGCTCCTCCCCCGTTCATGCTCTGTCTCTCTCTGTCCCAAAAATAAATAAAACGTTGAAAAAAAAATTAAAAAAAAAAGAAAAGATTTATAAATATGTAGAAGTATAATAGAAATGCGTGTATGTGTATGCATATGTGTGTATGTATGTTATATATACAACATTCTGTAAAAACACAGGATAATATAAATATGTGTATGTGTGCATATTTGTGTGTGTGTGTGTGTGTGTGTGTGTGTGTATAGATAGATATACCTATAAATAACATTCTGTGACATTTCAGGTGATTTAAACAAATTGGGGGTAAGGAGAAAGTGAAACTGCTTAAGATCATCTGATTTTTTGTTTTAGAATTTACAGGTGTAATATGGGTTTATTAAAACTCAAATAATACAGAAGTACATAGGAGGGTGAAAAGTGAACGTCCTTACCTCAAGCATATATAACAAACTTAACAGATTAGGAAGAAGAAAATAGACATCTCAATAGAAGAATGTATTAAAAGCTTGAGCAGGCATTTCCCAAAGAAAAATCCAGTTGGTCAATAAATAAAAAAAGGTAATGAGACAAATGCATATTTTTTCAATGTTTAGTTTTGAGAAAGAGAGTGTAAGCAGGGAGGGGCATAGAGAGAGGGAGACACAGAATCCAAAGCAGGCTCCAGGCTCAGAGCTGTCAGCACAGAGCCTGACGCGGGGCTTGAACTTATAGACTGCGAGATCATCACCTGAGCCGAGGTCAGATGCTTGATCCACTGAGCCACCTAGGCACCGCAGAGACAAATGCATATTAAAACCATGATGAAAAGAGGTCTACAAACCTTTAGGAATTGCTAAATTAAAAAGACTGACAATACCAACTAGTTTGTAAACAGTTAGGCCTTATCTAGTAAAGGTAAAGATTTACACTATGACTCAGAAATTACATTTCTAGATTTATGGCCTACAAACATTGACCCCTGTGCACCTGAAAACTTGTACAAAAATGTTTATAGCAGCATTAAGAACCACTAATTTGAAACAACCCAAATCTCCATTCACACAACATAGAGTGGATAAATCATGGTATATATTCACACAAAGTAATACTATTTGGCAATGGAGATGAACAGACTAATACACCCCAACAACATGCATGAATCTCAGAAACTTAGTTATGAAAGAAACAGCCCAGAAAGAATACATACTATATATCATTCTATTAAAATACACTTCAGGGGCACCTGGGTGGCTCAGTCAGTTAGGCGTCCGACCTCGGCTCAGGTCATGATCTCACAGTCTGTGGGTTTGAGCCCCACATCAGGCTCTGTGCTGACAGCTCGGAGCCTGGAGCCTACTTCGCATTCTGTGTCTCCCTCTCTCTCTGCCCCTCCCCTCCTCACTCTCTGTCTCAAAAATAACATTAAAAAATTTTTTTTCTTTTTTAAAATACAATTCAAATTTAGGCCAAAATAAACAATACTGTTTAGGAATGCAAACTTAGGTATGATAAAGCCTTTAAAAGAAAGCAAGTTTAATAGTTGCCATAAAAATCAGGAAATATATTTCCTCTAGAAGTGAAGGAGGTGGGGTGGATGGAGTTGTGACCAAAAGAAGCAGGTAAGGGGTGTCTCAGTGCTGCCAGTATTCAGTAGTTTGACCTGGGTGATGATTACATATTGCCTTTTTGATAATTTGTTAAGCTACACATTTATAGTTTTATGTGTTCTGTACATGTGTTATATTTCACAGTGAAAGAGATTAAATTAAAAAAGCAAAGGTCCTACTTTATATCTTTATTCTCCACTTTATTCCCCTCTACAGAAGTAAACGCTGTTAATAGCCAACTTCCTTTCCATATGTGGTTTATTCTTAATATTGTTAGAAAAACAAAAGTTTATGGGTTTTAAAAATTATTAGAGGTTATAGGATAAAGATCTCCCTAGGAAAAAAGGAAAGGAAAATAAGAAAGCTTAACTATTTCAATAAAATCAGAAAAGTGGGAAAACAAGCTTTTCTTGATATCAAAAAAAGCATTTTATAAACTTTGATTCTCAGTGTGTTCATTTTGTTAAATGTTAAATGCATCAAGCTGTACTCTCCTATGCAATTTTCTCTATGTTACATTTCAGTAAAAATTTTATTTAAAAAAATCATACCCATTCCTGGCAGGGAACATTTGCAGGCATCCAAGAAAAAAGGAAAATTTATTTTATTGATAGGCTATCTATAAGAACCCAGTTAATTGTAGGGGCACCTTGGGTGGCCCACTCAGTCAGTTAAGCATCAGACTTCGTTCAGCTCAGGTCATCATCTTGCAGTTCGCAAGTTCGAGCCCCACATCAGGCTCTCTGCTGCCAGTGCAGAGCCCACTTTGGATCCTCTGTCTCCCTCTCTCTCTGCTCCTCCCCCACTCATGCTCTCTCAAAAAAAATTGTTAAAAAAGAAACCAACCGCAAATATATATAATGGTGAAACATTACCAATATCTTCATTAAAGTAAAAATCATGGAAACCAATTTGACAATAAACTTCATATACTGAAAAAAAAAAAGTAAAAATAAGACAAAAATGCTTACTATCATCTCCACTCTTCAACCTTATTCTGGAGGTTTCAGCCAATACAATAGAAGACAAGGAAAAAAATAAAAGGTACATGTATTGGAAAGAAAGCAGAAAGTTGTCATTAATAACATGTATATCATTGTCTACTGTAAAATTCAAGATAATTAATGATAACTAATACTAGAGTTCACACAGTTGGCTGGATAAAATTTAAACTTGCAAAGATAAATTACTTTCCTATATATTAACAGCAACGAATTAGAAAATAAAAGATACCTAGTCACAATTCTATGGAAATTTGTAAAGTACTTAGAAATAAAAACAATGAAACTACTGATGACTATCAAATAAGATGAGGACAAAAGGCTAGAGATTATGTTCCTTCATGACATAATTTCAGATTCAACAGAGAAGCTACAAGAATGGTAAAAAATTCTATCCCTTTTGCCCAGATTCTCCAAATGTTAATATTTGATCACATTTGCTTTATCCTATTCCCTCTCTTCTCTCTCTCCTCTCCTTGCCCATTCCCCCCCCCCTTTCTATATGTATAACACATGTATACATATACATGCATATTGTTTGTTTGAACCGTTTTTGAGGGTAAGCTACAGACATCATGCCCCTTTGCCCCTAAATACTTAAGTGTCTTTTCCTAAAAAACAAGTAGTCTCTTTGACTGCAGACTCGTACACAAAATAGGAAACTATAAGTAATGGATAAAATTAACACTAGTATCTAATTTACAGACCTTATTTTCAGATTTTGCCAATTATTCCGATGATATCCTTTTTAGTAAAAGTCCCAGATCACATGTTGCGTTCAGTTCTCATCTTCAGCCTTGGTGTTGATATTTTTGAACAGTAAACACTAGTTATATTGTGCAGTGTCCCTTACATTCAGCTTAATGCATTTTTGGTAGGAATACTCGGAAGTAATGCTGTGCTCATCTCATTGCACATGGTGTTGATTTGTCCCATTATGACCCCGTTAACTTTGATCATCTGTATAAGATGGTGTCTTATACCAAAGAACTTCTTATAGGTTTTTAACAAACTGATTTCAAAATTCATTACGTGAGTAATGGAGAAAAACAGCCAAGAGGTTTATGAAAAAGTAACACAAAGGGGAATTTGTCCTACTAGATGTCGATTGATACTTCAAAGCTAACATAATTAAGACAGTGTGATAATGGTATAGGAATAGACCGTGGAACTGAACAGATCCCAGAAGCCCATGGCCACTGATCCCTAGAACAGTGCGACTGCTGTCTCAAGTATGCTGTGCTCAGCACTTGAAACTAACTGACGATAACACCAGAACCTGTCAAAGCGAATTTATTTTATTGCTGCCATCTTAGACGCTAAAGATTACTCTGCCCTGAGAAGCCAAATATTTACATACACATCTCGTATAGGGCATAGAGTCTCTTTGGTAGGAAATGCTTACACAACTAAGTAATATTGCCTGCTGATATGAATGGGTTGCTTTTGCCTGAGCAGCTTGGACTCTGGGAGTAGTAAAAAGGTCTGGTTGCTGGTCAGGGGCGGGAGCTAGCTGGCTCAGTCTTCCTTGGATTTCCTGTCGGGTTTCCAGGTGTACAACAGAAGACCTGTCTTCTCCGGCAGAGGTAATGGAAAGCTTCATATTTGGAAAAAAGTGACCAGTTAAACAATTTATCCTTTAGCTATTTGATATTTATAACCAGCTAATACTTTTAGCGGTGAAAGTTCTTATTTTTTTAATGGCCTCCCCACACATATTTGATAGAACATTTAGAGGTGGCTACATCTTGTAAGTAATAGACTTATTAAGCAATAAATGTTAACATGCTATTTTATTTGCAAGCTTTTGCCATTAAGATTTTGTGGTTTTGCTTTGCATTGATTGTGTGCATTCTTAAAGAGTAATAGATTTTGTGTCTAAATTTGTGATTAGACCTGGATAATTGGGATTTTCCTGATTCTACTCTAGAACATGTCAATTTTGTGTCTGATAAAGGTGATATTTCGATTCAGTATAGAAGAGGTGGCTTTCCATAAATGGTTTGGGGGCAACAGCCTATCCATTTGAGAGGAACAGTTAGAGCCCTACCTCCTATAATACACAAAAGTAAGTTCTGGATATATTCAGGTTCTGAATATAAAAAGTCAAAACTGTAAAATTACTAGAAGTAAGTGGGAATTCTTTATAATTTTATAATGATTTAGAAATAAAGGAGATACAGAGCAGCCTTGTTTCTTTTTCTTTTTGCAAAGAAACCTTAGAAGAAAAGACTGAAAGATTCAGACGAAAACTTCCATCTGTTAAAAGATACCATAAACAAAATTGAGACAAGTAGCAGGCTGGAAGAAAGAAATATAATAATCTCTATAAACCTGTGAGAAGAAAACTCAGTAGATGGAAAAGTAGGCAAGGGATGTGATCAGGCAGTTCCCCAAAGAAGAAATAAAATGGGCTGATAAACATGTGAACTAGTAAAAATCAGGGAAATACAAATTACCTGACACCAATTTGCACCGTTCTGATGGGCACAAATGAAAGAGCTTGAAGACAGCATGAATAGGCACTTCCAGAAATCATTGCTGGAGTGTAAATTGTTCCAGTCTTTTTGGAGAGCAGTATGGCTCTGTGACAACATTGCATCTGTAACAGGTCAAAGCGTATATTCCTTTGACCCAGAAATACTCGGACATTTGCATCTCGATATACATAACGGAAGCTTTGTTACAATATTGTAATGGTGAAAACAGCAGCAACCTAATCATCTATCCCCTGATGGGGGACAGCTAGCTTCTTCCTTCCTTTAGGCTGGAAACTAAAGCCCATTTCCCTGGTTACCATAAGCTCCTGCTTACTCCCTGGGGTAAACAGCAAGTTGTGACAGGGTGAGCACACAGAAGAGAAGATGGCTCGGACATAGTAGGTGCACACTGCTTTAGCTGGAGGTTGCCTTCTGGATATTAGAAGTTCACCTCTGCATACAAGTTCACATTGGAGTTTTTACATTTTCTAGTGGAAGTTCCTGAATCAGGTAACCTAGTTCCCTGGGTGATTTTAATAGTAGCAAGTCATTTTTAGGAAGGTGGGATTTACACGTGGAGAATTTGGGGGAGGATTCAGAGAACTATTTAACAATCTAAAACCCGATTTTATTTCGGTCAAGTTGATGAGCCTATGCTGTATCCCACATAATGAAAAGCAATGCTTAGTCTCCATGACATTATCCCTGACAAACTCCCATGATTTATTCAAAATAAAATTTGACTTTCTGATATGTTAGTCACTCTTGGGCTATAAATATGTACAAAGAAATCTCTAGTTACTGACCAAAGAGAAAGAACAGTAACCTCTTCACTCCTGGCTATCAGACCTCTTGACAGGATGTTTAATATTTATCAAAAATTGATCAGATGCTCTTTACCCAGCAGTTTAATTTGCATAGATAATGAAATTACTTACAAAAGCCAGCAATTGAGTTAGACCAACCCTGTTCAATAGAAATGTTACGTGAACCACAACATTTAAAAATTTCTAGTAGCCACATTAAAAATGTAAAAGGCCATTTGTGCTCTTTTTTTTTTTTTTTTTTTTTTTTATGGTGCTTGAAGTAAAACAGCCCATCCTCTGCAAGTCCATCTATGTTGTTCCTTAGGCGTTCTCTGCTCAAATTGTTGAAGGATGGTGGTTTGTTTCATGGTTTTTGTATTTGAGTCTAATGCACGTTCTAACATGATAGAGGCAATGCATTGTGTAGCCACGGTTTTCTGGAGAAGTTGATATTTTAGGAATTGTATTTCAGATCTTAAATAAAATTTGTTTCTAAATTTCAAAGCAATAAATAAAAATAAAAATGTAAAAGGCAGGCAACATTAATTTTAATAATACTTTTATTTAACTCAGGATATAAAAAATTTTTCAACATGTATTCAATACGAAAATTTGTAATTTTACATTCATTTTTGGATATTAAGTCTTTGAAATCCAGTGGGCATTTTACATTTAGAACATATCTCAGTTTGGACCATCCTCATTTCAACATTAATGTTGGTTAATTAATTGATTGATTTAATTAATGCTCAACATTAATATATGACTAGTGGCTACTGCATTGGACAGTGTAGGACTAGCCTTTACAAGCTCTAAAGGACAGAAATGGTGATGGTATCTCCATTCTCTTTTGCTGTATCCGCAGCATCTTACACAGTACCTGGTACATAGCAAGTATCTGATAAGATTTTTGGCTTAATGAACGAGTGGATAAATCTAAAACTGTCTTTTCACTAACTCCTCAACCTTTAATACATTTGAGTTATAGTTGTCACAAAAATAGTTGTCAATAAACTTATAATGGAGTATCTGCTGTACAGCCATTTAGAGAAAATCCTAGAATAGACTGTATGTCCTTTCTGTCCAAAAGCAGTTTTAAAAAATTGTTGACTATAGGTAATAAAGTGAGTGACGTTATAGACATTCTTAGAGTTCCCATCTGCTGACCACAGCAATTCTGTTTTTTCTTTAAATTTGCCTCACTAATTTTTATTTATTTATATATTTTAAAAGTATACATATTTTCAATAAATATTTATTTTTAATAAATACTATTTATTTTTGAGACAGAGAGAGAGAACAAGCAGGGGAGGGGCAGAGACAGAAGGGAACAGAGGACCTGAGGCTGGCTCTGTGCCGACAGCTGTGAGCCCAGTGTGGGGCTTGAACTCATGAACTGTGAGATCACGATCTGAGCCGAAGTCGGACTTCGGGCGACTGAGCCACCCAGGTGCCCCTAAATTTGTGTCACTAATTTTTAGAAACATTTATATTTTGAGAAGACTGTTGTATAACCCAACTCCTGCCCCCCAAATCGTATATCTCTTAAGTATAATTATATCAATGTCCACTGAGAGCTGTACTGTTTTGAGCGTCCCTGTCATTGTTTACTCTGACTTAAAATCAGTGAAACTTCTAGTGCCTTAAATATCTCCAGCTGTTTTAGGTGTTAGAGGTAGTACAGAATAATTGTTATACATGACCTTTCCCCTTGAGGAGCTTATAACCTATTGGGAGGAGAAAAACATTAACAAAATGAGTAGAGAAGAATTAAATTTGTAAGTTTTTGTTTAGTGTTTTCTGTGTGCCTTAGGCTTGGTGCTAGAAAGATGAATACAAGTACATTTCTCTCTCTTCAAATAGCTTGCAGATACGTTGAAGATTCATATATAAACCAATAAACATTTTAGGGGCGCTGGGATGGCTCAGTCAGTTGTGCCTGACTTCAGGTCATGATTTCACAATTCATGAGTTTGAGCCCCACGTCAAGCTCTGTGCTGACAGCTCGGAGCCTGGAGCCTGCTTCAGTTTCTGTGTCTCCCTCTCTCTCTGCCCCTCCCCTGCTCGGGCGCGTTCTGTCTCTCTCTCTCAAAAATAAATAAACATTAAAATAAAACTTTATTAATAAACATTTTAATAGCAGTATGAAAAATCTGTGAGGTACAAGAATAATATCCCCTTATGCAGATGAGGAAGCTGAGACTCAGTGAGGGTCAGTGACTTGCTCAAGGTAGCAGTTAGAAAAAAACCTGGATTCAAATCTGGATATTTGTAGGAGCCTTTGCTCTTTCTTCCACACCACACTTTCTGTATTTCAAGATTCCTAGAAAGAGAAATTGAGTTCTTCACTTGAGGTAAATCACGGCTCATGAGTCAATTTTCTAACTGATTCTAGATTGCCTAATATAATCATGTGTTTACATAATCTTATAGAAAGTGCATATCCTATCATTTGAATTGTAGGGTGCTGAACTGTAAGGGCCCTAGGGTTTTATTGGTGAGAAAGCTGTAAGGGCTGGACTTGGAGGCATTTCCACAAGTAGGCATTGAAGGGTAGGAGGCCAGGCCAAGGTCTAAGGGAAGTACTCGCCTTTCCAAGCAGCGAGACAAACTTAAACAGGCAGGAGTGTGAGAGATCAGGACAAAGTTAGGTCATCAGAGGCCCTAAATCACTAGTTGAACACTCCGTACTTGAACAGGAAGGAACCGTCAAAGATTCTCAAGCAGGACTAACAGGTCGGAGTTGAGTGATTCGGTGATTCATGGTTCATTAGTTTTTTAGTTTCTCTTAGATCTGTGCAATTTCTTTTCAGTTCTTATTTAAAACTATACCTTAGGAAGTGGGATTTTGATTAAGAATATATATATATAAGGCTTATGTTAGGTTGATAATAAATGTTTATTTATATTACAGAAGTTTGTTAGGTGCCCAGCATCGTCCTAAATATTAATTAACATTATACTAGTGCCTATTCCTAATATAAGAAATTAGATAAGTCTTTAAGGTAACAGACAACTATAGTAGCTTCTTATTCTATCCAATATGTTGTTTAAGCATCTTTGGTTCTATAGCTATGTAAGGGTTTGTGTAGACTGGTATAAACAATTGTAAGGATAATAGAAACAATATAAAATTTTAGTTTTTTTTTACTCTAAAATAATCTTGAAGTCGTTTTTAGTGAACTAGGTGATATAATTTCAGAAATTACAGAAAGCTTCAGAAAGCTTTCAAATATCAATTGTAGAAATAGCTTTCCTTAGTGAAGCTCTTAATAGGGTGAAAGATGCTCTTTGAGATAAGTATAAGGATATTTTTTGTTGACTGCCATAATGTCTGGAGTGGGATTTAAATTCCAAATTTTGCTATAACTCTTTGAAAGCCAGTTTTCTCTTTAAGTGTGTAATTATATACTGTGGACAAATCATAGGTTTTATGTGTGTGTATTTTTATTTATACATGACTCATTCACATTTGTGATTATATTTATGTAGTTCTCTAATATTTTCAGTTTAATTTAGTTGGCCTGTGTTTTTGTTCTCCTCTAAGGAAATAAGAAAATTTGTCCTGTTAGCTTTTGGATTATTAAACCCCTCCTCCTTCTCTTGCAAATTTCAAGTTGTCAGCCATTTTCTTGAGTTTATAATGCTATTTTTCCTCCCTTGGAAAAAAATTTTTTTACAGTTTCCAAAATCTGAAAGTAGTTGTATGAAATACAAATGGAGACTAGCTCCTTAAAATTATCTTAAGTAGTATGTGCGAACGTATAAAATAACCTAAGCAAATAAAAAGTAAATCCACGTTATAAATCTTCCCCATCCCCTTTTAAAGCTAAAATGATTATGACCAAATTTTGTTTATGTTTTTAATCTGCTTGGCCATCTGTGGAAGACTGTCCTCTTCTTTCCTAGGCCACAGACCTCCACCAGCACGAAGTGGACATCGTTGTGTGGCAGATAATACCAACCTCTATGTGTTTGGAGGTTATAACCCAGATTACGATGAATCTGGAGGGCCAGATAATGAAGACTATCCTCTCTTCAGGGAGCTTTGGAGGTATCATTTTGCTACAGGAGTATGGCACCAGATGGGCACAGATGGCTACATGCCCCGGGAATTGGCATCTATGTCACGTGAGTGCAAGCTGTCCTGAACTTTTGACTCTTTCATAATTAAGCAATGTCTGTGAGAACAGGTTTAGTGCCGTGTGTTTTTTGTTCGTAATTTATAATAATGCTGTAATATGATTAAACCCTGTTAATGGGTAGACTTTTCACTATGGTAATAATATAGCATGGTGATTCAGAATCACTTGGCAGTTGGATAGTCCTGAGTTTAAATCTAGCTGTGTACCATTTGCTTGCTTGATGAGTTTTAGCGTCAAGTTCCTTACCTGTAAACTGGGATTAGTGATATCTCAGTGGGTTCAGTATAAAGGTTCATATATATGTATGTATGCTAAGCACAATGTAGTAGAAGATCAACAGATGGGGCTTATAATGGCAATGATAGCTTCTGAACAAAGTACTTCACGTGTAGTATCTGTTTACCTAATGACATCTGTATAATGCACAAACTAGAATTACTGCCATTGTACAAATGAGAAACTGAGTGGAAAGAGCGCAAGTATGTCCATCGACTGATAAATGGGTAAACAAGATGTGGTACACACACACACACACACACACACACACACACACACACACACACACACAATGGAATATCACTCAGCCATCAAAAAGAATGAAATCTTGTCATTTGCAATGACATGGATGGAGCTAGAGTATATTATACTAAATGAAATAAGTCAGAGAAAGACAGATACCATATGATTTCACTCATGTAGAATTTAGGAAGCAAAACAGATGAACATATGGGAAGCGGGGGAAAAGAGGGAAGCAAATCACAAGAGACTCCTAATGATAGAAAACAAACAGGGTTGATGGAGGGAGGTGAGTGGGGGGGGGTGGACTAGATGGGTGATGGGTACTAAGGGCACTTGTTGAGATGAGCACTGGGTGTTATATATGAGTGATGAATCACTAAATCCTATTCCAAAACCAGTATTACACTATATGTTAACTAACTAGAATTTAAATCAAAATTTGGAAGGGAAAAAAAAAAGAGAAACTGAGGCTACAGAGATGCCCTAAGGAAATGGCTAAGAGTGCAGGCTCTGGAGTTAGATTGCCTGGAATTGAATCCTAGCTTGGCAAGATTCTTTTTGGGAAACGTTCAACAAGGTTAAACCACTTTCCACTTGTTTCATCAGCTATAAAAATGGAGAAGATAAGATTAGTTCCCACCTCATAGGGCTGTTGTGAGGATTAATTTGGAGATTAAATAACTTTCCTGAGGTCACATGAGAATTGAAACCTAGCTCTAGCTGGCTTCAGAGCCCATGCTGATTCTTATTCTGTATTAACTGAATAATTGATTTTAGAAAAGAAATGCCATTGAAATAATACAGTAGCACTATTTTGGGAGCATTTGTCATCAGAGAGAAAGAATGTGTGTGTGTGTGTGTGTGTGGCAGGAACAGAAGAGATCTAGAGAAGAACACCAAAGGTACCAGCAGGATATTGGTGTTTCTTTTTATCTGGTGGAGGATTAAGGTGACAGAAACCATAATTTAAAATGTAGAGATCATTCATTCCCCTGGCAAAAACAGAATGATCATTTTATCCCTTCATCCAGAGCCCTGCTGGGCCTTTGCTAAGACAAAGATAATACTTCATGTTCCTCTGCCTTACTGCGTACTTGAACCGCCTTGAGCGGCAGTGGTTCATGTCATTTAGTATTATTATCCACAGTATTTCATGAACTCCACAAATACACATTGAATACATGTCACACACCTAACAATGAGCTGGCTACATGACACAGTCCATAGAGTGTGAATTAAACCTTTTTCTGCAGTACTTTGTAGTAGTTAGATGTCAGTGGTTTGGGCTATCTTCTGAGAGCATTAAAGCAGGCTTTTTTTTTCCCCCAGTTTCTCAGTGATTCTGGGTTTATGTGGGAACATATTACAGGTAGCCAGTACGTAAATGGAATTTGTGCTTCTCCTTCCCCAGTTGTGCTGCATGGAAACAACCTGTTGGTATTCGGAGGTACAGGCATCCCATTTGGCGAGAGCAACGGCAATGATGTCCACGTGTGTAACGTGAAGTATAAGAGATGGGCTTTACTTAGCTGTCGTGGGAAGAAACCCAGTCGTATATATGGACAGGTACCAATCTGTGGCCAGTCACGGTGGATGTATTTCTGCAGATTTTTCTAGTTTGGGGGACAATGTCAGAATAATTTTTTCCATGTTTTTAACAGAGAATAAATTCACTGGGGTTAATATTTGATTTTTCAGTTCTGATAAGAAGTTGTAATTTATAAATCTGGTTGCTCGCCTTCTCCCTTCCTTTTTTTCCCTCACTCTTTGTTTCTAGTCCAATTGGGCATCGTGATCTAGATCTATACAGAAGTATTTTTCAGTGTCAGGACCCACCACATCCCCACCCCCACCTCCAGTGAGAGATTGGGCTCTACGTATGGTCTGCACGCTGCCACCTTTAGAACAATGCGATTCTGTGGAGAGCTTTCTAACCTAAGTAGTAGAGGAGGTGATCTCCACACTTTGGTACAAGACTTTTATAAGACTGATCTGAGCTAAAACACAGATTATGTGGAGATGAGTTTCTAGTTACATTGCCGTGCTTCAAATCATAGGTTTGAAAAGTTATATCCAAAAAGATAGGGTGCGACCTACCAGCATCAGAGACCCTTTGAAAGTAATGGACTAAGCTTAAAACAGCTAAGCTTTGGCTTCTTGTTCAGCTGGCCAGCTTTCGTACTGGTAAATACCTTCCTTCTGAGCTATGTGTAGAGGCACACACTAGATAACTCTATCCCACCACAGGAGGCATTTAAACTCTGATAACATGATCATAACAAAAGCTGAGCTTATGCTAAAGAAGAATCTGGTGGAAAATGTGAAGTTTTATGACTGCTAACTCTAGACATTTTACTTAAGGAGTTCTGGTGGCTTATTTTCATATCTGCTTCTTCTTCTTAGAGCAGTTTTCTTCATACTGCTTAGAAAGAGAAGCAGCTTTGCATGGAAATGCTAATGCCCCCGATGTATATACATTCTTGGGTTGGCTAAGACCCGTAAGGAACATCCAGTCCTCTTGCCTATCTAGGTAGGACTGCTTTCCAGTTGAGCAAAGCTCTACCTTTCTAAAAGTAATCTCTGGGTTCTCTAAAATCTTTAATCCTTTAAACATCTGATATTCTAGAAGGTTGAAAAGTACAAAAGAATTTCATAAAGTCTGATTTTGGGGTATTTAGTAAGTTTACATTCTTTAACAAAGTGTTCATGAGTCAGTGGTGTTCACATTTCCTTGTTTTCCAGGCCATGGCGATCATCAATGGCTCCCTTTATGTTTTTGGAGGGACAACTGGCTATATTTATAGCACAGATCTGCACAAATTAGATCTCAATACCAGAGAGTGGACACAACTGAAACCAAACAACCTATCCTGTGATCTGCCAGAAGAGAGGTAAGGTTCTAGGATTAAAGCATATTTATTCATTCTTGCTAAGATTTGACTCTATTCAGAATATTGGTAATATGGTTTAAAGAAAATTCTTAAAGCCTGGTTAAAATAGCTAACTGGCTGGTAGATGCCAGTTCAGCATTAAAGAAAGGTCTTCTGGTTAAGGAGTGCTATTTCTCCATTAACTATAGATTTTTTCCTCATGTTATTTTCTTTCATACCTCAGTTTTTCTGCATTAAGAAGATAGTAACACTTTGAAGAAGAAACCAGTGGTAGCAATTGTAATTAAATATCATGTTATAGACAAAACAATTACTTTCTAGTTACTTTTTTGATTTCCCTTCTTAACTAGCATATTAGGATTCTTTGGCTCATTTGCTCCCAGCTGTATACCCAGAAGAAGGCGCAGTGCCCGTGGCATCAGTTCCCATAGTAGTACTCAATGAATATTGATCGGATGGATGGATGGAAAGGAGGGAGGGAGGCCACTGATTTTAAGTGCCCTGTTAAGCACGCAAACATCACATGGTGCTCCTAGTTGCCTTCTAGGAACAGGTGTAGGCCTTTCACTTTTGTTTCCTGATAGGAGTTGCCTTTTAGCAGTAAGCTCTATGAAAAACTTAATTTCTTCCCCTCCTGTTTAAAAGTAAAGACAGTGGGGGCACGTGGCTGGCTCAGAAGAGCACACAAGTCTTGGTCTTAGGGCTGTGCGTGCAAGCCCCATGTTGGGTGTAGTGATTACTTACATGAATAAACTTAAAAAAATACACATTAAATGCAAAGACAGCAAACATTTTTTTATTCACTCTGTTCAGATGAATGCAGTTAACTCTTTGTTTCCTTTAAACAAAATAGCATAGAGGTGCTAAGGAAGACTTTATCTTTTTTGCAGTATGTCAGTGGGCTGATGATTGTAGAACTACCGTGTGAGGACTTGGGAGGTGGACCGCTACTGGAATAATTTTGATGTAATTTATTTTATCAGCACCAGGGCCTTCAGGGAAAGGAGGAAATAGATTAAGTTTTCAAAGCATTTTCACATGGTTGCCTTCTTGAATCATTTTATGGACATATTATAAATTGTTTCAGCTTCTAGCTAGACTGCTTGGATGAAAGTTCTGGTAGGTGTTTCACATTATATTCACAGTTTTGAGTAGCATAATTTTTCTGATATCTTTGTATCTATTAAATAAGTATCTTCATTTAAAAGCGCATAGTCTAGGGTTTCTAATGAAATGTAGACAGATCACTTTTTAGAAAATCTGGAAAATACAGATAAGCAAAATGAAGAAAATAAAAAAACAAAACCTAAATCTAGGGATAACCAGGGTTAACATTTTGGATGTATCTCTGTAGTCATTTTCTGTGCGTATTTGTGTAACTATAAATTTTTAATGAGATTATAGCCTATCTGCTCTTACATGAGAGCATTTTTTTTTTTTAGTTAATGACACGAAAAGAAGTTTCCAATATATTAACCATCCTCTACACCTACTTTCTTATTGGATGCATACTAATCCATTTTATATATATTCTATAATTTGTTGAATCAATTCACTCTTGTTGACCACTTAGGTTATTTCTAATAACTTATTACTGTGAATAATTATCCAATAAAAATATCCTGTAGCTAAATCTTAGGTAGATAATTTTTCACTTTATTATAAATGGATTTTATTGTGTATTTTCAGATACAGACATGAAATTGCACATGATGGGCAGAGGATTTACATCTTGGGAGGTGGTACTTCCTGGACAGCTTATTCCTTAAACAAGGTATATTTAAAAATAATAATAATGAGAGAGAGAGAAGGATAGGAAGAGGCATGTTTCATACCAAGCAAGATAATTCTGTTACTGTAGATATTTAGATTTCTGGACAGGTTCTTCATTAACACCTGTTGTGTGTTACCTGCTCTTCGTAACAGAAGGCCGAACTATGCCTCTGTTACACTTTCCAGTTGACAGTTGTAGTGATCACACACTAAAAACACATGAAAACGAATCCTGGCACAAACTGGATGAGGAAAGAGACCAAAAGGAGGACACAGTAGCTTAAATGGAGAAACCGATGAGAACTGGAGCCACGTTGCTCAGAACGTCCTGCAGAATCTCTCTCATCATCAGTGAGATGTCTAAAAAGAACAGTATTTTTAGGGCTCTGCGTCACTCACTTTAGAAAGCTGTACTCTGAAGGTTTTTATTCATCCATTCCTATGGCATTCCTAAATGCACATCTCCCAGGGAAAAATCTAGATTAGGCTACAGAGCTCCTGGTCTGCTTTGGAACCTTATTGATCTTTTTCAAGTTTTGTCAAAACTGCATTCTCATATCTTCTTATGAACAGTTGCTTTTTTCTGGTATAAAAAAAAATGATACACACGTTCATTGCGAAAAATGTGGTAGTTGTAGAATTCCAACTTTTTTACTTCGTTTTTTTTCTGTGATTTTAAAAAATTGGAGTCCTATATCTGCTAGTTTTCAACTGCTTCATTTAATGTTTTTTGCCTTAATATTAGTATTAGGGAAAATCAGAGAAAAGCAAAAGAAACGAAGACTTTTTTTTTTTTTTTAATTTTTTTTTTTTCAACGTTTATTTATTTTTGGGACAGAGAGAGACAGAGCATGAACGGGGAAGGGGCAGAGAGAGAGGGAGACACAGAATCGGAAACAGCTCCAGGCTCTGAGCCATCAGCCCAGAGCCCGACGCGGGGCTCGAACTCACGGACCGCGAGATCGTGACCTGGCTGAAGTCGGACGCTTAACCGACTGTGCCACCCAGGCGCCCCGAAACGAAGACTTTTCAACCAAGAATACATGTTTATACAGGTTGTTGTTAAAAATTCAGTTTTCAGGGGTGCCTGGGTGGCTCAGTCAGTTAAGTGTCTGACTCTTCATTTCAGCTCAGGTCATGATCCCAGGGTTGTGGGATCGAGCCCCACATCAGGTTCTGCACTTAGCACAGAGCCTTCTTAAGATTCTCTCTCTCTCCCTTTGCCCCTCTCCTCCACTTACACACTCTTTCTCTAAAAAAATAAGCTAAAGTTATTTACGTGTGTGTATCTTCTCTTTTTCTCCCCAAGATCCATGCATACAACCTTGAAACGAATGCATGGGAGGAAATTGCCACAAAACCCCACGAAAAAATAGGTAAATTTAAATTATTGATTCATTTTTCTTTAATAACTATGCTTTATATTTTTACTTATTTTAGAAGAGAAAAAGAGCTTTTTTTGAGTTATATGACAAGTATAATATCTGTTGTACTAGTATTATAACTTATTTTATTCCTTAGCCCAATTATGCTTCCTCCGCAATTGTGCAGAGACTTTTAATGGGGATTGTTGAGTTCTGTGGAAATAGGGAGATGTGGGTGGGTTAGGAAGCAGGCACTTTGAATCAAGGTCCACCTGTTTTTTGTGCGCATAAGGGCTTGGGAAGGCCATTAGTAACCCCGTTTTGTTCCCCTGGCACCTGAGCATTGTAGTTACGATGGGACTCCGGTGGCTTTAATTTAATGTGAAAAAAGGAAGGGTTGGAGGGACTAATCAATGGTTGCTTAATGCAACAAAGGGATTGTTTTAAGTAAGTTACTCATAGGGTGTCTTTCACCGTGGCACATCACCGTTATTCTATTCTTTCTGTGGATAATGGGATATTTGTGTTCATGTGTTTGGCAGGTTTTCCTGCAGCCCGAAGATGTCACAGTTGCGTTCAAATAAAAAATGGTAAGTATTCTAAAGAACATTCTAGTTTCATTTTTGTAATCGTATATGCCAAGAACGTCTTCTTTTTTTTTATGTTTGTTTATTTATTTTGAGAGGGTGAGTGAGAGTGCGTGAGTGGGGGAGGGGCAGAGAGAAATGATGAGAGAGAGAGAAGAATCCCAAGCAAGCTCCATGCTGTCAGCACAGAGCCCGATGTGGGGTTCAATCTCATGAACCGTGAGATCGTGACCCCAGCCAGATTCAATATGCTCAACTGACTGAGCCACCCAGGTGGCTTTATTTCTTAATAATAGCTCCTTAAAGGGGGCATAACTTTGAGGAGAGTCTATTTCTTATAGTTTAAACTTAAAGGGAAACCCATAAAATTATGGTTCTCTCAGCAGTTTTCATCCAGTAACCTAGTGGGGTGTTTGGGTTCCCTCAGTTACCAGAGAACTCAAAAATTGGTGATAAATAAGCTTTTATTACACCACCTGACCTTTCAGCACCTCACCCCAACCAATGTCTGTGGCTGTGCTGGGTAACACTAATGATCTTGACATATAAAATGGACACCTTGGTGGACAAAGTATTAAAATTACAATAAGTCCTCCAGAGTGGTATTTTCTAAAGTTTATTCTGTGTTCTGTCAGATGCCAAATAGGACTCTTGGCTCATTCTTTGGCCGTATTACAACAGAGGCATTGTGTGGCTTCAGAAAGCAGCTGAGGCTACTTCATCCGCGTGTGATAAATGACTCCTCTTTGGACAACCCTCCTGTCTTTTAATTTACAACTTCTTTGATCGTTTGGTATACCCCCTTCCATTTTTCCTGGGAGGAAGGTGTGTGTAAATGAATTTGATAGCCTGTATCCTTCCGGCAGTTTTGTTTGGATTTCACTAGGATCATGCTGCCATCTCTAGTACAGAGGTACATTTTATTAGGCTCCTGCTTTCTCGGTAGGATTTATAGATAGTGGCGTTGTTCAGCTTTGCCTCTGGAAGAAGCAAAGCTGTACCTTGCTTTGGAGCTGAACTTTTCTTGAATCTTAGGCCAAAAAGTTTCCAGTGTATTTTGTAGTTTAATGAAGTATTGGCTTAACCCTGATCTAGACCTGAATTAAGACATCTATTCATTTGATTCGTTGAGGCCAGGCAGTATACTAGTGGAGTTCAGCCTTAGTTTGGGGCATTTAGTATGAATGTTTATGTAGACTTTGTTACAAGTCGTCCAGTTATAACTGTCTAATTTTACAAAAACAAAGCAATGACAACGGTAAAAAAAAAAAAAAAAAAAAAAAAAGAAAGAAAGAAACACCTTTGATTTTGGAGAAGGTTTAAAGACTTAAAAAACTGTTTAGATCCAATGGGGCTTCAAACTATCCTCTTTTGGCTAAAGAAAATTTGTAAGAACTACTTTTTCTGCCCCCAAATTGAACATTGCAGTGAATGTTTCTCCTCAGGTTAAATGTCTACATAGAAGACGTTTGTCTCTATGGGCAGATAGGTGTCCATCCTTTCTAGAGCATTATTTAAAAGAAGAATTTGGGGGCGCCTGGGTGGCGCAGTCGGTTGTGCGTCCGACTTCAGCCAGGTCACGATCTCGCGGTCCGTGAGTTCGAGCCCCGCGTCGGGCTCTGGGCTGATGGCTCAGAGCCTGGAGCCTGTTTCCGATTCTGTGTCTCCCTCTCTCTCTGCCCCTCCCCCGTTCATGCTCTGTCTCTCTCTGTCCGAAAAATAAATAAATGTTGAAAAAAAAAATTTAAAAAAAAAAAAAAAAAGAAGAATTTGTAAACTGGTGACCTGCAGTTATGTTTTGTCTGGCTCACATGTGTATGAAATTTTTTTGGATTAGAATCGAAGTGTTTCACTTAAAAAAAAAAATCCAGATTTCCAGCTTCTCTCATAAAAACAGATCTGGCAGTTGCTGACCTTAAACTCTACATGGTATCAGTCAGCTGGTGCAGGGCATGTGCGCTCTTCTTATTTGTTTCCCTGGATCTCTTGTTTGTTTATTTTCCCTGGACCTTCTCATTCATTCACTTCCTGTGCCTACAGGTATTTGAATTTGAGGACCCAGACATGAGGCCTGCTTAGAGGCTTGCTGCATCCTTAGTCTTAGCAAAGATCCCAGCATAGTATCCATACTTTAGCAAGGGACAAGACAGCAGCAGGGGAGGACCACCCGGCTAGAGCCGTCTGTAGTAGGGGGGAATCCTCTGAACTTGTCCCCTGTCAGCCTGCCAGGTGATCTACAAAACACGCTGTGGCTGTGGCTCTTTTCTTTGGTGTGATCATGGGTCTCTCGCTCTTCTTGATAGATGTGTTTATTTGTGGGGGCTATAATGGAGAAGTGATCCTGGGAGACATCTGGAAGCTGAATCTGCAGACTTTTCAATGGGTGAAGCTCCCAGCTACCATGCCAGAGCCAGTTTATTTTCACTGTGCAGCTGTTACACCAGTAAGTTTTTGTTTTCATATCTTCCTTACATAGTTGCAGATGATAAATCTTTACAGTGATATTAGCGAGAAAAAAAGATTCTGATATTACCAACCTTGGATAAAGAATGTGTTTCTAAAACTTTCTTCTAGACAAAGCCAGCCCTTCTTCTGAGAAGAGGGGAGAAAAACCATCATACACAGTTTAAAAGAGCAGCAGAAATATAAAAGAAATGCTGTGCGTGGCATTTAGGCCCCTGCAGTGACATAAAAGGTGTTTTCTGGGAGGGCAGGATAGCTCTAGCCCCCCGATGCCTTGTTCTTAAAGATCCCACCAGTTTCTCAAGGCAAAGACCTTTATTTTCATCTTTGTGTTCCTAGTGTTTGGCACAATGAATACTTAATATAATGTCACTTTAATGTTCGTTGAAGTAAAAGAAAAAAAAGAAAAGAAAAAAGCTACAGTTTTCCCCTAGTAAACTCATTTATTATTTAAACGCCTCTTGATCTCTGCACTATGTTGGGATCAGTGAGAAATTCTTTTTGTTTTGCCCCGTCTCCATTTGGCCTACTGTGCACTTTGTCGCTGACTCTTCAGCCTAAGTTACCTGCTTCTCTCCCATTTGAATTTGTCCTCTTTTGACTGCCGTCTGTTCATAGGCTGGTTGCATGTACATTCATGGAGGAGTGGTGAACATCCATGAAAACAAACGGACTGGGTCACTGTTTAAGATCTGGCTGGTGGTGCCGAGCCTGCTGGAACTGGCATGGGAGAAGCTGCTTGCAGCCTTCCCCAACCTAGCAAACCTCTCCCGCACACAGCTTCTGCACCTTGGACTCACACAGGGACTCATCGAGCGCTTGAAATGAGGATGTCTGGACTGTTCATTGATACTGGAAATGTTAATTTAAAGAGACTCCTTTATTTATGGGCAGTGTAGAATTGGTTACCCTGATCAAGGCCTTATTCAGAAAATACATCAGATGCCTTTCTGTAAATTGGTTTTAAGTTTATGGCAATCTCACTTTCCCTCGTGCTTCTTTCTTTGCTTCTCTCCCTCCCGCCTCAACACACACACATACTCACATACTCTCTCTTCCTGGATGGACTTGAGGGAAAGTCTGAAAGTACCTTAACAATGTTATGAATCATGATCAGATAAAGAATTTTTTAAAGGGTCTCTGAAACTATGACCATGTCAGCCAGTGCTCCACAAATTAAAGCAGCATCACTGACAAAAACAAATAAAATTTTAAAAAATGTAAATGCAGCAACAACAACAACAGCAACAAGAAGGCTGACCTCGAGAGTTGTGCAGGTTACACGCCAACCTAGACGTCGAACTTGCTGTTTTCCAAGACGCCTCTAATTGCGTGGCTGCATCTGATGGCAGCACCGGCTGACATCTTGCTGCGTCGATACCCAAACCCATCCTTTGACTTTGGAGGAAAGTCAGGCGGCTCAGCGACTCTTGATCGGTGATTTCTTTCCACGTTCTTCTGGTGCCAGCAATGGTTAGATTTGGCTGTCAAAAGGCTTGTGTGTGTGTGTTGTAGTTGTGCTGTTTATTGTTGCTCTTAGAAATTGTGGCACCAAGAACGTTTCAAATCAAGGAATTGATGGTGGTCAAAGTTCTTTGTTCTGGGCAGTTTTGAAATTCCCTTGTGCTTATAACTGGTTTCAAGTGTCTCTGACTTCTTCGTTGGGGGACTTGTAGACCCTAAATATGTGGCATAAACGCCATGGGGCGTAAAAGTAAGCTTGTGAGAGGCCAGAAAAGAGCAAGGCGGGGAGGGCTTCAGCTCCAGGCTGTGAGCTTTGACCATCATATTGGCCGTTTCCTTTTCAGAACTTGAACACTGGGCCACGCACCTGCCATTTTCTCAGGCAGTGGGTTTTATCTCTAGAAAGCCAACTGGCCCTTGATTTTTCCCTTAGCTTATTGCCTCTTTTTTGTCTGCTTTAATGTGCATGGTGCTGTGAGTAATTGTCTAGTTATTGGATAAAAGGTCTTGGGGGAAAAGCCACAGGCCATCCTTCCCAAAGAACTATTGTTTTCAAAACTAGCATGAGGAAGGAATGAAGCTGAAGATCATTAGTTTTTTGGTGTGACATTTTAGTTCTGGTTTGTTTTGTATTTTCACTCTAAAAAAAGGAGTGACCTGAATTTTCACTTCTTTGCCATCAGGCTGCTAGAGTAGTTGAGCAAGTCACTGAGACGTGAACATTTGGAAGTCCTCAGGTGTACGAAAGGTGCGGAAGGCATACAAGAAGGCACAGTGCTGATCATCCCGTTGGTCACCTCACAACAGGAGACTCAGACGGGAGATTTGGGACACATTTTTCCTTTAAGTGCCTCTTTTTCACTTAGCTTTTAAAGTTACTCTTCTTTTTTCCTTCATCCCAGAAGGGATCTCTTTAGCTCATGTGTGGATTTAAAATCACCTTTGAGTTATGGCTAAAAAGTCACCCTCCAGTGTTGAGTTCTGGGGAAGAGAAAACTGTGGTCTCTAGACTTGGACTCTTAACTTCCATGCCTTATTAGAACATCCCATCCATGTTGGGTTGAGTTCATGGAGCCCAAATTCTGCAAGGTCTTATGATACCACTCACCTGTGAGTTTGGGTCCTTTTGGGGGAATGATGGGTGTGGGGCAGAGGCAGGACAAGGAGCAACTCCTCTAGAGGTGCCACCCCCATCTTGCCACGACCAAGTCTGTTTGACATTTAACCTCTTACCGCCCACTGCTAAGCTTACTCCAGTGAGGAGCTCTCTCCGGAGCAAGTCAGGTTGAACAGCCCCATGAGCTCAAAACAAAGCTTTACCGCACGACTCCAGCCTGGTCTCTGGATATTCGGTGGACTATATCCAGTTAAATAAGCTGTGCGGTCTAGGGTGGCGAAAGGGTATTTGTCATGGATTTACGTAGGGACCAAAGCCTCAGTGCTCAGCCTCTGTGCTTACCCTTCCGTGCTCCTTGGGAAATAAGCAGGTCTCTAGCTTTGCTACACTGGAGAGCTAGAAAGAGAGTCTAGTTCAGTCCACACTTGCTAGCAAAAAAGATTTAAGCCTTCTGAGGGCAGTCTTCTTTGAGGTAGACTTTGGAGGCCTGACATCCAAGACCTTGTGTGTGACATTTTTATAAAAGTACATACCCTTGGTCTAAAGTGTCGTCTTTTCATATAACACTAGTGAAAGCGATGTAGAATGACCAGCTCTGAGTGCTATAGAACCACACATATGCACATGTTCTGGATGCCAAATGAGACTGTGTGTATGATGACTTAAATATAGATGAGCAGAATTTTATATAGGGGGTCCCCGACCATTTAGTATCCCTATAACCAGCACCCTGAATTCCTGACACTGTTACTTGGTTTAGGAAAGTTTATGCCTGCTGCTCCTCTGCCTCTTTGAGGTACTCCCTGCCATCTTACTGCAGTCCTGTAAATTTAAGTGCAATATATAGAAACACATATGGATATATACAGATTATATATAGGGTGTAACTATAAAGCAGGTAGACTACTTTTTTTTTTTTTCTTTTTTTTTGAATCTGCCTTGGGGAAAGGCAGCTCATTCTTTTAGAGTCAACTTATACCAAGAATTTGAGATGTGACCAGCTAGCGTAAGCCAACTCTTGGTCAATCTGGATTTTCAGGTCCTTGTTTTCTTACTCCAGTTCTTAAAGACTTCTTATTCCTTGGGTTTGTTAGAGTTGAGACTTTCCCCCAGTCATCTTTTGTACTGTCTCATGTTTGCATATCTTACTACATTTCTTGCCCACGAAAAAAGGAAGTCTACCTGTAAGGAATTTCTAAATGGAGAATTAAAATCTAATATTTAATACTGTCAGCTTTCCCATGTACATACTAATTTATCTGTGAATATAAGACTTTATTAAACGAAGAAAATGAGGCTTTCTTCATTTAATAAAATATTTTCCACATTCTGGAAAATCTTATTAACCAATATAGAATAGAATGAAATTTTCACTGTTCTTCAGGGGCCAAACTGAAATCCTTTCCACTGGCAGAGTTTTTTTTCAGGGCCCTCGTGACATGGTGTAAAAATTTGCTCTAAATTATTCATGTCCATCACATAGCTAGATTTAAACATATGATGATAAACATTAACATTTCTAAGCAAAAGGTTTATTAACAGTGACCTTTGGTTACCCAGAGTAGCAAGAGTAAAGCACAGATAATTGAAACTCATAGATAATCAGTGTTTCAACTTTTCTATCAAACAATTGATCCATTTATATTCTTCCTCCTCCTTACCCCTTTCCCACAAGCACCTCCTTTTCAGTGGAGTAGGGCTAATAAGTAGTTAGAAATGAAAACGAAGAGTCACGGAGGGCTAGAAACCAGCAAGCATATAGGCAGCCCTATTAGCTGTAATTGTCAATTTGATGACAGCTGTTGAATGCTGAAATTAGGACCCACGGGTGGTAATCCTGAGTTGAGATGTTAACTCTTCACTCCTCTGCTTCGGCACGGTTTTCCTGCCCTGAGTTCTAGGCTGTCTCTCCCATAACCACCAAAGAACTCTTAGCACCTAGAGGAAGAAAAAGCTGCTGTGTGTGATGCAGAGGGAATCCCATCATTTGAACACATTTCTTTGGCTCTTGACAAATACTTGCTTTTCCTCTGTTCTTGCAGGAGCCTTATTTTTTCCTTTGGGAATTCCTTTTCCAGCCATATAGCTTGGCATGTAGGAAAAGGTTGAATTACCCTGTAAGTCTGTGTTGGTCTTAATTCTGTAAAACCAGTTTGTTTTTATGTGGTCTTACAGATGTTTAGCAGGTGGCACCGTTACTATAAATCGTCTACCTGCCAGCACTCTGATGTAGCACAAGAAGCCGTTTTCCTTATTCTTCATTGTTCTGGCGTTGAGCTCCAGGCCGGATGAGGGCTTACGGTCCCGTGATCGCGAGCTCCAAAAACTGGTCACTGTTAGCTTAAAGTGCTTTGGTTCCCCAAATTCCTCGGGACTCTAGGGGCATTGGCAGGGCCTGAGGCCGGCTTCGTAGAGCTCTGTACCTCCCGTGTGTGCCGCCGCGGGTCGTGCCCAGTGATGCTGCTTCCCTTCTGAGGTCACTGGGTTTGGTGGGAAGCGACCTCTTCTCTTACCTGGTGTTACAAAAAGGAGTTCTGAGTTGTGCTTCAAAAGTGGTACCATCTTTTTAGTTGTGATTTTCATGATTTTATTTTTTTTCACTTCATAGAAGTTTTTGAAAGGCCCTGCTTAGTCAGTGCGCAGGGTGAGTCCGAGGCAGTCTCACTGAGCTGTAGTGATTGCTGTTTTACTAGTTGCACATTTAGAATACAAAGGAGGCATCAGAAACACACTGACTTTCTCTGAAGCCGCTTCCTTGTACACAGAGTCTGAGCAGGGACAGCGCCAGGCATTTCCCTGTAAAGGCACCTGCCGATGAGGATTTGACTGGAAGAACCTAGGCAAGAAAGGGGAACCTCTCACGCAGTCCCTGAGGGCAGGCCTGGGCTTGGCTCTTTGTACAGGGTGTGCTTAGGCCACACACGATGCTTGCCTTACTGTAAAGCTATTTGCCACAGTCCTGTTAAATAGTGTGGAAGTCCTTTTGCAGTCTGGTGTGCATGCCATATGATCAGGACAGCTTTTCCACCTTATTTGGTCTCCTACGAGCACGTAGGAAAAATAGTGAATTTACCCTAAAATGTCCAATCTGTATTTATGTACCTTGTCAGTGTTTTGCTGTTGGTTTTCTAAAACAATCTGATCAATAAATCTTATCCAAATCTATTTGGCTCAAGGCTACCTTGATTGTGGGACGGTGATTTGCATGTATGCGAGCTCACCTCTATGACGTAAGCATCAGTCTGCCCGCCTCCGCCACCCCTTTCCCACCCACCAGGGTGCACTTTTCTCTGTAATTAATATCTGTGAGTCATCTGCCTTCCACCGCCGCCTGCTGTGGGTCCCTCTCTCTGCTCACCATCTGGGACTCCTGGACCTACAACCGTCCCCTCAACAGAACGCTCTTCCCCTCAGGACACCAGCAAGGGAGCGAGTGACTGTGGGGCAGACCACACTCCCTTTTCCTGTCCCGTTCTGTATATTCCCCAAACTCCCACTAGCCAAGTCTGTACGGATGTCTCAAGGCTTTTCTGAAGAGTTGGAGGAGCTACAGGGAATTCAAAGGGAAGATGTGAATCTTTACATACAGAGTCACAACTGTCTCTGAGTCAAGGAAAAAACCCCAGGAGGAGCTGAGCCCTTCCCAGGGGGTCCTTTGGGGATGAAACCACAGTTCCTGGTTCTTGCCTCGGTCTTCCAGATGCTTCTTTCTCCAAAACCTCTGCTTTGTATCGCTTCACCCTCTGCTAGGATCCCTCTCCCAGCAGTGCTTTTCTTCAGGCTCTGAAGTCCGGTGTAGGTGTGGACACTCCCAAGTCTGGTCACTTTTAAGGTCTCTCGTCCAGAATCGCACATACGCCTCTTAGTTTTCATCGACAAACTGTTGGATCAAATATACCTTCCTGGGACAAGTAATCTTCGATATTCTGCCATAAATTGACCAGAGGAAAACATAACAATTTCTACCCCCTAATTTATAGGGCTCCCCAGCCCACGTTACAGTTAATACGCAGAGCACATTCATTACGCAGAGCATTCTCGTTTCCTTTGCTTTATTTCTCCTACGTCTTCTGAAGTATACTCCCGTGAGGCCCATCAGGGGCAAGAAGTGGACCCTGTGCCTTTTAGACTTTAGACCAGCCAGAGCTTTGAAGTGAACTCTTGTTGGTATCTAATTCGGTTCTTAGTTAAGCCCCGTCTTAGCTTGGGTGGGAAGAGGTTTCAGTGGCTTAGTTGGTTTGGGTGGTTTTGTTCTTCCAGTTACACGTGTAAGATTCTAGTTTGTCAGAATGCTGTTACGAAGCTCTTATAACTGAACAGTAGGACCACAATTCTCTTGCAGTTAATCTTTGGTAGTAATTGCTTGATGGGAGACGACACTGGTGAAACCATCCAGTTTCCATACTTACCTTCATATAAAAGGCCCAGCTTCCAGACCAGCGCAAAACCAATGGTTTCCTGCGGTGATGGAAATGTTCCATATTTGCGCTGTCCAGTATGTGGTAGCCACTGGCTATTCAGCACTTCAGATGTGGTTAGTGTGACCGAAGAACTACAATTTTCATTCCATTTAATTTTCACTTCTGTAAGTATAAGCTGTTACGCGTAGCTAGCGGCTACCTCAGTACAGTGCTGGAAGGAGATGGCCTGGAGAGCTGGAGAACCAAGGCTTGGTTAGCTCTTGGCTCTCGGCTCAGTCCTTGTTACTGTGTGGCTGCAATAATGTGTGAGGTGCTTTGAAGCATGCCTGGGGTATTTACTGTTCTCGCTCTCTATAGCTGATGGTACAGGAAAATGAAGACGAAGTATTTACTAAAAGTTACAAAATTAACCAATAAAGTAAGAGGACGAGACAAGGGAAGTGGGGTGACATAGGTGAGAGCTAAATCCTCATGTTCCATGGCAGGAAGGTAATATACAGAATGTCACAAATTAAGCACTAACCAGGAAAGCATATTGACTAGAGGCATAAAGGAAGGTATCAGAAAACACAAACAAAAACAGCCAAAAGAGCTAACAGTGGTAAGGTGGCCCGGGAGATGTAGAGGGCCACAGCAGGGACTGCTGGCTTTTTCAAGTATGTTCACGGTTTTTGTTCGTTTTTTTCCCCCCCTTTTCTCTCCTTTATAAACCAGAACCCTTCGTGACTCTTTCGATTTAGCCCTTTTTCAGGATACTGTGAATCTGGGTCCGTTCTGACCAAATCAGGCTGTAAAAAATTGGGTGATTCAAAGGGCAGGGCTGAAGTATTAGTATTTTTAAGTTCTTCATTGATTAAGAGGTAGCCTGACTGGTATTTGGAAATCTTCGATTTAAAAGCCAATCTTAGTGCTCGCTTCGGCAGCACATATACTAAAAGCCAATCTTGGAAGCCGGTAGGAGAAAAAAAAAATCCAGGAGAGGGAGAGAAAAAAAAAAAGTCTCAAGATTTAATTGTTGCCCGAAGACCATTCCTCACCATCCTGTCCCTTCATAAAATCAAGCAAGATAAGAAATTATTTTAGAGGCTTTTTCTGTCATCCACTCCACAGTGAGGGGAGGGGAGGTGGAAGGCTTCTGAGCGATTCACAAAGCAGACCCGGCAAACCCACCCATCCTGCACAGGCCTTGGGGTCTGGCCTCGAAGTCTCCGGTGGAAGAGGGAGACACTTTTCTCAAATCCTCAAACACACGAGTGACCTTTCCAATGGTCCGCCTAACAGGAGGGCCTCCGCAGCTCTCCTAGGAAGGAAGGCGCGGAGCTCAGCTCAGGCAGACCGGGCAGTGACCAGCCCAGCCTAGCCCAGCCCAGGGCTGCGAAGGAGAGAAGGACAGAGACAGCTGGGAGCTCCGGCCTCTTGCTATTTCAGGAGCCCGCACCCGGCCTGGAGCTGTAGGGTGGCTGTGCCCATGGCAGCTGTGCAAAGAGAAAGCCAATGTTACTCAGTCCGCGTCACCTTAGACCACACGGGTCAGTTCGTCCCTCTTGCACCTTCCACCGAAAGCTGCCCGGCTACTGGAGCCCAGGTGGCTCTCCCTGCGACGGCCAAGGATGTCTACAAGAGCTCCTCCACTTGAAGTGAGCGAACTTACTTGCTCCAGCCTCCGCCAGGCATCTGGGGTCTCATTTACTCCCTGAGCCTCACCCTGGGGGAAAAGGTAGAGAGCATGCACTGCAACAGCCAAGATCAGATCGTGGCTCAGGATGCTGGCAACTGCCCTTGCCCCCTCCCCCCCCCCCACCAAAGGAAGAGGCCCACTTGCCACCCACAGAGAGGTGATCCCTAAGAACGGTAACTCGGCCGTTGCGGGGAGTGACATGTACCCAGGGGTGCACCGGCGGCGTCCAGGACTGGAACTCCAGCCCTGCTCCCCCCACCGCCAACCTCACCACCTCGGAGCCCACCCAGCCTGTGCCTCCTTGAAGCGCCAGCCGCGCCTTTCCCTGCTTCATTTCTCCCCACCAAAGCGGTACTGGAATGTTAAGCCTGGAGGGCTGACCCCCACTTGGTGGCAAGCCAAGCGCAGTGACGTGCCTGCAGAGAGAGTTACCCAGATCCGCAAAGCCCGGAGAAGGGGTGGCCTTGCCTGCAATCCCCCGCCCCAGAACCGTCGCCCTCCGGGGCCCTGGAGCCCTGGGCTGGCGGCGAGGGCGGCCTGGCCGCCGCCGCCTCCCCCGCACGAGCGAGGCCCGCAGCCGGTTTCTCTCCCTGCGGCGCGCCGGCCTCGGGCCCGCGACCTCGCGTCCCGGGGCTTCTCTGCCTCCCCCTGGCGGGCAGCGGCAGCCGGCGGAGCTCAGCCGGGAGGGGGCGCCCGACCCCCGGCCCGAAGGCGGGAGCGCGCGGGGCGCAGGCCGGGGTCGGCGCCGGCGCGCGCCCGCTCGGACCGCTCACTAACTGAGCACCTAGTACGCACCCGCGCGGGGCCGGGAGCCGGCCGGGCCAGGCGGCGGGCAGCACGCCTGCCTTCAGGGAGCTTCCATGGGAGGCGGGGAGCGGGGAGACAGCTGCTGTGAAGAAGCACGAGAGGCCGGACACGGACAAGTTAGGGAGAGCCTCCCCGAGGATGCAATGACTGCGCGCCAGGAGCTAGAAAGCACATGAGGGAGAATGCCACTACATCAAGGGGCCAGAGCATTCCAAAGACAAAAACCCGGCCCCTGGCGTCTTCTGGAAGGGGAAGAAGCCGCGTAGCGGGAGGACGGGAACCCGGGAGGGGAGGCCAGGGAAGCAAGGAGAGGCAGGCTGGGCAGATGATGGAAGAGCCGGGCAAAGCGTCTGGTTTTCATTCTAAGATCAACTGGAAGCTGGAAGGCAGAGAGAGGACGAACCGATCCCCCCCGCTGCCGAGGGAGGGTGCCAGAGGAAGCGGGGCCCTCGGTTGGGAGGCCACGGCAGCGGTGCGGGCAGGGTGAGGGTGCTTTGGGCCAGGTCACAGGGCGGGGCTGGACGCCGGCTCCCATCGCTCCCCCACCCTCCGCCGGGCGCCCTGGTGTCGTGACCGACCGACCACCGCCGAGCAGAGGCCGGCGAGCCCGGGCCGCACGACAAAGGCTCCGCCAACACCCCGCACCGGCGGGGAGGAAGCCCGGGCAGGCAGAGCGCAGGCGGACGTGGAGCCCGGGGCGGGGGGGTGCGGAGTAGCCTCCAGACCCCTCTCCACTAATCTCAGGGCGCGGAGCCGCCGTCCGCGGCCCACGCCTAGTTGGAGAGCCTACTTGGAGAGCCTCTCGGGGGTAGAGCGGGGAACCGCTCCGAACCGGAATGATCTGGTTTAGAGCGGCTGCCTTCCCCTCCTCCCTCCCTCTCCCCCAGCCGCCCGCCCTCCCCTTCAGCGACTGGCTGGTTTTTGCCGCAGTCCCTGACCAAGGTAAACAGAAGAGGGAAGTGGGAAGAATGCTTCGTTTCCATGGCAACCCAGAGGGCAGTCGGTGCGGCGCTCTTGGATGTGCTTCAGGGGAAGAAAAGGCTCACTGGAAAAGCAACAGGGAGACCGGCCCCTTCCACAGACGCACGGTGGGGGATTGTTCTGGAACGCGGTGTGGGCCTGGATGGAGGGAGGAGCGGGGGAGAGGAGTCAGGCACCATCCGTGCAGTGGCAGATGAGCGGGGAGGGCCAGGGACACACCAAAAAAACAACCGCACATGCTGTTGTGACAGCTGTCGGTCAGTGGCTCCATCCCCACACCTAGGGGGCAGAAAACAGGGATGGCGGAGATCTCAGAGCCTCCCCAAGTGTGCACCTGGCTGTCCCTTTCCAGAAAAATCCTTCCGTGGGGCAGCTCAGCCGGAGGGCAGCCACAGAGGCTGGATCCAGAGCCTCAAGGCCATAGATAGGTTTTGTCTGAAACAGAGAAACCCACCCTTCTCCTGCTGCAGAGTGAGCTGGAGGTGCCCACCCTCCGCCCTCCAGGGGACAGGTGCTTTCCATTTGTCGCCACGTCACTCCAGCTGCCGACCACAACTCCTGCACGCTGAGGGCATCAGAAACCTCTTCTGGTTTCCAGGCTTCATAAGAGATTCGTCAGAAACTGGCTCCACCTCAGGCATGGGCCTTCCTGGCTTGGGGCGGGGGCGGGGGTGGGGTGGGGGGGGTTCACTGTTCGGCTCTCACCTGTGTAGGCAGAAATGGGAGAAAACCTGGGACAGAAGGAGGTGGGAGGCAGTAAGCTTCCTGCCCCCCCGCCAAGCAGAAAGAACGTGGATGCTTTGTGGGAAGCTGGAGGGAGGTGCCTCAGTTTCCCGGGGCAGATGCATCGAGAACCCTGGCAGCGGGACTATAGGCCTGGGAAGTGCTCACCTACACGTCGTGCAGTCCACACCCTTCTCCTTGAGTGGGCCCTTAGACGCTGTGGTCTGCCTGGAAGACGCCTTCAGGACAGGACCCAGGGCTGGGAGGGAACACCTGCAGAGAACAGGATCGACAGACTTGGCTTTTCCCTTGCAAAACACCCCGAAGTGCCAGGTTTACTCAGCTCTTTCCATGGCTCATGGATTCCAAATTTCTGTGACCTTAACTCCTGCCTCTGCCCCTTTGCTCGTTCTATTCCAGCTCCCCTTTGCTGTTCCTTGACCAGTCAGGTTTCCATGCCAGGTCCATGGCACTGGCTGTGCCCTGGAAAGCTCTTTCTCCAGCATCCACGTGGCCAATCTCTCGCCTTCAGTTCTTTATTCAAATGTCATCTCAACGAGGCAGGGCCAGGGTGAGGTAAACAAGGCAACACGGTCTTCCCTGACCCTTGGTTTAAATTGTATGTTTCCAGGGGCTCCTGAGTGGCTCAGTCACTTAAACGTCCACCTTCAGCTCAGGTCATGATCTCGCAGTTCATGGGTTCGAGCCCCGCGTCGGGCTCTGTGCTGAGAGTTCAGAGCCTGGAGCCTGCTTCAGATTCTGTGTCTCCCTCTCTCTCTGCCTCTCCCCTGCTCGCCCTCTGTCTCTCGCTCTCAAAAATAAATAAAACATTAAAAAAAATATTTTAAAAATTGTGTATTTCCACCCCCGCTAGATCTCCCTTATCCCCTTCACACCCTGTCACTTGTCATTTATCTTGTTTATTGTCTGACTGCCTCTGTTAGAATGGAAGTGCCAGGAGGGCAGGCATTGTCTCTGTCATGCACCAAGAGGTCTCCACCACTGCAGGAGGTGCATTGGGAGGGGACGTAGGGACGGTGGTGCAGAGAAGGGGGGAAGGGACCACCGCTTAGAACCACACTGGCTCTTGTGTCAAGGAGCCTCGACACCTGCGACCAGGGGCTCCTGTCCCTCTGCCTCAGGAGGCTACCTGCGACCAGGGGCTCCTGTCCCTCTGCCTCAGGAGGCTACCGCTGTGCCTCTCCTCGGCGCAAAGTCTCCTGTAGCCAACTGGCAACAGCAGGTTCTAACAATCCGTCAGGCAAACCCCCCACTTGCAGTGTGTCACCTTCAATTTCCTGCCTGCCTGCCTCTTTCCTGATTGACCTGATAAAATTCGGGACAGCTTTTATTGCTTTTGGCAAAAAACTGCCGTTAAGATTTACAGAGCCAAAAGCCGGTACAATGTAATCTTCAGAGTAATTTACACAGTGAGTTTCAAAAGATGAAAAGTTAGCATTTCAGAGGTAATTTCATAAAAGGGATTATCAGATTAATCACCGTGTCAATTTAATAGTGGTGTCTCCAATAATTAATTAGCTTTCTCGGGAGTCAGCAATGCAAAAAGGGACTCTAAGAGGAATAGAAATGGCTGTGTCAGACAGTAAGTGTGTTTTGGGCGATAGATCTTGAGACACTTCGCCTCGGAATTGCCTCCGCGGAATGTCTGGCATATGGGTTCTGCGGCTCAGAGACGTCGTAAGAGAAGAAAAGCGCTGGGAGCGCCCAAGTCTCCGGGAGACCTTTTGGATGTGCCGGGCTGAGGCTTGGCTGCACCTGCCGAGTGAAGGCCACCCCGCCACGTGTTGCATCGTCCCGTGACACCTGGAAAATGTGTCTAACCCCGCCGTGCGTTGACAGGCTGCTCTAGATGGGGAGAGCCAGGTGTGAGTTGCAGCCTGCTTGTGAAATCACCCGTGAGAATTCCGAGCCGGAATACCGCCAGGGACACACGCAGTCCGAACAGCGACATAGCCATGTGGCGCTCAGTCGGCCGCCACAGGTCAGGGCAAGGCTGTGTCTTCAGTGGGTGTTAACGGGTTCCCCCCCCCCCACCTCCTAAAACATAGGTTGGAGTCCTAACCCCCTGGTATCTCAGAATGTGATCATATTCAGAGACGGGTAATCGAGTTAAAATGAGGTCATTAGGACGGGTCCCCATCCAGTATGACTGGTGTCCCTATAACAAGAGGGTATCTGAGAACAGACACACACGTGTAGGGAGGACAGCACGCGAGCACGGAGGCGGAGAATGGGGTGATGCGTCTGTAAGACCAGAGATTGCCAGCCAAACACCGGAGCTGGGGGAGAAGCAGGGAATGGACCCCCCCGCCCCCCAGCCAGCCCCAGAAGGAACCGGTCCTGTGGAAGCCTTGACCTCGGACTTCGAGCCTCCACCACTGTGTGCGAATACCTTCCCCGTGGTTGAAGTGTCTCAGTTTGTGGTACTTTGTTGAAGCTGAATTGGGAAACTAACTCGGGGGGTGGGGGGAGCATCGTGGAGACTTGGGTGTCATCGTTCTTAATAATTGTATTTCTGTGTGTTTTTAAGAGACTTCATGTTTTTTGTTTTTTTTTTAGCAGTTTTAGGTTCATAGCAAAACTGAGAAGGTCCAGAGATTTTCCCATGTGCCTCCCCTCCCCCACCCCAGCCTTCCCCTCCAACAACATCCAGCATCAGAGCTGTACCTTGGTGGCGACTGATGAACCCACATGGACACGTGGTTATCACCCAGAGTCCGTGGTTTACCTCGGGGTCCGCTCTCGGTGGGGCCCATTCTGTGGGTTTGGACTGATGATGAGTAATGACACGTATCCACCATTGTACGGTCTCATACACGGTGTTCTCACCGCCCTAAAAATGTTCCACCTACCCACCCCCCCCCCCCCCCCGCCAACCCCTAGCAACACCTGATCTTTTTTACTGTCTCTGTAGTTTTGCCTTTTCCAGAACGTCACATAGTTGGAATCACACGTTATGTAGCCCTGTCAGCTTGGCTTCTTTCACTTAATGATATGCATTCAGGTTTCTTCCATGTCTTTTGATGGTTTGAGAGCTCACTTCTTTTTAGTGCTGAATAATAGTCCATTGTCTGAAGGTACCACGATTTGTCCCTTTCCTGTATTTTCTTCTTTAAAAGATCGTTTTTAAAACACCAGCTCAGGACAGAATATAAAGATACGACAAATCCAGGTAGTACGTATAAGAGTATTCTCAATACTTTCTCTTAAAGAATTAGAGACTCGGGGCCTTTCTCTTGGGGTTGCTGACCAGATAGGCTGCGAGCCTGAAGCTGTGGGGGCCAGCGGCCTCTGTTGGAGGAGAGCCTGCCCTGAAGAGAACAAGCCGGCAGGCCCAGGGGGGCCCTGATGCCGCGGGTGCGCCTGGACCGGGGCACTGGCTGGGGCACTTTAGTTACATGAGCTTTAAACAGTACGTGGCTTTGGGTCTCAGTGATTCTACTTAGAATGTGATCTTCTGGGCCTTGCCTTCCTCCTTTCTCAAATGAGGAAATCTAGGGCGCCTGGGTGGCCCAGTCGGTTAAGCACCGGACTTCAGCTCAGGTCATGATCTCACGGTTTGTGGGTTCGAGCCCCGCGTGGGGCTCTGTGCTGACAGCTTGGAGCCTGGATCCTGCTTCGGATTCTGTGCCTCCCTCTCTCTCTGCCCCTCCCCCGCTCACACTCTGTGTCTCTCTCTCTCTCTCTCTCAAAAATAAACATTAAAAAAATTTTTTAAATGAGAAAACCTGCCCTCAAAAGTTGTGAAGATGAGACATAAGAAGAAACTCAGGGTGACCTGGAAAGTGCCAGAATATCCACAGCTCCATGGTTAGATACTTCCTGAGCAACTGACACCACACGTAACAGCCTGGAAGAAGCTCTGGTCCCAGACTCAGGATCCCCCCACCCCCACCCAGGTGCCACTCACTGGCCCTGTTCACCCCGAAAGCCCCTCGTTGACCTTACGAGGGTGTCTCTCTGGGGTCCGACTTCAGAGGTCACCCTTCAGGGAGGTAGCTTCTTCCCACTGCACTCGGGCCACACCAACCTTTGCGGTCTGGGCTGCTCCTGGGAGGATGATGGCCAGTTCTTTCAGAAAAGGCACTGAAGACCAACATGACAATGACCCCCGGGGCCTGCTTGTGGTGCCTAACCCTTTGAACCGGGCAAAGCTTCCATGGCTATGAAAGAAGCTTCTATGGGCTTCCACAGGCTGTGGAAAAGGAGTCTGAGGAGGGGAGTGGGGTGAGAGGGGGAGCCAGCCAAGTGGCTCAAGGCTGAAAATATATCCTTCGATGGGGAGGTTTACCTCAGACTGCTTCCTCTTCCTTGTCCCTCTTGGGGAGGAAGAGCCTGAGCCCCTTCCTCAGGGCACTTCAGAGCACAGAGCCTGAGCCCCAGGCTCCAGGTTCAACCCTGCCTACTGTGGTGGAGTCCTTCCCGCTCCCCTTTGCCTCTTTTTCCCAGGGACACGCCAGATGGGGTAAGGGCTAGTCGGCCATTGCCAGAGGACGCTATGTGGGAATTTAAGGGCTGCCTCCCAGGTCTACACCCTGAAGCTCCCTCTCAGTGGCTCCTTGAAAAAGGGAGACCCAGCCTGAACCACCAGCACTCTTCTCTCTCAACTGTCACCTGCTGGGCACCTTGCCCACTCTGTCTTTCCTTCATAGATTTGAGTTTAGGTTCTCCCCATGAGAGCAAGATGGCCCCAGGAAGAGGTCTGGTAAGTCCTACACTTGGACCTGGAGGAGGAATTCAACCAATTTTCTTATCTTTTCAACCAGTGTAATTTATTTCCTGCTCTTAGGCTTTTCCACGTTTCTTCACAGGGAGCCCTCTGTGGTGCCTTGAACTGTCAACCCTTCCCGAAGATGCCATGTTGGAACTGTGGGCCTGGAATAGTTGGAACTGTGGGCCTGCATCCCCGTGCAGGAAGCAGATGATATATTAGATACAAGCTGTTTGGGGGGCACAAGTTTTCTTATTTGGGGAAATACATTTTTTGTAAACTTGGATCCTAAAATGGCATAATTGCTCACTCTTCCCCAGGAGGGAAGTCAAGCCCAGATGGTGTGATCCATTTCCCAGGCACTCTGGCAAGGTCACTGGAAGGGCCAGCTGGTGGCTTTCTTGTTATTGTAGAGTTATTTTATTCTTTAACATTTTACTGATTAAAGTCCTTGAATCTCAAGAGACCAGATGGAAGCCAAATAATATAGCTCTTTTGGTTTCCTTTTAATGAGATCGGGGTTGGGAGAGGACTTGGGCACGACAGAGATGGAGAAGCCGTCTGCTGGGTGCCCTGGGACTGGTTGCCCAGAGGGCTTGGTGAGCTGTGATTTCTTTCATCCTCTTCCCTGCAGGGATTCTTGTCAGTCTCTATTTTCCAGAAGACTCTCCTAATGGTTTCTGTAGGACTTTGTGCTTCACAGGCTTCAATTAAAATTTGACTCCGCTTGGGAGGTGGGGAGACTAAGAAGCCTGCCAAGACTTTGGACCCTTAAAGCCCCCAAATCCTCTTGCTCCGTGGAGGGTTGGGGGCCGCTTGGCCTACGAGTATGGTGGGGGCTCTGAGGATGTGCTGCTCCCTCCCCTCGATCCTGCTGCCTGGGAGCTAAGGTGCAGACTCAGGTCTGGCGTCCTCTGGATAAGCTTTGAGCAGCCCAACAGCAGTGCTCCCCGTTCTGTGGGGATGGAAGGGCCTGAGCCCATCCAACCTAGCTCTCAACCACGCGGATGCAAGATGGCCACCGGCTGGGCTGCCTCAGCTGCACCCAGCTCAGCTCTGGGTCTGCCAGGAGCTGGCCCACCCTCACATTCATGTCGTGAAGGGGGTGAGGGAGGGCGGGCGGCCCAGGCAGGTCACCTCAGCCAGGTGTGGGTGCTGAAGAGACCGGGGCTTGCAGAGAGGGCCACACCACATCTCCAGTAACCGCCACGGGCCTCTTAAGAGTCTCTCTGTTAGTACAGAGCCTGATGCGGGGCTTGAACTCACAAACTGTGAGATCATGACCTGAGCTGAAGTCGGACGCTCAACCAACTGAGTCTCTCTGGACCGTCTCTAAGCTGTCACCATTTTATTTAGCAAGCAGTTCAGCACCAGCTGTGTACAGAACCCCACGGTAGACCCTGGTGAGCAAAAAGGAAACAAAAGAAACAGGAACTGTGTTCTGTTTCTCAAGGATATTCTAAAAAGGTCAGGAAACACAAATATACCGACAAAATGGCCCGAGGACTAAACCACCCCAGCGGCTGTGCATACATATTTATGGTACATAAACCATGAGGTTTCAAACGCTGAGGCAGAGGGGGCAAATCAGAGGTGATGTGAAAAGTTCAAACCCGGGTGGCTCAGTTGGTTAAGCGTCTGGCTCCTGGTTTTGGCTCAGGTTCCGATCTCACGGTTTGTGAGTTCGAGCCCCGCATCGGGCTCTGTGCTGACAGCGCGGGGCCTGTTTGGGATGCTCTCTCTCCCTCTCTCTCTGCCCCTCCCACTCTCTCAAAATCCATAAATAAACTTTTATTTTTTATTTATTTTTTTTTTTAAATTTTTTTTTTCAACGTTTATTTATTTTTGGGACAGAGAGAGACAGAGCATGAACGGGGGAGGGGCAGAGAGAGAGGGAGACACAGAATCGGAAACAGGCTCCAGGCTCCGAGCCATCAGCCCAGAGCCTGACGCGGGGCTCGAACTCACGGACCGCGAGATCGTGACCTGGCTGAAGTCGGACGCTTAACCGACTGCGCCACCCAGGTGCCCCATAAATAAACTTTTAAAAAGTAAAATTAAAAATTTTTCAAGTTCAAAAACACACGCATGCAGGGGATGACTGTGACCCAGGGAGGCATCTGCTACCAAGTGTGAAGATGGGCCAACCTTCACACGTCCTCGCACCTCAGCGGGTGTGAAGGAAGCCTGCCCACACCGCGCTCCCTCCGGGGGGGGGGGGGGGGGGGGGAATTCCTGTGCACTCCTCAGTCATTGCCTCACGCTGGTCGGGCTGCGCGGGAAGGTGAAGGCCTCTGGCTATTGTTCCTTTACCAGCTCTGCCGTGGAAGAACCTCTTACGTCTCACCTGAGATGTATTGATCTCATTTTTGCAGACAGAGAAAATGGATGCAGGGAAGGGCAGAGATCGGCCGCAGGTGAGAGCGGCGAGGCCCTGAGCATATTAAGAGTTCAATAAATTTGCTGACTGACGTTGAAGGCGGGGAAATGACACCGAAGTCTTGTAGCCAGATCCCTTCTTCTGAGGCCTTGCGTGGCGGTCGGGCAGTGGCGACAGAGGCCAGGGCGAGACCGGCCTGGCCCTTCCCTCTCTTAGGTCTGGCCAAGCAGGGCAGTGACCTTCAGCTTTCCGGACACACGCCAGTGCGCCCCACTCTTCTCCCCAACCAGGGCAGAGGAGCTTCTCAGGAGAGGAGCCAACGCAAGTGACCACGCGGGTGTAAGAGACCCCCTCCTCCTCAGCAGCCACAGGTACAGTTTTGGAAAGGCCGACATCCGGCCTGTGACACCCCCGAGTAACCCCGTGGATACAGAGAGAAGCCAGTGGAGCTGGTGCCTGAATAGCCACAGGGACCTTCAGGAGGAGAGGCCGTTGTTTCCCTACCTCCCTCTCCCGGGCAGCAGCCTAGAGGGCAGAGGTTAGGAACAGAAGCTCCTTCCAGGCCTGCAGCTGGGGCTGCTGCAGCTTCCTGGAGAAGGGGGGCTTCCTAGTGCCCTTTCTTGCTTAATGTTTATTTATTTTTGAGGGAGAGGGAGACACAGAATCTGAAGCAGGCTCCAGGCTCTGAGCTGTCAGCACAGCCCGACGTGGGGCTCGAACTCACCGACCGCCACATCATGACCTGAGGGGAAGCCGGAAGCTTAACTGACTGAGCCACCCAGGCCTCCCTTCCTAGTGCCTTTTCTTTTAAAAAAAAAATTTTTTTTTTCAATGTTTTATTTTATTTTTGGGACAGAGAGAGACAGAGCATGAACGGGGGAGGGGCAGAGAGAGAGGGAGACACAGAATCGGAAACAGGCTCCAGGCTCTGAGCCATCAGCCCAGAGCCTGACGCGGGGCTCGAACTCACGGACAGCGAGATCGTGACCTGGCTGAAGTCGGACGCTTAACCGACTGCGCCACCCAGGCGCCCCCCTAGTGCCTTTTCTGAGGCAGGCTCCCTCGTACCCACGGCCACCCCTCTCAGGGCCCACGTCGGGGAGGGAGAAGCGGTCGACTCTGAAAAGAGCCTTCTAGAAACTCGGGCCACAGTGGGGACCCAGGTGCCTTCAGGATGAAGGCCTGAGCCACTGGCAGCCCTGCGGCCTACGGCGGGGATGAAAACCACTTGATTTCTTTGGCCCTCGGCCCCGCACGGCACAGGGAAGCTGGTGGTCACCGGCCTGGGCGTCCCGGCCTGGCAGGGAGGCAGGGACAGCATCTGTCCTGGCCGGGAGGGCCTCCGCCGGCACAGGCAGGGCGCCCTTCCCTCCTGCGGTGCGGGGCCCGCCGCGTGCGACGGTCGGGCGGCCCCGCTTTGTCCTCCCGCCGCGGGGGGTGGGGGGCGCGACGTGCGGGGGGCGGGGGGATGGGGGTGGTGGCGGCGCCGGGACCGGCAGGGCCCCGCAGGCACAGATACCAGCGCCCTCTGGATTCACGCCAGGAGCAGGTGGCCATCAGATCCCCGGCTCCGGCCCCCACCCCGCGAGGCCCCCGCAGGAAAGCTGGCACCTTTCCCGGCGCCAGCTGCGCCGCCTGGCACCGAGTCCGCACCCAGGGGAGCCCGCGGCGCGCGCCGCTGCCCGGGGACTGGATGCGTGACTCACGCCCGCTCGCTAATCGCTCCCCTCTCCTCCGCCTCGCGTCTCGCACAACCTTCTTTCCCCCGGAGACTAGCGTGCCCATCTGACACCCCGCCCGCCCCGCTCCCCGTGACACATTCATCTGCCCTTGCGCCTACCCCGGCTCAGCGCGACTCCCACACGGCCTCCCGCTCCCGCTTCCACCGGGACGGCGTGCCTGGCCTCTACCCCGGCCAGTGCCCTCGGGGCGAGCCCTCAGCACCTACCTGGCAGGTGCGCCGCGTCCCGCCCTTACCTCTCTGCCCACCTCCGCACCAAGGCCGCGGATGCCCAGCCTGGAGGCATCTGTGGAGAGGAAGTAAGTATCAGAGCGCAGTGGCCAAGCTCTTCAAGCCACCATTCAGCTCCCGAGGACTCGTGGCACATCCCCTAGAAGGAACCAAGGACGGAGAGCCTCCTGGTTTTGTCTGCTTTGACCATACAGGCTGGAGGAAGAATCTAGCCCAAGTAGGCGCTGGGAGGTCCCAGGAGTGTCAACGATGCCTTGTGGCCTGGCACCACAGAGCCGGCCTGATGGGGACAAACGACTACCTCCTGCGGCACCGCGGAGTCTGAAGGCCGGACTTCTAGAGTGGCCCAAGCAGGGCAGAGGCAGGCCCTCTTTGGGCTTCTGGGTCTTCTGTACAATGAGACGGTCCAGCTGCTTGATCCCCAAGGCCACTTCCAGGCTTTCTAAGCTTTGACAAGGAAAAACATCTCACCCCAAAACTGATGCGGCCCCCAAAGCCAACACTGCTTGCATGTGGTGTTTCACACAATCTAAAGAGCTCCTTGGGGCTCTGGGTGGCTCAGTCAGTTGATCTGACTCTTGATTTCGCCTCAGGTCACGATCTCACGGTTCATGGGATTGAGCCCCACCCACATCAGGCTCTTTGCCGACAGTGTGGCCTCTGCTTGGGATTCTCTCTCCCTCCCCGCTCACACACTCTCTTTCAAAATAAACAAACTTAAAAAAGATACACACACACACATCCTTTCTTTTATTAGGCTAAACACAGAACTGGTGTCAAAGGACCGCCACCTGGACAGCCACCCAGGACCCCACACTTAGAAGGGCCTTGTGATTGGTTTAATGCTCTGTTGTGGCTGTCTTGAAATTCTTGGTAATTTTTAACAAGAGACCCCACATTTTCATTTTTTTTTTTTTTTTTATTTTGAGAGAGACAGAGACAGAGAGCACTTGGGCAGGGGAGGGGCAGAGAGAGAGAATCCCAAGCAGGCTCCATGATGTCAGCGCAGAGCCCATCGCGGGGCTTGAACCTGTGAACTTGAGATCATGACCTACACCAAAATCAAGAGTCAGGCCAACTGATCCACCCAGGCGTGTCCCCCCCCTCCCCAATTTTAATTTTGCACTGGGTCCCACAAATTATATAGCTGGTGCTGGCTAAAAATACTTAGAATGTTAAGCAGAAGCATTGTAGATGTCACTGCAATGTTTTGCTCTACAGATCTTGGCATCTGGAACACAGAAATGTTGAACATTTCCTTATCGTCAGTGCCTGGGGACCAGGGAGAGGGTTAGGAAACCCTTGGTGAGTTACACCATTCCAGGGGACAATGGACTCTGTACCATGTTCACGGCCCTTGGAGGCAGGCACAGCCAAGGCTCTGTGGGTTTGTATAGACATCTCGTCAGTGACAGACTGCTGCTGCTGTCCAACATCCAACCCCTCCCCTTTGTCTGTAGTGCTAGGATTATCAGCTGGCCATGGCCATGATCATGGCAGACAAAACCTACTTTCCTCAGATTCCCCTGCAGCTTGATGTGTCCCTGTGATTAAGGGCTGGCCAATAGGATATGCCTGGAAGTACCTGCCGCTATGCAGGAGACGTTCTTAAAAACCAGTTGGTGGGTGTCCTTTCTTCTAAGTTGTATTTTTGAGCAGAGAAGTTTTCAATCTTTAGACTGAGCTCGGGAGTCAGAAGAATATATGCCATTTGTTATTATCATTTCATAATGGAAATTCACATAAGAGCGAATCGGTGCCCCGTTGCCCATTAACGTGCAGTTTTTGTTTTTTTTTTTTAATGTTTATTTATTTTTGAAGGAGAGAGAGAGACAGAGGGTGAGTGGGGGAGGGGGGCAGAGAGAGACGGAGACACAGAATCTGAAACAGGCTCCAGGCTCCGAGCTGTCTGCACAGAGCCCGACACGGGGCTCGAACTCACGAACCGCGAGATCATGACCTGAGCCGAAGTCGGACGCTTAACCGACTGAGCCACCCAGGCGCCCCAACGTGCAGTTCTTAACACAGGACGATGACGCAGGCGTCCCATCTCTAAAGGGGGGAGCTGGTGGGGGTAAGTAAAGTCTCACGTATTTGCAATGAAGAAGAGCTGAGCGGGGTAAGGGAGATGGTGACAGCAGTGCCATTTTAGGGTGGCAAGAAAGCGTCCAAGGAGGTGGCATTTGAGCAGAGCTCTTCCTGAAGACAGGAAGCAGATGTTACACACAGCTGGGGGAAGAGCCTTCTAGGCCGAGTGGGAGGTTCAGACTATTTTGCCAAAAAGGGGATCTCTTCCCTAAGATTCAGACTTTATGTTTCCAGCGATCTGTTGTCATTCCGTGTGGATGTCCCAGTTAACAGCTCGAACTCAGCGTGTTGAAAATCTCTCTTCTGCCAACCGGTTCTTCTTCCTCCAATTTCCGCGATTAGCGCTGCAATCGTCATAACCGTGCAGGCCGAAGTCTCGGGGGGCTGTGTCTACCAAGGTACCACGTTGTGACCGTTTCTGCTTTCACAAACGCTCTCCAAGCTTTCCTGCCCCACCTGGCCTTCGGCAGCAGCCTCCTCCCAGGCCTCCCTGCCTGCTTCTGTCATCCTCGGGACAGCGGGCAGGGGCATCCTCCTTGGGCACACCTTTGACTTCAATCTCTGCTCAAAAAGTGGCGGAGTCTCTACGGTCAACTCTGCAGCCTTAGGTGAACCTTTCCTTCGAGCCCCAACTTCCCAGGCTCCGGTAAACGCGGCTCGGGTGGGATGCTTTGCAGTTCTCCAAAGTCAGCTCCCCCGCTCCTGTCTTCATGGCTGGATCCCGCTTTCTCCTCCTGCTGAAGCTCATTTGCCACCTGTCCCACCTCACCTTCTCACTCAGCAGAGCCTTCTCTTCCTTTGACCTGTAAAATTCTGTTTTGCACCACTTTCCCCCGCCCCACCCCCCTTTCTGGACCTTTTTTTTTTTTTTTTTGTAAAAGCGACGTACCATTGAGAGGGAATTGAAAATGGAAAAACAATCATCCACGTTCCCGTTTCAACAAGTGAGTTCACATTTGGATATTCTGTTGTAGTTGGCGATCCACATGCATATTTTTACATAATCGTAACCACAGTAGACGTACAGCTTTGATTTGCTTTCATTTCTACCCGACATTTCCCCCATCTTTTTACATAGTCTTGTTAGAGTTGTAGGAATTTTAGAAAGAGGTCAAACTAAGTCTGTAAGTATCTCATTCAAGGATAGATCTCACAGAATTGAGGTACAATAATTGATTAAACCGTTCTAGCACTAGACATTTGGATGGATTTTGTTTTTAGCTATTATAGACTGGAAACCATGTGAGGTTCCAACGGGTATATTAAGTCTCCTCTGTATTCCTAGCACCTAGCAAAAGAATTTAAACAATATTTACTGGGGGGATGGATAAATCAATGAGCAAGTGCTCACAATGAATATCTTTAGGCATAACTTATTTTTTTCCTGTTGAATATTTTCCTAGGATACATTGTCCTGGGATCGATGAGCCAGAGTATTAATATCGCAGGAGGTGGGCACTGCACTTTGTGGTAGATCGTATTTTTCAAAAACGGCCACATCAACATATGACCCATCCCACATACTCTCTCCATGGAGAGGTGGGGTCTAGGCTCCCTCCCTTTGAAAATGGTCCATTCTTTGTAGCCGCCTCGATCAACAGGATGCAGTGGAAGAAACGTGCAACTTTCGAGTCTAGGTTATAAAAAGTAATATGCTTCTGTCCCCATCTCCCCCCTCCTTTCTCAAGATACTTGCTCTTGGAATTAAGAGGTGGCTCAGGCCACATGTGGGAGCCCTGTGTGGGCATTCCGCCCACATTCCCAGTTAGGCCCCCGGCCAATAGCCAGTGTCGACCACGAGCCATGTGAATGAACGAGCCTTAAAGACGATTCAGTCTTCCAGCTCCCCGGGGAAAAGTGATACTGAATGATGCTTTGGGGGAATAGTTTGTTATGCAGCAGGAGTGACGGAGATATACGTGTAGCCCCGTGTTATGTTCCGAAAAGGCTGTACTAATTTCCAGGGCCACCAGCAGTGGAGGAGTGTGGCCGATCCTGGTGTGGCCGGGGGGGCACAGACTCTAACTGTGGAACAGACGGAGGCTATCCTCAGAGAAAGCATGTTCCAGAGAAGCAGCTCAGGAAATACATCTTCTGGTCCAATGAGACACATACTTGGAGAAAACTCTGCAGTGTGCCAGGGAACGGGATGATGGTATCCCGGGACCGGATCACGGGGTTCCCAGCTCTCACACCTCGCATCTATCCTAACACAGCTCCGGCTGTGTCAGCTTGCAGGATGCCACCAATTTTGCACCCAACTGAGAAACTGCTGGCAGATGTGCATCTAGATGGCTCCACCCACTCCCAGGCGTATACGTACTCCTTACTATTGAATTAATTTCCATAGAGCCCAATGAAGAAGGATGCATGGAAATGTAGAGTGGGTCCTCTGACCTTCTTCTCTACAAGTTTAGAGCCAACTGCCAATCCCTAGCTTTTTTTCCTCTCTGCCGCCCTTCTACTCACCAGCCAGAGAGCTACCAGTCTTCAGCATGGAAAGCACATGGAAAATTCCAGTCCAGAACAAGAAAAGGATTGCTTTTCAAGTGAATTTCTACTCAATCCGCTTGTTAATCCAACAAATAGTTCTTGAGTATCTCACATGCACCTGCCCTCAAGGACCTGAAGGAAGCCAGAGTCTAACGGAAGCTCCAACATTTACAGGAGTTCCACTGTCTGCAGGGCCTCTGGTTTTCCTTGGTATTTGTTCTAGCACTGCCCCATTGTTGCACCTGCCGGGACAGGGTCAGAAGGGCAAGCCAGTGAGAGCTGCAGATCCGTCACCAGCAGAAAACTACTGCGGGTAGGTGAGAGGGGAGGGCATATGTGTGGGGAAACAGAGTCTTGAGGTGGGAAAAAGTAGCAACTGACTCAGAGATAGAGCAGTTTCAATGAAAGATCATTTCTCTGGCTGCATAGAAAATACGTTGTGTCTCATTTAAGAGAATCCATAATTCTGGGATGTGGACGTTAGCTCCGAGTTCTAAGTATAGTCTAACCACAACTTTAAGGTAGTTAGCTCCAGGAATTTTCAAGATGGCTTAAAAAAGACCTTAAAGAATTCATGCAGAACTTTGAACTGGAAGCAGAACATCGTACCGAATTTACTTTTTTTTTCAAAAAAAAATTTTTTTACATTTTTGAGAGACAGAGACAGAGCACAAGTGGGGGAGGGGCAGAGAGAGAAGGAGACACAGAATCCGAAGCAGGCTCCAGGCTCTGAACTGTCAGCACAGAGCCCGACGTGGGGCTCGAACCCACAAACCGCGACATCATGACCTGAGCCAAACGCTCAACCGACTGAGCCACCCAGGCGCCCCTTACTGAATTTACTTTTAAGAGTGGTTAACTAACTTGAGACGGATGCCACGTTAACACCTTTTCAAACTACCAGGTTTGGGGGCTGATGGCTTTCGATCTTTCTTCTGCCAAGTCTTACTTTCACGAGTTAGCCGGACTGCTCTGCCCCGCAGGCTGTCCAGTGGATGATGCCCCTCCCCATTAGGAGCACAAGGGGCCTTTCTGTGGAGCTGGAGCTCAGGACGCTGATGCCTGTAGCCTGGGCCAAAACTATCACAGAGCTGCCCGGTTGCAGTCTACACACCATGTGTCTGAGGAAGAATCGTGCCTGGCCGCTGCCTGAGAAAACAAGTCTTGCCCCCAGCGGAGCAGATCCCCACCTTCTGACTTTCCCCCTATGGGATGCAGTTCATGAAAGCGGAGTCTGATTCAGGGTTGTTATTTTTTCCTTCTAGTTTAGAAATGGGAAAGGAAGGAGACGGGGTTTTCTTGGTAGACCAGAAAGCCCAGCCTTCAAGGTACAAAGGTAGCACTGTCTATGCTGGGGAAGGGCCAGATCTGGGGTGGGGGGAGGAAGGAGGGAGCAGGGGGCAGATCCAGCTGGGCGAGAGCAGTTGGGGTGGGGCAAGGGCGTGTCAAGGCCATGAAGGTCTCCTAGTCCATGAATGAGATAGTGGCTTCACAATGCCAAAGGGGCCATTTCTTACGTTTATGCTAATAGGCTGTTTGGGGACTTTGCAAAGCCAGTTTTTTCCCTACCTAAAAGCACTGTCATCCGTTATTTTAGCTTGTAGCTTCTCAGTGATCTCTGAATCAGAATCAGAGTAAAAGGTAATTACCCTGCCCCAGTCAGGGAAAAGAGCTCAGCCCTCCCAAGCCTCAGCCCATTCAGGCCAGTGGCTCTGCTAGCCAGACTGGTTTTGGAGTATTCATTTTGCTTTGGGGACATGAAAGGATGTAACTATAGCTTTATTTTATTAAAAAAAATTTTTTTAATGTTTATTATTTATCTTTGAAAGAGAGAGCGAGCGGGAGAGGGGCAGAGAGGGAGACACAGAATCCAAACCAGGCTCCAGGCTCTGAACTGTCATTACGGCACCCACGGCCACAGCTGGGGACTGCCTGCAGGGGACACTGTGGTGAAATATCCCTGGGTGGACGGGGTCCTGCTTGCTCTGCAGCCCCATTCTGCTGTACCGGACTCCTCTTCCTAACCCTGACTGTGGAACCCACGACCTGTCCCCGAGGTGAGTACAGCTCAGTCAGTGTGGAAATGGAATCCTGGATGACCTTCCAGGGCTCGAATTAAAGATGTGGCTCAGAAGCAACACCTAACAACCTCTAGACTCAGCAGAAAGCCACTGGCACACCCAGCGAGATGTGGCAACCTGGTCACCAGGGACCAGGAAGCACAGGTGCTCGTTGTGCAAACCCCTCTCATTTTAAGTGTGCAGACAAGGCCCCCCCCCCCAGATCCTTCTCAGAAGCTTTCCCGCCAGAGAGCCCAGCCCCCTGTTGCTCATAGTCACGCGTTTTTGCCTTCGGCCACTACCCACGGTCTGGAGGCGGCCGGGACCGGAGTCACCGAGGGATGGGTGCACCCCGCGCCCCTTCCCGTGGACGCTGTGGCATGTGGAACAGCATGCTAAGGCGCAGGGCCTCACCCAGCTCACTGAGGAAGACCTTTGGGGTGCAGGGACCCGGTTGTGGCATTTTCCTCACACCTCACTCGGGCAGCCCCCTGTTGCTGTCCGGTCCCGGGGCTGCTTCCTTCTCCTCAGGCCTAACACAGAAGGAAAGCCAGGGAGCCTGGCTGCTCGAAAGGCATCCTTCAAAGAGGAGAATGCAAGCCTTTCCCAGAAGGTGGCTTTAGCCATTGTCAAGTCGTCCCGAACAGCAGGACAGCTCAGACTAGTAAAAAACTCCGTTCTTTTCGGCAGATGAGAAAAGATACGAGGACGCACCGTTAGACCAAAAGTCACTTCTGAATCTATTCATATGGCTGCTGAGTGCCAGAAAAGGGGCACGGATCCAATCACCCTGGGGGAGAAATGACTGCCAGCTGGAGTGGTCAGGACTAGCTCCAAAAAATAGCAGGTTTAATCAGAGTGAAGTGTCAAGGCAGGGGCAGGCTGCTCTGGGGGTTCCCCAGAGAGTGAGGGGGACAAGCGGGAGGAAGCACACAGAGAGCCCAGCGAGCGGCAGCCCGCCCTGGCTGGGGCCGAGGATCTGGGAGGAGAAGGCTAGCTTGGGGCCAGATTGTGGAGGGCTTTAAATGTCAGGCTAAGGAATTGATCAGGGGAATGAAATGATCAAACAGGTGTTTCAGGAAGATGAATTTGAAGAGAACGTGCGGGATGAATTGGAAAGTCTGGAAGCTCGGCAACAATTAGGAAGCTGCGAGATGAATGAGGCTGTCGTAGTGGTCCTATGTGAGTTGATAAGGGTGCAAATGAGCACAGGGGCAGCAGAAACGGAAAGGGACAGCTGCAAGAGACACTGTTAAGAAAGAACGGATGAGGTTTGCTGCCTAATTGGATTGGGGACCCAGGGAGCGAAGGAATCAAAGATGACACCGGAGTTTTGAGCGTGGGCAACTGGTAGTACAATGAACAGAAAAAGGGAGGTTAGAAGAGCGAGCGGGTTTTGGCAGATGTGAATTCAGTTCCGGTCGCACAGTCCACAGGACACGCGAATGGAAATGTCGGACGCCAGAGCTCAGGCGGGAGAGACGTTATGGCTGGTGGTAAATCTGGGAATCAGATGCAGAGAGGTGATAAACGAAGTTGTGGAGTGAATGAGATCTCTACGGAAAAGCAGAGACAGGGAAACACAGGACCAAGACTGACCTTTGAGGAAAAGTCCACATTTAAAAGATTGATATTCTAAAAAAAATAAAGGACTTCTGTTCCAAAGCCGGGTTTAGAAGTGCCAGCCATACGCTACATGTCTTCACCACGGAAATATCCGTTTAAAGTGTACCATATATCAGTTTGAGAAAGCCAAGCAACACAGCATTTTTATGTCTTCGTGGGAACTAAATTATGAACACCTAGATACGCTCCTAAAACAAATTTGGCTGAAGTAAAGGCTGATATTCATAGCGGGGGTGGGGGGTGGGGGGTGGGGCAAAGGATAAATGATACAGAGAACATAATCTAAAATCAACATAATTGGTGGATCTGATCCCACAAGGATGAGTCAAGCAATGAAAAGAAAAACTCGTGAAAAATACCCTATAAATAACATTTAATTAAAGTAGGTACTCATTTTAACACAAAGACCCAAAAAATTTTACCATATTTGCAGTGCACTGTCTTCCTGACGTGTGAATGCCAACTAATTTATCAAAGTATTTTTAATAAAGGCTACATTAAAGTATAAGTTGGCTCAAACACTTGTGGAGACTAGTCAGTATAGGAAAACTACCTAGAATAGAGTAACCCACGCCAGACTCACAGTATGCAAACAAAAGAGCTTTTCTTTTTTAGCATGTATCTCTAGTCTTTTTACATGTATATTTCCCACATATTATATTTTCTTGATAGTCACAAAATAAAAATATTATAGCTTTGAATTTTTGGACTAAAAGCTGCCATAAGTCCTATAAAGAAAAAAAACCTTTGTCTTAATGTGTTAAAATTTTTCCCTTATTCCCTTTAATAAAGAATGTTAACCATGTAACAATTGTTATTCTGTGAAACCTTCAATAAGTTTTGAAACAGTAGATTTTCACATGTTCTCGTATTTAACATGTTTAATTGACATTTTCTTCTAAAATACCACAGCAAACATGTTCAACATACATCAAAAGCAGTGAAAAGAAACCTCCTTTCCTCTGGACATAGGACTTTCAAAACACAGGAATGACTTGTTGAAAAACAGAATTTACAAATTATTAAAAATGGGATGCACATATAGGACCAAAATGCAGTTACTCAGAAGATTCTAGTTTTGTTTCCAGGTTTACGTAAGGTGACAGAAGTGGTCTCTAATAGGACGTCAATCTGGAAAACAAACACACTTGCTAGCTAGCCTTCAAGGTCCTATTCATAGATATGTAAGAAAATAGAGTCAAGCAAAACTCAGTCACTTCTCACTCTCCAGATATTTTGAACATATCTAAAAAAATTTAAACAGATATTGTATGATCTTAAAAGAGAACTCTTAAAATAACACAGTCAGATTGAATTATTAAAAAGAAAGCAAGAGTTTCTTAATGTCTTCAGCCTTTTAACCTAAGACCCAGATCGTTTAACTCTGTGAGTTAATCTGAGAGCTGACTTCTAAACATGCCAACACTGTCAAACCTCTTTCAATATTATTTAAAAATGCACATGGACTAATAATACATTGCCTACAAGTTGATCTCATTTCTTTACATGTGGGCCTTGGGCTGATCTATAGAACAACAGGGAAGTAAAGAGATAAAAAAGGTGAATTAGCAATTTCCTTGTTTCTTTTTAAGTATTTACACCAAATAATGCGATTGAAAAAATAATTTTTTTGTGGGGAAAAATCAGGTGGATGATTCTCATTTGTAGGTTACAATGAAAAAGGACTCAAATTTCTTAATTAAGGGGAAATTGCACTGTTTTGGGTCAACAAATATCTGAAGGTTTGCAGTTTCACAGACAACTGAAAAATCTGAAAGGTAATAAAAAAAGTGTTTCATAATAGCTAATTTTTCGTTAAATCTAAAAGAGTCTGTTAACACACACATGTATCTTACTTCAAAAGACACAGTGACTCAGAGATGCTTAGATTCAACTCCTGGTTCAATCAAATAAAAGTCCTAATGTTTGGAATTAAACGACACACATTACTCGCCAAAAATCCACAAAATATTCACACCGGATAGACCAAGATTAACTCTCCTATAAAAAGAAAAAAAAAAAAAAAAACTTTTTAGTTGAATTGATTTCCAAACATTTAAGGTCTCTTCAAATAACAAAAACTAGTCTTTACAAGGAATACATATTTAACTGATAACATTTAATGCCATTCTGTAATGAGTTATGTTACATATGGCTTATCAGGTGGACCCTAGTAATAGTAATTGCTTTCTTCACTGGGCTTAAAACCCCAATTTAGGACAAATGCGTTTACAGGGTGTGGAAAATTCAAGGAATATTACAGAATAATTTTAGCAAGATTAAAGCAGAGGTAGTAATTAAATTTTTTACATGGAGGATATGATATAGAGCTGCTAGGTTTCTTAGAGAATTTTACCTATTAAATCCGAATTAAGAATTTACTAATTATTATGGATGCTTTAGTGAATTTGTACATGGGAATTCTTAATATAGCTTAAACTAAACCCTACTTATATATAAACAAAAAGAAAAACCTACTTCTACTCTAGAGAGTACTATACAGTATTCAAAGTACAAAGGAGAGGGCTATAAGAGAAAGAGATTACTCATCTGACAAAGTAAGAAATCAACCTCCGATGTCCCAAACTGAAGAATCAAGAGACAGCCGCATGCCTCTATTATTTGGAACTATAATAATATCAGAAGAAAAAGGCTAAGAGAGTTTCAGGTGGCTGTCTTTAGTGGGCTTGGGGAACAGGGAACTGGTTATTTCTGTCATGAACTTATAGCACCACAGGACTTGTAAAATTATGAATAGTTATTGCTTTTGACAAAAATTTTAAAATATATATACACATATTACAAAAATGCCCTTCAAAAAAGGTCATTTATATATTAATTGGCTTTTCCCATTTCTTCAAGGAACTCTTCACCAAAACTACCAATGAGAGGGACACCTGGCTGGCTCAATCAGTAGTGCATGCAAATCTTGGTATCAGGGTTGTGATGTTGGGTGTAGAGTCCCATGTTGGGTATATTTAAAAAAAAAAGAATCTTAAAAAAAACACACACAAAAAAACCCTGCAAATGCTAAATCTCAATCTGATAGAAAAAAAGTTTTAATTTTGGCTTGTTTTATATGAGGCTAACCAGCATCTTTTTGTGATTATTAGCCATATGCACAAAGCTTTTTTGTGCAAGTTTTTCATGTCTATGACCATTTTCTATATATTTTCTTTCCAATGAATTTATATATGCTCTTTACATATGATGGATATTAGCTTGGACTTGCTATATCTGTTGCAACTATAAAATTTTGTCTCAGTTTGTCATTTAGTTTTAGCTTTAAACTTTATTTACAGTTTATTTGCTGAACAGAACACTTAAATTGTTGTGCAGTTAATTCTGTCTAGATTTTTTCCCCCTTTTGTAAGTAAACCAGTCATCTCATTCCAGTAACTGCACAAATATCTGGCATTGACTGGATAATGTATTTGGATCAATCTGCTGCTGCTTTATGGGAATGATTCCAAATGGACTCTATTTGAGCCACTTGCTTATTTCCTTTAAGTTATAGGATAGTTTTTAAGCATTTGATTGTTTTAGAATGTATCAAGTAGATTAATCAATCATTTAAAAAGTTAATAATTTCAAAGTTTTTCCCTTGGTTAAGGAAAAAAATCTCAAATAAATAAAAGATGTATTAGTTTTAGTTTGAAATGTTTCTTTTCCGCATTTAAGTTGCTCAATAAGATATGCACTTTAAAAATTGTATGAATTCTTCCTGGCCTCTAAGTAAGTCATTACCCCACTAAATATTTCTATCTTATTTTACTTTATTTATTTTTTAAGTAAGCTCTATACCTAACACGTGGCTTGAACTAATAACCCCCAGATCAAGAGTTGCATGCTCTACAGATTGAACCAGCCTCCTAAATACTTCTGAAAATTTTCCATTTTTAAATTTTTTTTTTTTTCAACGGTTATTTATTTTTGGGACAGAGAGAGACAGAGCATGAACGGGGGAGGGGCAGAGAGAGAGGGAGACAGAGAATCGGAAACAGGCTCCAGGCTCTGAGCCATCAGCCCAGAGCCCGACGCGGGGCTCGAACTCACAGACCGCAAGATCGTGACCTGGCTGAAGTCGGACACTCAACCGACTGCGCCACCCAGGCGCCCCTGAAAATTTTCCATTTTTATGTGGACAAAGCGTACCTAGCACTCAACACAAACTTCAAGCTATCATGACAAATCATTAATGCATCAAAATGTCAATTTGGATCTAGAGAGGAAAAGATAAACTTTCAATTAAAACCAAACATTCAAGGGGTGCCTGGGTGGCTCAGTCAGTTAAGCGTCTGACTTGGGCTCATGGTCTTGCAGTTCATGGGTTCTAGCCCTGTGTCCGGCTCTATGTGACAGTTCAGAGCCTGGAGCCTGCTTTGGATTCTGTGTCTCCCTCTCTCTCTGTTCCTCCCCAGCTCACACTCTGTCTCTCTCTCTCTCTCAAAAATAAATAAACATTAAACAAATACTCGCTGTTGATTTAAAATATCTTTTTATAAAAAAAAATTTTTTTTAACATTTATTCATTTTTGAGAGACAGAGACAGAACATGAGCAGGGGAGGGGCAGAGAGAGAGAGGGAGACACAGAATCCAAAGCAGGCTCCAGGCTCCAAGCTGTCAGCCCTGGGGCTCGAACCCACAAGCTTTGAGATCATGACCTGGGCCGAAGTCAGATGCTTAATTGACTGAGCCATCCGGGCGCCCCTAAAGTATTTTTCAATTAATTATTGGCTTCAAAATAGCCCTTCTGAAGCATTAAGTGAGGAATAATTATAAAACATTATATTTATAACATATTCCATATTTCTAATACATATGCATGCACATATTTATAATTAAATACTGCTAGAAATTTTAGGAAAAAGGTCTGTATTTACTGACATGGAAGAATGTCTAAGACAAACTGTGAGATTAAAAAGCAGAGCACAGGGGCGCCTGGGTGGCTTAGTCGGTTAAGCGTCTGACTTCGGCTCAGGTCATGATCTCTCACGGTTCCTGGGTTTGAGTCCCACATCGGGCTCTGTGCTGACAGCTCAGAGCCTGGAGCCTGCTTTAGATTCTGTGTCTCCCTCTCTCTCTCTGCCCCTCCCCTGCTCATGCTCTGTCTCTGTCTCTCAAAAATGAATAAATGTCAAAAAAAAAAAAAGATTAAAAAAAAAGCATAGGATAATATGTTTAGGCACAATACATGTTTAAACAAAATGAAAACTAAAACCCAGATCAACTTATTCCCAGAAAGTAGTCTATAAACATACACTTTTAACTGCTAACATTGGGTACTCAGAGGCAGTGGGATTGAGAGGCTGACCAGACGGGAATTTTCAATTTCTAGTCTATACACTGCTGTAGCATTTAAGTATTTGCATATTGGGCATGTATTACTTTTGTAATTAAAAAATAAGGAAAAAAAAATATTTAGTTTAGATGCTTCACAAAAGTGAGTTTCCTATTTAATCTTTCTTACGTTAAAACATATATGACAATGGGACACATGGATGGCTCAGTCAGTTAAGCGTCAGACTTTGGCTTGGGTCATGATCTCACAGTCCGTGGGTTCGAGCCCCGCTGTCGGGCTTTGTGCTGTCGTAACAGCTCTGAGCCTGGACCCTGTTTCAGATTGTCTTCCTCTCTCTGCCCCTCCCCTGCTCGTTCTCTCTCTCTCTCTCTCAAAAATAAACATTAAAGAAAAAAATATATACATACATACATATATATATACACACATATATACATACATATATATATATGTATGTATATATGTATATATATATATATATGATAAAAGGGGATCCTGCGTAGCTGGGTCGGTTAAGCGTCTGACTTCAGCTCAGGTCATGATCTCATGGCTCAGGAGTTCGAGCCCTGCAATGGGCTCTGTGCTGACAGCTCAGAGGCTGGAGCCTGCTTCAGATTCTGTGTCTCCTTCTCTCTCTGCCCACCACCCCCAAAATAAATAAATATTAAAAAAAATTTTTACATATGCTAGTTTGGATGTAAATTAAAAAAAATAAAATTAAGAGAACTAAAAAAAACTTGCTAGGATTTTGATAGGAATCACATTAAAACCATAGGCTGATTTGGTGAAAAAAAATTTTTTTTGGACTGTTTATGTCTTTTAAAAATCTTTGAATCTAATATGTTTAAGGACAGGAACTTGGCTTTCTCTAGAGCAGTATTGTCCAGTAGAAATATAATGTGATGTCAGTGAAATGCAAACCACATACATCATTTAAAATTTTTTTCTAATTACATTTTTAATTTATTTTTGTTACTTATTAAATTTTATTTATATTTAATTTTATTTATATTTAATTTATTAAATTTATTTGTTTACATTTAATCTTATTTATATTAAAAAAATTTTTATTTTAAGTGGGTTCTATGCCCAACCTGGGACTTGAACTCACGACCCTGAGAGATTGAGTCGTGAGCTCTACTGACTGAGCTAGCCAGATGCCCCCATAATTTTAAATTTTCTAATAGACATCTTAAAATTTTTATAAAAAGTAAAAAGAAACAGGTTTAATGAATTTCAGTAATATATTTCATTTAATCCAATATATCCAATGTATTAATTCAACAGGTAATCAATGCACAAGAGTATTAATGAGATCTTTTGTACCCCCCTTTTTCTTGGGTCTTCAAATTCTGGTCTATATAACATTACACTTACAGAATATCTCAATTCAGATTAGTCCTGTTTCAAATGCTCATTGTCACATGTGATAGATGGCTGCTCTATCAGACAATGTAGTTCTAAAACACATATAAAACAGGACGCCTAAGCTAAACTGAAAAGAGGCATGCATATCGGAACTGGAATGGACCCCAGACATTCTCCACTCCAAGCCTTTCCCTTCACATTTTCTTAACCTCAGGTTTTGAGAGTTCTAGACCTTGCATTACGAGATTTCTCCAGCCTTAACCAGTCCTCCTGCTTCAAAATATTATTTGATATGCTAATATTTCGGATCACCAAAATGACCATATGACAATTCTGAATTTATTGAAACAGGACGTGAGCTTCATTCTAAATATTTAGAACAACAAAGTAAACAATTTCAACTGACCATTTTTCCGTCCCAGTTAATAATATTATGGAATGGGTGCCGACTCAGTCTCTCTAGAAGTATAAACATTTTGCAGAAGGCTGTGTCTGAAATGGGATGGCTTTTGTTTTGTTCTGTTGATAAATTTTAAATTGGCAAGAGCTTGATATACATCCTCAGAGTTGCTTCTTGAGGGACACAACACAACCGTAAAGCCAATGAGGGAAACCAGTAGGGAAATGGAGGTTGGTGAGGAATCAATGGATTTGCCCAAGAGAATAGAACTGGTTAGTGACAGGGCTGAGCTAGTGCCAAAAGCCATATCTCTTGTTCGGTCCACAATCTTTTCAATATATGATGCTGCTTCTGCAGAATCTTAACATGGGAAGAAAAACAGTAAATAAGTTAAGTACTTGCATTTTTAAAGCATCAATACCTACCCAAGCATTCCTGACTCTTTGGTTTTTATGATGTAGAGAAACATTAACAATGTATGAAACATATTATTTCGGCCCTGGAACAAAGACAAAAAAAGACAGCAAGATTTAAACCAAGCCAAGCCAAAGATTATACAAACCAAACAAAAAGATAAATGCAGATCCTATCAATTCACATTCTACTAACTCAGAATTCCGTGTAATTCAGACTTTCATTTGCATGGATTTGTACAGAAACTTCAATGGCCCAAAATATTAACACTTATAAAGCTGGAATATTAAATTTGAAAAAAAAGCAATTAATACTCTCTTCTAGGAATCTGATGGAGAACACGATTTATGATTATAGTCAATATAAAATTTTTTTGTAAAGAAGCTGGTAACAACAATAACTACAAAGGTCATCAATAGAACTAAAGTCTGCAGTTAAGAGTAAGATACCTGAATAGAAATGTAAACTGGTACATAACCTTTTGTATAAAAGTAGTTTGATAATATATTTTAAAAGCTTTGAAAATATTCTGTAACCTAGAATTCCACTTTTGGACTTTAACGAAATTACCCAAAATGTAGACAGCTATATCCATAAAGATGAATATTCAGCAGTATTTATAAAACAAAGATTTAGAACATCCAAAATGTTCAATGGTAGGGGAACAGTTGAATAAATTGTGTTACAATCTTATAATAAACTTAAAACAATTAAGAAAAAAATTTTTTTAATGTTTTTATTTATTTTTGACACACAGAGAGAGACACACAGCATGAGTGGGGGAGGGGCAGAGAGAGAGGGAAACAGAATTTGAAGCAGGCTCCAGGCTCCGAGCTGTCAGCACAGAGCCTGATGCGGGGCTTAAACTCACAGACTATGAGATCGTGACCTGAGCCAAAGTCGAACGCTCAACCGACTGAGCCACCCAGGTGCCGCCCTCCCCCCCCAAATTTTTTTAACACTTATTTTTTGAGAGACAGAGTGTGAGCAGGGGAGGGGCAGAGAGAGAGGGAGACACAGATTCTGAAGCAGGCTCCAGGCTCCAAGCTGTCTGCAGAGAGCCCGATGCAGGGCTTGAACTCACAAACTGCAAGATCATGACCTGAGCCGGAGTCGGATGCTTAACCGACTGAGCAACCCAGGCACCCCATATAATGATAACTTTTTTATAGCCATTAAAAAGTATTTCTATGAAATATTTTTATAGGATGGAAAATTATATTTAAGTTAATTAAATTAAGAAAGATTTTTTTTTTCTACCATTCACTTTAAAAAAAAAATTTAAATCCAAGTTAGTTACATAGAGTGTAATAATGATTTCAGGAATAGAATTTAGTGATTCATCACTTACATATAACACCCAGTGTTCATCCCAACCAGTGTCCTCCTTAGGTAGGGCCCATCGCCCATTTAGCCCATCCCCCTACCCAACGCCCAGCCAGCAACCCTCAGTTTGTTCTCTGTAAGAGTCTCTTACGATGTGTCTCCCTCTCTGTTTTTATCTTATTTTTGCTTCCCTTCCCCTATGTTCATCTGTTGTGTTTCTTAAATTCCACATATGAGTGAAATCATGTGATATCTGTCTTTCTCTGACTTATTTCGCTTAGCATAATACACTCTAGTTCCATCCATGTTGTTGCAAATGGCAAGATTTCACTCTTTTTGATTGCTAGGTAATATTCCATTGTATTCATATACCACATCTTCTTTATACGTTCATCTGTCGATGGACATTTGGGCTCTTTCCATACTTTGGCTATTGTTGATTGCCCTGCTATAAATATTGGGGTGCATGTGCCCCGCCAAAACAGCATTTCTGTATCCTCTGGATAAATACCTAGTAGTGCAATTACTGGGTCACAGGATAGTTCTATTTTTGATTTTTTGAGGAACCTCCATACTGTCTTCCAGAGTGGCTGCACCAGTTTGCATTCCCACCAGCAGTGCAAAAGAGTTCTTTAAGGAAGTTAATTTTTAAAAGGAAATAAAACTACATAAATAATACGATTTCAACCCATAAAATAGCACAGAGAAAAGGCCAAAATGAAATTTACCAAAGGCAATACAACAAAAATGTTAACAATAGCTGCCTTTAAGTAATGGAATGAGTGATCTTTCTTTTCAGAATTTATTTATCATGAGACAAAGTGTGAGTGGGGGAGGGACAGAGAGTGAGGAGAGAGCACGGATCCCAAGCAGGCTCCGCACTGCCAATGCCGAGCCCGATGTGGGGCTCAAACCCGTGAGCTATGAGATCATGAACTGAGCCGAAGTCGCATCCTTAACCGACTGAGGCACCCAGGTGCCCCTGCTCTTTCTTCTTTATACTTTCCCAAATTAAGCATATATTACTTTTATAGTTTAAAAAAGGGACATTTAAGAAACTCATTTTCCCTAATTTAAACAGTTTACCTGTTCCTTAGACAAGAGACTTTAATTTAAAAAATATTATCAAAGCAAGTCACCATGACCTTCCTCAATAGCCATTTCTACATTTAGAAGTAACTTTGGGGGCGCCTGGGGGGCTCCGTCGGTTAAGTGTCCGACCTTGGCTCCGCCATGATCTCACGGTTCATGAGTTCAAGCCCTGCGTCCGGCTCTGTCCTGACAGGTCAGAGCCTGGAGCCTGCTTCAGATTCTGTGTCTCCCTCTCTCTCTGCCCCCTCCAGCTCGTACTCTCTCTTTCTCAAAAATAAATAAACACTAAAATTTTTTTAAAAAGAAGTACCTTTGGAAGATTGTACACATGACGCTGGTAGATTAGCTCATAATGAGGAGGGTTGATAGCACTCTGATAGATGCAAAAAACATTCTCATTTGTCACATCTGTAAAGGAAATACGCTACATTAAAAAACAAGCTAAACCTCTAGATATATCTCATGTGAAAATCTCAACTCATTCTGTTAGGAGGTTTATACCTGGTTTATTTGGTGTCTGAACAAAGTGCTGAGAAGTAAATGTCTTCCCGTCAGGGTACTTAGGATGTGGAGGTAATCTGGAATCAAGGTAGGTGCAAAATACATGCATGATGATCTGAAGATGAGGAAACAATTTTTTTAAATCAGCATGAAAATCTATCATAGATATAAGCCCTTTAAAAACAGTGCTGTTTATGATGACTCCAATCTTTAAATGTTTCCCTAAAGAGAGAACTAGCAAAATGCTTTCAAGTAGTTATATTTATAAGATGAAATCTATAAAATGAAAAGACAAAGCAAGACATTCCAAGTCTTCTGTTAAGTGGATCATTCATACTCATATAGTTAATAATAACAAAAAAACAAGATAAAAACAGACATACATTCTCAATTTGAATATCATCATTTGAAGCTTTATGTTTTCCACACTGACGGTCACTACTAAAAAATAACAAACATGATCTTGAAACTCTTTTTTTTTTTTTTTTTTTTTAAATTTTTTTTTCAACATTTTTTATTTATTTTTGGGACAGAGAGAGACAGAGCATGAACAGGGGAGGGGCAGAGAGAGAGGGAGACACAGAATCGGAAACAGGCTCCAGGCTCCGAGCCATCAGCCCAGAGCCTGACGCAGGGCTCGAACTCACGGACCGCGAGATCGTGACCTGGCTGAAGTCGGACGCTTAACCGACTGCACCACCCAGGCGCCCCGATCTTGAAACTCTTAAACGTTCAAAAACTTTACACTTTTTGATCTCATAAATCTTAATTCCAGGAATCTTTCTTAAAGCCACAATCCCCAAGAATAAACATGCACCATGATATTCCTTACAATATTATTTAAATTTTTTTTTAATGTTTACTTATTTTTGAGAGAGAGAGAGACAGAGCGTGAATGAGGGAGGGTCAGCGAGAGAGGGAGACACAGAATTCGAAGCAGGCTCCAGCCTCTGAGCTGTCAGCACAGAGCCCGATGTGAGGCTCGAACTCACAAACCACGAAATCATGACCTGAACTGAAGACGGATGCTTAACCGACTGAGCCACCATGACGCCCCAGTTACAATACTATTTAAAACAGAAAAACAAAGGTTCCTCCCCTACCACATTTCTCAAACTTTTAGGTCCAACATAGGAAAAGTTAATGGACACTGGGTAATAATGAAAAAATACTTATACAACAAAAGTGAAAAAAAAAAAAAAAAGGGATACAAAATTTTATGTATGGGATAATAACAACTATGATAAAAACATTAAAAAATAGCACAATCTTGGGGCACCTGGGTGACTCAGTCAGTTAAGCATATGACTCTTGATTTTGGCTCAGATCATGATCTTAGGGTTGTGAGATCAAGCCCTGCGTTAGGCTCCATACTGAGTGTGGAGCCTGCTTAAAAGATTTTCTCTCTCCAGGGGGTGCCTGGGTGGCTCATCGGTTAAGCCTCCAACTTTGGCTCAGGTCATGATCTCACTGTTCGTGGGTTTGAACCCTGCGTCGGGCTCTGTGCTGACAGCTCACAGCCTGGAGCCTGTTTCAGATTCTGTGTCTCCCTCTTTCTGTCCCGCCCCCACTTACACTCTGTGTCTCTTTCTCTCACAAATAAACATTAAACAAAATTAAAACAACAACAACAACAACCAAAAAACCCCACCAAACTATTAGCAGTGGTTAAGATAGATGCTGGTACAATTTTAAACTTTTACTTCTTAGTTTCTAAGTTCTTTTTAATATTTATTTTTATAATGGAAAAATAAAAGCACATAAATCCAATTAACATGGGAAAATGTTAAACTGAGAAAACAGAAGTAGTGACTTACAGCTGAGTCAGTGGGCAGGTCTGTATCCCACTTCCGTCCTTTGAAGTCTCCACCTCTATTCCATCTAAATGAACTCATACATCCTCCCTGAGAAAGTTCTGAAGCAACAAAGATGAAATTTAAGAAGCCAAAAATGAAAAAAAAAAAAAAAAAAAAGAAGAAGAACAAGAAAAGGCTAAGGGGTTACAATAAGGGAAGCATAACACCTTCAAAACCTGATGAAAACACCCTAACATAAACACAAGATATAAAATAGTAACTCACACATCACCATGAAAAAAAAAAAAAACCAGACAATTCCAAAACACAGAATAAAACTACCATTCGGGATTCTTAAAAAAGTCCATGTCATGTGGGGAGAAAAGGGGGACAGAACTGTTCTAGAGAAAGAGACCAAAGAAAGATAAAACACCATAAGGTAATGTGTGAAACTAGACTCTATTCTGGTCAGGAAAAAAAAAGAGTAACATTCTTTGGACAATTGGGAAACTTGAATATGAATTATATATTAGATGATTTTAGAAATATTGCTAATTTTAAAGGTCTGTTAAATGTACTGGGTTTATGTAGGAGAATGTTCTCATGTTTAGGAATTATCATACTAACAAGTAATGGTGTCTGTAATGAATTTCAAATGGTAGAGTAAAAAAAAAAGTGTGTGTGTATATATGTAGACAAAGAGAATCAACTGTAGCAAAATGTTTGCTAACTGTTCAACCTAGAAGGCCTCTATCTGTTCATTGTACTTTTTTAAGTACATTTTTTTTAAGCTTTTTTGTGTATTTTATCTAGAATATATCAATACTTTGTATGTACTTTGTATATATGTGTGCACACACATTTCTTTCTGGATATACAAACACCTTGCTATCTATCAGGCAATCTTGCCAAAATATTGCAACCTGAATTTACATGAAATACAGAGGACAGAGGATCATGTAAAACCATACCCCGTGGGCATGCATTCAGTAAAATCCACAATGTAGACAACTCTACAGGACAAACAATCCAGTTTTTTCAACAAATAAGTTGCAAATGAAAAAAAGGATGGACAGGAAACCTATAGCTTAAAAGGAACTAAAATGCTGTATCAACTAGTCACAATATATGATAATATCTGAATCCCAATTCAAGCAATACCAAACAAAGTAATTACACATTTTATGAGATAGATGGATGGATGGACATCCGTACATACATAGGCTATATATTTCATGATATAAAGAAATTGTTTTAAAAATAATAGGTGTGGGGGCGCCTGGGTGGCTCAGTCGGTTAAGCGTCTGACTTCAACTCAGGTCACGATCTCGCGGTCCGTGGGTTCGTGCCCTGCGTCAGGCTCTGGGCTGATGGCTCAGAGCCTGGAGCCTGCTTCTGATTCTGTGTCTCCCTCTCTCTCTGCCCCTCCCCCGTTCATGCTGTGTCTCTCTCTGTCTCAAAAATAAATAAACGTTAAAAAAAAATTTTTTTTTAAATAATAGGTGTGATAATTGTACTGAGGTTATGTTTTTAAAAGGCCTTATCTTTGAGACACATAGAGAGCTGTTTACAGATGAAGTGACAACAGCACATAGAACCATATATAACACAGGAGGGGAGCAGGTAGATGGGGATATAGATAGGGCCAGGGGTGCCGAGAGGCTAAAGGCTGCCAGGCCCAGGGGCTGTGTACAGGAGGCTTGAGCACACTGTTGTGTTTAGTATTAGGAATATCTGAATTCTCCTGATAATAAAAAGTTTTTTTAAGTCATGAAAAATGCGCATTTCTGAACCCCAGTCCAAACCTGGGGGAGAGAGGGTACCATAATGTTTTCAAGTTAAGATTTATGATAAATCTGAAGAGTGAAATACTATTTCTAAAGCTTTTTTTACTGATGAGAACATTTTACAGTTTATCCAAATAAAAGCAGGGAAGCATAAAGAGAGTTTGGGAGTATCAGGGAGGCTAACTTTCCTGATTCTCACGTCCGTCTCCTCAGAAGATCACATTTCCCTCCAAATAATCCGAATATAACAGAAATTCAAAGTAGCAACACATTAAATATACATTACAAGAATTGAAAGAAAGAAGGACCAACATGCTAAAATGATAAGGAATGTCACAGTGACACCCGTTCTTAGTGGTTTAAGGGTAGAAAATAGGTGAAATATTTACTGCAGCTCGTGTAGCTCACATTTAAGTTTCCCTCTACAGAATGCAATTAATGAGCACATTTAAGGCTAACTACATCATTTTGACAAGTCTTAGGCAATATGAAATATAAAACCCAAACGTTATTCAAGTATAAGCCTTAACTAAGCCCTAATTAAATATATGTTCATAAAACAAAAAAAAGTGATACTTAAAAATTTTTTTCCCCTTGTTACTTTTATTTATAAAATCTCAAAGTAGTGAAATTTTTTTCCTCTTCAAATTACTGGTTACCTTTAATCCTTTCGAACAAGTATTCCTGATTGGGTGTAAGGTCTAGATACTGCACAATTGTGTTCAAAGTCGGGATGAGAGGAGCTTTGACCAGAGCAGCTTGCTTCAAGCTAGTAATGCTAGCCTCTGTTAAAAACAAAGCACACAGGACACAGATTATTCTTCATGTGGGTCTCTTCCTTCCATAGGCGTTGAAGGAATAAGTGAAAGTAAGAATAGAATAGTTTATTTTCACGATGAGCATTATCTCCTTTACCTACAATTTATTTTATTTCTGGCATGGTGGCCAGATTTATAAACACACACACCACTTGCACACACACGCCAAAAGCAGCAGCCAGATCCATTCTGGTAAATCTATAGACAACTGATACAAAATTTTTTTGTGGGGTATGTATAAAAAGATACACGATAGCTTTCAAAATCAGGTTGAGTTGGGGTGCTTGGGTGACTCAGTCGGTTAGGTGACCGACTCTGATTTCGGCTCAGGTCACAATCTTTCAGTTGGTACGTTTGAGCCCCCAGTGGGGCTCTGCGTGTAGGGCTCATCGTTGACAGCTTAGCCTGCTTGGGATTCTCTCTCTGCCCCGCCCCTACTCAGCTTGTGAGAGCTCTCTCAAAATAAATAAACTTAAAAAAAAAAAAAAATGCTGAGGGGTGTCTGGGTGGCTCAGTTGGTTATGTGTCTAACTCGATTTTGGCTCACGTCATGATCTCAGAGTTCTGGGTTCGAGCCCCATGTCGGGCTCTGCACCGACAGTGCCTGCTTGGGATTCTCTCCCTCTCTCTCCCTCCCATGCTCTCTGTTCCTCTCCCGCTTGTGCTTGCTCGCTCGCTCTCTCTCAAAATAAATAAATAAACTTAAAAAAAAAATCATGTTGAGTTAAAAGCTGCCCCTTGGGGGCACCTGGGTGGCTCAGTCAGCTAAGTGTCCAACTCTTGATTTTGGCTCAGGTCATGATCTCACGGCCGTGAGACAGAGTCTAGTGTTGGGACTTCCTGCTGAGCATGGAGCCTGAGATTCTCATTCTCAGGGCACCTGGGTGGCTCAGTCAGTTGAGCGTTCGACTTCAGCTCAGGTCATGATCTCACAGTCCATGAGTTTAAGCCCCACGTCAGGCTCTGTACTGAGGGCTCGGAGCCTGGAGCCTGCTTCGGATTCTGTGTCTCCCTCTCTCTCTGCCCCTCCCCCGCTCATGCTCACTCTCTCTCTCTCTCTCTCTGCCAAAAATAAACAAAAAAAAAATTAAAAAAAAAAAAAAAGATTCTCATTCCCTCTCTTTCCCTCTTCCCCTCCCTCTCTCAAGTGCTCTCTCTCTCTCTCAAAAAAAAAAAAAAGTTGCCTCTTAAGCCAATGACAAGTAGAAACTTTTTATGACAGTGATTTCTCTTATCATATCAGGAAACACAACTATACAAAGAAATTAATAAGCAAAAATTTTCAGAACGTCCAACCTTACTAGTAATGTCCAGTGTTGGGGAAAAAGGCATTCTTCTCTGTGACATGGTTGCTAGAGTATAAACTGGAAGAAGCTTTTCAAAGGGTTAGGTACATCATCAAAGCTTTGATGTATTTATTCCTACTGAACTAACCACTTTTTTTTTTTTTAATGTTTATTTATTTTTGAGAGAGAGAGAATGTGCGTGTGCCCACTAGTGAGGGAGGGGCAGAGAGAGAGGGAGAGAATCTGAAGCAGGCTCCACGCGGACAGCAGAGAGCCCGATGCGGGGCTCTAACTCACAAGTCCTGAGATCATGACCTGAGCCAAGACCAGATGCTTAAACAAGTGAGGACCCAGGTGCCCCAACTCCACTTATAAGAAATTATCCCCAAGAAATCATTACAAATGTACACAAAGATTTAGGCAAAATGGTATTTACTCACAGCATTATTAATAACAACAAAGGGAAAAAGCCCTACATTTTAGATAATCAAGATCAGTTAAATACAATGTATTACACATACAAAAAAAAAAAAATACAATCTAGCCACAAAACCAGTACTGGAGAATATTTTTTTTTAAATTTTTTTTTTTCTACGTTTATTTATTTTTGGGACAGAGAGAGACAGAGCATGAACGGGGGAAGGGCAGAGAGAGAGGGAGACACAGAATTGGAAACAGGCTCCAGGCTCTGAGCCATCAGCCCAGAGCCCGACGCGGGGCTTGAACTCACGGACCGCGAGATCGTGACCTGGCTGAAGTCGGAGGCCCAACCGACTGCGCCACCCAGGCGCCCCTGGAGAATATTTAACAAATAGAAAAATTGGGGGAAAAAGCAGTTAACAAAATTTATGACCCTAATTTTTTTTTTTTAATTTACATCCAAATTAGTTAGCGTATAGTGCAACAATGATTTCAGGAGTAGATTCCTTAGTGACCCTTACCCGTTTAGCCCATCCCCCTCCCATAACCCCTCCAGTAACCCTCAGTTTGTTCTCCACATTTATGAGTCTCTTCTGTTTTGTCCCCCTCCCTGTTTTTATATTATTTTTGTTTCCCTTCCCTTATGTTCATCTGTTTTGTCTCTTAAAGTCCTCATGAGTGAAATCATATGGTATTTGTCTTTCTCTAATTTCACCTAGCATAATACCCTCCAGTTCCATCCACGTAGTTGCAAATGGCAAGATTTCATTCTTCTTGATTGCTGAGTAAAACTCCATTGTATGTATATACCACATCTTCTTTATCTATTCATGTATGACCCTGATTTAAAATGGCTCAGTTGGTTGAGCGTGTGACTTCAGCTCAGGTCATGATATTGCAGTTTATGAGTTCAAGCCCCACACTGGGCCCTCTGCTGTCAGCACAGAGCTGATTCAGATCCTCTGTCCCCCTTCCTCTGCCCCTCCCCCACTTGCGCACACAAGCGCTCTCTCTCAAAAATAAACATTAAAAAAAATGTACATGTGTAATATATGTCCTCAGCTCCTAAATATTTTTAAATTTTAATGTTATATTATGGTATAACTTACAATTGATATACATATATGTAGTTAGTACCATAAACAAAAATAATAATTGTGACTTAAAATTGATAGTTGTTATCTCTGGAAGCAGAATTATGGATAATATTCTTGTGTATTTCTGTCTCTACTTTCCAGCCTTTCTACAATGAACATAATATACACTGCATTTTGTAGTCACAAAGCAATGTTGTCCTTTTTTTTTTAAGTTTTTATTTATTTTTGAGAGAGAGTATGAACGGATGGATGGGCAGGGATAGAGGGAGACACAGAATCTGAAGCAGGCTCTAGGCTCTGAGCTGCCAGCACAGAGTCTGATGTGGGGCTTGAACCCACGAACCATGAGATCAAGACCTGAGTTGAAGTCAGACGCTTAACCGACTGAACCACCCAGGCGCCCCCCCCACCCCCGCCCCAGCAATGTTGTTCTTTTCAAAAAGCACATCACACTGGTAAAATGTTGTAGAAAATAACATTTTTATAGCTTTTAAAGAAAGCTCAAAGAGAACAAGCACAGGTTCAAATAACATTACCAAGATCTAGAAAGTAACTATTTGGGCTTTGCGGTCTAACGCTCTGGCCTCAAAACACTGTTCTGTGTTGACACTGGGCAAGATACTTAATCTGTGTCTTAGCAGCCTCATCCATAAAATGGGACACTGACAGCTAGCTTTCAAGGTTGATGTGAGGGTTATACAAATTACACATGAAACACTTAGATACTCAATAGACACCTTTGGGATATACAATTCTATTCTTAGTCTCCAGAGAATAAAGGCTGATCAAAAGACACCCAAAGTAAAAAAATAAATAAAAGACATGCAAAGTAAGTAGAAAGTACTAATGTGCAATCCAAAGCACTTAAATATTTCAAGGAAAAATTTATTCTCTACAAAGAGGTGGTTGAGGGGCGCCTGGGTGACTCAGTTGGTTAAGCATTCGACCTTTGCTCAAGTCATAATCTCACAGATCGTGGGTTTGAGCCCTGTGTCAGGCTCTGTGCTGACTGCTCAGAGCGTGGAGCCTGCTTCAGATTCTGTCTCCGTTTCTCTCTGCCCCATCCCTGCTCATGCTCTGTCTGTCTCTCTCTCAAATATACAACAATACAAACATTAAAAAAAATTTTTTAATAAAAAAAATAAGAAAGAGGCGCTTGACTAAGATATTCCTTTTTATTTTGAAACCTAATTACTTAACCCTAAACAAGTTATGGTAAATATATTTTTGGCAAATTATATGGAACCTTAATAGTTTCATTTTTTGCAGGTAAAAGAGTTGAAAATAGGTGATTTTCAATTAGCACTGTTACACATTCTTTATGCTTTGTACAACTTTGGAATTAATATCTGACAAGGGGCTTGTATCTAGAACATAAAAAACACCTCAATGATAAAAAGACAAGTAACCCAGGGATACGTGGGTGGCTCAGTCAGTTTAGCGTCCTTCTCTTGATTTTGGCTCAGGTGATGATCTCATGGTTCATGAGTTCGAGCCCCATGTTGGGCTCTGTGTTGACAGTGTGGGACCTGCTTGGGATTCTCTCTCTCCCTCTTTCTCTATCCCTTCCCTGCTCGTTCTCTCTCTCTCTCTCTCTCATAATAAGCAAACTGAAAAAAAAAAGACAAATAATTGAATTTAAAAATGGTAAAGGATCGGAAAAGGTATTTTCTCCTATGAAAATGTATGAATGGCCAATGAGCACAAGAAAAGATGCTCAACATCAGTAGACATCAGGAAAATGCAAATCAAAACCACAATGAGGAACCATTTCACACCCATTAGGATAACTATAATAAAAAGGACAGACAAGTGTTGGTGAAGATGTGAGGAACTGAAACCCTCATACGCTGCTGGTGGGAATGTAAAACAGCACAGCTACTTTCTAACAGTCTGGCTGTTCCTCAAAAGAATAAACATGGAGTTACCACATGGCTCAGTCATTCTAGCCTAGAGAAATTAAAACCTATGTCCATACAAACACCTGCATACAACTCTTTATAGCAGCATTATTCATAATAGCCCAAAAGTGAAAACTCAAATGTCAACCAACTGATAAATGGGTAAACAAAATGTTGTAGATCAATATAACAGGATATTGTCTGGCAATAAAATGAAACGAAGCAATGATAAATGTCACAACACGCATGGATGAACCTTGAAAACATATTAAGTGAAAGAAAGAGCCAGTCATAAATGACAACATGCTATATGATTCCATTCATATGAAATATCTAGAACACACTTATCTATAGAGATAGAAAGTAGATTCGTGGGGGGCGCCTAAGTAGCTACGTAGGTGGCTCAGTTGGTTAAGCATCCAACTTTGGCTCAGGTCATGATCTCGCAGTTTATGGGTTTGAGTCCCACATCAGGCTCTGTGCTGACAGCTCAGAGCCTGGAGACTGCTTTGGATTCTGTGTCTCCCTCTCTCTCTATCCCTCCCACACTCACACTCTCTCTCAAAAATAAATAAACATTAAAAAAAAATTTAAGAAAGTAGATTGGTAGTTGCCTTGGGCTGGGGAATGCATTATTGGGAAAACAGGGTGACTGCTAAAGGTTATGTGGGGTTTCCTTTTTGGGTGATGAGATATTCTAAACTTGATTCTTTTTGCACAACTCAAATCTCTGAATTGTAGACTTTAAAGGGGTGAACTGTACAGCAAGTAAATTCTAATATATATTATAAACATTTAGTTTTGTCCTCACCTCAAGATAACAAAGGAAGTTGTTAAACAGCCCAATAAAAAAAGAAAATTTCTACTTGGCAGATTCACTGAAGGTAAATCAAATGTTGGTCTCTATTTTCACATACCTCCTATCTGAAGCTCGGGACAGCCCATTCGTCTCATCTGTGTGCTGACAGACTCAATCTCTTGTACCAGTGGCACTAATATTGTCTCATTGATCCACTAGGGAAGAAACAAGGCAAAGATTTCACACACATAATTCTAAAGTATTTCTCAAATAATGATATTCATGAAACACTAAGAATATTTTTACTGTCTTGTAGTTGAATATTAACAGAATATAGTGAAAGACAATGAAGTAGCAGCTACCTGAAGTCTAGACAGTTAAGTAAGCAAGCCAGCAGAGTGTAAAAAGTTATACTCTTAAATCACATATGCCTGCTTTTTGCTGACGAAAATATAAAAATTTTAGTTAATGGGGCGCCTGGGTGGCGCAGTCGGTTAAGCGTCCGACTTCAGCCAGGTCACGATCTCGCGGTCCGTGACAGGCTCTGGGCTGATGGCTCGGAGCCTGGAGCCTGTTTCTGATTCTGTCTCCCTCTCTCTCTGCCCCTCCCCCATTCATGCTCTGTCTCTCTCTGTCCCAAAAATAAATAAACGTTGAAAAAAAAAAAATTTAAAAATTTTAGTTAAGTTTTTCTCAAAATTTCCCGTGGTTATTATACTTAGCTAAAAGGATAATCTCCGATTTACATTTCTACAGCAATTGTCATACATTTATCCATGTCGTGTTTATATTGGTTTGTAATTAATAAGATAGTTTTTCAAACTAACATAATTAACTCAGCAGGCTTACTCAATTTGCTGACTACGTGGAAAACAGATCTATTTGATACTGGTTTATGCATATTAAAATATTTCTTTAGGATTAGAACTTCAAATGCCACTTTGGATGGCTAACATCAATCTAATTCTGGATGTGAAAAGACTGTCAAAGGAAACACCCCATTTGAGTTGTTCGTGTGTTATGTGTTTCGCGTAGGTGTTCGTGGCAACTTTAACTGCTACGTTAGTTCTATTTCCATGCTTCTGTTTAACTATAAAATGGAAGGGTGAAGAAGTTTCCGATGAAATACAAGTCTACAATTCCTTATACAAATTTGTGAATTAAGAAATCTATAAAAACAAAACTTTCAGTAATCCATTTAGCAAGCAAATCAGATATACCGCAAGGCCTGAACTAAATTCCAATGAGGCTATTTACACACTTAGTGTGACTATTCACATGTTTTGCTACAAATATTAATGTCTTTGATCACCGCGTGCTAACCAGACTCTGCTAGTAAGTAGTATTACACAATATTATATGCTATATGCACACTGCTTTTTAAAAAATATCCAAAAAACTTGAAACTTTCAAGACTGTAATTAGAAATAAAAGAGAGTACAGTACTAGGACATCATTTTACTCATTCATTCTTCCAACATGTACTCAATGCATTCTACTCGCGAGCCACCCTTGGGCTGCAACAAAATCACCCAAGGGGTTCAGGGCTATATTCCCTATGTTGTACCTTTCATCTTCGTGAGGGAATTTTTATGTTTAGAAAGCCATCCAGTGCTTCTGGTTCAAGAAAACAGGCTGCTATTTTCATTACTCCCTCCTGATACCTAATTAAAATTATAGTAAAAGAATAAAAAAGTAGACAAGTGATTTCAACGTATTTCTCGAAGATGTAGAGTGAGTGGATGAGTGTCGAAGGGTGAAACAGTGGAAGAAGTGGCAGCCTCCGTGGAATCCAAGCGGAACTACCTGCAGTGGAGGGGGGCCCGCGTGTCCAACAGAACTTGGGACATACAGAGACTACAGAGGGGTAGAAAGAGGCAGGGCTGAAACAAGGGAACTCACTTATTCTGTATGAATTGGCCAAAGAGAAGAGGGTTCTTCTCTAAAACAACTGAAGAAATTGATATATTCTGAAGGAGCTTATAATATATATTACCTTCTCTCTCTAACTTAAAAAGTTCCCTGAGGGCAAGGACCTCATTTTTGTTTCCCTCATATTTCTAGACATATAAAAGGTTCTGCCAGAAAAGCTCTTTGAAAAATAAAATTGAAAAAAAATTTCTGAAAAAAAAAATAAATAAAATTGAGCTGTTGGGAAGATCTTAATAACTACATATGTTATTTCTTTATCACTCAAAAGAAACTGATTTACTAAATATGGAGAGAAAAACAATCTGATGAAAACAGACACCATAAGGTAAATGTCATGTTTATCCTTACATATGTGCCATCCATATTGCATTTTTCATAATAATTAATTCTGATACTCTAATTAGTAATTAACACCTCTAAATAATATTCTAATAACACACTTCGCATAGTAAGAGGCAACAATATCGTCTGAAGAGTAATGTCAGAACTTACATTTCTGAACTTAGCTGTCCACGAATCCATATGATCAAGAAGTTGTCTATTCATAGTCACTCTTGCCCAAACCTATTAAAAATATGTTTCAAATGAACAATCAGTGAGGAAAAATCTTGTCAGAAATTGGTCACTTTCCTCAACTCTCAAAAATATGTGGAAAAAAAATCTGAAAAACAACTTCATCAACACTGATATTCATCTAATTAATATGCAAGAATTTTCTTACTACCCACTTGGTTGCTATTCATGCACAGATAGATCTTTAAAATTCCTTATGTTGGTATGTTTAAAGAACATTCCTGCTTTGTGAACAAAACAAAAATCTTATTTTTGGTATTAAACTGATAAAGTTCAAATGTTCTAATCCAAATGTATTTTAAAAGCAGGAGTCTTGTATATATTAAGTACAAATAGATACTTGAGATACCTTTTTATAAATGAATGCAGAAAAATGTTTTAGGCAGGACACTAATGTCAACTGTATGCAACGAAGAATAAAACGTACAATACAATTCAGTTTTAGATACACGAAGTTACACAGGAGTCTTTCCAGTGTTTAATGTGTGCCAGATTTATGTTTCTGGCCAGTAAAAGTGAAGATTACAGACAAAAAATGTTCCAGAAGTAGAAGAGACTTTCTAACAATCTGCAATCAGAAATATTAAGTCATTTTTATTTTCCATTTACCTCCTCTGCAGCTTGTTTAGAACTGAGATCAGCCTCATCTTTGTTAGCACATGGGGCCTGAGACCTACAGGCAAGCTGATACTGAAACTTCTTCAAAGTCTGTGCATAATCTCCCATAGAACGATTGTAGTTCCAGAAGGTAGGACTGGTGGAAGGCGAGGTAGAATCTGGACTCCCTACAATAATGAATTTAAAGAGCATCAGTGTGTGCTGTAGTAACTGTGTCACTTAGAGTTAGCACACGAACACTGGGTATCTGGGCACCTAGGCGATGGCAATCAAGGAAGACAAAGCCCCAAGGGACTCTTCTCTTCCCTCCTCCCTGACATTACCTCTTCTTTAGAGAACACAGACTGCCTGTGCTAAAGATTAAAAAGAACATTTTCTGAGCAATATCAATCAAGTGGTTGAAAGTATCTGTTTATTTCTGTTGTAAAATTAGGCTTGTTTCATTCTCTAAGACTTTCAAATGACTCAGCAAGAAACAAACAAAAGACAAATTTCCTCAGGAAATAAATAGGCTAAGGAAGTTCCTTGCCTGAATTTTTAGTAGCTCTTTCTGAATGGTACGACTACAGCTTCCTATTAATAAACTACTCTGTGGGCCAGCAGCTCCACTCACTCTTCCCTGTACTACACTGCATTCTCTTTATAGCCTGTAATAATTCCTGCGTTGCATTCAAAGAGACTGCCGATTACACTTTTAAATTTATAAATTTACTTCTAGGAAATATTAATAGTTAATATGGGGACTTAATCCTCTAGAGGATTCTACCAGAGCAGTTATTACACTTTAAGGCTATAGTTTGTCTTTTTACCCAAACAGAATTTGAGTTCCTTGAGGGCAGGAAATATTATTTTTCCCCAGCATCCCTGTGAGCTGATGCTGTGGCTGCTCAGGAGAATTCTGTAGGCTTTGGGAAACCTATCAGCTTGGATTTCACTGCCCAAGTGGGAAATGGTAATGAGGCAAAGGTGAGGTAGGGTTGGACTCAGACCCTTTTCTCCTACCTCTATCCCCTGTAGCCAGCATAGGGCCAAGAACCTCAAATGGCCACATTCTTGTAGAGAAGAAAAAAATCTGTCCACTGGCACCAGGAGATAATAAGTAAACTCATCTAAGTTGTATGGGGATTTAAAAATTATCCATTTACATATGGGTTTAGAACACCCATTTATACTACCTGTGAAATCCAGGAACCTCCTAGCCCAGAAATTACCTAAGTTAGTTCAAGGTCATAATACTCCTTAGGTACTTGGCAGAGGCAAATACAAAACTGCTAGGAGGAGACAAGGCTTGTATCCAGCCTGCCCAGGATAGAAGAGCACAGATAGAACTGTACTGCAGATAAACTTACCAAAAACAAACAAGAAATACATAAATCACAAGAGGAAACAGGGTTCCAAGCAAAGGAATCAACAAGACAAAAATGTGAGTATTTAATCTTCGAGAACTTTAGATAACTGAACTACAGGACAGAGACTTTTAGAAAGTCATGTTTAAAGTGACTGAGATAGGAAAAAATTGAAAACATAAGAACAAGATACACTAAAATAAATCATGCATATTTGAAAGAGAACCAAGTAAAACCTTGAAAACTGGGGGGGGGGGGGGGGGGGGGAAGAACCCACCCACAACAAATGAAAAAACTCAGTGAGTTAAACAGCAGGTTAGATACTGCTAATGGAAGAACCAACCAGCAGCACAAACAAACTGTGGGGTGAGGGGGACAACAGAAGAATGCCAAACTACTAAATGCAGAAGAAATGAAAGTATTAGAAAGTCTCCATTTTGCAACCACCACTGCATTAACTCATTCAGATGCTAAAACCACCGGGTAAAAGGCTGTTGGGGAACGGGACTCACAAGTCTCAAAGTATCGCACTATAGATTATTTATTAATTACAAAAGGGAAAGGCCAAGGTTGCCATCATCTTGACCAACTGATCCAATTTAATCTCACCAATAAAGGGACAAAATGGTATCATGAGTCTCCTGATGTGATATGCTGAAAGGAGCACACTGCCACCTAAGTTGTATTCTTGCCAAAAAATCGTATTTAAACTGATTCTTATCTAATCCAATAATGAAAAATGATCACACAAATCCAAATTTGCAAAACAACTAGGCTGACTTCTTCAAATGTAAATGTCATAAAAAAACAAAACAAAGACGCGCAAATGTTCTAGATTAAAAAGGACAAAAGAAGCATGGCAGCTAAATATGGAAAAATGATCCTTGATCAGATCCTGCACCAGTAAAAGAAAAAAAAAGCTACAAAGGCCATTATTGGGTCAATTGGAAGAAATGTGAATATGAATAACACTAGTATCTCAAGTATGGTAATTACGCTATAGTCAGAAAGGAAAATGTTCACATTCTTAGGAGATGCATTCGAAATAGTTAAGGATGAAGTGGCCAGGCAGCAAAAAAAGTGTGTGAGAAAGAGTAAATGTGAGTGCCTGGTTTCTTACTATTGGAGAAAGGAGTTACAAATATGAAAAAGGAGGAGGCTAGAATAAACCCTGCATAGTTGGACTGCAATTGGAGGTATCAGTATGTACTCATGGTTTTTAATATATAGGCAGATGGATATGGAAACACATATAGGTGTGTTTGTGTGTGTATATACATATATATTCCTGGCTGTCTGTTGAGAGGACCTAGAGTAATGATACCCCATCAACAATGACATACCCAGTGCCCAGACATTAATTTCTCAACATCATTCTCCACTAAAAGCAATCATGGTCCCCTTGGAGAAGTGGACTGACTCCAGAGCTAGTTAACCAGGAAAGTACAAGAGAAGCCTGGAATATCTTGTGGTGCTAGACAGTAAAACAAAACAACAAACAAAAAACAGAAACCAGAGGATCCCACTACCCAAACCTGAAACAATCTAACCACTAAAATAAATGACATAATTGGGGAGAAGAAAAAGTTCTTATCTTGCAACAGAATGCCAACAAATGAATGTAAAAGGTGGTTGCACAACAATGTGAATACCACTGAATTATACTCTTAAGAATGGTTCAAATGGTAAACCTTATGCATATTTTATCACAAAACATGTTTAAAAATGTAAAAGGGAATAATATAGAAGGAATGATGGAATGAGATAGCCACTACAACACAGTAATAATTTTGAAAAGCAACTTAAAAGGATGTTAAAGCCAGTAAGTCAAATTTGATGAGGAAGAATATACTTATATAGTCTCAAAGTAGCTCCTCACAAAAATACTTACTATTTAATTTATACAAATACTGAATTACCTAAAACCTACAGGCACAGAGAGTTCAAAGTATAAGGATGGACACAGATACACCAGGCAAATACTAACCAAAAGAAAATCAGTACAGCTGTGTTAATATCAGAGAAAACAGATTTCAAGGCAAAAAGCTTAAGATAAAGATAAAAGAAATAACTGACCAGAATGATATTAACAATCATGAATTTATATGCACTTAACACAATTTCATATTCATTTAGCAAATTTAACAGAATTACGAGGACACATTTAATGTAAAACAATCAGTGGGAGCTTTTAACCGACTTTCTTACTAATGGAGCAAGTGGATGAAGATTAATAAGATAAAGAATTTAAGAACACATTCAGGAAGTTTGGTTCAATGAGCAAATATGGAGCCGAGTATGTAGAGACTATGCCATCCTTTTCAACATACCAAAAGCCATTTATAAAAAGTGATCACACAACAGGCCCAAATGCAAGTCTTAAAAAATACCAAAGAATTAACAGGGTAGAGGTCACAATCTCTAGTGTAGCACAATTAAGAGGAAAAATAAAAGATAATCAAGACTTCATTTCAATGTTTGGAAATTAAAAGCAACACCAATCACTAATGTTACTTTTAAACAATAATAACACTTTTAAGTAAGTCCTATGGATCAAAGAGGAAATAAAAATGGAAGCCAGAAAATATCTCAATAAGACAAAGATAGGGAGAGGGAATGACATAGGTTGTTCTTTGCATTATACTCTATATAATTTTCAGAAAACTTGAAATAGTTCAAAGTTTCACAAGAAGAAAAAGCATGCATCGACAAATAACAAGATAATATTGATTTGTTTCTTTGACATTTCTGGCACTTTCAGGCAAAATTAAATTAAAAATCAATGGAGAGATTTCAAGTGACACAAAGAGCCATGGTCCAATAACGGACTTCCTCATTGTGGCCATGCTTTAGCACCTAATGTGCTTTCTGTGAAAGTTCCTGAGGGGGAAAAATCATTACGTGGCTCAATAACCTAATTTGGTTTCAAATAATTGACTTTGTTATAATCAAATCCACCCCAAATGGATTAAGATTTGCTAACACTGTTTCTCAAAGTAAACTAAAGAGAAGTTCGAAAATGTTCTGAAAAACAGCAGCACTTCTGGAGTAAATATGTTCTCCCCCCTTTATCCCTCCCTGTCATGCCAATCTTCCCAAGGACCAAAAAGAGACAACTATCACTTCAATAAGCTTTGCTCTGCACCGCTTCAAAAACATTTTATAGCCTCAATTTTTGAATAGAAAGTATAACTTATATATAGAAAAAGCTTTCAATCTTAATGTAGATAAAAGGTTCAAGAATTCTCAGTTCAACTGCATTTTACTTCTTAAATTTGGCGCACTTAAAATTCTAACTCTATAAAATATAAGAACAAAATGTATTTCTCTCCTAAGCTACACATATTAGTAAAAAAGAAGTATTTATGTACAGTTATCAAAATAATGAAAACAATAGGGTAAGGATAACATAAAAGCAACACCAAAAATGAGAGTTGGATCTGAATAAAAATATACATACCCAGCTTAACTCTATGCTGTTTCTCTTCTTCACTTCTAAGAAAAGTATCCAAAGTTCGTAGGTCTGTCATGTAGTCTTCTTTGTCAGTAGGCGAGTTATAGACGGTGGGTGAAGAACGGTAGCGAGATCTCAACCCACTGCCCTCCACTGGTCCAACAGTTGTAGGGTATGGAGAAGAAGGAGAAGGACTATAGCTTGCCAACTATACAAAATAAAAGAACTTTTTCTTATTGAAATTTACTTTTGTGTTGGTTTTTGACTTTCAGAAAGTAACGCACCCACTAGAATGGCCAAAACCCAGAACAATGACAACACCAGAAGTTGCTAAGGATGTGGAGCAACAGGAACTCTCATTCACTGCTGGTGGGAATGCAAGATGGTACAGCCACCTTGGAAGACAGTTTGGAGGTTTCTTGCAAAACTAAACTACACTTATCATCTGATTAGCAATTGTGATCCTTGGGACTTAGCCAAAGGAGTTGAAAACCTAGGTCTATACAAAAACCTGCCTACAGGTATTTACGGCAGCTTTATTCCGTAATTGCCAAAACTTGGAAGCAACCAAGACATCCTTTAGTAGGTGGACGGGTAAATAAGCTGTGGTACATCTGCATAATGGAATATTATTTGGCATTGAAAAGAAATGAGCTATCAAGCCAAGAAAAGACATGGAGGAACCTTAAATGCACATGACTGACTAAAAGAAGCCAATCTGAAAATGCTACACTGTATGATTCCAATTATATGGTATTCTGAAAAAGACAGAACATGGAAAAAGCAAAAGGATCAGTAGTTGCCAGGGATCAGGGTCAGGAGTGGGACAGGATGAATAGGTGGAGCATGAGGGACTTTTAAGGCAATGAAATTACCCTATATGATACCGTACCATAATGGTGGGTATACAGAATTATATATTTATCTAAACCCACAGAATGTACACAACCAAGAATGAATCCTAAAGTAAACTGTGGACTCTGGGTGATAATGATGTACCAATGCAGGTTCATCAACTGGAACAGATGTACCACTCTGGTGGGGGATTTTGATATTGGGAAGGTTGTGCCCGTGGGGGGGCAAAAGGTATAGGACAGGTCTCTGTACCTTCCTCTCAGTTTTGCTGTGAAACTGTTTTGTTTTGTTTTTTGAGAGAGAGAGAGAGTGAGCGAGCAAGCGCAGTGGGGAGAGAGGCAGAGAATCCCAAGCAGGTTCCACATCAGGGCAGAGCCCCAAAGCAGAGTTTGATCCCACAACCTTTGGGTCATGACCCAAGCCAAAATCAAAAGTCAGTCACTCAACTGACTGAGCCACCCAGGTGCCCAAACCTAAAACTGTTCTAAAATATAAAGTCTAGGGGCGCCTGGGTGGCGCAGTCGGTTAAGCGTCCGACTTCAGCCAGGTCACGATCTTGCGGTCCGTGAGTTCGAGCCCCGCGTCAGGCTCTGGGCTGATGGCTCAGAGCCTGGAGCCTGTTTCCGATTCTGTGTCTCCCTCTCTCTCTGCCCCTCCCCCGTTCATGCTCTGTCTCTCTCTGTCCCAAAAATAAATAAACGTTGAAAAAAAAAATTTTTTTTAATATAAAGTCTATTTTTTTAAAAAAGCACTATGTGCACGTCTTAAAAAATGGAAAGTTTGAAGAAAATAAGTCATACTTAGAACTACACCTAGAGGTAATATAATCCCTTTTCATATTTTACGTATTTTCAAATCTTTAAGTGCATATAGCTATATCAATATATTTTTGTTTTTACATATTTTTTTAAACAAAACAATTGTTTTTTAAACCTCATTTTTAACTTTTTTTCTACGAGAGAGAGAGAGAGAGAGAGAGAGAGAGAGAGAGAGAGACAGCACGTATGTGTGTGCACACAAGTGGCAGAGAGGCAGAGAGAGAATCCCAGCCCCATGTGGAGCTTCAACTCACAAAGTATATAATCATAACCTGAGCCCAATTCAAGAGTCGGACGCTTAACCGAGTCACCTAGGTGTCCCTAAACCTCATTGTGTTTTTAAAGGTAACCAAGGATTTTCCTATAAAAATCCTCTGTAATATTCTTACTAGCTATACAATATTTCATTATACATACGTACCATTATTTATTTTTACATTCAATACATTTGAATTATCTACAAGATTTGGCCACTGTAAATAATGTTAACATCTCTGTACATAAATCTTTTCTTTTCTTCTTTTTTTTTTAGTAAGTTCCACACCCAACGTGAGGCTTGAGCTCATGACCCTGAGATCAAGAGCCACATGCCCTACCGACTGGCCAGCCAGGTGCCCCTACATAAATCTTTTCTTAATTTCTGAGAAATGTCCTTCAGGAGATTCTTAGAACGGAAATGATCTGATCAAAGCATATGAACATTTAATACATATTCCGATTCTATTAAATGAAAATGTTGTGCTAAGTACTATTCAGAAAAAAGTTGACAGGCGGACCTATTTTGGTATATGTCCATTTCACTATTTTAAAATGTTTATTGGATATAGAAGAATTTTTAAAAATTTACATTTAACTTGTGTTTCTTTATGAAGTTAAACACTTTAAAAATATGGAGGCACGTGGCTGCCTCAGTCAGAAGAGCATCCAACTCTTGATCTCAGGGTGGTGAGTTCGAGCCCCAAGTCTGGTGTAGAGACTACCTAAATAAATAAAACTTAAAAAAATACAACTACTGGTCACTGGTATTACCTATTTTATTAACTATTTACTCCAGTATAGTGGCAAAAGAAATAAAGTTGAAAAAAAAAGAAAAATGTTACTCCTCTTCCACATTGATTTCTTTCTTTTTTTTGAGAGTGAAAGAGAGAGTGAGTGTGTGAGCAAGGGAGAGAGGCAGAGGGAGAGTGAGGAAGAGAATCTTAAGCAGGCTCCATGGTCAGCACAGAGCCCAACACAGGGCTCAATCTCACAACCCTGAGATCGTGACCTGAACCGAAATCAAGATTTGATGCTTAACTGACTGAGCTACCCAGGCGCCCTGCTTTCTCTTATTTATTTTTTTTATTAAAAAAAAAAAAAAAAAAAGTTTTATTTGAGAAAGAGAGAGCACAAACAGGGAGAGGGGCAGAGGGAAAGAGACAATCCCAAGCAGGCTTCATGCTCAGCACGGAGCCCGACCCAATCCCACAACCCTGGGATCACGACGCAAGCTGAAATCAAGAGTTGGCCACTGAACCGACTGAGCCACCCAGATGCCCCCTTCTCTAAGATCCTTCTATATGCCATGATGATATCTGCGCTATTCACTAATTGGTTTATTTTTGCTGAGGGGCACATCTTATGCATAATGTACATTATTTTATTTTATCCTCTCAATAATAAGTAAATATTACTACCATACTAATTTCAGATATGAGAGATTAGGTAATTCACTCAAGATTGCCCCAGGATTTCAATCCAGTTTTCTGACTCTAGAAATGCACTGTACTAGTCCCTTCGTTTTTGTCTATGTTTCAACATTTCCATAATCAAAAGTTGAAAAGTTTCTTGAAAACTTAAAAGAACTCAATGACAAAACTTCGGAACCCTAATATATTCTGCAGATATATTTGATTAAAGTTCAAATTTTTTCTTCCTTATTTATTTAGGTTTCCTACCTGTTAGTCAATCTCAGCATTTTTTCCCTAGAAAAATTACTATTCCATTTCATTAACTTTTCCATGGTATTAACTTGGCTCAACAAATATGTATATATAGCATCGATATTTCATATACTATGCTAAGAAAACAAACATGAATAAAAACACACAATCCTGTACTCAAGAAGGTTACAGTCTAGGAAAAAAAAGATAATTAATGTTACCAAGTTTATACAGAGCTATTTAGTACAGATTAATAGTTTTTAAGAAATAAAAATAACTTACATATTCAAGAGTAAACTATGGTGTTTCCACTAGATGAGTATTAAGTAGCCATTAAACAGAAATTACGTTTGGTTGGTAAAACTATGAGTGATTTTTTTCTCATGAAAACAAAAACTGTAAGTCATATTTGCCTATGGGTTATTAATTATCACTACATATACATTTCCTCATAAAATTCAACTTGTACAAAATTTTCTAAATGTTATTATTTGCCAATATTGTTAATAGGTAACCAGTAGTATGCAATTTCATTACAAAGAAATATTATGTAACGGGTAAGGGCAGTGTGTTGATTTCACTTCCAAACATTCCTCATTTAACTAGCAGCTATAGGGATGTAGTTCTAACTAGTGAGAGCATCTGAAAACGTGACCATGCCCCCTTTAACACTCCTTTTATATTCTTACACTTCAGGCAGGAGTCACAATTTAAAATTTGTCAATTTTGCTTCTATCAAACCCACTTTGTGGAAGTTGGAATGGAGGTTTCTAGTCATCCCATGAAGGGTGGTGTCCATCATGAAGAGTCAAACTACACAACAATCCCAGTTTTTAGCTTAGGAGATATTCCACATGATGAAAAGCATTAAGATTCTGTAAGGATATACAAAAGTTTCATATAAACAAGCAAAGAAAGGGCAAACATAGATTTAAAAAACTAAAGTAAAAAATTATCATAGTCTCAACTTGTTTGAAAGACCCTGCAGAAAGATCCTAGAGGGTGACTCTCAGTCTATTATCTTTGCAAAAGCTGATTTTTTTCTTTCATTTTAGGGTGTGGTATACATAACGTCTGAATAGGTATCAGGATCTGGGTTCTGTTCTTGGCTCTTAAATGGGCAATTTGGGCAAGTCAATTACCCACTGTTTCTCAGTCCTGTCAGTGAGAAAATGAGGAGTTTTGATTCATTTGGTGATTTTCAAGGTAGCTCCCAATTCTAAAATAATGTGACTGGCCGGGAAAAAAGATTCATTACCTTATTATAACCACTGATGGGAGAGTAAGTCACTCCAGGGCTATAGGAACTGCTGCCACCTGATGACAGACCTTGCAGCTGAGGGCTGTATCCGGTTATACAGCTGGTGGTGAACTTGGGGCTGGTACTGGGTGAACGAGATGGGCTATAGCTCAACACACTCTGACCCTGAATTGAAGGAGAAGGTGGCGAGGGAGGGATTTGGGTTGCTGCCAGATCGTGTGGAGGAGTAGTCTGTACAACTGGAAGGAAGGAAGGAAAGAAAGAAAGAATGAATGAATGAATGAATGAATAAATAAATAATATGTGCATGCATGTATAAGTAAAATTTCTATAAAAACAGACTTAATGAAATGATTCCTTTTCTTCAGGAAAAGAGAAAGTAACAGAATAACTTGGTTGTTAAATTACATATTATTACCTAAGGACACAAAGTAGTGGTTTACCATTTCCATACAGTTTAAAGTAAGAGATTAGCTTCAATCCATAAGGGTTAGTCATTTAATTTTAACTGTAATTAAACAATGGAACAAAGGTTGTTGAATAGTATTTCCATTCAGTTTATACAAATAGGAATGATAATCATTGGTCTTAAGACAATTTATTATAGACTTGTTTAATATAGTTGAACCAGATGGCTTTAGAAGTCCCTTCCAGCTGAGTCTATAAAAAGGGCAAATTAAATTGAGAAAGATTTATTGCCAACCTTTCCCCCACCTTTGCAAAAGATATAAAACACTTACCAGCTGTTTTCAACCCTAAAAGTGTTTGCTGTCCAGGGCTAACAACCAGACTTGTTGGTGCCACAGTATATTTGAAATACCTCCAAAAATCAAATAAGGCGTTTAGGCTGAAGAGGGACGCAAGGGCAAGCTCTGGAAGAGAACAATTTATTTTTTTTAAGGGGGAGGATGGAAGGGATAACATTTAAAGGTGAGTGGAAAACAAAACCCTTCATACTTTAGCAATTTAACAACACAACTGAAAACTATCTTCTTAGTCCTCATAACAGTTACCATTTAATGAATGTCTATTATGTATAATGTCTATGGCATTTACTAGTAAATTTCAAAATATCATCAGGCACCTGGCTGGCTCAGTTGGTGGAGCATGCGACTTGATCTCAGGGTTGAGTTGGAGCCCCACGTTGGGTGTAGAGATTGCTTAAAAATAAAAAAATCTTTAAAAAAAAAATCACTAACCCTCACAACCTTGTACAATAAACATTTTCACCTTCAGTTGACTAGAGGAGTCAAGTGACTTTTGCAAGAGCACACAGCTAGTTACCGAAGTCATGATTATACACTCAGGTATGCAGATCCCAAAACTCTTGCCTATTAAATTTTTTAATGTTTATTTATTTTTTGAGAGACACAGAGAGATAGAGCACGAGCAGGGAAGGAAGGGGCAGTGAGAGAGAGGCAGACACAGACTCCGAGGCAGGCTCCAGGCTCTGAGCTGTCAGCAGAGCCCAACATGGGGTTCGAACCCACGGGCTGTGAGATCATCACCTGAGCCAAAGTCGGACGCTTAATTGACTGGGCCACCCAGGTGCTCCCAAAACTCTTGCTTATTCACTTGCCACACCATTAACATGTGTATTAGACTAGAGAATTCACTTTAATGGCCATAAAGACTCTTTATACCCTCTTTATACTGAAGAGCAGAGAGAAGTAGAGAGGAGGACAGAACGAGGAACCTGAGGAAGGCATTAATGGAATAGAAATCTGATTGTTCTTGAAGGGAGACATGGTAGGGATTTAGGGAAGGCATTTCAGAGAAAATAAATGCGAATCACCACCACCAGAAGTTATTTTTCATCAGAGGACTCTAATGATTACCTGGAACTGTACTGTTTAATTTGTCTCCTCTACATTCCTCTACTAGAATGTTCCTTCCATGAGGGCAAGGATCTTGTTCCTTGCCTGCTATATTCCCAGTTTTTGGAACACACTACACACTTGAATATTTATGGAGTGAAGGAATGAATACTAAGCTGAATTAAGCATGAATGCAGTTTTTCATTGGTAGCAAACCTAAATCACAGTAAAAATTAATTACTTACCAATATACCAAAGGGGCCAGTATGTCACATTATAATATGAACTAATCAACTTTCCAGTCCTGAAAAAATTAAGAACGCTTTTCAAAATCTTAAAAAACAAACACAAAAACCAAACAACAGAAAACACCTAAAATCAAAAAAACACAAAAACCTGTGGAACCAACCACTGTCCTCTTTAAGTTTCACTTTTTTTGATTAATTAACTTACATTTCAGTATATATCATTCCAGCCACAGATACATTTAGGAGTCCCCAGGCTAAAACCACTTTCTTAGCTTCTGTTTCTTTTCTCATCTTGATGGTTCTGTCAATAAGGGAAGCACTAGGATTTGCCTCCCCTTGCATCTATCCAAAAACAAAAAAGCACAGGAATTAACGAAGAGAAACCACTTCCCCATTTAAGAAATCCAATTTGTGTCCTTTATAATTGTAACTAAAAACTGCACATATTTTCCCTTATCTTTAATGTCTTTCCAAAAATTTTCATTTCATTATTATTGTATGAAAAGGGAGCCCTAAATTATAATTTTATAGGCACCATACTGTAATCAATAGAGAACTTGCTCATCACTTCAGAGAACACTTCCAATGAATAAAAATGTCTTATTTTGTAATTTAAAAGGGTGGTGATTTTATGTGCAATTATTCCGTATTGTTTTGGAATGTCACAAAGACTAGCCCAAGGGGGCTAATTTAAGAAACTCAAAATACCAAGCTTTGAGAGAAAATATTCCATATTAGCTACAAGCCATTAAAGACTCTCCTCTTGGGGCGCCTGGGTGGCTCAGACGGTTGAGCCTCCGACTTCAGCTCAGGTCATGAGCTCATGGTTTGTAGGTTCGAGCCCCAAGTCGGGCTCTGTGCTGATAGCTCAGTGCCTGGAGCCTGCTTCAGATTCTGCGTCTCCCACTCTCTCTCTCTGCCCCTCCCCCGCTCATGCTCTGTCTCAGAAATAAATATAAATATTAAAAAAATTTTTAAGGCTCTCCTCTTACATCTTCACGCAGAAGATCGTAAACAACTCTGCACTCGGACCGCTGGGCGCCAAAGATCCCAATTTTGTGTTGCCGCCGATAAAGTGTGAGGATTGAAGTTTTATAAGGGTGAACGCTCCTGTTGTGAAGGGGATGAGAGCGACTGGGGAGTGTGCAGTTTGGGTCCACGTGGGATTTATATTTCCTTTGTTTCGCTAGGCCTCATCTCCGGCAGAAAAACATTAAGACTTCCATATCTGGAGTCGTTGCCCAGAAAGCACAGAGCAGCGCTCTTCCCGCCACCCAGTCCGCGAGTCAAAACTTCCCAGTCCCGAGAGCTTCCCTCCCTGGGTCTCCCAGCACAAACTTCAGCAACCCCTATCGTTTCTTTCTTCCTTTCCGCTACAGGTGGAGGGACGCCTGGCCACACCCCCCATGGCTGAACGCTCTGCAGATCCGCAGTCGTGGAAACCCCACAGCACGCGTGGACTCCGCGTCCACTAAGCACAAAAATGACCCCGAAAACCCACCATGTTCTTCGGCCGGAAGCTGCTGGCTCGCGCCACTCTCTACTGCACATGCGCGAAGCCAAGCACTAAGGCGTAGGCAACCAGTTTGCCGGACGACAGTTACCGGAAGAACGGACCTTCTCGCGAGAAGAGGAGGTTGGGGAGGGCGGCTGGGAGCCCTAGAGCTAGGAACGTTACCAGGGAAACAGCTTTAAGGTTTGTGGCTCCCGCTCAGCTGCGGGGAGAAAGTTGGGCAGCAAAAATTCAGACCAAGCTCTGAACCCGCAGTAAAAAGAAATAACTGTAACAAGCTGAATTTCTATATACTAATATAACTTTAGCTTCCTTAGAGCATTTATGGACTCACATTTTAAAGCAGATTTTATTAAGCAGGGTAGCCAATTGTAGGGTAAAGAATGTGGTAATGTGTCCAGACACCCATCAGCCTCAGCGAAGCATTTCTCACAAAAAAAAGTGTTCCGACCCAGTGTAAATTCTTAAATATCCCTGTGATGAAGTTGCAGCAGTGAGAAGAAAACCCCAAACGTGTCAAAGTTGCCAGTGGTTTTGAGGCTTAAAAAAATGAAATCGTTCCTTTTCTTGCATATTCTTCGGAACTGATCCTGAGAGGGAAAAAGAGGTTCATCGGGGAGTTCAGTTTGGTTTCATTGAACGAATCCAAATGCCTACTTTGTGCCACTGAGCCGCGCCGGGATGCGAAAGTGGAGCTCCCTGGTTAGTGTCTGGAAGAGCTCAGCCAGTTGGTGACCTAGGTGGGCAGGAGAGGTGGGGGCAGGTGAGCCCAGAGGCGTGCCACGGATGGGCTCCTGGAAGGAGAGCTTCCTGGAAGAGGCGACGCCGGCCTAAAGCACAGGGCCAACAGCCAGGAAGAGCAGGGCGCTGGGACCCGCCGTTGGGGATGTGGAGAAATGTTACCCTAATGAAAACATCACACCTTTTCACAAGAGGCTAGTGGATTGTTACGTCATGTACGTCTCAATGACCAAAAAGTTTCCTAAAATGCATCTAAAGTCAAATAGAAGAAAATTGTTTCCTTAATAGATAATAATTATTATTTATTTACTGCGTATCATTAATATGCAATGGAATCTGCAGGTATGCTATGCTCTTAAAAGACCTAACAGGTTTTTTTTTAACTGCGATTTTAATAATTTTTGGACTGCCTTAGCAGCAGTAGTGTTTTGGTCTAGTTTTAGATTGAGACGAACTAACTCAAAAATGGTTCGCAGTGAAAGGGTTCAATGTACAGTCAAAATTAAAATACTAGCTTCCTCCCTACCCCATGTATCTTTCCTAGGAAATTGTATACATTTGATGTCATTTACAACAGACTCATCGTTCCTCTCTTGATGTCCTTAAGTTATCGTGCATTTGTTGAAGGCTTAAAAAGGAACTGTACTGGGGCGCCTGGGTGGCTTGGTTGGTTAAGCGTCCGACTTCAGCTCAGGTCATGATCTCGCGGTCCGTGAGTTCGAGCCCCGCGTCAGGCTCTGGGCTGACAGCTCAGAGCCTGGAACCTGTTTCAGATTCTGTGTCTCCCTCTCTCTCTGCCCCTCCCCTGTTCATTCTCTGTCTCCCTCTGTCTCAAAAATAAATAAATGTTAAAAAATTAAAAAAAAAAGGAACGGTACTACTATCCAAATTTGATATATAGCTGGCATTATGTATTAGTTTGCTAAGGTTACTGTAAAAAGTACCCTGGAGTGGGTGGCTTAAACAACAAAAATTAAATTTTTTCACAGTTTTCCAGGTTGGAACTGTTTTCTCCTGAGGCCTCTTTCCTTGGCTTACTGACTTCTGTGTCCTCACAGGGCCTTTTTTTTCTGTGTCCACATACCCCTGGGGCGTCTATTACTCTTCTTATAAGGACATCAGTCATATTGGATTAGGGCCTTATCTTTATGACCTCACTTAACCTTAATTATCTCTTTTTAAAAATTTATTTATTTATTCTTGAGAGCTCGTGAGCAGGGAAGGGGCAGAGAGAGGGAGAGAGAATCCCAAGCAGGCTCTGCATTGTCAGTGCAAAGCCCTATGTGGGGCTCGAACTCATGAACCCTGTGAGATCATGATCTGAGTTGAAATTAAGAGTCCAATGCTTGGGGTGCCTGGGTGACTCAGTCGATAGGGCTTCTGACTTCAGCTCAGGTCATGGTCTCACAGCTTGTGAGTTCAAGCCCTGCATCAGGCTCTGTGCTGACAGCTCGGAGCCTGGAGCCTGCTTTGGATTCTGTGCCTCCCTCTCTCTCTGCCCCTACCCTGCTTGTGCTCTCTCTCTCAAATAAATAAACATTAAAAAAAAAAAAAAAAGAGTCCGACGCTCAACTCATGGAGCCACCCAGATGCCCCTCACCTTAATTGTCTCTTTAAAGCCCTATCTGTGATTATAGTCAAATTGGGGGTTATTCATTCAACGTATGAATTTGGGGGAACACAATCCAGTCTATAACACATTAGACCCACGTATGTTAATCTATATATGGTATGTGATACGATACATGTAAAAGACACTGAAAAAAATCAATGAATACCTCAGAGACTTAGATTTTATAGGCGTTAAATTTAAGGAAAATACAGTGTATACAAATTTCAGGAAAATAAAAAAAAAGATTAGGGCAGAATGCACCCTATTGACATAGGGGGTAAATACCATAACCTTTCGTAGAAATAATTTAGGTAAATCTTCCAAAAGCTTAGAAATCCAAGAAGTGTTTGCCGGTTCCTGTCACAGTTACTGAAGTGTATGTCATAATAGGTTGCCAAGGAAATTGTCATACACATGGAGTGAAGTACTTCTCAGTCATCTTCATTCTTTTGAGCATGCTTTATTTCCAAAGCGAGAAGCCATCATGGGAGACCTTTTTTCCTTATTTTGGGAGGTGGATCCTCCTCCCCTACCTTTAAGTTTTCCTATTCCAAGTCAGGATTATGAATGCCAGAAGGATGACTCTTGCGGGGCAATAGGGAGCTTCCTGCTTTGGTATTTTGTCATTATATTGGTCCTGATGTTCTTTTCGCGGGCTTCTGTCTGGGTAGGCTATCCAATTTCATTTTATAGAAGATGTTGACTGTAGAATAGGGGATTTTCCATAAAATAAATTCACTTTACTTCGATCCAACTACTTTTTAAAAGTTATTTTAAAAATAATGCAATCTCACTCTAGAATATTCCAAGAATATGGAAAAGGATGAAGAAGAAAATTTAAGCTAACGTAATCCTATTCTCTAGAGATAACTGTTGTTAACATTTTGGAGTATATTCTAGTTTTTTTTCTTTTTCTCTATCTCAATATATTTCTCTCCATTTCTCCTTGATCTTACATTGTTGGCATTGTATTGTACATATTTTCGTATCCTGCCTTTTCAAAACTTAGTGTTATATTGTAACACTTCCTCAAATCGTATTCACACAGCAGCACTCCTCATGACTGCATGACTTTGTCTTGTGGTTGCACCAGAACAAATCTGTGATTCTGAGACATTTAGGTTTGCGGTTTGTCCATAGGCTATGTAATGCTGGGATGAACTTCCCTACTGGTGAATGACCTCCACATTCCTTTTGTAGCCACGTAATTCTAATCAAAGATACTAAAGTTGTCGTATTTATAGAAGACGTGTTGTAGGATTTGGGAGTTTGTAGAATGAGGCACTATACTCTCCCGCCAGATAAGATGTAGAAATAAACTAAACAGAACGAAGGTCGCCATTCTAGACCACCTACTAGCAGAAGAAAATACCATCCTCTTAGGAAGGAGATAGCCCAAATTTTCAGGACTGTGAATCTCCAACATACTGGAGCTCTTATAAATTGCTGACATGGAGTCCTTGCTGGCCATTAATACAGGCTGATGATTAATCAAACCTCCATCATTTGGCATTACAGTCAGAACACTGGGCTGGCAATGGGCAGCTAGACCTAGTGCTGCATCAGCTCTAGAAGGAGAGCAGGAGGGTTGGTCTATCTATGCCAGCTGGATTCCATTATGATAATCAGAGATTCTTCCCCTCACCACCTCTTCCCCCTGAGAAGTTTCATCTAAAGTCTAAATGCTTCTTCAAGTAGATACTTTGCCAAAAGGAGATTTAGAATAGTGATCGCTGATATGTGTCCTAAACTCCCTAGCTAAGTATATTGAATTTGTCTGGATGGGCCAGAAAAGATACTTTAGAAAATTAACAAAAAATTGAAATTGATTCCTGGCAATTTCCTCATGAAGACCACTTACGAGGTCTAAGCTATTCTTCTCCTTTGCTTGCGTCAGCTCTTTGGAGTCCCAGAGTCCTGAGCTTCAAGGACCTGAAGAGAGCACGTTGTCCTGACTCCTTTCTGTAGGCGAGTAAGGTATCAGTATCCCTCCTTTTTTTTTTTTAATTGATAAACCCCAAGGAAATCAAGCGACTTGTCCAATGTCACACAAGTGGTTAGTGACAGAGGAGATATAGACCATGGTTTCCTGCCATATAATTCGTTTGCTTCAAAGCATAGCTGAAATGTTGAATTAAATCTATTCAGTGCTGATTAAAACCTTAATTATCTTAGAGGTTTCGTCTTTCACTTTGTATCCTTATGGCAGTTACAATTGGTTGAACTGCTTCTTCTGAAAGGTCCCAGATTTGAAATCTGAGAACCATATGAGAGCTAGTCAAGGAGGATGGAATTTTTCTTTCACTTTGAACTTCGTTTTCTCTGCTAACCTATGAGCCTTTATGTACAAACCTTGAAGTAATGGTAAAAGTGTGATGGAAATGTGGTGGTAATTATCCTCCACTGCAAAGCACAGGGATTTCCTCTGGATTTGCCACTCTTCAGGATGCATTCACTTTTTGCTTTCAGAGACTATGAATACTATATTTAGTTTACACATTTGTTTAGTGTTTATTCAGACTGCTGGTGCTGGTATTTTTCCCAACAATGCCAGTCCAAGCTTCTTGTTTTGCATACGTGGAAACTGAGTTTAAGAGGTGTTAAGTGAATCGGAGAAATTGCAGAGTTGTCTCCTGGTAGCCTTAGCCTAGATCTCTCCTCTGTTCTACCCTACTCCTCGGGGCAGGCTCTGCTGCTGTTTTCACTCACGGAGTCACACGCAGATAGTTAATAAAATGCTTTTGATAACCACAGTTCGTATGATTCCACTTAGCTTGATGCAAAATCTTTCTCAGGATTTTGTGATTATATTTTAATGTGACATTAAGTCAAATATAGAGGCTTTCTGTGAAAATGATATAAACCTAATAAATGTTTTTAAACATTCCCCCTTCCTCGTCCATTACAAAAGTATGCATTATAGAAAACGTAGAAATTATAGAAAAGTGCCAGCAATGAAATAAAAATCACTCCAGATTACATGGAAATAACCAACTACTATAACTTTTAGGCTTATAAGCTGCTAATCATTTAATAATTATCTCTATACATATTCAATTTAAAATAAGCCCCCCCAATCATTTCTAAAAGAGTGGTTTCTTTTATATATATACATATATGTATGTATATGTATGTGTATATATATGTACATATATGTATGTATATATGTATTATATATTAAATATACATTAAAATATATATTAAATTAAATATATATTATATAGAAATTAATATATATTATACTTATAAATATATAATATATAAAATTCTATATAATATATAAATTTATAAATATATATTTATATATATTATATAAAATATATGTTAATATATTAAAATAAATATATATTAAATATACATATATATACATACATATATGTACATATGTATTTAATTTAAATCAAAGTTTAGTTAACATATAGTGTAATACTGATTTCAGGAAAAGAATTTAATGATTCATGACTTACATATAACACCCAGTGCTCATCCCAACAAGTGCCCTCCTTAATGCCCATTGTATCTTTTGTTCAAAAGAGTGGTTTCTTAAAAGAAGTTTCCATTCTTAAGGTTTTCAGAGAATGGTTGCCGTAACCCAAAAAGGAGAGAGGCACCTTGTTAAAGATACTTGCCTGCTATTGCAGAGATCAGATACTAAGAAAGGAATGGGCCAAGGGTCCTGGATTGTAGTTATGAATACCCAAGTACAGCACTTTCTACCTGAAGGAAGTTGGACTTTCTACAAAAATTCATTTTTTTCCTAACTGGAGACAACTTAAAAAGTTATAAGGAAAACTAACACTCTTTCACTCAAACTCAACCATTGCTAACACTTGTGGACATTGCTTAGTCTTTTTTCATATTTTTAGTGAACTTGTGATCATACTGCATATACAAATTTGCATCTTGATTTATTTTATTTTATTTTTAATTTTTTAAAGTTTACATCCAAATTAGTTAGCATATAGTGCAACAATGATTTCAGGAGTAGATTCCTTAGTGCCCCTTCCCCATTTAGCCCATCGCCCCTCCCACAACCCCTCCACTAACCCTCAGTTTGTTCTCCATATTTATGAGTCTCTTCTGTCTTGTCCCCCTCCCTGTTTTTATATTATTTTTGTTTCCCTTCCCTTATGTTCATCTGTTTTGTCTCTTAAAGTCCTCATATGAGTGAAGTCATATGATTTTTGTCTTTCTCTTAATGACTAATTTCACTTAGCATAATACCCTCCAGTTCCATCCATGTAGTTGCAAATGGCAAGATTTCATTCTTTTTGATTGCCGAGTAATACTCCATTGTATATATATACACACACACACACACACATATATATATATATATATATATATATATATATATATATATATACCACATCTTCTGTATCCGTTCATCCGTCGATGGACATTTGGGCTCTTTCCATACTTTGGCTATTGTTGATAGTGCTGCTATAAACATGGGGGTGCATGTGTCCCTTTGAAACAACACACCTGTATCCCTTGGATAAATGCCTAGTAGTGCAATTGCTGGGTCGTAGGGTAGTTCTATTTTTAATTTTTTGAGGAAACTCCATACTATTTTCCAGAGTGGCTGTACCAGCTTGCATTCCCATGCATCTTGATTTTTAACTTAATATTATAACATGCATTTTCTTATGCTGTGACATGCCTTTATTATAATAGTTTTTACAACCATATATGATGATTGTACCATAGTTTATGTAACCATTGCCTCCTTTTGAATTTTGAGTTTTATATTATCTTAATTACATTCTGATTATTTTTGTGCATAGTCTTCTCTCTTTGGGGGATTATTCCCTGGATTATTAGATTCCTAGTGAGAATTATTGTGTGTCAAAAGTGTTACCAGTATTTCTAAAATTTTGATACATTCTGAACGAGTTGCTTTATATTTATATCTTTTGGCAAAATCATGTTCAGCATCAAAAAATGGGGCACGGATCTGAACAATGGAACATACTTATTTATGGAATATTGGGCTAGAATATTTGAAATTGGAACTCTTCAAAGAAATCCACTTCTTTTTTGTTGCCAGATTCACAGATAATGCGTTATGGTTGCCTTTTGGAGGAAAGTTCCTAAAGGATTTAGGAGATATTAAGTTTATGAACTTTGGTAAAGATCTTCAAAGATAATAGAAAGGAGACCTGATGAAATGTCCTTTACAAAGTAATTTAAGGGGTGCCGGGGTGGCTCACAGTCTGTTAAGCGTCTGACTTCGGCTCAGGTCACGATCTCACAGTTCACACGAGTTCAAGCTGTACTGACAGCTCAGAGCCTGGAGACTGCTTCACATTCTGTGCTCCCTCTCTCTCTGCCCCTTCCCCGCTCACACTGTCTGTCTGTCTTTCAAAAATAAATAAACATTAAAAAATTTTTTTAAGTAATTTAAAATCAATCCCAGTACCATCAAATCTGTTTTTAAATGATATTTAGGGGCACCTGGGTGGATCAGTCATTTCAGTATCCGACTCCTGATTTCTGCTTGGGTCACGATCCCAGGTTCAGGGGAATCAACACTGAGCATAGAACCTGTTTGAGGTTCTCTCCCTCCCTCTGTCCCTGCCCCTCTCCCCCACTCAAGCTCTCTCTCTCTCTCTCTCAAAAAAAAAAGATGTTTAAATAACATGTCTTTACAGTGTGAATACAGGAAAACTTTATAACCTACAGATCCTTATCAGTATTATTTTCTCTCAAGTCTTTGTTCCATTCGGTTTGGTTCAAAACACATTGGCAGATTCAGCATCAAAGCCTGATCTTCAGTGGGCAGCAGATGGATCACTGTAATGGAAACTCAGAATTTATTGAATCGGGGGCGCCTGGGTGGCTCAGTCGGTTAAGCATCTGACTTCAGCTCGGGTCACGATCTCACGGTCCGTGAGTTCGAGCCCCGCGTCGGCTCTGGGCTGATGGCTCAGAGCCTGGAGCCTGCTTCCAATTCTGTGTCTCCCTCTCTCTCTGCCCCTCCCCCATTCATGCTCTGTCTGTCTCTGTCTCAAAAATAAATAAAAACGTTAAAAATATTAAAAAAAAAGAATTTATTGAATCGTACTGAATGTTTAAAATTAGACATTGTCCAAGAGTCTAGGGCAGTAGTGGATTTTTTTTAATTTTTAATGTTTATTTATTATTATTGAGAGACAGAGAGAGAGCATGAGCAGGGGAGGGGCAGAGAGAGGGGGAGAGACACAGAATCTGAAGCAGGGTCCAGGCTCTGAGCCGTCAGCACAGAGACCGACACGGGGCTCGAACTCACCAACCGTGAGATCATGACCTGCGCTGAAGTCGGACGCTTAACCTACTGAGCCTTCCATGCCCCTAGGGCAGCAGTGTTTTACAAGTAAATGTAAGCGAAAACCAACCAACTGAGATTGCTATTACTAATCTGTATTTCTGAAACAGATGTCAGAGAAGAAAAAGGATGAAGACAGTGGGACCAGCACCTCGGTCAGTAAAGGTGAGCGTGGGTACATATTTGGTGTTGGACTGTGATGAGAGAAATGTGTGCTGAAGGTGGAAAGCAAAGTACAGAGGAGAACAGCCCAGAATGGCTATAGGGCCTCCCCAGACCTGTGGTGGCCCCTTGCGGGAGCTCCTTGCTTTAGCCCAGGACAGCTTACCTGCTTTTGCAGAGCCGCTAGAGCCTATAAATAAATTACTGGTAGGTAGAGTTCAAGCTCTCGCTTCATTCCTCAACATTCTCCCTTCACATAGCTCCCTTTTCATATACCTTTATTGTTCGGGTTGCTACAGCATTGTGAGCTTTGTATGACATCTTTTTAATTTTTTTTTTTAACATTTATTTATTTTTGAGACAGAGGGAGACAGAGCATGAATGGGGGAGGGTCAGGGAGAGAGGGAGACACAGAATCGGAAACAGGCTCCAGGCTCCGAGCTGTCAGCCCAGAGCCCGACGCAGGGCTCGAACTCACGGACCGTGAGATCATGACCTGAGCCGAAGTCGGACACCCAACCGACTGAGCCACCCAGGCGCCCCATGTATGACATCTTTTTAAATAACCTATAAGCTGTGGTGTGCTGTTAAGTGTTTTAACAACTGGCTCCCCAAAAATGTGGATGTGTGTCTATGTGGAGTTTTTTTAAATGTCGCTGACACGAAGGATGTATGTTGCACAATTTACAAGTAACAAAACATGTAATACACTTTATAGTAAATTCCATATAGATTGCCAGTTGTAGCTAAATGCTTTCCTTGATTTTTGCCAGACCCTTGCATCCTTGGCCGGCCTGTGGCTGCAATGGACGAACAAGTGTAGCTCCAAAATGAATGTTCTTTTCCTTTAAGTTAAGGAGTAAGATGAAAGAAACAAGATGTATGTTAGAACTTAACCTGGTTGTCAATGATGTGACTTCTTTGCTGAATTGGATAATAGTTTTAGAATACTCTGGAAGCATATTTCGCTTGTTTTTGGGTGCTATTCACAATGTGGTGGCTACAGGATGACACTTTTTTTTTTTTGTTTGTTTATTTATTTATTTTGAGAGAGAGAGAGAGCACACATGTGTGAGCAGAGGAGGGACAGAGAGAGAACCCCAAGCAGGTTCCATGCCCAGCGCAGAGCCCAACATGGGGCTCAATCCCATGACCCGGGAGATCATCACCTGCCACAACCAAGAGTCGGACATGCAACCAATGAGCCACTCAGGCACCCCATGACACTTTTATTTTTTATTTTATTTCATTTTTTTAAAAGTTTACTTATTTGAGAGAGAGGGAGGGGGACAGGGAGAGGAGAGAGAGAATCCCAAGCAGGCCCTGCACTGTCAGTGAGGACCCCAATGCAGGACTTGAATTCAAGAACCAGAGATTATGACCTGAGCTGAAGTCAAGAGCCACCCAGGCGCCCTGCCCATGTCACTTTTAAATGTAACCTATGTTGGGGCGCCTGGGTGGCGCAGTCGGTTAAGCGTCCGACTTCAGCCAGGTCACGATCTCGCGGTCCGTGAGTTCGAGCCCCGCGTCGGGCTCTGGGCTGATGGCTCAGAGCCTGGAGCCTGTTTCCGATTCTGTGTCTCCCTCTCTCTCTGCCCCTCCCCCGTTCATGCTCTGTCTCTCTCTGTCCCAAAAATAAAAATAAAAACGTTGAAAAAAAAAATTAAAAAAAAAAAAAAAAAGAAAAAAAAATTAAAAAAAAAAATAAATGTAACCTATGTTAATAACCTGTCTTTCATCACTTTAAGCCTAGACAATCCACAAAACCATAAACCGAGACCTGATTTTTAGTGCTTGTTGATTTCTGTGCCATCCATCAAAACTGATTTCAAATTACCAGTGTGATGTTACAGGGGAGAGATACAGAGTAGCACATGATTACGTGGTATTTCCAACCAGATAGGACAGAAATAGCTTTAAGAGCGTACCTCATAATAAAATGTAATAAAATAATTAGGAAGTGATTAGTTTTGAATATTTATCACATTTATGTAACCTAAATTGATTTAATGATGAGTTTGTATAATTTCATTTTTACTAATGGCTGTGTTTTAACAGCTATCTTATTAAACTCCTGAAAGCTTAACAATCTGTTTTTGCCAGCCAGCTGGGCAAAAGACAACTCCATCACACTCACTGTGTAGAGAAAAGATCCTTTTTAGTTTCCCGCTACCCAAATCACATTCACGTACATAGTGGAATCTTTAAGACTTCAAGGCAAGGTTAAAAAGGGTCCTTCTCGGGGCGCCTGGGTGGCTCAGTCGGTCACGCGGCCGACTTCGGCTCAGGTCAAGATCTCGCGGTTCGTGAGTTCGAGCCCCGCGTCGGGCTCCGTGCTGACCGCTCAGAGCCTGGAGCCTGTTACGGATTCTGTGTCTCCCTCTCTCTCTGCCCCTCCCCCGTTCATGCTCTGTCTCTCTCTGTCTCAAAAATAAATAAACGTTAAAAAAAAAAAAAAAAGGGTCCTTCTCTGGAAAGGCTTAGAGACCTTTCCCTTGGTCTTATATCAGGGGCCCACAAAACTTCAAAAGCAGTGTGTCAAGCATCCATTTGACCCTCCTGGTCTTTAGGAGATTTGGTGTAGTACAAGTGGTACAGATGCAGGGAGACGCCAACACTTGCAAGTGAGTGGAGAAAAGTGGTGGCTTGGCAAATGGCAACTGAGAGTGAGTCCACGCGTGCCATCGGCTTCCTTGGGGAATATGAAGTTCCGGTGACCAAGAATATGCCTAACATATTCATCTGTTTCCTTGGCTGTTAGCGAGCAAAGATGCTTCTTTTAAGCGGCAAAGCAAAGGTGGTGACTGGGCCTCTTTACAAATGATGAAAAAACCAAAGCAGAGCCAACTCACCCCTGTAACTGACTCTGAAGTGGCTTTGGTCAACGCCTCTCTGGAACAAAGACGAGCCAGGCGCCATTCTCAATTCAGCCGGGTGAATCAGACCCAACGTGATAGTGATAGTACCGAGTGTGACGGTGAAGAATCTAACTCGGGAGCCTCTTCGTGGAAGGAGAGTGAAAGTGAACATCCCCCATCACCAGCTAGTATTCAGAAGAGGAAAATAGCTCAGAGGCAAAGGAATGCGGGAAGCTACCAAACCAGGGAAAGGCCCTGCCTCCACTGCAAAGCCATGAGAACCAGTGAGTGGTTGACACGCCATTTCCTTCAAAACACTTCAGGAACAACCCACACGAAGGCAGATATTCAAGAGGAAAATCGTGTACCTGACATTAGCACAAAGTACAGCAAAATTTGAATTTTATCAAGTCCTTACCTTACGCGAAGCCAAATGAAAGAGATGAATGAAACACAAAAAAATCACCAGAGCTCTAGGTGAGGAGGCTTTTACAATAGAGTCTCTCTACTAACAACAAAAACATACTTGGAACCCAAGAGGTAAAATTTCTGATAATCCTTTGTCCAAAAACAGGCCAGTGAATTTGTTTATGGCACCGTTACAACATCAAAGATCTGCATCTCCTATGGGTTTTTTTTATTCAAAAGAGCAGAAGACATATTTTATTCCTTGCGTATTTGTATTTTGTTTATGTCTGTACTACAAATAAGGAAGCTCTTTGAAAATATATTTATGTTCACAAACCATTTAAATGTATTCGTATGTTTTGACGGTCTGACTGACTGAATGAATTAGGTGACATTGGTTGGCATGGAATGGACCACATTCTCCAGGTCCGTATTTTCAGGTGACTCTATCTGAGCTGCATTGCTGCACATGTATCAGCTACAGTTGGTGAGGAGGAAGAGAGCCTGGAGAAAGACCCGAATAAGTTTTGGGTAATCTAATGTACAGCATAGGGACTCTGGTTAACAATACTGTTACAATGCCATAGTTGAAAGTTGCTAAGAGTAAATCTGAAAGGTTCCCACCACACACAGCAAAATGGTAATCGTGCGAGGTGATGGAGTGCTAAATAATCTTATTGTGGTAATCTGTCACAATATATATGTGTATCAAATCATCATGTTATACACCTTAAACTATACATGTTATAAATTATGCATGTTATACACCAATAAAGTTGGAATTATATCTCTACAGTAAAGTTGAGATTAAAGAATTAAAAAAAAAAACTATGCCACAAAGTGCTACCAAAAAAAAAAATCTATCAACCATTGCTTAAAAAGAAAAAGAGTATTGTAATAGGGGTTAAATCTGTTGCCATAGGGTAGAAAATCAAGCTCAGCTCCAAATACAGCAAGGACGAGGGGTGATTTACAGCCAAGGAGCAGGGTGGGGGGGGTTAATGAATGGAAAATTACTAAGAGGAGACATCAAGGATAGAGGATTCTCGGCAACCTGACCTAACAGGATTCTTGCTAAAGATAGTCAAGGATTTAGGCATCAAAGATAGAAGAAGAGGATATTGATCAGATATTAAGGGTAGGGAGCTCTCACTAAACTTACTTAGCTGGATTCTTGCTAAAAGTTGGGCCAGGCACCAAAGTTGAGATCTGGGTGTGAAGAGGGCTCAGAGGAGCCTGACTAAGATTTGGTCAGAGAGAGTCTTTATGGAAAATTAGCCACAATCCAGACATATGTGAGGTTGGGCTTTTGAGTTAAGTGGGAACCCCAGCAGTGGGTCATTCAGGCAGGTCTCAGTAGATGGGTGGCCATTCTGGAGACCATTCTCCAGATGGATAGCAGAACCCCAGCTGGGATACGAAAGGAGGCCCCAGATCCCAGAGAAGAAGGCTGGCAAGGACAAGATAAACAGCAGGGACTGTAGTCCCTGGGCTAGAGTTCAAAGAAGGCCTTAAATCTTGGGAAGGACTTAGATATTATATATGATAAAGACTGCAACCTGATACTGGGGACTGAGCCCTTCATGACTCACTGGCAGAGAGATCACAAGCTATGATTTTTGGCTCAGGGGTTACTCCTGCTAATAGTAGCTTTAAAAAAAAAATTTTTTTTTTAACCTTTATTGTTGAGAGACAGAGTGTGAGCAGGGGAGGGGCAGAGAGAGAGGGAGACACAGAATCCGAAGCAGGTTCCAGGCTCTGGGCTCTTAGCACAGAGCCCGATGTGGGGCTCAAACTCACGAACTGTGGGATCATGACCTGAGCCAAAGTCGGATGCTTAACCGACTGAGCCACCCAGGCACCCCTGATGGTAGATTTCTTAATTGATGGCAACAAAGGGAACTGGGGGGCAATGTGGGAATCCCAACCACTGGAACTAGGTCACTAGAATCCAGGACATGGGTGAAATTTCTGAACTTATTTGTGGAGACTGTCTTGTTCAGATTGCCTGAGTTTTGGAACAGGTCTGAGGCCATGAGCGAAGAGCAGGACTTCAAGAGTCACCTGAAGCATCAACCTTTTCCATGAAACCTTCCCTAACTCCTTGACACCCTCTTCCACGTTGTTCCCTCAGGCAGAACTCACTGTGCACTCCCTTATGCTCTAGCGTACTTTGCGGCATTCTCTATCTCGGCATCCTTAACATTTTAATGAATGGATTTCTTTGCATGTCCCTCTGACCTCTATACATATTTGTCCACCTTTAAGGGAGAGTCCGTGATTTGTCATCTTAGTATCTCTATGACCCAGCACAGTGCCAGACAACATGACAGATAAATAATGCAGCTGAATAAATACAAAAAAGGATTCATGACTGCAAAAAGGAGGAGTTGGGGAAAGCAGAGACAGGACAGGACAGGGGCCAATATCCAAGGCGTAGTGAATGATTCTGATATTTCTAACTTGATATGATCAAGATGCTTGTTGTTTACCAAAATAGCACCAAACAAAACCCCAAACCCCCCCAAAACAACAAACACAAAAAACAAAGGAACAAGCTGAAAATATAGTAGCAGGTTGCAGGGACAAGATTTAGACCCGCATTGTCTGGCTTCAGAGTTTGGGCTCTTTTTTTTTTTTTTTTTTTTTTTTTAACGTTTATTCATTTTTGAGAGACAGAGAGAGACAGGGCATGAGCAGGGAAGGGGCAGAGAGAGGGAGACACAGAATCTGAAACAGGCTCCAGGCTCCGAGCTCTCAGCACAGAGCCTGATGCGGGGCTCGAACTCAGAACTCACAGACCGTGAGATCATGACCTGAACCAAAGTCGGATGCTTAACTAAGGAGCCACCCAGGCACCCCTCAGAGTTTGGGCTCTTAATTACCTTGATCTTAGCCATTATTCTCTGAAGATAAAAGGTCTTGATTTCTTTTTTTTTTTTTAATTTTTTTAACATTTTTTATTTATTTTTGAGACAGAGAGAGACAGAGCATGAACAGGGGAGGGTCAGAGAGAGAGGGAGACACTCAGAGAGAGAGGGAGACACAGAATCGGAAGCAGGCTCCAGGCTCTGAGCCGTCAGCCCAGAGCCCGACGCGGGGCTCAAACTCACGGACCGCGAGATCGTGACCTGAGCTGAAGTCGGATGCTTAACCGACTGAGCCACCCAGGCACCCCTAAAAGATCTTGGTTTCAAGGTAAGTCAATCACCACCTCTCACACGGCCAGAAGTGATGTCCAAGCGACATGATCTCACCAGGAAAAGGAAGATGATGACTATTCTCCGGATAACAGAGTGAGGACCCATGCCTCAGATGTTTTGCTTGTGGGTTTAGAATTTAGATCACATTATATAATACAAACATTATAATCTGAAGAGTCTTATCAAAGACTGCTACTTTTCTCGGTCTTATCCATGGGGGCTAGAACAGATTAGAGTGGGGGATAGGAGATAGTGGGGGTAGAAGAAGGAATCAGGATTGAGTTAAACCAGGGGCTGTAAAGATGAGATTAGGGTAAATTTGTGAATACATTAAACCAAAACAGAGGTCCAGTACAGCTGGGGGGACATCCCAAGCCAAGGAGAGAAATGCACAGAATCAATGGAACAAGGCAAGGATGGGGTAGGGGAGGATCCAAAGCATGGCCAGGCATGGTTGGAAGTGGATTAATGGGAGAGGAGTAGAACCCGTGAGGTAGGAGATAATTCACGAAACCAGGGCTGCAAACACTAGTCGTGGCTGGGTGTGGCTTGCCTGTAGAGCCTGGCATGAGCTGTAAGGATGGGGTCCCTGGGTTGCTCTACAGTTCTTCAGTCCCTCCTTGCTGCACGGGATAAAGTAAGCCACCTCTGTACTTTTCATGGTTGAAGTTGTAACCTGTTTGGGTAGCTTGCTTGAGGGAAGGCATGGGGTTCTTGGGCTTGCTTCCTGTCTGTGGCCCCTTCAGGCAGCTAAGCGGTCACAACTGACCTCTGGACGCTTACATCACGCATCACACTTCTTGTCAAGCACTGCAATGCAGAGAACTACGGGGTGGAAGCAAGGGTCTAGCGGATGGATGTAGTGTAGGAAGAGTACGACACAGGAGGTATTTGGAGAGGGGCTGGAGAATGGGGAACGAGAACTATGTCTACAGGGAACACCGTCTCAAACTCTGAACCAGTATCTGCCTTCCAAGACTGGGTGGTGTGGTTTTGGCGGGAGAAGAGAGGAGCTGGTTAAATTGAAGCCAATAATAACAACAATAATACTGATAAAATAGGCAACATTTAGAGAATGCTTGTTATGTGCCAGCCCTGAAGCAAGCATTTTATTTGATTTTCTTGTTTTGTTTTATTTTATTAAAAATGTTTTCTAGTGTTTATTTTTGAGAGGAGAAGAGAGAGACAAAGTGCGAGTGGGGGAGTGGCAGACGCGCGCGTGCACACACACACACACACACACACACACACACACACAGAATCCCTAGCAGGTTCTAGGCTCTGAGATGACAGCACAGAGCTCGACGTGGGGCTGGAACCCACGAACCGGGAGATCATGACCTGAGCCCAAGTCGGAAGCTTAACCAACTGAGTCACCCAGGCGCCCTCATTGTATTTTACTTTTAAAGTTTATTGTTTTTTTTTGAGAGAGAGCCCAAGCAGGGAAGGGGCAGAGAGAGAGGGAGAGAGAAAATCCCAAGCAGGCTCAGAACTGTCAGCGCAGAGCCAAACGCGGGGCTCGAGGTCACGAACCGTGAGATTATGATCTGAGCCGAACTCAAGAGTGAGACACTCAGACGATTGAGCCACCCAGGTGCCCCCCAGCATAAGGCCTTTTATAAGGATTCACAAGCCTGCAAAATAGGTGTTTTCCCAATTTCACAGATAATGAAACTGAGGGTCAGGGAAATTGAACGACATACCCGAGGTCACTTAGCTGGTGAGTGTGGGGGCGCTGGGTCTTGGGTTTTGTCTGTCCATAAAGATTTTGTTTTCACCGTGATGGTAATACATTATCCATGTCCTTAATGGAGAGCAATTAGATAAGAACTTGGGAGACCTAAATACCAAACCGAGCCCAGATACCAGAGGAGGACTGTTCATAGAGAATGGAACCAAGAATCAGAGATGGGAGCAGTTGGGTAAAGCTGGGGAGGGTCCCCACCGTGGAGTGGAGAGACCTCACAGCACCAGCTCGCCTCATCTGCCATTGGTGAGCATGGCCAGCTTATTGATAGCTCAGGCGGAAAGTCAGGGTGGCCTTTTGAAGAAAAGGAGGGAACTGGAAACTCGGCCGGGAGGGCTGGTGAGGATAGGAAACGAGCTTTGCACAGCACATCCAGGAACAAGAAGAGGCAGTAGTGACTAGAGCAGTGAGGTTGATGGCCAAGGATTTGAGAGGAGAGCCAAGAAATCTGGGAGCAACCACAGCTCTTCCCCAGCACCAGCCCCTTTCGCTCAGGATGGAATGCTATCTCCCAACAGATCCTCGTGTTTTCAAAACAGCAACCCATTCATAGATTGTGAAATCAATTTTCAAGGGCTGTGACTAGCATTTATGAAAAAATAAATAGAAAATAACAGTGTACTGCGCATAATAAGGGTAAGTACTGTTTTTGTTTCAGTGTGTGCGTACTGAGTTGCCATGCAAAATGTGTTTCTTACTCTGGCAAAATGAGAAATAAAAGCCGCGGCTCCGGAGTAGTGTTCTTTGTAGATTTTCTGTGTCAGGCAGCTTTTCCCCCAAGTTAGTGAAGGCGGTCGTCACTCTGCGTTCCCGATTGCTGTATGCTAGTACTTAGTAACTCTTCACCCACACTGTAGGATGGACCCACAGTCAAGATTAGTGAAAAGCTTGAATTAAACGATACTGCTTTAAAAGAGCTTCGGTTTATTATTTTCAAATAGAGTAGGTGGAAGCAAGCTAACCAACTGTTGCTTGGTAAGCAGCGGTGGGTTTTGCCTTGATGAATAAACAAGAGTAATTTGTAATTGACATTTCAAAGAAGGCTTAGAAACAGGCCAGCCTTTGTTTAAATCATAATTACCCTGTTTGTATGTAAAAGGATACTTCTAAAGCTTTTCAAAACAACTGGTTCTTTTAAGTAGATAATTATTCCCCTTCCAATCTTGTTTACGCTATTCAGAACTTCAGTGAACTGTTTTTTTTCTTCCATAGATAGTACAAAGGTTAACTTCAGCCAGCCCTTCCTCAAATGATCGCAAATTCCCAATTAGTACATTCTAAACAGGGTTTCCCTGTAACAATATACCAAAGACTTGTGTGATGTGTTCTTTATTGCTTTGAATAACATCTGACAAGTTTCCAAGTACCAGGCCACCTGGATCTTCTCTATCTGTCAGGAACATGTGGTCACAGAGGTGCACGGGAGGGTAAGAGGAAATACAAATTATGCACAAACATGCGGGAATGGTGAAGGAGACAAAAGGGAGAAGATACCTTTTTTTTTTTTTTAAAGTATCTATTGCATGTGAACCGAACGGTACATTGATAGGCACTTTTTAGCGGAAAGAAGAGCTTCACTTTATATCTAAATTTCACGAAGCTACAGATAAAAACAGAAAACGGAGCTTTTTTTGGTATGGAGACTGGAAGTTATTAGAGAGACCTCGAGGAGTTGGCAGTGGAATGATGTATTATGAAAAAAAAAAAATAGAATTGTCCTGTTTTGAATAACTTATTTCTCATTGCAGATTTCAGCTAAGTGCGCAAAGGACATGCATGAAATACTTTTCTAAAAAACAAAAATGTTGGGGCGCCTGGGTGGCGCAGTCGGTTAAGCGTCCGACTTCAGCCAGGTCACGATCTTGCGGTCCGTGAGTTCGAGCCCCGCGTCAGGCTCTGGGCTGATGGCTCGGAGCCTGGAGCCTGTTTCCGATTCTGTGTCTCCCTCTCTCTCTGCCCCTCCCCTGTTCATGCTCTGTCTCTCTCTGTCCCAAAAATAAAAAAAATAAAAAATAAAAAAAATAAAAAAAAAATAAAAACAAAAATGTTATAATCCCAGGCAATGCCCTCTTCTAGTTCTTAACCTTTTATCTTTGGAGCTTGGCCTCTTTCATAGATGCTTCCTCAAGCTGCCTTATTACAAGGACCTGTTGTCTAGTATTGTCTTCATTTATTAGGGCCTTCTGTCACCATGAAGTTTCATGGGCTCAAAATCTTGATTTAGCAGTGAGAATATCAGGCGGGGAGCCAACTCTGTTACTAATTAGTATAAATCAAGAGAGGGAAGCAGGGAGATAGAAACCAGTCCCCAGTGGAAGGGTCTGCAGCCAGAGTTAGTAAGACTAACAGGTCATTGAGTTGAGTGTGGGACAAAGGGACTTGGAAAAATGCCACCTCAGGCCAGGGTCGTCTTGTCTCTTTGCATCTGTGGGGGTTTTCATTCTTGCCCCCATTCCTTTGTCAGCGGGTGGTTCACACGTGGGCATGGCAGCTAATTCTGGAAAGGGAAGTTTGCTGGTGGGGGGCATTCTGAGAAAGGTTTCTTCAGTCTTATAAAGACCTGCACAGGGAAGAAGTGGTCCCTTTTCATTTGGTGAAAGATGTCTAGTCTGCACGCGATGGCTGCAACAGTGACAGCTACCTGTATCCAAATGGAATTACTCTGAACACTTCCCAGCAAGAATATGGAAGAGATTAGGACCCGAGTTGCTGAATTAACAAATTCTGGAAACATCCTACTTTTCGACTTCTTTTTGGGCAAGAAAATTCGCCTTATTGAGCATTTTAAGTTGGTTTTGCTGTGACTTGCAGCTAATACAGGGTCTTAGCCATCTTTTTGTTCTCTGTGATTCTTAGGCTCCTTTCACCTAGAAGATAAATAACTTCTTTCATTTATTTAAAAATATTTTTTTAATGTTTATTTATTTTTGAGAGAGAGAGGGAGATAGAGACTGAGCAAGGGAGGGGCAGCGAGAGGAGACAGAATCCTGGGCAGGCTCCCTACTGTCAGGGCAGAGCCTGATGTGGGGCTAGAACCCACGAACCGTGAGATCGTGACCTGAGCCGAAACCAAACGTCAGACGCTTAACCAACTGAGCCAGCCACGGGCCCCTTGAAGATAAATAACTTCTAATAAAGTGTGTGTGCTCCTTGGATGGGGGCTGGACTTTGCCTGTGATGACGATGGTGGGAACTATTAATCTCTGAGAAAAGATCTTCATAAATGCTGTGGACCTTTTTCAGTTGACCGCCTCATTCCTTTTTTATTCCAGGAGATTCTTTTCCCCCCTGCTTCTCATGAATGTCAGTACATAGTGATCCTGCTTGTTCCCATAACACTTTCACCCCATGCAGGCATGGATTTCAGGAGGATTTTCTTCCTATCAGAGTCCCTTCCTGCAGATTTGGAATTGGGACCAGGAAAGAGATCAGTCTCAGGTGACTGGACTTAACAGCAGATTTTGGGGGTCCACGGTTCCCTTTACTTTGGGAACCAGAGAAGGCAGGTAGTGACTGAAAGATAAGAATGAAACCGACAGTGAAGGGCAGAGAGATGTGATGGCTTCCAAGTCCCTGATTCTTGTTAATTCCTGAGACCCCTTTGTTTATGCATTCATAGGCATCCGACACTTCACTAGCAGATTCTTATAATAATTTCCCCTTTTTGCTTACTCTAGCTCAAGTGGGTTTCTATTGCTGGAAACCAAAAGAATCATTAAAACAGTGGTGTGCTGGTAAACGTTTAACAATCGGCTCTGATTGTTAAAAGCCTTGATTTTGTAGCGCTTGCTGATTTGCATGATATAAATACTCCCACTATTGCTTATTTCAGCTACCAAAGTGGCATCAGTGAACGTGGAGTTGGGAAGGGAAGAGCAGGTTGGGTTCTGGCGAGCTGGTCTGAGACGGTTCCAGAACATCAGTGCCTGAGGAATACAGCCCGTAGCACACTTGGCAGAAAATCGTGTTATATAGGAGGTCCAGGGATATATCCTGGTGGTTGCTAAATTGGGAATACTGGTATTAAAACTTTTTAATTAATTTCAAATGTGCAGAGTCTTGGGGCTGAGGGAGTAGAGCAAGTAGGATTAAGTTTTTAAATAATACTGAAAAATTCTTTTTTTAGTGTAATAAAACGATCTGGGTGTATTGGGACTTCGTGGGAGGTAGGGGGCTCAGACCAAGGAAGGGAAAAAGGCTGGGAGTGCAACTGGAACGATGTGGAAGAAGGCGACCTGTGCGAGGGCAGGATCTAGGCCTTGACCCAAAGGAGAGTGTTTACCTCCTGCCGGTGAGGAGAGGCATTCTGGGAGTGAGAAGCTAAGGCTACCACACCTGACTAAGTTTGGTCATTCAGTTATTGCCTGTACAATCTGCTGCTCTGCTTTGTTTTTGTTTGAAGTTTAAGGAGGGAAAAGCCTTTTAAGGTAAGAAGGTATGAAATGTATATGCGGGGTTGGAACAATACTTTTATCATGAATGAGGTCAAATGATCAGTCAGTAAGAAGAAGCCTGACAGTGGATCCTTTCCTCTTTTGGTGAGGGGAGGATGAGAGGACTTTAAGAAGCCCCTTCTGGCCTAACCACCTTTCCCACACTTGATTCCTCTACCTGAAATGCCAGTCACCAAATCTTCGGATGTTGGACTCCTCAAATGTTGACGCCCTCCTCGCTATTAAGACCAATCTCAAAGATCACCGCTCTAGTAAATATTTCCTGTGGCTCTTCCAGCAATGCTGGGCTCCCACGGTTAAGCCCCCCGTTGTAGCCCTGATCCTATCGTACTATAAAGAACCCCCATCCTTCTTCCTCTCATGTTCCAAGGTCCAATAACTGGATTTTTTGGACATGATGCATCGATACGCCTAACCTCCTAGAAATTGGATTTTTGTACTTGAGGTCACAGGTGAACATTTTAAACAACTGCGTTTGTTTGCTTTCAATGGCATTGCCGTCTTTGCTCATCAATGTTTATATATCTATTTGAATATTTAGTTCTTGACATGTATACATGGAAAAGTGAATGTGTTGATGTTAGCGATAAGAAAAGGAGATTTTACAAATTTAGTTCAGTTGAGAGAAAGCTGGAAATCATTAGACATCCTCGAAGTGGTGCATTTTAGCATCAGTCACCTATTTGGATGTAAGCCCTCTGTTCATTTGTGGGGGAAAAAAGAGATCAAAATTAAAGAACACGTATAAAATGCTGAGAAACATATTCCTGAAGAATATGTCTGAAAGGTGACGCGAACCAATTCCTTATACAAAAGTTAATTCCAGATGGAACAAAACTAAAAGATAAAACAAGGAAACCACAAAAGTACTAGAAAAAAAGCACTAGTAAAAAGTTTCCTAATCTCAAGGAAGTCTTGGGAAGACTTTTCCAAGCATAATATAGCTAAAATCCAGAAGTCTTAAAAGAAAAGTGTGTTACTTGGGCTACATACAAATATTTAAACTTCTGGAGAGAGAGAGAGAGAGAGAGAGAGAATCTCAGTAAATAAAGTGAAAAGGCGAACTGAGAAATTCTTTGGAACACAAAATTAGGACAAGCCCTAATATCCCCAGTACGTAAAGATTTTTTAAAAAGAAGACAAAGCCAAACTAGTTAGTAGCAAAATGATCTATGGAATAGAATATGTGGATAGGAAGTTCACAGAAGAGGAAATGTGAATGATTCTAAATGATATGCAGAAAGGTGCTCAACCTCACAATTAATTAAACAAATACAAAATAAAACAAAGTATTTTTCTTATTTTAGCCCAGCATAGGTCCAGTGTTTGATGATACCAGTAGTGGGAAGAAAGGCCCTTTTGAAGCAGTATTGGTGGGAAAGAAAATTGGTATAATTTCTTTGGAGGAATATACACAATCTTCATGCTCTGTGACCTAGCAATCTACTGTTAAGAACTGGTCCAACAGAAATACCCTTTCAGGTGTACACACAAACAAAATAGGTACATACTTAAGGATATTCATTGAAATATTGTATGTTTAGATTGCCAGGTTTCCAGAATCTCCTATTTATTTAGTTAGTTAGTTAGTTAGTTAGCTTTAGGTAGGCTCCCAATGTGGGGCTTGAACTCATGACCCTGGGTTCAAGAGTTGCATGCTCTCCCAACTGAGCCAGCCAGGTCCCCCCCCCCCCCCACCCAGCCCCAGAATCTTCTTCTTAAAAATGACATTTTTGTGGTGGTGTTTTCTGATTAGAAGTGCACAGGTGCATTGTGAGAAACTCACAGAACACAGTTACATTAAAACAGAGAGAAAATTCCACCCCAAATGTGGTTACTGCTAACAGTTCAGTGTATATTATTTCCAGGCCATTTTTGTGCATAAGCACACGTAATAAGCTTAACTCTTGCTTTCCAAACCTAACAACTAAATAGATTTGGACAAATACCCTGAGATATATTTCTCTGTATCTCAACTCTTACTATCCACTATCTGAAACTCAGGACGTGAATACATTCAGAAAACTTAATATCCTTCACAATCTGAATTCACTACCCAGATTTTAACACTTGCTCTCTGAATTTAGAAATAAATAAATTTGGATAGCCAGGCAAAATGGTACAAATACTTTTTCTCTTACAAAAGTTGAATTGTAATATACACTATTCAACAATTTGCCTTTTTTGCTTACATGTATATTTTTGACACCATTCTGTGTTAATTCATAAAGATCGATCTCATTTTTCATGTCTTCATAGTATTCCACTGTATAGTTATATCATAATTTATTGAACACATTTCTTATTGATGAGCCTTTACTGGTAACTTAAGTATATGCACTAACATAGAAAAGTGTCCAGATAATACATATATTTTTCTCTTCCCTTCCTCTCTATGACTGTGGGTCTACTTTTAATTGAGAGCTACATGGTTTGGCTCTTAATTATAAGCTAGGTTATAATTATATGTTTAATGGAGGCATGTTTATCTCATCTTTCCATACGCTGTAAATTGTAGGCTCTTTGGAATGAAGGATTATCTTCACTTAGGTGTCTTCCAAAATACTTATAAAAATGCCGGGCACACATTTTTGCAGATTCTCAAAAAGTAACACATAGTGTTACCCTCTGGTCCATCAATCCACTCTTTTTAAAAACAATTTTTAAATATGAATTAAAATTTCTGTTTTGTATCAACTGCATGTTTTTCTTTTTACCTTTTGACTTCCTCCACCCAAACAATCTTTTTAAGTTAAAAAGCATATTGGGCGTGGGGGGCGCCTGGGTGGCTCAGTTGGTTAAGCGTCCGACTCTTGACCTTGGCTCAGGTCATGATCTCATAGTTCATGAGTTCAAGCCCTGCGTCGGGCTCTGCACGGGCAGCGTGGAGCCTGCTTGGGATTCTCTCTCTTTCTCCCTCTCTCTGCCTCTCCCCTGCTCTCTCTCAAAACAAATAAATGAACTTGAAAAAAAATTGTTTAAAAAGTATGCTGGATAGCGTGTATAGTCTGTCTAAAATTTTGTGAAAGAAAAAAATAAGCTGGTTAATATAGATACAGAAAACAATTCTGGTGGAATACTACATCCAACTGGTAACAGTCATCAGAGGTACAGATTGGGACAAGGGAGAGTGGGCAACATGAGAGGTAGTTACTTTTTGTGTTAGAGTTTTCAGTTATGTTTAAATGTTTTTACTATGCAAATATTATTTTAGAAGCAGAAAAAGTAAACATAAAAAGTATACAAAGGTACTACAAGCAGGGCCCCTGTGTGGCTCAGTTGGTTAAGCATCCAACTCTTGATTTTGGCTCAGGTCATGATTCCATGGTCATGAGATCAAGCCCCACATCAGCCTCCAGGCACTGAGCGTGGAACCTGCTTGGGATTCTCTCTCCCTCTCCCTTTGCCCTTACCCCCACTCACACTCTCTCTGTCTCTCAAAATAAATAAATGAACATTAAAAAGAAAAGTACTACAAGGATGTTTCTTAAAAGAAATTTTTTTTAATGTTTATTCATTTTTGAGAGATAGAGCATGAGCAGGGGAGGGGCAGAGAGAGAGGAAGACACAGAATCCAAAGCAGGCTCCGGGCTCTGAGCTGTCAGCACAGAGCCTGACGCGGGGCCCAGACTCACGAACCGTGAGATTGTGACCTGAGCCGAAGTCAGACGCTTAACCAACTGAGCCACCCAGGCGCCCCAGGAATGTTCTTTGTAATATTGGATGCCATAAATAAGAACTGCGTAAATATATTATAGTACATCCATATTGTGGAATATAATTCAGCTCTTCCCAGAATATAGTTATCACGTCACACTAACAAAAATAACCGATGACAACAACGTGCTTTTTTTTAATTATTATTTTTTAATTTACATCCAAATTAGTTAGCATATAGTGCAACAATGATTTTAGGAGTAGATTCCTTAATGTCCCTTATCATTTAGCCCATTCCCCTTCCCACAACCCTTCCTGTAACCCTCTGTTTGTTCTCCATATTGAAGAGTCTCTTACGTCTTGTCCCCCTCCCTGGTTTTATGTTATTTTTGCTTCCCTTCCCTTGTGTTCATCTGTTCTATGTCTTAAAGTCCTCGTATGAGTGAAGTCATATGATATTTGTCTTTCTCTGACTAATTCTGCTTAGCATAATACTTTCTAGTTCCATCTACATAGTTGCAAATGGCAAGATTTCATTCTTTTTGATTGCCGAGTAATACTCCATTGTCTATGTATACCACATCTTCTTTATCCATTCTTCTATCGATGGACATTTGGGTTCTTTCCATACTTTGTCTATTGTTGACAATGCTGCTATAAACATTGGAGTGCGTGCGCCCCTTTGAAACAGCACACACGTATCCCTTGGATAAATACTTAGTAGTGTAATTCCTGGGTCCTGGGGTATTTCTATTTTTAATTTTTTGAGGAACCTCCATACTATTTTCCAGAGTGGCTGCACCAGTTTGCATTCCCACCAGCTGTGCAAAAGAGATCCCCTTTCTCCGCATCCTTGCCAACATCTGTTGTTGCCTGAGTTGTTAATGTTAGCCATTCTGATAGGTGTGAGGCAGTATCTTATTGTGGTTTTGATTTGTATTTCCCTGATGATGAGTGATGTTGAGCATTTTTTCATGTGTCGGTTGGCCATCTGGATGTCTTCTTTGGAGAAATGTCTATTCATGTCTTTTGCCCATTTCTTCACTGGATTATTTGTTTTTTGGGTATTGAGTTTGATAAGCTCTTTATAGATTTTGGATACTAACCCTTTATCTGATATGTCGTTTGCAAATGTCTTCTCCCATTCTGTCCATGGCCTTTTAGTTCTGCTGCTTGTTTCCTTTGCTGTGCAGAAGTTTTTATTTTGATGAGGTCCCAATAGTTCATTTTTGCTTTTGTTTCCTTTGCCTCTGGAGACGTGTTGAGTAAGAAGTTGCTATGGCCAAGGTCAAAGAAGCTTTTGCCTGCTTTCTCCTAGAGGATTTTGATGGCTTCCTGTCTTACGTTGAGGTCTTTCATCCATTTTGAGTTTATTTTTGCGTATGGGGTAAGAAAGTGGTCCAGGTTCATTTTTCTGCATGTCGCTGTCCAGTTTTCCCAGCACCACTTGCTGAAGAGATTGTCTTTATTCCATTGGGTATTTTTTCCTGCTTTGTCAAAGAGTAGTTGGCCACACATTTGTGGGTCCATTTCTGAGTTGTCTATTCTGTTTCATTGATCTGAGTGTCTGTTTTTGTGCCACTTAAAAATTTTTTTAATGTTTATTTTTGAGAGACAGAGAGAGAATGAGCACGAGCTGGGGAGGAGCAGAGAGAGAGGGGGAGACACAGAATCCAGAGCAGGCTCCAGGCTCTGAGCTGTCAGCACAGAGCTTGGTGCAGGTCTTGAACTCATGGACCACGAGTCACGACCTGAACTGAAGTCAGACGCTTAACCAACTGAGCTACCCAGGCACCCCACAATATGTTTTTTGTATAGCTAAAACCGTTCATTATTTCTAAGAGTACCTTAGCTTTCACAGTTATTTCTGCAATGTTTCAATTCTTAACAAGCAGCATGAATTACTTTTTCAATTGAGATAAAAGGTTATTACTTAATTCATGTTGAAATTGAGGATTGTACGATATTTTTTTACCTCTTGAGAATTAATTACTCCACTCTATCAGGTAAGTCTACTGCTTAATTTTTATGCATTAGACTTTGTGCACATTTGCAGGAAACTGTAATGTATTTTAGTAGGAGACTGTTTAGATGCCACTTTTTTTCTTAAGTCTAGATAATGCTATTCAATAGAAATTTAAATGCAAGCCACATACGTTATTTTAAATTTTCTAGAAACTACATTTTAAAAGGTAAAAGGAGGGCGTCTGGGTGGTTCAGTCAGTTAAGTGTCCGACTTTGGCTCAGGTCATAGTCTCACAGTTTGTGGGTTCGAGCCCCACATTGGGCTTTGTGCCGACAGCTCAGAGCCTAGAGTCTGCTCCGGATTCTGTGTCTCCCTCTGTCTCTGGCCCTCCCCCATTCACACTCTGTCTCTCCTTCTCTCAAACATAAATATACATTAAAAAAATAATAAATAAATATTTTTAAAAAGGAAAAGGAAACAGATGCAGTTAATTATAATAATGTTCTATCAACCCAAGATATGGATACTATCTAATCTATACTAGGTATACTATCTAACAAATGCTGTCATTTGACATTCAATGAATATAAAAATGATTAATGAGATATTTTATATTCTAATTTTCATACTAGTCTTTGAAATCTCGTGTGTATTTTACACTTACAGCATATCTCAATTCGGATGCTGAATTTTCAACAGTTAAAAATGTCCTACCAACACATTAAAGTGTTTAAAGGGAAAATATTTTACACTGTTTTAGCTCTAAATTTTAGGTTAAAGTTAATTAAAATAAAATAAAATGATTCAATTTCCTAGTCACACTAGTCACATTTCTTTAAAAAAAAATTTTTTTTTTTTAACGTTTTATTTTTGAGACAGAGAGAGACAAAGCATGAACGGGGGAGGGTCAGAGAGAGGGAGACACAGAGTCTGAAACAGGCTCCAGGCTCCGAGCTGTCAGCACAGAGCCCGACGCAGGGCTGGAACTCACGGACCACGAGATCATGACCTGAGCCGAAGTCGGCCGCTCAACTGACTGAGCCACCCAGGCGCCCCACTAGTCGCATTTAAAGTGGTCAATAGCCACATGTGGTGGGGCACCTGGGTGGCTCAGTCACTTAAGCCTCCAACTCTTGGTTTCAGCTCAGGTCATGATCTCATGGTTCATGAGTTCGAGCCCTACATCAGTCTCCTCACTGACAGTGACAGTGAGGAGCCTGCTTGGGATTCTCTTTCATCCTGTCTCTCTGCCCTTCCCCCACTTCACGCTTCCTCTCTCTCTCTCTCAAAATAAATAAACAAACTTTTACAAAATTAATAAGGGGCACCTGCGTGGCTCAGTCGGTTAAGCGTCTGACTCTTGATTTGGGCTCAGGTCACGATCTCACGGTTTGTGAGTTCAAGCCTCGCATTAAGCTCTGTACTGACAGTTTGGAGCCTGCTTTGCTTGGGCTTCTCTCTCTCTCTCTCTCTCTCTCTCTCTCTCTTTCTCTGTCTCTGCCCCTCCCCTGCTCGCTCGCTCTGTCTCTCTCAAAGTAAATAAAGAAACTTAAAAAAAAAATCGCCACATGTGGCTGGTGGCTGCTTATGGGACAGCACAGATATAGAACATTTCCATCATTATAGAAGGTCTATTAGACACTGCTGGTCTAGACATCGAGCTCTTTGGCTGATAAAATCTTCTCCATCTTTGAAGCCCTATTACTTAACCGCGCCGGTCATGTCGGAGATATTCCATAAATGAGGGATCCATTCATGGATCCTGAACCGGGACCATAAATGGGATGGTCCCATTTCTAATGCAGAAAGAGAAAGATGAGAAGGAAGAGAAGGATGAGAAGACGGTTCTTCACAGTTTGGCACTGGCTGGCTCTGTTGACTTCCAGCTGAGGAAGGACGAATAGTTATTGTACTGGAGGTCGTTTGAGCTTGGTGTTGCGAACAGCAAATGATCTACGGAGTCTGTTTGTTCTCAACTGACTTAATACCAAAAAGAATTTGTGTAATGGCCCAGTGTACACTGGGCCCCACTGGATCGACACAGTGGTTGTCTGCTGGGGGCAGGAGGGGGCAGCAGAGAGCTGCCGGGGTGGTGAGCTCTGGGGAGCCCCAAAATACTGACAGGTGAGAAAACGGAGTATTAGGGGGAACTGAAATCGGGAACTCACCGGCCAAAAGGAAAGCCAGCCTAGAAAGCACAGTATTAGGAGGGATGCCAAACCAAGGTGAGACCAAGGTATAAGGAAAGATGCTGGGGTCTGTAGTTTCCTATCCCGCCTCAGAGGGAGATTTGGTCTTTCTCTCTTTTTATTTAAATTTAAGCAAAATGAAGAAAATTAACATTACTGCCAACCATGCAAAAGTTTTGGCAATTTGTGTAGACAAATCATTAGGTTAACCTTTGGGGTATTTTCTTCCTCCCTGTATAATCATTTTTTCCCCTATATAATCGTTTTGTTTTGTAAGTGGTTTTTTTTAAAAAATGTAATATTCTGTGAACATCTTTCCAGGTCTTTACATACTCTTTTTTTTTAACATTATTTTTCAAATATTTATTGAAAACTTTTTTTTTATTATTATTTTTTGGAGAGAGAGAGCACACATATGAGCTGGGGAAAGGGACAGAGGGAGAGGGAGAGAGAATCTTAAGCAGGCTCTATGCTCAGTGCGGAGCTTGATAGTGGGCTCGATCCCACAGCCCTAAGACTATGACGTGAGCCGAGATCAAGCGTTGGACACTTAACTGACTGAAGCACCCAGGTGCCCCTACAACGTCATTTTTTTTTTCAACGTTTATTTATTTTTGGGACAGAGAGAGACAGAGCATGAACGGGCGAGGGGCAGAGAGAGAGGGAGACAGAGAATCGGAAACAGGCTCCAGGCTCTGAGCCATCAGCCCAGAGCCTGACGCAGGGCTCGAACTCACGGACCGCTTGATCGTGACCTGGCTGAAGTCGGACGCTTAACCGACTGAGCCACCCAGGCGCCCCTACAACGTCATTTTTAATGGTCCCTTCATCTTTGGTTTGTGTGGATTTCTGCCTGATTTAACCAATTGCCAGTTAGAAAACATCAGGATTCTTCCAAGTTTGCACCATTTGGAACAATATCAACCCTCGGTAAATCTTTGTGCCTGTCCATAACGATCTTCTTCGAACAAGTGCCTAAGAGGAGAATGGTAGGCGCCGAGGTCCGCATTGGTAGATTTTTGGACTTCAATTGCCAAATCCCTCTCTTGGAAGGCTGTAACAGCATATACCCTTTCACTAGTGCTCATTCTCCCAAACCCTCAGCAGTTCTGGGTAATATTAAAAATAAGCAAGCAAACAAACATCTATAACACTCCAAAAGCCCGACAATTTTGCCAACTTAGCAGGGAAAAAAATGGCATTTCATTTTTTTTTAATTTTTTATTTTTTTTTAAATTTTTTTTTTTCCAACGTTTTTATTTATTTTTGGGACAGAGAGAGACAGAGCATGAACGGGGGAGGGGCAGAGAGAGAGGGAGACACAGAATCGGAAACAGGCTCCAGGCTCTGAGCCATCAGCCCAGAGCCTGACGCGGGGCTGGAACTCCCGGACCGCGAGATCGTGACCTGGCTGAAGTCGGACGCTTAACCGACTGCGCCACCCAGGCGCCCCGTCATTTCATTTTTAAATATAGAATTTATTTGGTTATTAGAGATATTGAACATTTGAGAAAATTGGTCATATATTTGTGTGTATGTGTGTGTGCACTTGTGTTCCTATTCTTGTTATTGTCCACTTTCTCTTTTTTTTAAACATTTTATTTTATTACTTTATTAATTTTTTTAATGTTTATTTATTTTTGAAGGAGAGAGAGCCAGAGCATGAGTGGGAGAGGGGCAGAGAGAGAGAGAGAGCCAGGGAGACACAGAATCCCAAGCAGGCTCTGGGCTCTGAGCTGTCAGCACAGAGCCCAATGTGAGGCTCGAATTCACGAGCCGTGAGATCATGACCTGAGCCAAAGTCGGCAGTTTAACCGACTGAGCCACCCAGGAGCCCCTAAACATTTTATTTGAGTTTTGATTTTGGAGTGCTCTGGAGGCTGGAAGCTCTGCTGGAGGATTTAATTTGTAGTCGCGTCTCCCGTGGTTCCATTTAATCCTTCACTCTCCTTACTATCAGGCCGCTTACTTCCTGGGGTTAAAGGGCAAAAGTGGGCAGTGTGCCTAACATCATCCTTAATAGAAAGTAACATGCCATTAGAGCCCTTTTCTAAAGAGAGCTATCATCTTTCTCTTTCTAAATTACAGCTTCCCCACTGATAGATTGCTAAAGAAGCATTTGGTCTCAAACGGTCTTTTCCTAGAGCAGAGAAGAATTACTTGGGATAACGGGACAGGCCAGTGTCAGAGCAGTGACTCGCAGAGCGAGGACGGAGCTCCTGGTACCTGCTCCACCTCTCATCAGCCCTCATCGGGGGGCTTTGGGTGGACCGCTTCCTCCCTGGTGCCTCATTTCCTCATCTGCAGAGCAAGGGGGCTCCGATGATCTCTTTCCGGTTGGAGATTTTCTCAGTGATTCTCAAAAATGGGCTTTATTGGGGTTGATGGATACGTTTATGATGTGGCTTGTGGTGAGGGTTTCTTGGGTGCATACACGTGTCAAAACTTATCGAGTGGCATATTTTTTATTATTTAAAAAAAGTTTTTTTTTTCAACGTTTATTTATTTTTGGGACAGAGAGAGACAGAGCATGAACGGGGGAGGGGCAGAGAGAGAGGGAGACACAGAATCGGAAACAGGCTCCAGGCTCTGAGCCATCAGCCCAGAGCCCGACGCGGGGCTCGAACTCACGGACCGCGAGATCGTGACCTGGCTGAAGTCGGACGCTTAACCGACTGCGCCACCCAGGCGCCCCTCGAGTGGCATATTTTAAATATATGTAGCTTATTGTAGGTCAAGGATATCTCAATACGGCTATCTAAAAAGAGATTTTATCCAGTTTAATCCAGGTTCCAGAACGATGAGGCAGTAGAAAGGACGGTGGTCTGCTAAAAATCTGGTTCCATTGTCAGTGAGACATAAACAGTGTTTTCTGGAGTTTTCATTACGGCCTCCAACTAAGGTTTGTGTTTTCTCCTTCTTTGATTTCTATTTGTTTTTTAAAATTACTGTTTTTGTCCGTTCCAGGCAATGTTCATTCTGCTCATCTCAGGCATTGGCCTCAAATTCTCTCTCACTCTTGAGGCTCAGGACTGTGGGGTCCGGGCTTCTCTTGGATGCCTACTGCAGCTGTAGGTTCACTTCCTGTTTAAAAAACATTTTTGGGGGGTGCCTGGGTGGCTCAGTGGGTTGAGCATATGACTTCGGCTCAGGTCATGATCTCGCAGTTTCTGGGTTCGAGCCCTGCATCGGTCTCTGTGCTGACAGCTCAGAACCTGGAGCCTGTTTCAGATTCTGTGTCTCCCTTTCTCTCTGCCCTTCTCCCTCTCTCTCTCTCTCTCTCTCTCTCTCTCTCTCTCAAAATGCTTATTTATTTTTGACGGGGGGGGTGGGGCAAAGAGAGAGAGACAGAATCCCAAGCAGGCTCCGTGCTGTCAGCACAGAGCCCCACATTGGAATGGAACCCTCAAACTGTGAGATCATGACGTGAGCCGAAACCAAGAGCTGGATGCTTAACCGACGGAGACACCCAGGTGCCCCTAGGTTCATTTCCAATAACCTTTTCAGGAAGCGGAGAGAACTCTCAAGTCTCTGACATAGTGAATTCAGTTCATTGGGTAGTACTCCCCAGCAAAAAGTCCTCTTTGTTTGAAAGCGTGTTGTAAGGGCGATAACACAAATCCTTAAGGTGGGACCTCATAGTGTGATGCATGGGTGCCGAGCTTTGGAGAGGCAGCGTGGAGATCGTGACCCGCCCCTCTTTTAACACCCACCGGAAGGCATCCTGTCCCCGACTTCTTCCATCTGGTCAGGCTCCAGTCACTCACCACAGACTCGGGGTTCTCCCCCCTGCAATATCTTCGAGCTCATCTCACACATTCCCTCCGCCACCACCACCTAGTCCAGGCGTGTCACTTGCAATCTGGATTGTTCCAGGAAGCTCCTTACTTGGCTCTCTGCTTCAAGTGTCCCTGCCCTGCAACCCATCCCGCAAGAGTCATCATTCTTAGGACTGCCTTCCTCAATCACTTACTGGCTCAGCAACCTCCTGCCGCTCTCCATAGCTCCCTTTCCTCAGGTGTAAACTCCTTCTCTTGGACTGTGAGGTCCTTACTATCAGCTCTTCTCATAGTTTCTTCTCATATTTTACCTTTCTCACCACGCCCAGGGGCACATCTGCCCAAGTGGGGCTGGTTCCCTGCTAGGCCCAACTGTCTGCCGTGTGTTCTCCAGTTCTGTACCTTTCTCATGTTTCCCTCCCCCCCAGGTCCCCCTCAGGAAATCCTGCCTTAAGACTCACTTAGCTCAGGGGCACCTGGCTGGCTCAGTCCATTAAACGGCCAACTCCTAATTTTGGCCCAGGTCACGATCTCGCAGTTTGTGAGATCGAGTCCCGTGTTCGGCTCTGGGCTGCACAGAGCCTGCTTGGGATTCTCTCTCTCTCTCAAAAATAAATAAATAAACTTAAAAAAAAGAAAAGACTCATTCGGCTCAGACCCCATTTTTCCAAGAAGCTTTTATTGATTTTCCAAGTATATTCATTTCAATTTCTATGACTACTGTTTACTTGGTAGGTGCTGGGCATGTGAGGATGAATGATGGCCTCCATTTCTTGGTTTCTGTCTTCTCCCTGACACCCAAGAGAATGAGAAAACATGTTAATCCAGGAGTTTCTGAAACCACACACACACACACACACACACACACACACACACACACACAGCTTTCCCCTTCAAGCAGGTACTTGAGAATTCTAACCCAGCAATGATGCAGAGGACAGACGAAATATTCCTTGTGTCTTTTTTGTGGCGTATTCTTGCTGGGCTGAACATAATGTGTGTGAATGATTAAATGCAATAAAGTATGATTCCTAAAAATAGGTAGTTCTTTTTCTTTTGCAATGAAGAACAAAGTCAGATTAATGAAGAATTACGTTTATAGACAAGGGAAGATCACCTTTGTTTAAAAAACCCTTTGCTCGGGGGCGCCTGGGTGGCTCAGTAGGTTGAGTGTTTGACTCTTGGCTTCAGCTCAGGTCATGATCTTGTGGTTTGTGGGATTGAGCCCTGTGTGGGACTCTGCACTGTCAGCTTGGAGCTTGCTTGGGATTCTGTTCTCTCTCTTTGCCCCTCCCCTGCTCGTGCTCTCTCCCTCTCAAAATAAATAAATACACATTAAAAAACAAACAAACAAAAAAAACATTTGCTTAAAAATCAGAATGTATGGCATCATCTAATCTTCAAGGGAAAGCTCTGAAACATAGAACAACATTTGGAAAGGTATACACCAAATGCTTTTCATTGGGTGGAGGAACCATGGGTGATTAAATAACACACACTTTTTTACCCAAACTTTCTATAACAAGCACTTTCGTTGTCATAATCAGAAAGACATTTTCATTTTGGGAAAAAGCACAGAAACAAGGACATCAATTTGGTACAAATGCTGATGGATCACTTTAGAAAGAGTCCAAAATTGAATATTAAAAGGCCTTCTGTTTTGTTTTAATATAGAGTAAGGATAGGAATAGGCCACCTCTACAGGGAGATTCAGCAGATGTGGACTGAATGGTTGCAGCATTTCAGGGTAAACATTATAAAAATAAACAAATGAGCAAACTAATGGAATGTGATAGACAGGATGCCTGAATAATTAGCCTAAATGCTGTGCCCTTTTTTGTTATTTGGTTTTTGGTGTTTTGTTTTGTTTTGTTTTTTTAGTCAGAGACCCAGAAAGGACTTTAACCTCAGGTCTACTAATCTGGCTTCTATCACTGGTCAGAGTTGGTGGCACTTTATGTTCGAAATCATAAATACATGATTTGCCCTTGGAATGCTCTAGCAATTTTGTTTTCTTTCCATCAAAATTTGTTATCTCATGGTGGGAATGGAAAATGTACGAATTGGTGATATCACATAGGTGGGTGTTTACGACCTTGAGAATTTGACGTGCAGGTGGGAATTTTAACATGTGGGCATTCACTTGAGTTCTTAGACTGCCTACAGATCAGCCTCAGCCATGGGCCCTATAAATAAAGTTCAGGAATGACACTCGATTCTGGACTCCGGGAAGACCCTCGACCATGAAGTTGATCTTGGTTTTTGGTGCCCTTTTTGGGCATATCTACTGTCGAGAAACATTTGTGGGGTAAGTTATGTCTTCTGGTGCCTCTTTGAACTTTGTGGCCTGATTCAGAGTCTCACTGGATGGTGGCAGAATAAAAAGGTGTAAGTGTTCAGCATTTTCAGAGAAGTCCTCTTAGATTTGGAGAGGGGATAGTGGGAATAACAGAAATGAGTGACCAAAAAAAAACACAAAAAACAAAAAACAGAGATGAATGACATTTAAAGGAAAAAACAAAGTGAAATCTGAACGCATATACCTTTTTCTCTCTGTATTTACTCACATCCCTTGATGATCAGAAGGTAGGGATGATAGACATCAGTGAAAATCAAGCTGTTTGGCCTACTGTCTCAGCGCATCTCAGTAAGTGATGGGTTACTCTCCTACGACCTCCTCCCAGCCATTCTGGGCTCCATCTTCCATATCTGCCCTTCAGACCGAGTGCCCCAGCTATGGAACCTCATGAAGTCGGAGAACCGGCGCTGCAGATTTCAGCCCAAATCCAACTCTCACGGCTTTGTAGGATTCACCTTTGCTCCCAAGTGTATTGGTTCCAAGATCCTATGAAAGGTTTTAGGCAGCATTTCTTGGAGAGTGTTCCAGGGAGTTAAGGAAGTGGTCAAATAAATTTGACCCAAAGAAGTGGGTGGTCAAATAAATTTGGGAATCAGAGGGTTTAACAAACTATGGGATTTCTAGTGACTTTTACTAAATTCATATGCATTGTAAATCTATAAGAAGGGATCTAGGTTGGTATGTTTACCCATTTTTTTGATCATCAAACTCCTCCCCACTTTTCTTTTTTAACGTGCGGAGAAACTCAAAGGGTTACTATTCCTCAAAACACAGACCAGTAAGCATTAGCCCAAAGCAGTACTTTGCTCAGTACCTTCCCCTTATAAAAGAGGACTCCTGGGCATCTGTGCACTAACCAAAAGGAATGAGACTCAAATGGAAGAATTTTCAGATCATGTGGCAGGTGGATACCTGGAGGCAGAAGAGCCTTGAAGATCTCACAGTCTGTTACTTATTTTGCTAGCGTTCACTGGAAGTTTGCACGGCACTTGGTTTCACAAGACCCGGGTTCTGGTCCTTGTATATGGCTCTATACCAACCCTTTCCCCACTGCACAAATGCTCAGGGCAGTGACTCAGGAAGTCAGTCTACTGGGAGAAAGCGGTAGAAGGTAAACCGCCACCACCGAGGAAGGGCTATACAAATCCAGATCTACTCCCAAATTTCTTTTCTAAGGATATGCGTTGGCTTGTTTTCCAACTTCTCTTTCCTGCCAAGGTGTCCTTGATATCCTTTATCAAGGATAAAGTGTGGATGGGTCCATGGAGTGAGAAGCACACCATGATTTTTCAGCGTCCTAATTGTCTTTGGCATACCCCAAGTTCGGGTCACGTGAATGGGGTTTGGAGACGGCACTCTGATACATTTCAGTTAATGACGACAACAAAAACGTCCCAGGTCTACCCAGATGTGAATTCGATTTCTCTCACAAGCACCAAACTAATTATTCCACTTAAAAAAAAAAAAAAAAGCCCCAACCTCATTTCTGAGAGGCAGAAAGAGTTTTCAAAGCTATTGCTTTATGACCAGCAGGTGTTATTTTAGAAATAATCATTAGCTAAAGGAAAGGTAACTTTAATGGCAAGCTTCCTGCTAGGAGTAGGTACACCTCTTAATTATTATCTAGATACCATTTCCTCAGGGGAAGTAAACTCCTCATTCTGGGAATATGGGTCAGTATACCATTTATTAGTTTCTCGATTGTCAAAGAGATTATTAACCGCTTCATTAACCTCCTTCCTATGTGCGGAGACTAACAGCAGGCGTAACGCAACAGGAAACGGTGTCCAGGGTTTGCTTTTAAGGTCATGTCTGGTTAATATCCTTAGGGACCAGGTTCTCGAGGTCATACCAAGGAACGAAGAACAAATAAGACATCTGGTGGAATTGGAGGCTGAAGAACATCTTCAGGTATCTGTCCTACAGGGACTTTCTGTTTTGCCACATGACTACTGCACAGTTAGACATGATAATTGGATCTCTTACTTTGGACTGTGGCTCATCTTTGACATGGTGTGAAATGTTAACTCCTGGAGCTGGGGTGTGGAAAACCCAGGCTCCAGTTTCAAGTCTGTGACATCGGGCAAGTCACCTGCTTCCCCTGTGTCTCATGATCCCGTTCAGTATAATGAGGATAAACATGCCATTCTTCTATCCCAGAGGTTTATTGTACGAGTGAAAAGAGAGATCAAATGTGAAAGTTACTTCGAAAAATTGCCGAACAGCTTTAATGCGTTATTTCCCTCCTCCAATAATTTACGGTATTAATGTTCTGTTATGAAATGAATTGGATCACTTGAATGTCAACTGTTAAAAAAAACTGCCATAGTTTTAAATAATCTTTGCCTTCTGTCAGTTTTAATATCTAACCACAGGGGGGAAAAACAATATAACACATATGTTCATGCTTGGATATTTAAAAAAAAGACCCTCTTGCCATATCACAGTGACTCCATAGTGATTCGAGTCTTGTGGGCTGGAGGCAAAATGGATACAAATTGATTTCTGGAAATCTATCCATGCTGAGCTGTCCATTTCCCTGGAATGACCCATGTATTGCCTTGGCCTTTTACCCCTTCCAGCTTGATTTCTGGAAATCACCAACCATCCCAGGGGAGACAGCCCATGTCCGAGTTCCCTTTGTCAGCGTCCAGGCCGTCAAAGTCTTCTTGGAATCCCAGGGAATTGCTTATTCCATCATGATTGAAGATGTTCAGGTATTTATTCCACAGACCTTGCTGGTCCACATGAACTGAAGGTCCATCCTTTTTTCTCCTTGAATACCCTCTGCCAGGGAAAGGACCTGTGGGTGCCACAAGGGCCTTCCTGCCATCGGGGCTGCCCTGCAGAGTGGGTAGGGAGGCACCGTCCCTCTCCCGTCTGCATTTGGCATGAGTGGGATATGGTAATAAAAAAAAAAATTGAGGGAAAGGGCAAAAGGGAATCCCTGGCACGAAACATCGAGCGCAAACCGAAGCATGTTGGCTGAAGTAAATAAAAGTAAAACGTCACTCATTTAATTTAAGTTTGTTTATTTATTTAGAGAGATTGATCGTGTGCGCACGAATGGGGGAAGCGCAGAGAGAGAGGGAGAGAGAGAATCCCAAGCAGGATCCGCACTGTTAACGCGGAGCCCGACGTGGGGCTCAAACCCAGGAACTGTGAGTTCAGGACCCGAGCCAAAATCAAGAGTTGAATGCCTGACTGACTGAGCCACCCAGGCGCCCCTCATTTAGTTTTTAATTGGGGGTTAACTCGGGCCCTGGGTTCCCAGAAAGGCAACCACAGGACTGTCATCCTATATTTTCAGCATCTGGCTGGCCCCAAAGTCCCGTTAATGCCTCCTCCCCTTTCAGGGTGCTCTCAGGAAGGGGGAAAGGCGTGACCCCAGAGCCTGGAGGACCGGAAGAGGATGCTTGGACTGAGGACCGGGGTCTTAGCATTTCCTTCACAACTGTAGATGCAAACGCATGGCTATAAGCTAATCAGCAGTGTGACTGGTTTTATCTTAGGTTCTGTTGGACAAAGAGAACGAAGAAATGTTACTCAATCAGAGAAGAGAACGGAATGGCAACTTCAACTTTGAGGCTTATCATACTCTGGAAGAGGTAGGTGTTTCAAAATGAGTATCAGAGCAATGGGCCATTTTCTCCTCTGATGACAAGGCTTTTGCTTCGGCCTGGCGGTTTAATGGCAAGTATTCTCATACTATTTCCTAACTTCTCCAATTTTCTCTGGGATTTCACAGCCAGTATCAGTGTCCCTGCCTTAAGGCAGGACCTGAAGCCCACATACCCATTCCAGGAGCCATTCCATTACTTGGAACCGTCTAGGACTGTCTTCAGGGAGCACACAGCCGCTCATGCTGATGAGCCTCTCCCCTCAAGGCCCCTTGGCCGATTTCTGACCTGTGCTACCCACGAAGCCACCTGAGAGTCGTGCTTCATGGCTGGAATTGATGAAGACAGGCACCTCTGCCTGCCGGGGGAGGGTGGGGTCTCCCAGCCTGACGAATGTGCCCAGACCTCAGCAGCCGAGGCTAGTGAGGTCTCTGCTGTCTTTTCTGTTGGCGTGAAGAATGCCCCGTTTCCTCCAGCTGGGTCACAAGCTGCCCCCTGGACACCTGGGCAGGGCCACACCGCACTTGCCTCTTTGTGACACCGAGCTTTTCTCAGGGTCCACAGGGGGTCTATTTGCACTAACTGATTTGGAGTGGGGGAATGGAGGGGAGGGGGTGACAAGACGGGGTGGGGGTGGGGTGGGGAGCTGGGGTTGGAGGGGAACAGGGAGAGGCGGGGGAATAGGAAAGAGCCAGGGCGGGGGAGAGATCTGGTAGGAACTCATCCCCTAAATCACGAATTCTAAATGCAAACAACCCTGAAATCAATCTTCCCCCCTGATTTATCCGATGGCAAAAGCTGACCCGACCTAAACGCATCTGGGGACAAACTCTGCCCTGAACTGCCTTGCTACTCATTTGTTTCACCGCCGGCAATACGAACGTGTTGGAACACAGAGCCAGGCCACGTGTATCATGTGCAACACACGCTTCCCACGGCCCTTCTGCTGAAAGTAAAACACCAAAACGAAACGCCGCCACGGTTCTTTATTTGAAATACGCAAGGCCCCGACGGCTTTCAGACAAGGGGCTGCGAACCACTGGGGAGAGCGAGGGGAAAAGGGAGCGGAGCAAGCAAGGCGCTCCCGCGCGCTCCCCGGGCCTCGCACACCGGCGTCCGTGTCCCGCGGACAGCAGGTGCCGGCAGCGGCCGGAGGGGCTGTTTTGCCCGCCGGTCACTCTCCGGACACGTCTCACGCCCAGCCCCGGACGCAGCGGCGCAGCGTTTCCATCAGCCTCGCCGAGAGGGGCCCGAGGTGGCCGGCGGCGGACGCGCCTCACGGGCCGGCGCCCCGTCGCCCCTGGCCTGAACCCGCCCCGCTGCCTCCAAAGCCACCTTTCTGCGGGTGCCCCTGGTAGTCGCGGCCCTCCGCCAGGGAGGGCGAGCGGGGGACGCTGCCCCGCAGAGCTGGGCGGGGGGACGGCCTCGGGCAAGCCAGACAAGGGCCATTTTGTCGGAAGCACGAAACTGGAACGAGCCGCCTGCGCTGCCACAAAATGGCTCCCCCCTCGCCGGCCCCTGCAGGCGCCCGGTGACTCATCATCGCTCCCCTCCGCTACCCGCGTCCCCCATCCTGCGGCGTCGGCCGCGCGGCCCTCTCCGGGGCCCGGAGGGAGTGGGAGTGGAGGAGGGGGGGAAAGTCGCTCACGGGGGCGTCACGTCATTCATTTGCAAATGTCTGTTTGTTCATCTTAAACACTGCAGATTTCCCAAGCAATGGATAACATCGTTGCCGAGCACCCCGGTCTAGTGAGCAAAGTGAACATTGGCCATTCTTTTGAAAAGCGGCCCATGAACGTGCTCAAGGTACACAGGTGCAGCTGTGGGTTTTCCTCCCGAGAGGCTTCTAGAATCCCGCTCCTCCCAGGCGGGCCGTCAGTCCTGGCTCTGCCTGCAGAGCGGGTCCCTTTTTTTTTTTTTTTTTTTTTTCCCTTTCCCCCTTTTTCCCCCCTCCTAACCGGTCCTTGCTGGTTTTGAGTATCCAGCTCCCCACAACCCCCGCCCCCCCCCCTTTCTTTTTCTTTTTTCTCTTTCCTGCGCAAGCTGACGCAGGTCTGCAGGAGTGAATTAATGCTCTCATCTTGATAGATTCACTCGCCGGGAACCAGAGGCGAACGCGCCAATAGGAACGGAGGAAGGGGGAGGCGGTGCGGGCCCCGGGGCGAGGGGGGCGGATGGAGGAGGTGACGAGGGTCCCAGGGTGAGAGGGGGTGGTGGAGGAAATGACGAGGGCCCCAGAGTGAGGGAAGGTTGAGGGTGGCAGTGCGGGCCCCGCGATGAGGTGGGGGCTTTGGAGAAGGTGGTGTGGGCCCCAGGGTGAGTGGGGGGGGGGGGGGGCGAGGGGATGGACGTAGGGGGGCCGCCTTGGGGTGAGCAGGGGAGGATGGGGGAGGTATTCTGTAATTAATCAAGGTAGGAGTTCTGTACCTTGTTTCTCTTCTCTTTTTCTTTTCTCTCTCATTTTAAAAGTAAGAGATTTACAAAGAAAAAAAGCGCCAAGTACTTGGCCTGAGCTGCATTTAAAAAACAGAAGCGTTCCTGCAGCGAGCAGGAGAATGACAGGGCAACTTAACTGCGCAGGCAAATGCCCAGAAAACGAAGGCTTTTCTTTTCTCTTTCTTTCTTTCTTTCTTTCTTTCTTTCTTTCTTTCTTTCTTTCTTTCTTTCTTTCTTTCTTTCTTTCTTTCTTTCTTTCTCCTTCCTTCCTTCCTTCCTTCCTTCCTTCCTTCCTTCCTTCCTTCCTTCCTTCCTTCCTTCTCTCCTTCCTTCCTTCCTTCCTTCCTTCCTTCTCTTCTTCCTTCCTTCCTTCCTTCCTCCCTTCCTCCCTCCCTTCCTTCCTTTCTTTCTTGGTGCTAGTTGAAAAGGGTTAGGGCTTTACTCCAGCGTGTAACCTCTGACAGTCTTAGTGCTGATAGTTTCCAGCTTTTGCACTTTGCCCAGAAAGAATGAAATTTATTTCCGAGTTTCCTAGAAAGAGTTTGTGAAAGAGAGAGAGAGAGGGAAAGAAAAACAGAAAGATAATGTCACAACTCCCTACTAAATTTGGAAATGTTATGGCTGAGAACCAAGGGACTCATTGGGACAGATGGATTTCTCCAGAGTGTTTCTCCCAAAGCAGGCTTGAGAGGAGTGGTTTGCCTATTTTATGACACCGTGGTACATTTGCTAATATTTACTACCTTCTTTAAAAAACATTTCCTTTTCTGTGTTACTGCTACCATTGGGCCAGGAAATCCCAGATTCTTCTCCCCCTTGGATTGTCCTGGCCTTCTCTTATCTAGGGTGGTTCGTGGTTGAGAATGTTCTGTGTTTTTTTTGAAAGGTCCGCTTTTTACAATTGAGCTCTTTGGGGGAAAAGATACGAAACCCTTTCAACTAAAACTCTCAAAGCCTCTGAAATGTAATTTTTAGCAAGGATTTGCATTTCTCATTTACCTTATCTGCTATGTGTAGAATGCAGCACAGAGACAGAAGTTGATGGTGCAAACGACCATCCTCTTTTCCTTCCCATTTACTGATCCAATTGACAAAGCCACTCTTCCAAATAAAACTGAGACCCTTAGGTCATAAAACTTAAACTCTGGAAAACACCTCCAGAGCCTACTACCTATTCTGCTTCTATGAAGGACTCGAAAGGTTATCCCAAGCATTTTTATCACAGAAATAACACAATCGGTGCACAAGTTAGAAAACAGAAACAAAAAAGGAAAAGCATCCCCAGGTTCCTAGTTCCACAACTACGGGGTGATCGGTGTTAATATTTTGTTGTGTATCTTGCTATGTCTGTGTTCTCTCTTCTTCCCCCTCTTCCTTTTTTCAGATGGTCGTGTGCATACGTATATAGACATGCATGAACTGGCCTTTCGAGAGAATCAAAATGGCATCGCACTAGTCTGTAACCTGTTTTAGAAAATGTACCCCAAATGATGAACCTGTGTTTTCATGTCATTACGTTACCCGCAACGATTTTTTTTTGCAAACATCAAAAAGAAAGTCCACGCCCTCTTGTTAGCTTGCATTTAAACTTCCGGTAAAAGCACGGGGCCAGGAAAATCACGTGAAATGGGAAGAGTTAGTTGACAACATCACTGTCTACACCTCCTCCTTCTCTCTCGATCACATCAAGTACAGAACGAGGGACGGACAAGGCCCCTGGGGGAAAAGAGGGGGGACAGGAGCCCGCAGAGGTGGAGCCGTTCACATTTCTACGCTTGTCTCACAGTTCAGCACCGGAGGAGACAAGCCGGCCATCTGGTTAGACGCCGGGATCCATGCTCGCGAGTGGGTTACCCAAGCTACTGCGCTGTGGACAGCAAATAAGGTCGTTTTTCCTAAAATTCCTCGATTATTTTGACTTTCTGGGTTAGGCCCCACCCAAACACACAGCAGTCTGTGTGATCCTAACGGCCAACGCTGATGCTCTCGGCGAGGCTTTCTCTTGTCGTACTGGCAGGAAGCAGGCCCATTCAACCTTTTTTGGTATTTCGGTATTGCACTGTCCCTGGGCCTGCCGGCCACTGTGTGCTCGGTTAACAGACACCGCCAGAAGAGATTGAGAGGGTGGTAAGTATAAGAACCCCAGGAGTCAGATTTCAGCATAAGAACAGACTAGGGAAAAATTGCTTCGCTGCCTGGAGCCGTGAGGGCTGAGGGACTTTGTGCTAGAAATCTACAAAATCACCAAAGGGGCTCAGATGGAAAATAGAAATGGGTGCTAGAAGAGTTTACTCTGGCCTGCGGATCCAAAGTGAAATTAGCGAAGGGTTTTTGGGTTTTTCTGAAAAGTTTCCACATCAGGTTTTGAAGTCGGAGTGTGGCAATACCTTTCTTCCACATGTTCGTTGGAATTAGAGTCCGGACACCGGGCTGGGTGTGACCTAGTCTGGTATTGCTTAAGTAATTCAAAAATGACACGCTATAAATCAGAATGTTAATTCATGAGCAAAGGAAATCAATCCACATCAGATCATTCAAGCATGTGCAACCACGTGCATACCGACTGATGCATTTTTCCCTTCAATTAAAATGCAGTTACCTTTAGGGTATTATGAAATGGATATTTAACAGTTGAATAATAATGCCTTAGGATGGCTGAGCACAGGAAATGAATAAATTTTAATCCAGCAGAAACTCCAGCCCTACTGCAATTGATGGCAAGTAGAAATTTAATTCCCCAAATGGAATTTAACCAGTTCTCTGTATCTTCAGAAAAGTCTCTACGCATTTAAGTAATCTGTTGTTTGTCATGAGTACTTTTGGAAAGCCTGCCTATGTGACGACGAAGAAAAAACTGAAAAACATTTCTTTGGTTCTTAGCTCCCCTATAAGCCATACAACGCCATTGCGAAGTGCTTTCCCAGAATGAACAGAAAGAATTCTGCTTTTGAGAGAGAATGGATAGGTGATATCTGCGTTTTATTTCACATAAGTAAGTTATCCTGACTAGAGATAAAAGTATCGACGTTGACGTATTGAACACGTGAGCGTTGCAGGAGACCGGACTGTAGTCCTGGCAGGCTCTCATTGACCAGCAGTATCTGGTCATGGTCATGACCATGGTCATGGGATCTGGTTCATGTTTGAAAAAAAACCACATTGTCTTACTATCCCATCCCTTGTTCCCTGGTGAAAGGGGAGTGTGAGATTGACGTATTTGTTGTCTCTGCTCAGATTGCCTCTGGTTACGGAAATGATGTCTCCATCACTTCCATTTTGGACATGATGGATATCTTCCTGCTGCCGGTTACAAACCCCGATGGATATGTGTTCTCTCAAACCAAAGTAAGCCTGGACCTTTTTCTTCTTCAATAAGAATTGATGGAGATGCGTAGGACTTTAACAAACAAACGTAATCTTTCTGTTCTTGATTTACCATAAGTGGAATGACTAATTTCTCAGTAGTGGCCCTGGATGGAGGCACATAGTGGAGTTTATAATCACCTCTTATTCCAGCACATGATGTCTTTACATATTGCCGCGGTCAGAGCCCATTTCAGCGGTTAGGCTGGGCTATTAGAGCTCAGCGTTCACAGTGAGTCACCTAGGAGATTTGTTCCGATTCTCTCTGCGTTTTTTGTGGGGGGATTGATAGAAAAGAGGAGGCGGATGTTACCTGCTGACAATTAGATTGCAGTAGGATTTGGGTAGGCAGCACAATGCATTCGGCATGTTACTTACAATCTGTAGAAGAAATCCTCTGTAATATCACTAAAAGGAGTTACGTAGTTTCTTTTCTTTTTTCATTTAAAGTCTCATTACAAAACACCGTTGTGGCAACTGTGACCCCACATATATTCAGAGTGAATCAGAGCTTCAGGTTTATTTTTGGAGGGAGCCAAGTACGGTAGTGTTTTCCAACGGGCGTTTAAAAAGAACTCGTACAAATACTAGTACTCAGATACCCTATGAATAGAGAGTTCCACAGTCAAGTTTGGGAAGTACCGTCTACTGTATCCCCCTCCTGGAGCATCGTAGAAAACATGAAAGTGTTAAAACAAAACAAAACAAAACAAAAAAACCCTAGAAGTGCTGAAGTAAATTAGCCAATTTAGCTCTATATTTTCCTGAAATATTCCATCACAGAACCCTTGCTCTCTCCCCGCTTTGTTTATTGTTGTTTTTATTTTCTGTTATTGTTAAGAGAACTGATGTTCTATGGAAAATGGTTTGGCAGGTATTGACTTGAAGAGATGGGGATTATTTCTCGTCTCAGTGAAATGACCAAGAAGCTCCTGGCAGAACCCGGGAGGAGGACTATTCGCCCCCTCTGTGGGCAAGGGAAATTAGCATCATTCCAAAGGGACCTTCCCGGGAGGAAGCAAGGGAAATTAACAGAATTCTAAAGGGACCTTCTCATCAGGCTGAGTGACGGTCCTTCTTTTTTTCTGTGTTCTCTTTCGGTTGGATTTTAAAGAATCGTATGTGGCGGAAGAATCGGTCCAGGATACCCGGAAGCCGCTGTGTTGGTGTTGATCTTAACCGGAATTGGGATGCAGGGTTTGGAGGTGAGCGCCGGGCCTTGCCCCCCAGGGATGGTCCGAAGTTGTCTGGCCCAACTGGCTATTTTGCATGGTTGTGCAGTGTCGTCAGCCTGCTAAGCCCATTCAGGATTGAAGCCATTTAAAAACCCATTTAAAAAACACTTAAGTACATTCCCTTCACAGACGCGCAGCGCTGTCCCAGATCTCTGAGCAGCATTTAATATATTTTGTCTCACATCTTAGTTTTCCCACAAGCTGTAGCCCAGCTCGGCTTCGCTTCTGAGTTTTCAGAGCGAGACTCGGCACAATGGCGGGAGGCCTCAGGAAGCTCCAGACCAACCACTAGAGGGGGTTAGGATCTACTCAGAGGAGAAGCATTACATCATCTCTGGATGTTTCGAGAAATAAAACTCAAAAGAAGTACAAATAGGATTAGGAAATTGATTTTCAAAAACAGATTCAGAGGGAAAATGCTGGCTTGCTGCTCTGGTCTCGTTGACTCGTGGCTCTAATTTTTTGGCAGGCTGGTTGGGGGGCTCCTTTATGCTTGTAGGGACCAGTTAAAACCCCTGTGTTTCTCTAATTACAGAATTGAAATTTGTTTGTATTTTTCTCATTAGGCCTGGTAACAGTGAGGTTAGGAACTGTCTTTTTCATCGTACTGTCCCTAATACGTAGTACAGGTCTGGCATGATTTAGGCGATCACTAAATATTTGTCAGACGAATGAATTAATGAGAATTATTGAACCAAGAAAGGACCCACTAGGGAATTGTGACAGGATGTGGATGAGTGGCAACTTCATTCATCGCTTTTACAATAGTTTTTTTAGCGTAGGCAAAAAAAAAAATCAAAGCATACGATCTAAAATACCGCGCAATGCCCAGGAATTCAACGTCAGGCTCCCCACCCCCCCAAATGTTATTGTTCTTATTAACTAATCTTGAAATAAAGTGACAGGTTGTATTTATACTTTGTTTATATCCTTTAGAGACCCTGGGGAGTCCCAGCCCCTACCCAGCCCCTCGGAGTTTTTCTAGCATTCAGAGCCCTGGCCAGGTCATAGTGGACCACTTTGGTGGTCACGAGTAACTCTAGTTGCTGAGAAAATCAAGGCCAAAGGTGGCCTCGTTGTCGTCAAGTGTAGTGATTTCCTCACCGCAAAAAGGGTGTCAGGGTTCCTTGCATTTGTGGCTTTGTGATTTAGAAGTACAGATGCATAGAATCTTCTACTCTTGGACGCTAAGAATTGGAAGCAATCCCAGAAAAGAGCTTGCTCAACTCCCACCCAAGGCAGGAATTCCATCTATAATGTTAAATCTAGCTTTTCTTCCAACGACTCCCACAGAGAGGAGATGATCTAATTTGATAGCTCTTTCTGCCATATAGAGGAACCATATTTCTAAAGAAGAGAGATGTGTCCAGAATCACTTCAGTTTGGCCTCCCCTGTTCCCTTAGACAGCAACTCGGTGTAGTGCATGGACAACCTTGCTCTGATTTCCAGAGGAAGAATTTAGTGATGCATGGTAAATGTATCCACATGGTGTCTCCTTAAAGCTCACTGTTTCTACTGGGCTTCTTCTGCATCCCATCAGGACCTGGAGCCAGCCAGAACCCTTGCTCTGATTCCTACCGTGGACCCCAGGCTACCTGTGAAGTTGAAGTGAAATCCATAGTGAACTTCATCCGGAGCCATGGGAGAATCAAGGCCTTCATTACCCTCCATAGCTATTCTCAGCTGCTGATGTTCCCCTTTGGGTATACATGTACCAAGCCTGATAACTTTGATGAGCTGGTAAGTTTCTGAAACTTCATTTCAGCTCAGCTACGAAGGTCCATTGTGTGGACAAGTAAGTTTCAGTCGTACAGTCAGGTACTGAGATGGGGGTGTACTAGTGACAGGTTACAAATGAATAGGTCCAACTACTGAGAAGTTTGAGATACTGGCAGATGTTTGAAAGACTGGTTGTGGACTTTCCTAAATTAAGTTTCTTTGGGAAATAGAATTCATGAGATTCCTGTTACCTTAATCCAGATGAGCAGGAGCCTAAATTTGACCATAAATTCCCAGGATGTGCTCTCTGTTGCTTAGGAAATAACCCACTTGAATTTGGACCCGAGGCTCTTAGCTCTGTAGTCAGATGCTGTTGTATGCCAGGGAATACTGTCGCCCAGCTCTGTGCCTCATACCTTCCTGGTGCTTTCGGCTCTATGACCGGTTATCATGCTGTGCCGATGTGTGACGTTGGGCATAAAACACTCAGCCTGCCTAACCTGCTACCTTCCATCATCTCTGCTGTTTCGGAATGAGCAAAATGGTGGTGGCCTTAAGTCAGATGGTGACATCTCGGGGGCTACTTATAATTCAGCAAGAGCTATCTCCAGCTGAAGAGAATGTGCAGATATTCCCAATTTGGCTTTTAGGCTTGGTTTTCGAGACCCATGTGTTAGAGGTAAACCCTGAGATGGGACTTTTTGGTCAGTTTACTTTCAAATGCATTATTGACAGCAGCTCCTGGCAGAAATGGAATAAATTATTCCAATTCAGGCGTATCTCTCATCTCGTCAGTTGGACGTTAGCCCTGTAGGGCAATTTTCAGGGTTTTGATGGTGAGTGTTACCACTCAAGGTCAAATCAGAGAGAACCTTAGGATTGAAAAGAACCTAAAAGGTACTTTTTGTAGACCCAGATGACCTTAAATTATCCAAACTGGGTGCTCACATCTCTGCCTGGTAGTCATCCAGCCTGTGTTTGGACAGTTTTCTGCCTCCAAGGGATTCTATTCCATGTAGGGGTATAATTGATTGTTTGAGTTCTTCTTATGGAGACCCAAATCCTTCTCCTTAATGGTTTTTACCTGCCAGTCCTGGTTTATCACCTTGCTCCATAGAGCAAGTTTGTTTCCCTTTGAAAAGAAGCAAATCCATTAATTACTTGAAGAGTGATAACCTGCTTTTCCTAGGGTTTTCCATATCCCTACTACATACCTGCTGTTCCTTCAAGCACTCATAACATGGTCCCAAGTTCCCTCACCATTCTGGTTGCTTTTCTCCCAACATGCTTTGGTTTGTGCATGTTCTTCAAGGGTAGCTCCCAGAAGTGAGTGTAAAACTTGGGTCGTGGGTTAACCAGCACAGAGCAGAGCATGACCATCACTGCCCTCATCCAGACCGTGCACTTCTGCTTAAACAGTTGAGGGTCACATTAGTTTTTTGGCAGTAGCATCGTGCCGTTGACTCACGTTGGGCTTGTTGACAACTGAAACCCCCAGGCTCTCTGAGGATTCTGCCGAGCCAGGTTTCCCCCATCTGGTAATTGTACGGTTGTTTTCCTGGACCCAAGTTCAAGACCTTACGTTTATCCCTAGCAAGGACAGTAAAGCCTCAATCAGTCAAAATTGGAACCCTCAAATAATGGAAAATATTTTGCTGAGCTCTACTTCTTGGAAAAAGAGACAATCATAGGGAAGGAAGCCAATGTAGGGATCTAGTAAAAAAAAAAAAAAAAATCCACTTCCCGGGTACATCCTGGGGTCAGTACGTATTTTCTTTAGCCCCTTACTCCCACCCTATTTCCATCCACACCCCTGAGCAAGGAGAGCTGGTGGCAAAATAATGACCCTGGTGTAGCTGTTGCAAACACCTGGAAGAATACATACACAGTGAAGGTCTTCGTGTTGTATTTTCCGAGCCAACAGAAGTGAGCTAGTGTTCACTTCTCCGTGAAAATGGCCGAAACGGAAGGGCATGGTGCTTAAGCCTAAGTTAACCGGAGTCCAGTTAATCAGACTGCCTCGTGCTACATTCTGCTATTGGGCATCCGTTCTTCAAGCGACAAGTGTTATCCATCCACCTTTCCTTGGTTCTCTCACTCTAGAATGAAGTGGCCCAAAAGGCTGCCCAGTCTCTGACAAGCCTGCATGGCACCAAGTACAAAGTGGGATCTATCTGCTCAGTCATCTGTAAGTATCTGATGTGTTTTCACAAATGACCCAGGTACGATGGCAGGTACGATGTGGTTTTGGGCCAGAGCCTTGCAATGCCCTGATGTGAAATGGAGAGGTCTTCATGCATGGCACCCGGCGTTGCCCAGTTTCCCTCTGTGAGGCTAGGTCCCTCCCATGGGATACTTATTAGGTGATATCTGGAACAGAGAACCTCTTAAATATCTGAGTTATGTACGTTCCTCTCTGTTCGTCCCGATCCTTACAGCTCGCTGTCATCGTGTGGAATCTTGTTGCCGAAAAATAAGCTTTTGTCAAGACTTGGTCCTACGTTATCACTTTTATTAATTATCCCTTTCTTGGCTAAGAGGGATGGTGCTGTGGACTGGGTGTGGGGACAGAATGGGTGCGACTTTTTAAAAGGACCCCGATATTTTAGTGGATGGCCTCTGTCGCAGTCCTTTGTGCAGGTACCGTTTGGGGAGCCAGAGGGGAGGATAAGTCAGGAATACCGGCAGCGTCAGGAGTAAAGCTGGGGAGCCTGCTGGCGGGCTTTCTGAGACTCCCTTCTCCCACAGTGCTCTGGGATAGAAACAGGAAACTGCAATGCTGTGGGAAAGCCTAACGCATCCGTCCAGATTCTGAGTCCCCCAGAGGAATCCCCCACTTCCTTAGGGACAGACCCGGAAACTCAGGACCCCACAGTCGAATGCTCAGGAGTCTCCCAGTGCTCCCGTGCCCGTGGATCCTTTGGGAACAAATGTCTCTTACGGGCACGCACTCTGCTCAACACACATTTACTAAGCATCTACTGTGTGCGCGTCATTGCGCCAAGTACTACAGACATAGAGAACTCATTGTTTAGCGTGGGAGACGAACAGGAAGACAGACGAGCTTCAGTGTGCTGTGTGCAGCAGTGGGTTACACGTGGTACAAAAGTGGTAGGCAGCCGGAAGGATTGGACAGTGGCAGAATCAGGAAAAGCCACATATGGGAGGAGGACAGGATTTTGATGGCAGCTCACCAAATGGCCGGGGGAGGAGAAAGGGATGGGGCAAAGGCATGGAAGTAAGAACGTGCAGAATGGGCTCTGTGACCCACAAGGAGATTTGGGACTGCTGGGATAAAGGTGGGAACAAGGGGAGCGGGGCGCTCAGGCTTTTGCGTGCCATGGTAAGTTTCGGTTTTAACCCAGAGGGTTCTCAAAGCCTTTGGAGAGTCTTCATCCGGCAGTGAGTGCGCTGAGGCTTTGTGCTTCAGAGAAGACACAACCAGCAGCAGTGTGGAGGGCGGAGTGTGGCGGGCTGGAAGTACAAACATCCCGCAGGAAGAGCAGGAATTGTTCGGGGAGAAATGGTGGTCCACGCTAGTATAGTGCCAGTGAGGACCGGAAGGTGGACATCAAGCAGGTAAAACCAAAAGGCTTTTGTCGTTCATTAGAAGGGAGAGCTTCTCACCGAGGGGTCATTAGATCTGGGCAAGTTGACGTTGAGAGAACTGTAGCGTTTTCAAGTGGGGATGTCCTGTAGGCTTTGGGCTACGTGGCCCGGGGATTCTGGAGAGAGGCTTAAGAGTCGTTGACGTGGAGAGGATGGTTGGAACAGGAGAGCAAGGAGATCACTTGAGAGGGAAGAGCCCTGGAGGGAGGAGGGGAGCAAGATGTCGGACAACAGAAGGGGTTAGTGAGGGAGGGACACACAGTGGGCCTGGGCAGAGGGGCCAAGAAGCTTGTGTTTCAGAAACCAGGGAAGGAGCAGTTGTTGGAAAGGAGGCAGTGGTTAACCATGACGAAAGGCTACAGAAAGGTCAACTCTGACAAGGACAGAACGTTTACCATTGGATTTTTTTTGAAATGTTGACTTACTTGTTTTTTCGAGAGAGCCAGAGAGAGAGCATGAGTGGGGAAGGGGCAGAGAGCGGGGGTGGGGGACAGAGAATCCCAAGCAGACTTTGCACCGTCAGTGCAGAGCCGGGTTGTGGGGCTCGAACTCAGGAGTTGCGCGATCGTGACCTGAGCTGAAACCATGAGTCGGAAGCTTAACCGACTGAGCCACCCAGGCTCCCCCTTTGGACTTTCATCACTAGCTTATTGGTGGCCTTAACCAAAGCAGTTTCCTAAGCGTGGTGAGGGTCAGGGGAGGAGTACATGGGGTGGGGGAGAGCGGACGTCTGGTGAGTGGACTGCTCTTTGGAGGATCTGAGATGAGAATGGAAAGAGAGAGGAAAGGAAGGCTTTGTTTTTGAGATGAGAGCCTAACTTATTGACTGTGGGAAGAGGACCAATAGAGAGGGAGAGGTGGGAGATACGGGAGAGAGGAGAAGTGACCAAGGCAGTGCCGTTCCCAAGTGGAGGAGAAGAGGGCCCAGAGGAGTCCAGCAGAGGTAGGTAGATCAGGCTTGACTAGGAGGAGCAAGTGTGCAAGCATGCTCGAGGCACCAGCACGGCTCCATTTGTAGGAGGGGGGTGGTGCGAATCCAAGGGAAGGCGCATTTGTTAGTCATGCTTTTCTCAATGGGAGTCTTGGAGAGTGGAGGAGGAATAGTTGACTTACCATATCTAGAACAATTGATGGAAATCCAGAAACTACTGATCATGAAAGTTTTTTTTTTTCCCAGTTGGTGGTTTTTCTTTTCTATTTTTTTGCTATTATGATACATTTAAAAGACTTCATAATGGGGTGCCTGGGTGGCTCAGTTGGTTAAGCATCCGATTTCGGCTCAGGTCATGATCTCGTGGTCCACGAGTTCGAGCCCCGCGTCAGGCTCCGTGCTGACAGCCCAGAGCCTGGAGCCTGTTTCAGATTCTGTGTCTCCCTCTCTTTCTCTCCCTGCTGTCTCTCCCATGCTGTCTCTCCCTGTCTCAAAAATAAATAAATGTTAAAAAAAAATTTAAGAATAAAAGGCTTCATAGAAAAAAGAAATGGCAGTAATCATCATATTTTCTTTCAATTTCATCAGTAATTTTGTCAGTGAACACAAATGTATCTAGTTGTAATCAACATCTATATTCAATTTTGTGTCCAGTTTTTTTCAGTTAATGTCGTTTCCTGTATAGTTTTATGTATTTCCACTCTAGGTACTTGTTATTCCATTACATTGCTGTATCCTGGTTATTGGGCCTTTGTATTGTCTGCTAAATGGTGCTACTACATGTTGGTACAAACTTGTTTTTCTTCTAAATGATCTCTTTGGTGTATATTCCTAAGGCAAGATTAGCAAGTCAAATGTTGAATGAACAGATTTGGAGTTATTGTTACATATTGTTTTAGGCTATTCTCTGGGAAGACTGATCTGCTTCCAGTTGCCCAGACTTTTTTTTTTTTTTTAAAGTTTATTCATTTTGAGAGAGAGAGAGCATGAGCAGGGGAGGGACAGAGAGAGGGGGAGAGAGAGAGAATCCCAAACAGGCTCCACGCTGTCCGTGCACAGCCTGATATGGGCTCGATCTCACGAACTGTGAGATCATGACCTGAGCCGAGATTAAGAGTTGGATGCTTAACCGACTGAGCTGCCGAGGTACCCCTACAGTTGTCCTGTTAAATCATGACCTTTTAAATCATGTTCCATGTGGAATTGTCCTCTTCTTTGGCAGAGGAACCTCCAAAAAGCAGAGCTCTCCGACTGGTGGCACTGGGGAGGAAGGCCATCATGGCCACTTAAGGCTGAGGAATGCATGTTTTCTCTGTTTGGCAGCCTCTGAGTGGAGGCTGGAGTTCAGAATGTCAGCAAAATGGCATCATATGTCCCCCCACATGGGATCTCAACCATTTTATTATAAGGAGTCTAGTTTTTCACCTTTCTTATCTGAGGTGTGTACAAGGGAGGTAGATCTTGGAAGCCTGAGGTTTTTTTGTGCTTTTCTTGGTAAGGTTACAGATATTTCTATTTTTAAAAAGTTTATTGGAGAGTGAGAGAGGAGAGAATCTGAAGCCGGCTCCACTCTGTCAGCACAGAGCTTGATGCGGGGCCCAAACCGTCAGATCATGCCCTGAGACGAAATCAAGAGCTGGACATTAACCGACTGAGCCACCCTGGTGTCCCCAGATATTTCCTTTTTTTCTTTTTAAATGTTTAACCATTTTTGGGGCGCCTGGGTGGCGCAGTCGGTTGGGCGTCCGACTTCAGCCAGGTCACGATCTCGCGGTCTGTGAGTTCGAGCCCCGCGTCGGGCTCTGGGCTGATGGCTCAGAGCCTGGAGCCTGTTTCCGATTCTGTGTCTCCCTCTCTCTCTGCCCCTCCCCCGTTCATGCTCTGTCTCTCTCTGTCCCAAAAAATAAATAAAAAAAGTTGAAAAAAAAAATTAAAAAAAAAAAATGTTTAACCATTTTTGAAAAGGAGAGAGAGTGTGTGTGCACAAGCGGGGGGTGGGGGCAGAGGAGGACAGAGGATTCAAAGTGGGCTCTGTGCTGACAGCAGTGAGCCCGAGGTGGGACTCAAACTCATGAACCAGGAGATCAAGCTCTGAGCCGCAGGCAGATGCTCAGTTGACTTAGCCATCCAGGTGCCCCATAAATGAGCAAGTATCAGGCAAGCATAGGGTTTGCTGTCTGATCTTTTGGAGCCTGACCATTAATGGTCAGGCAAGTTCTGGCTGTATCTTTGCCCGGAGCTGACTCTGTTTTCGTTGATTCTGGCCTCGTTCCAGCTTGGACAAGCACTGCCTCTAAGAACAAGGCTCAATTAAGTACTTTTGCCTCCTGCCCCAGATTGGTATGTAGCTCCGGGCTGAACACCTGCTTCACTCCACCCACGAGGTGGCTGGACTTCTGTGGTGGGTGAGACATTTCCTGGGTAGTTTCTCACCTGGAAAGGGCTCTGAGAAGCTGCACCACAATAGATGTTGTTACTTGAGTTCTTTCTTAGAGAGGTAGTTGGTGAAAAACCCAGACCCTGGAGGGAGAGGCCTGGTTTTGAGTCCTAGTTCTGCCACTTTGAAACCAGGTGATCGCAGGCAGGTCACTCATTCTCCCTTTTTATGTATTTATCTTTTCTGTTCTTCTGTGAAGAAGCTTGTTAAGAAGCTCAAGACAAGAAGAGCTTGTTGAGAAGCTCAAAAGATAGAATGTGGAATGAAAGTGTTCACTAGCGTTAAGGCATTATATACATGTTGCTGGTTAGTTTCCTGGGGGATTACTCCCCTGCGGGTACCCCGTCTCTTTAATGTGGTCCAGATTTTTTGATAGGATCGTAGTCATTTATTCACGATGATGGTTCCAATCACAACGGAAATTTATCGAACGCTTCTTCTGCATACTTTATCCCAGCTCCCTCACTTAATTCCTCAGAACCTCGGTTTCCTCACTTGGAAAATGGGAATAATACTAGTATCTACCTTGTGACCCATGTGGGGATTAAATCAACCAATTTAGCGTAGTACCTAACACAGTTAGTAGGTGCTCAACAGGTGTTGGAGTCAGACACATAATATTATCCCACTGCATTTCTCACTGTGAAATAAGTACTGTAATATTATACCTGTTTGGCAGATGAAGCCTTTGGGAGTCAGAGAGGTAAGTGCCGTAGGTCCCCCAGCGAATGATCTGCAGAATCGGGATTCAGTCTGCAGCCAGGGTTCCGTCCACTGTGGGCCTCTTAGTGGGATAGGCTGGGTCACGTAGCATCAGTTAGTAATTTTGGTACCCTGGGGGATTTGGTTCAAGTCAGCAACCATTTGGTTGAAGGCCAAGGCACAAATCACAGGTGTTTATAGTGTTAGTTCACACAGTAACCACTAATTCTGCTTCTCCCTGGTACAACACCCTCGTCTCCCTGTCTGTCCAGCCCCATTTCTTTTTAATTTAAAACAATTTTTTATATATTTATTTTGGGAGAGAGAGAGAGAGAAAGAGAGAGAGAGAGAGAGAGAGAGAGTGTGTGTGTGTGTGTGTGTGTGTGTGTGCACAGGGTGGAGCAGAGAGAGGGAAAGAGAGAATCCCAGGACGCACGGCTTGAACCCGTGAACCGTGAGATCATGACCTGAGCTGAAAGTAAGAGTTGGACACTTAACTGACTGAGCCACCCAGGAGCCCCTGTCTAGCCCCATTCTTAGGGGTAGGTGACTTCTTCCATCTCTCCCATCCGTTTCTTCCATTTGACCTCTACCTACCTTCCCTGGGAGGAGCTTCAGAGCTCATCCATTGCTCGGATCTTCTGAGTCATGATTGCCATTAAGTCTTTGTAGGCTAATGCCACCTTCCTTCGTCATCTATCGCGTCAGCGGCCACGTGTTACACAGGTGCACATCACTTTATTGATGTAACCCATCACATATAGGTGCTGGGCATGTTATTTGGTATCAGAATAAAACTCCCTCCACCCTTACACTGAAAGTTCCCTGAGGGAGGGCAGGGGCCAAATCTCTTACTCTATTTGTAATCCCTCCTGTCCCATAAGAGAAAATAATGTCTACACCTAGCACTCATCTAAAGAAGGAAGTGATGGTGTGGCCTCCTTAAGGTGTAGAAGATGCCAATGAGGAGAGCAGGCAGGATTCCAAATGGGTAGATGAAGCCAGAGGCTCCTAAAAATGCCAAAGGAAGGCTAAGTATAGCGTCCATTTAAATAACTTTTTGCTTTTCAGATTAATCTTGTAATTTTTCATAAGTGTGATCCTCTACAAAGCTATCTCTGCTTTCAAGGTCCATGAAGATAGGGGTCTGACTTATCTTTGGTAATGGTGAAACTTAACATGGAGGTTGATAGCAGGAGAGGCCAGCGGGAATAGCATAACCAAACTTTATTCTCATTCGCCCTTCAGACCAAGCCAGTGGAGGAAGCATTGACTGGTCATATGACTATGGCATCAAATACTCATTTGCCTTTGAACTGAGGGACACAGGTCGATATGGCTTCCTCCTGCCAGCCAATCAGATCTTGCCTACAGCCGAAGAGACCTGGCTTGGCTTGAAGACCATCATGGAGCATGTGCGAGACCACCCCTATTAGGGCTCTGGGGAATAAACACCATTAAAAGTTCTTTGGTTTAAAGCAAAGTTGGGTTGTGATTATTCCTTTTTCCAATCCTGATCTAGGAGCACTATTTCTTTGATTTATGTTGCCCTAAAACATAGTAAGCCACTTAGGTTACCCCTTCATCTTAAAAAAAAAATCCGTCTTGAGTAAAAAGCTTCCAACATCCTTTAAAATTTTTTTTTAATTGCAAAATATACAGATCATAAAATTGATCATTTTCACCGATTTTTTACAGGTTTATTTCTTTTGACAGACAGAGTGAGAGAGAGAGAGAGAGAGAATGAGCAGGGGAGGGGCAGAGAGAGAGAGAGGGAGAGAGAGAGAGAATCCCAAGCAGGCTCTGTGCTGACAGTGTGGAGCCCAACAAGGGGCTCTATCCCACAAACTGCGAGATCATGACCTGGGCCGACATCAAGAGTCGGATGCTTAACTGAGCCACCCAGTCACCCCCATTTTCACCATTTTTAAGTATGCAATTCACTGGCATTAAGTACATTCATAAGGTTGTGCAATCGTTACCACTGCCCATCTCCAGAGATTTTTCATTATCCCAAACCGAAATTCTATACCCATTAAGCAATAACTCCCCATTCTCCCTCCCCCCAGCCCCTCGTAACGTCCATTCGAGTTTCAGTCTCTATGAATTTGCCTATTCCAGGTACCTCCTATAAATGAAATCATATAGGATTTGTCCTTTTGTGATTGACTTATTTTACCTAGCATAATGTCCTCAAGGTTCAACCGTGTTGTGGCATGTGTCAGCTGCTTCACCTTAACAGAGTAGTGTTTAGAGCTAGCAAGGGACTTTCGAGTTCATTTATTCAATAAACACTAATTAAACAACTACATTGTGCCAAGCATTATCCTAGGTGCTGTGTGCCTTTTGCTTTTTTCAATTTCTAGTGTGCTGCATTATAAAAGCAAGTGGGGACTCAAACAAGTGACACTCCTTCTTCCTGGTTGCCCCATCAAGCCTGGGCTCTCAGATTCTCTATGTGTTCTTTTTAGACATTCACTTCCATGAGGGATTGAGATTTTCTTCATGTTGATGGTTTTCTCTGGGAGAAAGGGTGGGAAGTGAATTTCAGCCTGCCTGGAATTCTGGGTACTTGATTCTTTAGTTCACATTTCTTGCCGATTCAGCTCTCAGCTCTTCTTTTTACTAATTTCGGAGCTGAAATCTGTGTTAGAGCCCGGCCTTCGTTATGGACCAGGGTGGGCATGGGAGTTCAGTTTCACTGCTGACAGGACAAGAGTCCTAATAAAGCCTCTAGCTCCATAATTCCTGACAAAGACTCCTTGGCCCAAACTTACTTAGGCTTCTCTGAGCCTTCTTTTTGACTGGGCCTTGTCCATGGGCCCTGTCTAAGTCAGTCTTAGCAAAGGATCCTGTGAAGTCATCCCCCAGTCCTTGATATCTGATTGAGTGCCTCATCCTCCACCTTTGATGACTAAGTCCTTGGTCTGCCTGCGGCAAGAACCCTGTTAGTCCAGTTAAACAAGAAGCCCCCTAGCCCTGATGTCTTCCCTCAGCAGTTTTCCATCTACTGACCCCCCCCCCCCCACTGTCTTTACTGTACTAGGAGTTGAACACAATTGCTCTCTTCTGACGCATGAGCCCTATTGGAATAATCTTGAATAAAGTCTTCCTTACAGTTTCAACAAGGGTCGGAACAATTTTTCTTTAACACTCCCAACCGTGATCTTTGGTTGTGTCCACTCCCCTTGGGCAAGAGCAGAACGAATGATGTAGGGCATAGGGACAGTGGGATGGGGGAGCCTTTGGGTGTGGGGCTCCAAATTTGAGGATTTGGAGCTCCCAGGACAGACTCGAAGGCCCCAGAATCCCTGAAGAAGTTGTGGAGATCACGAGTGCCTTTCATATGTTCTGCTGTGAATCGGCAGAAAGGACACTAGACTGAGAGTATAGCGAATGTAACAGAGTCTTATTATTAATAATACCGTTAAGCCTTACCTTTACTCAGACCCCAAGGAAAACTGAGATTTTATCCAGACTAACACTTCTTCCTATCCCATTTACCTCCTGTATTTCTACTTTTTTAGTGGAGTCGTAAGAATTAGATGTCAGATTCATAACAGAGGTCACAAACTCTCATCGTTATGACCTGTTCTGGTGAAATTCTCTGACAGGGCTTATGGAGTGTGTGGTCTTGAAGTTGGCTTGGGGTTTCTTTGATAGTCTTCACTTTCTTTCTTATTCTAGAGGTAACTTCATTTCAGGTTTACAGTTTGGCCTCTCCTATCACCGTAAATTCTTTCCAGCACTGTGGGACTTCCCTGTTTATTCAAAAAACACTATTTAAATACCAAGTGATGAGCAACGTGGCACCCTTGGCACAGGCTTTTCCAGCCTGAGGAGCAAGTTCCTGACCTTGTAAATCAAGAGGGTTGGCCTTTATCACTCGAAAGGAATGGAAGAGGCATTGGTAGGTGCCCGTCTGACCTACCATCACAGTTGCAAGGGTGATTGGGAATCGCATTAGCATTTTTGAGGACATGAGTCTGCTTCAGACTCTTTATAAATACAGCTTGACTCAGTCACTCTATGACTGACACCCTTGGGACATGAAGTGGATACTGTTCCTTGGGGCCCTTATTGGGCTCAGCTTCTGTGGCCGAGAGAAGTTTTTTGGGTAAGTTCCTTTTGGACTTATTATGATTATCATTATTTGGCTAGTTCAGAGATATAGGAGCCAAATGGACTTGAAAATGAATGGCTGATTATATCTCAAGTGGAGTGGCATTGGGAAAGAAGACATGAGCTTCTGTCCCAGTCCTTCTGGGACAAGTTCCTTCTCTCTCAGGCTCAATTTATCTGTGAAATCAGGACTAGGTGGGCGCCACAGTCCCTCCCCAGCTCCCTAATCTCCCATCAGTTCTCTTACTTCCTAGTTCTTATTTGTAAGGTCAGTTCCAGGCCTTTCCTACTTTCTTAACTTCTATATTATGAATTACTGAGGATTACCAGAAAGTGTTTCTAATTTCTGCCATGCTTAGGGGGAAAACTTGGGTCTTATTAGGCTTTTTGGTTTCACCTCTTTGTTAATGGTGAAGGCTTTGTAGAGCTGGTGTTTTCTCATCAGTGCCTGGGACGTGGAGATTGGATAGGTCTTGCCTAGCCACAGCTGTGAAAATTGACACAGAAGGATACACTTGTACACTGCGCGCGCGCGCGCGCGCGTGTGTGTGTGTGTGCGGTGTGTTTGCAGAATGCTTTGCGCTTTGCAGTGGAGAGGACATTTGGGAGGTAGGTGAGATGAAGGGGTGCCTTGGTCCCCCGCTAGAAGATTGAATTCTAATAACTCATTACCGCATAATGCTTTGCCATTTGCAAAGAACTTTCATGTGCATTATCTTTTGGATCACGCAGCAACTCTGCCAGGCAGGGGTGTTATTTTCCTCAATTTAAACATGAAAAAACTCAGCCTTGGAAAGGTTAAGGAACCTGCCCAAGGCCACTTAGCTGGTAAGCAGGGGAGCTGCAACTCTGGAGGCAAAACCCATACCCTTTTGCAATCACCCAAGTTAGTCTCCGGACAGAATCCCGTATCTCACAGATATGTCTATATGTGTTAGTTTACTCTCTAACATACTATCTGGCTGGAGGGACTTTGGGGATGTTTATTGAGGTAATTACTTATATGAGATTGAGTAATTTTTATGGTGATGATTTCTTTTCACCCCTGGTGTCTACTGTCGAAGAGCTCAGAGGGGTTGGGCATAGCAGGTGGCCAGAGAAGGAGATTTTTCCGCAGGCAGCTCAGCAGTAGGTGTGTAATAACTATGCTCGCTGCCATGTGGGCTGACGCACAGAGCCGTCAGGCTCTCACTGCAGCTCTTCACATGGCTGGAACAATCTTTATTTCTCAGGATACAGACTTCGCTTACAGAGCGCTGGACGGACCCCTGAATTGAGAGTTGAGACAGCCGGGCCCGGCACTCGATCGCCCGCCACAGGGACTTGCACCGAAAGGGCTGCGCGCCTGAGCTAATTGCAGCTCACCCCCCCCCGCCAATCTGTTCTCATCCTATAGTAGGGAACCCAGTAAGGGTGGTGGAATCCTTCCGAGGGTCCATAGACCTGTCCCAGACACCTGGCTCAGTGAACGTTTCTAGCAAGGCCTTTCCGGGCATTCATGTGGTAGGAAGCCAGAACCCAGCTTGGCTGGGGGTTGGGGGGCAGTAGTCATGGAGATGAAGATAATGGTTGCTCTCCCCCCGCCCCCGTCACCCCCTAGCTTGTGTTTCTTTCACCTGACTCCCTACTTCCCCAGTGTGTCTCACTCTGCTGGGGTCTCATGGCCTGGTCTTCAGCCATCTGAAGGATGGACGGCGGCCAGGATGCCTAGAGGTGCAGGGCAGGCAGAGAACAGAAAGTATGAAATGATGTCTTGTGGTGGCTGCGAGGCCCGGCCGGCGATCTGGGCGAGAAAGGCACAAGGGCCGGGCCTCTTGGCTTTGCCCTCACGGAAATGGGGGAAGGATAGAAGCTTGGCACTAGGGCGTCCAGAACATGGGATGAGTGTGAGGGTGAGTGAGGGGAGGTCACCAGCCATCGCGTTGGTGGCAGCTGGACAGCCCGAGGTGTGGAAGAGGACCAGAGTTAGCAAGAGCGCGGAGATCACCTGTGGGGAGCAGCAGGGGTAGACGTGGCAACTTGCAAATCCCAATAGATCCCCTCCCCCGGACCAATCTTCCATTTCCAGCAAGAGTTTGAGCTCTTTGGATTTCTAGATGGCAGAGATAGGTTGGGTTCGGCCACCCACACTTCCAGGACCGGGAAGGAGCATTTTGCAAATAGAGACAAGGACAATTAGGGCAAGAAAATGGCTGCCTTTCACCCGGCACCTACTTATGTTCTCTCTGCTTCTAGGCACTGGCCGGCTTACGCTCATGAGAATGATGTTAGATCCCCTCAACCCCCCCACTTTTTAGGGCCATCTGAAGACCATCCCTCACGTTGCCTCCGGGTTGGGGAGAACCTCATGGCTGATGACATTGGTTCTTGGAGCCTGAGTGTGAGATTGCCAGGAAGATAAGGAAAAGGGCTAGCAACCAGGTAGAGGGAACAGCATGTGCAAAGGCACGGAAGGGCAAAGTACGCGGTGAATTTGGGATTTCGGTGAGGCTGGCCCTGAGAGAGTGTAGGAGGGAGAGGTGGAGGAGAGACAGATGGGGAAGGGCCCCACTCCGCACCAGCCCTTCGACTCTGCCTCCCTGCACCCCACAGTTGTGTCTTTATCCCCGGTAGCTTGGCTGATAGGGTATGATGAAATGTGCTGTGGATTTACTCACGCTCAGGGCCAGTTCGATTTCACTGTGTTCCGCTGCCGTGTGGACTATGCCCAGGAGTGTGGACGTGCTGTTGTGAACTTACCACCCTGGGAAAGTAAAACACACGTTCGGGGTGCACGCGTAACGTGCCGTTCATACTCTCGAGAGCTTCTTGCTCTTGGTTCCTTTTTTTTTTTCTTTCTATTCCCGTTCCTTCTCCCTCCACTCCTTTTTTATGATTGTTCTAGTCAGCGTTGTGTTTTACAAGATGCCTCATTTTGCCAATCGAGATGTCAGTGCACAGGTGCTCTCTAGAACACTCATTTTAAAGACTCCTCGTTTCTGGAGTGTTGGGGGTGGGTTGCGACAGAGCGTAAGTTCGGCAGATGGGGCCCGGGACTTAGCCAGGAGTAAGGATTCCCCTTCTGTTTTCAACCTGTTCCTTTTTTGCGAGGCTGCTTGCCTGCGTCCGGGAAATGGTAGTCTGACTCCCCACCTTCCTAGGGTTGCAGTTCAACTCCTAGCAAGCCTGTTGGGCTCAGGCTGAGACCCCCCCCCCCCCCGCCCCCAGCCCAGCCAGTGGCTTCTCCAGTGTGGCCTCAACAGCTCCGGGGGGATGGGCTCAGCTGCCCACCTCCAAGGACCCTGTGGAGACTGGACGCCTTGGGAGAAAGTGAGCCCTTGGCATTGGCATTTCCACCAGACCTCCCCCCCCCGCAGCGGAAGCAACCCTTGCCTCCTTGGGGCTGGACTAGACGACCCCCTGGAGATTCTCCAGAACCTCCCAGAACAAAGTTAGACCCTGAGAGCCCCATCTGGATCGAGCCGGTTTTCTGATCAGAAGATGCGGATCTGCCACGTGAGGCTGCACATTTAGCTCCCTGTGACAGAACCATTTTCTCTGTCAACAGGTCCTTCAGCCCACAGCCCTCTCCAGCAGCTCTTCCCGCATTCATTCGTGTAAAGGGATGACGCATGTGACAGCGTTGAGTGCGGATTCATTCGGGCCGTCACCTAGCAACGGGCTAATGGCTCCCCTGGCTCCCTGAGCCGGCTGAGGGCACAAAGGCAGCTTTTCAGGCTCGGCCTTCTCCCGCCCACACACAGGACTTCGGGGGGCCTCTGCCCCTGCCGCTGCTGCGGAAGCTAAATGGTGTACACGAAGCGAGTTCAGGACAGACGACAAAGGGGGGCTCGGGACTGGCCGGCTCCCTTCTGGGCTTTCTCAGGGCCCCCTCGGGAGGACTGAATCCCAAGTCAGTCCCAGCACCCTAGCCCGTGTTGTAATTCGTATTTGTACAGAGTTCTGGAGCTGGACAGGATTGAGAGACCACCCAGCAAATAGCTAACCCTCCGAGGACAGAAGGTCTGTTCTCTTTTCCAGCTCTTTCCAGCACGGACCTTTAGCCAGAGTTTCAGTCCTAGCCCCTGACAGTGAAGAAGTGCTTCTTTATGTCTTGAGTTAGCTTTGCGTGTAACTCGGGAACATTCCTTTCTGCAAAATATATATGTTTTTCATTATAAAGTAATATGACCACATTACAGAAAACAGATACAAGGGGAAAAAAAGTAAGTCATCCATAATCCCACGACCCGGACATAAGCACTGTCAGCATTTGCTATATTTCCGTTGTCTGTTTTTCTTCCAATGCATCTGCTTTTTCCATACTTGTAATCATGGCATACATACAATTTTGTGTCCTGCTCTTTCGCTTAATATTTCCCTTCAAGTTATACTATAAGCGCTTTTTCACATTTGCCACGTAGTCTTATTTTTAATGGCTATACGTTATAACCAAAGACTAGACCGTTTCCTCTCATTCGGCCCAGTTATGTCTGGGAGAGTAGGCTTGGGGTTTATCTGCCAGCTGAAAGCTGACCATTATCTCTTGCTTTTTTTTTTTTCGCCCCCCCCCCCCCCCCTCCAGGGACCAAGTTTTTAGGATTAACGTCAGAAATGGAGACGAGATCAGCAAACTAAGTCAGCTAGTGAACTCAGACAACTTTAAGGTACCTGGTTCTTCTTAGTCCTCTTGGGTATCTCTGCCTTTGGTGAGAGACGATGAGCACCGCTGGCGTTGTCGCTCCTGAAGAGTTTCTGTGCGTAGTCCTGTATCAGTCAAGTGCCTCCGCACGCCTGAGAGGGCCGTAGGTCACAGCGCTGCTGTCCTGGGAGATGGGAGGCCTCAGCAGTGGGCTCTATCTTTCTGTCTGCCATCGACTTTTCACTTCTTGGACTTTGCCCGGTATTGCCTTCTGGGTAGGCCTGACCGGACACCGCTGCGAAAAGGGCAGCGTTTGCCCTTGGGCGGAGCCCAGCTCCTCAGGGCTCACCCTGGCTTTTGGCAGTTGTTCCAGAAGAATGAGCTCATTGTGCCTTTTACCTGAACTGTCCTTTAACCTGGTTTTATTTCTGTTCTCTTCAGCTGGACGTTTGGAAAGCTCCTTCCACCTTCAGTCGTCTTGTGGATGTCCTGGTCCCATCTGTCAGCCTGCAGCCCGTCAAAGCCTTCCTGAAGTCCCAGGGCTTAGAGTACTCAGTGACAATCGGAGACCTGCAGGTGGGTAGAGCAAGGTCCCTAACTGGTCTTGCATAGGCCAAAGCATCCAGAGTGGATCCGAGACGCGTGCAAGTCCTGGTCTTATCCTTCTCCCTACTATAGATGAGCTCATTGAGGCCTAGGGAGGTCAAGTGCAGTGACTTGTTAGTGGCACATGTTGTAATAGAAAAGAGCATTATGTCGGTTGGGGAACTGGGCAGATCTGGATCCAAATCCTCATTTTGCTAACTACCAGCTGTGTGACTTTGGACATGCTATTAATGTCTCGAGCCTCCATTTCTTCCTCAGTAAAATGGTACCAGTGAGGACCTCCTTCACACAATTTGTTGAGAAGATTAAGTGATTAAGCGCATGTAAAATGCCCAGCAGTGCCCGGTCTGTCGTAGGTGCCCCGCAAGTGTTAAACCTCCGTCCCTTTTCGTATTTGAAGTCAGGAGGGAAGAAAAGAGTGTGCGTGTGTATGTGTGGGGGGTGTCGGAGACCAGTCACGAAAAGCGTCCTTTGAGAAAGAGGGAATGTCACCAACAGTTCTCAGCAGAGGGGACATCACCACCCATCCAGACACCAGCCTCACGACCTGTATCTGAGCAGCAGGACAGTGCCTGGCTCACGTTCTCTCCTTCACCGAGGTGGGTTATGGACTAATTGGTGATCTGGCCCGGGAGTTTCCTGATGGCGTGAGCAGCTGTGAGCTTATTAATCATCCTCACATGTCACAGACATCTGCCAGGAGCCTTCAAAGTACGAGTGGTTATAAGAATTTCTTTGTTTCTGAATGGTTTCCCAAGCTGTGTATTTCAGAGGCACTGGATACCAGATGCGGGCTGATGCCTAGAGAGTTCACAGCGTAGAATCACCAAATAGCACATATGTTGCTTTTGGGGAGTAAGTGGGTTTCGAATGGGGTGATGTACATTGGGTGCCAAGAAGTAAGCTTTTATAGATATGGAGAAAAAAATCTGACCCCCTTTTACACCTTGGCATGTGTGTGACGAGGGTGCCGCCATCTTGGCCAGCTCGTGCCAAGACATGGCAGAAACAACACGAACCTCCATGTCCAGTGGGTCACTTCACGACATTGCCGTGTCTTTTTTCAGGCCCTTTTAGATCATGAAGATGAAGAAGTGCAACACAATGAAGGGCAAGAGCGAAGCGGTAATAACTTCAACTATGGGGCCTACCATTCCCTGGAAGCGGTAAGTGTCTCAGAGCAGGTTAAGAGAAAGGTCGTCAGAACCCTGGGTTTTGTAACCCCTTTTCTTACTTCCAGGACATAGGTGTTAGTACTTAGCACAACACCCTTTTACTAAGGGGCTACAATGTGAATGCTTCAATTTCTTCGTAATTCTTGGGTCGTTTATCTCCCACCAGCACCTAAGAGCACAGTGAAACACAACTGAACATTTTCTCCCACATGTATCCTTCTTTTCTAAGGCAACCCCTTAAAGAAAACCATGGAATAATTACAATCATTTCCGTCCTTGTAATTCAACCTTCTTATACCCCACCATAATCCCTGTATTTTACTCACCCAGATTAAAATGTTACTTATTCCAGGCAAGTAGACAAGTGGTTATTTCCAAGGTTAACCAAATATTTCCACTCATTTATCATGATTACTTACAACGTATATTTGTTCCCTAATGTGTTTTGGTGCTGTGTTTAGTTAAAAACCACTTTACATAGATGACTGACTTTCAAGGTAAGCCAACCCTCACGATAAAACACTTGGAGCAGAAAAATTTAATATGCTATTAGAACTCGAGGAATCAAGAGGGGCTACAGAAGGGGACCGCATCACACATAGCAGAGTTTTGTTACGACCCTCGATGTCTTCTACATTAGTCTGGAAGCTCTCTCCTAGCTCAGAACAACACCTCAAAACGAAATTGTTACTCTCCTTCCTGTACCTGCATACATGTTGTTCTTTTTATCCGAAGACGGTGTTGCTGGCATGCTTTGCATGAGGCGTATACTTTGAGTTGTTTTTCTTCTAGATGAGGGGTGATTTCCAAGGTTGACCAACTGTTTTCACTTCTTTCCCCTGATTGTCAGTAGCTTTGTTTATTGTGTATACTTCCAACCGCACTGGCCCTTGATCCCTCTTGTGACCAATGACATACATCTGCAGAACAGCTGGATAAAGTTAGGAGTTCAGTCCCGGGCCATGGACAAAAGCAGAGCTCAGGGCTCACCCAGGGATCAAACCCATGACGTTAGCTTCGTTTCCGTGGGGCACTCCCTAGCTGAGCTTAACCGGTTGCAAATGTCACCCAAGACCCCAGTACCTCCGTTCCCTCGCCTGCCTGCCATGGGATCCTCACTCTCTCAAGCACTTGCTTTTGCCCTCGGGCTCTAGGTGTCCCCCCCCCCCCCCCCCCCCCCCCCCGCAAACCTTCCCATGAGGCCCCCCGCTGGGCATTGGTGTGCTATCTCCCTCTTGGCTCCATCACATGCAGTTCTTTCTAAAAACAGCTTTGAAGAGCTCTCATCCCGTAGCCACTTAGGCCTTCTTACGTCTCTGGTGGGAATCTCATGTTTGCTGTTATTTCTGTTAGTTGCTCGGCCGAGTTTCCCCTCATGCTGGCAGTGTGCATTGGACCCCTCCCTCCGGATATAGCTTGGCGTTGTAACTTTACCTGGGTGACTCTCTTGCCTGTCCTGGCTCGGTGCGGGCCTCCAGCTTTGGCTTCAGTTTCTAGGGTCAGTAGGTAGAGTTTCCAGGCCCTTCTTGTGGCTGGAAGGGCTGGTTTCCAGCTCTCAAGTTCCAGCCCCTTGACCACGCCGGGTCCTGTGCTCTATGTTGCTATTCCTGGTTTGCCGCAAGCCCGCAGTGCCCATGGCAAGTGTTTGGTCCCCGTGTTGCGTTTTCTACCTTGCACCCAGATGGCTAGTTGTTCCCTTTTCATTTCTTGCCCCTGCGGTGTCTCCTTTCTTGAGTTTTAAACTTGGCTGTGGGTTATTCTCATTGTAGTTTGCCTGGCTTGCTGTTATGCATCTGGGGGCGGGGGGGCGGTCTCTTGCTTCTCTGCTCAGTCTGCCATATTGACTGCAGCTCTGATAAACCATTGAAGCTTGATTTTATTTTACATTGACTGCACGTTTTTCTCCTCTGTAAAGCTCCCTCTTCCAATTTTAAGGTCTAAATATAAACTTATTTATTTCCTTCTTTTGACCCTCAAGAGGTTTGAGCAACTAAGATGGATGAACTCTATTGAAATCAAATTAAAAAAAATTGAAAACAAATGGAAGCATTTGTAACTATGATTTACAGTGCTTCACTTGTTCTCTTAAGGCCGATAGAGGAATCTCCAAAGTGGGGTGCTTGTACTACAGGGGGTAAGGAAGACACCTCACTGGGATGGAGGAAGAAACCTTACAACTTCTATTGACGTTCTACATACGTGTATATTTATTATTAATGCACTTATTAGTGTTTTTGTTTCTTTGGGTTGTTTTATAGTGCACGTAGTATATTTTTGTGGTGCATTATTCCACTGATATAACATACATAATATATGGTATGCATGTAGAATACATAACATATGCACATTATAAAACAAATACACACACGCACACACACACACACACACACACACACACACACACACACACATATGGCGTATGGTAATTTTTAAAAAAAAACCTCGTGGAGAAAGTGATCAAAAAGCTTAGAGAGGATCGTTTTTCAAGAACCTTGGCTAAATGGGGCAATTGCTGATTTATCCAGTCTAGTATGGCGCAAGGCACCACACTGTTGGAGAAGTATCTGCACAAGTCTCTCTCTAGGTTAGTGGCCTATAATTTTATGGACAAATCAAATGTGTTATTTTCTAGAATATCGTTGAAAAGGACTCTTTAGGCAGTTCTTCAAGAATAAGTATTCCAGGGCGATAATGTTGCCAATCCCACGATCACAGGGCTGGTAGAAATCACTGAGACCAGTAAGATGAAATTCACAGATACCTACCCAGAGCTGAACAAAATTTTTAAACGCCCCTGAGTTCACTTTTTCGTGCTTCAGATTTATCATGAGATGGATAGCATTGCTGGAGATTTTCCTGATCTGGCGAGCAGAGTGAAGATTGGGCATTCATTTGAAAACCGGTCCATGTATGTACTGAAGGTGAGACCCCAGGCTCTTCAAGGGGCCAGACTTGGACTCAGGCTCCTGGTCCCTTGTGTCTAGGACCCAGCCCTCAGGCCTCTGAAGGAGGCAGCTTCTTAGGATCTCCTTGACTTCAGGGGCGTGGGGAGACATCTACTGGGGTTCAGGTTTGGTCTGACAGAGAGTCCTCTGCTTTTGCCTAATGTGGAACGAGTTAGAACTTAGAAGGAATCCATCCCATTGCAAGCTTTGACTGAAAGGCAGGATCAAAGGGAGTGGGGGTGAGGGGTAGTGGGGGTGGGCGTGGGGTGGGTTCGATTAGTATTCCAGAAAGCTCTCAGATGGGCCACAGTCTTTTGCCTTCATTCCTACCTCTGTAAAGTAAGACAAATGGGGATAGTTCTACAAATTCTCTTCTGCTTTTAGGGGTGCTTATTGGAAAAGCAATCTAGGAAGCTAATTTTAGGGTTGATGTAATTTTAAGCCCAGCCTATGCTCCTTGGCTGCACAAAGCCTAATTTCTAGATATTTCTAACAGATTCAGGTCTATATTGGCAAAAGAGGTAGGGAATTTATGGCAGGGACATAAATTACATAAATAATCCAGCCAAATGAATAAAAGGAATTTGGAGATAGGAACCACGGAGCAACTGATGGTGCTAAGAATTTGTCAAATCCTTAGCTTTGTATAAGCCGTGAGGAACCCTGGCTCATAGCGGTGCTTGAATTACCAGCCGGAGGAGATTTGCCACTGAACTGCTTGCCCTAAAATAATCCCCATAAATTTAGATTATTTGCCAATCTGATGCAGACTCTGGCTTCATTAGCACCATACTCTGACCCAAGGCGGCCCAGCCCCACACTAAAAGGCGGGAGCCGGAATTCATTTCATGCCATTTACAAAGAGCTATAGTGAACCTCTCTCTTCCTCCTTTTAAAATCGAATTCATTTATTGCATCAACGAGAACAGGCTGGTTCATGCACTTTTGTGTCTCTCTCTGTTGGGATACCATTTGAGGTCTTTCAAGAGACATAATATTATCTCTAATCACACTGGCATTATAATTCACAATAGCAATTGTTTCCCCTTCCCATTTGCTTCCAACCCGGGGGCAGCTCAAGCTGCCCGGAGCTTCGGCTGGGCCCTGACAGCCAACCAATTAAGCTCCCTGGTCACGGAGAAGCCTGATAAATAGATGGTGCCCTCAGGAACATTTGGTCTCTGAATTATCTTAAATGGATTAAATGAATAGGGGTGAGCTGGGGAGAGGAGAGGTGAGTGGAGACGTGGGCAGGAGGGTCATTTTCTGGCCTCTTTCTCCTTCCACAGTTCGGCACTGCAGAAGGCGGGCGGCGGCCGGCTGTTTGGCTGAACGCAGGCATCCATTCCCGGGAGTGGATCTCGGTGGCCACAGCGATCTGGACTGCGAGGAAGGTCATGTCGCCTGGTATTAGCTGAGAATTCTGGTGGGCCAGGGGTGCCCCCGCAGCATCCCATGAGGCTGGGCCTGGGGGACGAGGTGGGAAGGCACTCTGCATAGACACAGTAGGCTGGGGGCCTTTTCGGATCAGAGAAGCAAGAGGTCAGAGCCCCTTGGTCAGGGCACTGCGGTTAAATGACAAAGTGCATTCATGGCAACGAGCAAGCTAATGAGCTGCAGAGGTGGCCCCGAAACACTGACCCGCAGTCAGCCCCGCAGAAAGGGAGCAGAGTATCCTCAGCAGTGAAACTCAGACGAGCTTTGCCTTCAGTCCCATCCTAGCCCTCCAGACCCTCGAGGACCTCATGTTGTCTCCGTGTCCCTCCGGAGGGTCTGCTTTAAGGCAGCGCTAGGGAGAGGAAGGGTGCTGTGCGTGGGGGCCCAGATTCCCCCCAAGCTATCATGATATGTGGCTCTTCCCTCCCCTCTTCCCACCCCCTGGAAGGAATGAATAAACCAGGCAGCCCTGGACTCCTTGCAAATGTTGACGTCCTCATGAAGCCATGTGCCCCCAGGTTTCGAAGTGCTCCAAGAGCTTTGCACGGGGCCGTGTCTATGAGGGCGGCAGGGAGGCTGCAGAGGGGCATCTGGGGAAGATACACAGGCTTAGACCTAGCACCCCAGCCTGCCCTGGCATCGCTGACGAGCTTCTCGTCTCCGCTCAGATTGCATCTGATTACGGGAAGGACCCAACCATCACCTCCATCTTGGAGAAAATGGATATTTTCTTGTTGCCTGTGGCCAATCCTGACGGATATGTGTACACACAAACTCAAGTGAGTAATACTGAGCGGGCCGGGCTTGGAGTTAAGGAGAATTGGTTGAATCCCTTGCTTTGCCGCCTGCATAGTTGTATGAACGTGGAGAAAACTCGCACACGTGTGCATGTTAGGAGCTCTCTTGGGCTCTCGTTTTTCAGTCTCTCTCTGAGCCGAGAGTCACCAGGGAATATTTTTGTTAGAGAGAAGAGTCTAATGAACTCCCTGTCATGGCTCTTGAATAATTATCAACCCTTTACCAATCTTCTTTTCATTTCTTTCCCTCCCACACCTTTTCCCCCTTTTCTTTAAAAGCAAATCCCAGACATCAGGTTATTTTACCCTGAACTCCTTTAGTATGCCTCTCTAGTCGATGATAATTAAAACAAAACAAAACAAAACCCCAAACAATACACCACTGTCACCTTTTAAAAAATGAATGGAAGTTCTTTCATATCATCTAATTCCCCCAATTATCTTTAAAATGTCTTTTGACTCAATTTAATGAAATCCGTACCCAAATAAGGCCTGCGCTTGTATTTGGTTGTTATCGCTCTGCAGGCTTTTTAAATCTACAGCAGTTATCCACCCCCGCCCCACACACATCTTCTAAAATGTCATTCATTTGTTGGAGAAATCGAGTAAATTGTCCTGCAGAATGTCTCACGTTCCGAATTTGGCTGATGGCTTCTTTGTTGTGTGTCACTTGTTTCCGGATCCCCCATATTTCCTATTCACTGGCAGTCAGATCTTGAAGTTTGACTGGATTCAGGTTGGTTTTTTAGGCAAGAGTAAAATAGTTGCTGTGCACTTCCTGTCACTCGCGCCAGCGATCATTTGGGTATATGATGTCTGTTTGTCCTACTTTTGCTGAAACCAAGAGTTATCCGGTGGGTTCAGGTGGTATCAGGCTGGTTCTCGCATTATAAGGTTCTTTTTTTTTTTTTTTTTAATATTTATTTATTTTTGAGAGAGACAGAGACAGAATGCGAGTGGGTTAGGGGCAGAGAGAGAGAGGGAGACACAGAATCGGAAGCAGGCTCCAGGCTCTGAGCTGTCAGCACAGACCCTGACGCGGGGCTTGAACTCACGAGCCGTGAGATCATGACCTGAGCCGAAGTCGGACGCTCAACCGACTGAGCCACCCAGGCGCCCCAATAAGGTTCTTATCAGGACACTTTGGGGGAGTCCTTCTCTCTGAGCCAGAAGGGCTAAGCCTTTCCTTTCTGGGAGATGAGCGGAGACGGCTCAGTCACTGAGGACCGGAGCCCTGGTGAAACTCCAGGCAGAGCCACAAGCAGCTTGCCCCCTCGGTGGTGCCCGTCTCCATCATAGACCCCCAGAGAAAACCTTCGCCTCTCCTGTGCCCTGACCCGTCTCTGGATGTGTGTTCCTTTCTTGATGGACTTTTCAGAACCGATTATGGAGGAAGACACGGTCCATAAATCCTGGAAGCCGTTGCGTTGGTACTGATCCAAACAGAAATTGGAATGCTAGTTTTGCAGGTAGGTTGGGGACATGGTTTTCAAAGCCTGGACCACAGGGCTCCCAGCTGGCAGTGAGGGAGCCAGTTTCTAGGCTGGCTCCATTCCTGCTTCACTGAGAGACTTGGGCCTGTCCCTTACACTATGTCTTGGGTTTTTGTGTTTCTTGTTTTGGATAATTCTGAAAAGGAACAACCCTGCAATTCTTGTTCTCCTAAAAGAACACTAACATTTGGGGCGCCTGGGTGGCTCAGTTGGTTAAGTGTCAGACTCTTGATTTCAGCTCAGGTCATGATCTCACGGCTCGTGAGTTCGAGCCCCGCGTTGGGCTCTGTGATGGCCGCTCAGAGCCTGGAGCCTGCTTCAGGTTCTGTGTCTCCTTCTCTCTCTGCCCCTCCTCCTGCCCCCCCCCCCCCAATAAATTAAAAAAGAAAAGAACACTAATGTTTGAGAAACTGTTGTAGTTTTGGATGTACAGATCTATGCCTTATACCCTGGTCACCCCGCTTCTCTTGAGCGGGTGGCTGGGTAGATGGACGGGTTCCTGGTGGTAACTCGGAAGAGGGCAGCTTGCCTGCCACACACACCGTTGGCGGGGACAATAATGTGGCTGTGGGAAAGGAGCTGATAGAAATGTGGGAACTGAGGGCATCAAAGTGAAGTCAGATCTTCCCACAACTGGGGTGGTTTTACACTCATGCCAAATACCTCAGGGAGCTCTGTTGTGGAGTACAGAAGGCAGTATTTCTAAATGCCTGTCAAATACGAGACTTTGGCCACAGCAATAGATTATTTCTGGCAGCCCTTGGCCATTAAGATCTGAACCAAGAGAATGAGTTGACACCAGAATAAATGGAGTCATTTTCATTATTAATTGGTCTTCATATTAATTATCTCGAATACTTGTTAATTACAACCCACTGTCAGGTATGATATTAATTATTTATGATAACTGTTGAGTGATACAATACAAGGTCAACTCTATCCTTTTAAAGGATTCCTCCCAGTTTTCCCCCTCTGGAGGCAGATGCAGTACCCTGACTTCCCACTTCTGCACCCTCCCTGCAATGTACGCATAGTGTGGACCAACTAGTCTCTTGGGGGGGGGGGGTTCTAGCATTGACCTGTCCACTGCCAACGCCTTCCACCCTTCTTCTGGGTTGAGTGGCCTGCATTTCTGTTTTCTTGCCTACGGGTTAATCTTTCTGCTTGGGCCACCTCCCCACCCCCCACAGGAGAGGGAGCCAGTGACAACCCTTGCTCTGAAATATACCACGGACCCCATGCCAATTCGGAAGTGGAGGTGAAGTCGGTGGTAGATTTCATCCAAGAACATGGGAATTTCAAATGCTTCATCGACTTGCACAGCTACTCACAGCTGCTGATGTATCCGTATGGATACACAGTGAAGAAGGCCCCAGATGCTGATGAGCTGGTGAGTGATGGGCTACCTTCTACCGAGCCCTGGGCCTGCTTGACCCTGGGGTGCTGCCACAGTGGTTGTTCTCCAGCTTATAGGGAAAGTCCGGGAGCTTGGGCTTATTTCATCGGGCCGGGTCTTCTCTCTCTGCCCTTTGGAATGTGCCATCAGACCTCCTGGGGGCAGGTAGAAGTCCGTTCTCATTATTTCTGTGTTTGCTGTGAGTTTCAAGGACCGTCCCCTGCACCTGTCCTTTCCTTCTCAATTATTTTTCTGACCAAAATGTGTTACAGACCCACTGCTTGCCAAGAACTGCGGGTGGCACTGTGGAGGGTCAGGGGGAGGTGCTCCTCATTCTGGTCAAGGTATAACTTAAGTAGGGTGCAGGCTACAGCCTAGGGGTGCTCCGTGTCACATACAGTGACTCGCCCCAGGATGTGAACAGGCACTCAGGGTGGACTGGCTCAAGCAGGGCTGCACCTGCAGGGCGACTGCGTGCTTCTCCCACTGTGCTGGTCGGTTCGAGAGCGCCCCCCTTGCCCAGGGCCATAGCTGGCCTATAAACCTCCCGGCAGATGCAGGGCTCATGCTAGGTGTGGACTAGATTCTGGTCTCAGACAGGCATTCTGCATAGGGCACATCCACATACGGTGGTCCCATCTCACTTCCACTCCAGGAACGCCCAACTCTTAGAAGGTTTCCTCTGGGACGTCGTAACTTGGCCTTCTCACATGTTCACGACCACGACATTCCCGTCCCTCGGGAGAGGTGAAGATGGTGGTGTATTTACTAGGCTCCCAATGGGCTGGTGAGCAGCCCTCCACATCTCTGTGTATCAGGCTTTGGCTCTGGTTGGATGGGAAGGAAGGAGACCAGCAGGGAAACCCAGGGGAGGGGCCGAGAATCTTCCATACCATTGCAGTGCAGAACAGCTGGGGGATGTCAGGCTGTGGGATCCATTCTTTCTCACTCCACCAATTCCCCCTTCTAGGACAAGGTGGCAAGGCGTGCGGCCAAAGCTCTGGCTTCCCTGTCGGGCACGACGTACCAAGTGGGTCCTACCTGCACCACTGTCTGTAAGTACTCGCTGTGTGCATCGGTTATTTAGAAAATGCTTTGAGAGGAAACTTGAGAAGAAGGAAGCAGGAGAAGAGCTGCAAGTTAGGCCTTACTACACTGTAGTCGGATTGTTAGTTGTTAGCGGTAGACCAGATTTGTGTCAAGCCTGTGTGATCGTCCGTGCTGCAGGCGTCGTCCTCATCGGTACCATCACCACTGCTGGGCCATTTATCACGTGCCCACAGTGAGGTGAGTCCTGCTGGACTGCGTTCCTCACATTCCAGGAAAGATCCTGACATAGGATTTTCAAAGGAAAATTCAAAGGAAAGCCACCTTTGGATCGGCAGACCGAGGTGGTGGTACTGAGGGTGGGGAGGGGGGTTCGCTCACCTTCCCGTCAGCAGTGAGCACGTGTTGGAGCACAGCATGCTGGGATCTGGGATCTTCTGTGCAATGGTTAACATCAAGCCGAACCGCCCGCCCCCCAAAAAACCTCTACCAAGACTCCAAACCTGAAGGTGGTCTTGAGGCTCATTACCTACAGCTTCAACCTTTGTTCTGGTTTCTCACTGAAGTGTCTCATCTGAGCATTTCACCCTGTTCCTGCTGAGAACCTTCCGGTTCCCTTATTCTGTGAGCCTGATCTTTAAAGGTCAAATTGAAGAATATTCTCGTTCTCTACGAGTCTAGCTATCAAGGGGAAGTAAAAATACAAACACGAGGAGCACAATTCTGGCACCTTTTAAGATGGCGCCCTTCTTTCCCCCCCCCAGTGCCTCCTCTGTAGGTAACTTTCTGACAGTTGGTCCACCCTCAGAGCCCCTGCAAACTTGCTGATACTTCTGTCCTCTTCCATCCCATGACCGTGCCATCCAACTGCTTCATCCTCGGCTAGCTTGTCCCTTTTGCCTTCCTCTTCTGGGAAGATGCTCCATCCGCCCTGCTGGGCCCTCTGGACTCTGACCTCAGCCCTCTTGTCTGCCTTTCATACACCGCTGCCATCATGGCCACCGCCACCGCCACCGTGCTGTATAAAGCAATTAGCCTGATGTTGTCATTGTGTGGCTAATTGCAGCAACCGTCCATTAATTATTCATGGTTTATTGTTATTAGTGTTGTTAAATGGGGACTCCTCAGAGGAGAAGCACGTCAGGAGAGTCTCCATCCTCTGCTTAATTAGTGAGGACGGAGTTCGGGACTACAGAGAGCTAGAGAGACTTGGTAGGAGTCCTTTGACGAGGCCTTCTCAAAAGAGCTTTGTGGGTCACCACAGTCGGGGCTTTGGGGTCAAACTCCAGTTTAAAGGACGGCCTTGTCGTCCCACATCAAACACATTCTTCCCAGCTTAAGCTGTGCCAAAATCAAGAGATACTCACCGGACTCCTCCAGAGCAAGAGGAAGAAGGCTCTCCTGAGTGTCGTCCAGGAGACATAATATTTCCTAAGTCTTTCCAGAGTGCATCTTCTGTATTCTTTAAAGGCTTTGTCTGCCCCCTTGGCTTTCCAAAATGTAATTAATTTTTGTGTAATAACACCCCAATTCTATGGGTTATTATTGCATGTGCTACACGAATAGTTGACATTCGTCCCTTCAAGTGCTGGACCTTTTCTTAGATTAACCATTGTAGCTGAAAACAGTTGTCACGTGAATTTCACACTGTCTTGCCTTCTTTTTCTTTTTTCTATTTTTTGAGAGAGAGCGAGAGCGTGCAAATGTAAGCGGGGGCGGGGCCAAGAGAGAGGGAGACAAAGGATCCAAAGCAGGCTCTGTGCACACAGCAGCGAGCCCGATGTAGGGCCCGAACTTCTGTGAGATCATGACCCGAGCCAAAGTCGGACCCTTTACCGACTGAGCCACCCAGGTGCCCTGCTTTCTTGCCTTCTTAAACAGAGCATGGACAAGAGATTTAAGCTCCTTTTTTTCATGACGGAGTGGCCTTCTGAGCATCATTGGTTATGTCCTGAAGGCTTTCTGTGCCATACCGCGTTTTCAATCCCTGTGCTGGACAGCCCCAGCCCATTTTGCTTCTTTAATTCTTGTGTCTGCGTTAAAGAGTTTTCATGTCCCCTTCCTCTGGTCAGACTGTGCGGCTTCAGGCCATCTGCCTCTAGCAACCCTCGCCCCTTCCATTCACTGATTCTGGTCTGCTCAGGGCTTGGACACAAGTTCTCTGGGCTCATCTGACTCGTGGCTAGATTGTGAGGATGAAGGATGTTCATGACAGCATCGTTTATAATCACGGAAGACTGGTGAACACCTAAATGTCCATCAGTACAGTACTGAATAAAAGCATTCACACGGTGAGACAGTATGCCCCCCCCCGCCCCACAAATGAATGAGGTGCATTTATATGTGCTGATAGGGAATAATTTTCCAATGTTAATTTAAAAAGACGGTGTTTTTTTTTTTTTTTAGTGTTTGTTTATTTTGAAAGAGAGAGAGAGAGAGAGAGAATGAGTGGGGGAGAGGCAAAGAGAGAGAGGGAGAGAGAGAATCCCAAGCAGGCTCTGCATGGTCAGCACCGAGCCCAGCTCGGGGCCCGATCCCATGAACTGTGAGATCACGACCTGAGCCAAAATCAAGAGTCAGACGCGTAACCGACTGAGCCACCCAGGTGCCCCTACGTGTGTCTTTAATAGCATGTTAGTAGTGTGTTCCCACTCGTGTTAGAAGAGTGGGTTGATTCTGAGCAGAGACCCAAATAAAGTGAAGTACGTGCACTTGATCACTTTGCTCAGCAGAGATCTTCTTGGCTCCTTCCTGAATTCAAAAGGTATTCTGAAATACTTGAGTTTGCCATATAACTAACCTCTAGAAATTTCTGGTGCCATCATCTGTTTTTTATTCAGCCTTTTCCCAGGGTAGAGAAGGACGTGGTAACCGCACAAGGATTTCGGAGACTATAGGAGGGTCTGTTCCATAACCTCAGGGGGCGTGTCATCGCAGTAGAAGCAGCATCTCTAGAAAAATCACAAATGGTATCATGGGAAACAACCCTCAGGAATTGTGGGAAAACAAAAGGAACCCATGTCTTCATTTAACAGACGTGTACTCTACTCAATGGACTGGGAGGCGGTTGAAGAAAGCACGGGCTTTTATCAGCAGAGGGACCCGGGTTTCAATTCCAATCCTGCCATTTTCTGTCTGTATTTCCTTAGGTAAATTACCCACTCTGAGCCTGGATTTCCTCATCTGAAAAATAAGGACAGTGTTACCCACCTCACTGGGGTTTTTATTTTTTATTTAAAAAAAAATTTTTTTTTAACGTTTATTCATTTTTGAGACAGAGAGAGAGACAGAGCATGAATGGGGGAAGGTCAGAGAGAGAGGGAGACACAGAATCTGAAACGGGCTCCAGGCTCTGAGCTGTCAGCACAGAGCTAGATGCGGGGCTCGAACTCACGGACCGCGAGATCATGACCCGAGTCCGCCCAAGTCGGACGCCCAACCGACTGAGCCACCCAGGCGCCCCTCACTGGGGTTTTTAAAGATTAATGAGGTCATACACGTAAACTTTCCAATATGATGACGGGCTTGTGGTGGATGTTCAAGAAATGATAGTTGCTGTGGACGTCATTATTTGGCGATTCAGTGTCACCCACACTTTGCACTTTTAGCCAGTTTCTGCTCTAGTAGAGTTTGGCTGGGAAGAAGCAGGAAGGTAGGCCTCTTTCCTTTCCCCAGCCTTTTGGCAAAGGGACAGTCTCAAGGGCATGCTTCTTTCTCTCCGTGTATCCCTTATCTCTTGCTATGTAAAGAGTTATCCTAAAACTTAGCAGCTGAAAATAATATAAACATTTATTTTCTTCCACTGTTTCCCTGGGTTAGGAATTCAGGAATGGCTTAGCTGCGTGACTCTGGCTCAGGGCCTCTCCTGAGGTTGCTAGTCTAGTTCCAAGGCTAGAGTCATTTAAAGGCTAGGGGCGCCTGGGTGGCTCAGTCGTTTGAGCGTCCGACTTCGGCTCAGGTCATGATCTCACGGCTCGTGAGTTCGAGCCCCGCGTCGGGCTCTGTGCTGACTGCTCAGAGCCTGGAGCCTGTTTTGGATTCTGTGTCTCCCTCTCTCTGACCCTCCCCCGTTCATGCTCTGTGTCTCTCTCTGTCTCAAAAATAAATAAACATAAAAAAAAAAAAATAAAGGCTCGACGGGGCTGGATAGGTCTGCTTCTAAAGTGGCTCACTCAGGTGCTTCCCAAGCGTGCTGAGTTATCAGCAGGACGCCTCAGTTCTTTGCTACATAGACCTCGTCACCGTAGGACGCTTTGTGACTGTCCAACTTGGCTTTCCCCAGAGCGAATGATCCAAGAGAGCACGGTGGAAGCCACAGTGTTTCTGGTCTAGCCTTGAAGGTCACACACCATCATTTCTGTAGCCGCCTGTCAGTTACCCAGGACAGGTCAGCCCTACTCACTGTCGGAGTGCACTGTACAAGGATGTGAAGACCAGGAGACAAGGATCACTGGGGCTGTCTCGGGGGCTGCCTATCATACTCCGTGCAGACTGGTTTTGAGTGACCTGAAGGAGTCTCCACAGTGAGTTAGTGACAAGGTGGGCATAAGGGTTTAAAATCTCTTGGTTTGAGACCGTTGAAGATGCTCATCAGGCCAGTGGTCATGTGTCGTAGGCCTGATGACCTACCGAAAGGACTCTAGGTCCCTAAGGAATCACGGGCAGGCTGAACCCCTGGCTCCTTCCCTTCTAACCCTGAAAGAAGCTGGGCTTCAAAGTGTTTTCTTTTCTGACTTACAGACCCAGCTAGTGGGAGCAGTGTTGACTGGGCATACGATAATGGCATCAAGTATGCGTTCACGTTTGAGTTGAGAGATACCGGTCACTATGGCTTCCTCCTACCAGCCAACCAGATCATCCCCACTGCCGAGGAGACCTGGTTGGGGCTGAAGACCATCATGGAGCATGTGCGGGACAACCTCTACTAGACGAAGAGCCCCACCCTGACCCTGTCTTCCGTCATTTATCCCCGCATCTGCCTGCCCGCTAAAGCTACTACTAAAGGGAGCTTGTTCTTTCACGCGTGAGTCAGAGCCCTCTGGCTTTGTGGGGCACGCAGGGCAGCCCCTCTCCGGCCCTCATCCTTGAAGCTCGTATGTTCTGGTGGTGGACCTTAGAGAGGCGCTGCTGCTACCCTGCTGTGTTTTCGTCCTGCTGTTTCACTGGGCCCCTCGTAGGCCCTTCCGTTCATGTGATTGTCTGGGTAGGCCACACGTAGGGTCACTCCTTACTGGGTGGCATGCCTCTACCTCATTTTTGGAACAAAAAGACATTGAACGTGGTTCTCTAGCCTTATCCAATCTAGCCTAGCTGGTGACCTTGCTCTGCTGGGGCCCCAAGAGGGGCACCATGGGAGAGACCATGGCTCGTCTTTGAGATCAGTCTCTGAGATGACATTGAGCTTCCTTTCATTTATCTCACTCCTTCTTGAATATATTTGTCTTTGAAAAATAAATCTTGTAGGGCTATCCGTGGAGGTCTTCCTCTTTTGTTTTCTATTGTTGGTTTTTGTTTGGTTTCGGTCTGATACAAAGTAGTGGATCACTTCTCCTCACTGGGCCCCAAATTCCCAGATACAACAGTCCCGATCACGTTCTTCCCTTTGTTAGGCGGTGGAACTGGGATCTCAGAAGGGGATCTGTGTCAGTGTAGGTTCCGCTCACCCAGGAACCCTTAATGAAGGGGTGAGCTAATAGCAGGATTGCTGAATTACCCCCATCTGTCCTAATGGGCTCACCTCTACTTTGCCTTTTGAACTTACTTCAAAGATCTTGCCCTCGCCCTACAGGTCCTAAATCACTCCTCTGGCCTGGATAATCTCACCACCCCGGCACATTCCTGTTTGTGCTCTGGTGCACCTTGTGTTTCTTTTGGTCTTAAAGTCAACTTCTTCTGTTTTGCATCCCGGGCCTTGGGCGTCAAGATGGAGCAAGGATTCATCAGTCAGGCTTCTCTCGTTCCATTCCTCCTCAGCACATACCATCTGTCCGTTCCCCCCCCCCTTTTTTTCAAACGTGTCCGTAAATCTTATCCTTCTGCCTAGGATTTGTGCGGCATCTGGTGTGTGCTCTTGGCCAATAAATATTCAGTATGAGTCTCATGATCACCTCCTATTCTTCGCCTTCACCTGAATGGAACCACGCCATGGTTTTGAATATGCAGCTCTTTCAAATGTCAAATGTCAATTTTAATCCCTGTCTGTATCGCGTGACATGTAGGAAGGCCTTGTCCATCAGGCCCAGGAGCCTCCAGGGCAGTGTTACCTTGGTGATTTTGCTCTGGTCCTGGGTCTCGTTCTTAGTTTTTCAGCTCAGAAGCTTGATATTCTCAGTATCCGTGTTGATTAGACTTGGGGATGCTGACTCACGCTCACAGAGCTCAGATGAGGCAGATGATAAAATCAGAATACGAATTTATTAATTTACATCATGGCATGTAACTGTTTAGTGGATTGAATCCTCACGTCGGTCTGAACAGTACATTCTCTCCCTGTAGGCAAGATACATGGGAAGCCAAATTATAATCAGAAGGTTGTTTAGTGAGCGGGGCGTCAGAGCAAGGAAAGTTAATTACAGTCTATGATTAGAATTTTTAATGGTATCCAGTTCTAATAGCATGATATATCCAATTCTATAACCAGAAGACACCTGCCAGCCAGCCAGCTGGTCGCTTGTGCTGGCTAGTCAGGGCTGCCTTGGACTAGACAATGCCCCAGTGGGCATGACAGTGCTTGCCTCTGTGACTCGCCTATAACCTGGCTCTATTTATAGACCTTCTCACCCCCAAGAGTGAGATTGTCCTTTGGATTCCTTGAGGGAAAGATTTCTTACACAACACAGGAAAAGCCATAAAAAGAGTACCTGTGACTATAATAAAACTAAGAGCCTCCGTTCCTTAGAAGACACCATAAAGAAAGTGAGAAGTAAAGTTATAAACTAGAAGGTATTCACTATATTCATAATACATACAACAAAGGACATATGAGGAACCCCGACAGATCAATAAGAAAAGCACAAATAACCAGTAGAAAAATGGACAAAAGCTATGAGCAAGCGTTTCACAGAAGAGGAAGCAGGTATATCTGATAAACATATGAAGAGGGGCACCTGGGTGGCTCATTCGGTTGAGCGTCTGACTCTTGATTTCGGCTCAGGTCGTGATCTCCTGGTTCATGGGATTGAGCCCTGCATTGGGCTCTGTGGGGCCTGCTTGGGATTCTCTCTCTCCCTCTCTTTCTGCCCCTAATCCACTCACTGTCTTTCTCTCTCTCTCAAAATGAATAAATAAACTTAAAAAAAAAAACATATGAAGAGAAGGTTACTGATTGAGGACATACAAGTCAAGACCACAATGAGATGCCATTCTATACTCGTTCAACTTACAACAATCAACACATTGGAGAGGGGGTGGATGATAGGATCTCATATATTGTTGGTGGGCATGTGAATTCATAAAACCACTTTGGAAAATAGTTTGGCGTTATCTTCAAAAGTTCACGCTTCATGGTCTAGCTGTTTCACCCCAGGCATAAACCCAAGGAATTCTTGCACATATACAACAGGAGACATATATGAGAATGTTCACAGCAACCCTGTTCATAATAGCAAAAACCTAAAAACAACTCAAAAGCCCACCAGGGGGAGAATGGGCGAATAAGGTGTGGCATTTTCACATACTGGAATACTCTACAACAGTCAAAACAGAATTTAGTATGACTTCCTTTCTAGAAAGTTCCAAATAATGGAACAAAATAGAAATAATAATTCCTTTTCAGGAAGACATGTAAAATTTGACAGAACTGTATAAAAAGGGAAGAAAGATAGGAGACATGCTCAGACCTCTGTTCCTGTTCAAGTGCACGGATTCCCAGCTGCCATGAGTGTTTTCTGCCAGCAGCTCCATTCCTCTCTGGAGAATTGCCGCTAGCCAGCTGGGGGCTGACTCACCCAGGAAGCCGTGCACTTGCTTTTTCTGTATCACCTCCCCAAATGTCAGCCAATGATTGACTGACTCTGGGGCACAAACACCTCATCTTCTGCCTCAACGTAGGGTCATACCGTGGGGGCAGTGTGTGCTCCAGAGCTCTGAATACCATTTCCAGCTGATTCCACATCCTTGCTTAGCTTTTTTACTCTGCCCTGTCCTGCTTCCCAGACTCCCCTTCCCCTGAGAACTCCCTCAATAAGTCACCTCAACAGGATTCCCATCTCAAGCTCCATTTCCAGGGACATAGACAGAAGACAACAGGAAATGAAGAGCCTGGGTTCTGAATGATGATTACCTTAGATGGGGAGGGGCAGGAGGATGAGTTAGGGGTAGGAACCTTAGGGTTAAATGCAGGGCTTTAGCTTCTGTTGTAGGTTCTGTCTTTTTTTCAGGTATTTTTTACCCGATTTAAGAAAAAACAAACTAATTCAACAGCGAAATAAATCGTAAAAGAGGGCCATGCATGGATCAATGATGAACATACCATTAGCCAAGGATTATGATTAATCTATTTCTGTGGACCTGAAGTCCGGTTTTAAAAATGTTTATAAAGATCCAGATTTCAACAATGTTTGTGTCACAATGCATCAATATGCATTTTTTGAATGTCTAGTGTGTGCCAGGGACAGTTTTAGATGCTGGCAATGCACTGGCAAACAAGAAGACAGCATCCCTTCTTGCATGGAGTTTCATTGTAGCTGGAGAGACAGAAAGGACTCCCGAAAACAAATGAAAAATTTTAATTCGGTTACTGAGAGCTGCCATAAATAAAAGAAGACGGGCTGCTGTGAGGAGAGAGATGTGTAGTGGTGGGGCCTGTAGATGGGGAAAGTTCGAGAAGATGGTATTTGGGCTTGTGTTATAGAATTATTCTTAACTCTTTTCTTTGTATTCTTTTTGTACTCCCCAAGCCATATGAAACATGTGGGCTAGATGTTATTATCCACATTTTGCAGGTGAAAAAATCTCAAGAGCAGTATGTTTCTTGCCTCTGGCAAATAATATTTTCTCTTCTCTAAGTGAAGACCCCATCGAAAAAGAGAAAACTTGAGCCATTAAGCATTCATGGACACAACTTAAATTTCTGAAACACACTGAACTTTGAAAGGCTTTCATACCTCATCAAACCAGTCTCTATGGAATTTTCCACTATTAAGGACACCAGTGGGGATGGAAAAGGGATAATCCATTGATAATGGAAAAAAGTATTTTGAGTTCTCTTTTTTCTTTTTTTTTGCAGTACTGGGGGTGGGGTGGGGTTTGCCGAGCCATTCCTAAGTCTTACACCCAGTCGTGTTGGGGTCTAAAAAGAGACCTCTGTGAAGTAGGTGACAGGGTGAGGGATACAGTCCATGGCTGCCGATGAGATTAGCTATTATGCCTGTGCTGCCCACTTGAAACTAGAACCATCCATTGAGCTGCAGCCACCTGGGGCCTGACAAACAGACCACATCTGCTTCTGTTCTAGATGGTGAGGAGCAGGAGAGTAGCCCAGCTCCTGCTCTTGGCCATGAAGGTCGTTGGGTCTTAATGTAATTTCCGGGAGCTCAAGTTTCCTGATCTTTTCTTTTTTTTAAGCTTATTTATTTTGAGAGAGAGAGAGAGAGTGCATGCATGAGTTGGGGAGAGGGGCAGAGAGATAGAGAGAGAGAGAGAGAATGAATCCCAAGCAGGGCCCACTCATAGTGGGCTCAATCTCATGACCCTGGGATCATGACCGAGCTGAAATCAGCAGTTGGATGCCCAACTGACTGAGCCACCCAGGCACCCCAGTTTTCTCATCTTTAAAATGAGAATAATGGTGGTATTTACAGTAGTGTATTAAGAGAATTCAGTAAGCTCATGCATTAAAGTATTGAGCACCTTACCTGGTGGAAGTTATGTGGTATGTGTTAGCTTGAATTATTATTCTCACCAAGTGGTAGAAATTCATTTACGAATCAGGTTATTGGCATTTCCCCTAACATCATCCTTTGGATTTTTCGTGAGGCTTAATGACAAAGATTTCAACAGTTCACAAAAAGGCACTAGTTGGATGCTAAATCATTTTTAGTATTACATGGGTTTTGAAATACTGGAGTTCTTTCTCTGGGAGCTGATTTCTCATGTTAAATAGATCTTGATGCCCTTCTACGGGGTTAATGCGAAGGATTATTGCCTGAAGCCGTTACAGGTCCAGCTTCCAACCATGTCAAGTCTATGGGGCCACCTTTGATTTTTACAGGTTCTGGGAAGACCCTGCCGTAATGTAAATCTGTCGCAAGTGAAGTTGAGGGTAGGTTCTGGCTCTGGAATATCCTATGTAGGCTGCACATTGTTTAGGTCCCTATACTAGGACCGACTGTGAAGAATCATTTGTATTGTTATCATCATCATCCTTATCTTTCTGTTTGATGACTTCTGGAATTTTGCCAAACCAGACAGCTTGTAAAATAAATTCTCTCTACTATTTGTATCGGGCCCTAAATCATGAACACCAGCTGTTTCTTGTATTTGAGGTAAAACTCCAGGTGTATTGGGGGCATCCAGAGAGCACAGTTTTTTCCTCCTCTACAGTGTATGGGTGCTGTGGTGCAGCTGGGCAGCTTTCTCCTTTAATCCAAAAAGTGAATCTCATAGATGTGTGTGTGTGTGTGTGTGTGTGTGTGTGTGTGTGTGTTTTGTATCTCCTACAAGGTCGAGCTCAGCAGCTAGTAAATATTTGTTGATTTGATTTGCTGCAGGGGCAGTGAGTTAACAATTGCATAAGCCCTACTCTCAACAAGTTAGGGCAGCAGAAAGAGAGGACTTTTTCCGACAAATATTAATCAGTGGGATTCTGGAGAATAGTTTGGAATGTAGGTGCCTAGCTAAGTTCTCGGAGAGAGCATAAATGAAGCCTTCAGAGACCAGAAAGACTTGATATGGGCTAAATTTTGTACATTCTTGTAATGATTTACAGTTTTCAAAATGCTTGTCTAGATATTGGATAATTAAATTCTCACAACCACCTGGTGACATACGCAGGATGGCTGTTACTATCCCTGTTTGACTGATGAGGAGTCAGAGTTTTACGGAAGTGAGGTGATGAAGCGGATGCTCAAGAGCAGCACGATCGGTTGTTGCCTCGGAAGCAATTTGAATACCTTTAAAATCCACCGAGTTCCTCCAGCGCCTCTGGTCTCACAACGCCGTATCATCTGCCTGGCTCCTCAAACCTTTGTTTCCCGATTTGCAGTGATGTGGGGAGGAAACAGGAGCTAGGTCTCCCTCCCTGGCTGCCACTGTTGGCTGATGACGACCACGATGGAGGGGCGTTGTGTGTGGGTCCTATGGGTCTGCTCTTCTTGTACCCGCACCCGAGATTGCCATCCAGGGGGAACTTGGGGGTAATTTTCAAATTACGATGAAACATCCAGAATGGACGCGAAATGCTATTTTCACTGTCCAGGGTCTTTATGCCCTTTCATTGGGATTCGACAACCCACAGAACCACCAAGCCCCGTCTTTAACTATTAGCTCTCAAAGTCTGGATGACAAAATGCCCACCTCTCTCAACAAGCAAATAGATACATTCTGTTTGAGTATTTCAACAACTTGGCCTAACCTTAGGCAAATGTTAACCCAGATTTGAGGCTTGTAATTTTCTCAAGGGCAGAGCCAAGGTTTTATTTATTTTGGATCCCTAGCACCGAAGCATATACTGGTGCATCGCAAAGATATATTGAATGGATATCTGCACGCGGCGTCAGTTTCACACCTGATCCAAAAGAAGCCCGGCGTCGTCTTCCCACTTAGCTGTCTGAGGCGGCCTCCCTCCTTCAGCTCTGAGTACATTGCCATGGCACTGTTCTTTTCTGATGGATGTGGGAAACACAGAGATGAGGGAAAGCAAAGCCCTTTTCCAGTTTCAGCAAATCTCTGTTAGGGAGCTCAGAGACGCCAGGCCCAGTGGAAAGGGAAGGAGGACCTATCCCACTGTTGTGACGTGGTATTTCTAGAAGTCTTCCAGAGGCAGCTGGTGGTGGACAGGTGTTAACTTGTTAAGGAGGCACGCCGGAGCGGAAGGCACCGGATCTTCCTCCGCCCCCCTCTTGGCTAGGGCCATCAGTAGGATCAATATTTAACAGGCATGTTTCTCTGTGTCCTCAGGCTCCCTAGTACCTGGCAGGTCTGGGCCCTTCCATTTGCTCTGGAAAAGAAGTGAGGGACTTGCGTTGCCAGAAAGATACTTGATCAAGCTGGATAGTAGACAGATTGCTGGATTGGGGAAGGCCTGGTAACGAATAGCACTGGCCCTGGGGAGGGTGTTTCCTCCTTGCCAAGGCTTTAGGATGATGGAAGGGTATAGATGCCAGCTCGGAGACCTCAGAGTCGAGACCCAGTGTGGGCCTCGAATTTACAGCCCCGAGATCAAGAGTCACACACTCATCGGCTGAGCCAGCCAGGCAACCCCAGGATTTTACTTTTTATTTCTCCGACCCTCGGACCCAAATTTGTGGACTCTTCCCTAACTGTTACCTCCGTCAATATGTGAGGAACGTACGGTTCGGCAACATGAGGTCGCTTAGGAGTTAATGGCCCTGGGTTCTAAACCTCTGATTTTCAACCCCCCTGAGGTATCTTTCAAACAGTTTGTCATGATCTCAACACCCAGGGTATTTCTGTGGTCCTGAGAAAGGATAGGCCTTACTCTAATTGCGAGAACCGTGTTTAGCAGCAGGCTCTCTTCTCCTTTCATACAGGAGAAATTCCTGAACACAGCTGTACATAAAGCCCAAAGTATGAAAGTCTAGCAGGAGACCCAGACTATGATGAGAAGTATATTCTCAGTGAGCCAAGATCTTTCTACTCAAAGTTGAATGCCAACATCCGGCTATCCCAGGGAGCTTGTCAGAATCTCTGGCTTTGCTCTGACTTACTGAATCGGAATCTGCGCCGCACATGAGTCCCAGGTAAATATACCCATATCATATACCCGGCAAAGTTTGCGAGGCCCTCAGCTAAACATGAATATTACTAATTACTTCTCACCTCATAATCTCTCAGACAGGTGGACTCCACCCTGTCTGTGCATCAGAATCACCCGGGGGCTCTTGTAAACTGCTGATGCCTGGGTTCCATCCCAGATCAGTGAAAACAATCTCTAGACATTGATTTTGTAAAAATCTGCCCAGGTGATGCTAATGGACAGCCAAGGCCGAGACCTTCTGTTTTAAACCCGGTTTCCACGGCCCTTTCCCCGGTGTTTTACACATCGGTTGGGAGACGATTCTCCACGGATCGCTTACGTTTCTCCCTGCCTGGATCACGCCAGATTCAAAGAACTGAAATCATAAAAGGTTTCGGGTTCCCTTCGCTCGCGGTTCCTCTTCTGTGATTCTGCCCTACTCCCCGTGAGGGTGTCACCTGGCCCCCCTTTGTGGAAAAGGGGGCCCACGGAACTGGCACAAAGACCGATATTGCCATGAGTGACAAAGTCCATGAGTGTCTCCAGCCCCGGGATTTTTGTTTTTGCCACCGGCATCCATGAAATTGTGGCAGGCTAACGTATTAGCTCGAAGGTAGGGCAAACTCTTCGAGCTTTCACAGCTCTGGACAACATCTTTCATAGTTTTGTTCTTCTGCCCAAATCAATACCTCGCTACCTGGGTTAATCCAACAAATGTCTGACGAGGCTATTTCCTGCGAGAATGTTAATCTCTGTCGTTAGCTCAGTTGCATCAGGTTCATCTCAATTGTTTCATCATGGGCACTGGTTTACATTTTCCACTAATTTTTACAAAATATGGGCAAAACGCACGAACCCGGCTGTTTAGGTGAAATCAAATAAACTGAGAAGCTACCCTGACAAGCGGTCCCCCGGCCGCCCGCTTGCGGTCCTTCTATTACTGCACAGAAGTCTGCTGTTGTAGAAGAGACTGACTGTATTCCGCACGCACGGGGAATGTTAGTATATTATTGGTGTCAGTCAAAGAGAGCCTGAAGTTAACATGGACCCGGCATTAGTTTTAAAATTCTTGATCCCAAAGGCCTGCCAGAGGAGGGTGGTTCTTACTCTTAGTGACAAAAAGGAACAGCAAAGATTAAAATCCCCACCAGACATCGGGTTCCAAAAAGAGAACCTTGATCGTAGTAGTGCTCAAAAAATAGCTCCCCCCCCCCCCGGCCCAGGCCACATAATACACTGATTTCAAGGATAGTGAAATTCTTCAATATTTGTCCACATTGACTTAAATACATTTTAAATAAAAAATCAGATTTTGCCATCCAACATAATGTGAAAGGAGGGCCACTTACAGAAACAAAAGCATGACCGAGATAAATCGGTCCCTGATCATCAGGCCAGGATTCTTCAGATGTTTTTCATCCTGCACCCATATAAGGAAAACTTTTTAGGGGTGCTTGCGTGGCTCAGTCGGTTAAGCGTCCGACTTCGGCTCAGGCCATGGTCTCACGGTTCGTGGGTTTGAGCCCTGTGTCGGGTTCTGCGATGACAGCTTGGGGCCTGGAGCCTTCTTCGGATTCTGTCTCTCGGTCTCTCTCTGTTCCTCCCTGGCTCATGCTCTGTCTGTCTGTCTCTCTCTCTCAAATAAATAAACATTAAAAAAAAAAAAATTTAGCATGTCACACCCAACATACGTAGTTACCTAGAAATCCTGTGCAAATACCATTGTACTATGTATTTTACAAAACACAAACAAAAATTGAAATAAAAAGGATGAGATAAAAGTACACAGAAGTCTTAATAATTTCTTCCTTTCCCCCCAATAGGAGCGAATGCCTCACTTTTGGAGATCATTGGATTTGATGGGAATGCTTCGAACACGGGTCTCTGATTTCCCTCGAGCTCTGTCATGGCTTTCTATAGTCTTATAAATGAATGCCTGCCTCTTCTGTTAGACCAGGAGCAGGCAAACTATAGCCTGCAGTCCAAATCTAGTCTCTACCTATTTTTCTATAGCCCCAAAGCTAAGACTGGTTTCTATATTTTTACATGTAAAAAAGACAATTCAGTGAGAACGCTTGCTCTCTCATACCTTGTGGTTCCCCCCAAACGTATTATGATTTATTTGGGGCCCTTTCTACAAAAGGGTTTGCCGTCCCCTTGGCAGGGAAAGTGTTTGGGTCATGTTCACCTTTCTTTCACACAGTAGGACTTCCTGAGCTCCTCACAGGGCCGTACAGGTGGCTCTCCAGTCCAAGCGGCTGGCCCTGGCTGTGGCTATACCCCTTGGCCTGTAGGCACCCTTTCTCCAAAGAGCAGGAAGTGGCTTCCTCAGTGGTGGCTGCCAACCCTCTGTGTTCCTGGGGACAGGCTCTTGGGCTGTGGTCCTGGGCACATCACAGTGGTCATTAGCTGGGTTCCGGGTGGCCAGACCCTCAGCCACAGGGTGGCCAGAACAGCGGGCTGGGAGCCAGAGCACGTCACTGGACAAACCCTCGGCCCTGCAGAGACTAGGTGGAAGCCGGGGAGTGGGGGGAGCTCTGGGCTCCCTTGGTGGGTGGCCCCAGTGTGGGGTTTTGAACCATGAAGTGGATTTGGAAACTCCAGAGCAGCATTAACCACCTTTTGGGGGGGTTATTGTTTTCTTGGATTTTCATCGCTCAAGTTCCTTGGAAAGCGCCTGTCTGGCATGTGTCTCGAAGGTGGGATAAGCCTGGTTTTTGTTAATTAAATCACATTTTGAGTGTACCGGGGGGAGCTGGCTATAGTTAAGAAACTGTGGTAAATCCTCTTGTTAATCAAAGGATCCTTTTGTAATGTGAACGATGACACTCCTGTTATTCTGTGTTTTAAGATTCCACTTGATATAATTTATTTCCGTTAAACGCCCAAAGGGGACTTTTGGAAATCAAACATAATTTAGTTTGGGAGTTTTATGTGTACATATTGGAGCACCTCATGCCATCTCTGGAGACCCTCAGGGAGGTCCCCAACCAAAGTGGGAATTAATACGTTTAATGAAGAGGGATTCAGGGCAAGAATCAGATTTCCTGCAACCTCCCCACCAGCTTTGGCTGGTTAACTCCTTCGTATCTTTACCTAACTGAGCTCAAATGCCACCCTTTTTTGAGCTTTAAGTTTTTGGTGTTGTAAAATAGGCCTAACGTGAAATTTACCACTGTCATCGTGTTAGGCATACGGTTTCGCAGCATTAAGTGTATTCACGTTGTTGTGCGACCGTCGGTACCATCGACTTCCAGAACTTTTTCATCTTCCCCGACTGAAACCCTGTCCCAGTGAAACAGTACTTCCCCCGTTGCCCCCACCAGCCTTTGGAAGCCACCCTTCTATTTTCTGTCTCTGTGCATTTGACCACTCTAGGGATCCAATGCTGCTTTTTTAATTTTTAAGTTTTTATTGTTTTTATTTTATTTTATTTTATTATTTTTTTAAAGTGTATTTATTTTGAGAGAGAGAGCATGAGCAGGAGTGGGGGAAGGGCAGAGAGAGAGAGAGAGAAAATCCCAAGCAAAGCAGGCGCTGAACTGTCAGTGCAGAGCCCATTGCGGGGCTCGAACTCACAAACCATGAGATTGTGAGCTGAGCCAAGATCAACAGTCAGACGCTTAACCTACGGAGTCACCCAGGCGCCCCTTATTTTTGATTTTTTAAAAGTTTATTTATTTATTTTGAGAGAGAGCGAAAGCATGAGTGGGGGAAGGGCAGAAAGAGAGAGGAAGAAAGAGAATCCCAAGCAGGCTCCACACTGTCAGCGTGGAGCCCAATGTGGGGGGCTCGAGCTCACGAACCGCAAGATCATGACCTGAGCCGAAGTTGGACCCTCCACTGACTGAGCCACCCGGGCGCCTCTGCGATGCCACATTTTGAACTTGACTTTTATTTTAATTGGTTATACGGTACAGTGTTTAAAGAGTCAAATAGTTTCATAAGACTTGTTATAAAAAGCAGCCAAGCCCTCGTTCCTCCTTCCCACGTCCTGCTCTCCAGCGACGACCATATTGAATTCTTTTAGACTTGACATTCACATCCATAAACCTAGGTAAGGTGCTTATATTGCTACTTCTTGATTTTTCTGTTTTAGGCATTTTCTATTGATTCCTCGTTGTGCAAAATAAGAATTTAGCTTTCCCATAGTTCCTTTGAAATAGATTTTATTGGGAAGTATATCCTACAAAAGCCTGTATAAAACGTCCGTAGCCTTTTCAAAATAAAATACCATTACTTCAGTTTAAGAATGAGACCCTGACACTGTGAGAAGCCTGCATGTGCCCCTCATGGCACTCCCTTCTCTCTTCCAGATGAAACCACTAATCTGTACTAATAATTTCCTTCCGCTTCCTTATAATTATCCTGTGTGCACATATTCCTAAACAATCTAGTGTTACCTGTTTGTGAGTGCATTTAAATGGAAACATATGGTACGTTTTCTGATTTTGCTTCTTTCACTCAGCTTTACGGTTCCAAGTTTCATCCACTGGATGCACGTAGCTATAACGGGTCCATTTCCTCTACTCTGCTGTGTCCTATAGGAACACAACTAACTACATCCCCATTTATCCAGTCTTGTCCATATAGCTGGTAACCACGAGCAAGAGTTTCTCCAGGCCATACAGGTGGGAGTGGAATTGTCAGGGCGTAGGGTGTGCGGTAACGTTTCAACTTTACTAGGAAACAACTGTTTTGCGAAGTAATTTCATCCAAGTTCCACCAGAAGTGAATGAAAAATGCTGCTCCCCGCCCCCCCCCCCCCCCCGGCCCCCATCCTCGCTGACACTGGCTGTTGACTGACTTCTTAATTTTGGCCAATTTGGTTGGTGTGATACGGTAATTTTAGTGCAGTTTTCATTGGCTTTCCCCTATTGCAAATTTTCACGTTTTGAAAAGATCACTTGTGAGTCATCTTCTGTGAAATGGCATTCATATATTTCGCCTGTTAAAAAAGTTAATGCACAGGTGTTCTTGGTACATCACGGATATCAATAGTTTACTTCCAGTTTTATGTGTTGCAAATAGGTCCTCTCAGTTTGAAGTCGGCTTTCTTTTTTTTTTTTCTTTTTTTTTCTTTTTTTTAATTTGAGAGAAAGAGAGAGAGTGCATGCATGCACATGCGAGCTGGGGCAAGAGGCAGAGAGAGAGAGAGGGAGAGAGAGAGAACTTTAAGCAGGCTCCACACTCAGCATGGAGCCTGAGGTGGGGCTTGATCCCATGATCCTGGATCACAACCTGAGCTGAAATCAAGAATCCGATGCTTCCTGGGGCGTCTGGGTGGCTCAGCTGGTTAAATGCCTCACTTCGGTTCAGGTCATGATCTCACAGTTGGTGAGTTCGAGCCCTGCGTCGGGCTCTGTGCTGACAGCTCAGAGCCTGGAGCCTGCTTCGGATTCTGTGTCTGCCTCTCTCTGCCCCTCCTCTCCTCCTACTCTCTCTCTGTCTCTTTATCTCTGTCTCTCTATCTCTGTCTCTGTCTCTCTCTCTCTCAAAAATAAACATTAAAGAGTTGGATGCTTAACCAGCTGAGCCACCCAGGTGCCCCTGAAGTCAGCTTTCTACTCTGTCAAGGGTTTTAAGAACAGAAGTTCTTAAAATTTAATTTAATTTTAATTTTCTTGATTTTATCCATCCTTCCCTCTATGGGAAGGTTTATGTTCTTTTTTTTCCCGTTTGTGTCTTATTTAGAAAAATCATTCCCTATTCCAGTGTCAGGAGATATTCTCTATGTTGTCTTCCAAGTGTGTTATAGTTTTGCCTTTTACATGTAAGTATTTGAATCTACCTCGAGTTGCTTTTTACATGTGGTGCAATAGGGATTTAATTCCAGTTTTTCCATCTATACCTACAAGTGTCCCAGTGACACGTATTGAACGGTCTGTCTGCTTCACAGTAATCTGCCGTGCCGAGTCTGTGAAAAATGAAGTTTCCAAATATGCTTCGGTTTGTTTCTGGGCTCTCTCTGTGCCAATACCATACTGTCTCGATTACCGTAGCTTTATAATATGTTTTCCTGTCTGGCAGAGAAAGTCTTCTGTTCTTCAGGATGGTCTTGACTCTTCTTAGGATGTTTGCTTGTTTGTTCGTTCGTGTTTTTGGTATCCATTTTTATCAGCTTGTGACAGTTGGTGAAATGGTTGGGTTTTTGACCAGAATCGCATTGAGTCTCTAGATCTATCTGGGATAGCTGAAGAATAAATACATGAAGGTTAAACTAAAGGACATCAAAGACAAGAAGATCTCCAAAGCAACCCGGGGTAGGAAAAGATCACCTACTAAGGAACAGTGAATAGACGAATTAATTACCTTTTAACGGTAAAAATGGAAGCCAGAAGACTGTGGGAGGATGTTTCCAATGTGCTGACAGAAAAGCAATAATCAACCTGGAATTGATATCCAGTTAAACTCTTTTAAGAATGAAAGCAAGAGGGGCGCCTGGGTGGCGCAGTCGATTAAGCGTCCGACTTCAGCCAGGTCACGATCTCGCGGTCCGTGAGTTCGAGCCCCGCGTCAGGCTCTGGGCTGATGGCTCAGAGCCTGGAGCCTGTTTCCGATTCTGTGTCTCCCTCTCTCTCTGCCCCTCCCCGGTTCATGCTCTGTCTCTCTGTCCCAAAAATAAATAAACGTTGAAAAAAAAAAAAAAGAATGAAAGCAAGATAACAAAAATTTCAAACAAATGAAAACGGAGACTATCACGAAAGGAAAGTTTTAAGAGCTATACTTCAAGCAGAAGGAAAATGGCCATAGACGCTAGGTATGTTCTTCCAGGAGGAAGATCAAGAACTCTGGGGTTGAGGGAACTCTTCCGGGGGGGACAATTTGCTGACTTCTCTGATGTCTGCCTTTTACTTCTTTTGGGGATCTGTAGATTCTTACTTTCATGCCCACTCAGTGATGTGTTTTAACGTTTATTTATTTTTGAGACAGAGAGAGACAGAGCATGAACGGGGGAGGGGCAGAGAGAGAGGGAGACACAGAATCGGAAGCAGGCTCCAGGTTCTGAGCCATCAGCCCAGAGCCTGACGCGGGGCTCGAACTCGCAGACCGTGAGATCGTGACCTGAGCTGAAGTCGGACGCTTAACCGACTGAGCCACCCAGGCGCCCCTCAGTGATGTGTTTTAAAAGTTATTAAAAATATTTCATCGTATCCAGAATTTTAGTGGATAAAATGTTTCATGGAGGCAGGGTTGTTTGGGTGTCTAAACCACCCACTCACGGGAGGTAAAAGTCCTCCAACAAAACTTCTTTGAGGAAACTCTCCCTGTCTCAGCCTGTGCGGAGTCCTTGTTATCTGTCCTCATGGTAGATTGTATTTTCGCCTTAGAGCACATACGCCAGCTATATTTTTACAATTATTTATATGCTCTTTAAACTAATTGTCTACTCACCCCATTAGAAATCTAAGGTCCAGGTCTGTATTGTTCTCGGTTTTATTCCCATACTTTATTCCTAGTAAGCAAGTGCCTGGCACATTATAGATATGCAGTAGACACTTATTGAGTAAATGATTTGATGAATGATTATTTTTTGGTTAGAAGCCAATATTAGGTATTAAGTCAAGCCCCGCTGTGTGTCTCTGCTTCATATCCAGCCATTGAAGGCCCTGCTTTAGGGCTAATGAATTCCCATAGAACTGTGCCGTGTAATATGATAGCCATCAGCCACCGTGGTATTTAAATCAGTGAAATGAATTAAAATGAAATAAAATAAAAAATTCAATTCCTTAGTCTCACTGGCCACATCTCGAGTGGCTAGTGGCTATCCTATTGGATGGCACAGACACGGAACATTTCCATTATCACAGAAAGTTCTACTGGAAATTCTCAAGAATTCTGAAGTGCTCTTCTCTCTTCCTCTCTTTCTTTTGCTCTTGCTCTCTCTCTCTCTCTCCCTCTCTCTCTCTCTCTCATCCCACCCCTAAACCAAATACAGGGATAGTTGTCTTATTATTAGTGACTTAAATGATGCTTTTGAGCGAGAAGATGCTGGGTACTTTTGGTGCCTAGCACCATCCCGCTTTTTTCTTTTAAATTCCTGAGCTGTTGTTTACTAGGACGTTCTTTTATTCCTGTTTCTACTAAAGCTGAATGTTACTTGGGTGGAAAGCCTAATTGCTTTCTTTTCTAGGTCCTTAAACCCTTTGTTAATGTTTCTGTCTGAGAGTTCCCAAAGCCAGGGTTCTAGGAGAGTTTGGCATGTCTGAACAACTGAACAACTGAATAATGGAGTAGGTCCGGCGGGGTGTGGGAGCAGGGCATTCTGTCAATAAAAGAGCTCCCCTCTCTGCACACATGGCCAGTTAATTGGCCATTCTGGGAAAGTATGGATGGGGAGGGGGGCTTCTGAGAATCGCCGGTGACAGTTAAGTGGCCTTTTGTTGACGTCCTCTGCTGAACAACTTTGTTGGATTTAGTCTCTGCCTTTCCCCCCCCCCCCCCCGCCTCCTGTGGATTTTCTGTTAGATTCATCATTTACCATTCACGCATCATCTTTCACTCTCTCCTTCCAATATGACTGCTTTGTGTGCTGGCCTCCGCTTTATTCCTGCTATTCCCAGCCCATAAAGGGGGCTGTGTGGGCCTTCAGCAGGACTGAGAAATTGACTCTGCTGTCTGTTGAGAACTATAATGATTGCAGTGACCTTCATGTCTGGCAGAAAATCCACTACCTGTGCCGGCATAATGGCGGCCAGCTGAACATAGAGAAAAGGGAGTCTTCACCGAATTCCTTCTCGTGCTATATGTATTTCCTTTGTTCCCCTCTCTGTTCCCTTCTGTCCCCCTTCTCCCCACTGCAACTGGAGTGCTGACCTAAGATGCAGCTGTGACTAAGAGTTAATGCTTGGAAATAATAATACATTCTATTTTGCAGGCTTTGCCAAGCCAGTTCACCCACGTTGTCTCATCTAATATTCCCCCCAACCCCTGTGAGGTAGGGAGGGGAGGTATTATTAACCCCATTTACTGATGAGTAAACTGAGACTTAGAGAGATTAGGGCAGTTGCCCAAGGTCTTTTAGACAGGAAGTGAGCCCATGGTCCCTGTCTCTAAACCCAGCGATCTTTCAATGGCGTCCACACCCTTATGCGGAAGGAGGACGTGGCCCAGGGGAAGCGTGAGCGGATGGGGAGGGAGAAGGAGAGCAAAAGAAAAGAATTAAATGAGGAGGGAGGAACGGAGTGGTTTCCTGGGGCCTTCCAGCTACTCTTCTCTTTCTCCGGAGAAGGAGGACTTGATGTTCACCAGAGGCTGGCCCAGCAAACCTCCAGGGAGGAAGGAAAGCCAAGAGCCTCGTCTTCCTCTTTTCCTCTTTCCTCTTGCCAGGAGAGGATTTGCCTAGCCGTGGGGAGGGGTGGCCCTAGCTCTGTCAAGGCCCTGCGTGTGGGAGCCACATGCTGGGTCTCCCCCAGAGAGAACCTAACGCCCTTCTCAGGCCGGGCCTGCCGGCCTTTAGGTGCTGTCCTGTCCCGAGGCTTCGGCCATGCCTGCGCACGAAGAAATGGCTTGAAGCTCGCCTGAAGGAAGAAGCATGCAGGGGACCCCTGGAGGAGGCGTGGGCCCTGGGCTGTCCCCTGTGGACCGGTGGACGCTCCTGGTCTTCAGCTTTATTCTGGCAGCAGCTTTGGGCCAAATGAATTTCACAGGGTGAGTGGCTGCTCCATAGTGGGAGGAAGGGCTGCTGAGAGCTTGGGGACCAGGTGTGCCAGCAGGGAGGAGGCTGTCTTCCTGGGACCTGGTCAGAGTAGAGGGAGTTGGGACTTCACTTCCCATTCAGGTCCATAATCTCCCACTCTCACACTCAAGGGTGGGACAAGCAGCTGTCTTACTGTCCTTCCCCACAAGAGTTCTTTCTTCTTCTTCTTCTTCTTCTTCTTCTTCTTCTTCTTCTTCTTCTAAGTTTATTTATTTATTTTGAGAGAGAGAGCACGAGTGGGGCAGGGGCAGAGAGAGGAAAGGACAGAGGGAGAATCCCAAGCAGGCTCTGCACTGAGAGCCTGATGCGGGGCTCGAACTCATGAACCAGGAGATCATGACCTGAGCAGAAGTCAGACCCAGGCGCCACCTTCCCCCCCCCCCCCCCCCCCCCCCACAGCATGAGTTCTTAATCTGCAGCCCATGGGGAAGTTTCCAGGGCTCCAAGATTCCCCTGATTCTTGCTTATATGTAAAATTGTTTATCTATTTTTTTTCCTGGGGGGATGGTTTCCTCTGATTTTGAAAAACTTTTTTGAATGTTTATTTATTTATTTTTATTAAAAAAATTTTTTTTAAAGTTTATTTATTTTTGACACAGAGAGAGCGCGTGCGAGCATGAGCTAGAGGAGGGGCAGAGAGAGAGGAGACACAGAATCTGAAGCGGGCTCCAGGCTCCGAGCTGTCAGCACAGAGCCCGAACGCGGGGCTCGAACCCACAAACTGCGAGATCATGACCTGAGCTGAAGTCGGATGCTTAACCGATCTGAGCCATCCAGGCGCCCTGAATGTTTACGTATTTTTGAGAGGAAGAGAGAGGCAGAGCGTGAGTGGGGCAGGGCAGAGAGAGAGAGAGACACAGAATCCGAAGCAGGCCCCAGGATCCCAGCTGTCAGCTGTCAGCACAGAGCCCGACATGGGGCTCGAACTCATGAGCTGTAAGATCATGATCTGAGCTGAAGTCAGATGCCCGACCGACTGAGCCACCCAAGTGCCCCTGGTTTTCTCTGATTCTTAAAGACGTTAGTAACCCCCAGAAGACTCTGTATCCGTACCCATATGGATATAGTATTGTCCTCCTTTGAATACGAATAAGCATTAGGATTTTACCCCAGGCCCTCTAGGGACATGTTACTCAGCTTCCCAGACGTCACCTAATGGAATGACCCCCAAAGTATCCCCATAGTGGTGATTAGAGGGGGTTGGGGGGGGCGGGGGTTCATCCTCCCTGATATCCAAGCCAGTCAGGGAGGGAGTCAGCGGCAATCCCAGGTGGTGAACACCGGAGGTCACGCGCAACAGCCTCTCGCGGCCTCTCCACCGGGATGGGAAGGGCTCAGCTTCCTCTCCTATGTTAGCGTGAGGTTCATCTCCCCTTCCATGTCCTCAAGCTCTTGAGAGAAGGCTGGAAGGGGCACAGGGTTTGGACAGACCATGGCCTTTGGCCCTTGTACGAAGAGCACTCGGGGCCACTGTTGGTCTCCCCTGCCCTCTGTATCTATTCTTTTCTCCCCTTCATTCCTTTGGTTTCCCAGGCCTCCTCCATTCTCCCATATTCCTGTCCCATACTTCCTCCCCTGTCTTGCTGCTGGGTTCATCACTAGTTGTGACGGGCTTTATTTAGTGGCTCGGGTGGTCTGTCCTTGGTCTGGAGCGACCGCTGTCTCATGCTGAAGGACTCGCGTGCTTCCCAGAGTGGCACGTCCTTCTGCTCAGTCTCCTTCAGCCTCCCAGCCTTCCTGCCGGGTCCCCTCAGCCTGGTCCTCAGGGTCCCCTAGCCCAGCCTTCCAGGGAACCGGCTCAGCATCTCCCTCCACCCTCCCTGTGTCTTTCCAGAGACCAGGTTCTTCGAGTCCTGGCTAAAAATGAGAAGCAGCTTTCACTTCTCAGGGATCTGGAGGGCCTGAAGCCCCAGAAGGTGAGGACTCCTCAGGGCTGGGGAGCATGTTCTCCACTTTCTTACAGTGGCCTGCATCTTCAGCCCCCTGTCCTGCTTCCCGAGCCCCAAACCTGCCCCTATCATATCTGCCAAAGATCACAACACCGTGGAAAATCACATGTGGGATCTTCTTCAGGAAAGGTTGGGAACACTCGCCCGGAAAGTTGGGTGGCCTTTCTTGGCCTTCTCCTCTGTCCTAGATGGGGAGCTGCCGAGCAGACCCTGTCAGGGGCCACCTCACAAATGACTGGAGTGTCCGGAAGCCACCCGGGGAGTACATATGTCTCTGGGTGGGATGCCATGTAGTATGCAGACTGGACACGTCGGTTTCCCCCACTGAAACGGCTCCGCTTGGCGAACCTGTGTTTTATTTGGGTTCGTCCCTGTCAGCCTGAGCATTTGTTTCCGAGAACGTTTGTCCTCTGCAAGTATTCCACAATGGAAAACATTTTCTTCAACAGTTACAATAGAAGGGTTTTGTTTCAGGGCTGCTGAAGCAACCAGGTATCCTGTCCCTATTCGTTTGAGTGCCCCTATCTACTAGGACTCGTAACACTATAACAATTCTCTCCCTTTTACAAGTTGGTGAGTAGACGTAGCATTTGGAGGTCATGGGAATGCAGGTCGGTTTCCTCCCCCCTCCCCAGGGCTTGAGGGCAGTGATGCCTCCCCCTTCTGACCAAGGTTCTTGTCCGTGTGAATGCCCCGTATGATGAGCTGTCTCACTTTTAGCAACTGTTTAGGGTTCTTGGGGTCCAGGCGAAGTTGGAGTGAGGCGGGGAGCGAGGGTGCTCGGAATCGGAGGAAGAAACGCAGCTCGGGGGTTTTGTTTGCCCCCATCTCTGTGCTCGGCCTGAGGGTTTTCATTTTGGAACTGGGGCCTTTTTAACTGTCTAAGAGAAGAAGACCGTCTGCCTGTCTAAGGTGCCCACAGGATCATGTATGAGGACACGCGATTAAACACATCCATTTTCCTTTCCTTTGTGGCCAAGGTGGATTTCTGGCGTGGCCCAGCCAGGCCCAGCCTCCCGGTGGATATGAGAGTTCCTTTCTCTGAACTGAAAGACGTCAAAGCTTACCTGGGCTCTCACGGCCTTGCTTACAGCGTCATGATAAAGGACATCCAGGTGAGGTCCTGCCCCAGCACCACGGCTAGGGTTTCACCTTCCACGTGCCTTTCTGGTTTGAGCCCAGCCCAGAGGAAAGCAACCCAGGGCTCACAGTGGACAGGTTTCTAGAGTTCCGTCCGCATTCTTGTGGACCTGCTGTAGAAGGAACGACACCTCACACTTCTCAGAGAATATTTAAAATCTAGGACAGAGCCCACGGTCGGGGGCGGGGGGACGTCCTCCTCGTGTGGTAGTAGCAGTCACTTGTGGACGAGTCCTCTTGTGGGGGGATTTGCAGCTCACAGCAGAGGAGGAGACCAGGGAGGAGGGAGACAGGAGCAAGTAGCTCGGGTCTTTCCTGGGCACCCGGGGGAGGCAGCTCTGGAAGAGTCCCTTTGCTTTTCTGACCATCCCTGCCGTCCTGGCTGTCCCACGACACTTGTCCCACCAGGCTCTCGGTACTAGGAGGTACCAGGCTCCTCTCCCAGGCAGGATTCTCCCAGGGGAATAGCTTTGGGAGGGCTGCACACCAGAGTAGGTAGGACAGAGAGAGCCTTCATCCCGGCCCTGCCAGTGTCCCCACCGGCCCTGGTTGGCGCAGCTTACGGTGTCTTTTCTGAACACCGTGACATTTTATTTCTGTTGTTCTGTCTTCAAGGGTATCCCAAGGAGCCCCCTTCCTAAAGCGCTTCTTGTGGGCACCGCGTGCTGGTTAGGCGCCTCTGGCCGCACCCCTCCACAGATGCTGTGGTGCGCCTGCAGGGTCGCATCCCCAGACATTCCTCCCCAGCCACGGCGCGCCGCAGCTACTCTCTGAGGGCTCTGAGTGTGGGAACCCAGTCTCCCGGAGCGCACACACGTGACATCACATGCCAAGGGATAAATGCATCAGGGGCATTCCTTTCCCGCGAACGCACGGGGCTGGGCCACTTAGATCCATGCACAGACCTTTGTCCCTCATCGGGCACATGTGTTTGCTGCTCAGTGCGTAGGGGTGGCCTCTTTCTCTAATTAATCCCCCACAAACCCAAATGGGGAAACTCCCCGCAGACAAGACAGGGTACCACATCAAAAGAAATAGCACTCAATTCTCATTTTTTGCCCACGCGGGCATCTTCAGGTTCGCATTTCCTCGCTTCCGCCCCGCCCTGAAAGCCCGCAGCATTTAGCCAGCAGATGCGAAGAGGTCTCTCAAAATGTTCTGTTGATTTCTGCACATCAGGAGTGGCCCCAGAGGCACCTCTGAGCCTGCCCCCTGGCTCCTCTGGAGCTGTCCTCTTCACGTTCCTCAACCCGTCCTCCCCTGTCGTCCCCAGGCTGGAATCCCTTCGGGGGGCGCTCTTTACTCCCTGTCAGTAGTAGATGCCCTGGACTGTCTGCCCTAACCCAGCCGGGCAGGATTTTCCCCAACACCTCGCTCTGTCTGCAGTGCATCAAGCTCCGATTGTCATACTTAAGATCCCATTTTGGCTTGGAGGGAGCTGGGGGGGGGGGGGGGTAGGGGAGGCTGCCGTGTTGAGTTGATTTGTGGTGACGAGGGGGAGGGTGTCCAGGAGGAGAGAAGCTCAGAGGTGCTAACAGGAGGGGAAGGCTTTGCACCACTCAGGTTTTTGGCCTCTAGCCTTACATTTCGGTTATTGACGCACGGGCCTAATCTCTTCTGAATCTTCCGGATCTCTCCGCCACAGCGTTTGGCGTAGCCTCTCTTGCACGGCGGGCCCTCAACGGTCTCCACAATGACTCTGTTGGCAGGTTCGGAAAGAGTGTGCCCAGACAGAGGCCTTGCTATTAGGTTGGTCTTTGTCTCCAGGGCCCCCTCTCCTGAGCCCCTCAAGGTCCAGGCTCGGGCCTCTTATCTATCTTTATGCCCTAGCGCCTCCCATGGCACCTGCCACTCGGTTGGGGCTTAATAAATGTTGGTTGAATTCACGGATGCGAGGAAAGGAAGAAGTGAGGGTGTGTTTGCTCCGCAGCACTAGGCTGAGAGGGAGCGTGAAAAACCTTGGTGCCGGCTTCCGGCTTTCGCTTTGGCCAGGGGTGCTGGAGATTTTTGAGGAAGGGAAGTGTCCCCTGCTCCCCGCCCTGCCCCCCCCCCCCCCCAAGCTGTGATCAGACGCGTGCTTGAGGTGGAAGAGCTGGGTTCGTTTGTTCCATCTACTGATATGGAGATACCTACTGTGTGCAAGGTGCAGGAAACACAAAGACAGGAACTCCGGTTCCGGTTCCGTATCCAGGGGAGCCGGGTCGTGGGGGTGGGGGAGTGGAGGGGAGCAAAGCAGTGATTACAATGGAGTGGATGAGCTTGCTGATGGTGCTGATGGCGTGCAGCAGGTTGCTATGGGAGCCGAGGACAAGAGGCTCTGCACGTAGGGAGGCTCTGAGAAGGCGGTAATTACGGTGCGGCTGAAGAGCAGGCGAGGGGGGGACCGGGAGGGGAAGGGCCCCCCCCCGCCCTGTTGGCAGTGAGGCCCGACCAGATCACAAGGGGCATCCTCTGTTGGGTGAAGAGGTCGAGATTTATCCCGAAAAATCATGGGGGAGCCATGGGAGGGCTCTGACGGGATCAGATTTGCATTTAAGAAAAAAAATCCCTCTGACAGTGACAATGTTGAGCTGGGGACAGGAGCAGGGAGAGACTGACAGGCAGGAGGGTGCTGAGGAAATTGCAGTGGGCCAGGCAAGAAATTATCTGATTCCGAGTGAGCTCTATTTGCATTTAATTTTTCTTCACCTCCCCCTTTTTTCTCAGCCCTTTGGTTTTGGTGTTGTTGTTGTTGTTGTTGTTGTTTTTTTCTCTAGGATGAGTCACCATGGAAAAGCTTCACTTGAGCAATCAGCTCTGTGGATTTTAATGGCTTTTTTCTGATTACAAAATTAATAAATATTCATGTTAGATAATTTGGAAAATAGGGGAAAGCACAACGGAGAACACAAAAATCACCCGGGCTCTGAGCATCTAGAGCAAAATGCAATTTAGTGTAAATATTGCTTGGCCAATTTCCCCCTGTCTACTGGATCATTCTCATTAGCATACAAATGTAGCGTTATTTCTCTTACCCCCCAAAATCCTCTCTCGATCCCGTCCCCCCGTCTCCAGCTATCACCCCATTTCTCGGCTTCCCCGTACAGCACAACTCTTGGAAATACGGGCCATACTTGCCACCTCCATCCTTCTCCGTGGGTGGACTGTCCACCCCTCACTTCACCAAAACTGCCCTTGACATTCGTCACCCACAGCTCCTACGTCCAACTCAGTGGCCAACTTTGAGTGCCTGTTGTTCTTCCACCTTATTTAGCACAGCTGGTTGCTCTCTCGTCTTTGAAACATGTCCTGTCTTGGCTTCCGGGACACTGTCCTCTCCTGGATGTTGTCCCGTCTAACTGGCTCTCCTTTGCATGTCATTTTCCTATTTCCCAGTTCTGTCCTTTGACTTCCCCTGGATCCTCTCATTCAAGATCACGGCGTTGGATACCTTCAGCCTCCTGAATATTCCCATACTTGCATCTCCAGCCAGACTCCTACGCTCACCCTGAACTCCAGACTCGGGTCTCCAACCGCCTCTTCCTCATGTCCACCTGCCTGCCTAACGGGCGTCTCAAATGTCACCGTTCCCAACCGAGCACCCCCCCTCAACGTGCTCCTCCACAGCCCTTCTCCATCTCAGGAAATGACAACGCCATCCTTCCGGTCACTCAGACAAGAAGCCTGGAGTTGTCCTCAACTCCTTTCTCGCATCCCACATTCACCAAATCCCGTCAATTCTCCCTTTAAATTGTATTGTACCAGGGCACCTGGCTGGCTCAGTCGGTTGAGCGTCCAGCTTCATCTCAGGTCGTGATCTCACGGTTCGTGAGTTCGCGTCCTGCTGTCAGCACAGAGCCTGCTTCGGGTCCTCTGTCCCCCTCTCTCTGCCCCTCCCCTGCCCCATCCCCTCTTTCTCAAAAATAAACATTAAAAAAGTAAATAAATAAAATGTATCTTACCATTCTATGCTACCACCTTGGGCCAGCACGCCATCAGCCCCACACCTGGATTGTTCTAAGAGTTTTGTAACTGCTGTCCCTAATTCCATCCTTGCCTCCCTGTTGCCTAGTCTCAAAACAGCATTCAGAGGGGTCCTTTAAAATTATTATTATTATATATTATATCCCACTATGTCACTTCTCTGCTTAAAGCCCTCAATGACTTCTTAACTGAGAGTAAAAGCCCAAGTCCTTAAAATGGCCCTGAAGTACAACACCCTCGTCACTGACTGCTCTCCCCTGGCTCGCTCTGCTCCAGAGACCTGGACCTCTTTACTGTTCCTTGAACTTGCCTGACCCATTCCTGCCCAAGGGCCCTTGATGAGATTCACGTCTCGGGGCCTTTGCACTTACTGGTCCTTGTGAGTAGAATGCCGTTTCTGCAGATACCTGCATGACTTATTCCCTTGCTGCTTTCAAAACCTTGTTCACACGTGAGTCACCCCCCAAATTACGATCGCCCTGCCACCCTCCTCTTGCTCCTCCTCATGGCTACGTGCTAGGCGACACTCCAAGCATTTTACATGTATTAACCCCTCTAAGCCTCACGGGAACCCCTTAAAGAATGTGCTCAAGGGTGTGATAACGTGACCCCCATGTTTGAAGGCCCAGAGAGAGATGAATACTTTGGTAAACTGAGGCCCAGAGAGATTAGTGCCCCGTTAGTGATGGCGTCGAGATTTAACCAGAGGCAGCCTGGCCCCGGGGCCCTGAACTCTTTGCTCCTGAGCCATCTGCTTCCTCCACAGTTGTCACTGTTGTTTGTGTGGGTGGTTTTAACTCTGCCTTTGGGGCAGTGAAGCCACCCGTTCAGCCTTGACCTCTGAGGGGGTCCACGCTAAGAACCCCCGGGTCTGTAGCCACCCACCACGTAGGCACAGACTGCATTTGCTACCAGCCACGCAGCTGCTACTGCAAATGTTGGGCCTGTTAGAGAAGGCCAGGGACACATGAGGAGAGGTGACTGCTGCTGTCACGGAGCGGGGGTGGGGGCGGGGGGGTGGGGAGATGCTCCCCGTTCACCGTCCCCCGGAGCCGTGTCCATTTTACGTCTGCGCGGCTGGAGTTCAGCGGCCGAGTGCTGGTTCCCTTCAGGCGTCAGCTTCGCCCTTCCTGGGCCTCCCGTGGCCTCCTGCCCTCCTCCATCCTGGAGGTGCTGTTCTTTGCTTAATGTTCCCGTCCTTCCTCACCCCTGTCATAAATTAATTCACACCAAGGTATTACTTTCCTTGTCAGGTTATGGCTTCCAGGGAGGCAAATGGCTTGCTTCTGAGCCGTTTCTTTTTTGTCTCTGAGAAGCCTGACAGGGCTGTAATTAGGCTTCCCTGAGCCTGTGGCAAGACTGCGTTCTCAGTTCTCCCCTCTCCCCTCTCGGCCTTGTGAAGGGAGCCAACATCTGTGTATTTTTCAGGCCAGGGTAGATTAGCGTTCTTGGCATTGGGGCCCAGCTGTGAGGGCTGAGCATTCCCAATTTGTGAGCGGGTGTCACATCCATTCACAGGGCTGTGAGGGTGTTTGGAAAGTTATTTGCAGTTTGGTGCCCATTTCCCATTTGCCCCCAAGCCGTTCTGTGGAACAAAGAATGGCCTCCTGGGAGCTGTTTGCTGCTGTGGGTGTCCCTGGGCTGTGGGAAGAGCTTCCCAATTTCTCCTCCCTGTCCTCCACCTTTTCCCACCGCCTCGGGTCCTCCGCCAGTCCCTAGGAAGTTCATCTCGGTGGGACTGGAGGGGGACTTCTGGGTGCACCAGCCCCGGGCTGCCGGCTCCCTGCGGCTGCTCACCACAGCTGGTAGTGCCCGGCCCAAAGTGATGGGCACACACTGGTCACGGTGGGCTGCTGAGATTTCCGTTGGTTTCCTGGGAGAAGACAAGTCCCTTTTGTTAGAGTGTCCCGGGGTGGTGCCTGTGCCAGCAAGGGTCAAGGCTCCTCCAGGCTTCCTTACTTGCCCAGCAATCCCAGCTTTGCCCAAGTGGGAATGTATCCAGCTTAGCTAATTCAGCCAGAAAACATTGCAATCACAATTGCCTAACGTGTGGTCGGTGCTCAAAAAGAAAAGAAAATGAGGCCCAAGCAACGATTTCCAGTCCCATTTTTAAATCTGTGAACTTGAGGGTTGTGAGCAAGCTGACTGGGGCAGCACGGTGAGTGGGCACTGGACAACGGCCTCGTCTGCGGGGATGGTGGTGATGCCTCTTTTCCAGCCCTGGGACTGAAGAGTCCATGGCTGCTACTTTATTTTAGCCATTGGGCCTTTTTGTTTTTGTTTTAGTATTATTTATTCATTAGAAGATTTTACTTATTGAAGCAGTAGAAGCATGCCGCCAAAATATAAAAATAGGGAACATTTAAAAATTGCTTGAAATCATAATCTTTCTATCCTAACAAGCATTGTTTTCATAGTGGTATTTTCTGACATTTTACTGTCTTATTTTTCTATGCTCAGGGTATTGCTTTTTTGTTATTTTTTTCAAATAGTTTTTTAAAATGTTTTACTTTTATTTGTTTTGAGAGAAAGAGAAAGAAAGCAAGTACAAGTTGTGGAGAAGCAGAGAGAGAGAGAGAGAGAGAGAGAGAGAGAGAGAGAGAGAGAATCCCAAGCAGGCTCTGTGCTGTGAGCGCGCAGCCCGACGTGGGGCTCGATCCCATGAACCATGAGATCATGATCTGAGCCAAATTCAAGAGTTGGACTCTCAACTGACTAAGCCACCCAGACACCACATTTTTTTGTTATTTCAGAACACCTTTTAATTGCAAGAAGAGTATGATGGATTTTTCACCTGTTGTTAACATTTTACACATTTTCTTGCCCTCTCTGTACATACACACACATATACATACCTACACACACACACAGATAAACATACAGTTGACCCTTGAACAACCTGGGTTTGAACTGTGTGGATATACATGGATTTTTTTTTTTAATAAATACAGTACAGTACTCTAAATGTATTTTCTCTTTCTTATGATTTTCTTACTAATATTTTCTTTTCTGTAGCTTGTTTTATTGTAAGAATACAATATATAACACATATAACATACAAAATATGTGTTAATTGTCTGTTTATGCTATTGGTAAGGCTTCTGGCCAACAGCAGGCTATTAGTAGTTAGGTTTTTTGGAAGTCAAAAGTTATGTGTGGATTTTCAACTGTGGGAGAGTTGGTGCCCCTAACCCTCTCATTGTTCAAGGGTCAACAGTATATACCTATAGGTATGTATATCTATCTATGTGTGTGTATATATGTTTGTTATTTAGTATTACATATAATACATACATTTATTATTCTTATTCACCTTTAGTTTTGATAGCTAGCCAGCCTTAAGGAACCCAAGGCTAGGAATAGGATGTCTGGGTTCTTACCTCACCTTTGCCCCTTGTTGGCTTTGCCATTAAGTCCCTTCACCTCTCCAATCTGTTTTATCTCTGAAACATGAATAGTGAAGTCCTGCCTTGTCATTTGGTCATCTGACCAGACCAATGGAGACAATGAGGATAAGGATGCCTGGTAAACTGAAAGGCTCTGCCTGAAGCAAGACATCATCAAGACTCCCTTGTGTGACTTTGGGTTGAGGTCTTCTGCTTTCCCAGCACCCTTTGTGGCAGAGAGGCCTAGGCACTTCCCATGCTGCTGGTCAGTGCAGAGTCCTGGGGTGCCTCTATCCCTGGGTGCCAGTGTAAGGGTATAAGCCTGGGGTGAAGGGCACTTGCCCACCTCACTGAATCCCAAGCTGGGAAAAGTGTCCCAGAATGATGGGGGAGGGCAACCCAATCCAACCGTACGCCCTCTCCATGGTCAGTGGGAAGTCCTGCGTGTGGGCAGAGTACCAACTCCAAATGATACCCAGGACATTGCTTTTGGTTCATCCATACTTGTGTTTAAGAGGCAGTTAAGACAGTAAGTAAAAGATTGTTGGCATATTAGTTCTGTAATTATTTGGATCAGCTTGCTCCATAGCTGGTTTCCCAAATGGCCTGGATATCAATTGTGTAGGCTACCCCCCGGGGGTAGAGTAGAGTGGGTCAGGGCGGCCCTCTGCTCCCCCAGGGGGTCAGCTTGAGCCTTGACTCAGCAGTGTTCATAGAGGGCAAAAACAATGTTGGCAATAGATCACGAGCACTCTTCTAAAATACTTTCATATCCCTTATTACATTTTATCCTATGAGCTGGGCAGGGCATACTGCTATCCTAATTTCCATGCTGAGGAAACTAAGACCAAGGCTCCACAGCAAGTTGGTGGCAGACTTGGAATGCAGCTCTCCGGACCCCTCGCCCCGTGCTCATTTGGGAAACGGAGGCATGAACACCAGCTGGCCAAGCAGAATCATCCAGCAACCGGCATCTCCTCCCATTGCGCAGCTCACACTCATGGTGGCTCGTTCTCCTGTGTCGGTGGTGTCTTTGTGCGCGGCCCAGCCGATGCGGGGTTCGGAAGAGGCCTGCCTGGCCCGGTTCTCCCCTTCCCTTCCAGTATGTGCTCTTGTCTCCTAGGTGCTGCTGGATGAGGAGAGAGAAGCCATGGCCAAATCCCGCCGGTTGGAGCGTAGCACCAGCAGCTTTAGTTATGCCTCTTACCACACCCTGGAGGAGGTAGGTCTGCCCAGTTGCGCTCCGGGCTCTCTTGTCCCTTTGGGCCCTCAGGGTCTCCCGACTCAGGCAGAGACTAATGAAAGACTCTGAGGTCCACGGGAGAGTGTGAAATGACTCTTGGGGAGTCTCTGGAGAGCAGAGCAGACACTGGGTGAAGGTCTGTCAGACAGACATCTTCAAACAGGTCCAGAAGCCAGGATCCATATAGGGATAGAGAGAACTCAACAGTACAGCCCAGGGCAGGTCCGGGACTGAGGAAAGGTCTACTAGGCAGAACACTGAGGTAGGGATGCATCACTGGCCAGAGCAGAGCAGGTAGTGGCATCTCCAAATCCAGCACTGTGGCTGGGGACTCAGGGGTCTTGACTTCTCCACAAGCATTTCTGGTGTCAAGTGGCCCCAGCTGTGGGTCCTGGAGCATCGAAGGGACAGGAAGCCAGGCACATTGGAGAGCCATTTTGTAGAATAGAACAGAGTTGCCTCAGTTGGAGACAATTCTTGCTCCCAGTTACAGCCCGCCTTTCTGGACACCCAGCCCAGAAAGAAACTCAAGGCATAGGTTCCATTTTCATGAAAAAGATGCGATGGGATTGATATTGTCCCCTCTGGTATCACTGTCATTACTCTCCCGTTTCACATGGCCTGGAATAGAAGATCCATTTTTTCCCATATGTTTGGTAATTCAATTATGTACATTGAAAGAGTGAGGGAAGGGGTTAATATGGCCTGTCAGTATTTATTGACATCCGAGATAAATAGTCCTGCCTTCAAACAGCTTAGAATCTCTAAGGGCCGAGAAGACCAAAACAGCTGGGTCGGTGGGGTCTGTCAAACGGACTGAATGGGCCAAGAGAGTGGAAGCAAGAGAAACTTCCACCCTGAGAGCCTTGCAGGTTGACCCTGGGGACTGGGTAGGGTGAGGACACTCCTCTTCCAGAAAGAGGCTCAGCTCTGCACAGGGCCAGTTGCCTTCGACACCAGCTCCGCATCTTTGATGTGTGCAATTCTCCCGCTGGGTCCTTTTAGACCCTCAAGGGAGGTGGGACAGCACCGGGAGGGTGGGGTGGGGGAAGGAGGATATCCGGGGAGAGCCTGGGCCCCGCCCCTCCATGCCTCCCTGCCGGTCTGACAAATTTCATTCCTTTCAGATATATAGCTGGATCGACAACTTTGTGGCCGAGCACTCAGATATAGTCTCAAAAATTCGGATTGGCCACAGCTTTGAAAATCGGTCCATTGTTGTCCTGAAGGTAAAAGCGGGCAGTGTTGACCACCAGACTCTACAGTGAGAGCCCCTGGCATAAGACTGAACTCACATAGGGTTCAGGGTGGGAGTTTTAGGGACAGAGAAGATGTGTATACTCCTGCCCTGAGGTGACCCACAGCTTTGGGGCTGTGGTGTTCAGGGACCTACTCTCGTAGGTATGGACAGGTGATGGTGCAGCGACCTGGCAGGTCCTGGGTCAGGAAGTAGGTGGGAGGGTTGCAAAGGAGATGGAATTGCAGGGTGGTGGTCATCACCCTGGTCTTGGGAGGTGAATGTGGGTGAGTCAGCATTCTCCCTATTCCCTCGGTTGCTTCATCTGTGAAATGGGAAGGGAGATAAATAGAGGCCTCATTTACAAATGATTGAGGTCATCTGGCTCAGGCAGCCCCACAGATAGGCCCGAGTCTGTGGGGAGACCTCCCAGCCCTTCACGGGGGCCACTGGAAACAGTTGGAGCAAACTTGACGGCGGCAATGGCCTTGGTCATGAAGAAGGCAGGATAGGTAGGAGTGTGGAGTCGAGCCAAGCCAAAAACAAGTCTTAGTATGTGCCCTAAAGGACCCCCTCAAGGCACTTGACGTCCAGCTCTCAGACAAGACGGCGCTCCAGCTCTCGACAGCCCTGGGGTACTCTTCCAGAGGGCCAAGTGTTCTCATCTAACTTGGGACTTGACCTCTTCATTCCCTGCTTTGATTTCCCCCAGGGGCTGTCCGTGTCCCCTCTTTAATGTGGTCTAGGACCTTGCTACTCAGAGTGGGGTCCTGGCACCTGCAGCAGCACCCCCGGGAGCCCGTTAGAAATGCCCAACCACAGACCCCTCCCCAGACCTACTGACTGAGAATCTGCATTTTCGTAAGATGCCGGGGGATTCGTGTACCCTTTAAAGTTTGAGAAACACTAGTCTCAGACACTTTCAAGCCTGGGAAGCTCTGTGCTTCCAGCTGGATCACCTTGCTTCCCCAGTGCACCGCTGTGTCACCGGGGCTCCCACACGTGTGCACTTCATGGACCCATGCACAAGTCCCTGCATATACAGCCCCTGTCTCGGGACACAGGGCCGCCCCAGGCAGTGCCCATACACCTGGGGCCACCTTCTGGGAGCCTAGGGACAGCTCTGTAGCTGTCTCCGTTCAAACCTGTTGGGGACCCGGTGCTTTTACCCAGTTTAGCACTGGAGGACCTCAGCGCCGGGCCATCTGGATTGACACTGGAATCCACTCCCGGGAGTGGATCACCCATGCCACTGGCATCTGGACCGCCAAGAAGGTCAGCACAGATGATGGGGGTGGGGCTGGGGTGGCGGCTACTCGACTATTTTAGGGCGCCCCTGGTTGCAAGATTGTACTTGGCTTGTTTAAACCTCGGGGGCTCTCTACTCTCCTGTCCTTTGGAACAGCTGCCACGCGCTCTGGCCTTTTGCAGCGCAGCGCCCACATCCACCCTCCGCCTTCTAGTTGTTTAACCTCCAAGCCCACAAAGAATGTATCTGATGGCCTGATGCCACCCCTGCCTGCGGCCACTGGCTGTGCAGAAGTCCTGATCTACCTCAGAGGAGGGCCTGCCCGCGCCTCCCATCCCTCACCCTGTACCCACTCTGCCCTGGCCTGCAGATTGTCACTGAATATGGCAAAGACCGCACGCTGACGAACCTACTGAACGCCATGGACATCTTCATGGAGATCGTCACCAACCCTGATGGGTTTGCGTTTACCCACAGCATGGTCAGGACATTCGGGAGGGAGAGGGTCAGGGGTCAGGGTCAGCTCTGGGGGGCGGGGCGTGCAGGAACGGTCACTGTGGCTTTGGGAAGCTGAGCTGAGGTTCGCTGGGGGCTGGCTCCTCAGGGGCTCCTGGTGGAGAGTCTCACGAAGGCAGGCAGGTGACTCAGGTACTGCAGCTGCGACTCAACCCCTGTCCTGCTGCCCAGGGAAGGCCACTGTTGGTAGCCTGTCCTCGGGCCTCCCCCCACACCACAGCTTTAACCATAGGTGATCTGCAGTCTTGGCCCAGCCTCGTAGCAGCCCCATCCTGCCCTAGACATTCCTTCCTTTTGCCCCTCTCTGTCCCACCAGACACCCCCACCCCTTCCTAGGACAGGATGTCGGAGGCTTCCATCCCTGGGAAAGGGGTGAATGTCCCCCGCCCTGGGCTTTTCAGAACCGCCTGTGGCGGAAGAACAAGTCCACCAGACCTGGAATCTTCTGCATCGGTGTGGATCTTAACAGGAACTGGAAGTCAGGTTTTGGAGGTATGGTAATCTGCTGGACCTGGGGGCAGGGCTGGAGAAGGATGTCTTGGCACGTCTCTCACGCAGTCAGGTTATGTGGACTCATAACCGGGAGAGGCAATGTAGTTAGTTAATGCGAGTGAGTCATGGCAGGAACAGGCAAGCACACGCCTAGGATTGGCTGTGCGATATGGGGAGGGGTTGCACATGCGTGGGCAACGTACGCATCTGCTCCAGCTTCGTGGGAAACGCGGGAAACGGCTCCTTGCTGCAGGGGTCAAATCCTAAATATGGCAGGGAAAGGTACAAGAGAGTCTTCAGGTTGTCCCTTCAGGAGGGACAGGATAGTCTTGCTGGTTGTTCAAACCCTAGAGTTTATATGCCCCCCAGATCTCTCCAGCCCTTCCTTGTAGGGAGCCCACCAAGAGAAAATGCCTTCAAACTCATTTCCCGAGAGTCATGACCTGAAATTTGCCCTCTGGGGAGGCCAGAACAGTAGTTTAAATCTAAAATAAGCCAAGTTCTTATCACTGACACTGTCTTGAGCCTGGTTTTTACTTGCGGCCCAGTTGCTTCGTAATCCTGGGCTGATGGACTGGTGCGTATCTGCAGGGCCGTATTTCTTCCAGGCAGAGGTGGGCAGCTTCCTCTCAAGTTCTTGGTGTTCTTCCTGATTATCACCCTTACCACACCGGGGACGTAGGGATTAGATGGGGAAACTGAGGTCTCCAGAAAGCCTCGGGACTAGTTATGTGGACCCTGGGAATGCAGCGATTTGATGAATGGGATCCTGGGTCTAGCCAAGACAGGTTGCGTGGGCACCCCCTATTCTGGGGGTGTGGTGGGGTCGGAGTTTGGCTCCACAGGAGGCAGTGCCATTGCCGTTGAAAAGCAGATCCGCAGATGGATGGCCAGACCAATGAGACAGAACATTGTAGATCTGCCCATCACTGAAAATCTAGCTTCTTTCAGTCTGTTTTCATTGAAAAATAAGCATCTAAAGCATCCAGAGCAAGGCGCTCAGCCCATGGTGTGGGGGCTTCCTGAGGATCTGGCACTGTGTGTGTAACCACTTGTGTAAGGGAACACAACCGTGTAAAAATGGGTGTTTTCCCCTTCAAATGACCAGCCCCTTTGCCCCAAGTTGCAATCCGCGAGGGCCCCTCAGAACCGGCTGAAGGGAGTACCCATGGACCCTGAGACAGACTGGCTAGCAGAAAGACAAATTACCTTTTAAAGAAAATAACTTTTGTGTGTTTCACCACAGGGGGCTGGAGGAAATCAGTATATATACAATGTAAAAAAAAAAAAAAAAAAAAATGTATGGAAAAAAAAAAAAAAAAAGCCCAGAGGGGACAAAAAGCTCCCGTAATCCCACCACCCAAAGATTACTGCTTTTAATAATTTACCATGTCCTTCCAGAGATTTCCCCTTGCTACAAATTACATTTTCAGAGAAGGAAAAATAAATAGCTAATGAATCCATTAGCAGGTACTTGTGACACAGGCAGGCTCAGAGGACTTTGACTATGAACGTCAGAGAGAGGCAGGCAGCTAATTCCCATTTGGTCAGGGGAAGATTAGTTTATGCTGCTTAGCTCAAACCAGAACTAATGGCCTGAAGTGTTTCTCCATATTTGGGCAAAGCCACCTGGTCGTTGGCAGGGGAACCGCTTTCCTTGCGTGGGCTGCAAACGCAGACAAAGCTTTCAGCCTCCCCCGCTCTGCTCATCTGTTGCTGTTTGTCATTCATCAAGTGTAGCAGGTGCAGAAGCTCCCGGCAGACACAACAAACAGGGCCACTGTCCAGCCTGTGGGGCCGCTCCTCACCCTTGCTTCCTGCAGGCACATCCCCTTCTCACCAGGGTCCCTGCCCCGGGCGAGGACCCGCAGACCGAGGGGGTCTCACTCCCCGGTGACAGAATTGCCTCCGGGCCTGCCTGTGGACAGAAATAGTGTGTGTCTGGGTTGGTGACTCAGGCTGGAAGATTTTGTTTATGGTTTTATCATTGCCTTAATTTAATTGCTGCATAATGAGTAATCTGTAGACCATCCCTCCCACTCACGCTGCCCTCCCCTGCGCTCTTGGGGAGGACCGGTTTGCTGCAATCCTAGTGCAGCATCCGAACCAGTCCGTGGGCCAGGGCCCCCAGTCCTCGGGCCAGTGCACTGCCCTGAGGGTCTGGGGGCGGGGGGTCCTCTGGCATCCTTGGGAGGCTCCAGAAGTTGGGGTGATCCCTGACCTCTGCATTGGGCTTGTGCGCAATCATTTCAGGAAGGAGGAAGAAGAGGAAGAACAGGGATGGCTCCTTCCAAATAACCCCCAAATCTTGACCAACCCACAGCCCAGCCCCCCATGACGTGGCCCCTGGGGAGGGCAGGCAGACAGAAGAGGAAGAAAAGAAATGGAGAGCAAAGAATCTAGGAGATAGGGGCAAGTGAAATTTGCAAACAGAATAGAAGGTCAGTTCCTCTTTGTCCTCTCCCCCAACTTAGGTCCCCAAGAAGAATTGTCAAAGGCTCTTTACATCTGTGGCTCCCAGACCAGCTTCAGGCAGCTATGGGGATCTAGTCTCTCTCTTTTTGGCCCCAAGTTCATGTTGCTCCTGGGGCCACAGCTGTGGCAAAGCTTGAGCAGATGCTAAGTCTGAGCGCTCAACTGACCAAGTTTTCCGCATGGCAGTGGACAGTCGGCACAGAAGGGTCAGCTCATAGGGGTGGCTGCTCATTGAGGAAGCCAGGGTTGGAGACCTAGAGTTTCTTCTGAAGGCAGCTGCCGAAGAAGGCCCACTTTTCTAATGGAACAAGTGAGGACTTAACCAAAGGACAAGCCAGTGAAAGCTCTCTACAGGGCAAGAGAGTCGCTGAGTCGTGGTGTGGTTGGCCCTCTAAGACTAGGGTTTGTGATAAATACCCATCCAAATCTCAGTGGCTTAATATAGTAAAAGTTTGCTTTTCATGCACAGGAAGCTCAATGTGGGTAGGTGACTCTCCTTGGCAGCTTTCTCCCAATCGTGAGAGAAGGATCCGGGATGCTTCCTCCATCTAGAGGTTTTTGCTTTCAACCACATAGACTGAGGAGAGTGTGGAGAAGTCATGCCTGCTCTTACGAGCCTCCAGCTAGAAGTGACACCTCATTACTGCTCACATTCTCATTGGCCGGAAGTGGTCACATGGCCTCAACCAAACTGCAAAGGAGGCTGGGAAATGTGGAGGAGTAGCTGGATATTTTGTGAGCATTGAGTGTCTTTCCCAAGCCTTGGAATTTGAAGCCTCTGGGTGCTTTTATTTTTCTTCCAGGAAATGGTTCTAATAACAACCCCTGCTCTGAGACTTATCGTGGGCCCTCCCCTCAGTCGGAGCCAGAGGTGGCTGCCATCGTGGACTTCATCACATCCCATGGGAACATCAAGGCTCTGATCTCCATTCACAGCTACTCTCAGATGCTCATGTACCCTTACGGCCACTCACCGGAGCCTGTTCCAAACCAGAAGGAGTTGGTGAGCTTGGCTGCTGGGGGCTCGGGGGAGGCATCAGGCAGGCTCCCACAGGGTTGAGGCCCTCACTCTGAAACAAGGGTCTGGACCAGTTGACCCCATGGTAGGAAGGAGAGGAGAGCTTGTTGTGCTCACATGTGGTCAAGTTCAAAGCCGGAGGTGCTGTGCTCCCTTCTCATGAGAGTCATCTACATATCCAACTTCCAGGACTCCTGAGTTCCCGTTTCTCAGCAGCTGGTGAGGGTGTGGGAGCACGGGAGCCCCGGCCTCTCACCCTCTGGATGTAATCTCACAGTACGATCTTGCCAAGGACGCAGCGCAGGCCCTGTATGAGGTCCACGGGATCCAGTACATTTATGGCAGCATCAGCACCACCCTCTGTGAGTGAGCCTTCCCCTGGCTGCTGCTTTCGGCACCACATCCACCGGGGGGGGGGGGGGTGGGGGGGGTGGGGGGGTGGGGGGGGTGGGCGGGTGCAGTCTCTTCGCCGACTGGCAGCACTGGTTGGCCACAGGGCCATAGGTCTGACCGGGCTGAGTCAGAGCTGGTTTCCAATCGGAATAGAGGGGTGAGTGGTGGCACCCAGAAACAGGCAGCTGCTTCTCTGCAGCACTAATTAATGCCCAGCTCCCGATGCCTGGCTCTGTGATGGTCCCTGAGAGAGGAGATCTTAAGGGTGGTGGCCTTGAGGAGCTTTCCCTTTGCCGGGGGGAGAGAATGGGGAGAGAGGGCAGGGGGTGGCCCAGGTTGAGGCCTGGGTCAGGAAGCTTGATGTTGTCCGGGGTGAGTTGGGGTCAAGCTCCCAGGGCCCACTTACCACTTAGGATGCCTCTTAGCAAAACACCCTATTCTTCCTTTGGGGGGGGGGGCATTTCTTTGCCCTTTTTTTTTTTTTTTAATTTTTTTTCATTGCCCTTTTACATCCAGATGTGGCCAGCGGGATCACTGTCGACTGGGCCTATGACAATGGCATCAAGTTCTCCTTCACCTTCGAGCTCCGGGACACGGGGCGCTATGGCTTCCTGCTGCCGGCCTCCCAGATCATCCCCACGGCCCAGGAGACATGGCTGGCGCTTCGGACCATCATGGAGCACACCTTGAATCACCCCTACTAGCAACACCACCGAGGGCAGAGCGGGAAGATTCATTCCCTTCCCCGAGGACTGGGGCTCCTCCTGAAACCCAAGTGATGCCTCCTGTTCCCCACACCCCAACCTTGACCCCTTAGGAGATAAATACAAGTTTGAACAGGCTTGATGGCCTCTGGGGCTGGCCACTAACCCCTTTGGGCTCGCATTGAGGAGGGGAGAGGGGCACTTGAAACGCCTCTTCAGTCCCCAGGTACTCAGGAGGGTTGAGGGGCCAGCCGACCTTACACTTGCTCATCCTGCAAATGTGGGTCCTCCAGGCCCATGGCAGACAACTCACCTGCTGGGGGCTGCTAGTAGGCACATTGTCCCCTTGGTGTTTACATCCTAAGATGATCCTGGAGGGGACAATGTTTGATCAAAAGCAGTGGCTCTCCGGTGGCGACATTTCCGGCACCTTGAGGGAGAGGTGGGGACAGGCAGGCAGCTTCCTCCTCTTCTTGCTTCATTTCATATGTTGGTAGGGGTCAGGGGTTCATTTCAGACTCCCCCTCTTTGAAGATCCCATTCACCCTCTAAAGGAGAGTGAACAAGTCACTGGTTTGTGACCTGCGCCTCCTGGGCACCCTCGCAGTCTCCGCTGGTCCTGGACAGAGTCACGGCCAGTCAGGGCGAGCACGGCGAAGCCCCACACATCCAGGGAGAGGAAAGCCTCTTTTCCGCCCCTCTTTGCCACAGTCACCATGGCTGTCCTGCGCTGAGCGGTTAGTCCCGGCCCGGCATTTACTAAGTAAGCACTTTATTTAAGGGAGAGAAGGGAGAATATTTTGAGATAGAAGAAACAAGATGCACCCCCTCCCAATCCTGAGGTTTCTTTATTTATTTATTTTTTTAGATTTATTTATTTATTTATATTATTTATTTTGAGAGAGACAGAGACAGCATGAGCAGGGGAAGGGCAGAGAGAGAGAGAGAGAGAGAGAGAGCATCCCAAGCAGGCTCCACGCTTGACAACGCAGAGCCCGACACGGGGCTCAAACTTACGAAACCACGAGATCATGACCTGAGCCAAAACCAAGAGTTGGACGCTTAACCGACGGAGCCTCCCAGGCGCCCCTCCTGAGGTTGTTCCTAAGACTTTCCGCCTTCCTTCACCCCCGGGGAGCAGAGATAGTGGGTCTGTTTGCCCCGCCCTCAGGGCAAGGCAGGTACTCTGAAGAAGCTGGAGGTCAACAGCAACGCTGGGTGGGTCTGTGCACGTCTGAGGCAGAAAGCGAGACTTTCATTTGCAAGGGCCAGACTTTGGTTTTGTTGCAAAAGAGGAGGATTGTGGGTACCCGGGAGCTGGCCCCTGCAGGACACAGAGCACGGAGTTTTACTCTAAATCTCACACATGGAAGAAAGGAGGGTGAAGTAGAACAAGTCCCTCTTTCCACCCTAAAAGGAGATAGAGGTTAAATTGGTAGATGGAGGGGATGGGTAGTGATCGGAACTCTAGGTAAGACCCAGGTCCGAAAGGGCAATGAAGGAGCAGATTAACAATGGCCGAGCCAAGGGGTCTAGGCAGGTTATTAGAGTGTACCCACGAGGCTGGGTACACTCTGAGCTGCGTAGCGCTCTGAGCAAAGAAATGGTGAGGAGGCCTGGGGTGGATGCAAGAAGGCCGAGCCCGGGGGCCATGCGGCCAGCGGCCATGGTGGCACAGTGGCCATCGACTGGGGATGCCTGTGCCCAGGACCTGCCATGCCTTGAGGAGGCCTGAGCAAGTCAGGGTAATGAACACCTGAAGAACCCAGATCCTCTCCAGGGGAAGAGCCAAAAGAAGGGAGGCGTCCGATTTGCGCTGTGGTTTCTCCCAGGAGACAGATTTTTTTTTAAAGCTGGAAGTGATTTGAGCGAGGTAGAATTTCCAAGCTAAAGTTTTCTGCTATTGGCGGGAATATGAGGCCATGGGCTAAATTAGTATAAGCTACAGATAAATAAAGCAAGTTATACCTTTATACACCGGAGTGCGTGATTATAACTTTTGTACCCTCTGTGCAAATATTTGAATTTCAGCCTCTTGGGGAGGATATTATCAGTGTTTAAAAAAATTTTTTTCTTAATGTTTTTATTTATTTTTGAGAGAGAGAGACAGAGCATGAGCAGGGGAGGGGCAGAGAGAGAGGGAGACAGAATCTGAAGCAGGCTCCAGGCTCCGAGCTGTCAGCACAGAGCCTGACGTGGGGCTCGAACCCACAGACTGTGAGATCATGACCCGAGCTCAAGTCGGACACTTAACCGACTGAGCCACCCAGGTGCCCTGATATTATCAGTATTAATACGCTTGTATTTCAGATAAGGAAAGTATGATGATTATTTGGACAGGTTTTTTAATGTTTATTTATTTATTATAAAGAGAGAGAATGTGCATGAGTAGGAGAGGGGCAGGCAGAGAGAGAGAGAGAGAGAGAATCCCAAGCAATCTCCATGCTGTCAGCGCAGAACCCAATGCAGGGGTCAACCCCACGAACCATGAGATAATGACCTGAGTGAAATCAAGAGTTGAATGCTTAACTGACTGAGCCACCCAGGTGCCCCGATTCAGAGAGATTTTAAAGGCCACACAAGATCACATGAATGGGAAGTTGTCAAAGGGGTTTTGAACTCGGCTTTGTCTAACTCCAAAACCACTATGTCTCCATTTGTCCAAGTGTGACCTGTGGCCACATTGGCAGCAGAATCCGTGGGGAGTAATTTAATGTGAAGATATTCGGGTTTCATTCCCAGAATGAAACAATCTCTGGGGTGTACCCCCCCCCCAAATGTGTATTTTTACCATCTGCCTCAGGAGTTCTGAGGTCCCTTAAAGGCTGAGAACCACCTGCTTTCCTGTCTCCCAGAAGAACACATTTGAGTTTCCCTGGGGGAGTTGGGGCCTTGGGTCTCCCACCTTTTGCCATTATCTGTTAGGGCCGAGGGTGGTTACAACGGCGGGACGCTGGTCATCCTTTGCCAGAGTATTGCCAAGGGACTGCCTTAGCCTAGCCCTGGTCTGCAGACCACAGGCCTCAGCATCACGTGGGAGCTTGCTGGAAATACAAAGTCTCGGGCCACCCAAGACCTCCTGAATCAGAAAGAACCTCTGGGCCTGGGACCAGGTGATGCCAATGCCATGCTGGAGAGGCATGGCCCTAGAGGCAGGAGGGTCTGGACCCTGATGAGCTTCTCAGTAACAACAGTGAAAATAATAACCGTTTCCAGCACGTACCGTGTGCCATTCATGGTTCCAAGCGCATGACAGGTTTCAACACATTGGCTCCTCACGGCTCCGAGAAGTAAGACTCTCACTGTTTTTCTTTTCAAATCAAGAGGCTCAGGATGAGGATAATAGGCAAAGGGCGCCCAGCGACTGAGAGGCAGGCCTGGGACCTGAGTCTTGCCCAGAGCCCCTCGGGACCAGGGGCCAGGAGCTTGTTCTCACAGCCATGTTGGAAAGACCTCTGCGAGGCCAACAGGCTCACAAGAGTTGGGGCTGAAGCTGCTTCACAGATGGCGGTCTTCTTGAAAGGCAACTTTCTCTTTCAAACCCTTCAGTGATTTAACACCCCCCCCCCGCCCCCGCCCAAGGTGCCGCGTGGCTGGCCCTGCACACCTCTCCCGCTTTGCCTGAACACCTTGGTCATCAGCCCCAAGCCCTCTGACCTCCTCACAGCTCCTTCGGCTCCTTCCCAACTGGAAGCCCTTGCCTGTGCTCCTCCTCCTCCTCTGGAACATTCTCTCCTCTCACTCTCCCTCCAAATGACCCACTCCTTAAATTTTCCCCTTCAGTATAATTTCCTCACTTAGTCCTTCTAGGACCATCCATGAGAAGTAGGTCTGTTCTCTCTGCCGAGGCCTTACGTACTTCCTCGATTACAGTGATGGTAACTGACTTCTTTGGTGCTTTGTCTCTGCCACTAGTTTGACTGCTCTGTAAGGGTAGGGACCACGTTCGGGTTATTCACCCTCAGTTCCTGTCAGGTGCACAGTGGGTACTCGGTATTTGTCAAAAGAGTGCTTCTCGTCCTCGTCCTCGTACGGATTAGAACTAGGTTTAGCATTAGGTGACAGAATGGCTTTAGCAGATCGGGGTTTTATTATTTTTTTTCATGTAATAAGCTGCCTGAGGTGGGTAGACCAGCCCGCCTGACTGAACCTGACTCCTTGGCGCGCTGGGGACCCAGACCTTTCTGGACTGTTCTGTTTTGTCACTCGGCCATCATTTTGACCTCCAGTCTACCTCCATCACGTGACTGAATTCCAGGCAGGATGAGGGGGCAAGGGCAACAAACGTGAGCCAGCGGCTGAGTTGGGCGATCCACGGGCTTCAACTTACACTTTATTGGCTGGGACTGTGTCGGTGGCCATGCTCAGCTGCAAGGGAGGCTGGGAAATCACTTTATAGCTGAGCACATTGCTGCCCCCCAGTGAAATTAGAGTTCTGCTGGGAAGGAGAAAGGGGAGAATGGATATTGGAAAGACAGCCAGCAGTCGGCTGCTGCTTCTCAGAAGGGTCTCTGAATCAGTTTCTTTGCTCTAGGTAATCAAGTGACTGACTAAATGATTAAGCCACAGAACTTTCCAGGGCCCTTTCAAGGCTTCTGGCCCAACCCCCTCATCTTACAGTTATGAAGGCTGGGGGTCTCTGGACTCGCGAGGCCCTGCACGAACCTAACATCTGGGAGAAGACTAAAGCGAGGCCTCTTCTTCCTATGACCGAGGGGGTCTCCTCAGCAAGCCCAGGGACGTGACGGTTGGAGGAGTTTATCAAGTGAAAGCTCAATACTTAAACCTGTGAGTTTTAGAGATATTACAGAATAATCTCTTTTTCATAAAATCTGAATATTTTTGTTTTTCATTTCTGGGGTATATAATGCCAAACAGGAGTTCAGTTTTTCTACATGCTGCCTGATTGGTTGTTGTTTTTTTTTTGCCCACCCCCCCTTCCAACAAACTGCTCTTTTTAGGTTATGTTTTTTCATCCTTCTCACCAGTAAAATTTATGAGCATTTATTTAAAAGAAAAAAACACTGGAAAAACTGAAGAGAGAAAGAGTGATTATACATATGGAAAGCTATAAAGAACCACAGTGAATGTGCTGTGGTTATTGCTTTCTTAAAAAAACAAACCAGGCAGGCAGTTTGGAACCTGAAAGAGTCCTGTGTGAGGGCAGGCGGGTGGCAGAGGTGGAGAGCGATGGCCGAGTGGCCGCGGTCCAGGGAGTCCAGTGAGGAGCCCTTAGCTCTCCCCACCCCCACTCCCCGCCCTCCGCCATCTCCCCTCTGACCGCCCCCGACCGGCCCAGAGAGAAAATGACTTTACTGAAATCATAAAATTAAATTTAAAAAAAAAAAAAAAAAAAAGCTTTTTCAGAAAACTAAGAAGGCCCAAACAGCCACTTGCTACAGGCTGAGAGAATCCAGGGAACGTCAGCCTGTCAGTGCTCCACACACGGGTGAAGTCAGGCCACATCTTGAGCTTGGGGGGGCAAGTCATGTTCTTCTGGGGATGGGGGGGAGGGGGTCGGTGTCCCGAAGGACAACTTTAGCCTGTTCCGCCTTCCAATGTTCTCCTTCCCCAAGTATGTGGGACAGTCCTTGGCAACGACGACGTGTTCGCAAATCCGTTGGTCCGGCTTGCTCCTCATTCACCTCTTGCTGTCTTGGCCAAACTCTGTGGCTCCCCATCTGCCCTCCTGCCCTCCCCCCATCAAGTCCCCAAAGCACAGTTAAGAACGCAGGGTAACATTTCACAAAATTTGACCTGGGCATACAGAAGGGAAATACAATGTGGAAAGTAAAACCCTTCAACTGGACACTGGCTTTGGAGCTGGTTCGTGTCCCTTTGTGAGACAGCCCCTCCTTCTCCTCCACCCTCTTGACCCGGTTCCCACGTTGCCCCTCCCCTCCCCCGTTTTCTTTTTTTTTTCTTTTTCTTTTTCTTTTTCTTTTTCTTTTTCTTTTTCTTTTTCTTTTCTTTTTCTTTTTCTTTTCTTTCCTTTTTCTTTTTCTTTTTCTTTTCTTTTCTTTTTTTTTTTTTTTTTACATTATGGGACATTCCTGCTTAGGTCTTCTCTCTTCCACATCTCTGTTCTGAGATTTCGCTTCTGACTTGACGCTTCCTAAAAACCCATTGAGTGTTTCTGTCTTTCTGATGCAGATTCTGCCTCCCTTTTGGAGACACACGCTAGCCACTTGAAAGTGGGAGTTCTGCAGCTTCAAAGCAAACAAATAGGTCCTACTGGGCGCTCCGTTAGGAAAGCGAAACTCAAGGAGGCTGCCACCAGGGCCTCGTCCTCCCAGCCTTCCATGAAGCCCCTGAGACACGCAGCCTCCCCCTGCGGCCCCCCCCCTGCAGCCTCCGCAAGACGTGGCCCCTCTCCACCCGCACTGTCCTGGGAACACTCATCCATCACAGGCCCCAGGACCCCTGTGGCTCTGCTCTGATCTGTTCACAAACCTGGAGAGCCAATCTCTCCCCTACCCAGACCTGTCATCACGGCTGTGATTCGTTCGGGGGTACAGAATACAAATGTCCTAGAATCATAACGCGTTACCACTAGAAGAGACCAAGGCGATCATTCTGTCCTACTCTCTCAATACGTTGATGAGGAAACTGAGGCTGAGGGATGTGCACGTGATCTCCCCAATCATATAATAGGTTTGTGGCGATTTACTTTTGGAAGGCATTCCCTCTCTTGTGTTTTGCTCTTTTCGGAAGTCAGAGGCTGTGTTTTTTGTTGGTTGGTTTTGTTTTTTGGGTACGTGTGATAGAAAGCCTCCTTGATAAAGCTTGAGGAGGGGGGGGAAATGGAACTAATTGGTTCTTCCAAGAGCGGGGGTGGGGGTGGGGTGGCTAGAACCGCCTGAATCACCTGGTCTTAGTTAGAGTCGGGAGGGGTGGTCCTTCGGAAGGAGGAGGACGCCGGGCAGGGAAAATGAGATGTGTTCATTACAGTCCACCGCTTAGCTGCCTCAAATTCTCATAGACTTCTTCCCATTCGCACGAGTGTACCACATACAGCCTGAAACACACGTGCCGAAGGGAGACAGCTGAAGTCTCATCCAGCTCCTGCATCCAGTCATTTTGACTGTGCCCATTTGTGCTCTCTGCGAGGATCCCTCTTGTCCACTGTCTCCTTTGATCTCCAATATGGACATGGGGAACTGATTCTCCTGCCTTTATAACAACCCATTTTCTAGGTTTTAGTTTGGGGATCTTTAAGCATTGTCTTAGAGCCTCTGTTTATCATGCTTGGGCACTCTCTGGCAACAGGGTTGCCATGGATAGTTGTCCAGTTTGTACACTGCACAAAAACATTCTGCTGAGAGGATGAGGGACTATGTCTGCCCAGAGGGAGACTAATGCCTTTTCCCATTTCACATAAAGGCTCCCCTAAGCTAAAATTGCATTGTCTTCTGACAACACAAGCACTTTAAAAGCTTAGTAGAGGGGCGCCTGGGTGGCTCAGTCGGTTGAGCGGCCGACTTCGGCTCAGGTCACAATCTCGCAGTCCATGAATTCGAGCCTCACATCGGGCTCTGTGCTGACAGCTCGGAGCCTGGAGCCTGTTTCGGATTCTGTGTCTCCCTCTCTCTGACCCTCCCCCGTTCATGCTCTGTCTCTCTCTGTCTCAAAAATAAATAAGCATTGGGGCGCCTGGGTGGCGCAGTCGATTGGGCGTCCGACTTCGGCCAGGTCACGATCTCGCGGTCCGTGAGTTCGAGCCCCGCGTCAGGCTCTGGGCTGATGGCTCAGAGCCTGGAGCCTGTTTCCGATTCTGTGTCTCCCTCTCTCTCTGCCCCTCCCCTGTTCATGCTCTCTCTCTGTCTCTCTCTGTCTCTCTCTGTCCGAAAAATAAATAAACGTTGAAAAAAAAATTAAAAATAAATAAGCATTAAAAAAAATTTTTTTTAAAATTAAAAAAATAAAAAAAATAAAAGCTTAGTAGATGCATCAGTTAGCAACAAACAATAAACAACGGTGCTTTTTACAGTTAATATGGAGGAAATGTATATCCTTTCATATTATATAGTCCAAAGGTGGGGCAACAGACTTGATAATATCCAGAGAAAGGTGTCTCCTTCTCAAGAGTGGAGAAACATTTTCTAGAAGCTTCCTTGCTGGCTTCCTTTCACCTCTTATTGGCCCAACGGAGTCACATGCCTACTCCAGACCAATCACTTGCAAAAGACAATGGGGTTCCTCAATTGTCTTTTTTTTTAATGTTTATTTTTGAGAGAGAGAGAGAGAGAGAGAGCGAGAGAGGGAGGGAGAGAGAGCATGATCAGGGGAGGGGCAGAGAGAGACAGAGACACAGAATCCGAAGCAGGCTCCAGGTTCTGAGCCATCAGCACAGAGCCTGATGTGGGGCCTGTGGAAGAAGGGAGGGACACTGGACTCTACTCCACGTGGCTTCAGCTGTCCTTCCTCTGTTTGCGTTCAGGCCTCAGCCCTGTGACTTGTCCAAGAATCTGCATAGCAGGCTGGTGGCTTCTTTCTCATACTAATAGGTCTCGATGGCCTTCATCTTGGCTCTTGCTTTGGACCAATGTGAAGCAAGCCACTGTGGAAAGGCAGTACTGTGGCCCTCTGCCCCAGGTTTCGTTCTAGCAAATTGGTTTTTACCAAAAGGCAATTTTCAGCACCCTGAGGTGCTTTGGAGGGGCCCAGGGAATTAGGCCTAGCCTCCACCTGAGACCCAAAGTCCTCTCCCATTGTGTTTCCAGATTCCTGCCAGTGCTGGCCCTCATTTTAGCTTGCGGCATTGAATTAATCTTTTCCAACCTTGCAAGAAAATAGATTACATGACTCTTGGACACCTTAGATGGCTGGCTGGAGGCTTCAAGAGGCCCACTTGGCAGGGCAGGGCCCTTCCCCCACCCCTCCTCCTTTCGGCAATGGGTTTGTCTTTTCTGGAAGGAATTCACAGAAGGCTCAAGAATTAGCCAACACCCCCCCCCCCCCAACATGTGTAATGTGCGTGAAACAGTGAAACAGAGTCAAATTATAGGACAGCTTTAGAGTTAGAAATACAAAAAGAAATATTGTTTTCATGATGCAAACTGAAGACAGGCTCTACGAAACCTTTTTTCCTGCTGGGGGACAGATTTGAAAGCTTGAGAATGTTACAGGGCACTGAGAGATGAGGGGGAGTAGGAGAGATGGCTAAGAAACAGTTCCTGGTCTGAGGAAGCTTCTAGTCTCGCTGGGAGACATACATTAAGGAGGAGTAAATGTGAGTTTGTGTTTCAGCACCGAATAGTGTAACGAACACCGCTTCCTTTCTCAGCCTAGCAAAATCCTGTCATTAAGACCCAGGTCAAATGTCACCTTCTTGGGAAAGTCTTCCCTGGACCCTCCTGGACAGGCCAACAGTGCAGAGTCCATGGCCTTACTGGTGCCTCTCACGCACGTCAGAGGAAAAACACTGCTCGGGTCTCCTGCAGTGAGGAAAGCAAGCCAGTGAGACTTTTGCCCTTCCACCCTGGTCTTGGTGACAGCTTCTCGTAAGACCTCTTGGAGAACCGACATGTTGGTTGGTTACTTGTGTTTTTCACACCAGACCGTGAGCTCCCTGAGATCAGGGACTGGCGTGACTTGGGCATCATCCCAGGGCACAGCACAGTACCTGGGCCAGATGAATAAGGCAAGGGGTGAGCATTCAGAGAAGGGGTAGATACTTGAAAAAGAAGCCAGAGGAAGCTTTGGGGAGAAAGAGGGTCTTATCTGGGGCCTGGAGGTCAGGCAAGGCTGCTGGAGTGGAGAGAAACAGTCTTCATGAGGTTCAACGTCTGTTGAGGGTGAATTCAGTGTTTTACTGTCTTCTCAGAGCTAGGCTCGGCAGAGAGTGGGGGGTAAATCTAATGGGGTCACTCTGCCCCAGCCATAGAGGGTAGGACAGGTAGGGGGTGGGATAGGGAGGCAGAGGGAACAGATGGAAACCAGAAAGGGCCACCTTGGCTGTTGTCAGTGTCCGAGCCTGAGCCCCTGACACAGAGCAGGGCCCCCAGATGGTGCTGGGTATCCGTCGGGGGCCCCCTGTGGATTAGGGCGGATTTGTGTTAGATGTTTCTACCATGAGATCAGCATCCAGAGCCCGAGCGAATTCCCCTTTGTGAGTTCCGGTTTCTCCTGTATACTGTGCAGTCCCCACAGGGGTCCGGCCCCGGTTCCCACCACCACGCTCTCTATTCAGATGACATCTGGTTACAGTTCCCATCAAGGGCAACCGCGATCCTGGGCCCTGTGGTGGTGGGGGTGGAGGGAAACACTGGCGAGAGTCGAGTTCCTGCCCCAGCTGCGGTCGCTGTGGCCTGACTCCCGCAAGACCGCCGAGGCCGGGAGGAGTGGGGCCTCGAAGCCCCCTTCAGGGGGCTGTACCCCAGAGCGGGATGTGCCTTGCGCAGGGGAGGGGCAGCCCTGGACAGAGCCAGTGTGGTGAGAAGCCAGCGGGTACAGGAACTGGACGGGGGCAGAGAGTCCCAGCGTACTCTGTCCCAGGAACAGAAGAGCTGGCCCTCAGGAGCGTGGGAGAAGGGGACGCCCCACACGAGGCTCCAGCTGATCTGGCCGCTCCGAGTCCTGGCTCCCCCACTGCCCGGTCAGCAAACAAGGACTGCGGCCCGGGTGCAGGTACCCGTGGCTGTGGGCGAGCAGGCTCCCAGCTGACCCTCAGGCCCCAGCTGACCCTCAGGCTCAGGCTGGCACTTCATGGCCAAGGGGTTGAGGCCTGGCTTATCTCCCCAGCTGCCCTGTTCCCTGCCACTTTATCAGGGAGGGCGAGAAGATATCAGAGATCGGGGCCCTCATCCTCCCTCCCCGTGGGACAGGGCCCAGGTGCAAGGCGGGGGGGGGGGGGGAGGGGACCAGCTCTCGGGCACGGTCGGAAGGACCCGGGAGACCTGGGAGAGTTTAAAAGGCCCCGGGACCTTCTCTCGGCCTCAGTTGATGTTCCCAGCTGGCCGCAGCATGAGGGGGCTGCTGATTTGGAGTGTGCTGCTAGGGGCTGTCCTTGGCAAAGAGGACTTTGTGGGGTAAGGGTATGGAGGGAAGGGGGTGCTCAGACAGGAGACGGGAGGACTCCGCCCCCAGCCAGCGTCTGGAGGAGAGAGACTGACTTATGGGATGACTCCAGAGAGGAGCAGACTAGCGCGCCCTAGGAGGCAGACTGACCGGGCACCAGGGCTGAGAAGGAAGGGGTCTGGTCCCTCTGGGCAGCTTCCCGAGCCCCCGAGAAATCTGAGCTTGAAGGAGGAGTTTTCAGGAGAGGAGGTGGGAGGAGGCCTGATGGGCTTTGGAGAGAGAGAGAAATAGTCTAAACCGGGACGGGGTAGCAGCTGTGTCCAGAAGGCTCCAAGGAGCCTGGGCCTCCCCTTGCGAAGACCCCTCGTGCTTCCCCCTGCTCAGCCCGGGGGCTCGAGCCCAGCCTGGGGCTTCCAGGCCACTGGATGCCATGGTCCTCCCACCTGGGGAGTGTGGAGGGCCAATCAGAGCTGCTCAGGCCCCCAGTGTCCCCTCCCTCTCTGCCCAGGCACCAGGTGCTCCGAATCTCTGCTGCCGATGAAGCCCAGGTCCAGAAGGTGAAGGAGCTGGAGGACCTCGAGCACCTGCAGGTCGGAAGAAGTGGGGAGTCCTCCAGGAGGCCCCAGGGCTCCTCCCAGGCCAGCTGGCCCCACCCCAGGACCCCATCATCCCCTGGGGCCACCTGGGGCCTGGCCCTGCTCTCCTCAGCCACCCAGAAAGGACCCGTGGGACTGCTTCCTGTCGGGAAATGATTTAACCTCCTAGTTCCAGACTCTCCCTGCCCTTGAGCATCCGAGCAAAGGGAGGGCCTTCTCTCTAGCGCTTCTCTTTGCTTGCCGTCTTGAAGCTCCTCCGCGATGCTTCCCGGGCCATTTCCCTGACCGCGGTGGACGCCGTCCAGGGCCCACGGTTTCCCCTCGGTCCCCGGCCCCTAACGCCCACGCCGCAGCCCCAGGTGTACGTGACCCCCTGGCGCCGGCACCCCCTCCCGGCTGGCCCTTGCCCAGCTCACCGTGACGGTGCTCGCTCTCGTCCTCTCCAGCTGGACTTCTGGCGGGGCCCTGGCCAGCCCGGCTCTCCCATCGACGTCCGAGTGCCCTTCCCCAGCATCCAGGCTGTCAAGGCCTTCCTGGAGGCCCACGGCCTCGGGTACACGATCATGATTGAGGACGTGCAGTCGTTGCTGGACGAGGAGCAGGAGCAGATGTTCGCCTTCCGGGCCCGGTCCCGCTCCACCGACACCTTCAACTACGCCACCTACCACACCCTGGAGGAGGTGAGGGGGCCCCCGGGACCACTCCGCACCGGCACGGAGCTCTGCATCAGGCTGGCAGAGTGCGGCCAGAGTCAGGGCTGACCTGGGCGTGCGCGGCACCCGCCCCGTCTCCGGGGGGGCCCGGGGTGGTCTGGGCTGCGGCTCCGCTACGTTGCAGGGCCTGTGGCAGGCTGGCTGACGCTGCTGCAGGGGGGAGGCGTCCGGGTGACAGCCGGCCTCCCCTTCTCTCCCTTCTCAGATCTACGGCTTCATGGATATGCTGGTGGCCGAGCACCCACAGCTTGTGAGCAAGCTCCAGATAGGCAACACCTACGAGGGGCGTCCCATCTATGTGCTGAAGGTAACGGGCACCTAGGCAAAAATGGGCACCCACATCTGTGCGTGGGGGCCCGTGGGTGAGCCCAGGGTCACCGAGAACGCTCTGCTAAATGAACCCCCCGTGCTGACATTTGGGAAGGTCGCAATTTCTATGCTGGTCTAGCCGTAGGCATTCCCCGGGTACACACGGTTCTTAAACTTTTCAGTGACCGAGTGTTTCCAAGCAAGCGTCCCGTTGCGGAAAGTATCCGAGAGCCCGGGTAGTCCAGATAAAATGGTTTATTTGTGACACCCCACAGAGAACTGTGTTCTGGGCAGAGGAAAAGAGTAGGGCCCGGAGTTCTGGCTGAGTCATATTTGCCCCAAGGCCAGGGTGAAGGCTGGAGGCCAAATTCTGCGGGATTCCTGCGCGGGCCCCACCCCCACCCCTCACCTGAGTGATGGCCCCACAAGGAAAGCCTTAACCTGAGATACCCAGGGAGCCGATGGCCTCTGGCCTGGCATGTGCTCCCCTTCAAGGAGGCAAGATAAGACCCGAGCTGGATCTCTTTGCTTTTCTTGTTCAGTTCAGCACCGGGGGAAACAACCGTCCCGCCATCTGGATCGACACGGGGATCCATTCCCGGGAGTGGGTTACCCAGGCCAGCGGGGTCTGGTTTGCCAAGAAGGTAAGCCGGGGGAGGTGAGGAGGGTTCTCACCTGGTGGGCTGGTGGTCAAGGCCCACGGGAGCCCGGGCCTCCCCTTTGCATCCAGAAGCAGGGATGCAGAGGCGCAGATGTCCGTTGCTCTAGGGTGGCCGATGCCTGGCCTGACCCGCTCTGCCTGCGTGTCCCCCCCACCAGATCACACAAGACTATGGCCAGGACTTCACTCTCACTGCCATTCTTGATTCCATGGACATCTTCCTGGAGATTGTCACTAACCCTGATGGTTTTGCCTTCACCCACAGCAAGGTACAGACTTCCTCTCGTTCTTGGGGAAAACACGGCGGGCCCCTGGCCTCTGAGCCCCGCAGGCTACTCACCCCGAATCTCAACCCCCAGAAGTTGAGGGAGGGGCAAACAGACCTGTTCTGCTGGACCAGGGTTCTCATCCTAGGCCTTCTTGATGAGGCCCCTCAACTCTCAACCCCTCCGTTGAGAGAGCCAAAAATGTCTTCAGACATTGCCATATATCTGGGGATGGGGAGGGGGGACAAAATCCCCCAGACCCGCTGCCCTGGACCTTATTTCCTAACTTTATTTTACTTTTATGGCAGGTATAACCTGCTACCAATCCCGCGTGTACGGTCAGGGGGCGGGGGGGAGGGGCACCTTCGTTTCCGCCAGTAGAAACCTCTGGCCAAGCGCCGTCCACTGTTGCCGTCCACTATTGCCGTCCACTGTTCTCCTTCAACCAAGAGCCCCCTTTGCAGACAGACCTTCCCGACAACCAGTTGAACGTGGCTTCTGATCCGTGCTGTGTCCACGCCCATGCTCCTGATCGGAGTGCCTCGTGTCGGTTGTGGCCGCTCACGGCCCGCACTGCTCTCCGCGGGCTCTGGCCCCCAGCCCAGCACGGTGACCGACAGGTGTCTGGTTCCTTCCTCAGAATCGCATGTGGCGCAAGACTCGATCCCTCACACCGGGCTCCTCCTGTGTTGGGGTGGACCCCAACCGGAACTGGGACGCTGGCTTTGGGAGTAAGGCCCAGTGTGATTTGGGGGCAGGGACGGGAAACCCAGATGGCTTCTTCCCCGCCTGTGTCCTGTTGGCCCCCCCACCCCACCCCTTTCCTGCCCCAGCAGGGAGGGCAGAGATGCCAGCCTCTCCGCTGAGGCTCCCAGGGAGGGAGGAGGGCCTCTGAGATTTTCTTGCACCTCGTCCGTAGAAACAAATCGCCCCCCATTGGAACTTAGGTCTGAAACCTATGTAGGGGGTTTCTAGAGTAACTTCAGCGCCTTCTCTCTGTGGTCCCTTCACTGCAAGAATGGGTCTTGCTTGGGGAGCCCTCCTTCCCTCTCTGGGCACATCCACCTGGCTGGGGAGGGAGGCAGGCCCCCCAGGTTATAAAAGGCCTTGGCCTTTCCTTAATTCCAGGGTGGGGGTGAGCCCTCCTGCATCCCACCCTTATTTCCACGCAAAGAACTTGAGGGTGTGGAAGCCACGCTGCTTGGCTGTTAAGGAATGCTACCCCCCTCTCCTCCCACAGTGCCCGGAGCCAGCAGCAACCCCTGCACGGACACTTACCGGGGCAAGTTTGCAAATTCCGAAGTGGAGGTCAAGTCCATCGTGGACTTTGTGAAGAGCCACGGGAACATCAAGGCCTTCATCTCCATCCACAGCTACTCTCAGCTCCTCCTGTATCCCTACGGCTACAAGGCAGAGCCAGCCCCCAACCGGGACGAGCTGGTATGTGCTGATCCCTTGCTTGCCCTGCCGTGCCCAGCACCCCTTTCCACGGACCCCTGATGCCTTGGGAAGACCGGCAAGGCGGACTTGTCTCGCTTTCTGTCTGGGAAACTGAGGTACAGAGTGGCTGAGTCACTTCTGTCCCATGACACTGCAAGGGGAAGGGCTAGATTTGAGCTTGTACCACAAGTTCAATCTGGAGCCGCGGTGTGATCCACGGCCAGCCAAACATCCTGCGGGGTTTGGGGATCGCGGGGCTGCTGAGCTCCCGCTGTGCGCGGGGCCCCGTGCTCTCTGCTGGGCTACTTCCCAGCTAGATGCTGGGCTACCCTGGCCCTGGCGTTGCTGGCCGTAACAGGTGGTATCGCTTGGCATTTTCTCCAGGATCAGCTGGCCAAGTCTGCTGTGACGGCCCTGGCCTCTCTGTATGGGACCAAGTTCAAGTACGGCAGCATCATCAAAACGATTTGTAAGTGGGTGCACGGTCTCTGGGGTGGCACCGGGAGGAAGCTTAGCCGGCTTTTCGTGCCTGACGCGGTGTCCCTCCTGGAGGAAGCAGCCAGGGGTGTGCCTAGATCTGGGAGCATGGGCGAGGACAACAGCCCTTGGCGGTGCCTCGGGGAGCAGTGGGGCCCTTTCCTGAAGTGAACTCTGCCTTCGTCGATACCTTCAGACAAGCCTATCAGTTCCTCTGAGAACTTTTGTCCCCTTGTCTGGGGGGAAGTCCAGTTTTAGGAGGGGATGGAGAGTTCCGCTGGCGTTTGTAGATCACCAAGAAACTCGCCTTAAAAAAATACTCTTCCTCCAATGCCTTTCAGTGAGAGAATATGTCCTATCTTTTCCCAGCTTACTTGTACGTGCAATGCCCCTGCGAGGAGCACTGTTATGTCAGAAAGGAATTAAGTCAGCAAATGTTTATTGAGCACCTACTCTGCACCAGGCCTTGTTTTCTGTGCTTGGCAAATAGTTGGAAATAAGCGAAGATCAGGAAACGTACGTTCTAGTCAGGGAGAGTGACAATAAACACGAATGAGTAGACGATACAGCGTGTTAGGCCATGAATGCTAGGGAGAAAAAGAAAAGCTAGAACCTGGTGAGTGGAGTCAGGAATATCGGGCATGGAAGTTGGGTGGGTGGGTTGAAGGGTAGGCCTCATTGAGACAGGAAAATTTGGGCCAGTGTTGAAGGACACGAGGAAGGGCGCCAAGAGGCTATCTATCTGGGGGAAGAGCCTCCCAGGCAGAGGAACCTTCTAGAACAAAGGCCCTGCCATGTGATCTGGACTGGCGTGTTGGGGGGATAGCAGGGACAACATGGAGCCCTACGTGATGGCCGCAGGGTGAGAGCACACGGGGGTTGTCGGGGACAGGTGGGGGGTGGGGGGGCAGATCCCATAGGGCCCTGAGGAATGCAGTAAGTTTGCTGGCTGATGACATGCAGAAGTACTGAGTCAGAGGCCAAGGACAGAGGTGAGAGGGCTTGCAGGCACCCTTCACGTACCTCCGCCCCCGCGCTCCCAGGGCTTGGTGGATGAGCGGGCCACGGTCTTACTGAGGGCTGGCCTTGGTTTTGGACTTCAGGCCTCGTTTGGAAATGGGTTTCAAACCACACCAGAGGTTGTTGGTTCAGTCGGCGTTGCCAGGTTAAGTCCGGATACGCAGCCCACCTCCCACACCCCTGCCCAATTCAAAACCAACTTTGTTACCCGCTGTTAACCGCAAATCTGGGCAAAATTCCCTCCAGAAAGACAGACGAGGGGCCTGTGCTTTGCCTCTGGCCTTCTGCACTCTCTCCTGCAGACCAGAGCCCCAGGGGACAGATCCTGGTTACTCAAGCGGGTAACTCTGGTATATTTGGAGGTTTGACCAAAGCAGCTGTTGGAGGGAGGCGGTTTTCAGCGGGGCTTTTGCAACGGCAAGAACTTTCTCGCATTCCCCCGTGATAGGAGATCCACTGCCGGTCCTCCTGTCTGGGCCTCTGGAGCTCAGACCCCTTGGGGGACTTCCTGGGAGGGAGCCAGGCTGCTTGGTCAACAGCAGGCACTTAGTAGATGCTGACTCCAGTCAACCCTGCATGAGGCTCCGGGTTTAGGACCGTTGGCCCAGCCCGTACCAGTGTTTCTAAGTGATTGACCTTTGCTCTCCGGCATCTGCTCCTGCCCCAGACCAAGCCAGCGGAAGCACCATTGACTGGACCTACAGCCAGGGCATCAAGTACTCCTTCACCTTCGAGCTCCGGGACACGGGGCGCTATGGCTTCCTGCTGCCGGCCTCCCAGATCGTCCCCACGGCCCAGGAGACGTGGCTGGCGCTTCAGACCATCATGGAATACACCCTGAATCACCCCTACTGAACTGGTCCTTCGGCCCTCTCTTCTTCCTCCTCTCTGGCCCCACCCGGGCGACCAAATAAAGTCTGAGTGTACGTGGAACAGAATCTTGGGGGCTTACATGTGGGAACGTACGTGGCACGTCCGCCTTTTCAAGCTAGGGCAGAAGTGATTTAGTTTTTGCAGGCCTCGCCGGAAATGTGCGGGTGGTTGGACTAGATGACGCCTCGATTGCCCCTGCCTTCCGAGGTCCTCTGAATTTGGATCCAAGTGGTGTCTGTTTTAATTAGACCACCCTGGGCTTAGCTCATGGGTGGGATGATGTGTTCATACCTTAGTAGCAAGCAGCAGCCACAGCTGCTGACCGAATGCCTGGGACCCTGCAGTGGTCAGGAATTCAGCTCGTACAAGAGTGTAGCCAGTTGGATCCATGTATCTAAAAGAGCCATAACTCTAAGTATGAGATAGAATAATCCTGGTGGCCACCGCTGTCCCAAGTAGACATTGCAGCCGGGCCCGGCCCATTTCCGTAAAGCCAGATACGGTCTCCCACTCCTGGATTAAATCGGAAGAAAACGATTAGGTCGAATGAAATAATTTACTGAAGATAAAGAAACACCAATCCCAGGATCTTTTATTAATTGTGGTGCCTCGTGACGACTTTGCCTTTAGGGACAGAAGTAGCTTTCTTCTCATACGTCACATCCTTTCTAGCATCCTTCGGGTCTCCGCTTCCTTTTCTATTTGACCACCACTACTCCTTATCATTTGCAAAGTTTCTCACATATAAGGCTCTCCTCTTGACACTCTCCAGAGCTCCTAAAACTCGTTGGGTTTCCTCCTTTGGCTTGGTGATTCTGCTGGCTATGAGATCACACTCGGCGGCTAGTACAATGCATAGGGCATCCCGACTCTTGTCAGAGCAAGAGTCTAACTTCTGTTCCTTCCAAGTCTCTTCGGACGTGAATGCAGAGCAGGGGTTACTCCCAGGGAAGTCACTGGGGAGTGGGTGAGGGTGGATTGGTAGCTCCCCAAAGATGGAAACTGGGGGTGAAGGTGGCGGTCTTGTATCAGCCAATTGAGGTGTTACAGGGCATCCGGCTCCAAGATCTTAAAAGTCTTGTCTTTTCCACAGAACATGGTCTGTAGGTCAAATGCTTTTTCTTCTTTCTTTCTTTTCTTTTTTTTTTTTTTGCTACCATTCTAAAAAGCAAAATGTACAAGGCAGGATATATACCTATTTATCTCTCATACATAAACTTAGACACATGTAAGTGTATGAGGCAAGGAAAAATGGTGTTTTAGTCTTTACGGAAAAATGACCTAAAGATTTTATAACACTCCCTTCAAGTTATCTTTCGGGAAACATTTCCATTCACCCTATGCAGATGAGCTGAAACCCATTTTAATGGCTCAGTTTGGGCCAGTGAAAAGCCAATCGTATTTTTTGCTTAATAAAAATGGATAGGCAAAAAAATGTTAAGTTAGCAAGGACAGTAAATCTTACAAAATTGGATTACTTAGGCTTCCAGGATAGAGTTGCTTAATTTAAGGTTAATTGTGCTTCCTGAGAGCAGGCACCACTTTGGCATTCAATCTCCAAAACCACCAACAATAGCTGACGTACGGATGCCCAATAAATGTTTGTTGAGTGAATGTTCTCTACTTTTACTAATGAATGAACTTAAGAATTTTATAATCTGTAGAGTGTAGGCTCGTGAGTTATTTTGAATTCCCCGAGTTGTAGTTTAGAAAGTGAGGCTCTGAGCAAGAGTCTTTTTCCTTTTTTTTAAATTGTTTTAATGTTTATTATTTATTTATTTAAAAAATTTTTTTAACATTTATTTATTTTTGAGACAGAGACAGAGCATGAACAGGGGAGGGGCAGAGAGAGAGACACGGAATCGGAAGCAGGCTCCAGGCTCTGAGCCATCAGCCCAGAGCCCGATGTGGGGCTCGAGCTCACGGACCGTGAGATTGTGACCTGAGCTGAAGTTGGACACTTAACCAACTGAGCCACCCAGGTGCCCCTACTATTTATTCTTGAGAGAGAGAGAGACAGAGCATGAGCAGAGGAGGGGCAGAGAGAGAGAGGGAGACACGGAATCCAAGGCAGGCTCTAGGCTCTGAGCTGGCAGCACAGAGCCCGACATGGGGCTGGAACTCGTGAACCACGAGACATGACCTGAGCCAAAGTTGGACGCTCAACTGACTGAGCCACCCAGGCGCACCTGAGCAAGAGTCTTAAGAAACCTGGTAAGACAAGGAATGAAGCACCAGAAAATTCCATGAGGGGAGAGACTGCACTGTTTTGTTCAACACGTAATCCCTACTGGTCTGCCAAATACACGGCACAGAGTAGGCACTTAATAAATACTTGTTAAATGGAGATATGGAACTTGTTAATACTTTTTTTTTCTATTTTCAAGTATAGGAAGAGGTTTACATTTTGTTTGCAGATACATAGTTTTACAAATCTGTGGGTAAGAAAAATTTATACATAAAAGCATGAAGCTAAAAGAGAAATAATACTTTTAGAAAATATTGCAGCGTATATGAAAAAGTATTAATGTTCTTGAAGGGAAAAGAGTTCTTATAAGTAAAAGGGGTTTAAAATTTTTTTAACGTTTATTTATTTTTGAGACAGAGACAGAGCATGAATGGGGGAGGGTCAGAGAGAGAGGGAGACACAGAATCTGAAACAGGCTCCAGGCTCTGAGCCATCAGCACAGAGCCCGATGCGGGGCTCGATCTCCCGGACTGTGAGATCATGACCTGAGCCGAAGTTGGACGCTTAACCGACTCAGCCACCCAGGTGCCCCAGTAAAAGGGGTTTTAAATAAAAAAGGACTAAAATTTCCAAAGAAAAATAAGCAATTCCCCAAAGAAACACAAGAGGCCAATAAACGTATGAGAGATACTGACCCTCTGAGTGATTTTTTTTGTACATTAAAGAAAGGCAAATAAATCATTTTTCTTCCATCAGATTGACAAAGAATAAAAAGACTGACAACTCAGTGCTATCAAGGGTATGAAGAAATGGGACCTGTCATGTACCATAGGTGTGAAGATAGATTTCCACCTTCCTGGGGGGCAGAAGGTGGGGTGCCACATAAATCAAAATTTCACATGTATTGTTGCCTTAACCCAGAAAGTCCACTTGGAGAAATTTAGTTTATAAAAATATTCAGACAAATTCAAATGCCTGTATGTACAAGGCTGTAATAGTAAAAAATGAAATATAAAGGAAAGAGCCTAAACAGATACCAGTCTTGATACCCGTATGACATGTTTAAACGATGGAGTCTCGTGAAGCCATTGCAGCCCGTGTAGACGTGGGGAAATGGGTCACGCAATACTGAGTGAAAGAAGCCAGCCACATGATGGAGATGTTCTAAAATAGGATTGTGGTCATGGCTGCACAACTCCGTAAATTTGCTGGCCACTGAATTGTATACTTAAAGTGCATGGATTTTGTAGTATATGATTTATACAGTTGCTTAAAGAAAAGTAGTTACAAAGTAGCATGTTGAGTATGAATTTCATTTTTGTTTGAAACACACACACACACACACACTATGCCTGGAAGGATATACTCTCCAATGATAATTGAGGTTGCCTTGGATAGTGGTGATGGTTTTCCTCCTTGTACCTTTTTGGATTTGTTGCAGGAAGCTTTTATAATCAGGAAAAAAACCCAAACTAGTTCATACACACCAAATAACCCCGTGGCTAAAGTTATCTAAAATCAACTTAATATCAACATGTAACATCTAAGCGGTCATCTTCATTTGTGCCCAGATTCTTTTTTTACAATCTGCCTCAACTCATTTCTCCTGCTCTGGCATTCCATTTTACCACCTTGCCCAGAACAATGTATCTTATCATTGGAAAAAATTTCACTCCCGATACAGCTGGAAGCAACCGCGTTTCTACCAAGGGAAGGGTTTTCTCCCGCTCCCAGTTGGGAGCTGTTCCCTAAGCACTCTGCCATAGCTCAGACGAAAATCCCCAAGAGCGCTTTCTGCTCACATTCAGTTCCTGTAGCAATCCAGGGAATTGATTACGCTAATGCCTATTCTCCAGGGCTTTTCAAAAATCTTTATTTTTAAAGGAACTCATTTGACTTTTTCTGAGACCCTTATATATGGTTCTCCGTGTGGCCTGTGAGCCATCGGAGGTCTGTGAGAATCCTTAGGGTGGTCTCTTGAATTAACCCTCCGATATGCATGTGTAGCCTTCTGGTTTTGGCTTGAAGTTAAAATTGAAATGTCACTGAATACAATCCAGGTATGACCTCACTGGTCCTTCATCCAGTGCATGGCCATTCATCATCTCAGCAAGTGCTTTGCAAGGGCAAGTGGGGCTAGGTGGGTTTGAGGATGCAGAAGGGCTCTCGCTCTAAGGACTCTAAGGACAGAAACATCATTCTGAGAACATACTCGGACCCAGATGCTACTTACAGGAAACTGATATGACCAACCATAACATTCAAATGGGCCACACGAAGGAAGAGCTCTGAGAAAAAAGGCACGGGGTGCCCATCAAATCTGAAAAACTGTCAAAGGGTAATGGATTTTCCCCAAAGCTTTCAAGATCTGCATTAATTTGGCAACCCAGATCACGAGCATCATCTAAGAGCCCCAGAGACCGAGACTGCCAAATGCTTATTGCCAAACGCAAAGAAGAAAATTGAAAGTCTCCTGCTCAACCACGGCAGCGGGTTTCAAAACAGCACAGTGGAAAACAGCGCTCTGGGAACGGGGGCCGAGGCAGAGGCTTGCAGCTTGCCACGGCTTCCTCCCGGAGGCCCAGGCCTGATGGCCCTGAGCCAATTCACGCACCCTGGGTCCCCGCCTAAATCAGAGACATCACCGCAAAGCAAAGATCAGACACGAAGTCCTAGCAGTATGGTTTATTAAGTGAATGGTTCAAGTTACAAGAACAAGCCCACTTCTTTTCCAACGGTCTAGGTAAAAGTTTTTAAGTCCCATTCCTTAAGTGAGACCTCATTAGGGTTCACTCAGGAACGAAACCAATCTCAGAAACCCTGGTCATCGGTCATTCGATGCAGACAGTGGATATAGGGAAACAGTATTCCCAGGAGATGTGCCGCCTCTGAATTCCTGTTGCCTTTTGTGTAGAGGGGGTGTGGGGGGGAGCGGGGGGACGGCGGTGGAGGCGGCTTTTGGAGGGGCGGGGGGATCTCTGGTGACGAGGAGGGAAGGGAGGCCAACAGCCAGGGGAAAGTTGCATTTGCGTGCGTAAATTGGAGGCATCGCCGAGGGAGCGCGTGGCCGCACCTACGCAGAGTGAGCACAGAGCTGAGCGGCTGAACGAGGACTTGATCTGAAGCCCCAGTCCTCAGGCTGGCTCCTGGCGTCTCCACCTTTAGCTCAGTGAGTCAGGGCCTCACGATGAGTTGCTTAATTTCCACCTGTTCCTCAGTCTCCTCCCCTGACACTGGGGCACCCATCTCACGGGACCGTCGCGAGAGCTGAGGGTCAGAACGCCTAGGAGGAGTCTGGCCACACTGCCTGACACAGAGGGAGCACTCCACGCGTGTGCGCTGGGGTTATTCTCCCGCGAGCTTCACGGTGTGAAACAAAAGAGAAAAAGAGCCCACTCCCGGATGGGGACGGTGTGCACCTGTGCGTGATGAATTCTAGAGGCTACTTTGAGCCCGAGGAGACCCTGCAAACAGGCCTGGCAGACTGCAGACGGCCAGGGTAATAACGACACCCCTAATGTCTCCCAGGGTGCCTCGTGCAGTAGGTAATCCAAAAATCTCAGGGTTGTGAACGCCTCTCCTACAAAAGCAGGATGTATACAGGGAGACAAAAGATAACGAGCTTTCCGGGTTTCCAGAACGGCAGACCAGCACCGAGTGGCAACCACCATGGGCAATGCCTCCCGGATTTCCGTCTTGACAGGTCCGATTGTTCACGGACGCTTACTAAAGGTCACTGTCATATCATTGGCCATTTTCACCCTCTGGGAGCTTATAGTCAAAATAATTTCGAACAGAAGACCTATTTGCATCCTTCAAAAAAATGCAGTCCATCAGTCAAGAGCACTTAATAAGCGGCCTCTGTCTGTCACACGTTTCTACCAAGTGTCTCAAGATGTTACGCGGGCGGAGAGAATCTGCTTCCGCGTTCACAACAAAGGAGGATCAGCCAGAGAGGGAGACCATAAGGGGATCGCGGCGTGACAAATATTGTTTGGTAAACACACATAAAACCAGGCACTGAATCCTGTTTTGCCAGAATTCAGTGCGGAAAAATTTCCACCGTTATTTTTTTTATGCTGTAACTGACCTATGGATCAGTTTGAGGGGACCGCAATAACAATTTTATTAAAAATTACTGCAATTTGGGGCGCCTGGGTGGCTCAGTCGGTTAAGCGTCCGACTTCAGCCAGGTCACGATCTCGCGGTCCGGGAGTTCGAGCCCCGCGTCGGGCTCTGGGCTGATAGCTCAGAGCCTGGAGCCTGTTTCCGATTCTGTGTCTCCCTCTCTCTCTGCCCCTCCCCCGTTCATGCTCTGTCTCTCTCTGTCCCAAAAATAAATAAACGTTGAAAAAAAAAAATTAAAAAAAAAAAAATAAAACCAGGCACTGAATCCTGTTTTGTCAGAATTCAGTGCGGAAAAATTTCCACCGTTATTTTTTTTATGCTGTAACTGACCTATGGATCAGTTTGAGGGGACCGCGATAACAATTTTATTAAAAATTACTGCAATTTTAGGAGAGTAGAGTATTAACAACCAAATGTATTCTGAATGCTCTGGAAGCACAGTGTGTTTTATTTCCTGGCTTCACAGGAGAAGCGTGTTTGTTAATAAAAAAATTAATTGAACTGCGTATCAGCCTAGCATCATGCCCACATAATTGAACTGATGAATTATAATCTATGTTTCTGACATTTCTTGCAAAGAAAGAAAAGTATCATGGGAATAATATCTTTGGAAGAATTGTGAAGAAAATAAATGCATATGAAAGACACGGGGAACGTTTCGCAGGTGGGGAAAGAAAGTTTCTCAGTGATAACCATCAGTCAGGCAAGAAGGGGAGTGATGAATGTAAAACCAGGAGGACAGGAATTCATTACTGCCCCCGCCAAAACGTCGGATAACATAAAGACGGAATCTATGACCAATATGTAACGTGACAGAAATCAAAACCAACACGAGAAAAATGACCTACATCTTTCTTCCTAGCCTCGGACTCTGATTTCACTGATATGCCACCAGGGAATTAGGGAAAAGAAGGTTTTTGTTTTGTTCTGTTTTCTTGGTGAGTAGCCTAGAGTCTTCAGAATTCTTGTATAACCTTGATAGCAGCACAGGAAAAATCCCCTCGGCAGCTAATGAACACTATTTGTTCTCTTAACGATTCTGATTCACACTGAGTCCAATGTGACTGTGCCGATTCCGGTTTTCTACTAAAGGTAAAAAGATAAAATGACTTTTAGGCCATTGGCATCATTCTATACCTTTCAGTGGATTAGACCTGACATATTTACAGCCCGAGGCGTTCTTTTTGTTTTCAAATGAGTTATATAGCTTTCCTTTTCAGTCTTCCCTCCTCTTTTTCTTGCTTCCTTGCTTCTCTCCTTTCTCCTTAAATATACACCCCTATAAAGCACTGAGCGTATCATCTAGACTTTGGCCATCACCACTGCTGAGGCAAAGCTGAAGTTATACATCAACAAAGCACCCACCATCATGTGGCGGGGGGGGGGGGGGGTCACAAGTTCCCAGGCCTTGTCACCCTTGACACACTGACAAGGAAGTCCTGCTGTGATGTGTTTAAGGGACAGTCGGCCCCTGCTTGAGCAAGAGCAGAAACCCAGGCCTTCTGTCCAGAGAGCTAAGTTCGGTCCCTTACCCTAATTGGAAGGGCGTCCTGATTTTTTTAACGCGGAGACTGTGTGCCTACTTGGGAGATGCAGTGAAAAGAGGTATGCTTTCAAATCCCCTCCGTCTCATGTGGCTCCCCCAAATCGTCTCAAGAGAGAGTGCGAGAGAAGTGGGCAGATCTCAGCATAGTAATAGCAAACAACAAATTAACAACTATGTACTTTAATCTTCAGCATTCATAATTCATAATTGCACAGAGTGTCACGGATCACTTAAATAATACATGTCCGTTAATCTAATGAAGAAACCAGTAAAGCAGAACGTTTGGGACGGTCACTTGAGCATGTAAAAACTGTCTGTGAGTGACACTTAACACACAAAGAGCAGAAACAGAACAGGTCTTTGAGGGGTAGTTATTTAAAATCCTTACCAACAGGCAAAGCACCATGGAGAAACACACATAAATATATTCAACCTGCCAGACGCCTCAGCGAAACGCGCAGCGATTCTAATAGGTTTGGCTGTAGCGACTTTCCACATATATACAGTAGGTTCTAAAACACTAGGGGGGTTTGGTGATTGGAATGCAGTGTAGGAACAAAGGGGGACTATCGTCACTTTCAGAACAGAATTGAGTGGGGAAATCTAAACTCCCGACCAGTCAACTTTAAAATGGCATAAACAGAACTTTGTTACAGAGAGAGATGGGGTTTTTTTTTTTTTTCTTCCCTTGAAAATGTATATGTGTCATAAGTGGCTGAAAATCTTGTCCATGCTAGGGGAAAGTTGAGGGCGGAAAATTGGTATTTTTAAAAAAATCTATGCTGTAAAGAAAATAAAAAGCCAGAGCATTCTGGCATTAGCGAAAGGCTGAACTAAGTTCTCAGGCAATAAATTTACGGGGAAACATGACAGGCTCCTCATTAAAGCTATGTGTACGTTGGCTGAATTTTATGCAAGATTCTTGAATCTTGTGGAAAATTGGGTACGGCCTGACATCTGAACAATGTCCCTGGTTTGTTTGATTTCTAAAGCATCGGAATATGTTGCACTTTGGAAATCAAGTAGAGAAGAATAAACACACTAAAACAGAACTGGGCTGAATCTTAAAGTTATTTTTCCATATGTCTCTATGAGATATTTATTACCTTTGTTTCTCTTACAAACTACGCACCCCCCCCCCATGCTAGAAATACTGCGGTGCCTTCTCTTTTTCCAGTTGGTTTTTTTTTTTTTTTTTTGGTGGCGAGAAAATAGTCCCGTTAAGGCAAATCTTACCCAGCAGCGGTAACCACCTAAGGATAGGCAATTTTCAGTTGGCTTTTCAGAAGCTGGTTGCCATGACAAAGAGGACAATTTATTCCTTGGTCCCTTATCACAGCTACAGATCACAGACCATAAAAATTAACAAGGTTCTTTCCCTTTTCCTGATGATTTCGGAGTTCCTCATCCTTACCTGAGGTCTTTTGTTCCCCCAATTAAATGGAATGAATGTCAGTCATCTAGCAATTCAATTAATGCTGATTCAAAATTCTGGCCCAAACCAGAATCTATAATCACAACCTCCTAATCACAGCTCAGTCGTGAGAATGAAAAGTAAGCAGGAAATTGCACTAATTACTCAATTAGACTAATACTGTATTTTTAAGCCAGGGCTTAAAGGGGCTGTCGGCTCTGACAAAGGACCTCGGAGTCGTCCTCACCATGTGTGCCTGCAGTGGCCTGATTGAGGCTGATGTTTTCAAGTGGCCATAATTTCTATCCATCTAAGACGGATGGACCTGAGCTGGGGAATGGAAATTTACAACCGATAAACCAACCATGAATGAGGGGCAGGTCGGGGAGGGCAGGGGGGCTTCACCGGCTCTTAACACAGGCCCGTATAACGGACAGGGCTCTTCTGGAGGAAGCCGGTGGCCCATGTGAAGGTGGCTGAGCACACGTCAGCACGGTGCTGGTTCCAGGAAAACATCTGGTGGGGAGCAGCACTCAGGAAGTGTGAGAGTGGCTCTAGCAAACCTCAAGGTGCCAGCCTCCAAACTCACCACGGAGCCTGCGGCGTGTGCCGGGCAGAGAGCTCCTCAGCCAGTGGGCCCGCCCCTGGGGGTGGCTGAAAGCTGAGAATCATCCACCCCCAGGGACAGCTTCTGGGGCTGCAAAGCCCACCTGGACAAGCTCCACGAAGCCAAGAACAGCGAGTGAAAAAGAACTGGCTGGGAAGAACGTACCAGATGTGCCCGAAGAACTTACAAAACAATGCAGGATATGAACCAATATAAGCTGGACCTAAGTAGAAAGAAAGAAAAAAAAAAGCCCAAAAAATTAGACTCTTTTTTCTTACTCAGGTTCAGAAACTTAAATATTCTGTAAACAATAGGGAAGACACTAGAGCCTGCCATGCCTCTGGTTTTTGTAACACTCCCCCCGAGTTGGATGCAGGAAGGGAGGCGGACACAGAGGAAGGAGGGCCCATCGCACATGGCGTCGTCTTTCCTCTGCAGCAGTTGCTGAAAATGACCAACTTGGGAACTGCTCAGGGGTTCCGAAAGGAGACAAAGTATTTATTTGACTAAGATAGGCAAAGTCTTTACTTCCAGGGTTTGCCTTGCAGGTGGCCACTGCTGAGCGAGCGGGGATTCGGGGGGCCACCAGGGCCCCTGGCGGGCGGGTTCTGACCGCTGCGGGTGCCTGGAACCTTGGAGTCTCTTCCGGAGGCATTAGCTTGGCTCAGCCGGCCTGCAGGAGGCAAGAAAGCAGGGAGCAGGGCTGCAAGAATGACGCCAGGGACGATCTGCCAAGTACACTTTTAAGCTAATGAAGTCGTACGGTATAACCACTTGCAAGCTAATGAAGCCCTATTCAGCATCTACTCTAGGCTAAACCCTACTCTTCATCCTCGGAGGTAGGGAAGGGGCAGGGACGAAAGGAAGCCCAGCGAGCTTCCCCCCCCACCCCCCTTCCTTTCCGTTATCCCAACCAACTTAGTCTGGCCTTCATTTCTTCTTGGTAGAGATGGGTACAGGAGTGATTAGGGGAAAGACAAGAGAAAGTATCGTGCTCAAGGGAAGGTTGGACGTGCTTTCAAGGTGCCCAGAAGCTGCAGAGGGAAACAAAACCTGCGGGAGAGGAAATCTAAGTGCCTCAGCTTAGCCTCTCAACTCAGCCTGAAATACATACGTTATCTGAATGATAAGTCCTTTCTCTCTATTGGCAATGCCTAATTCTCCCCACAACCTGGGATCACCTCCCCTTGCCCCCGCCCCTCCCCGCACGGCACCCGCACACTCCCCATGCCCTGCAAATAACGTAAGAATCTGAATATAAGAGATCAAGCTTTTCATATGACGATATTCCAAGCCGCAAACCTCAAAACGTTCTACCCAAAACGTTCTCTACGCAAAACGTTATCTCTACAGGTCAAAATATCTTACTAGGATGGTCCGTAGGACCCTGCTCCTCTTCCAGGTGATATTCTATCTTTTTCAAGTCTTCTGGGGTAAATCTCCATTTATTCTCAGCTGGTGGAGGCGGCACCTTGGGGCTGGATCGTTTCCGGGCAGAGCCAGAAGGAAGGGGCTGCTGGCAAGATGCTGGCAGGGAACCCGTAATCAGTCCTTCTGGGAATTTCTGAGCTAAGACTTTTAGACCTAGGTGTGGAAGAGCATCAGAAAAAGCGGCATTAACACGGTGAGGCTACGGTGAAACCTGGAAAGCTGGAAAGAAGCCTGCGTGTCTCCTGGTCTTTGGTCTGCTGGCCCAAGCCAACACAAGGACGTGAAATCTTAACTGCTTCGCCATTAAGTAAATTACACGAGAAACATGGTGGTTAGGTGGGATTCTGTGAATTCCACCAGAAATCCTTCTGCTCCAGTCTTCAGCCTTAAGGCTTGCTTACAGAGCCCTAAAGCAACAGCATTATTTCTGGAATTAAAAACATGTGCCGATGGAGCTAACGGAAGTTTCACATAACTCCTGACCCCTTGCAGCCAGCACGGTTGTCTCTCTTTCCAGAATTCTTAATTCTGCGCGTGGAGAGGCAAAGGGTGACGGGGGAGGGGTTGAAGGACTCTGAGTCCAACTGTCTTTTCAGTCCTAAGCAGAATACAGCCCACTCACCTCCGGAAAGCATGAAGAGGTTCTCAAATCCCCGCTCACACATGGTGGTGGCCGCCTGGCTGGCCAGCCTCTCATCGTCGTCGTACAGAATGATGATCTTGCCGTGAGCATTTTTCTAAGAGTCACATGAGTTAAGGTCCCCCCCACACTGAGCTCAGGCTCCTAGACTCTAAAGAAACCCCCAGGGAACAAAGAACCGTCAAGGCTCCCCTTTCTGAGTTCAGAGAACGTCGGACAACCCCATCACCCCAGCAGTTACTGGATTTTTTCCTCTCGTGGAAACCACACAGGCTGGTAGTCTTATCTTTTAGGAACTAGTATTACCACGGTCCAAGACAAAACTAGCTCCCTGCTTGATGCCTTTTGATTCTTGTAGCTTCACAACCTTGAAAAGTTAAGTATTAACAATCTCCATTCCACAGGTTAGGAAATAGAAAAAAACCTGTGTGCCCCACGTGTCTACCGTGGCCTTATTTATAATAGTAAAAAAAAAAAAAAGGGAACCACCCGAAAGCCCACTAGAGAGGAACAGTTTAGTAAATCATAGTAGAGTATATAAGATGAGATAATGTAGTGCAACCAAAACGGAGTTTATAAAGAGCATGGGGAAATACACTGTACTACGGCACGAGGAAGAGTCAAAATTCTAAATTATATATACAGTATGATTTCTACTCTGGTTTTCAAAAGAATACATAGAGGACAATCTGAAATAAAGTATGCAAAAAACATAATCGGAGTTGTTCAGTGGTGATTATCAGTCTTCCTTTTTAGATCTTCCCGAATTGAAATTATTTTCTATTTGTGTAATTTTTGTAGGCAAAAAAAAAAAAAAAAAAAAGTAAAATTTGAAGAAGGGAAAAATTTAAAACAGAGGGAAAAAAATTTCCTTAAGTTTCACTTGGGAAAGCTTTCTGGGGGAAAAAAACAAAAGTCTTAGGACTAACTCTCAATAGGTCACAGCCTTTAACCTAATGTGTTGTGGCCCACTGCAGGATGGCTTAGAAACATCTGCCAGGATGGTGAGGATACTCAGCAAGAGCTAAGAACCCAAATTCTAAAATATGCTAAGTAAGCTAATTAATATCAAAGGTCCTTCACAGAGGTTTTTTTCCCTAGGAGCATGATTCATGGCAAGTTCAACTCGTACAGTCCTCAAACCACCCAACTCCATAAAATGCAACAAAGGATACGTATTCAAGAATGTCATTTGAATAAGGGTTCATTGTCCTAGACAGAGTTGCGATGGGGTAACTGTAAGCTGCAGAGAGAAGAAAAAGCTTAGGACGTTTGTTGCTTTCTGTACAATTTTGCCCCAAATTCCTGCCTGGTTTAAACTCTAAGAGTTCAGGGGCGCCTGGGTGGCTCAGTTAGTTAAGCGTCTGACTTCGGCTCAGGTCGTGATCTCGCAGTTCGTGGGTTCGAGCCCCGCGTCGGGCTCTGTGCTGCCAGCTCAGAGCCTGGAGCCTGCTTCGGATTCTGTGTCTCCCCCGTCTCTCTGCCCCTCCCCTGCTCACGCTCTATCTCTGTCTCTTTCTCAAAAATAAAGAAACATTAAAAAAATTTTTTTTTCAAGTCTAAGAGTTCAAAGAAATACAGTTTCAAAATCAATAAGCCATAAACGTGGATACGTTTTCGAGAGAAAAGACACAGGACACTATGAACAAAACATGAAGCTTCCTGTCACCGTTTCTGACATTTAGCACCAGGCCCCAGGGCCATCTGAGAATGTCCCAAGCCTCTCTCAGAGCATTACGGTAGAGCCAACGTACAGGTTCCCATGGTGGATTTGGTTAACACGTCACTTCCGGAATTGCTGACCCTGGGATGTGGTTCAAGCTGGCCTGGACTAAAGAATGGGCTCTGTTCTTGGGACTGAGATGCTAGAACGTCCCCTCTCACCTCCAACGATGTGGCACTGTTGGTAGGAATCTCTGTCTCGCACATCTAGCAGCAGGAAGGGGCAGTCGGGATAAGGTCGGTCTTTGGTGTTGGGCTCGGCTTTCTTCACTAGCCCTTTGTCTAGATCCAGTTCCCCAACACCACTGATGACGCTGCAAGCGAAAAGCAGGTCGTCAGAAACCACTCAGGGGTGAGTGGCTCCAAGGTCAAATGCGTTTCTTCAGAATAGCGAGAGTGCTCAATGTCTTTCAAAGGGCGCGTCAAAGCAAAAGGAAAATGGATATGGTGTCTCAGTTCTGTCTCTGAATGCACGACCCTATGGATTCCTATTCTATCACACTGGACCCCGAGGAAGGGACCCATGTGTCCGTATCACCTTCAGAGAATGCATGTTAGGTCATTAGCATGGCTGAGGGGACAGAGACTGTAGGGCACATGCTGCCTCCAGCAACAAGAGCAGCATTCAGAGAAAAGAAAGAGGCCAACAGTTGATCTGATGGAATGTGAGGAGTGTAAGAAAGCAGAGCGAAAGGGAAAGAATAAGGTTGATAGGACAGGAAACACGGAGGCCTTCTATGTCCATCATACGTAATACAAACCAACAGCAACGTTTTAATGTATTCCATCTACTTATAGGGTGACCTAGCTGATGCGTATTTTGAACCTTAATATCGTCAGTAGTTATCTGTACTTATTCCCAGGTTATAGGTCACAGCGTTGAGGTTGAAGAGGCTTCCAGATTTGGTGGCATTCGTATAATGAGACAGAGGAAAAATGAGGATCGAAGTGAGTGAGTTCACCATTGACAGTTCTGTTTCTAAGGTCGTAAGATTGGTCGCCGTATTCAGATTGGAGGCGAAATGTAGTAAAAACACGAATCAAAGGAATAAGAGGAGTAGGCGTTATGAATAAGACGGCAGGTAGTGAAATATCTGTATTGGATGAAAAGAGGACTCCTTTCCCAGGCAACTGTGAAGGCTTGTGTGCCGGACCACACGCCAGCACGCACTGATGTCTCCTCTCCCGGCACGGCAAATCAAATTCTGCGTCTAAACCTCGATGTCACTCGATGCCACAGAGCGCATATTTCGTTGAACCAAAGGAGAAGAAAATCTGTCTCATATGAAACCGCGTCCTCAACGGAAGTCCTGTTGGTCCATCTCGTAAATGCAATTTTCAAGTTCTTGCGTAAAAGTAGTCACAGAAAAATAACAGCGGTACCGATGATAGCAATTCTTTCTCTGGTAGACCTGGTTTCTCGACTACAGTTGTTTTCGCCATTGTAGAAGGGATGGTTATGCGCGGAAAATCAGCACCGTCTTATAATCAATGCCTAGTGTTTGTGAGAAAAGGGTTGCATCACAGCAAGAAGGACCCCTCACATGCGGTTTGCAAATCGACACCGAGGGCTGCTTCCCTGCTCCTTTGCACCTGTGTAATAGCAGAGTATGGTGTAGGGCACTCTATTTTTCTTCTGATCTCAGACAGGGTAATTATAAGCTGCAGCAGACAGAAAAGGGGGTGGGAGTGGGAATCAAAAGATAGGAGATGTAAAGCTGAGTCCTAATAGCAAACCTGCACACGGGAAGGCTGAGAAGAATGGAATTAAGGAGCGAAAATTAATGCTCTCCTATCAATATATTCTTACCTAAACGCATCGAGATGCTGTGAAAAGATTCAGGCGATGGCATTTATATCAAGAGAAAATAGAGGGGCTGGGATGAAAATGTGGGACTTGACTACTGCCAGTCTGCTTCTAAGGCGATTATATCACTGAAACTGGTACCCAGGTTAGTATGAAGTAAAATACAGTGAAAACATGAATCTGATTAGCATACCTCTGCAGAGTCGAGCGACTGGAATCCCCGGCTCCCGCGCTGTTTGTGGACTGGACAGGGCTTGGCGACTGCTCCCCGGGGCTCCCCTTCCCGTTGGTCCTGGCACTGACTTCCCCATCGGGCTCCGAAGTCGCAGAATCATTGTCTAAAATTTGCAAATGAACAGGTATATTGGACCTCAGAGTTGATTTCACTTGTCGGGCAGTCCCACTGAAATGAGGTCAAGGCAAGGAAATCCTATCACGGTGATTAAATTGTCCCCTAAGTTCTAACACGTAAGTTCTCAAAACGTAGTCGCGGATCCCAGGAGTCCCCAAGACCCTGTCAGGGGGACCTGCGAGGTCTCTTTTACCGGGTTGATATTTGCCCTCAGGGTGCCAAAGAAACAGTGGCTAAAACTGTGAGCGCCTTAGTAACACTCAGGGCAGAGGCACCAAGTTTGATTAGGAATTATCGTATTTTTTTCACCAACACGAACGCACTCAGTTAATAAATACAGCGGTCACATTTTAGCCAGTCCCTGATGGAGCTGCGATAATAATTCTATTAAGTCTCATCTTTTTTTTTTTTTTTTTAAACGTTTATTTACTTTTGAGACAGAGAGAGACAGAGGATGAACGGGGGAGGGTCAGAGAGAGAGAGGGAGACACAGAATCTGAAACAGGCTCCGGGCTCTGAGCTGTCAGTACAGAGCCCGACGCGGGGCTCGAACTCATGAGCCGTGAGATCATGACCTGAGCCGAAGTCGGACGCTTAACCGACTGAGCCACCCAGGCGCCCCTATTAAGTCTCATCTTTAAGTATACATCTTTTTAACATTCTGTGTAATGACATCGGGGGCCCACATACGGTAAGTCTGCTCCATACCAAGATAACCAAGATACCACTGGGGCCTCGAGGGAAAGTGTTAGTGTGATTATTGCTGCTTTTGCCCTGCACACCATTTTTACCCGGAAGAAAAACTGACAGGAAAATTATAGTTACTTAGACCCGTGCACGTGGCAGACATTCTCTCAAAAATGATCTAAGTGAACTTGTCGTTTCAAGGAAAAAAAACAACTGATGGGCTCTGTTGTAGCTACTAAATCCTACCCCAAAATCAGAGTTTTGGAAATTAGCTGCCCTCAGGAGCTTGGGTGCCTCCCCGTACTTAATGACTTTTCTTTTTTAAAAATTTTTTTTTTTTTTCAACGTTTATTTATTTTTGGGACAGAGAGAGACAGAGCATGAACGGGGGAGGGGCAGAGAGAGAGGGAGACACAGAATCGGAAACAGGCTCCAGGCTCCGAGCCATCAGCCCAGAGCCTGACGCGGGGCTCGAACTCCCGGACCGCGAGATCGTGACCTGGCTGAAGTCGGACGCTTAACCGACTGCGCCACCCAGGCACCCCAGCTTAATGACTTTTCTGATACAACAGGCGATGACGTTAATAAGTGTGATTTTTTTTTTAAATTTCTTTAACGTTTATTTATTTTTGAGACAGAGAGAGACAGAGCACGAATGGGGGAAGGACAGAGAGAGAGGGAGACACAGAATCGGAAGCAGGCTCCAGGCTCTGAGCCGTCAGCCCAGAGCCCGACACGGGGCTCGAACTCACGGACCGCGAGATCGTGACCTGAGCTGAAGTCGGAGGCTTAACTGACTGAGCCACCCAGGCGCCCCAATAAGTGTGATTTTTTAGATGTTGTGTAATGAACAAAATTTGTCAGTATTTGGAAGATCCTCCTAACTCGGCAAATCAATATTTTCCAAGTGGCCAAAGAGTGAGGTTATAAAATTATGCGTGGGTAAAAAGCTTCATTCAATGAGCTTAAGGTAATGGAATCCAAACCATTCACTGATCCAGTTTCAGATTCCACATTACAACTAACCTTTAAGAAGCTACCGGTTGTCAAGTTTCAGTACAGCCTCAAAGATGTGTATCCATAATTATCTGAAAGAGCTATTAAAAGATTCTCTCTTTTCAACTACAGGTCTGTGTGAGGCCAGATTTCCTTCGTATACGTCAATCCAAAGAGCATATTGCCACAGAGTGAACGCAGAAGATCTGAGAATCGGCTGTCCGCTCTTAAGTCAGACGCGGAGGTTTGCAAGAAGATGGGAAACAAGGCCATGCTCAATAAACTTTTTGTTTGTTTGTTTTGGCAACACAGCTATTTTGCATTAAAATGCCAGTTATGCGTGTCATGGGCTTAATATCACTATTTGTAAGTGAAATAGTGAATATATATTTTTAAGCTCTCAGTTAAAAATTATTTATTTATTTATTTATTTTTTTTTTTTTCAACGTTTATTTATTTTTGGGACAGAGAGAGACAGAGCATGAACGGGGGAGGGGCAGAGAGAGAGGGAGACACAGAATCGGAAACAGGCTCCAGGCTCTGAGCCATCAGCCCAGAGCCCGACGCGGGGCTCGAACTCACGGACCGCGAGATCGTGACCTGGCTGAAGTCGGACGCTTAACCGACTGCGCCACCCAGGCGCCCCTCAGTTAAAATTTTTTAATGCCTTAAATATCGAGAGAGGGGTGCCTGGGTGGCTCAGTCGGTTGAGTGTCCGACTTCGGCTCAGGTCATGATCTGATGGTGCGTGAGTTCGAGCCCCGCGTCGGGCTCTGTGCTGACAGCTCAGAGCCTGGAGCCTGCTTCGGATTCTGTGTCTCCCTCTCTCTCTGACCCTCCCCCGTTCATGCTCTGTGTCTCTCTGTCTCAAAAATAAATAAACATTAAAAAAATTAAAAAAAAAATATCGAGAGATATAATCACCCACACCAAAACTATTTGAGGGCCTCGATAATTCGGAAGCGTGCGGAGGGAGACTGTACCAAAACGTTCGAGAATTTGCTGTTTCCACTGGTATGATGAGCAAAGAAAGAAAGATAAGAGGCCTCGTCATTAAAGAGGACACTAAAATTTATTTTTCATATGATATAATCTACCTAGAAATTTCAGGAGAATCCTCTGAGAATAAGGAAAATAAGCATGCACGTAGATAAAGAAAAGAAACACTAACAGGCAAACAGTTTTTCCCACATGCCAATTAGAAAGGAACATGAAGAGCATCTCATTCCCAGTAACAACAGCAGATATAAGATATGTTCTCCTAGAAAACAGGACTCTTAAGAAATGCAAAGGGCCCGTGCAAACTTACATCCTTTATAGGTCTTAGACAAATTTTACTTGAGAGACATTACAGAAAACCTGAATGAAGAGAGTGATGTATCTTCACATTCCTGACTGGGTGACAAAAGTGAAACGATGTTAATCCTTCCCAAATTTCATTTTTAGTCCTAAAACAATCCCAGTGGGGTTTCTGAAAAGCTTAAAGGGATTGTACAAATGAGAAGGAAGAAAAAAAAAAATATACACACACACACACACACACACACACACACACACACACACACACACATATGTACATACGGGTAATTTGGAGAACATGCCTTACCGAATAGTAACATATGTGGCAAAGGTAAATGATCAAAACAACGCTGGACCACAAACCAGAATGACGGGGATATAAGAGAGAACACAGAAACAAATCCCAGGATATACATAAAAGCTAACATATATTAAAGGTAACATCGCAAACGAGTGGGTAAAGGGAGAACACTTGCATAAATGGTGTTGGGATAACGTGTCACCTCTCTAGAAAAATCAAATTTAGATAACCCCCTCACATCATATGCCGCAATATGTAACAAGTGGATTGATGTAGGGAGAAAACCCAAACCACCAAGCAAGGTAATAGAAGAAAATGTAGGTGAATGATTTATCTTAGCTTGGATTTTACGAGTCTAAGGCAATAAAAGAAAGCACAACGCGAAAGGCTAATAGATTTAATCACATAAAGATGCAAACCTTGTGGATGTCAAAAATGAACACCAAGAAAATTAAAAGGTGAGTAACAAATTAGGAAAAACATCTATGACATATATGCATTAGAAAAGCTTAATATAGGGGCGCCTGGGTGGCGCAGTCGGTTAAGCGTCCGACTTCAGCTCAGGTCACGATCTCGCGGTCCGTGAGTTCGAGCCCCGCGTCGGGCTCTGGGCTGATGGCTCAGAGCCTGGAGCCTGTTTCCGATTCTGTATCTCCCTCTCTCTCTGCCCCTCCCCCGTTCATGCTCTGTCTCTCTCTGTCCCAAAAATAAATAAACATTGAAAAAAAAAAATTAAAAAAAAAAAAAAAAGAAAAGCTTAATATAGTGAATTTACAGAATTAAAAAAAAATTAACTAGTGCTTTAATTGGAAAAAGATCATGTGCAGCAGGTAAAAATGCAAACAAGATAAATTTGTTAATATGGAAAGGAAGTCCCTTCCCACTCCTGACCTCTAGGCCCTCAGGCCCCCTCTTCCAAGGGAAACACCTGCACGTATTTATGCCTCCCTCCAGAAATAAAACAACTACGTACTTTTGCACATATTTTATTTCCTCCCCTTTTTACATATCAGGAGAACACTATCCATACTGCTCTACACTTAGGTTCTTGGTTTGGTCGTTGTTTTATTTTTACTTAACGATGGAGATTTGGATTTGCAAACTTCACATTGTCAAGTGAAGCCTTTTCTCATTTTCTAGGCTGTACTTGTTTCCAATGTTTAACGAGACCCTAATGCACAGAGCTTTTCCAAATCGGTAAAAGATGAGCGTTCCGTGAGAAAAAAAGAATGGGGAAGGACAGGTAATGTTCTCAGAAGAAGAAATGTGTGTGGCCAATAATCGCACACATACACAAGGCTCGGTTTCATGCCCGGAGAGATTCAAAAGAAAATGATCAGATACTACTTTTGACCCATCAAGTTGGCAAGCACGTGCAAAAATGATAATTCTTCGGCACTGCCTGGGATGGGGAGGAACAGGTCTTCTCATTTATTTGCTGGGAATGCAAACGGGGAGAACCATTCGGGTTCATTCGGGAATGCAAACGGGGAGACAGTGCGGAATCAGCGCCTGAGCGTCTGAAAATGGTTCCGCCCTTTGACCATCTGCAGCAAAATTTATCTTCAGGAAATAATCAGAACCACACTCATGTTTACGTATTTACACAGCAGCATTATTTTAGAAAAGTGAAAAATCAGAAAAGCTGTCACGTCCGGTAGGAGAATAGTTAAATCAGTTATGGTATGTCCAAAGGACAGACATTATATGACGACACGACCTTTACGATCAAGCTTTTGAAGTCTATTCAATGACACAGGACAGCAGGCATGATGAAATGCTAATCTGGAACAGCATAATTCAAAAGTATGCACAAAGAATATGGATTCGGGTGCGCAGTTAGGGGGAAAAGTAGAGCAAAATGTTAACAGGGATTATTATTTTAATTTTCTTCCTTACGTGTTTTTTGCAATTTTCTAATTTTCTAGAAATATACTTTGAAGTCAGGAAAAAACAATAAACATCACAAAAGGAGGTTTTTTGCCTCCTTCAAAAATAGCCAGTATGCATACAATCTGTTCTGCAGGCATTCCTGAGGGAGTTATTATTCTGTGTAGAGCACTAGAAAAACACTAATATTACTCACACATTATGGTGTCCTACTTTACAAGAGCCTATTTTGCTGTGCAAATTTATCTCAGAAGAGAAAATTGCATGTGCCCATGTGTTCTGGTGCTGTAATCTCCATGAATTCAAGGACCAAATCCAGGTACTTATATAACCGGGTTAAAATTGGGAGTACTTGTATGAGGAGACTCAATTATCTCCGTTACAAAGAACCCTTATTTCTCTGCCGTGTGAGAGGCATCTGTCAAAGACAAATTCCTGTCTTTGTCAGATGCTCTTTATCCTCCCTAACAAAAACAAGCCCAGGGAAATGACAGTTAAGTTGCACAAAGCCAGTGTTCGAACCTCCTGAGAAACTGGTCTTGAAATCCGAAGTCAAATTCCTGGCCTGCATCAACCTTAACAAAACATATGCCCCTTCAATAAACAGCCACACGTTGATGGTTGAGGGCCTGAGGATAGAATAAAGACCTTAACTCTGCGTATTCTTTTCACGACAGTGCCACTGAGAGGTTTTGTTTTCGACTTGGCGTTTAAGAAAGGAAACCTGCAGCTGGAAAGCTATCTTCCCAGCCCGGTCTCCAACCTAGCACCTACGCCTTCCCAGGTCATCGCCAGGCTAGATGACGCGATTCTCCAAACCCGCTCTCCGTGCCTTTGCTCAGGTTGCAAGACTCTCGCCCGTCACTTGCACCTGTTCAGATCCTACCCTCTGTTATGGTCCAGCTCACAGGCTTTAAGAAAGCCTCCCTGAGGGGCGCCTGGGTGGCGCAGTCGGTTAAGCGTCCGACTTCAGCCAGGTCACGATCTCGCGGTCCGTGAGTTCGAGCCCCGCGTCGGGCTCTGGGCTGATGGCTCGGAGCCTGGAGCCTGTTTCCGATTCTGTGTCTCCCTCTCTCTCTGCCCCTCCCCCGTTCATGCTCTGTCTCTCTCTGTCCCAAAAATAAATAAAAAACATTGAAAAAAAAATTAAAAAAAAAAAAAAAGAAAGCCTCCCTGGGTTTTCTAACTGGAAAGTACCCTTCCTTCTTCAGAACTCCCAGAGCGAAGACCCTGGTTATGAGCGGAGACTCGCAGATTTGTATCCTACGCCCCTCCCTTACTGGCTGTACCCCCTTGAGCAAGTCGTTTAACCTCTGAGGCTTGGGCTTCTCATCTCTAAGCATTTGTTTCTTCCAGAGTCTCTGGTAAGGTGAAGTAAGAAAGCTGCGTGAAGCGCTTAGCAATGTATATTTAACGAATGATGACTTCTTTCTAATCCTTCATTATGAATTTCTGCCACGTTAGCAATTTTGCGCTTCTGTTCTCATTTTCCTCGCCCAACACGCACACATGCCTGCACGTGTGCACACGCGACCACCCACTCCATGTGAGCAGGGTTGTGTCGTCTCTGTAGTCTCCTAGCACCTAATTCTGTGACCTGTACGTAGGTAGAAGGCACTAAAAATATCCGTTGAGAAAAAGTAATTGGTATATTAAACACCCACAGAGCGTTTCAAACCACGAAAACACACCAACCAACCCACCACACAAAAAAACATTAACAACTACAAATGTTAGAGCTGGAAAACCAGATGGCTTTTTAAAAGACAGAAGAATGAACAATTAAAGCACCAGAGAGCATGTCTCGGACGGTAACAATCTAATTACAAATAGATATATCGAAGTCCCAATTCCCTGTGGACACAAGAGCAAAGGTGGACAGGGCGAGAACTTCGGTCACACGGTCAATCGGTTATTTCCCCCACGTCCTCAATTCTCATTACCTTCTAGCCTTTGAATCTCTTCAGCTGTCACTTCCAGTGTTTGATCAGATAGGGAAGCAACCTGGATGACCTGATAGAAAAAAAGAATGAAATATGTAGATGTGTTTATGTCTGTTAGTCTTTAAACAGAGGCAATTCTGTCTCTAACAAAAGGCGAGGAAACATCAAAGATCTCTTGTTTCAAGAAACTGTCAGGGTCCTCCACTGGAGACTAAATCTCAGGCCTCCTTACTTTTGAGGAGCGGGAATTACACCGCAGGTGATCATTCCAGAAACACAGATTCGTTTAAAACATCACACAATAAACTTAAAAGTCCAAAAGGATAATTTAGGACAAGAAACATGCATAAATGGTCATGCACATTCCAGTCCCAACATAACACACAATACTTAACCGTGACAGAATTGAATCAGCAATTCGACATTCAATGAAGAAATCAATGTCTTATGAATATATATATATATATATATATATATATATATATATATATATATTTTAATGTTTATTTACTTTTGAGAAAGAGAAAGAGAGAGCGGGGGTGAGGGGGGAGGGACAGAGAAGGAGAGGGAGACACAGAATCTGAAGCAGGCTCCAGGCTCCACGCTGTCAGCACAGGGTCCCGATGCGGGGCTCGAACTCACAAACTGCAAGATCATGACCTGAGCCGAAGTCAGACGCCCAACTGACTGAGCCACCCGGGTGCCCCTGAATGTATTTAGCACAACACGGTATACCCCCCCGCCCCCACATGGTTTTTAAAGCACTTTTCACAGCCCAGCTCATAAGACCCATGATCCACCACGTCAATGAAACTCTAGAGACCAGAATTCTAGATTCGAAACATGAAATTAAAGCGTGCAAGGAAAAATACAACCTAAACCATAAATGCGACGATTTAAAAGTAGAATGCACATTTTACTTTATCAAATTCTTATCAAAGAAGATAGCTCACACCATCCTTGAATGAGCACACACAGCACACCTCTTAATCCTCCCATGGGCGAAATGTACAGACAGAAGAAACCCTTCTGCAAATATTACCTAGAGTGGAATTTAGAAGTACTCACATAAACCGGCATTCATTAGAGTCTTTACCCCAATGGGAAGATCGCTGAACTTACCAGCTGGGCAAAAGTTGTAACTTTCAGTCTCTTGAAAAGCTCATCTTTTTTGTATCTGTAATCTGAAAAGCAGGATAGGACAAATAATTTTGCAGGTATACTTTTCTTTCTTAGAGGTACTCATTCTGTCTAGTCGTCGAGTTATGTGGTATGATCTTCAAGTTATTTATACGCTTTTACATATATTATCTAATATTTGATCCTCATGACATCCTCGGAATTAAGTGTGGCAGGTATGATTATCATCTCTTCATTTTTTTTCCCCTTTGCTTCAGCTGGTAGGAGGCCTAGAGTTGAGTTTATAAGCCACCCTTTTGTGTCTAGTGACTTTACACCTCATGTCATTTCATCCATTTGCCATTTTCCTTTTACTCGGCTATCTCTCTTTGGACTGTGCTGTCTTGCATGCATGTTGTAAGCCACTTTCAATCCTTTGCAGAACAGAGCAAGGAATAAACGTCTGCAACTTACAGATGAGGACAGAGACCCAGAGAAGCTGAGTTGCCCCAGGTCAAACAGTTGGTGAGACATTTACACCCTACTATTCTAACCCCGCCTCAAAGAGAGAACAATTCTGTTCCTGAGGTTACAAATTACACTGGAGACACGGGGACAACCTTTTTTACTCCCCGGGGTACAATGCTGGGCACAGAGTTCTTATGCCTGGTCCTGATAATCTTCTCTATCAGTTTCTCTGCATTTCCACCTTCAGTAAAAATCCACACGCTCAGTTGTACGAGATGAAAAAGTTCCCGAGATCTATCATGCAGCTGTGTGAATGTACTTAACACTACTGAGCCGAACACTTAAAAACGGTGAAGACGGTAAATTTTATGTTATGTGTGTGTGTGTGTGTGTGTGTGTGTGTGTGTGTGTGTGTGTTTTACCTCAGTTAATTAAAAAAAAATCATGCTAAAACATCCATATTTATTCTGCGCTATCTTTCTGGTTCTGACTCATAACTCAAAAGGGGGTACTTCTGCACTTGTTAACATTTCTTCATATCACATTTGAATGGTCGTTTTAAAATTTTAGCCAATCTCACTTGAGCTAATACCTGTCCCGTGGAGGCATGCTAAAAGTTAGCTTCCATGCAATTTTCTGAAGATGACTGCCGATTCTAAAGAATTTTTGGCATTGAACTTCCCCCCCACCCCCTACACTCCACTACTCTTCTCCATTTTCATATGGGTGGTCACGACTCCTCAAGTATTGCCACGTTATTTCAGAATCATTAAAGGTTAGATGGATAATTACTATGGCCTTCACAGCAAAAAAAAGTCTCCTAAACCAAGACTCCTAGCAACAAAGGAAAGGATTAGAAGTATTTAAAACGATTCACCTGGTGTCACTAATCATTTCCGTGAATTTTCTAAAAACGAACACACAATGAACACTTTGGAGGATGATGTTAGCTTGGTTTACCAAACACTTTACGAACCATGGTCAGGAAATAACAGTACGTTAAAAACTAGCCTTCTGTAAATATATCAAGACTGACTGTTACAACGAATTAAAGCTTCTCTGTTCTGAGACGCCTCAAAGAGAGCGATGTGGCTCACAACGAACCACTACTTCTAGAAAATTCTCAGGGTAGCTTCCTCTGGACACAACAAGGTAACAAACCTAGACGCAAAGGACCTTCCAAGACTCACCAGGATGCAGCCCCAGCAGGTTGGGCAGAAGCTTGCAAAAAAAATCCAACTGAATAGTTACAGCATTCCTCTCAGTCACCACCGATTTGCCCACCAAAAGCCACTCACGTAAGTCAGAATGGTGATAAGTCAGCCAAGAAAGAGAGGCAACAGCTCTCGAGGGGTTTGCACTGCGGCATTCGTCCACTGATCTTCTTTTGGTACAGTTACAAAGTTTGAAATACTTCCCCAATTCTTCACATGCGCAGTACAAAAGGTACACGTGCAAATCCCCTTTGACTACGTACAGACGATCTCAAACCCAAACCAGGCTCTACCACATTCTACCCATTGGCATTTCTAGTACCCTCTAGGCACGAGACGCCCCACTGTGCATTTGAGCCTGTACTCTACATACCTGGTTCTTGTTTAGAAGGACAGCCATCACTGGGACTTTCTGACATTATTACTCAGAGATAAAAGATCAAACTAGACGTCTGACAGTACGTTTTAAATGTTATGGAAAAGGACGACTGGGAACACTCTGTCAGCCCGTCCTTGCAAGGGCGAACAGAGCTTTAAGAATGGAGCCTCTGCTCCCATCGTCGCTCCCCAACTCGGGGATGGAGACAAAAAATCCGAGCTGCAGATCCGTTATCAAGGTCTTCTTCTCCAGTAAGTCTGGAGTCTAAGTCTGACTCTCTCGAGTTACTGGAAGGACAGAGACCTGACTATCTAGGATGCTTCACGCTGGTGTCATCTAACCACCAGAAGCCAAGAATAGGCTTTGTGCGCGGTCAATAGGCACAGGGTGTCTGTTTTCTCGAGAGAGAGTTGAAAGAAGATTCAGATTACAAAGGAATTCTGCGTTTTCAGGGTTCTGTTAAAACACGTTCTTAGCGAAGGGAAGCTGGGCTCACAGGGAAAGACAAATCAAAGGAAGTAACAGAACGAGGTTTGTGATTTCACAGAAAGACACGGCATCTAAGGTAACCCGAGAAAAGTGACGGATCTAGGGTGTCATGAAACAAGGCAATATTCTCCTCCCTTTCGGCCCAAAAGAACATCTACAACAGAAAATGGGAAAAGAGAAGGAAATAGCTTCCAAAACGTAGATCTCAAACCAGAATCTGAAGTAATTCTAGTCGGGGAATCAGCACAAACTGTGTGTGAAACAAGGTGAGAGGGGCCTCCTGTCTTACTAAAAGGAAGTCCGAAACTTCTAAAGAGGGAAGCAAACATTTTCAAGGACTCTATTCTAGAGGTATTTGGGGGGCGGGGGTGGGGTGGGGGAAGAGAAGCTCCATTTAAAGTTTAGATATTAAAGAAATCACATTGCGCTTTTAAGAAATGTTTTCAACAGGGCTTGGCAATCTGGGCAGAACGGGGCGTTTTCAGGGGACAAATTTCGGTGTGGACGTGAGAACTTACGCTAAGCTACGAATGGACAGAGGAGGCAAAAGGGGACCTCAAACCCAAACAGAAGCAGGCCGGCTGAACTTTACCTGCTGTGGATGAATTACGGGCGACGACAACGAAGCATGGGTGAGTAAATGAGACTTTTTTCCTAGTTGAAAACGTGACTGCATACTTAAAATATATACACTTGTGTCATGTATAATGGAATAAAGCGATAGCATCTAATATAAAGGACCCGAGAAGAAAAGGATACTGTGACGTGACACATTAAAAACCAAATGTCTAGAACATTAGCCCTCATAGCGAGACGTGGCAAATAACAGAGTTGGCATAAAGCTGTTCCTGAGTCCACAGTGATGGCTGCAGTTTCTCGATACCCCAGCAATTCAAAAGAAGCAGAAACATTATCATTTAAATGAAAAGGTCTGCTGTGTAATAACAGAAGTTCTGGTGAATTCTGGATTTGTAGTATTCTCTTCCCAAAAGATGTCTATTACCAGAGGGAAGTCCTGAACTGTTAACCATCAGAGTGCCTCTTTACTACCGTCAGCTAAAGATTCCCCTGTCACTGGGCTCTTCTGCTGAGGATATGAACAAGTCCATCTAAGAAAACAGATGTTCCTACTTCTTTAATTCTCGCCTTGATGTGTACACTTTACATCTATTTTGGACACAGAATGAAAAATTATGCTTTTGTGCAAGGGTAATGCACAAAATGACTAGTAGCATATCTTTGCAGATGAGTAATTTTGAAGAAGGAACGCATGAAATATGATTTTTAATTAAAGGAAAGCAGAGACTGCAATGAATTCATAAGGCATAGCACCGCTTTAAGCTTTCTCCCTCACTCCTCTGTCTTTCATGGATACTGACTAATTTATACACACAAGGATGTTATAAAATAAGAGATAATATTATTCCCATCTCAGGAATAGAGAAAACTAAGAAAATGGGAAAGATCATGACCTTGGAAAAGGTCGTGGAGACTGCAGTACAATGAAACCAGAAGCTTGGACTCTCGCTGCTTAAGTAGAGCTCATTCTACATTCCAACACTAACATCTCCTATGGGATGGAAGTCGGGCAGAACTTGGCCCTCAGGCAACAACCTTAGCAGCTGGCCGGGGCGGTACACGGCGTTTCCCACATCCTTCTAGGCACCTGCCAGGCTCACCCGCCTCCCACAGCTCTCTGCGCGTGTCAGCTATAGGGAAGGGTTAAGGTTGTTAATAACCGACTTCTAGATGGGCTCCATTATCCCAAACCTTCAATAGGGTTACTCACTTTTTTTGATCTCTTCTAGCTTCTCAGTGTATTTAGTCATGCTGTTACCTAAAAAGAGAATAAGATAGGCTTTTTAACGGAAGAAAATGAGTAACTCTGTATAAACGGAATGGAGTACAAGTGTTCCCTGAGCCTCCCTATCCTGTTCTTACAGAACTACAGTAGGCAAATGGGCCACACATACTTAAGAGTCTTTTGGGTTATACAGCATCATTAAGTGATGAGGAATCAAGGAAAAAGTTTTGGCCAAATAAACACGAGGCAGTACGGATGATCACTTTATATTTAAAAATTTTTTATTTGTTTTTAATTTTTTTTATTTAAAAAAATTTTAAACACTTATTTTTATTATTATTTCTAATGTTTATATATATTTGAGAGAGAGAGAGAGAGAGAGAGAGAGAGACAAAGCACAAGTGGGGGAGGGGCAGAGAGAGAGAGGGAGACACAGAATCCGAAGCAGGCTCCAGGCTCTGAGCTGTCAGCACAGAGCCCGCCGTGGGGCTCGAACTCACCAACCTTGAGATCATGACCTGAGCTGAAGTCAGATGCCTAACCGACTGAGCCACCCAGGCGCCCCTGTAATTTTTTTTTTTTCAAGTCAAGGCTTTCCTCCTTTTTTTTTTTTAAATTCCCCCATAACCTTTTCGTGGGGAAGATGTGCGGAAGAGAAGGAAAGAAGCAATGATCTCTGAATGTCTAAAATGTGCCGCTGTGGCTACCCAAGCAATCCCTCGCGCTGCACTTAGTCTTTGTGGTTTCCCTCGCTTTCCTGAACTTGGTCTTCAACTATTCATGCTGATGTTGCAGCCTGAACTAGACCACACAGTCTGTGCGGTAGTATTCATCACGGATTTGCTCTGCTGAGAAGTAAGAGCAGATTCCCACCACTGCAGACAGCACCCAGCCCTCGTGTTCTACAGCCTGCTTCTACAATACCAGGCTCTCGCCAAGGTGGTTTGGAGAGTTTCCACACCCTAAAACTGGGCCAGGATCGTTTTGGTTTCCGAAAGAACGGAGGTCTAGTTCCCAAGCGAGGGGCTATTATTTTTTACTGGGCATGCTTCAGTTTGATTCAGTTCAGCACAGCAAGCTCTGCCTGGCATTTGAAAGGTACAGCAAAAAGGGAAAACCTGTCAAAAAGAATTTCTCGTTTCTAAAACCGCGCTCCTAACTTTCAAGCCTTGAGAGGGGCTCGTCAGATTCAGTCCCAACTTCAGATACAAGAAACGCTTCCAGTTAATGGCGTGGACTGATGTTGTTAAGGACCATCCTGAACTTTTCTGCATGGCTGAGGTCAGAAGTAGAGAAAGAAAATTCTTGCTCTGAAACCCAAAATACCTTTTCAAAAAACAACTTACATCACGTTAGTATTAAATCTTCACTTATGAATCCATCCGGGAATAAAATTCTGCTGGGTTAAAAAAAATTTTTTTTTTTTCCCGTCTGAAGACACAACTCTCCGAATCAGGACAGAACAGCAGGACTCAGTGTAGTCCTGGAGTCAGGCTGTTGCGGCCTTCCGAAAGCTCAGAGAGACAGGACGGTAGTCAGGGCCGCGGGAAGGCCTGAGCCTTCTCAAGAGAGGCACTAAAAAACGCCTAAGAGGTCCAAATAGCACCACAAACCAAGATTGGCATCAAATATGATCTTTTCTAGGTTCTTCAGACTGGAATGGATCTGAGATGGGACCAGATCTCCGGAGGGAACCAGGAATTCCTCCGGAACCTACTTCCCTCTCCCCCACAATTTTGACCTGAGGCGGGAACCCCCCCAGTCAGCAGGGTAAGGGAAGCGAGCTCTTCAGCGACCCGCCATCTTACTCGTCAGCTATTGTACATCACAGCTTTTGGTTCCGCGCTCCCGAGATCCTACATTTGCGTGTTTTTGGCGTGGCAGTTGGTTTCTTTTGGCTGGGGCAGCTTCAGGCAGTCTCCTCACAGGAGGCTGAGGTGCAGGAGAGATGACTGATTTGCTCAGTGACACAGCAAATTAGAAGCTAAGCCAGGATTAATATTCCCCACCTCCTTGTTTGTAACACGGCTCACAAGAACAACACCGCTTCTCCAGTTGTGTTGGTTCAAAAACACGGTTTCACGGTGAGGTCAATACGGAGGGAGTGTTACTTCCCTAACAGGGGCAGGTGGGAACCATTTTATGCTCTGAATTCCCCAAGGCATACCACGCATGGAAAACAACAGCCAGCCTTATTATTATGGTCTTTATTATCAAAACGTTGCATTTCCAATCTACAGTGGTGGCTACTAACAAGAGTGTCGCAAGTCCACTTCTCCATCAATTATCAACATTTTCGGACCCTTTCCTCCCCCCCCACCCCCGCACTTCATCTTTGTAGCAACAGAGCCTCACAACAACCCAGTGAGGTAAGGCTGTCACTCCTCCTGTTTGTTTTTCCCACCGAAGGAGAAGGCAGGGAAAACAGTCTTTTGCAGAGGTGTACAAATACTTGGCACAATTAAGAACAGATCTGAGAGGGCTACCGAGAAGACGGTCTTTTCATGACAGACATTCATTCTGTCCAAGTAGAGGGGGAAAAAAGAAAATGGAGGATGTCTGCATTGTTTCAGCTGGAGGAAGACCCGGGGATGGCCGACTCATCGAGGCAAAAGGAAAAAAAAAGAAAATCCTTCGAAACGATGGTAGAAAGTACGAGATCTAGTATTTTACCCTCCTTCATACGCTGCTTGTATCTTAACTACACAGCTTATCTTACTGGATCTAATTGCATCTGAAAGCAGGTTTCTGACTACCTCTTAAAAAGGCCAGAAGTGAGTCAATTCCATAATTGGCTTATTTATAAATGCAGCTTTGTTTTATAGAAGAGGAGTCTAAAAGACTATCGGCAAACCAGTTCTTTTTTAACTGAAATTACACGTTGCTGCCAGATAAATTTTCCTAGACAAGACTTTGATTAAAAAAAAAAAAAACAAAAAAAAAATGTCAGCGGCTCCCCGCTGCTTCGTGACTGAAGTTTAAACTCCTTGCTCCAGAGCTGAAGGCGCCGACGTCTCACCTGCCTCTTCAATCTTGCCTTAATTACTAAACTTGACAAAGTCTGCGTTGGTCTTCTGTTCTCTAACAGGTCATCTTGTCCATGTAATCATAATAGCTCACCCAGCTGGAAGTGACCTTTCCCTTCTCTGAACTTCTCCAGCACTCAGCTCCCCACTCACAAGGCATTTATCATCGCGCCGCCTTATTTGTGTGCAAGCCTTATCTACCTTCTGATACGGAGAGCCAAAGGCTGTTTACGCTCGCGCGCGCACACACACACACACACACACACACAGAATCTCTATCTCTTCCGCTGTCTAGCACGAAAGGCACTCGGAGTCACTGGCTAAGTGAAATTTACTATGAAGACGTATTGTCTGAAGAATCCTTATAATAAATTCTTTTACAACACAAATAATCACATCCCAACTTGGCTTGGGTTTTTGTCCACCCGATTTGCTTTAAGCTCTGCACGACCTGATCTATCACCACCCCTGTATGTACGATCTGTGTGACATCCGTATTGTTTCAAGACTCAGGTAGCCTCGAAATGCTTAAGGTGCTATTTAGCTTCTACTTAGCTTATAAACCCAACTCTATCAATAGTGTTACGCAAAGACAGAGTACAATCGATAAACTGGGTGACTCATTCATTCGACTTTTTCCCTTTGTTTCCTTATTATTTAATAACATTATTTGTACTGAGCCAGTATGAAGAGCAAGTGATTTTGAGCAGCAGTAATCTAAAGTGGGCAAGATTTATAAGGCACGAACTCAGTTGCTAAGAGACAACTCCATTGCTTTATTTTTCTTCAATATTTCCCTCCTCTCCGGAGAAGTTCTTTTTGGCTCAGAAGGAGCAGAAAGCGTGAAAAGAGGCACAGTGGTCCTTTGTTAATCTCAGTAAGTTATATGAGTATATAGTGCTTTCTGCTTTGTAAGAGGCTTTCACATACATTTCTTCCTTTGACATTAAAAAAAAGGACAGAATTAAATACCAAATAAAAATGAAGAGTACCTAGTCCGTAATGGGTCTGAGTGCTTAAGACCAAGGCTATCAGCAAATATTCAGGAAAAGTAAAGACTAAAGAAGAAAACAGGAAACGACTAGCTTGTGGGGAGAGAACAAGAGTAATGGGAATTTACAAAAAAATTAACAACAAGGCTGGAAAAGACTAAGTGGAGGAAATCGAGAGAATTCCAGGAAACTGAAGACATTTCAAATAGGAGACTGCATCTAGACTGAAACGAGGGGATAAACGCAGGCGATAAAAGAGTGTGGGACACTGACAGAGGGAGAGCCCTGTGGTTTGGCAAGTGTCCCTGAATCGGCCCGCAGTGCGGCAGAACGGAAACCCACAGAGGGTGCTCGAGAATACACAAGAGCCCTGCGGTGGAGACTGCACAAAACGCCGTCAGGGATTTCATCGGAAGCGTAATCCATTCATGGCACAGTCTGGCAATGCTGGGGAGCGGGTAAGACACACCCAGGCACCTATGGAACAAAAGAAATATTTGAAGTTCAAAACAATTCTGCTATTTCCCGCCATGGCTATACATCAGTGTTTGGGTTTAGAGGAGAAGTGGTCAGGAGCATAGAAATCAAAAATAATCTTTACCCAGGAGGAAGATAGCAGTCTTTGAAGAACGCAGGAGGTGATGTGGGTGAAGACTGGAGATACCACGCAATTCTTGATTTCTTGTGATTAACTCTGAATTGCTCACTGTTTGGTAAGAAAAGATTAAAGACCCATCTATTTAGCCTAGAAATGAGGAATGCTCACTCATACCTGTGCCTATTTCTACTGCTGTGACTGCGGACCTTAAAAACCTGCCACTCGGGCTGTAAGGTTATTCTTGGGCTCCCTGAACCAGGACTCCTCACCCTTCGCACCTCCTGGCACCCATACAAGTGGTAACATTTGAGTAGAATGCTGGCATAGACGCTGGCTGTCCCAGGCCGATGGCTACCCAGAGAGCTAAAGGGACACAGATCGCGGCACGTAATAGGCCACGGCACATCAGGTGGATACTTTCTCTGAATACACAGGGAGGTGAGTCATAAGAATGCACAGAAAACACATGAAAATAAAATCCTCCCCTGAAATTGACTTTAAAATAATTTCTAAATTTGAAACAACAAAAAAATCGAACACTGGAATAAGATTTCTCTCCCACACTGACTTTAAAATACTTTTGAGTTTTAAGCAACGAGGTACACTTTGGCCCTTCCAAAAGCTATTATAAAACTGGTTTGGGAGACTTCTGCCTCCAGGAAGATGAGTAGGTGTACTTTTCTCTACTCCCCCAGCTAAGCACAACAAAAATACTAGACCACTCAGTAGATGGGAGGAAGTATTGGCAAATCATCCTTCTGATAAGGGCCTAGTACCCAGAATACACCAAAGAACTCTTAAAACACAACGATTAAAAAAAAAAAATTAAAAACCGGGCCAATGATTTGAACAGATAGTCCTCTATGGGAGATACACAAATGCCGGTAAGCACATAAAAAGGTGCTCCACATCATTAGTCATTAGGAAAATGCAAATCAAAACCACAATGCGATACCCCTTCACATCCGCAAAGATGACTATGATCAAAATGACGGACAGTAACAAGCATCGTCGAGGACGTGGAGAAAATAGAGCCCTCCTACATCACTAGTGGGAATGCAAAGTGGTGCAGCTGCTTTGGAAAACGGTTTGGCAGTTCCTCAGAAAATTAAACACAGAGTTACCACGTACGGTCATCCGTGACTCCTAGGTATAGAACCAAGAGCATTAAAAACATATGTTCACGCAAAAATTTGCACATTAATGTGTATAGCCGCGTTACGGCCAAAAAGTATAAACAATCCACATGTCCCTCAACTGATGACTGGCTAACCAAAACGGGGAAGATCTATACAACAGAATATTATTTGGCGGTAAAAAAGACCGAAGTGTTGATAGATGTTGCAACAGAGACAGACCTTGAAAACATCATGCTGAGTGAAGCCAGACACAAAAGGCCACATATTACAGGATTCCATTTATATGAAATGCTCAGAATAGACAAACTCGTAGCTACAGAAAGTAGGTTAGTGGTCACCGGGGACGGGAAAAAGTAAGGAATGAGAAGTGATTGCTATTGGATATGGGCTTTCTTTTGGGGATGACAAAAATGTCCTGCAATTAGACAGTGATGATGGCGTCACAACCTTGTGAATGTACTAAAAACCTCTGAATTGCTTAAAAGGTTAAAAGGGTGAATTTTATGGTAGGTAAATTATACCTCAATTTAAGAAAATAACGTATCAGTGCGCCTGGGTGCCTCAGTCGGTTAAGCATCTGGCTTTTGATTTCAGCTCAGGTCATGATCTCACGGGTGTGAGAGGGAGCCCCGGGTCAGGCTCTGCACTCAGTGTGGAGCCCGCTTAAGATTCTCTCTCTCCCGCTCCCTCTGCCCTTCCCCTGCTCTAAAAAAAAGTTAAAACAAAAAAAAAAAAAAAAAAAAGAAAAGAACGTATCAATTATAAAAAAGATTGAATAAAAAAAAAACCCAAACCCTGGACATTATGTATAAAATATAAGAGAAGACTGATAGGTTGGAAAGAGGGAGGCAGACTGGCTAGAGACCTCGGGACCCAAGAATGGCATAATGGTTGAGTTACTTAGCTTTTTGTTTTGTCTGTTTGTCTGTCTGTCTGTCTGCTTGCCTCCTATATCTTAGACTTAGAGCTAAAGAAGCCAGCAATCCAGAAACACCAATGGACAGACAAGAAGAAAAGAATCCCCATCAAAGCCTGCTGTCCCCGCCCAAAGGACTGGGAAAGGGGCAGCCTAGCAAGCCAGAAAACTGTCAGACAGTAACTGCTTTTACTCCAGCCAAACACCACCCTCACCTGGCAGCAAAGGTCAAGTGGGGAGCCTTGATTTCCATCCTTGCTGGGCTATGATGTGGTGCCATCAAAGCGCGGAAAGAGGATCAAGAAGGTGGGGCTGGGAAAGTGCTCAAAGATACAATGGCTGCAGACTCCTCAGATCTGACAAGAGACATAAACCTATAGATGTACCCAGGGGCCCAGTGAATGCCAAACCGGATAACCCAAAGAAACCCACATCACAATACATCACAATCAAACTTTTGAAAACTAAAGAAAAAAGAATCTTGAAAGCAGCAAGATAAAAACTGGTATCTTTACCTATATAAGAAAAACAGTTCAAATGACAGCAGATTTCTCATCAGAAATCATGGCAGCCAGAAGGAAGTGGCACAGTATTTTTCAAGGGCTGAAAGAAAGGGATTGTCGACCTAGGCTCCCACACCCAGAGAAAACACCCTTCAGGAATGAAAGGAAACCAAGACATTGGGCAGATGAAGGAAAACTAAGAGAGTCTGTCACCGAAAGACTTGCCCTAAAGAATAGCTAGGGGCGCCTGGGTGGCGCAGTCGGTTAAGCGTCCGACTTCAGCCAGGTCACGATCTCGCGGTCCGTGAGTTCGAGCCCCGCGTCAGGCTCTGGGCTGATGGCTCGGAGCCTGGAGCCTGTTTCCGATTCTGTGTCTCCCTCTCTCTCTGCCCCTCGCCCGTTCATGCTCTGTCTCTCTCTGTCCCAAAAATAAATAAACGTTGAAAAAAAAAAAGAATAGCTAAAGAAAGTTCTCTAATCGGAAAGCAAAAGGAGGAACCTGGGAATTTCAGGAAAGAAGAAAGAATATAGAAAGCAAAAGTATGGGTATATACATTTTTTTTCAAGTGCCTATGGGATATACACCAAGATAGACCGTATCTTGAGTAATAAAATGGACAACGATGCATTAAAAAAAAAAAAAATCAAAACATACAGAGCGTGTCCTCCAACCACAATGGAATCAAACTGGAAATCAAAATAACAAGAAAATCTCCAAACACTTGTAAACGAAACAACACACTTCTAAACAATCCATGAATCAAAGAAGGAAGTCTCAAAGGAAATGGAAAGGTACACTGAACTGAATGAAAATAAAAATACAACATATCAAAATTTGCGTGACACGGCTAAAGCAGTGCTGAGAAATTCATCGCACGAACTATGTGTATTAAAAAAAAGAGGAAAAGTCTTAAATCAATAAGTTAAGCTCCCACCTCAAGAATCTAGAAACAGAAGAATCTAGAAATGCAAAGCAGAAGGACAGAATAATAAATATGAGAGCGAAAATCAACGGAATTGGAAACAGAAAAAACAATAGGGAAAACTGATGAAACCAAGAGTTTGTTCTTTGAAAGGATCATGGACAAATGTATAGCAAAGAAAAAAGGGGGATGCAAATTAGCAGTATCAGGAACAAAACGGGGGCTGGCACTTCAAGAATCAGCAGGATAATAAGTGCAGATGACAAACAGTCCTGCTCACGTAAATATGAAAATTCGGATGAAATGTACTAATTTCTCAAAAAACACAAACTAGCACAGCTCACTCAATAGAAAACAAATAATTTGAATATTCTCCGTAACTGTGAAATAAATTGAATTCAAAATTTAAAAACTGTCAGAAATCTCCTGGTTCAGATGGTTTTACTAGAGAATTCTACCAAATGCTTAAGAAAGGATGAACACCAATTAACCAACTGTAAAAATTAACACCAAGGTTTTGTTTTGTTTTCGATTCAATCTTTTTCCTAATGGGTATGTTATTTCCTTAAATTGAGGTGCCATGTACATACAGTAAAAGGCCACCCTTTTAAAGCGTGTAATTCATAATACACAATCTCTTCCAGAAAACAGAACAAGTGGAAATACTTCCCAACATTTTATGATGCTGATGTTATGCTGATGTTTACGATGCTACTAACACTAGACAAAGACAGGAGAGCTTGGGTGGCTTAGTAGGTTAAGTGTCCAACTTTGGCTCAGGTAATGATTTCACGGTCCAGGAGTTCGAGCCCTACGTTGGGCTCTGTGATGACAGCTCAGAGCCTAGAGCCTATTTCTGGATTCTGTGTCTCCCTCTCTCTCTGCCCCTCCCCTTCTTGCACTCTCTCTCTCTCTCTCAAAAATAAATAAATGTTAAAAAAAAATAGAAAAATAAAAAACTAGGCAAAGACAGTCCCCCCCCCAATAGAATTACAAACTAATGTACCTCATTAATACAGACACAAAAATCTTTAACAAAATAATAAAGAGAACTGAGCAATATGTAACAAGAATTATACACCCTGACTAAGTGAGGTTTAGTCCACAGATGCAGCAATAGTACAATATTTGCAAATCAAGGTAATCCATCCTATTAACAAGCTAAAGACAAAATCATATGATTCTATCAATTGATGTGGTAAAACCATTTGATGAAATTCAAATCATACATGATGGAAAATTCTCACAAAAATAGGAATAGGAGGAAACTTCCTCAGACAAATATGGCTCACACTGTACCTGATGATGAAAGACTGAATGCTTTCCCCCTAAGATCATGAAAAAGACAAGGATGTTCACTCTTAACATTCTTATTTGACATAATTCTGGAAGTCCTAGCCAGTGCAATAAAGCAATAAAAGGAAATAAAAGACATGTACAGACTGGCAAGGAGAAATAAAACTATTCTTTTTCGGTAGATGACATCATCATCTACATAGGAAAGCCCAAGGAATCTACCAAAAGACCCCAAACAAACAAACAAAACTCCTTTTGTACCTAATAAGTGAATTTAGCAAAGTCCCAGGATTCAACAGAAACATACAAAAATTAGCTGTATTTCTGTGTGTTAGCAATGAACACAGTAACACCAAAATTAGAAATACAATACCATTTACAACTGCTCAAGAAAAAAAAAATGAATACTTAGGTGTAAATCTAACAAAACCTGTACAGGACCCTTAGGCTGAAAACTACAGTATTGATGAAAGAAACCAAAGAAGATCTAAATAAATGGAGAGACATATAGTAGTCCCCCTTTATCCTCAGGGGATATGTTCCAAGACCCCTCCCCTCAGTGGACACCAGGAACCATATATAGGTACTGAACCCTATATACATACTATGTTTTTCTATACATACATACCTACCTATTATAAAGTTTAATTTATAAATTAGGCACAGTAAGAATTTAACAACAATAACTAATAATAAAAGAGAATGATTATAATACATACTATGATAGAAGTTATGTGAAAGTGGTCTCTCTCTGTTTCTCAAAATAGCTCATATCCTTGGGCGCCTGGGTGGCTCAGTCGGTTACGTGCCCCACTTCGGCTCAGGTCATGATCTCAAGTTTGTGAGTTTGAGCCCCCCATCGGGCTCTGCGCTGACAGCTCGGAGCCTGGAGCCTGCTTCAGATTCTGTATCTCCCCATCTCTCTTCCTCTCCCCAACTTGTCCTCTCTCTCTCTCTCTCTCTCTCTCTCTCTCTCTCTCTCTCAAAAATAAAATAAACAAAAAGAAATATCTTCTACCCTTCTTGTGACGATGTGAGATAATACAATGCATGATGAGAAGAAGCGAGGTGAATGACACAGGGGCTGCGATGTGGCATGAAACTACTACTGACCTTCTGAGATACGTCAGGAAGAGGAACACCTGCTTCCGGACCGCGGACGACTCTGGGTAACCGAAACGGTGGAAAATGAGATCTCAGAGAAGTGGGGGGACCACTGTCCCCTAGTAATGGGTTGGCAGACTCAACATAGCAAAGGTGTCAGTTCATCCTAAATTGATATACAGGTTTAACGCAACTCCTATCAAAGTCAGAGCAATGCTTTTTTGTACATGTAGATAAGATTATTCTAAAATTTACACGGGGAGGCAAAGGAATTAGAATAGCTAAAATAATTTGTAAAGAAAAATAACGTGGGGGTAATCAGTCTAACCAATTTTAAGTATCAAATTTACCATAGGGCTACAGAAATCAAGACTGAGATATTGGCAGAGGGACAGACACATAGGTCAATGGCACAGAATAAAGAACCCCAAAATAGATCCGCATCAATAGGCCAAACCGGCTTCTGATAAAGGTGAACATACAATTCAATGGAGGAAAGGCAGCCTTTTAACAAATGGTGCTAGAGCACCTGGACATCCATAAGCAAAAAGTTAATCCTCATCTAAGTTGCACATCTTATGTAGAAATTACCTCAAGGTGAATGATGGACTTAACTGTAAAACCTAAAACTATAAAACTTTTAGGAAAAAAGCACGATAGAAAAATCTCTGGGATCTGGTCTCGGTAAAGAGTTCTTCGATTTGACAGCAAAAGCAGGATACAAAACAGGAAACATTGATAAACTGGACTTCGCCACAATTACAAACTTCTACCCGTCAGAAGGCCCTGTAAAGAGAATGGAAAGACAAACTACAGACTGGAAGAAAATGTTTGCCATCCATCCAACAAAAGGCCTGGTAGCTAGAACACACGAGGAATATTCAACACTCAAGTTAAAAAGCAAACAATCCAATCAGAACACAGGCAAAAGACATGAACAGATATTTCACTGAAGAAGATACACAGATGGCAAACGCAAATCAAAACAGCAATGAGATACCACTGCTCGTCTATCAGAATGGCTAAAATTAAAAATGGCAACACCACCAAATGCTGGTGAGGATGTGGAGAAACTGGAGCATTCAGTCATCGCTGGTAAGAATGTAAACCGGTGTAGCTATTCTGGAAAACGGTCTGGCAGTTTCTTAGAAACCTGCAAACGCAACTATCATCCGACCCAGGAGTTGCGCCTGTGGGCATTTATCCCAGAGAAACGAAGACTTAAATTCACCAAAAAAATCAAGACATGAATGTTTATAGCACCCTTATTTGTAACAGTCAAAAAGCTGGAAACAGTCCAGATGTCCCTCAACAGATAAATGGTTAAACTGTGGCACATCCATACCAGGGAATACTACTCAGTAATAAAAAGGTATAAGCCAATAAATGCAGCAACCTGAATGAATCTCCAGGGAATTATGCTGCGCGCAAAGCCAATTAAACAAAAAAAGTTGCATATTGTATGATTCCATATATATGGCGTTTGTGAAATGACAAAACTATAGAAATGGAGAACAGATCTGTGGTTATCAGGGGTTAAGGAGGGACTGAGGGTAGAAAGTGGGTGGCGATGCCTTTAAAAGGGCAACAAGAGGGACCCTAGTGGTGAAGGAAATGTTCTGTATCTAGACTTGTATGTATCAATGTCAGTATCAGGGTTGCAATACTGCAGGATAGTTTCCGTAAGATGTTACTATGGGAAACTGGGTTAAGGGTACATGGAATCTCTCTGTATTATTTCTTAAAATTCCATCTGAATCCATAATCGCTTCAAAATAAAAGGTTTAATTAGCAAAAACACTACTTTAAAAACCCGACGATATAAAAGGATACAGGCAATTACTATGTATTATAAAAAGCACACTTGAGTCTCTCAGTTTCAAAAAAAATTGAAATTACTATCAGGTACTACTATTAGGTCAAATTTTGGTTATGACTTGGGGAGTTGAAGGGAAAGAAATGGGTTTTCATTTCTGTCAATTTCCAGGAGAAAAAAACCCAAAGATACAGACCAATCTGTGTATCTGAGGTAAACCTCAGGTCTTAACACCTTTAATTTTAAGAAGGGTCCAAAAGAAATGCATTCTTTTATAGCTGTCTTTGAAATATTGTTTGGACTCCTCAGAAAAAATATGGCGTCCTTCACAGAATAGCTTATTCCAGAAGGGTGGGTCACAGCTGCAGTTAAAGGGAGACAGGAAGACACGGAGGAGTTGAAGGAGTTGAAGTAGAAGGAATGAGGCTGGGGTGGGGGGGACAGCTGGCCTAAGGGACAGTGGCCAGGACTTCACACCAGATCCCCTGGTGTGCCATCGACTTCCTCACCCTGCATTCCAATCCTAGTTCTGTCTCCTTTATTGAACATCAAGCAAATCACATCATCTCCGTGCCTCAATTTCTTTTTTTTTTTTTTAATTTTTTTTTTCAACGTTTATTTATTTTGGGGACAGAGAGAGACAGAGCATGAACGGGGGAGGGGCAGAGAGAGAGGGAGACACAGAATCGGAAACAGGCTCCAGGCTCCGAGCCATCAGCCCAGAGCCTGACGCGGGGCTCGAACTCACGGACCGCGAGATCGTGACCTGGCTGAAGTCGGACGCTTAACCGACTGCGCCACCCAGGAGCCCCTCCGTGCCTCAATTTCAAGCAAATCACATCATCTCCGTGCCTCAATTTCCTCCTCCTCAAAAATGGAGCTAAAAGTTTCTACCTCCTGTCAAACAGGATATTTGCAAGGATAAGTATCTGTACAGCCTGGAAATGTTTGAAAGAAAGGTCCCAAGAAATAGTATCTGCAAATGTGGTTCATTTAGAACATTCAACTGAAAGTCTATTTTATATGGGGAAACCTGCATAATGGAAGACAGTAATTTTGAAGGAGACTGGTGAAAGGGAAAGACAAAATGAATGAACTTTAAATTTTTTTTTTTTTCAACGTTTATTTATTTTTGGGACAGAGAGAGACAGAGCATGAACGGGGGAGGGGCAGAGAGAGAGGGAGACACAGAATCGGAAACAGGCTCCAGGCTCCGAGCCATCAGCCCAGAGCCCGACGCGGGGCTCGAACTCACGGACCGCGAGATCGTGACCTGGCTGAAGTCGGACGCTTAACCGACTGCGCCACCCAGGCGCCCCCAAAATGAATGAACTTTAAACCAAGTCGGTAGCTCATCTATATTTCTTCAGTTGTCCTCAGGTTACTGACGGCAAATTCAGCACTGCCCAAGCCATGTGGGGCCCCAATCCACCAGCAAAACCATCTTACTAGAACGGATTGTCCATAGTAGACGTTAAAGGATTGGAAAACAAAACAATTAAGAAACCAAAATCTCACAAGACTGCAAATCCACTAGGGACCTAAGCAGTGGTCTGCATCGTGCCACTGAAAAACGTTAAGAGCATGGAAATAAGCAGCGATGCGACTCTTCATTTCATTTTACCTGAAGCACTAATTGAATTTTGCCCAGTAGTTTAGTGACTCACTCAGGTCTGTCTGCCTGCACTTGAATCTAAGCTCTCTGATTGCAAAAGTCACAAGTCGCACTCATCTATGTCCCACGGACCATAACTTTGCGTGTAGTTGGCGCTCAGCGACTACTGAATTGAACACATGCTCACAAATATTATCGACCACTCCTAGCTTGAAGGAATATACTTAAGTTGTTCCAAAGCAGAGGCCGACCCCCTGGTATTTAGCTTCAGCCTTGTTAACTTATCGAGCAATGTTTTTTATCAGTTTCTCAATTTATCACAAGCTAAGGTCTGTAAGTGGAAATTTTTACTGATGATCTGGGGGGGAAAAAAAAGGTTTTAAAGAAAAATTCTGAGCCCAGAAGGACATGGGGCAAGACAATGAGAAACTCTGCGCTTTGACTGATATCGGGCGTAACAGCCTGCTTCTTATCAATAATTATCGGATTTTTAAAAAAAGTTTTAATTTTCTAGTATTTACTCACCAGTATCCAGTCTTGACTTGATATGCTGATACCTTGGGTTTTGTGGTATTCTTTTGGTTAGGTACTAAAAAATAAGAAAATTCACAAAATAATCAGGTTAATGTAAAAATAAGGGTGACAAAGGTGGGAAAGAGTCAGATACTTAAAAAACAGAACAGGTGATAACATTTCACCAAATTTAATGATTTTTTAAACATTTATTTATTTATTTTGAGAGAGAGAGAGAAACAGGAGGGGCAGAGAGAGAGAGAGAGAGAGAGAGAGAGAGAATCCCAAGTAGAGTCCGCACCATCAGCCCAGAGCCCAATGTGGGGCTCGAACTCATGAATTGTGAGATTGTGACCTAAGCCGAACCAAGAGTCGGATGCTTAACCGACTGAGCCACCCAGGAACCCCAAATTTTATCAAATTTAAAGAAGGAAAGAGCCCTAGAGGTCCAACTGTCCATTCAATCTAGGACTCTTCGCCACAGCATTTCCATAGGTGAGAATGGTTATCTTGTTTCCGTCAAAATATTTTCATTTTTTGTCAAAATAATCTCATGGCCCTATATAATTAGGAAGAAAAAAAAAAACCTCGTAAAAATTATTTCTGACATCGAGCCCAAACTAGTCTCCCTTTAGTTCCATCCAGTCCACTGTCACAACCCTGAACGAGACACCCTCCACCCCCACCTCAAGAAATCTGTTCAAATAACTAAAGGCAGCTCTCTGGTCCTTCTTTTTTAGTTTTACTCTTGGTATGATGAGGCCATCTCCTCTGGACACCCTTTAGATTTTCTCCACATCTCCCCTAAAAAGTAGCTTTTGGACCCAGACCTGAGCACGGCGCCCAGATGTTACTAGGCCAGGACCCTGCTTGGCAGTCCTCCCCTGCTGCTTGCCTGGAGTCTGAGGCTCCACAGATGGCATTGCGATGGCATCTGCTCTCGGGGCCACTAAGGCTCATCATGGGCCCAGGGTAAGTTTGTGGTCATCAGAGAATGCCTACGTCAGGTCTCCCTTGTCCTGTACTCTGGGAGGGACCTCTAAATCCAAGCACAAGACCTTTACCCATATTAAGTTTCACTGGCATTTGCGAAAGCCATCCAAGTGAGGGAAGGCTAGTGAATCGACATTTCAAGATCTAGATTTCTTGGGATGCCTGGGTGGCTCAGTAGGTAAAGCATCTGACTCTTGGTTTCGCTCAGGTCATGATCTCACAGATTGTGGGTTCGGGCCCCACATCAGGCTCTGTGCTGACAGCATGGAGCCTGCTTGGGATTCTCTCCCTCTCCCTCTCTCTGCACCTCCCCTGCTCGCTTGCTCGCTCTCTCTCAAAATAAATAAATAAACATAAAAAAAAAAAAAAGATCTAGCTTTCTCGCTCAGGCTTTTTTCTGGTCTACAAGTATGAAAATCATATGTTCAGTCACAGGTAGCTGTGGAATACGAAATTAAAACTGGTTAATACTTTTCTGGCTTCGTCTTCTGCCACTCTCACACATGACCCCATGTTAGCATTGCCCGAGTGCTCCCTTAATTTGCTGCACTCCCTCAGATCCTCAGGCTTAGCAAATGTCTGCCTAGAATGCCTTTCCTCGACTTGTCCTCGGACAAAACCTTACTTCCTCTGTAAGGTGTCCAAGGTGGAATTGGGCATTTCCTCTCCCAGGCTCCCAGAGTACCCTGTACCATTGTTCACACCCCACCCTTCTCTATATGCCCTTGGAGGCAGGGACAAAGACGTACTCATATCTGTGCACACCCAGGACCTAGTACGTGGTAGGCACATTTATTGAGATGCAGTCAACAAATGAATATCTAGAATGCAAAGTATATTACAGTAACTACCTGGTTCCTTGGAAGGGAACACCAAACTTTATTATTATTTCTTGAGATTATTTTTATGTATTTATTTTTTTTAAGTAATCTCTACACCCAGTGTGGGGCTTGAACTCATGATCCCAAGATTAAGAGTTGTGTGCTTTACCGACCAAAGGAAAAAAAAATCCGGTGGAGAACTAAAATGTAAAACCCCTATCATATGCTCTTGAAAACACAGTTAACTACAGCATGTCCTGTTGGCCAGAGTTTTGAATTTCAGAGACTAGGAAGAATTTCTAAGAACTGGGGGCACCCATAGAGAATTATCAACTTCTAATTTTGCCAAGAATGGTCTTTTATTGTTATTAAAAAAAACTCATGACGTTGTCTCTGGTTTTCATTTCACTCTAGAGAAGTAAAACCTTTGTCCTGAATGCTTAGCATTGGGCCTCAGATGTGTGTGTGGAACCCTAAGCTTTTTCATCCTTAGAGAAAGCCTGGAGAGCCCCCATTTCCATCTGACCAGTAATCTACTGTCTTTAAGACAAACTGACTCTAACACCAATTCCAACTCCGGAATTCCTAGATGAAGACGGAGAAGATTCTTAAGCGAGAGAAGGGAAATATTTAAAGACTAAAAGGGGGAACTTTAGGGCAAGATATCCCAGAAGACAATATCATAGCAAAACAAAACGAAACATCAAAAAAAAAAAAAAAAAAAAAAAACCCAGAAAACCAGGGAAAACATGTGTCTGGTAAATTGAGTCAAGAAAAGCTAATAGTAGAATTCAGTTATCTTAGGCTAAGGGATTTTTTTTTTCATCTTTTTCTGTACTCTGTATTTTTATAATTTCTATATGCTATTTCCTGTTTTTACTTTTGTTTTGTTTTGTTTTCTGCTAGTTTCCTAGCAAAGTGTCTTTTGAAAAACTCCAGGCTAGTCTCTGCTGAACCAAGGGGATTTGTCCATACCTAAGCCAACATAGCTAAGAAGTGAGGGTGTCTCTGGGGACCAGGTGTGGTGGCAGCAGAATGATTGGGGGGGGGAGTGTGGACAGCTGCAGTCGCTGGGCCCCTCCCGCCCCCGGTTTTCCCTTACATAGACTAATGAGAAATCCATATGCTGCAGTAGAAAAATGTAGTGTCTCTTTTCCATTTTCCCAATTTGGTCCAACTTCTCGTTCCTGGCTTTCGAGTGCCAACCACAACGTAAAACTCTAAGGAGACCATCACAGATTTTATGGAACTTTCATACTTTTTTCCTTAAAATTCTTGTTTTGGGGGTGACTGTTTCTTGACCTACTGACCAACTGGCTTTTTCTTTTTTTTTCAATTACATACACAGGATGGAATGGTGGAAAGTGAAAGAGCTGAGAAAAGTTCTTTCAAGAAGGACTATTCATTCATTCATTCATTCATTCATTCATTCAAAAAAGACTTATTGAGCACCAACTCTTCAGCAGACATTTACTGGGTGTCTACTAGGAGTGAGCCGCCATGCTAAGCACACAGAGCCCTCCAGCTCTCAGTGGTGCTGGGAAGAAAGACAAGTGAACAAAGACAAGTGACTAAAAGAGTCAAGAACTGTGTCCTGAGCCATGACTTCCAGGCTGAAATCTGAGGGCTAAGAAAATGAGTCAAGCTAAAGGAGTGGTAGGTGGAAGGTAGGGTTTCTGGCAACTGGTAGACCTGAAGCATAGGGGGCAACATGGGGTCAGATGAGACTGAAGAAGCAGATGGGGGGGGGGGTGGCGTTCATAAAGGGCCTTGTATCCATCCATGCTAAGGAACCTGGATTTTTTTTTTCCTGTAGATGACTATCCTTAAATGGGCAATTTTGCTGCCCCCTTGCTCCTGGGGACAACAGTCAATGTCTGAACACCTTTTAGGTGGGTGGTGGCTGTGGTGGGGCTGCTACTGGTATCCAGTGAGTAGAAGCCAGAGATGCTGCGAAACACCCTACAATGACAGTCCCCCACAGCAAAGAATTAGCTGGCCCAAAATGTCAATAGTGCTAAAGTTGAGAAACCTTAGTGTAGACGATTGGGGAGTTACTGAAGAAAGTAAGAAGAAGTGATGGGATTATATTTCCATTTTAGAAAGCTCATTCTGGCAGCATTCTGGAGAGCTAACAGGATCATAGTCAAGGATGGAGGCACAAAGATCAATTAAGAGGTAGGTGTGCTAAGAAGATCTATGATGCTAAGAAAGTGGCAGAAGAGATGAGGAAGAGGAGACAGCTTCAAGATGTAAAATCAGTAAGATTGAAAACTGACTGGTATAGCAGGGTGAGGACAGTGTTACCATTCTCCAAAAAAGGGAATTAAGGAGGAAGCATACATTGAAAAACAGGAGGTTTTTCATGTTGAGGCACGTTCAGTGTGACGTATCTGTGGGTTATCCAAGACGGAAATGGTGAGCTGGCTATTTGGGTCTGGAGATCAGGAGGTCTGGGGTTGCAGAAGGAAGGTTTGGTGATTGTCAGCATAAAGGCAGCAGGGGAAGCCATAGGAATGGACAAAATCACCATCAGGGACCGTTTAAGATGAAATAGCCCAGCACTCAAGGTCTGGTAGAGAAAAGCACCATGTTTGAGACTCACGAGAGGCCAGAAGAAAGCGGGTCATCAAAATTAAAGAAGAGTTTCAGGAAGAAGGGAGTGGTCAACAGTGATCAATGCTGTCAAGTCCGAGAACAAGAGGTCAAACATGAACAAGTGAGCAAGAATGAAGGCCAAGTAAGAGAATAACAAAGTAAATTTGGATTGAACAAACCAGAATGTTGTTGACGGCCCTGGTGGAAGAGGTTACAGTAAATTGACAGAAGCAGAAGCAAAACAGCAGGTTGTATGAGATGGGGAGGGAGGAAAACACAGGATAGCAGCCAGATGGCCTTTTTTTGCCCCCTTGAGAGTTGCTAAGGAATAAGTTTTTCTTGTTGATTTGTTTTGTTTTGGAAGAAAGGAGAGATTTGAGGATGTTTAGAGGCTAGATAATAGAAGTTGGAAATGGAGCAAGAAGGTATGGAAATGAGGGAGTGGGAGAGAATGAGGCCCGGAGCCCAGGCAGAAGGCTCAGCTCTGGATACTGGCTATGTATTCAAGATAAAGATACCAGATAGGCGATCACAATGAAGTTCCTCGGGAGGAGGGAGGAAGCTAAGAAAGTTCATGGTTGTGATATGATCAGGGGCTCTTGGAGAGCAATCAAAAATGTGAAAGACTCTTTGAGGGCTTACATCTCTAGAAAGGTCCAAAGATAATGTGCTCCCCGTGTGGCCATGCCTCCCCAGCTACTTCACTTCCACTCTGCTTTCAAGACCCAGCACAAACATGTCTTCCAAGAAGACTCCTCTGAAGGCCCCAGTCAGATGGACATCTATTCCCTACCTGGACTGTCACGGCTCTTTGTACTAATCATGATTACTCCTTGCTTCCGGCACTTGGGACATGGCTCTACCTTCCAGATCTCTGCACCTGCGGTGAGGCCTCGCACCAGCAAGAGCGGTCAGGACTGCCTAATGGATGGAGATGGTTCTCACACCTGAGCAACACACAGCATGCGTGTCAGCACCACACGACGGCCCTGGGAGTCTGAGGCAAAGGGAGCACTCACACACGGCCGGGGGATGTGGGAGACTTTGCGGGAGAAATGGCACTGGAGCTGTGTCTCAAGGGTTGAACTTCTGTGGATACGATGAGAGAGGAAACAGGTGGGAAAAGCATGCTGAGTGGAGGCAATTCTAACAGCAAAGCCACTTTAAAGGCCAAGTGTAAAGAACAGCATGTTTTCGGTATGCGAAAGAAGGTACAACAACCGTAATGAAGGTAGCCGATGCTAACATTTATTGAACACTTAACCATGTTGTCGGGCACTCGACTAAGCATTTTACCTACATTATCCCATTTAATCCTCACAACAGCCTGTGAAGTAGATACCAGCATTATCTTCATCATACATAGTAGGAAAACAGGCACAAAGCGGAGTGACCTCTCGAGGTTACTCAGCGGGTGAGAAGGATGGAACCTGGATCGAAACTGGGTCGTCTGGCTCCAGAGCCTCCACTCTTCCACACTCATTCCAGGGTTCTGAAAATCAGATCCTCGGATGGATTTTTGATAGTCCATGAGTCCCGTGAAACTACGCAAAATTTTGTGTGTGTGCATTTTTATGGGGAAGGGGTCCTTGTTTTCACCAAATCTGCAAAGAGATTTGTGACCTAAAAAGGGTTAAGAACCAGGGGTATATGAAATCCTGTGCTGTCTGGTGGGACCATGGATAGGCAGGCTCCAAGTAGAGAACCCTGAATGTAGACGAAGGGCCTGGCGTAGGCCCTGAAGACAATGGAAGGTACCAAAAATACTGAGCCGTGAGCCACATAATTGCAAGAGTATTTTCGCAGATTACTAACACACAATTTATGAATCCATGGATGTTGGAGAGGAAGGGAGAAGTATGAGAATCAACAATGGGATTTTTCTGAAGGAAAGTCACTAAAAAACGAGTGGCATTGTCTGAATCTCAAGTCATTCAAACACGAATGAGCTTTTCTGACTTCCCACCTCTCTCAAAATGGAACTCACAAGGTTGGTTGTATTTCAATGGCAACATATGTAATAAGATTTGCCTTTAAAGGATTTTTAAAAATACCATTATACATTTTGTTCAGAATTTCCCTATTTATCTCCTTTGTATAGACAGGAGGTCCATCAAATGAAGGAAATGAATTCAATCTTGAAAAGAGCCTCATTTAAGGCAATCTCACACTTAACATAGGTCTTTTAGAGAGCTTTTTTTTTTTTTAAATGGGAGTTTTGATCTGGCCCAATTCTACTGATCTCAAACACTAACCCGGCCCCTGTATGCACATGCAGCAGCCCCTACTTTGCCAGCAGCTACTACCTATGGCTGATTGTATTTCTCAAGATGTTTGCAACAGAATTTCCCATCTCACTTACACTGTGATGTTGAGACTCCTCCCATGGTGGGGTGGGGCCAAAGTCTCCATCCCCAGCCCCACTGGAATCTGGATGGGCTAGTGAGTGTGATGGAAGTGCTGCCTTATGACTTCTGAGGCTAGATCCTAAAAGGCAATACAGCTTCCACCTACCTGTCCTGGGACATTTGTTCTTGGAATCCAGCTACCATGTTGTGAGAAAGGCCAAGCCACACGGAAAAGGCCATGTGTAGGTAGTATGGCTGACAGCCCCAACTGAGGGCCTAGCCAACAGACTGTATCAATGGCCTTGAAGAAGCCTTCAAGTTAGCTCTAGCTCTAGCTTCTGTCTGCCTGAAAAACCACAAGAGATCCCAAATGAGAAGTGCCTAGTCGAGCCTGGTCAGCCTCCAGGACCATAAGAGATCATAATAAAATGACTATTATTTTAAGTCACTAAACATGGGGTGATTCATGAGGAATCAATCTATAATCGGAACATATATTCCGATATATAATTGGAACACCCTCCCCTCCCCGCTTCCTTTCTAGCTAAGCAACTTGGGTGGGGCGGGAGGGGGGGGACCCCTACACTGGGTATCTGCACTTTACTCCTCTATCTATTGCATTGCAACATGGCTACCGTCCCCACTATTCTACTATGGTTCCTATGGCAGCTGGCCAACATCAGAGATCCCCTAATTGCTGAAAAATGGCTCCTTTTCATTCTTTAACTCACTTGACCTTTCTGTACCATTTGACACTGCTATACAGCCCTACCTTCTTCAGTTTCCACTCCCTTGGCTTCAGTGATACCTCTCTCCCCTGATTCTCCATTGACACATAGATCATTTCTGTCAGCCATTTAAGCACCATGTTCGCCAGGATTCCATCTTCTCAATCTATAGCTTCTCTGTGGGCCAAACACTTAGGTTGAATTCCCTTTGTATGCTTCTGAAATCCAAACAGGGAACTGTAGCCTGACTTCTCCTCCCAGCTCAGCCATATATTCATGTACTCATTCAACAAATGTTTATTTGCATGCCAGGCAGTGCGACAATGCATACAAGTTTATGTTCTTGTAAGTATGCCAGAAATAAACAAATAAATAATTACAGATCACAAATAAAATAATTACAGATCATGAGCTACTGGATGAAGATAGCATATTGAACACAGGCCTTTAATTTCACTTCCTTCCAAAACCTCAATTTTGTCTTCTATTTTAAGGACATAAAGCTCAAAAAACCAGAGAGAGTGGGAGAAGGTACAGCAATAGATTTTTGAAGTCTAGAAAGCAGATCAACAAAGGAAAATGACTTGACTGATTCAAGAAAATCAAAGGGAAGGCCAAGAACAATTCTTTTTTTTTTTTTTTTTTTTTTTCAACGTTTATTTATTTTGGGACAGAGAGAGACAGAGCATGAATGGGGGAGGGGCAGAGAGAGAGGGAGACACAGAATCGGAAACAGGCTCCAGGCTCTGAGCCATCAGCCCAGAGCCTGACGCGGGGCTCGAACTCACGGACCGCGAGATCGTGACCTGGCTGAAGTCGGACGCTCAACCGACTGCGCCACCCAGGCGCCCCAAGAACAATTCTTAAAAGGCTTAGGAAGTGACAGCTCCAGGCACCTCCGGAAGTGGGGAGTAAAAGGAGGGGCTGAAATAAGGAAGATTATTTGAAGGCTGATTGAAAAACAACTGGGTCTCCAAATCCCTGTCCCCTGTGTGCCCCTGAGTGACCTCCCCTCCTCCACCATGGCAGATCTCTATAGATTTATTCCCTGAAAAGAGTTTCTGGACTGGGAGGTATCCAGACAGAGAAAGGCAGAGATATCATTACTGAAAATAGGGGCATTAAGTGAATGATGCATACTAATGTTGAAATTTAGCTCCTAGCTCTAATTCCTCCAGGAATTCAGTTAGGCTTTTATTCTCAGGAGACTGGAGGAATTCTCTGAGCAAAATAACCAGCCTAAGAGGAAAGAGCTGAACCTACAGATTTGGGAGGATAGTTCCCCAAATCATGGCCCAGTGAGATCTTCCTGTAGTTAGGCTCACCATCAGCAAGTCCCTCTCAAATATACAGATTCAAATCACCTGTTTAAGTTTCCTTCTCAAAACATAAATTAATAATTTGGGATTAAATTATTTATTAAATTATTAAATTATGTATTAAATTAAAGAAGCCTGAGAACATTGCTATGAAGTGAATTGTGTCTCCCCCACCACCCCCCCAAATTCATCGCAATGTTCTCAGGCTTCTTTTAATTCTAAATTATTAATTTATGTTTGGGGGTTATATTGAAGCCCTAATCCCCAATGTAACTGTATCTGGAGACGGGGCCTTTTGGAGGTAATTAAGGCTAAATGAGGTCATAAGGGTGGGACACAAGTGTAATAGAATTAGTGTCCTTATAAACAACGACACCAAAAGAGCTCTCTCCCCTCTGCACAGGGCACACAGAAAGAAATCTAGTGAACACAGTGAGAAGGCAGTCATCTACAAGGCAGGAGAGACCTCTCACCAGAAACTAAACTGGCCAGCACCTTGATCCTGAACTTCCCAGCACTCCAAAACTGCCAGAAATAAATTTCTGTTGTTTAAGCAACCCAGTCTGTGACATTTTGTTATGGTGGCCTGAGTTGACTAGTACAAACATCTCCAACAAACCAAAAAGAAAAATTGCAATAGGGAGGAAATACCCTATGCAGGGAAAAAAATAGTTCAAAAAACTATCATTAGAGAAATGAAAACATATATCCACACAAAAACTTGTACATGAATATTCATAGTAACATCATTCATAATAGCTCCAAAGTAAAAACAACCCAAATGTCTATCAAAAAGAATAAAAGACGTATGTCTACGCAAAGACTATTATCCAGTAATAAAAAGGAATGAAGTACTAATACATGATATAACATGGATGAACCTTTAAAACATTATGCTAAGTGAAAGAAACCAGTCACAAAAGGCATTTTGCATGACTCCATTTATATGAAATGTAGACAATAGGCAGATCTACACGGAGTAGATTAGTGATTGTCAAGACTGGATGGGGAAGACAATGGGAAAATTGGGGAGTGATAGTTAAAGGTTACAGGATTTCTTTTTGGTGAAATGAAAATGTTCTGATCAATGATGATTGCACAACTCTGTGAATATATTAAAACCACTGAATTGTATACTTTAAATAGGTGAATTATATCTCATAATGCTGTTACGAAAAAATGAAAACTTGACAACTTAAAAAAATTTTAAAAACTTTAGCTCCACAACCATACCAAGTACTCATGTAAGCGTTAAAAGAAAATAATTAAGTTGGGCTGTATTTGTCTGACATGGAAAGATCCCCAAGACTTATTGTTAAGTGCAAAAAGCAAGTCAAAAAGCCATATATCAAATGTTATAACATTTGGGTAAAACAAAACCACAAAATAAAATTCTCTCTTTACACACACAAGTGTGTGCGCACAGACACAAATGCAGAGCAAAAGTTTTGGCAAAGATAACTGGAAAAAAATTGTAAATAGTGATGTAGGAAAATTTTCCTACATATTTACAAAACCTTATAAATAGTACAGAATAAAATAAAGGCAGATAGAAACTCCAGGAAAAACAAAAAGTGGTAAGAAAGAAAATGTAACCGTAATGATTACTGCTTTGGCAATAATCAACACTTACACAGTAACTTAAAAAACAAACACACAAACAAAACAACAGTAAAAAAAAAATCCAATTAGAAATCAGGCAAAAGACAAAAACAGATATTTTGTTGAAGAAGATATATAAATGGGAAATAAGCACGTGAGAAAAATGTAAGATGTTCAACCTCAGTATCCATTGGGGAAATGCAAATTGAGACCACTATGTGATGTCACAGTGCACCTATTAAAACAACTAAAATAAAAAATATCGACAATACCAGATGTTGCCAAGAATGTGCAAAAACTGAATCTCTCATACACTGGTGAGGAGAATGTAAAATGGTACAGTCACTCTGGAAAATAGTTTCTAAAAAAACTCATATATGCTCACATATGACCCAGCAACTACACTTCCAGGCCTCTATCCCAGAGAAATGAAAATGAACATCCACACAAACAGCTGTACCCAAGAGTTCGTCTCTTTATTTATAATAGCCTCAAACTGAAAACAAGCAAAATATCCTATAATAAGTGAATGGGTAAACAAACCGTTATACATCCATGCCCCAGAATCCTAACCAGCAACAAAAAGGAACAAACTATTGCCATAAGCCACAACTTGGATGTGTCTCAAGGACATTAGTCTGAGTGAAAAAAAGCCAATCTCAAAAGGTCACATATGGTGTGATCCCACTTATGTAACATTCTCAAATAATAAAATTACAGAAATGGAGAACACATTAGTGATTGCCAGCGGTTAGGATGAGGAGGAGGAAAGTGGATGGGACTAGGAAGGGACAGAACGAGGGAGATACCTGTGGTGATAGAATAGTTCTGTATTTTGATTACAAATATAAACCTGTGCAAATCTGGATTAAATCTACACAAGTGAAAAAACAGCCTAGCCTAGAACTATACATGTATTATATAAATGTCAATTTTATGGCTTTGATAGTATACTAACATAAAATATAATCAGTGGGGCAAATTGGGTAAAAGTACATGGGACTGTACTGTTTTTGCAACTTCCTGTGAACCTATAGTTATTTCAAAATGAAAAGGTTTTTTTCTTTTTTCAGATTTTATTACTTTTTCTTTTAGTGTTTATTTTTGAGAGTGAGAGAGAGAGAGCACACGCACATGCATGAACGACCAGGGAGCAGGGGAGGGACAGAGAGATAGGGAGACAGAGGATCTAAAGCAGGCTCTGCACTGACAGCGAAGAGTCCAACACGGGGCTTGAACCCACAAACAGTGAGATCGTGACCTGAGCCAAAATCAAGAGTCGGATGCTAAACCAACTGAGCCACCCAGGCACCCCACAATAAAGTCTTTTATAAGGACACATCAGGGTCCAAAGCAGAGCTCTTAAGAATTAAAAACATGATGGCAGAGGGCGCCTGGGTGGCGCAGTCGGTTAAGCGTCCGACTTCAGCTAGGTCAGGATCTCGCGGTCCGTGAGTTCGAGCCCCGCGTCGGGCTCTGGGCTGATGGCTCGGAGCCTGGAGCCTGTTTCCGATTCTGTGTCTCCCTCTCTCTCTGTCCCTCCCCCGTTCATGCTCTGTCTCTCTCTGTCCCAAAAATAAAATAAAAACAAAACAAAACAAAAAGTTGAAAAAAAAAAACAACCATGATGGCAGAAATTAAATAATAGGATTACAAGATAAAGTTAAATAAACAATCTCCAAAAGAGGAAAAGACCAAAAAGTGGAAAACAGGAAATAAAACTTAAGCAAATTAGAGAATCAGTCTTACAGAAGCAACATGAGAATAATGAATTCAAGCAAGAGAGAATGGAGAAAGTGGGAAGGAGAAGTGAACAACAAAATAATTCAACAAAATTTTACAGAATAGGCATGAATTTCTGGTTCCCACCAAAATGAGTGAAAACAGACCCATAGCAAGGCATATCTTTGTGAGACATAACACTGGAAACACAGAGAAGATTCTACAAGCTTCCAGAAAGGAAAAAATCAAGTCACATACAAAGGAACACGTGGCTTTGGACTTCTCCACAGCCAACACTGGACGCTAGAAGACCACAATGTAATGTTTTCAAAACGCTGATGGTCTCCCACCAAGAATTCTATACTCAACCAAACTTGCAGGCAGGTAAATGTGAAGGCAGAATAACAACATTTTCAGACATGCGTAACATTTTAGACAGAAATAAAAAATATTTATTCCGCATGCACTCTTTTTCAAGAAACTACTGGAAATTGTGCTCCACTAAAACAAGGAAATTGGACATCTTCCTCTAGGACACAAACGTATGACCACACAGGGCATCCGTGCTTCTCTCCCCTACACTCCTCTAATCTCATCAAGGGTGTCAGCACCGATGGGTAGCCCCAGCTGGGAAACTAAGTCATCCATTCCACTCTCATTTCTCAAAGCTAAGCATGAAGTCTTAACGACTTAATTCCCTAAATATTTTTCATTTCTGTCCCTGGTTCGATGGCCTTACTTTAAGTCTGTATCATAAATACCACCTAACTAATCTGCCTATCTCCAGTCCTGGCCTCCTCAAATCCTTTCTCCACAAAGCAGCTATAGCCATCGGCCTAAAATGCAAATCTGACCACATCACCCAGTTACTTACAACTTCTCAAAGGATTCTCAAATTCAGACCAGCAAGCAAGATAAGGATGTGGCAAACTGCCGGTCTCCACACCTACCTCCCTCGCCTCCGTGGTAGAGATTATATTCGATCCTGGCATTCTCCTGCAGAGCCCAAACTTAGCCTCACAACTTTCTCAACCTAGCTCACAGATATCCACCGCGAAATGAAATGAATTGCGACTCCTGTTCCGTATAAAGGCCGAGTACTTTAACGAGGCACAGGGGGCCCTTCCAGAATTTACTCCTTCTTCTCTACAGGGAACTGTCCACTCCCCCCCCGTTTCACACCTCCTCATCTTTGCTTTTGCTATTCTATCTGGGACGCTCCCTCACCTGGCTCATCACCTTGCCATTTCATACCATCTCCAGGACCTTCTCTCACTTCCTTAAGTGAGTCCAATCTTTCCTCTGTGCTCTTTTAACTTGTTCCCAAACCACACTGTACTCAAATTCTGTTTACAAGTCTCCCTCACTAGACTGCACTTACTAAAGGACAAATGCCTTGTCTTACTCTTATTTCTAGCACCCACGGCAGTGTACGAGTTCCATAAACATTTGTTGAAATTAAGTGCGCACAAATGCAGCAGGGTACTAGGGGTGAAACAGACAAGAAAGTAAAAGGTCCCATCGGGAAGAGGATAAACTAACGTCATAGTTTGCTTCCTTTACACATGGCTTGATCTGCTTGTTCCTGCTCATCCTGTATCCCCAGAATCAGAAACGATGGCTCCTTTTGACTTTGCTCCTTTTAGGGTTCAGGGCGTTCATCTGCATGTTCGTTATATTGTGGAACTGCCACACCTAGACTGTAAGCCCTTTGAGGGAAGGGGCTGTGTCTTCGGGCACTTCGCTTCTCTGGGCGACAAATGGCGGGGTACAGCGAACGTTCGGGAGGGTGGTCTCTCACGACCTGATGCCGGACTTGGCTCGCAATCCCCCAGGCCCGCCCCGCCTCCCTCCGCTCTCCAGACCCCTCCTCACGGCGGCCGCCTCCCGCCTTCCGGCCGACGGAAGTCGCTAGCTGCTCTTCCCGGCCCACGTGGAGCCTTTTCCGGTGCGCCCGCCCCCTCCGGCTCTCCGATCGAGACCTGACCCTCACCTCGGGATTCCCAATGTGCCTCCGGACAGACATATCTGCTCCAACCGACCACGCCGGGATTCTAGCCTCGCCGGTAGCCTCTAACCCTAACTTCCTACCCCGACCACCTCTCTCGGCCTCCTCCTTACAACCTCTACTCCGATTGGCTTCCCTGCCCCGGCTAGCCAATGGAGGCTCTGTTTACTCTCTCTTTCCAGGGTCAAGGGGGAAGCGAGACGCCGCTCAACGGTTGCCAGGGGCAACGGGGGGACGCCGGCTGCGGAGGCCCTTTGTGCTCTGGGCAAGGCCCGGCAGGCTGCAGCCTGAGAGCGGGAAGAGGGGCGTGGGGGGGAGGGGCAGGCTGGCGCCTGCGCGTGAGCGACTATGCGGAGCCCGGGGGAGGGGGGGGGAGGGGAGGGGCCCCAGAGCAGGAATTGGTTAAGGGCGCTTTGGGGGGAAACAAGGAGCTAATGTGCAAGCACATACGTGGCACGGGCACTCTCCCCTCCTAAGGCCATCTTAAGCAAACATCTGGGCTACTTCTACAATAGGGAAAAGATAGGAGACAGGGCTGTTCCTCAGGAATTGGAGAACCTGTAGTTTCTTATTTTCAGGTTAGGTTAATATGCAAATCACGCGAAATATCATGCGTCAATACAGTAATTATTGTTGCCTTAAAAGCGCTTTAGCTAGCTAGAGAATGGCAGCTTTAATTGCAAAGCGCACACACCATTCTGTGATTCATCATTCGCTTAACAAATATTTAATAAGCACCTTATGAGAAAAGCTCCAGTAGGTTGTGTGGAGGATGGGAGGATGACTAAGAACCAATCCCGTTGTCATGGAAACCATTGTGACTCCTGCCATCAGCTGCCACCTGTTCTTATTCCAGATCTGAAAATTAAGTCCCAGCCACCTTTACAAAACAATCACACACACAGTTTGACTTTGGCTCCAAAATGTCCCACCAAATCCATCAAAATTACTATTTACTTTTACATGGGAGAACAACACAGTAACCCTTTGTCCTTTGCTCGAAGTTGTTTTTCCAGGAATGGAGAAAGGTTACTCTGAACTGCTCATGTTCACCGGCTGTCCCTGCTTGTGCATAATAGCATGCAGCTGAGCTCCTTCAGGGTCTGTGCAGATGACCCATTCGGCCACATGGCCTCACGTGCCCTTGTCCTCTCAGACACTTCAGCGTTGCACCCTTAAGGCCGCACCTTAAATCGTGTAGTCACTTATGGCTGCTTGACCTCCAGGATCTTAAGCTGGCCACAGCTGTCTCTTGCCCATTCCTGCCTACTGAGTGTGTCTGAACTTTCCTAGTGTTCTCCAGTCTTTTAACCCCTCTAAGACCCCCAGTTTCTCACTTCTCCACTAGAATAAGGAAGAGTTTAGAGGCTGCAAAAAAAAAAAAAAAAAAAAAAATGGGAAGGGGACAGTAGGGAGGATATCTTAGTATGCAGAGACTTCTGGACACGTTGCTACTTAGAATAAACGTTTGCCAGTGCCCTGTGGAGGTGAGGTGATGATGGGGATTATGGGTAGGATAAAGAGAAGAAAGAAAAGGGAGTGATGATAAGGGACGAAACTAAAAGGTGGTAAGAAAGAGAGGAAAAGAGTTTTAAAGGCCTTTGTGGGTCAAACGAACGGCTATTATATATGTGGGGAGTAATGAGTGCAAAGGATGGGAAGGCATCAAGGGTGGCTATAATTTTTCCAACTTGGGGGGCTGAACAGATGAGCGATAATGCATTAATCAAGTTAAAGAGCAGTGGAGGTCAGTAAATCAAAAGAACAGAACAGCCTTTTTGGAGTTGGAAGCTCCCCTTCGGTTCTTCGGGGTTTGGGCTCACTTTTCTGGTCATCTTCCTTTTTTTCCCAGAGGGCATGGGAATATCAGGTTTATTTGCCTCGGGACTCATTTTGGTTGTCCCATTGGGGCTGCCTTATAAAGCCGGCAGAGAGAGTGTAGAATGTGGGGTCTTGGGTCCAGCCATCAGAGATGCCGGTGTTTAGGGTGAGGGTTTAGGATTTTGTAGCTAAAAAAGAACTTTTTTTAATGTTCTTCATTTTTTAAAGAGAGGTGAGAAAATGCAAGCCGGGGAGGAGCAGAGAGAGGGAGACAGAATCTGAAGCAGGCCGCAGGCTCCGTTCTGGCAGCACAGAGCCCAGCGCAGGGCTCAAGTTCATGAACTGCAAGATCATGACCTGAGCTGAAGTTGGACGCTTAACCAAGTAAGCCTCCCAGGCGCCCCTAGGATTTTGTAATTTAATACATGTTTCCCCACTCCTACTCCTTGATTCTGGTGCAGAGTCCATGGGCCATACCATGAGAGGCTCCGCCGTGGAGGAACTTCTCATTTTGTCTCAGTGGAATCCTTAGAAAGCTTAAAACTATAAATCAAAAAGCGTTTAACACCATAAATTTCCTTCAGGATGCCTTTTGGACACAGAGCAAAACTGCATCATAATTAAACAAGGTGCTTACTGCTAATATGAAAAGTAGGTAAATGTCAAAACAAGATAATTCATAGAAGAAAAGCATTTAATAAACATATGAAGAAATATCCAACTAATAATGAAAGAAATACAAAACTGTTCAGCTAGACCTCATTTTTCAAGTAACAAATGGACAAAAGTGTTTGTTTTCCCTGTTTTGTAAACAATAATGCCCAGTGCTGGCTAATGTTTCATGAAACAAGCATGCTCATACATTGTGAGTGTGACTATAAGGAAGGGTGACCAGGGGCGCCTGGGTGGCTCAGTCGGTTGAGCGTCCGACTTCGGCTCAGGTCATGATCTCGCGGTTTGTGGGTTCGAGCCCCGCGTCGGTTGCTGTGCTGACAGCTCGGAGCCCGGAGCCTGCTTCGGATTCTGTGTCTCCCTCTCTCTCTGTTCCTCCCCCACTCATACTCTGTCTCTCAAAGATAAATAAACGTTAAAAAAAAAAAAAAAAAAAAAAAGAAGTGTGGCCGTGTTGAAAAGTAACTTGAGAGTGGGTATCATGAAGCCCTCAGATCTTCATAGTCTAAGAATTTCTTCTAAGAAAAGAATCAGATACACAAAGATTATACCCACAGATATTTACTGGAATCTTACGTAAAATGATGAAAATGGAAACAGCTGATCGTCAGCTAAAAAATGATCAAAATAAGTGATGCCATATCCCTGAAAAGTAATATTATGGAACAATTAAAAAGTATGTTTCAAGGAATAATTAAGGCAATGGAGAACTGTTCCTGATATAGTAACAAAGAAGAGCTGGAAACAGTTTTTTACTTAACAGAATCCTGATTCGTGTGGAGAATCATACAGGTATCCACAGCAAAAAACTGAAAAAAATCTTTTTTTAATTTGTTTGAACGTTTTTATTCATTTTTTTTTTAATTTTTTTTTCAACGTTTTTTATTTATTTTTGGGACAGAGAGAGACAGAGCATGAACGGGGGAGGGGCAGAGAGAGAGGGAGACACAGAATCGGAAACAGGCTCCAGGCTCCGAGCCATCAGCCTAGAGCCCGACGCGGGGCTCGAACTCACGGACCGCGAGATCGTGACCTGGCTGAAGTCGGACGCTTAACCGACTGCGCCACCCAGGCGCCCCATCATTTTTGAGAGACAGAGAATGAGCGGGGAAGGAGCAGAGAGAGGGAGACACAGAATCTGAAGACAGACTCCAGGCTCCAAGCTGTCAGCACAGAGCCCGACGCAGGCTCGAACCCACGAACCCCGAGATCATGACCTGAGCCGAAGCCGGACGCTCCCCCGACTGAGCCACCCAGGCACCCCGGAAAACATTTTTTAATGTAAGCAATCTCTGGGTTATGAAACGTGGATTTTAAAAATTCTTTACACTTCTGTGTATTTTGCAGATTTTCTTCCAATGACTATGAATTACCTTTATACTTTAATAAAAGCCTTTTCCTTCTAAGAAACAAAAAGCCTGATTCTGATTTCAGCCAGAAAATGGTCTATGGCCTTTGTCTGGGCCGACTTAGACCCGAGCTGAATTCTGCGTAATTCTGCTCTCTGAAATGCTGCTGCTCTGTCGTTCTTGGCAGTAAAAGACCCTCCAGGCACTTGAGCAAGAGCCTTGCAATCAGAGTCGTGATTGCTAAGAGGTTCAAGCTTTGTTTGCAAGAGAAGAAGTTCTGATTCTTTTCTTTAAAAGTTCCTACTCGCACTGATTAATCTTATTTTTCATGAAGTTAGAAGTGCTCTTGTGAACTTCCAGTTGTGTGAGGTCTTCTTTTTTAACCCCGTAGGTGTTCCAGAAAGCTTTCGGTCTCTACAGAGTTGGCGGGAGCCCCAGACAGGTTAAGGGTGGCTGTTGAGGAGTAGTTCCCGTTCTAGGTGCTGCTGTGCTTGATCCAAGCACTCTTCCCCTCAGCCTCCCTTCCTGGGGAACTACCTGGGCATTTGGGTGTTGTGGTCTGATGCTCTCCTGAGCCTAAAACCCTTTGGACCCATCTTCAGCCTGAATCCGTGGAGCCTGAATCCAGCCTCAGGCCACCCAACTCTCCATCTCCCCCTCCCTCAGTCTCAGCCTTGTTTGCCGGTCAGAGCCCAGCAGGCTCCCCTCAGACATGTCCCATGACCTTGCTTCTCAGGTAGGGGCCTTAGCTCCCTTCCTCGGCCTCCTTTATCTTTATTCCCTAAATATAGGACTTCTAGGTGCTTAAGGACATAGTTCTGCCCAATCCAGCCCAGTCCTGGGCTGCTTTCTCTCTCCTCCAGAAACGGATCTGCAACCCGCATCAGTGAACCCACAGATCCACAGGCCCCACCCTATGGTAAAGTCCTTGAAGTTCCGGTAACAGTTGAGTGTCACTCTGCCTGGTGGTAGAATGTCCCCAAGAGAGTAGCACACCAGCCTCTGAGTGGAGGGCTGACCCTTGCCCGTGTGCAGCTTAGGCCAGACTTCAAGTGCTTGGCCTGGGCCCAGAGGCACCAGCCATCCCTGCAGCCCCTCCCCCGGGGGAGTAATACCTACCTCCCCGGATTTCTTTGGGACCACCACTGGCTACACTGTCTTCTGGTGAAACAAAATCTTGGCATCCTGGTTCCTTACATAATGGGCCTGGCATCCCCACATACGCAATTCCGAAGCCACTTCTGAGAGGCTCATAGGACGCCTAGCTGTGGTAGAAAGGATATATTGATGTCCCTTCCTGGGGAGATCCAAGACCTCCTTTACCCATTGTGATCCCATCCCAGGGCGGTCAGTTGTCACATGCCATGTTCTGCTTCTGTCCTGGGGTTTACACAGAACGATGCTCTGCCATAGATCCAGTTCCAAGAGGACTCAGAGATGCCAACCTAAATCTCAGAATGTCTGCCGCTGGTGAAGGAGTCACTGCTGAGAGGTACCTGTGTCAGGCTGGGCACAAGGGACAGCTAGAGACCCTGCGCCCTGCGGAAAGGTCCGTAAACGTGGCTCAAGGGTGTCACATATTCACATTTTTTCAGATTGATCTAGAAACCTAGGTTTTCATGTGAAATCTGTCGGCCACCAGCATGCAACCCCTGTGCGAGACTGCAAATGTAATTCCTATCCTTCGTGGCTTTTAAATAATCAGGATCCTACCCACGGTAAGAACAAACAATTATTGGGAGTTCTGCTTTTATTTAAGCCGTAGAAAGCTGCTAGGGACATCACTTCTTTCCAATAAGAGGGAATGAATAATCTACAAAATCATACATTTTCTTGAACGTATGAGCTGAGATCACAAGGCGGCCACATAACCAAATGCCAAAAAGTGGCAAGCTCTACTGAGGCGAAAGGGGACACACAAACTGTTTCTCGTTTGGCAGGGCCCTGGAGAAAAGGTGACTACCTAGATGTGAGTATAAAGAAATCAAGCTAAAATTTTCACTAATTCCTAAAGGCTGAGTTTAGGCTATTGGATCAGTTTAGAATAAGTGGGAGCCGGTGATGATTAATTTTATGTGTCAACGTGGCTAGGCACAGTACCCAGATATTTGGTCAAGCACTCTTCTACGTGTTTCTATGGGTATTTTTTTAGATGAGATTGACATTTAAATCAATAGACTTTGAATAAAGCAGTTTACTCTCTAATCATATGGTGAACCTTACCTAATCAGCTGAAGACGTTAAAGAAAAAGACTGAACTTCTCGGAGGTAGAGGGAATTCTGCCAGCAGATTGCCTTCAGACTGTCGCTGCAGTCTTCCCCAGCCTGCTGGCCTACTCTGAAGATTTTGGACTTGCCAGCCTCCAGTATTGCATGAACCAATTCCTTAAAATAAATGTTTTCTCTTTTCCTCTCTCTTAGATGGATGTTTAGTATACACATATATCTATATATCTCTCTATGTTTTTATGTTGGTTCTGTGTCTCTGGAGAACCCTAACACAGAGTCACAGACGCAAGGGAGGCTTATGTTCACTTGCAAGGTCTTCTTCACGGGTGTCCCCTGGGTGCTCAAACGGAAGACGTGAGGGAAGACAGGAGACCAGAGAGCACCTCCCCCCACCCCCATGGTGGTGTAGATTTGCAGGAGCTGACTGCCTGTTGCAGGGGACAGGCACAAATCACCCACATCTTATGGCCTTTCTTTTATTAAAGCCAAAAAGTCTTAAGCCACTAGGGTAGGGAAAGTAGACCCTCCTGTCCCCAGGGCCACCAGGGGAGAGTGCAAAATCTGTCTCTATCCGGGGGAGGGTAGGAAACCATCCGTATGACTCTCAGGGACCCAGAAGATGTCTATTACTTCAGGAGAAAGGGTAGAAACAAAAGCTGTTTGCTTTGCAGTAGAGGTGGGGCAGAGGGGTAGGGAGAGTGAACATGAAAACCTCTTGGGTCCAAGAACCTGCACTGATATAAAGCAGAGGTAGACTACTACTGGGAGAGAAACAGGTAACTCTCTCCTGCCCAAGGCCCACCAAAGACACAAGACAGAGTTTGGTTACCATGGGGGAGGTGAGGGGATGTGGGGCGTAACATTGAAAAGGTTCCACTCCCCAGGCCCAGGGGCACAGGACTTGCCTGAGACTGAGGCTGGACCAGGAGAGTCAAGGACCGCAACCTGCTGCCCATCACAGCCTAGCAACAAGCAGCAAGCAGTCTGTTGTTGAGGAGGAGACAAGACGGTGGAGAGAAACTCCACTCGATGGTGTGAGTACGTAGGTACGGCTGAAAGCCAGTGGTAGAGTATTAAGAAAAACCCTCCAGCAGCCCATTCCCCACACTAAGCACAAGGTAATGGCACTCGTTGGTACACCGAGGGTAAGGATACCAGTAACTAAACTCAAACCAGCTCAATTACTGGCTAGATTAACTCACCCCCTGTCCCCCTGATAATAGCCTGACAGAAGAGGCAAGCCCACTTCCAGGCATCAGTACTGTTTACTTCAGTCTTTACTGGCTTCTACATATAATGTCCAGCATTCCATAACAAACCATGGCAATGCAAAAAGAAAAATGAGAGGGAGACAGACAGACAGACTTATCATCAAGCGAGAAAACAAACAGAACCAGAGCTCAGCAATACAGATCTTTCAAACGGGGACTTCTAAATAACTATGACTGATCTATGAAAGATCTAGTGTAAAAAGCAGAAAACATGTATGGACATATGGGGAATTGGGGTAGAAAAATGGAAACTATAAAAAGGAAATGTGAGAGAGAGAAAAAGACAATCTCAAAGATGAAGGATTCTTGCACTGTGCTCACCAGCAGACTAGATACTTCTGATGGAAGTGTCCATAAACTTAAAGGCACGACATTAGAAATCATCCAAAATGAAACACAAAGAGAAAAAGGTGGGGGGAGAGGGTACAGAAGATAGAATTAAAAAAAAAAAAATTTTTTTTTTAATGTTTATTTATTTTTGAGACAGAGAGACACAGAGCATGAATGGGGGAGGGGCAGAGAGAGAGGGAGACACAGAATCGGAAGCAGGCTCCAGGCTCTGAGCCATCAGCCCAGAGCCCGACGCGGGGCTCGAACTCGCGGACCGTGAGATCGTGACCTGAGCCGAAGTCGGACGCTCAACCGACTGAGCCACCCAGGCGCCCCGAGAATTTTAAAACTGTGGGATGCTATCAAGAAGATACACAATAGGGAAGAAGTATTTTAACATAAAATGGCCAATAATTTCTGCAAAATTAGTGAAGGACAGCACTACTGCTCCAAGAAGCTCAGAGAATCTCAAGCAACATAAATGCAACCAAACCAAATCAAAATCAGTAAAATTCCACTTATAGACGTATCCCAAACTTATAGACGTATCCCAAAGATTTTTCCTCTTTTGAGAGAAAATCTCAAAGGCAGCCAGAGAAAAAAAGGAATATTGCATACAGAAGAAGAAAAATAAGATTACGGCCAACTTCTTGTCAGTAACCATTCAAAGCCAAAAGATAACAGAGGGACATTTTTTAAGTGGCGAAAGGGAAAAAGATGTCACGTTTTTCTGGAATTCTATACTCTGCGTAAACGTCTTTTAAAAATGAAGGTGATATTGACTTTTTCACACAAAGAAACACTGAAGGAATTTATTGCCAATAAACCTTATTACAACCTCTTTGGCAGAAAGAGTACAGGACTCTTCTGAAAGAGCACAAATTTGGACGTACGCTGATGAAGAGCAATGAAATGATCACGTGACCATATTATCAAAGAGATTTTCCTCTTTATTTTTGTTCTCTTTAAAAGAGAAATTACTAAGTACAGATAATAACAACGTATGATGAGATTTCTAACATGTAGAATTAAAATGTATCACGATGGCACAAAGGCTGAGAACAGAAGTTGACGTTCTTAAACTGCTAAGGTTCTTAAACTGTCCGTGAAGGGGTTCATTATTTCAAGGTAGACTAATAAAGTTAAGGTGTATATTGTAAACTCTAGAGCAACCACTTAAAAAAAAAAGAATCATAACGAAATAGTAAATAGTGGAGATAAAATAGATAGTAAAAATACTCAGTTATTCCAAAGAAAGAAGAAGAAAAAAAGAACAAAGACTAAATGGGACAAGTAGGAAATGCATAGCAAGATGTTAGGTTTAAATCCAACCATATCGGTACGTTAAATATAAATGGTCTGAAGCAGGGGCTCAATAAACTGTGATCCTTAGCTCAAATCCAGCCTGCTGCCTGTTTTTGTAAAATAAGCTTTATGGAAACACAGTCTTATCCGCTAATTTATGTCTTGTCTCTGGCTTCTTTCTGTCTACCATGGCAGAGTCAAGCAGCTGCAAAGAGACTGGGTGACTTGCAAAGCCTAAAATATTTATTAACTGGCCCTTTAAAGAAAAAGTTTACTGGGGCGCCTGGGTGGCGCAGTCGGTTAAGCGTCCGACTTCGGCCAGGTCACGATCTCGCGGTCCGTGGGTTCGAGCCCCGCGTCGGGCTCTGGGCTGATGGCTCAGAGCCTGGAGCCTGTTTCCGATTCTGTGTCTCCCTCTCTCTCTGCCCCTCCCCCGTTCATGCTCTGTCTCTCTCTGTCCCCCCCCCCAAAAAAAAAAAAAAATTAAAAAAAAAAAAACGTTGAAAAAAAAGAAAAAGTTTACTAAGCCCTGGTATGAACACCCCAGTGAGAAGGCAAACGTTCTAAGGTTAGATAAAGAAAACCAACTACTTATTATCTATAAGAAATGCACTTTAAATATAAAAATACCCATAGTTGAAAGTAAATGGATAGAAAGAACTCTACCACGCAAACACTAATCAAAACAAAGCTGGACGAAGAAAAAGAAAGTTTGTTTACTGAATGGTGCTGTGAAAACTGGATATCCACATACCAAAAGAATGACGGTGAACCTTACACCATATACAAAAATGGACTCAAAATGAATCAATGACCTAAATGTAAGGGCCAAAGCTATAAAACTCTTAGAGGAAAACATGGCGGGGGGTGGGGGGGTGGCGGCGATATCTTCATGACATTGGAATTGGCAGTGATTTCTTAAACATGCCACCAAAAGCTCAGACAGCAAAGTTAAAAATGGTGGCTTTGGGGCTCTTGGGTGGCTCAGTCAGTTGAGCATCTGACTCTTGATTTCAATCCAGGTCAGGATCCCAGAGTCATGGGATCAAGCCCCATGCTGGGCTGCATGCTGGGCATGCAACCTGCTTGGGATTCTCTCTCTCCCTCTCCCTCTCCCTCTGCCCCTACCCCACTCACATGTGCACTCATGCACTTGCTCGCTCTCTCTCTCTTAAAAAAAAAAAGGTAAGTTGGACTGCAAAATTAAAAATGTTTGTGCCTTGAAGGACACTATTGAGAGAGTGAAATGATAACCTGCAGAATGGGAGGAAATACTTGCAAACCATACATCTCATAAGGGAGTAATATCCAGAATGTATAAAGAACTAAAACTCAACAACAAAACAAACAACTCGATTAAAAAGGGGGCAAAGACTTGAAAGGACGCTTCTCCAAAGAAGATCTACAAATGGCCAATAAGCACATGAAAAGATGCTCGAATCATGAGTCGTTAGAGAAATGCACATCGAAACTACAATGAGTTACCACTTCGCGCTGAGTAGAATGGCTACCAACGAAAAGAAAAAGACAAAGAAAAGAAAACATCCCGGTGAGGATGTGGAGAAACTGGAATGTAAACTGCCACCATTGCTGTGGAAAACGGATTGGTGGTTCCTCAAAAACGTAAGCATAGAGGTCCATATCACACAGCAATTCCACTCCTAGATATGTGCCCCAAAGAATTGAAAACAGGGACTCACACAGAGACTTGTTCACCCGTGTTCACAGCAGCATTATTCACACTAGCCAAAAGGTGGAAACAACCTAAGTGTCCCTCAGTGAATGAATGGATAGACAAAATATGGTATATACATACTTAAAAATGTTTAAAATGGTAAGTGTCCTGTTATGCGTATTGTATCACAGTAAGAACAGAACAAAGCAAAAGCTGGACTGGCTGTATTAATTTTAGACTAAGCAGACTTTAGAGCCCTTCAGTGAGTCTCCATAGTTTTATGGTTAAAGTCCCTATTCTTTTTTTTTTTTTTTAATTTTCTTTAATGTTTATTTATTTTGGAGACAGAGAGAGACAGAGCATGAACGGGGAAGGGTCAGAGAGAGAGAGGGAGACACAGAATCCGAAACAGGCTCCAGGCTCTGAGCTGTCAGCGCAGAGCCCGACGCGGGGCTCGAACTCACGGACCGTGAGATCATGACCTGAGCCGAGGTCGGACGCTTAACCAACTGAGCCACCCAGGTGCCCCTCAAAGTCCACGCAGACTTTGGGAGGTGCTCTTTCTAAATGCCTCCATGGCACCCTGTGTCAATCACACTGCTGTGCTGGGTGAGCTCCTTGCCTGCCTCCTTCACTACCTTGTCAGCTCGTTGAAGGCAGGGATACTATATCCTGTTCTTTAAATTCCTAGTGCCTGTTATGGTGCCTAGTATATGGTAGGCACAAGATAAGTATTTGTCAAATGAACCAAATTCTGTGACACTGCTCGTGGAGCCACATGGGACACCAGAAGGAGGGAAGTCTCCTCCTTTATCACACTGGTCGTTTTAACCTTTTTTTCTGCTGTCTAGTGTATCAGTATATCGGAAGCAATTGTGCAATATCCCCCAAACTGATAATAAATATTATTCTGCGATTGTTCAACTGGTGAAATCCACGCACAATGGATGTGAATAAATGTCTGCAAATGTCATCCTAAGAAACAGGATGTAGCAGCGCCTGGAAATTTAATCAAGGCATGACGGAATGTGGAGGAAAGCTGTAACATAATCAATGGCCTTAACAGCTGAAGAAAGAATATGTGAGCAGAAGGGGGGTGGTCTGTAGGGAGTGCTGAAAAGCAGAGCCAAGGAACAAACATTTGTCATTATGTCTCCAGCCCTGTCAAGGGAAAGAGTTGTTTTTTGACCATTAGACACAAATATGCAATCCACCCTCTATCCCTATGGATGCCACAGAGCTCATCCAATTCCCCTCGCTTTGTTCTGATTTCATGCTCGCAGACAACCTCTGGATTATAATTTGGCTTCCTATGTAGATTTTGCAACAGGAGAGAATGCGCTGACCAGTCACCATGAACATCTGGTCCATTTGGCAAGGACTGTCCTCTTTGTATATGATTGCGTTGGTGTTCTGGTTTATACATCAGTCAGTTCATATACCCCAGGGGCCGCAGGGGTGCTCACTCTCCCAGCTCTCGCTGAGGCTGCCAGTGAGGTCCTGTTCCCCTTTCTTTGCACCTTCACTCAGCACAGGCTGAGGACAAAGTATTGCACATCAGCCACAGCTCCTCCGGATTTGAGCCTATCTTGCTTCAGGCTTATGTGTTCCTCAGAGAAAAAAAAAAAAGGGGGAGGGGGGGGGGCTTTGGACCCACAATCCATGCTGGTGTCCAGGGTCTTTCCTCAGGATTATCTCTCTTCTTGAGGAATCTGGCCCCTGATAATGATACACTTATCATCTTCCCATACCACAATTCCTAGCCCGTGCGTTTATTTACCTTAATAATCACTTCCAAAGGCTGAGGATTAGGAGAAATACTTCCAGAGAACATGGTTGGAATTCAGATGAGTCTAGCAAGGGCTTACCCTGACAAGGGCTCAGGAAAACGAGAATGGAAGACAGATAAGGAGGCCAGCCTCTACCTGGTCGAATTAGTCTTGCTGAAGTGCGCGGCTGCACACTTTCTGTAAACCCCAGGGCCTCAGCTAATGATTCTGATTGTCCTGTGGGTGTTCTGTGGGGTGCTTTGTCTCAATGAGCTGATTCGAGCTCTAGGGAAAGTTAGGGGCTCAGTGAATGGGATTGCTGAAGGAAATGCCAAATGGATCTGTGCTGGCCTGGAGAGAGGCCTTGGATACACTTTCAAGTTGAAAGGAAGATCCACAGAAAGTAGCCAGAAGAAAATGGGATTGGTGAGCCCTACTTTAAGGGGGAAAAAACCCCCTGAAAATCTATATTTAAATGGAATGAATTAAATAGAATGAATCTATCCTTCCCCTCTGGTAGGATCTGTACCCGTTAACCCTAGCTGATGAGGAAAAGCCATACCAGAAGGATGCCAGCAAATAAATGCAGAGGAATTTTACAATAAGGAAAATAATATTTTGGAAACTCTAATGAAAATATGGATGCATGCAAGGTGCTTCAAATGGTGTTAAAAAAAAAACTGGTGAGGGGCGCCTGGGTGGCTCAGTCGGTTAGGCGGCCGACTTCGGCTCAGGTCACGATCTCGCGGTCCGTGAGTTCGAGCCCCGCGTCGGGCCCTGCGCTGACCGCTCGGAGCCTGGAGCCTGTTTCGGATTCTGTGTCTCCCTCTCTCTGGCGCTCCCCGTTCATGCTCTGTCTCTCTCCGTCTCAAAAATAAATAAACGTTAAAAAAAAATTTAAAAAAAAAAGAGAAAAAAGAAACCGGTGAACGGTTATTTGGGGAGCTGAGACATGTGTAGTGCAGAAGCAATATATCACGGAGAGCTTTCCAGTGGCAAGGTGAAAAAAAAAAACGTTGCAGTGAAAGAGTCTGGCTGTCATCACCCTCCTATCCTGGGATCGATCTTCGTGTTACTAATAGACAGTCAACCAGATATTATGTGTCCTCTGATGTGACTCAATATGGAGTATACGATATAACCTATGATATGCTCTAGCCAAATATCATTAACTTGGATATATAGTTTAGATATAACTTTTATTTTATATGAAACACAGGAGATGGAAAAAAAACTGAACAATGCCATGAGGAAGCAGTCAGACAAATCCAGAGAAGGAGGGTATTCTGCAAGACCACTGACCTGGCCTCTTCAACAGCCAGTGCCATGGAAAAGGGACTGTGCCTTGTTCAAAGAAACTTAAGGGACATCATAACAAGATGTAATGTATGTCTTGGACTGGATACTGATTTGGGCAAACCAGCTGTAAAAGTACATTTTTTGCAACAAGTGGGGAAATTTTATTTATTTATTTATTTATTTATTTATTTATTTATTTATTTATTTCTCTATCTATCTATCTATCTATTTACTTATTTAATTTATTTGAATTCAAGTTAGTAAACCTAACAAATGGGGAAATTTTAATAGGGATTGAGTATTACGTGAAATGAAACTTTTAGAAACAGCAAGGTGACTGAAAAGAAGGTTTCCGAGAATAGTAATAATAGTAATAATAGTAGTAATATTAATAGTAATAATCATTTTGGCTTAAATATTACACACTACACACAAGCACAGAGAAAGATCCAAAAAGATACTAATGTGGGTATTGAAGTTGAAGACTTTTTTCCTGAGATACTGTTTTATTGCGATATAATTCACCTACCATAAAATTCGTCCTCTTAGAGTACTGTTTTCACAGGGTTGTGCCACTATCATCGCTGTGTAATTCCAAAACATCTTTATCATCCCCCAAAGAAGCCCCATACCCATTAGTAATCACCCCCCGCTACCCTGCTTTCCCCACCCCGGGCAAGCAACAATCCACTTTCTGTCTCTAGGGATTTGCCCATTATGAATATTACATATACACGGAATCATACAACATGTGGCCTTTTTGTGTTTGGCTTCATTCCCTTAGCATAATGTTTTCAAAGTCCATCCATACCGTAGCGGGGGTTAGTACTTCATTCCTTTTCATGGCAATTTTGACATTTTTTTCTATTTTTATTCCCATTACGTGGATATACCACATTTTATGTATCTATTCATCAGTGGATGGATGTTTGGATTGCGTTAACGTTTTGGCTATCACGAATAATGCTGCTACGAACACGTATACAAATTTTTCATGGGAACGTATGTTTTCAATTCTTTTGGCTATATACCTAGGAGTAGAATTGTTGGTCACATAGCTTACATTGGGAGGAAATGCCAAACTGTTTCTCAAGGGGCTGCGCCATTTTACATTCCCAGAAGCACTGTAGGAAGGTTCCAATGTCTCCACATCCCGGCCAACACCAGGGCCCATCTTTTCTATCAGAGCCACCATAATGGGCTTGGAGCGGTATCTCGTGCTTTTGCTGCTCAGTGCCCTGATAGCTAACGACGAGCAGCTTTCCGTGTGCTTATCTGCAATTTCTATACCTTTGTAGAAGTGTCTATTTAAGTTCTTAGCCGATCTGAAAATTAGGTTATTTGTCTCTTTATTGTTGAGCCGTAAGAGTTCTTTTATACATTCTGGATACTAGACTCCTATCATTTGATTTGCAAGTGTGTTCTCACAGTCTTTGGGTTGTCTTTTCACTTTCTTTTTTTAAACAAATTTTTAATGTTTATTTATTTTTGAGAGAGAGAGAGAGAGACAGAGAGACAGAGCACAAGCAGGGGTGAGACAGAGAGAGAGGGAGACACAGAATCCGAAGCAGGCTCCCGGCTCTGAGCTGTCAGCCTAGAGCCCAACAGGGGGCTTGAACTCACCGACTGTCAGACCATGACTTGAGCCGAAGTTAGTCACTTAACCGCCCAGGCACCCCTGTGTTTTCACTTTCTTGATGGTGGCTTTGAAGCACAAAAGTTTTAAATTTAATTTTAATTTTAATTTTATTTTTTCTTTTGTTGGTTATGCCTTTGGTGTCATATCTTAAAAACCATGCCTATAGGGGCGCCTGGGTGGCTCAGTCGGTTGGGCGTCTGACTTCGGCTCAGGTCATGACCTCGCGATCCGTGAGTTCGAGCCCCGCAACTCAGAGCCTCTGACAACTCAGAGCCTGGAACCTGTTTCGGATTCTGTGTCTCCCTCTCTCTCTGACCCTCCTCTGCTCATGCTCTGTCTCTCTCTGTCTCAAAAATAAATAAATGTTAAAAAAAAAAATGCCTATAAAAATTCACGAGATTTACTCCTCTATTTTCTCCTAGGAGTCTTATAGTTTTTACACTTGGTCTCTAATCTATTTTGAATTAGTTTTTGTATGTAGTATGAAGTAGGTGTCCGGCTTCATTCTTTTACCTGTGGGTATCCAGTTTCCCCAGAAACATTTGTTACAAGGATGATTTTTCCCCCATTGAATTGTCTTGGCACCCTTGTCAAAAATCAATTGACCATAAATGTAGGAGTTTTTTTCTTTTTTTTTTTAATGTTTATTTATTTTTTATTTTTATTTTTATTTTTTTTAAATTTTTTTTTTTTCAACGTTTATTTATTTTTGGGACAGAGAGAGACAGAGCATGAACGGGGGAGGGGCAGAGAGAGAGGGAGACACAGAATCAGAAACAGGCTCCAGGCTCTGAGCCATCAGCCCAGAGCCTGATGCGGGGCTCGAACTCACGGAGCGTGAGATCGTGACCTGGCTGAAGTCGGACGCTTAACCGACTGCGCCACCCAGGCGCCCCTATTTATTTTTTAGAGAGAGGGAGAGAGACAGAGCATGAGCAGGCAGAGAGAGGGAGACACAGAATCTGAAGCAGGCTCCAGGCTCTGAGCTGTCAGCACAGAGCCCGATGCAGGGCTTGAACATCATGAACTGTGAGATCATGACCTGAGCCAAAGTTGGATGCTTAACTGACTGAGCCACCCAGGTGCCACTGTATGAGTTTATTTCTGAACTCTCAATTCGACTTTATTCACCTGTATGTCTGTCTTTATGGCAGAACCACACAGTCTTGAATACTGTGGCTTTTTTGGTAAGTTTGGTGAGTTTTGAAATTGAGAAGTGTGAGTCGTCCAATTTTGTGCTCTTTCAAGATTGTTTGGGTCTTCTGGGTCCCTTGCATTTCCATTTGAACTTTAAGATCATCCTTATGAGATTCTTAAAAACTGAGAACAAACTGAGGGTTGATGGGGGGTGGAAGGGAAGGGGGTGGGTGATGGGTATTGAGAGCACCTGTTGGGATGAGCACAGGGTGTTGTATAGAAACTAACTTGACAAATTTCATATTTAAAAAAAAATGAACTTTAAGATCATCTTGTCAATTTGTATAAGAAAAGACATTTGGGATTTTGATAGGGATTGCACTGAATCTGTAGATCAATTTGGAAGGTATCATTATCTTAATTAACACTAATAAATCTTCTAACCCATGAACACAGGATGGCTTTCCTTTTATTTGGGTCTTCTTTAATTTGTCTCAACAATATTTTTTGTGGCTTTCACTGTAGAAGTCTTGCACCTTTTTTATTAAATTCATTCCTGAATATTTTTGATACTATTATAAATGGAATGATTTCCTTAGTTTTATTTTTTGCCAGTGTATAGAAATACACCTGAATTTTTAATCTTGTATCCTATAATCTTCCTGGACTCATTTATTAGTGCTAATTGTGTGTGTGTGTGTGTGTGTGTGTGTGTGTGTGTGTGTGTGTGTATTCTTTAGGATTTACTATACACAAGATCATATCGTCTACAAAGAGAGATAGTTTTAAACATTTTCTCCTTTCTAAGCTGGATGTCTTTTCTTTTTCATGCTTAATTGCCCTGGCTGGAACCTTCAGTACAATATTGAATAGAAGTCTCAAGAGCAGACACCCTTGTGTTGTTCCTGATCTTAGGGGAAAAAAACATTCAGTCTTTCACTATTAAGTGTAATGTCAGTTGTGGGTTTCTTGTAGATGGCCTTTATCAGGTTGAGGAAGTTCCCTTCCATTTTATTCTTTGTTGAGTGTTTTTGTCATGAAAGGGTGTTGAAGTTTGTCAAATGCTTGTTTCCGTGTCTATTGAAATGATCAGATGATATGGTGCTTTATTAGTATAGTATGTTGCATTGATTTTCAAATGTTGAACCAACCTTACATTCTGTCATAGTGTATGATCCTTCTTCTATGTTGCTAGACTCCGCTGTTGGATATTTTTGTATCTAAACTCATAACGGATATTGGTCTTTAATTTTCTTTCCTTGTCTTGCTTTGGTATCAGAGTAGTTATGGCTTCCTAGAATGAGTTGTGAAGTGCGCCTTCCTCTTCTATTTTTTGCAACAGTTTGTGAAGGATTAGTGTTGACTCTTCTTTAACCATTTATAGGATTCACTGGCGAAGCCGTCTGGGTCTGGGCTTTTCCTCGTGGGAAGTTGTTGGTCACCATTTCAATTTCTTTACTTGTTACAGGTCTTTTCAAAATTTCTGTTTCTTCTTGAGTCAGTATTGATAGTTTGTGAATTCCTAGGAATTCATGCATTTCATCTCGATTATCTAATTTGTTGGCATACAGCTGTTCATAGAATTTCCCTATAATTATTATTATTTCTGTAAGGTCACTAGTATTGTCCTCTCTTTCATTCTTGATTTTAGTAACTTGAATCTTCTGTCTTTATTCCCTTGGTCAGTCTAGCCAACATTTTTTCTATGCTCTATTTCATTTATTTCAGCTGTAATTTTTATTATTTCTGTCTTTCTGTTTGCTTCAACTTTAGATTGCTCTTCTTTGCTACTTTCTTAACATGGGAGGTTCGATTATTGACATGAAAACTTCTTTTTAAATATAGCTATTTACAACTATATGTTTCCATATGAACACTGCTTTCGCTGCATCCCATAAAGTTTAGTATGTTGTATTTTCCTTTCCATTCATCTCAAAGTATTTTATAGTTTCCTTTGTGACATTTTCTTTTACCTGGTGGTTATTTATGAGTGTGTTGTTTAATTTCCAAGTATTTGTGAATTCCTCAGATGTCCTTCTTTTAGTGGTTTCTAATTGCAGTCCATTTTGGTCGGAGAACATACTTGGTATTGTTTCAATCCTTTTAAATTTATTAAGACTTGATTTATGGTCTAACATATGGTCTATCCTGGAGAATGTTCCAGGTGCATTTGAGAAGGGTGTATATTCTGATGTTGTTCGGTAGAGTGTTCTGTAGATGTCTATTACATCTTGCTGGTTTATAGTGTTTAAGTCTTCTATTTCCTTGCTAATCTGTCCAGTTGTTTTACCCGTGATTGAAAGTGGGTTTTGGAAGTTTCCAACTTTTGTTGAATTGTTGATGGTATCCCACAGGTCTCGAAGATTCTTTTCATTTTTCTTTGTTCTTTTTTCTTTCTGGTCTTCAGACTGGATAAGCTAACAACTATTTTCAAGTTTGCAAATTCTTTGGTATGCCTGCTCAACTCTATTTTACAGCCCCGTTAGTGTTTTCATTTCCATTCGTCTTCTTCAGTTACAGAATTTTTATTTGATTCCTTTTTTAAAAATATATCTACCTCTTTATTGATATTTTCTATCTGATGAGACATTGTTCTCATACTTACTTAGTTTTTAAAATTGTTTCCTTTCACTCTTTGAAAATAGTTATGATAGCTGTCTTAAATCTTTATCCTTCCAGTACAGTATCTGGGCTTCCTCGGGGACTTTCTATTGATTGCTTTTCCTGCCTGTGTATTCATCTATGTCCTTATTTATTTTACTGTCTCATAAGTTTTTAGTAAAAACTGGGCACTTCATTTATCTTTATTTTTTTTGAAAACTGAGCATTTCAAATAATATCATATTATCTGGTAATCTGGAATTCAGATTGGCAATCTGGAATATAATCCGTAAATCAGATTCTCTCCCCTCCTCAGGGTTTCTTATTGCTAGTGCTGTTTGTTATTACTTGTTTAGTGACTTTTCTGAACAAGTTCTGCAAAATCTGTATTCTTTGTTATATATGACCATTGAAATCTCTGATCTGGTAGTGGTCAGCTAATAATGAAATAGAGATTTCCTTGGAACCAATAAGTCTTCCAGTCTTTGCAGAAGAGCTCAGTGTTTATGTTGGGGCATGCCTTCAACACTCAGTTACTAACAGGCAGCTGAAAATTCTTACTTTGCCTTCACTTTCTGCTTGCACCGAGCCGCAGATCAGTAAAAGTGAGCTTTTAAGGTCACTGTTGATCCTGTGCACAGTCCCGGCCATGAGCACAACCCCACCTATGTATGTGGCCATCTAGATTCCCAGGAGTATACAGATCTTTTTACATCCCCTATGCACATTTTATTCCCATATTTTCCTTTTTAAGCTTTTTAGTCAGTCCATTATTTGTCCCAACCATTATCCAATAACTCAGGCGGCTGTGAAGTTAAACAGTTACCTCTTATTGTTTTAAACAAATGTCGCGGGGAGAAGGGTTTTTTGCACTGGATGAATCTTGAGTTAGTAAATAAAGCCAGCTTGCAAGCTGGGGTCTCAGGGAACCACCAAGATAGGTCAAATAATGACAATTCTTTATAAATGAGGCTTTAAAGAAGCTCCAGTTCCATTCTGTCTCTCTGGTGGCTGCCAGACTGCTGGTTTTCACTGTAATTGTGGGCTATTGGTTTTCAAGGCTACTATGAAGCCGGAAAGAGGTGCATTGGAATAGGGCAAGTTAAATGACCACAAACTCATAGTTCTACTGAGTTTCAGCTGTTTTTCTTGAATAAATGCTCTTTGGATTGCTGTGAGGCTTTGTTTAACTTCCAGAGTTCTGAAAAATTGATTCTAACGATTTTTGCTAGTGTTTTCATTGTTTTTGTGGAGGAGATTTTGAGCTTCTTAGGCCACTATTGTTGCTAATGTCACTCAGCAGTGATATTCTCTTGATGATGGGCATGTAGTGTCTTATTTTGAAGTTTTGGTTTGTCTAGGTTTTCTAATTTTCCACAATACACATGTGATGTGTTTGTGATAATAAGTGGCCATTTATATAAAGAAAAAAAAAAAGATAAAATCTAAAACAAAATCCATGAAACTTTACTTGCCATTTCAGTAAATTTGGCTATTCAGACCAGGGCCCATAAGTTTAAAACGTTATATTCTTTTAATTTTCCCTTATTAGTTGTTTTTTTTTTTTTCAGTTACCATTGGCAGTTTACCTCTAGTGACTAGAAATAAAGACTTTAACATTACAAGTGTGTCTGTTTTTTGTTTGTTTGTGTTTTTTTGTTTTTGTGGGGGCAGCAAAGAAAATGATATGGTTGGTGACACTGACTTTCCCAGTTAGTTTTGAGAGAGAGAACTCCTTGGGGTGGGGGGATCGTTGTTAAGAGTGACCATATGTCCTGATTTTCCTAGAACAAAACCAGTTTATACCTGTTGTTACAGTATAATTATTAATAGCACCCGCTTTACATTCTCAAAAGTGTCTCAGTTTAAATGATAAATATGGTCAGCACTAGTTATCGACAGCAGCAGGAGGAGAGGAAGCCAGCAGATGACTCAGGGACTACCGCAAAAGCGGAAAACATGGGGAATGAACAGTTGAAAGGCTTGAGCATGGCTCCCCAACAAAGGCACAGAGGTTACCACTTCAGTTTCTCCGGTGTCTCTTTTTTTTTTTTTTTTTTTAACATTTATTTATTTTTGAGACAGAGAGAGACAGAGCATGAACGGGGGAGGGTCAGAGAGAGAGGGAGACACAGAATCGGAAGCAGGCTCCAGGCTCTGAGCTGTCAGCACAGAGCCCGACGTGGGGCTTGAACTCACGGACCGCGAGATCATGACCTGAGCCGAAGTCGGCCGCCCAACCGACTGAGCCACCCAGGCGCCCCCGGTGTCTCTTAAATTGGGTGAGTTCTTGGTTCAAGCTGATTCTTCCTGAGTTACTACAAAACAATCACTAGATCCTTCTCCCACCTGCTTTGGCTGCCAGGGGAATTCAGACCCACCTCCAGGCTCTTGCAGACATTTCCCATTTATCACTGGTAAGAGCAGCCACGTGATAGTCCCTCTCTGAGCTCCCTGAGCCAGAGTATGGTTTGGGATTTGTGGTGGTGAGTTACCTGGTGGAGGAAATACTGCTTTAATGGCCTTTGTGCTGTCAGTGGCTTGGTTGAAAATTCTTTGGAAGTGCAGGGAAGGAGACTCACATTGGCTGCAGGGACCCAGGTCAGTGACCAGGTTTAGAAGCACAGAAGCTCAGTCCTCTCACAGATTAGTGAGACCAGGTTCCCAGGATTCAGGGTGGCTATTAAATGCAAAATCTGGCTGCGGTGGTTTCCTTTGGATGCCTCTGGTTTGTGGGCAGGCTGCATCTTTCACCATATTTTTAAGTTTGGGGAGGAGAAGATAGGAATTCTCCTAGTCTGGATATCTGGATGTTGCTCACTGGCAAAATAAAATACAACAAATGCCAGAATCCAATTTCATTGCCATAGCAATGAAAACCCTTTCTACAGAAGAAATCTTTCAATAAGTTTGTAAGGAAGAAAGGGCGATGTCATTGCCTGAATGCCTGTTCTGACCCTCTCCTGTAATCATGCAGGCATGGGTCTGGGACGTTGATAATGCAAAGTTTGTTCAAGAAAGAGCTGGTGATTAGATGTGAGGCAAATTAGCAGGTGGGGTCAAACTACTTATGTAATATTAACTCATATTGAACAAGAATCAGCCGGAGGGAGAATGTTTAGAAGGTATTCTTAGAGTACCTACAAAATTGCCTCATTTATGGTTTTTTTCACTCTTTTATTCAGTTCATACATTGAATTACATCAATCGATTTTCAAGTGTTAAGCCAATCTTTCGTTCTTGGAATAAACTCCCCTTGGTTATAATATATTATCATTTTTATGGATTGCTGCATTCAATTCATTAATATTTTGTCTGTTTATGCATCTATGTTCATGAGGGATATTGGTCTGGAGTTTCATTTTCTTGTAATGTGTTTGGTTTCAGTATTGAGGTATGGCTTGTCTCATAAAATGAGTTGAAAAGCGTTCCCTCCTATATTTTCTTAAAGCATTTGTGTCACATTGGTATGATGTCTTCCTTAAATATTTAATAAAAAACGAATGAAGTCATCTGGGCCTGGAGCTTTCCTTGTGGGAAGATTTTTGCACTCAAATGTATTGAGTTATAATTTACATGCAATAAATCACTAATTTTAAGTATACAAGCGGGTGAATTTTGACAGATGTGTATATCCATGTAACTGTACGTGCAATCAGTTCTGTCTCTCTTTAAGTTCCCCTGTGCCCGGGTCCAGGCAATACACCTTCCCTTTGTCCTAGGCTACCACTGATCTGCTCTCCGTCACTATATACTAGGTTTGCGTTTTCTAGAACTTCATTTAAATGGAATCATATGGCATGGTTGTTCTGATTGTTCATCATATTTTTTTGAGATTTATCCGTGTTGCTTCGGGTATTGGTACTTAGTTTTTTTGATTGCTGACTATGGTTATAACACAGTTTGTGTATCCATTTACCTGTTAATTGACATTTGGGTTGTTTTTAGATTTTAGCTATGATGCATGAAGCTGCTGTGAATATTCGTGTACAAGTTTTTGCGTAGACCTATTTTTTAATTACTCTTTGGTAAATTGGAGTAGAATTGCTGAATGGTATGGTTAGTGTAGGTTTGAAAGGAATTACCAAACTGTTTTCTAAAGTGTTTTGAGCCATTTGATGTTCCCACCAACAATATATGAGAGTTTCAGTCTCTCCATACCTTCTCCAACACTTTTTTTTTTTAATATTTTTTTTTCAACATTTATTTATTTTTGGGACAGAGAGAGACAGAGCATGAACGGGGGAGGGGCAGAGAGAGAGGGAGACACAGAACTGGAAACAGGCTCCAGGCTCTGAGCCATCAGCCCAGAGCCTGACGCGGGGCTCAAACTCACGGACCGCGAGATCGTGACCTGGTTGAAGTCGGACGCTTAACCGACTGCGCCACCCAGGCGCCCCTCCAACACTTTTAAAAATTGTAATCATTCTAGTGGATATCCAGTAGTAAATTATTGTAGTTTTAGTTTGCATTTCCCTTATGACTAATTAAATATCTTTTCATGTGTGGATTGACTAATTATAGATTTTATTTTGTGAAGGTCTGTTCAAATACTTTGCCCATTTTTAAATTGGATAGTTTTCTTATTAATGAATTGTAAGATATGTTTCTTATATTTATTATATATTACTATTTATTATATTATTATACCATAATTACATTACTATTATATATCATATATATGTATATATATATATATATATATATATATATTCTGGATACAAGTCCTTTGTCTGAAAAATGTGTGCTGAATACTTGCTTTTTAAAAAAAATTTTTTTTAATGTTTATTTTTGAGAGAGAGAAAGAGTGTGTGAGCAGGGGAGGGGCAGAGAGAGAGGGAGACACAGAATCCGAAGCAGGCTCCAGGCTCTGAGCTGTCAGCACAGAGCCTGATGTGGGTCTTGAACTCAAGAACTACAAGACCATGACCTGAGCCAAATCAGACGCTTAACCAACTGAGCCACCCAGGCGCCCTGTCTTTTTAAAGTATCAGTTATCAGGGCACCTGGATGGCTCAGTTGGTTGAGTGACTCTTGATTTTGGCTCTGGTCATGATCTCCCAGTTTTGTGTGTTTGAACCCTGCATTGGGCTCTGCGATGGCAGCATGGGACCTGCTTGAGATTCTCCCTCTCTCTCTGCCTCTCCCCTGCTCACTCAATAAACTTAATTTTCTTTTAAATAATAAAGTATCAATTATTATTACAAATTGTATTTTTCAAGGATTTTTTTTCCCATTTCATCTTGGTTAAATATATTGGCATAAAATTATTTAAAATATGGTTTATTGTCCCTTTGATGTCTATAGGATCTGTGCTGATAATACCTTTCCTTCTTGATATTGATGATTTGTGCATTCTATCCTGAATCAGTCTAGCTAAAGGTTTGTCAGTTTTGTCGATCCTTTCACAGAGGCACTTCTTTACCTTAATTTTTCCATTGTCTCTTTTTTGTTAATTTCTACTCTTTATTTCCTTTTATGGATTATGGGCTTACTTTGCTTTTCTTGTTCTAGTTTGTTTTTTTTTTTAGTTTCTTTATTTAAGGTTTATTTATTTTGAGAGAGAGTGTGTGCGTGCATGCACGCATGCAGGGGAGGGGAAAGAGGGAGGGAGAGAGAGAATCCCAAGAAAGCCCCATGCTGGCAGCAGGGACCCCCACACAGGGCTTGATCTCACTAACCATGAGATCATGACCTGAGCTGAAATCAAGACGCAGATGCTTAACTGACTGAACCACCCAGGTGCCCCTTCTTATTGTCGGTTTTTTTTTTTTAATGTTTATTTCTTTTTGACAGAGAGAGAGAGAGAGACAGAGCATGAGTGGGGGAGGGGCAGAGAGAGAGGGAGACTCAGAATCCAAAGCAGCTCCAGGCTCCGAGCTGTCAGCACGGAGCCCGACGTGGGGCTTGAATTCACGAACCGCGAGATCTTGACCTGAGCCGAAGTCGGTCGCTTAACCGACTGAGCCGCCCAGGCGCCCCTTATTCTAGTTTTTTAAGGTGGAAGCTTAGGTCGTTCATTGAGTCTGATCTTCCTGTTTTCAATAAAGTTTCAGTCTTCCCGTAAGCCCCGAATTAGCTGCATTGCAGAAATTTTAATACAATGTGTTCTCATTGTAATTCAGTTTAAAGTATTTTTTCATTTCCCTTGTAATTTCGTCTTTAATTTATAGATTATTTAGTTTTGTTGTTTAATTTCCTCCTATGTGGGGTTATGATGAAGATATGAAAGAAAGTTAAACTGCTATTGACATCTGATTTAGTGCTAGAAACCTGTCAGCCTAATTGCCTGCCTGTGTTTGTTGCGTCTTGCAGCATCCCAGTCTAGCCCACTCATTCCCAGGCCCCACAAGCACGTGCGCCCTTTTATTGCCTCTTTGAAATTTCATGCTGGGCGAAAGATTATTTCAAATTCTTATGCTGTTAGAACTTTCCCTTTATAAACTGTTGGACACTCTCTCTATTCTGGACTTTCTTGCGGAGACAGCAATCCTCCCCACCAGTTACCTTGGGACTTCTACTCCTTGTGATTAATTAATATTTCTTTGATCATAACATAGGATTACTGTCATGTTGATATTTAAACACGAAGTTGGAGTGCCTCCATGTCGTGATGGAGTTGCTGTAATGGGGATTTTATTGAGGTCCAATCGAAGGGCTTTGTGGTTAGAGAATACGCTCTGTATTCTATACTAGTTTATATATGTTTGTTTTTGTTTTATAGTGGTGACTCTACCATATGAACTTGAAAACAGTGGCCCTTTCTAAAATCATTGGGGATAGTGCTCTACAAATGTCAGGTCAGTTTGGTTAAGTATGGTTCAAGTCTTCTAAACCTTAACTAATTTTCTATTTGTCCTGTCAATTACCAAGAAAGGAAGGCTGAAATCTCCAACTACAGTTGTGAATTTTTGTAATTCTTCTCGTAGTTCCATTAGTTTTTACCTCACATATTTTGAAACTTTGTTATTAGATGCAAACACACTTAGTTTTCCTACGTCTTGATGAACTGATTATTTTACCATTGTGAAATGACCTGGTGGCAGGAAGAATTCTAAGATGATCCACAAAATTTCCTTCCTCTTTGGTATATGTGACCTGAATAATCTCCAGGATTGTTAATGTGATAGATTTTAGTCCCGGGATCAATTTATGTTATCCTAGCACTATTGTCCTTTAATCTCCTGGAGAGATTATCTGTATAGTCTTGACCTGATCACATGAAAGCAGAGTTTTCTCCAGCTAGTCACAGAAGAGGAGTTGGACATTTGAAGCACGAGGGGGATTCAATTCCATGTTGTTGGCTTTGGGATGGAGGGTACCATATGTCAAGGGATGAGGTAACTTCAAGGAACCAAGAGTGACCCCTGGCTTATAGCTGGCAAACAAATGGGGAACTCACTTATACAACCACAAGGAATTGAATTCTTCCAACAAAAGTGATCTTTAAAGCAGATTCCCCTCCCCCTCCCCCAAGATCTTCCAGATTAAAACTCAACCTGGCTGATACCTATTCAGCCTTGTGATACCCTGACCTGACAACTCAGTCATGCCATGCTGGACTCCTACAGAATGTGAACTAATACATGGGTGTTACTTTAAGCTGCTAGGCTTATGTTAATTTGTTATGCAACAATAGAAAACTGATACAGACCTTCTTTATCTCTGGCCATACTCCTTATTCTGAAGTTTGCTTTCTCTGATATTTATATAGTCACTCCAGATTTTGTTATGATTATGTTTGCATGCTATTTATATCTCTTTCCATCCCTTTATTTTGGTTGTTTTTTTCATATATCAAGTGTTTCTTATAGTCATCATATTATTGGGTTTTGTTTTTTAATTCACTCTGACAATCTCTGCCTTGTAATTCTGTGTTTTCATTCATTTACATTTAGCTTAATTACACACATGGTCTGGCTTCTGTCTACCATCTTGCTATTACCTTTCTATTTGTTTCATCTGAGTTTTCTCTTTTTCTCCTTTTCTTTTTAAAAAAATTTTTTTTAACATTTATTTATTTTTGAGACAGAGAGAGACAGAGCATGAACGGGGGAGGGTCAGAGAGAGAGGGAGACACAGAATCGGAAACAGGCTCCAGGCTCTGAGCAGTCAGCACAGAGCCCGACGCGGGGCTCGAACTCACGGACCGCGAGATCGTGACCTGAGCCGAAGTCGGACGCTTAATCGACTGAGCCACCCAGGCGCCCCTCTTTTTCTCCTTTTCTACCTTCTTTTGCTTTATTTGTGTGTTTTTTTTCATATATCATTTTGTTTCCTTTATTGCATTACTAGTTGTGGCTCTTTAATTATTTTTCTGTGGTTGTTCTATGTCTTATAATACCCATCTTTAACTTATTACATTACACCTCCAAAGAATATTATATTTAATATTGCAACTATAAACCTGTCATTTGTGCTTTGTCATACATTTTACTCCCGCAAATGTAAATCCTACAATACATTGTTAGTATTTTAAATTAGTTAAGTATGCTTTAAAGAAATTATAAAAAATGAGAAAATTTATTTAAGTCACATATTTGCCATTTCTGGTGTGTGTGTGTGTGTGTGTGTGTGTGTGTGTGTGTGTGTAGGTCCTTCAAGAAGGAACCATTTTTTTCAGATTGAAAACTTTCATTAATATTTCTTGTAGTATAGTAGTGCTGGAGACAAATAATTTCACCTTTGCGTTTGTCTGAAAATGTCTTTATTTCATCTCCATTTAAAAAATGACCTTTTTGGGGTGCCTGGGTGGCGCAGTCGGTTAAGCGTCCGACTTCAACCAGGTCACGATCTCGCGGTCCGTGAGTTCGAGCCCCGCGTCAGGCTCTGGGCTGATGGCTCAGAGCCTGGAGCCTGTTTCCGATTCTGTGTCTCCCTCTCTCTCTGCCCCTCCCCCGTTCATGCTCTGTCTCTCTCTGTCCCAAAAATAAATAAACATTGAAAAAAAAAATTTTTTTAAAAATGACCTTTTTATTTTGGGATAAACTTAGATTTACGGAACAGTTGCAAAGATAATACAGAAAATTCTCATAAGCCCCTCACCATTTCCTCAGTTATTAACATCTTACTTTACCATGGTACATTTGCCAAAATTAGGACCAACATTGATACATTTCTATTAATTGAACTCCAGAACTTTCCCCATGAATATCCTCTTTCTGTTTCAGGATCCTGTCTAGGATACTACACTGCACTTAGGAATCATGTATCCTTGGTCTCCTCTGGTCTGTGATAGTTTCTTAGTCTTTCCTTGTTTTTCATGACCTTTGAGGTATTGAAGAGTATTGGTCAGGTATTTTATACAATGGTCTTCAATTTGGGTTTTTTTCCCTCTTTTTTTAATTGAAAAAAAAATTTTAATGTTTACTTATATTTTGAGAGAGAGAGAGAGAGAGAGAGTATGAGCAGGGGAGGGGCAGAGACAAATCGAGACAGAATCTGAAGCAGGCTACAGGCTCTGAGTTGTCGGGTTCAAACTCATGAGCTGTGAGATCAGGACCAGAGCTGAAGTCGGACGCCTAACTGACTGAGCCACCCAGGCGCTGCGCCCCTCCCCAACCTTGTTTTATTAAAGTTTATTTACTTTTGAGAGAGACAGAGAGAGCATGAGTGGGAGAGGAGCAGACAGAGAGGGAGGGAGAGAGAATCCCAAGCAGGCTCTGCACCGCCAGCACCGAGCCCGATGTAGGGCTTGAACTCATGAAACCATGAGATCGTGACCTGAGCCAAAACCAAGAGTCGGATGCCCAACCGACTGAGTGCCCTAATTTTTTAAAGTTTATTTATTTAAGCAATCTCTACACCCAACATGGGACTCAAACTCATGACCTGGAGATCAAGAGCTACATGCTCTGCTGAATGAACCAGCCAGGCACCCAGAATTTGGGCTTTTCTGATGTTTTTCTCATAGTTAGATTGGAGTTATGGGTATTTTAGAAGGAAAACCAGAGGTGAGGTGCCCTTCTCATCATCTCCTACAAGGAGGTACATAATGTCCTGGTGGTGTTAGCCTTGATCACTTGGTTAGGGTGGTATTTGCTAGGTTTCTTCAAGGTATAGTTAATATTTCTCCCCTTCCATAGTTTATTCTTTAGAAACGATTCACTAAATCAAGGGAGACAGAAATTAAATCCCACCTGTTGGTGTGAAGGAAAAAAGAAAAATGTATATGTATGAATTATTATGTAAAGAATATTTGTTTCTTCCCATTTGTTTATATATTTATCAATCATTTATTTATATCAGTATGGACTCATGTATATTTGCTTTGTATTTTGGGTTATAATCCAATACTGTTACTTATTTTGTTGCTCAAATTGTTCCAGAGTTTGGCAGCTGGGGACTCTTTCAGGGTGGTTCCTACATCCCTTTGATATGCCCCCATCCTTTTTGTTTTTTGAGCATTTTCATACTTTCTGGTATACAAGATGCTCCTTTCTTATATTTTTTTCCACCCCGGTCCTAGAACCAGCCATTTCTTCAAGATGCCTGTTTTGTTTTATTTCAATTTGAAAATGTTATATGAAACCAACACCTGGGCACTGGGTTTGTTCATTACTACTGGGATGTCATTGGTTTTAGGTCCTCTCAGCAGACAGAACTATATATATATATATATATATATATATATATATATATATATATACACACTAACTCATAAATACAAATATATCTACACCTGTTTCTGCATCTATGTATGTATGTGTGTGTATATACATGTATGTATATATGTATATATACATATGTATATACGTAACACAGCCATGAGTTCAAATACATAATACATACATGAGTTCGTATTGATGTCGCTGATTCCGGATCAGTACTACGGGTTTCATTTTAGCCACCTTTTCTTTCTTTTCTGTCACTTCCCTCTCCAATACTGAGAAACCTGGCTCCCACCATTCCTTTACTTATTCATCTTCCGTATACATATAAGGCAATTTCAGAATTGTGAAGCTGTACTCCAACAAGAAACAAATTTACCAACTAGAATGCAGTTTAAATGTACAGTTTCCTTTGTCGTTAGCCTTAAAACTTCCAGTCAGATTGCAGTTTCCAAAGTTACTGAGGTCAGCTCCTTTTCTACCCACACCCTCAAGTGTGGTTATATCACCCATTTATAATGCAATTGTATTTATTTGTCATGCTTTACATTCCATCCTGGGATTCCCCCAACATCCTCATTAATCTAAATCTATCATCACTATCATGATTACTGTAGTGTTACAGTAATAGTAAGCCTTGAAATCAGATAGCTTTTTTTCCTGAAATTGTTTGGCTCTTCTAATTGCTTTGTCTTTTCATGTGAATTTTAGAGTAAGCTTAAAACCTACGAAAATTTGGCTGGGATTTTGATTGGGACTGCATGGAATCTATAGACCATGTTTGGTAGAACTGACATCTTAACAATATTGAGTCTTCCAAAACAGGAGCATGGTATATCTCTCTATTTATTCGGATCTTTTATTTCTTTCATCAGTATTTTTTTAGTTTTCCACGTACAGATCTTGCACATATTTTGCTAGATTTAATACCTCAGTCCTTTTGGGGGGTATCGTGAATGGTATTGCTTTGTTTTAATTTCAGGTTCCAGGTGTTTATCACTTGGATATAGGAATACCGTTGACTCCTGTATGTTAACCTTGTGCCTTGTAACATTACTAAACTCATTTCTTGGTTCTAGGAATGTTTTTGTAGATTCTATGGGATTTTCTGCATACATAACCATGTTGCCTATGACTAAAGACCATTTTAGTTATTCCTTTTTAACCTGCATACCATTTATATGTTTGTTTGTTTGTTTGCCTTTGCACTAGCTAGGAATTCAAGCACAGCGTTGAAAAGGTGTGATAAAAACGACATTCTTGCCTTGTGCCAGATCTCAGAAGGAAAGCATTCAATCTCTTGCCATTAAGTAGGATGTTAGATGTAGGGGTTTTGTAGATACCGTTTATTAGGTTCAAGAAGTTTTCTTCTATTTCTACTTTCCTTGAGAGTCTTTTTAACGTGAATCAATTTTGAATTTTGTCAAAATATTTTTCTGCATCTACAAATATGGTCATATGATTTTTCTCATTTACCCTATTAATATAGTGAGCTATATTGATTGATTTTTGAATATTGATTCAGCTTCACATTCCTAATATGAACCCTACTTAGTCATATGTAATATGTATTGATTATATATTTGTATATTGATGGATCCAATTTGCTAATATTTTGTTAAAGATTCATGTCTAATTCATGAGAGATGTTAGTCTATAATTGTTTGTTTGTTTGCTTTTGGTAATGTCTTCGTCTGATTTTTGTATTTAGGGTAATGCAGGTCTTATAAAATAAGTTGGGAAGTTCTTTCCTTTTGTATTTTGAAAAGAGTGTACAAAGTTAGTGTTATTTCTTCCGTAAGTATTTAGTGGAATTCATAGTAAAACCATCTTGTCATGGAATTTTGCAGAGGAGGAGGAGTTTTTAACTACAAACTTACTCTCTTTAATAGGGTTATGAGAACTATTATCAATTCCTTCTGTAGTGAGTTTTGGTAATTTGTGTCTTTCAAGTAAATAATCCATTATATAAAAGCTTTTGAATTTAGGGGCATAGAGTTGTTTGTAACATTGCCTAGAAAATGATGGTATGCAGTGAATTGAAGCACTGACCTAAGAACACCTATAGATTTTTGACTCTCAGTGAAAAATTGGATTTCTTGGTATCAGGCGATGTGGGCCTATTAATCTGGGAACCCCTGTCTCCAGATGGATGATGAGTTAATGTTCAAGCATAATTCCTTCAAACCTGAGTTACTATAGTTGCATCGATAGGTGGGTCCCCTTAGACATGTATCTTGTGATAAGGGATTAATTAATGGTTTGAAGTCCTAGAAACTTGCTGAAGAGCTCATTCTTGAGATAGTTGAAAGCTGTTTTGGGGGGAACATCAATGGAGTAAATAAGTCTGTGGCCGTACTGATCAGGAAGAAAAGAAAGACACAAATTAACAATATCAGGAATGAATGAGGGCTATCACTTAGCTCCTATTAAAAGGATATGACATTTATGAGAAAATGTATGCCAATAAATTTGCCAATGATACAAACTACCAAAGCCCATTCAAGAAGAAATAGGTAACTTAAATGGTCCTATATCTATTAAAGAAATTGAATTTGTAGATTAAACATCTACCCTTCCTACAAATAAATTCACCAACCAATTAACTCTCCAGGCCAAGATAACTTTACTGATGAATTCTACCAACAATTTAAGGGAGAAAATACCAATTCTATACTTTTTTTTTTTTTTTTTTTTTTCAGAAAACAGAAGGAAGAAACATTTCCTAACTCATGTTGTTAGGCCATCATTACCTTGATAACAGAACTGGACAAAGACATTACAAGAAAAGAAAACTAAATGCCAATAGCTTTTGTGAAGATAGTCACAAACATTCTTAACGTTAAGTTTAGCAAATCAAGCCCAAATGAAATGATACATCATCAGCATTTATTTAAGAAAAATATGTCCACACAAAGCCTACCCCCAAATGGAAAGAACCCAAATGTCCAGATGATTGGATAAATGAATAAATGAACAGATACTTTGATGGCTATGTAATTGATTCCACAAAATGGAATAGTATTCAGCTCTAAAAGGAACAAATTATCAATACACACAACAGCATGGATGGATCTCAGAATCATGCTGAGTGAAAGAAATCATGCAAAAAAATCACGTACATACTACACAATTCCATTTATATAAAATTCTAGAAAAGTTTACATAAAATTAAACTAAAATTAGAATTCTAGAACTTTTCCGTCAACCTGTAGTGTTAGAAATTGGGTCAGTGATTGCCTGGGGATGGGGGGGGGGGGGCAGATAGGAGATGGTGGAAGGGAAATAAATGGATTACAAATGAGCAGGAGGAAATTTTCAGGATGATGGTGATTTCAGGGGTCTAGATGTATGTCAAACTTCATGAAATTATATGCTTTAAATATTTGTGCTTTGTTGTGCATTGGTTGTATTTCAATAAAGTGGTGAAAAACTCATCCCCTTCCCACCCCCCCCCCAAAAAAAAAAAGAAAATAGGAGGGATGACTGAGGAAAGCTTTGAAATAGACTCAGTCTCCGGTAGCCTCCCATCCTTGGGCTACTCACTTGCCTAGTTCTCATTCTTGGATTTCCTAGAGCCTTGATCCTCTCTCTAAGTTTAACTCTATATCTTAGCTTTTATTTCCTATTGCTGTATCAGCAGTTTATGGGGTTAAAACTTGGAAAGGGCACTTCTTTTCCTTAAGCCCCTGTTGTGTCCCTGGTTGTCCCTCTGCCATGTCTAAAGCCAAGATCACTCCCAGAGTCAGCTTTTGTTTTCTCTATACATCCTGCATTTAGTCACTACCCCCATAGGCTGAGGCCCTTCCGCTGCCTCTCTTACAAAGCCGAAAGTCCAGGGGGAGCAAGAACTGGCAATCTGTTTACTTTCTTCGTGTCTCTAAGTTTTTAGCCTTGAAATTCCATCCTTGGATTGCAGAAGTGTGAAGACAGTCTCACCTCCGAAGATGGTCCAGGCCCCTTATATCCAGGGCTTTGGGCCCCATCTCTTTTGAGGGGTTGGCGGAAGACCTCTTATCCTACATAGTCAATTTTCCTTTTCTTTTTCTTTCTTTTTTTTTTTTTTTTTTTTTTTCCAGGAATCACTTTAACCAATTCCACAGCCTCCAGCTGTTTCATCTTGAGAGCAGAGAGTGCTACACTCATAGCAGGCAGTCCTGCCGGGTGCAATTTGTGGCTTCACAGCTCTGAAAATTACAGTCATTTACAGTCCTCTCCATTAGTGCCCTGACCCCATCCAGTTATGTCTGCATGTTTTTGGTTCCCGATGCCTAAAGCTTCTTGCTGCTTTACTACCTGATCTCTCCAAGCTGCAAGTTTTCCTTTCCCATTTCCAGGAGGCCTTCTGATCTGTAGACCCGCTCAATATTGAGACCATAGGGGTCACCTCTGTTTGTTTTCTATTATTGGGTTCGCTAATTCGTCTATTACAAACCTGTAGTTTTCTAGAGTTAGTTTCCTGATAGGAAGAGGTTACCAGTGAATTTTGATTCTTCCCGAAGTCCTGGGACTTAAACTAGTCCTGTCTACTTCTCTTCCACAGGCTGGGTGATTCTGCTTCCGACCTCTCCCACCATCAGTCTGACATCAGTGTGAAACCCTGGTGTGGCTTGGTGTGGCTCCCCTTCTGTGAGTCTCACTATTTATCCACCTGTCCAGGCTGGCCCAGGGGTCTAAGGGAGGACTGCGGCCTCGCAAGCTGATCTCAGCAGCCACTCAAGGCGAGCCAGGGATGCTTTAGTAGGGTTGTTCTGGAACATCAGCGTGAGGTGCTGTCACTTGGAGGGTCTGTTGACACATAGATTGCTGGGCCCCATCCCCAGAGTTGCTGATTTACAGGGACAAAGTATTTGCATTACACCAAGTCCCAGCTGGTGCTGATTCCTGCCGGTCATACTCTGAGAATGACTGCTTTAGTCCGTTCTCACAATTGCCCAGAGCCCTCCTTGACAGGACACCCAAGTGTCCCTATTCATCGTCCCTTTGTTATTGGCTGCTGGTTTTAGCCCCACACCTGTCCTTTCTGCTCATCCCTGGGCTTAGTGCTCCCAGTCGTCTTCTATTCTAAGCCCTTTGAGCTGTCTTGGGGGCTCTTTTTGCTCCAGGTCATCCAGGTAGGATCCCTTCTCTTGCCCAGCCTCTCAGCGTTCCAAATCCAATACCAAAACCTTTAGCCACCTTGCAGGCGGTGTCCAGACCAACTTTTACCTAGTCCCAACCCCCAAACCTCCTGGCCGTATTTGCCCAAACGATTTCCTCTCAGTCGTTGCCTGGCCTTGAAAGTAACCAGTTGGTATCTGTGGATTTCATGCTAATAGCTCTGGACTTCTCCCTCTTAAATGACTTCAAGTCATTATTGTGGGCAACAAGAAGGAGGCTCCCTGAATTTTTTTTTTTTGCCATTATTTTTCTATCTATCTATCTATCTATCTAAAGGCACATTTCAAATGCACCTTTTGAGAGGCTAGGGGATAGGCAAGCGTATCCCAGTTTCTGCCCCTAACAAATTTCTCTCATCTTCTCTATTAAATCCATTGCGCGTCTCATCACCTATCCTAACCCAGAAACAACGAAAATGCCTTCCTTCTTCCTATTTTCATTTTTGAAAGCAGTTAAATCTCTATTTGTCCTTGTAAGTACATTTCTTTCATGTAGTCTAGTCTGGTTTCTAAGATTTCAACCACCCTAAGTAGGGCCTTTTTTTCTTTTTTCTTTCTCCCTTAAGCCCCTGTTATTTTTCTATTTGCCATTTCTACGCTAAGACTGTCTCCAGGGCAACGGTCCTCTGCTTACTAGCAGGTCCTCTCAGCTCCTGCCCCCCTTTGCAAAGGCCCCTTCACTCTTTATGTGCAAATTGGATTTCCAGAACCTAATGCTCCAGGTGCAGGCTGATTGTGTTTCTTCCTTTTTTTTTTTTTTTTTTTTTTTTGCCTTTGGATTTGTAATTACTTAATTTCTTCATCCGCCTCAGTCCAAGAATCTATATATCCAATTTAATTCTCCCACTCGACTCCACCCCTTCTCATTTCCTGTACTTTATAAGATCCACCGTGATAGTCAAGATTTATTGATTAGGATTTCCAAAGGGCCCCCACCCAGAAGAGACGGGCGTTAGCCAGCGGTCAAACTGTAGCAGTCCAGCTGATTGCCATGAGCTGGTCTTTCCCTGTCTCTCTTTCTTTCTTTTTTCGTTGAAATATAATTGATACATACGATCGTGTGAGGTGTAAAACACGTAGGTCTGATATATTTATACATGGCAATATGGTTACTACCATAGTGTTAGCTAATCCCTCTGTCTTTCGAGAATGTCCTCCTAGGGGTAATTTTCATTTCATCCAAGAATGCATGAAAGGAGGGACCCACCTTGTTGCTTCACCAGTTCCCACTTTCTCGGAATGATGTGATCTGTGTTAAAGGCTTTTTTTTTTTTTTTTTTCCTGCCTTGTGATGATGGATAAGGGTGGGGGGGAGGGGAGAGGGAAAAGACCAGGTGCCAACTAATGGTCCTTTTCTAGGGAAGGAATGTCATTTCCATTGTGTCCTTACTTTCCTGGTGTGAAAACGTCCTTATTTTGATGACCCTTTGTTGCCCTCCCATATTTCATGAACCCTGTGAATTCAAAACCTCTGGGTTCCATCTCTTTCCTCCACCGATTCTGAAGCCGAAAGCTGGCTCACTGGAGCTCGTTGTTTGGAGGCGAACTTCCCCTGACCCCAGAAATGAATCTGCTTCTCCGAGAACACTAGATTCCTGCTCCACCAAGAGACGCTGCCAGGGCAGGATCCCATGCTTTCCGCATGAGATGTTACCCAGGAATGCAGCTGTTTCAGGGTTTGCATGAGCAGTGCTGAACCTCAGTCCCTAATGCTTAGCCTCGCATCGGTTCTGCCAGCCCCTCCAGATGGTAGTCCTGTCCTCAAACTCCCAGAGTTTTGAATTCTGAATCCTTGCCTGGTTTCCTCTTCTGGAAAGTGTCTGGACACTGTAAAAAAAAAAAACCCCAAGAACATCCCTTATCCCCAGCCCTTATGCCCTAAAGAAGTATTTTTCAAAATTTTCCACTAAAGCTTTCCTAACAGCAGGAAAGATTGAATTCACGCAAAGCAGAGAATGAGCGGCAGCCCAAAGGGTTTCTTGCAAGCAAGAGATCTTTATTTTATTTTCGTGCAATTCTTGCGCTCCGCTTCATAATGCATCTGAATTTGTATTAATAACAAAGTGTTTAAAATGATTTACCATCAAGTGAAATTGGCCTGATACTTTAGAAGCACGGCGTCTTCATCGTGGAGCTCGAATGCTGGTGGTGGCACATAGGGGCCACCCCACAAGGGTTTCAGCCATCCCTGTCCCCCAGAATGGTCACATGGTCCAATTTAACCCACCCTCAGCTTGACTCAGAAATCCTTTTTTCGTCCCTAGTCAACTTCCTATACCATTTCCTTCAAGGGACCACACCAGCACCCCTTTCTACAAATTACTTTCTGTTTTGGCAAGGAAAGTGGTCCTCTTGGATGGCATCTTCCTTCGCTCCTCTCTAGTCCAGCTCAGAGAAACATGCTACTATCTTAGCTGAGGCTGCTGTAACAAATACCATAGCAGACATTTATTTCTCACAGTTCTGGAGGTTGGGAAGTCCAAGATCAAGGTCCTGGGAGACTCGGTGTCCGGTGAGGGCCCACTTCTTGCCTTGCAGATGGCCACCTTCTCGCTGTATTCTTACATGGTGGAGGGGGGAGAGAGGGAGAGGAAGAGGGAGAGAGAGGGAGAGAGAGGGATCTAATCTCTTTGTTTTCTTCTGAGGAAACTAATCCCACTATGGAAGCTCCACCCTCGTGATCTCATCTAAACCGAATTACCTCCCCAAGCCCCACCTTCTAATATCATCACATTGGGGGTTAATGTTTCAACATATGACTTTTGGGTAGGCACATTCAGTTCATACCAGCGGGCCAAGGAATGCCTCTCTCCTCCTTTATACTGTGCTCTGTTAGGAGAGCACCAAAGAATATTGCCTTGGGTTCAGTTATTCTAAAGATTAGAAACAAAATAATTCCCCTCCCCCACCTGCTAATTCCAAAAGCAGCACACTGTAGTAGTCATCTGGGGCTTTTGTTCGCCAAGCCAGTTTTATTCTGATGTCGGATCCCCTTTTTTCTTTCTTCTCCTACTGGGAACTGATCCTCAATGTAGGGCTGAGCTAAGACCATCCTGCCCTTACTCAACTCCATGCATGGTCCCGTGACCCAGGTTTCGCTGTCATGGTCCCAGTGTTCAGGGAAGGACATGTGTCCTAAACTGGATCATTAAGACTTGGCCCGGGACTTTTCCTGGTGTGCCTTTTTCCTCCGGAGTTGCTAAGCCAGTAGGCTGCTCTGTCATCATCAAAGGGGGGAAAGGCAGTCTCAGAATGAAGCCAACACCGAGAAAAGAAGGGCCGATAGTTGAGGAAAGCCTCATTCTCAACAAATTCGTTGGAGTACCTGGATTCCGCTCTGACTCTACCCCGGACCACATAGACACGTGAACCAATAAATCCCTCCTTTTCTTAAGTTAGCTTGAGTTGGGTTTCTATCACCAGCAATCACAAGACTCCTAATATAGAAGTGTCTTTGTTAAAAAAATAAAACCTTATGGAAGTGTATAGCAAAATGAAATCGAAAGTGAAAGTCTTTTGTGATCTCATCCCTATTATTAAGAACCGGGGGCAGCCTGGGTAGCTCAGTCGGTTGAGCGTCGGAATTCGGCTCAAGTCATGATCTCATAGGTCTTGGGTTCGAGCCCCGCATGAGGCTCTGTGCTGACAGCTCAGAGCCTGGAGACTGCTTCGGATTCTGTGTCTCCCTCTCTCCCTGCCCCTCCCCTGCTTACGCTCTGTCTCTCTCTCTTCCAAAAATAAAATAAAACATTAAAAAAAAATTATAAGAGGGGCGCCTGGGCGGCTCAGCCGGTTGAGCGTTTGACTTCGGCTCAGGTCATGATTTCGCAGTTTGTGAGTTCGAGCCGCGCATCGGGCTCTGTGCTGACAGCCCAGAGCTGGAGCCTGCTTCAGATTCTGTGTCCCTCTCTCTCTCTGCCCCTCCCCACTCATGCTCTGTCTGTCTCTCTCTCTCAAGAATAAACATTAAAAAAATTATAAGACAATTCAATGTACATTCTTCCAGACTTGTTCTAAACTTATGCAAAATATTATCTTTATATCATTTCAAAAATCAGCTTTATTGAGGTATAGTTTATATACAATAATATTCAGTAAGTTTAAGTGTATACTGTATACACCTATTCACTATCATCACAACCAAGACGCAGACCATTGCCAACATCCCAAGAAGTTTTCTGGGCCACCTCTGCAATTAATTCCCTATCCTGATAACCTGGTCTCTGACCCCAACCGATTTGCTTTCTATCTGTAGATACTATAGTTTTTCCCCTTTTGAATTTTATGTAAATGGAATCACATGGGTTGTAGTCTTTTGTATCTGGCTTCTTTCATTTAGCATGTGTTTTTTAAGAAACATCTACATTGTTGCACATATCAGTAATTCATTCCTTTTTATTGTGGAGTATTCAATTGAATGGATATTCCATAATTTATCTATTTACAAGTTGAAGGACACTTCTAGATTTGACTGTTACAAATAAAATTGCTCTGAACATTCAACAAGACTTTGTGTGAACATACACTTCCATTTATCTTGGGTAGACACCCAGTATCAGAGTTATTGTGTCCTATCTTAAGTATATGCTTAGTGTTACGTGAATCATTCGGTTTTGCAAAGACGTTATACCATTTTGCATTCTGGCCGGCCATGTATGAGAGTTTTGGTTGTTCCACATCCTTGTCAACATTTGGTATTGTCCATCTTTTTAATTTTAGTCACTTTGCTGGGCCTGAAGTAGTATTTCATTGTAATTTTAGTTTGTGTTTCCCTAATGATGCATGATGTTAGGCATCTTTTCATGTGCCCATTGGCCATTCATATATCTTCTTTGGTGAAGTGTCTGTTCATATCTTTTGCGCATTTTTAAATCAAGTTGTTTTCTTATCGAGTTGCAGAATTCTTTAGGTAAGTTGGATACAAATCCTTTATAAGTCATATGTATTGTAAATACTTTCAATCTGTGACTTTTCATTTTCATCACAGTGTCTTTTGAGAACAAGTTTTTAATTTTGATGAAATCCGATTTATCATTTTTTGTTATATTTTATATTTTTATGTCCTAGTTAAGAATATTTTGCTTAACCAAAGTCCACTAAGAGTTTTTCTTATGTTTTCTTCCAGAACTATTATAGTTATAGTTCTTATAATATTTAGATCTGTGGTCCATTTTAAATATGTTTTTAATATGGCCTGTTGTTCATTTTCTTTAAAAAAAAATTTTTTTTTTCAATGTTTATTTTTATTTTTGGGACAGAGAGAGACAGAGCATGAACGGGGGAGGGGCAGAGAGAGAGGGAGACACAGAATCGGAAACAGGCTCTAGGCTCTGAGCCATCAGCCCAGAGCCCGACGCGGGGCTCGAACTCACGGACTGCGAGATCGTGACCTGGCTGAAGTCGGACGCTTAACCGACTGCGCCACCCAGGCGCCCCAGCCTGTTGTTCATTTTCAATTAAATTTCCTAAGTAATGTAAAGTAAGAGTCCAGGTGTTTTTTCTTCCCCCCTCATGTGTGTGTGTTTTGTATGTGGATAGCCAATAGAATTCTGTTCTGTTACAGTACTATTTTCTGGAAATATTATCCTTTCACTATTGAATTGCCCTAGCAACTTCATTGAAAATTAAATAATCATACACATGTGGGTCTATTTCTAGACTCTGTATTCTGTTACAATCCCGCACATGTCTATTTTTATACCTACCTCACCTTGATTAATATAGCTTTAGAGTAAGTCTTGAAATAAGATAATGTAAGTGCCCTAACTTTGTTCTTTATTTTAAACATTGTTTCAGCTATCCTAAATCCTACCAAAATGAGCATTCCACATAAACTTTAGAATCAGCTTGTTATTTTCTCTAAAAAAGTCTGCTTAGATTTTTATTGTGATTGTGTCAGATATATGGATCTCTTTAGGGAGAACTGATATTTTAACAATATTGAGTTTTCTAATCTATGAACATCATATAACTCTTCACTTATTTAGATCTTCCTTAATTTTTCTCAGTAACGATTTCAGTATAGAGATATTGTGATATTTTATTTATTTTATACCCAAGTACTTCATATTTTTGGATGTTATTGTAAATGGTATTTACTGTAAATAGTATGTTTCTAATTGTTCATTGCTAGTAAATAGACATAAAGATAATTTCATATATTAACCTTGTATTCTACAATCTTAATACATTCACTTCTTGATTCTGGTAGCTTTTTATTTTATTTTATATATTTTTTTTTTTAATTTTTTTTTTTTCAACGTTTATTTATTTTTGGGACAGAGAGAGACAGAGCATGAACGGGGGAGGGGCAGAGAGAGAGGGAGACACAGAATCGGAAACAGGCTCCAGACTCCGAGCCATCAGCCCAGAGCCTGACGTGGGGCTCGAACTCACGGACCGCGAGATCGTGACCTGGCTGAAGTCGGACGCTTAACCGACTGCGCCACCCAGGCGCCCCTATTTTATATTTTTAACTTTTTTAAAGTTTATTTATGTATTTTGAGAGAGAGAGAATGCATGTGTGCAAGTTGTGGGGGAGAGAGAGAGAGAGGAAGAGAGAGAAAATCCCAAGCAGGCTCCACACTGTCAGCACATAGCCCAACACGGGGCTTGAACTCACAAACCAGGAGATCATGACCTGAGCCAAAATCAAGAGTCAAATGCTTAACCAACTGAGCCACCCAGGCACCCTGGTTCTGGTAGCTTTTAAATAGTTTCTTTACTACTTTCAAAGTATACAATCATGTTGTATATAAATAGAGGCAGTTTTACTTATTCCTTTTCAATGTGTGTGACTTTGTTTATTTTTTCTTGCATCATTTCACTGCCTAGGGCCTCCAGTGCAATGCTGAATGGAAATGTGAAGAGTAGACATCCTAGCCTCATTCTCTATATTAGTAGGGAAGGCATTGAAAATAATGGTAGAGACGGGTTTTTCTTTTTTGGCGTTGAGGAAGTTCCCTTCCATCCTCATTTGCTAAGATTTTTTTTTTATCAAGAATGGAGTTTGAATTTTGTCAAATGCTTTCTACATTAATTGAGACAATTTTTCTTTTTCAGTCTGTTATTGTGGTGAGTTACACTGATTGATTTTGTTTTTAATGCTTATTTATTTTTGAGAGAGAGAGAGAGAGAGAGAGAGCGAGCGAGCATAAGCAGGGGAGGGGCAGAGAGAGAGAGGGAGACACAGAATCTGAATTAGGCTCCAGGCTCCCAGCTATCAGATAGAGCCTGATGAGGGGTCGAACCCATGAAATGTGAGATCATGACCCGAGCCAAAGTCAGACACTCAACCGACTGAGCCACCCAGGTGCCCCTACACTGATTGATTTTTGAATATTAAAAGAATTTTATATTCCTGGGATAAACCCCATTTAGTCATGATGTGTTATTCATTTTATGTGCTGTTAGATTCAGCTTGCCAAAGATTTGTTAAGGTTTTCTGCATCTGTGTTCACGAGGATATAGGTATGTAGTTTTCTTGAAATGCCTTCATCTGGTTTTGGTAGCAGAATAATGCTGGCCTTGTAAAATGAATTGGGAATGTCCCTGACTCTTTTATTTCTAGAATACTTTGTATAAAATTGGGATTATTTCTTCCTGAAATATTTGGTAGCATTTGCCAGTGAAGTCACCCAGGCTTGGAGTTTTCTTTGTGGGAAGGTTTTTAATCACGAGTCCAATTTATTTGGTAGATAAAAGGATATTCAGTTGATCTCTTTCTTCCTGAATGATCTTTGGTATTTTTCGTGGAATTTATCTATTTCATTGAAGTGGTTGGATTTATCATCATAAAGTTGTTTATAATATTTCCTTTTCATCTTTCTAATGTCTGAGGATTTGTATTCTGTCCTCTTTTATTCCTGATATTGGTAAGTTTGGCTTCTTGTTCTTTCCCCTGATTAGTCTAGCTAGAGTTTCATTAATTGTATTGATCTTTTCAAAGAATTAGGTTTTATTTTCATTGATTTTCTCTATTGTTTTCTGGTTTCTATGTCATTGATTTTGCTCTTCATTATTTCCTTCTTGCTATTTAGTTGGTTTTACTTTGCTCTTCTTCGTATAGTTTCTTAAGGTAAAAGATTAGATTTTTGATTTGAGACATTTCTTCTTGTTAAATATAATCATTCATTACTATAAATTTCCTTCTTAGCACAGCTTTAGCTGTATCCCACAAATTTTGATATGTTGTGTTTTCATTTCTATTCAGTTCAAATATTTAATACTTTCTCTTGTGATTTATTATTTAACCCATGAATTATTGAGAAGCCTAGTGTTTAATAGCCAAATATTTAAGGATTTCCATATATTTTTCCAGTATTGATTTATAATTTAGTTCCATTGTGGTCAGAGAACTAAATGTCAAATGAATTCAATCCTTTTAAATTTATTGAGACCTGTTTTATGGTCCAGAATATGATCTATCTTGGTGAATATTTCATGTTCAGTTAAAAAGACTATGTGTTCTACTTTTGTTGGATGGAGTTTTCTTTAAATGGCACTTAGTTCAAGTTGATTGGTAGTGTTGTTCAAATGTTCTATGCTCTCATTCTCGATTTCCTCTATAAATTATTGAGAGAGGAATATGCAAATTTCCAGTTATAATTGTGGATTTGTCTATTTCTCCTCTAAGTTCCACAAGTTTTTGCTTCAGTTATTTCGAAGCTCTGTGACCATATGCACACACATTTAGAATTTTTTTTGATGAATCAATCCCCTTTCATTATTATGAAATTCTTCCTAATCTCCAGTAATATTCCTTCTTCCAAAGTATTTTTTAATATACATATATTGTTAGCTACTTCAGATTTTTAAATGAATTTTTTTTGGTATACATCTTTTCTTCTTTTCAGTTTTTAGTAACAACTTGATTGCGATATAACTACTTACCATACACTTTGCCTATTTAAAATATACAATTCAAGGGCACCTAGGTGAGTCAGTTGGTTAAGTATCTGACTCTTGATTTGGTTTTAGGTCATGATTTCACCATTGTGGGATCAAGCCAAGCCCTGCGTTGGGCTCAGCACTGGCCATGGAGCCTGCTTGAGATTCTCTCTCTCCTCCAACTTGGGTGTGCTCTCTCTCTCTCTCTCTCAAAAAAAAAAAAAATTGAAATATCCAGTTCAGTGGTTTTTTGCTTATTCAAAGAGTTGTGTAACCATCACCACTATCAATTTTAGAATATATTCACTACCTCCCCAAAAAACTCTTTACCCATTGGCAATCATTCCTATTCCCCCACTCCTTCCCAACCCTAGGCAATCGTTAATCTACCTTCTGTCTCAACAGATTTGCCTATCCTGGACATTTTATAGAAATGGAATCATACAATATGTGGTCTTTTATGTCCGGCATCTTTCACTTAACATTAAGATTCATCCATGTTGTATCAAGTATTTGTACTTTAATCATTTTTATTGCTAAATATTGTTCCATTGTGTCATATACCACATCTTATTTATCCATGAATCAGTTGATGGACATTTGAGTTACTTGTATGAACTCAGTGGCTTTGCATTGAAGGGCTTGAACATCTCTGACAAGCATAATGTTGTGGGACAGACACAGTGGGAACGGGGGTTACCAATGGGCAGTAAACCCTTCTACAGTTGTAAAACCTCTGTGTTCTGCCCCCCTCTCTATCCCCCTTTCTCTCCCTTCCCTCTCTCGCTTTTTGAGAAATGAACCAGCCAGAGATGAGTAAGTCATGGATCTGACTTTATTCATGCCTAATCTCTCCAACTTCCTTACCATGCTACATTCCCTACTGTTCAAACACAGAAGAGAAAGTCTCTGAAATACCAGCCTAAATTCAACGAAAACCTTTTCAAATAAATAATTTCATTCAACTGAAGGATTTCCAGTAGATGAAAGAACATAGTATGGCATCCAGGACTCTCACACCAGGCTGTCTTTTAGCTACTGCCAAAAACAAGGGAATGTTTCATTTGGAAGGTTTCCTTGTTCTCATTTTAAGGTAAATCTTTACTTTTCCTTGCAGGCTGTGGGGTTTCTAATATTATCTCAAAGTGAACTGTGGAAACCAGTGATCCTCCAAGGTAGGCAACAGGGGCCAGGACAGTACTATCCGGTTGACTCTGTCCGGGGACAATCCGAGTTTGATTTCTGCTGTAACCATTGGTGGTGAAGACTCCTGCTTTCTATACAGCTGGTACCAACATGGTGAAGAGAAAGAATGAACTCGCAGGCATGGGAGAATGAGACTCCCCAGGAGTGCTCTGAGCAGACCTGGATTCCCACAGAGCACAGCAGAGCCCTGCCCAGTGGCCCATGGGATAAACCACAGGCTGCGATTTTTCATGATGGGGAAAGAAGGAAGAAGAAAGAAAAGTCTGTGCATTCTTTTCACTGCTGTGGCTGATAAGGGATTTTAAAAGAAGTTTCATATCTGGGTTTCACAATTTATCCTGGCATTTACTGCTTGTTCAGATGCTCTCTGCTCCTTATCTGGACTATAGAGATAGCTTCCAAGTCAGTGTCTCTTCTTTCAGGATCCTTCTTTTCCTCCAGTCCTTCTCTTGACAGTGAAAGACTTCAGTCCTGACCCCACCCTTCCTTAAGTCATAAAAGTCATGTTTGTTGACACGATGGAAGTGGAAAGTAAAAACTTAGAGCACCCCTCTAGCACCCCCACACATACCCATTTCTCTCTTCACTTGCATTTAGGGGTCAGGCAGGAAACAATTTAGAGAATCAAAGGGTGGAAGAGAATCGAGAGTTAAGAGGACTGTATGGGAGCCCTTCCTAAGGCATTCAAATTGAAATTTTAAACAAAAAACCCCAATAAACAAATCTCCCTGTGGACCAGATTTGTCCCTAATCTGCCAGTTTGTCACATCTAGATCTCTCCAGGCATTTCTAATCCATATATACAAATATATCAATATTGTAAATATATATATTTAAATATATAATACATGGATGTTTTTATATAAGTAGGATTATAATAGACAAACGGTTTGAACCTTGCTTTTCATGTACATCGAGAAGCTTTAGGTATTAGATAGCCTCGTCAGTAGCACCTATAGATGGACATTTAGCTTGTTTTCAGTTGAAAAAAATTTTCCCAAATAATGCACCATTGTTCATCCTTGAACACATGTCAAGGAATATACACATAGGATAAATTTGGCAAAGTGGAATTGCTGGGTCAATTTCGATAGCTGTTGCCAAAATGTCCTCCAGAAAAAGTTGTATATATTTAATTCTACCAACAGTGTTCCTCTGTTTAATGTTTAGCTTTTTCTTCTGTACATGTCTCATTAGTTATTCCCATCAGAATAGCTGCCCTCATTTCACTGGTCCAGAGTGAACTACCCACAGAAAGTTTCTTTACTCTGTTTATTGAAGAAAAGGAGGAACATAAATATGTTTTGCCTACGTATAAAGTTAATGGCCTGTGGTAAAGAATGTAGACTTTTAAGCAGCCTTCCATGTTGTTTGGCTTAGGAAACACTGGGTTAGTGTGCTAGACCCCTGGCATGGGTTTGGAGGAAAGAGGTGGGCCTTCTGGGGCAATGCCTGCCAAGCTGGATGACGGCCCCTGCTGCCTAGCCCTTCCTTCTAGCTCAGGGCACGCATCACCATGTCTGTGCCCAACTGTCTCTCCTCTGCTAGGGAGGGACTGGAGCCTGGGGGATGGGAATGTACTTTTCCCTTATGGAGCCTTGATCATCCCAGTTGGACTTCCAGGTGGGGTTGGAACCTCCTTGGATTACAGGGCCACACCATCATCAGCTTCAGTCACCTCTTTCTCCCTCCTGCATACTCTCATGTCAACTTGGTGAAAGCCTTGTTCTTTCGCCCAGTGGTTAAGGCCCCATTCCTGTGCCAGTGGCAAAAGGATGCTTAGAATAGTGAGCAAACTTCGAATATTAGAGATTTGGAGAAATAGAACCTTTAGTCGTACAAGATTTGCTGACAAAATGTTTCTGCAGACGTCAGGTGGTGGTGCTCCAGTTCTAGCAACTCGCGCCTTCCTCGGTCATGTGATCTCCGGGTGCCATCTTGTTTCCCTGCCCCTCCCCCTATTCCCTGGCAGATACTTGCCCCCTTCCCTCTGGGGATGCCCTTGGGCTTTTGCTCATAGCTGTATTATTCATTCATCACCTTGCTCGTTATCAGCTTATGTGCTTATCTGTAACACTGGATTGAGAGCTATTGAAGATTTTTTTTTTTTTTTTTTTTTTGGGACAGAGAGAGACAGAGCATGAACGGGGGAGGGGCAGAGAGAGAGGGAGACACAGAATCGGAAGCAGGCTCCAGGCTCCGAGCCATCAGCCCAGAGCCTGACGCGGGGCTCGAACTCACGGACCGCTAGATCGTGACCTGGCTGAAGTCGGACGCTTAACCGACTGCGCCACCCAGGCGCCCCGAGAGCTATTGAAGATTTTAACAGTAACAATCTTAACAGCAATAGCAATAATGTGCTTCCTGTGTGCCAGGCACTCTTTGAAGTGCTTTACAAATGTGAACTTAGTTAGACCTCATGCATCCCTCACAATATCTTGCTATCCTCATCTCCAGTAACTTCTTGAGCGTTCAGATGGTGACTCTTTCAATTTAGATCTCTCCTTTCCCACTTGTCCGAAAGGGGTTTTGAAAAAATGTACTTATTATCGGTGTATAATAGATCAGTCCCCTGCAAAAATATATTCATAACATTCATATCATAAGAACAGATTCTACAGAATAACAGCAGGGTTGTTTTCTCATTTCGCCTGACATCCAAGGGTATTTATTTTGCCTTCCACCCCATTCGTTTAAATTAGGACAATGCATTTCCATCCAGGAGAGTAGAATAGTTGTGTGTTTTCCCTTTACAAAGTAAATTAACTCTGTATGCATGAATACTTTAAAAAAACGATTTGAGGGGCGCCTGGGTGGCGCAGTCGGTTAAGCGTCCGACTTCAGCCAGGTCACGATCTCGCGGTCCGGGAGTTCGAGCCCCGCGTCGGGCTCTGGGCTGATGGCTCAGAGCCTGGAGCCTGTTTCCGATTCTGTGTCTCCCTCTCTCTCTGCCCCTCCCCCGTTCATGCTCTGTCTCTCTCTGTCCCAAAAATAAATAAAAACGTTGAAAAAAAATTAAAAAAAACAAACAAAACGATTTGAGATTTTTCAAATATCAGTTCCACAAACTTTTTGACGAGTAAACATAAGCGAGCATATCTGGATTCAAATCCTGGCTCCACAACCTACCAGCTCAGCCACCCTGGGCAAGCTCCTTCATCGTTCGAAGCCTCGATTTTCTTATTGGTAACATTAGGACGATAACAGTTCTTATATGTTAGATTTAAATGATATAATGTATATAAGGAGTTTGGCACAGACTTTGGCACATAGTGATCAACAAATGTGTGCTTTATACATTCTTATCATTATTCTAAGATGCTGGGTCGGCACAAGGGAGTCAGAAATAAACAAGATGCTGTCCCTGTCCTCAAGGAGCTCAGCAATGTGGTAGGAGAGACAAGACAGCTATGGAAGTGTCATTACAATAGTGTGATGAGTGCCACTGTGGAAGGGTGTGCAAGGGACAACAGATGTCATAAAGGGGAGAGTGATTGTGTCTGTGGAAAGGTTTAAGGAAAGGCTTGCTAGAGGGTATGGCAACTAAGTTGAGCCGTGAGGGATGAATTTTTCAGGTAGTAAAGTGGGGAAATTATATTTGGTAGGGGGAAAGAACATGTGTACCTGGAGAACACGGAGAAAGGAAACCTACGGGGTTTGGAGGAACTACAATTAGTAATTTTGGTTCGATGATGAAGTTTCGGGTGGTGGGAAAGGTGGGAAGGGCAAGAGAGAAGATTCTAGAGGAGGGACCAGATTTTGAGGTGTTTTGCATGCCAAGCTAAAGAGTTTGCATTTAGCGTTGGCAACAGGGAGTGAGGAAAGGCTTTTAAGAAAAATCCCTGGCAGGTGTGAGAATGATGGATTGGAAAGGTGTGATGGTGGAGGCCTAGAAACTAATTAGGAGGCAGTGGTCCAGGTGAGAGATAATAAGGCCTGAATAAGGGCAAACAGCAGTGGGAGCGGAGGGGAGCCAGATGAAGTCAAGAGACCCTTGGGAGGTAAGATGGAAAGGAGGGGGAAGGGAGGAACTTGCTGGCATCTACACCCAGAGGTGCTGGGCTCTTTACCCTCATTCCATTATGCCACAGGTATTGGTGACTGTGTGGAGAGACTGGGGTAGATGGTAATGCCATTCACCAAGACAGAGAATGTAGGAGGAAGCACAGGCTCTGGGGAGTCAGTGTGTAGTGTGGAAAAAAGGAAATGGAGAAAGGGTCGCGAACGTAGCCCCTTTTCCGTATCCGATGTTTGTGCATCGTTCATGTGAAGATGAACGCAAGGCAGGCAAATACAGGCATCTAGGGTTGGGGGTGGAGGACGGGGCCGGAGATGTAGACCCGGGAGCCTTTAGGTACAACGAACGGCTGAGATGCGGAAGTCTCACCAAAGATCTCTACCTCGTTAATAACTCCCCAAATATCTCTTCTTTGGCCTTCAGTTTATCATGTGAAAATACTGAGATTAGGCCGTATAAAATTTTATCCTCATTGATCCAGTCCACGAGAAGCCTTCTCGAAGGCACAGTCTGCCATTTCATACCCTTTGCCATAGGTGGCGCTGACGCCCGGCAGGGAGAAGGCGGCAGCACATGCTGGGTTGGGGGCGATGGGCCGGTGCGCGGAGGTGGCGACGCTCTAGCCCAGAGCCGGGTATTCGGTGGCTTGGCCGGGTCTTCCCTAGGGGAGTGGGGTGAGGCCCAGAACCTCTGGCCCCAGGAAGCGCATGCGCAATCGTTTCCCCCAAACATGGAGTCTTGTAGCCCAGGTCTTACCTGAATCAGGTAAGAGACGGGGCGGGCGATCAGTGACCCTCCACCCTCACCCTCCCGGCCCCCCGAAGAGTGGGTGTGGCCACACCTGGGGTCTGTGGATAGTGTGCGTGGAGCACACACCCATCCTGGGGGCCAGGCTTTGAGTGACAATGGCCCAGGACGGGGTGAGAATACGCTGGGGCGTGCAGGACCACTCTGGGGTTCGTGGGTGGCTGCCCGAGGCGTGCGCGCCACCCAAGTGCCACGTGCGCGAGGTCCTCGGCCGTCATCTCCCAGAGCCTCGGGGTCAGACGAGAACGCACAAAAGTCCCCCAACCCTCGTCCCCAGGCGTGACTCCCCTTACAACATTAGTCGGCTTGACCGCCCCTCCAGGGAACCCGGACTCGAATTTTTCGGAGCGGGGGTGGGGGGTGGGGTGGGGGGTGCTGTACCTTCCCACTCGGGGGACAGCCGTAGTGGTCGTGGTCGGGAAGGTGGCAGCCACACGGGCCTGGGCGAGTGTGGGGTGCGGGGACGCGGCCACCGGGCGCCGTGAGGGGGGTTTGCCCCGGGAGTTGGAGCCACCGCCTGGGCGGTGCCAGGCGAGTGTGGTGGTCGTAAGGGGACTCAGGGACTCGGGACTCGGGAGGAAGCGCTGCAGGAGTGGTGTGGGTGGGGGGCACTGGAGGGCCTGGTGGGGGAGGACAGCTGAGGAAGGTGTGAGGTGCTGATAGCAATGGAGGAAAAGCGAAACACCTGCCTCTAGGTTGACTCATCCAGGCTGGGGGAATAATCTAATGCGGAAAGTGGTTTAAAAAAAAAGAAAAAAAGAAAAAAGTGACGTGTGGCAGTCCCCTCTTCCCCAGGCAGCTAGGAAATTGCTTGTCTGTATGAAAGAAGGTAGCTGTTTTCCTTAGAGGGCTGTGGTGAGCATCAGATGAGATAATAATATACGTGGAAGGCAAAGAGCTGTAAAAATGCAAGAGACAATTTTATTTGGAATCCTGCAACCTACGTATCCGTGTGAGTGTGGGAGATGGACTGTAGATACGGACGAGTGGAACAGCGCCAGGTGTGGGATTATGGGAGTGATACAGAGGTGTGTAAAGATACTTTAGGGGTGCCCAGTGACATTGTAATCTATAGAAACAGCTATCTGTCGCTTAGGTTCGTTTTATTTGGCGAACGGATTATTCACCTTGATGCTTCTTTACCACATCTTTTGAACTTTCTGCAGCCAAAGACTTTTACCCAGACATGAGCCTGAAGAGGAAAAAAAAAAACCAGTCACTCTGGGGATGTATTGATTCAGTTTGGCTGAGAGGGTGGTTGATGTAACTGTGTTGATAATTTCTTCAATTTGTCTTGCCCTCTGCTTGAAACATCACGTTGTACAAAGAGTGGTGGCCTGAGGGACAGCTGGGGAAGACCTAGTTGTGGATTTGACCCTTCCGGAGAAGGGTCACCCTGGCCAGGTTCCAATACCTCTCTGATCCTTAGTTTCCTGTTAGGTGGGAGAAAACCTTAAAGGGCATTCGTGCATTCTTCCAGAGCTTGCATACCTGCCACAGAATTACCCAGCCCCTAGTGATGAGGGACCTGTCACGTCCCCAAACGGCTGAGCCACTCAGTCTCCCTAGACAGACCTGACTGTTGGAAAATTCTTTATGTTGAATCGACATCTGTTTCTCTACAATTTGCACTCGTTGGAGCCATACAGAATAAAATGTCTAATGCTGCTTCCACAAATATTTGAGGACTGCTAACACATTTCCTTCTTCCACTCACTCCACAAGGCTTCTTTTCTTCCAGCTGAACATGCCCAGTTATTTTAAACAGGGAGGCAGTGTGGGGTGGTGGAAAGAACGCCAGCTTTGGAGCCAGACACATCTGTGTTCAGTTCCCAGTCCTTTACATACTAACACTCAGTGCTCTGAGCCGCTGTATCTTTCTCTGCGAGATGTGGACGAAAATAGTCATCTCACTGAGTTATTGTAAGGATTAGGGATAAATTGGTGAAGATCCATGCTTAAAATATGAGAGCGGCTATGCCTTCAGTGACATAATTTGTAATGCATTTTAGGTGATCCTCTCTGAACGCACTCCTGTTTATGGGTCTCTTAAATTGCTTTGTAAAACAGAATGAAATACTTTCTGTGAAGTCTAACTAGCAAAATAGAGTAGGATTAGTTCATCCTGGGTACTTCTCTCATTACATTCTGCAATCTACAGTGGCATTTTTTGAGCCATATCACATTGACTGACTGTCACCTAAAGCCCTAAGTCTCTAATATGTGCTGCTGTTCGACCAAATTTCTCCCATGTTGAACTTCCTCCATTTATTTGAATCGATAATTATAGGTGGCTCTTCAAAGTGGCAGTCCCAGTTCTGTCTCGTTGTCTACAGAAATAGCCTTGTGCCTGTCATCGTATAGGTCTCAGACTGGGGTTAGAAAAATACGAGTATTGAACTTTCGGTGCCAGCCCTGCTGATCTCACACCGCTGTTGCACAATGAATGCTGAGTGTTCCGCACTATTTTTTGCACAAACCGAGGACTTATTATGGGGGACCATCTTAGGGTTGGAATGTGACAGGAGTGCATGATAAGCTACTGGTCCAGGGAGTGCGCTGCATGGGATGTCGGTCGAGTGTGTTGTCTGCATCCAAGAACGGAAAGGGTGTACCGAGAGCAAGCCGGAGGCAGACTTTGGATTTATGTACGGTTACATGTTTTCTCAGACGCTTGGACTGTTTTTTACCTTGAGCCAGATTCTCCCTGGTGGAGGAAGCTTCTTTCTGGAAGTAAGTCAGGCACATTTAGGAAATTCATTAACCCTTTGGCTCCTGGGGCATTATCGCTAGCATTTCCTCCCTCAACTTTGGAAAGCCAGTTCTCATAGTATCCTCTGCGTGTTCAGACTCCTTGTCTCTGCACTGGAGGGTCTTCCGAATGGGAATGTTTTCTTCGCCTAAGCCAAGTTCCGGGTTTGAAGTCCTCAACCCTTGATTCCTCCTTCCCCGTGGAAGCTTTTCCTAGCCACTCTGTCCAGGAGCGTTTCCCTTGAGTGCCCGATTTAGAATTCCTGTTGCCTTCGAGAGCATCTTCGGTCCCCTCTTCACCCCTCCCCCCAACAGTTTCTCCTATCTGCCCACTTGTTCTGTGGCTTTCAGAATAAGATCCTTTGTGAGCATTCAGTTCATTAAACACAAAACCGCCTTCATCTTGGGTGCTGGTGCTTCTGGTGTGGTGAGAGTGAAAGTGTGGAATCTGTGGGGCTCCACAGTTCTATGGACGACAAATACGAAAAGAAAATAATGCAAAGGTTGTTACTGTTGTCTTCATTAAAATGGGAAAACCTTTACTCCGTTGACTGATTTAAATTTTGCTAAGTAATTAATTCAGTCCTTAAAAGGTGGTAGTTAAAATAGGTAATCCTCTACTTTTCAAGAGAGTAATTTATATTTTGGTGAGTAACCAATTAAAGCCATAAAGGGTTTACATCCATCTGTGGCTTCTCATTTTCTTTTGGACAGATTCCGAACTCCTCAGGATGAAATACTGCTTGTAGCCTAATTTTTTGCCTGTCGGCACCAGGCCTAAAGGACTTGCAGCTTTCCCCCAAAGGTTGTGCGGTCCTGCGCCTCCGGTGCTTTGCAAATGCCGTCCCCTCTGGTTGGAATGCTCTTTGTCTCTCTGGTAAATGTCTATTCATCATTCAAGACTACCCGCCCCCCTCCCCTTAATTACTTCCTCCCCTGTGCGCCCTCAAATTCTTGTACTTATTCATGCAGTATTTATTAGGGGCCTGCTTTGTGGCTGGCACTGTGGCGGGCTCTGGGGATACAAAAGGTGAATAATACTTGGGCTTGGCCTTTAAGGGCCTTCCATGTTAGGGGGAGGGGGCCAACCTGTCAAAAAATGTTGCCGGGAACTGAAAGGGAAGATTTAAGCGGCATCAGTTCTTGTCTGTCTTCCCCACCGGATGGTCAGCATCTTGTGGCATGGGCCATTTCGCATTCATCTCCGTATTTCCGGCGCTTAGCGCGCATTGTAGGTCCCTTTCACGACCCTGTTAATCGGACCCCACTAGAAATGTACCCTGGGTTGCGCCACATGTTTCGATGATAGCCCATACGTGGTGGTTCCTCCTATGGCTGGCTGGCGGCCCCTGGCTCCCTGTGCAATGTTAGGTGCCGGGTGGGCTTGGCCGGGCTCGGCGGGACTGGCCTTTTGCGATTCGTGTGCTTGGCTGCGCTGTCTGCCGCGGAACGGCCTGCGCGGGCGGGTGCGAGTGGAAAGAGAGGCCTGCAGCGCCCCCGCTGGAGGGAGCCGGCACTGCTTGGGCTGCCTGGCTCGCTCGCAGCCCGCGTGCGTTCGTCAGAGTTTAAGTTTACAGCCAGAAAATGAACACAGACACTGTGATTCTCTACACTTTTCTTTTCAAAGGCATAATATGTGCCTTTTAAAGGATTATCGATGAAGAAAAAAATTCCTTCCTTCTTTCCCGTACCACTGGCGCCCTTGCGTTGTGATTCAGTCGGCATTCTAAAAAAGGGGAGTTTTAGTCGCATAAATGCGAAGATCATTATTTCTGGTGCTGTACCGGCCCTTGGCTGGGAGCGGGTGCCGAGAGAGGGCTGCGGCGGGGCTCTGGCATGCCGACCACGTAGCGCTGCTGCAAAGGAAACGTGCCTGGCGCCGCGGCCATGGCCGTGGTTGAGCGAGAGAACCCAGACTTTTCCCCAAGTTTTGCCCTTTTTGCTTCCTAACCACCACCCCCCGAATTAGCTGATGAGATTGGTAGGAGGTCCAGCAGAGCTTATTGTTTCCTAGACATTCGGTTGTGTCCTTGGTGGTTACCCACAGCTCGGGACCTGCGAGGTGTGGGGCACTCGAAGACCACTGCTTTGGACGGAACCCATGCCTCGGGCGTGGTATAGACCGAGAGCAGGCACCACAGCTGGCCACCCTGAGCCCCACCACACCTGAGGTCGAGTGGCCACCTCTGGGGTTGGGGAACCTGTGGGTGGTGGTCCACGGGTAGGGGTGTATGTTCGGATTTCAGAGTCTGCCTTTTCCTGTGGCGTTAACTCGCCAGAGGAGAATTTCTGCTGCGGAACCTGGAGCTCAGAGTTGGTGGGGGGGGGGGGGGGGGGGGGGCTTGTGAAGGAGCAGCGGAGCGCTGGCGGGGTCGACAACCCTAAAGGTGCCCCCTAGAGGAGCTGCCGTGAGAGGAAAGTTCCATCCCTGCGGCGGCGGCAGGGCTGCGGGGAGGGCTGGTGGGGAGAGGCGTTGGCTGCGGCGGGAGGGGCACTGCGGCGCGGTGGGCGGACCAGGGGCGGGGCGCGGGTGGGCTCTAAAAGTCGGTGCCCACTCGCTCGGCACTGCCGCGGCAACCAGCGCCTCTCCGTCCTTCCTCTGCGGCAGCCGCGCCTCGGGCAGTGCCGCAGCGCACTCCCGGGTGGCCGCTCGCTGCTTGCCGCGGCCGGCGCCGCCCTCGCGGGCTGTAGGCTGCGCCTTGCTGCCGGCCGGCCCTGGCCTGCCGCGGGTGCTGCGGCGCCCGGTGCTCCAATCCCGTGTGCCGGGCGGCATGGGATAAGACGCGGCCATGGTGCGCCGAGATCGCCTCCGCAGGTGGGTGCGCGCGGCCGGCGCGAGGGGGTGTGGCTGGCTCAAAGCCGCAGTCCCCGAGAGGGTGCGGGCCAGCTGGTGGGGATGTGCGTGTCCGTGCCGGGGTTGCCGGACCTCGACTCCCGTGAGGGAAGACCCCACCCGGGCTGGTGGCGGGGGGCGGGGTGGCGCGCCTGCCTGTCCTCTGAGCCCTGTCTGCCTACTTGGGAGGGGATGTCACTCCTGCACGCAGTAGAATGTGCAGGGCTGGAGATCGCCCAGATTTGGTATTTCTAGACCCTGGTATCGCTCGGATGCGATTTAGGATTTCTAGACCCCAACGTTGCCATGGCGTCATTTAGGATTTGGGGACCCCGGCGTCACCCTGGCGCGATTTAAGACTTCTAGACCTCAGCGTCACCCTGGCGCAATTTAAGATTTCTAGACCGCGGCATCGCCCTAGGGCGATTCAGGGTTTTTAGACCCCGGCTTTGCCCTAAGACTCTGGGATTTTTAGACCCCGGAATCGCTCTGGCGCGATTGGCGCTCTAGGTCTTGGTATGGCTCAGATGCGATTTAGGATTTTGAAACCGGGCATTGCTCTGGCGCGATTTAGAACGTCTAGACCCTGGTGTCGCCTTGGCGTGATTTAGGATTTTTAGACCCCGGCGTCACCCTGGCGCGATTTAAGATTTCTAGGCCCCCGCATCATCTCGGCGCGATTTAGAATTTCGAGACCCTGGTATTGCTGTGGCGCAATTTGGGATTTCTAGACCCCGGTATCGTTGTGGCGCGACTTAGGATTTGAAGACCCTGGTATCGCTGTGGCGTGAGTTACTGCGTAGGTGTGACTAGAACTTGCAGTACCGTATCACCGAGGCGTAAGTATTTTTCGGATTTCAGTAATGAGAAGCCAAGCGAAAATGATTACTTGACCAAACTGTCCTAATGTTACACGTGAATTGTTTGCATTGGTTTACGCAGTAGTTCACAGTCTCAGCGCGATGCCGTAAGGTGGCAAATTTGGTGGTTTTAAACGTATTTTTTCCTCTTTATGAGACGAAGAATTCAAGGCTTGTAGAGGTTATTAATTTCCAGAAGGTTTGCTCCTGGGGTTTGCAGGATTTATACTTTTGACTCGTGGCTCATTAAGTAATGGGGATTTTGGTCAAAAAATGTTTAACCCGTTTTGGCTACTGACTGCCAGATTGTTTCCCTGCTAAAAATCCTAAAATGTTGTTAGAGGCATTTTTACGGAGGTATGAAACCAGAAAACGGCTTCCTGAAAGGTTGCCTCTTTCCTTTCTTGGAGTAAAAGAGGAGGTGTAGAGGGTGGAGGTGTCCGGGAGTGGAAAGTATACAGTCGTTGTCACCCCCCCCTCCCCCCGCCCCCCGCAGCCTTCTGCTTGCTCCTCTAGTAGCCCCTCCCTGGCTCTGTGCTGAGTCATTGCAGATATGCGTCTGCTGAAACCCCTGAATGAATGAGATGAAGCCCAGGTTGGGGCGGCTGCTGGGGGGGGGGGGGGGGGGTGGCGGTGATGAAATGTATGAGCTGAAGTACAGGACAGATGATAGCTAATGATAGCTAAACCTGATGCCTTTTGTCATCTCATTTTTCAAGGAGGTACTGGGATGTAGCCTGCCACTATTAGGGGGTGAAAATTGTGATAATAATTATCATGTTTGCGGGCACTTTTTGGAATCATAATATTAACTTGAAAGGTGCAACCAAATCATCGGGTCTGTTTTATGGACAGCTACTTTGGAGGAAGAAAAAAAAAAAAAAGACTGCCCTAAGTGATGCCTAAAAAAGAGAGATGCTGCTCAGATTTTTTGAGGGATTTTTTTTTTTTTAACCACTGTGGAACCACAGTCTTATTTATTAGTTTTAGAGTTAAAAAAAAAAAAAGTATTTTGTGAGTTGGATCAGTTTGTGATGGGTAGGGGTTGTGTCCAGTCTACAGGTAATATTGGTGGAAGGGTATGTGTACTCGCACAAAGCTGTCTCCAGCGGGGCTTTAACAGTTGGGTTCCCTAATTTGTAAGCTCTGTTTTCTTGACAACTCTTACTTTAGTTTTAGAAAGTATTTCCAATCTGGTTATTTTGAGAGCCCTTCCATTCTACTGCTAATTCTTTCCCTGGTGACTATTCGAAGTCATAAGCTAGAAACAGAGAGAACTATTTCTAATTCCCGTTTAGCACTCATCATTGTGGATAGACTGACCTGGACCTTTGAAGTCCTGGGCATGAGAAGGTTGGGTATGCAAGCCAGCCCTTTCTTTCCAGAGACCAAAGCAATTTCCAGATGTTGGGTATGAGCTCTGCCTTTTTTTTTTTTTTTTTTTTTTTTGAGGTGCGTGCAGGGTGGGAGGTAGCAGTCCTAAAAAATTAAATAAATGGGAGCTTCCTCAAGAGTCTGCTCAGTAGAGCAGAAATATAATCTCCTGCCCTGAGCTCTCAGGAGATTAGATACTGTGGGTCATGACAAAGCTGCTTATGTTGGAATACGCAGGGCACCGAGGGTCCTACGTTCACGGACGGTTTACCTGGAGCCGTTTCTCAGCACAGATCGAGAGAGCAGTACCAAGTGGGGCTTCACTGGGGTCAGAGAATTGATAAATATTAAAAAAATTAAAAACGGCTCTCTGCTTTAAGGACAGAGGATACTACGACATGCTTTTTAAAAAAATCATTAGTAAAAAACTACATCTGTGTATCTGTATATAACACTTTACTCGTGGGGGGGGGGTAGAGCTTAATATGAAGGAAATCATTACTGTTTTCTGGGGAAGCTTTGATAGAAGCCAGTGAAAAGGGGCACAATACTTCTTTTTGCTTCACATAAAAAAAAAACCTCTTCAAGTCTGGGGAAAAGCACAATGGGAAGAAGGAGAAGCACACTGAGGGATTAAAGTGGGAAGGAGAGGGGGAAGATTACGTATTAAAATAATATATTTTTTCCTAGAATGGTGAGCAGTTATGGTGACTGCGTAGCAGGCAGAGGTGTGCTTACGTTCTTCTGGGTAAACTTTCTGCCGTGCGTCATATGGAGGGCCAGGCAGTCGCTGCACGGTACAGAGTTTTCCCACCCCATCTTGCCGATTTGGGGCTTGTTGAAGCGTGTGCGGTTCGTCCGACCGCTTACCTCGGGTCTCTGGTTTTCCTACAGGATGAGGGAGTGGTGGGTGCAGGTGGGTCTGCTGGCTGTGCCCCTGCTTGCGGCCTACCTGCATATCCCACCCCCCCAGCTTTCCCCTGCCCTTCACTCCTGGAAGTCGTCAGGCAAATTTTTCACCTACAAGGGACTGCGCATCTTCTACCAAGGTAAGGCGAGGGCCGTTGGAGCCCCCCGCGTGTACCGATCCCATAGGTCCCACTGAGGTACTCATTTTGTGTCCATTGGTCTCTGTTGCCCTTCAGCGATGGCGGGGAAAAGCCCCATTTTCTGGGCAGTGTGCTTGAAGGAATGAACTCATTCCCCTCATTAACTCCATGGCAGGGAAGCTCAAAGAAAACCGCTGGGGGCGGGGGTGGGGGCGGTGGAATTAATTTCAATTTCTGTAGAACTGACTTTTCAGTATAATTTTTCTTCATAGCCTCATTTGTATTGATAGATATTGGTTTTCTCTTTTGAGCGCCCCTAGTGTCGGGTAATATAAACGGTATTCAGCAGACCTACCGTTGGTTCTGTTTCCCTCCGTCCCTGATTTCATTTTATTGTGTTCTATAAAGATGATTTGTTGCATGCATAACTAAATGCGATTTAAGCCTTATACCCTTGTATAAATTAATTTGCTGATGATAATTATTATGACTGCTACTTGTCAAGTAATTATCATATGCTAGTCATTGGATTAGGTTTTCAATCTCCATTATTTCATTTAATCTTTACAACAGTACTTGGATATAGGCGCTATTAACCCCTTTTATAGGTAAAGAAATTGTGAAACAAGATTGGGAAAGATTTCTTTTGGGCGGGGGTCAAGAGCAATAACGAAAAATGTTTGTCATAAACCGTTTTTCATTATTGCTCCTGACCTCCTCTCATTTGCTGTATTCAATTAAGTAAGTATATAATTTCCTCTATACCGGTCATTTAATTGTTTCTAGTTTTTTAATGTCTCACATAGTCAATGTTGAAGGGAAATCTTCATGTATATGTTTAACATATTTATTTTTTTCCATATATTTTCACACTATACTACTTGTAAACGGAATGATTTTATTTGCATGGATTCTCAAGAATTTTTCTTTAACTCTCAATATTTTTAATTGCTTTTGATTAAATTATTTTTGCAAACCTTCTCAAATCTCATGCCACTGGCAGTATGTATGAATGTGTCCGTTTTAAATCTAATACTTTTAACAAGACCTTTCACTGTTTAAATGTTTGACTAATTTAAAAGATGCCTGTGCATTAAAAAATGTTCATGTCTGTATTAATATTTTTTTATACTTGTTAGAACTTTTAATAGTTTGAGCAGTATGCTTTTGATACTGGATTGGGTCTCCCCTGGGGGAAATAAAAGTGCTGGACAAATAGAATAAACTAAGGTGTTCACCAGGTTGAGGAAGAGTTGCTATATTTCAGAGAATTTTTGTGAGGCCATTAATAAGGTACAAAAAACCTGTAGTGTTTATGTCGTGATTGTATACTTCTAACTGTGCAAGTTACTTTTTACTGTGAAAAACAATTTACATATTGGTAATATAAAGAAATGGGGAAATACTTTAAAAAATCTAAGTGAAATTAAGCAGATTGCCTTCAAGTATTTTCATATAAAGTGTGCTATTGACAAGTTTTTAATATACAGATGAAAAAATCATCAAATGCCTGTTTTTACGAAAAGCAGTAAGCTTGCATTTTAAAAATGAATTTATTTTTATTTCATTAATTTAGGCAGGGTTTCTTGTCCTTTATACCAGATTATGTAGATTTTAATATTTTCAAGATTATTTTTTAAGGCAGCCAGCCTAACTGATTTCTTTCCTTTTTCCCAGACTCTGTGGGTGTGGTTGGAAGTCCTGAGATAGTTGTGCTTTTGCATGGCTTTCCAACATCCAGCTATGATTGGTACAAGGTAATGAAATCAGATTTCTAGATCCTACTATATCTTTAAAAATCCAAAATCAAGGACTGTGTTATCAGGACTGCAAGGTTCTTAGCTATTTGAATTGCTTAATAAAACAGGATTAAATGTAGAACTGTTTCTCATTTACTGTAAGGGAGTAAAAAACCCTTGGGTGATCTGGAAAGGATCATTGACAAGTTAAAAATGCTCGAGTTTTTCCCTGAATGGAGATTACGAGTAAACCAAGAGGATCATCCGTGGGCCTGTGGTGGTTTCATGAGATTTTTTATCAAAGTCTGTTTGTTAAGTCAAGATGGGGATGAAGCTCTTGTACTGTAGGTTGGAAGAGCAGAGGCGCAGGATTACAAAATCCAGATCCTCTTTTTCGTTCTTGTAGATTTGGGAAGGTCTGACCCTAAGGTTTCATCGAGTGATTGCCCTTGATTTCTTGGGCTTTGGCTTCAGTGACAAACCGGTAAGCGGCATCTAGATGGGACCAGTGTTTTTTTTGGTGGAGGGGTGGTGTTGGATGACAACAGAGGGTCAGGCTGGCAGACAGATCAGCACTCATGACGTCATCCTGTATATCTGGGCTTTCTTCTCCTTAGAGACCACATCACTATTCCATATTTGAGCAGGCCAGCATTGTGGAGGCACTTTTGCGGCACCTGGGGCTCCAGAACCGCAGGATCAACCTTTTGTCTCATGACTATGGAGATATCGTTGCTCAGGAGCTGCTCTATAGGTCAGTGAGGTCGTAGACTTCAGTCCTGCTCACGGGTATCACTGGTTTAAAATGCTGGGAAAAATAAATTGTTCCTGGATTCTTTCTAGTCCTTTTCCCTCTTGGGAGTTTGTCTTTAGCTGCTGCATTGGTGTGTGTCCACTGAGTTAGATGTGTGTTTCCCTCACCCATTTCCAGGTTCAAGCAGAATCGATCTGGTCGGCTTACCATAAAGAGTCTCTGTCTGTCAAATGGAGGTAACTGCCGTGGCGGTGGGTGGAAATGAGGTGTAGCCTCAAAGGGCCACATGTAGATATCATGTCGACATCTAAACAGTAATCTCATGGTATTGCAGGCAGACGTAATTACACCAGAGGATCTTGACCTTTCTTATGCCATGAACTACGAAATCTCTAATGAGATTTACCGACTCTTTCTCAGAATGTTTTTAAACATAGAAAATAAAACAAATAGGATCACGAAAGAAACTGCTTGTATCGACAGACAGCTAATACAAAGCTGCGTTACAGTCACACGTGTTTCTTTGTAAATGCATCGCGCAGCAAGATCTGTGGGTAGGTCTAGCAACAACCCCGGTTGGTCGTGAGGAGAGCACTCGCTGCAGCAACTGCAGTGGGTTATGCAGATAGTTGTGATGAGACCACAGGCGCTTCTGATACCCTGTGGTTTGTTCCAGAAACTCTTAATCTTTCAAAAAAATGTTTATTTTTATTTATTTTGGAAAGAGAACCCCAAGCAGGCTCCGTGGTTGACAATGCAGAGCTCCATCTCACAAACAGTGAGATCATGACCTGAGCTGAAATCCAGAGTCAGATGCTCAACTGACTGAGCCACCCTAGCGCCCCCCAAAAACTCTTAATTGATGGTAATGCCAAGTTTCACTTAGAAATTACTGAACCTTTGCTTAAATCTTTTGGAGAGGGTTCTTTTTCCTTGTGTGCCATTGAGCCTGACTTGGAAGTCCATGAATATCCAGATGTCCCCTGAATACCATAAGGGCAGATTCGGACGGGAGTCTCTCCCTTTATCAGTGATGCTCATGGCTTTCTCTCATTGACTCTGGAGAAAAATGGAAAAGGAAACTCTAGGTTTTTTGGTCTCCCCCCCCCCCCCCCCCCCCCAGGGACCTACAGTTCCTGAAAAAACCACTGGTTTCTTTTGTAGCCCAAATCACTAACAATACTAGGTACTGTGAAGAATGGAAAGAAAGGCCAAGGGAAGTCAGGCTCAGTCAGCATTATGGACGATCACATACATTAGCTTTCCCCTGTTTCTCTACTCTTACAATGGGGAAAGTAATCCCAGCAGGACAGAATCTGACCTGTTAAACAGAGAATTCCCTGGAGAAGTAATTAGATGAAAGAACTAAGTTTTGTTTATTTTATCGTTTCTGGCAATAAAGGCCTCAAATGTGACAGTAAATCGGGAGATAGTCTCCGATAATGAGCCTGTGTTTGACTTAAAATTGTTGGTAAATAACTAACATGAGTCTCTTCTTCTCCTATAGGTATATTTCCTGAGACTCACCGTCCTCTCCTACTCCAAAAGGTTGGCTACTCCAGTGACAAAATTTTGAGTGTTTTTTTTTTTAACGTTTATTTATTTTTGAGACGGAGAGAGAGCATGAACGGGGGAGGGTCAGAGAGAGGGAGACACAGAATCTGAAACAGGCTCCAGGCTCTGAGCTGTCAGCACAGAGCCCGACGCGGGGCTCAAACTCACGGACCGTGAGATCATGACCTGAGCCGAAGTCGGCCATTTAACCGACTGAGCCACCCAGGCGCCCCCAAAATCTTGAGTTTTCAGGATTTATACCAACATAAATAATGCTAGGACCTTTATAAGGGCCATACCTGCTGTAATGGGCTGTAGTTAAAATGCTCTCCTCAGGAATTTACATTAATAAAGTTAGTTTTTTCCTTCTGTATCCGCAGATACAGCAATGGAAGCAGTTTCTAGGTAAAGCCTCCTTTCTGAGAAGAAGAGATCAACAAATACTTGGAGAAATACAGCTATCTAGAGATTTGTATCATTAGCATGTTGTCTGAACAGATCAGATCCTAAAGTTGAATACATCAGTTAGAAATCTTAGGGATTTAGTGAAGCGTAGAAAGGTAATCTTAAAGGGAACCACAAATAGGTCTGCCTTCCGTGAGAGAGCAGGTAGGCAAAACAAGAAGCGAAAAGCCAGTAAGGAAATGTTTCAGTAGAAGGACATTTGGCTTAAGTCCTTTTTAAATTCCTAATATGAAACTTCTGTCCTGGTTAGTGGTTTTCTTTCTCTAAATTCCTGATTTTTACCTCTTTACCTACAGCTCCTCAAAGATGGAGGCGTGCTGTCACCCATCCTGACACGATTGATGAACTTCTTTGTATTCTCCCGAGGGTAAGTCATTATTGATTCGCTATAGCCTGGGAACAATGTAGTGAAAAGTTGCCATTAAAATTCTGGGCCAGGGTTTGATATTTTAAAACACAGATGTTGGCCATTTGCCAGGGAAGTGGTAGAAGGAATTCACAAATCAGTTAAGGGTCAGACTCTGTGACCTGTGAGGTTCCAGTCATATTTAACATTCTGGATTCTTTAACATTGACCTGTGTCTTTCTGCTCTTTCGGGCTCTTTCAGTCTCACCCCAGTCTTTGGGCCGTACACCCGCCCCTCTGAGAGTGAGCTGTGGGACATGTGGGCAGGGATCCGCAACAATGACGGAAACTTAGTCATCGACAGGTAAGAAATAACACTTTCTTTTGGTTTCCAGAGAAGCTCTGTTTTTGGAAAGTGGGGAAAGCTGTAGGATTCCTCGTTCTGTTCCTTGCTAGCTTGTTCCCTCTCACGAGGGGGTCCGTTATGGTCTGTGAGGCAAACGAGAAAGTCCTGCGCTGAGAAGAAAGAAGTGGAGAATAGTGAGCCCTGAGCAGAAGCCATGTGGTACAGAGTTTAGATAAACAGCTGCACATTCTAATGCTAAATCAGTAACTGGCCAATTGAGTTTAGCAAATCCTACTTTGGGCTTTTTGTTAATATTAAAATGCTTCAAAATGTCTAATCATAGTTGTGAAAGGAGCCTAGTACCTCTCAAAGTACAAGTCTCTTCCTTTTTCGTATCTTTTCCATTGCAGCCGGGACTGAGAGGGAGAGCTCTCTGTCTTGTACAAAGCATCCTCAGGCCGCGGTTCAAGTGAGAATGTCGCGGCTTTCATTTTAGGATGCCTTTGCATTCCTGTAACAGTAAAGATTTCTTGTCCTACTCTTGCTGACTTATCTGTCCTGTAGTCTCTTACAGTACATCAACCAGAGGAAGAAGTTTAGAAGACGCTGGGTGGGAGCTCTTGCTTCTGTAACTATTCCCAGTGAGTATTTCTGTATTACGTTTTGATAGGAATACTGAGGGACTATGGAGCTAAAATAATTGCCAGATTTAGCAAATACAAATACAAGAGACCCAGCTAAATTTGAATTTCATATAAACGGCAAGTACTTTTTTAGAATAAGTATGTGCTTTGCAGTATTTTGACATCTTTATACCCCCCCCCCCCCCCCCAAATCATCATTTCTTACCTGAAGTTACATTTAACTGGGCATCTCTTATTTAATCTGGCAGGCCCTACTCCCAGCATCTGGACACCAGTGACACGAGTTGTAGAGTGAAGTGTGGAAAACAGGGCGATGCCACTGCAGAGGTAGTTGGGGTCACTGTCAGGAGTGGGAGTTGGGCCGGCTCTCGTGCTGGGCCTTGTCAGCGGCTGCCACGTTAAATGCTGAAGTGCCGCAACAGAAGGCGGTTTAGATACTAATGGAGAGGCTGGAGGTGTTTTGTGCTCACGTGTCTGTTCGTTCTTATAGATTTAAAAAGAAAAAACTCAGTGCAGTGTCTCATCCATAGTAGCTGGTGCCCAAGATTTAAAACGTCAGCGGTCAGTTATAACTGAAGAGAGACCTAAATAATGATGGTATCCTGGATTCATAGGAAGAGAACATGCACAGTGTGGCTTAGTCCCCTTGGTCCAGGCACAGAAGAGCTGGAGGAGGGACTGAATGGCTGTGTACAGGAGAACTGTCCCAAATGGACTGTTAGGCTTATTCCCAGGAGCTCCTTATAACCTACTCATTAAAAGAAGCTAGATTTTCTAAGCATAAAATTAAAAAAAAAAAATTGTTTTAACATTTATTTTTGAGAGAGAGGGAGGGAGAGCCTGCGCGGGAGAGGGCCAGAAAAAGGGTTGGAAGCAGGCTCTACGCAGAGCCCGACACGGGGCTCAAACTCACAAACCAAGCCGAAGTCAAGAGTCGGCCGCTTAACTGACTGAGCCACCCAGGCACCCCTAAGCATAAAAAATTTTTTAAAAAGATATTTAGAAACAAAAAATAAACAAGTGGGACCTTCATCAAACTAAAAAAGCTCTGTATAGGTAAAGAAACCATCAACAAATGGGAAAAATGTTTGCAAACCATGTATCTGACAAGAGGTTAACATCCAAAATGAATGAAGAATGTGTATACTCAATAGCAAAGAAACAAGCCAATTAAAAACTGGGCAAAGGACGCGAATAGATACTTCTGCAAAGAAGGTATAGGAAAGGCCAACAGGTACATGAAAAGAGTTCAACATCACTAGTCATTAGGAAAATGCAAATTAAAACCAGAATGAGATATCACCTCACACCTGTTAGAATGGCCATCAGCAAAAAGACAAGAGACAGTAAGTGTTGGGGTGGATTTGGAAGCAAGGGAGCCCTTGTGCAGTGGTGGTGGGATTGTAGATGGGGACGGCCATGGTGGAAAATAGTATGGAGGCTCCTCAAAAAAATGAAAATAGAACCACCCTATGATCTGGCAACTCCACTCCTGGGAATACATCCAGAGGAAATGAAAACACTTAACTTGAAAAGGTTTCTGCACCCCTGTGTTCATCGCTGCGTTGTTTATGATAGCCAAGACATGGAAACAGCCTGCATGTCCATCTATCAATGAATGGATAAAAAAGTTGTGATATATATGTATGTATACAGTGGGCACTATTCAGCCATAAGGCAATCTTCCTATTTGTGACGACGTGGATGAACCTACAAGGCATTATGCTAAATGAGAGAAGTCAGACAGACAGATATTGTATGATCTCACTTACCGGAGATCATACTGTGGAATTTAAAAAAACTCCCCCAAACTCAGAGGACAAGAGATTGGATCCGTGGTTACCAGAGGTGGGGTGAGGGAGAAGCTGGAGGAAAGTAGTCAAAATGTACAGACTTCCACTTACGAGTAAGTACTAGGGATGTAACGTACAACATAATGACTATAGCCAACAAGAAAGTTGTTGAGAGAGTAGATCCTAAGAGTTCTCATCACAAGAATTTTTTTTTCTTTTTCATCGTATCTATACGAGGTAGATGTTAATTTGTCTCAGTAATCATTTCACAAAATGCATACACCAAATCGTCATGCTGTATGCTTTAAACTTAAATAGTGACGTATGTCCGTTATTTCTCGATGAAGACTGGAAAAACAATTTCTTTTAAAGGGTAGGAGAATACATTTGAGACCTTTAGTAATTCATTCCTCTTCTCTTTCCTAGTTCATTTTATCTATGGGCCACTGGATCCCGTAAACCCCTATCCAGAGTTTTTGGAGCTGTACAGGTGAGTCTCCCTCAGGGGTCTTTGTTTTGTTCCTGGTGACAGTGGTGAACAGGATAGCCACTGTCTCTGCCCTCACTGGCTGTTCATCTAGGAAACACATAAAAAGATGAATTGGGGAATCTTATTTTCGTAAATGGAAAGATGAAAAAATTCAGGTTTACGTTGTCTTGATTTACATGGCCTGTTTTCACTGTCATGGCTACCACATACTCCTAGGTGTACAGGTAAGAAAAAGCTGTCATGTGAACCAAGGAACGGAAGTAGATCTGTTTTAAATGTTTGCTTTAGTCTGACTGTAAAACTCCTCGACCTCAGCTGAGCAGACTGTAAGGAGAGCTTGAGAAGAGATCACTGTGGAAAAGTGCCTTCTCCTTGGTTGTTATTTTCTCTAGGTGCTTAACTTACTCAGAAGGTGTTGGAATACGAAATCTTGATTATGTCACATGAGACTGTCCCATACCTTCACACGGCCTAGCAGAAACAACCCAGTAGTAAATAGTGTACATTTAATTCTAAACAGAATGCCCTCCCCCCCGCCCCGCCCCATCTCATCTCCTCTCCTGCCAGGGTTAAGGAAGGCCTTTTGTTATCTTTACTTGGACGGTTAGTTTCTGAATGGCCCACTCGTTTGATGCCTCATGCTTCTCTAAGGAGCTGGAAGTCCTCCTGCCTGGGCAGGTGTTGCAAAGTGTTATATTTTCAAGTTGTTGTCTGTTGGGTTATGAACAGTTAAGAACTAGTCTGCTTATGTCATAAATGGAATTGGCAGGTTTACCCGCCTAAGGTACAATTCCAAAGTAGAAGGTGAATAAGCTCTTTGTTGGTTCCTTCCAGTGTGGTATGTCCGTAAGGGCATTTACTGGGGCTGCCCACTGGCTTGCATCCCTCCCCTCCCTCCAGCCTCAAGTTCACCTACATGCTGTTCTCTTCCACTAGGAAAACGCTGCCGCGGTCCACAGTGTCGATTCTGGATGACCACATTAGCCACTATCCACAGCTAGAGGATCCCATGGGCTTCTTGAATGCATATATGGGCTTCATCAACTCCTTCTGAGCTGGAAAGAGTAGCTTCCCTGTATTACCTCCCCTACTCCCTTACCTGTTGTGTATTCCACTTAGAAAGAAATGCCCAAAAGAGGTCCTGGCCACCACACGCTATTCTCTCACAAAAGTCCACCTGACTCACTTGTGATCAGCATATAGTTAAAAAGCCCACGGAGGCTCTGGCTAAGGATGGCCCGAACAGTCCACCTCCCATTCTTCTAACATCTGAGCGAGTGTATGGACTTGCCTTTGTCTTTGTGCTATCAGAAAATTCTGATGAGCATGACTACTCACAGATTCAGAAAGACAGACGTTTTGAAAGTCTTTCTGACAGTTCTGTGGACTTTTCTGGAATATTTAGAAATGCTAATTTCTGGCCCATCCTCGATTGGAATCCTATGGTAAAGAATGAGGAGAGGGGGTCTCCTTACCTGTCCTCAAATGGCCGTAAGGGCACACGCTTTCATAACTTCTCTAAGCAACACGGCTTAGTGAGAGTGAGTCTCCCTTGTCATAACTTTGGATTTCGTTCCATCAGCTGCTTTTAATTATAGGCATTTTGTTGACCTAGGTTTTGGTTTGAATATGCAGTATTCTAAGTATACTTTAATACTATGATTTACCTGCACGTATTATACGTATTTTATAAGAATACTAAACCAGCAGATACTCTGGCAGAGTAGTGAACCTTATTCGACAGGTTTCATTTCTGAGTAAATTGAATTAAACCCAGACTATTTACAGAATTTCCTAAAATCACAGGATGTTAAGGACCAGTAGCATCCTTGCCAGAGATTTACTGTTATTAGCTAATTCTAACAGCAAATAACAGTCTGACTCTTCATACCTCAGTGCTTAGAAGCATGTCCCTCCTGAGCTGGAGGGGAGGGGATCGTTGTATAGTCCAAGTTACCGTGCTGAATGTACATGGATTCCTTTTATGACGATTACTTAACTTCTCGTTGGTTGTCCTAGAGAAGCTTCCTCTCGTAGCTCAGTAATTCCTGTACTTTGTAGACAGGAAAGTTCTGAAACTTTAAGAACAAATTCTGAAAGGCCTATGCGCAAATGGTGCTGAATACGTTTTTTTTAAGCCACAGCTTCACTGTCTTAGTCAAAACAGGATGATTGAGTGATTATTTTAAATTTTTTTTTTATTAGCAACTTGAAGTATAACGACTGAAACTGGAATAAGTGTTTATTTTCTATTAATAAAAATGAATTTTGACAAAAGTGGACTCCGGCTTCCCCTCCCCCACCACCCCTCTGGGATAAAAGCTTTCCAACATTGTCAGGAGCTTTCAGACACACATTAGATTAAAGAATGTGATGAAGTTAAGCAGCTGGGGTACAGGATAGTATTTGATTTGCAACATCACCCAAAGCTGTACTATCATACCAAAGTTGACCAAGTGTTAATTTAAAAAAAAAAAAAAAAGAAAAGAAAAGAAAAAAAATTTACATGCACAAGAACAAATAGTTGCTTGATCTGCTGGCTCAGGGCCAAATGTTTAATTTGCTTCTCCAAAGAACATTAATCCTTAAAAGTCAAATTCCGGGAAATTCATGCCACTAGTCTAAAAGCCCACTGACAGTGAACTGTGCCATCAACTTCATCTTGCCCAGTGACAATTTATCCAACAGAAGCCAAGATAACATCTACAGGTGTTCCCTCTTTGCTTCTGACAGTCACCTGCATGGTCACTCCGTCTGCTAAGGCCAGCCTGGACCTCACCAATAAATCATAGCCACCTCTGTATACACCTGAGAGAAAAAAGCAAGGAAAACTGACTTAAGACCTCACAAGAAGCTCTGAATAATGAACTATATCGTGCTCTGCTTGCATTTCCTATTAGTTTAGTTTAGCTTTTCTAGAGATTTGTGTTTACGGTGAGAATTGAATCTTGTGGACAAATTCTAAGCAATCTTTTATATTTCCGTGATACCAGGCACATAGGAGGTACTCAATAATACTGATTTGGAGTACTCAAAGGTGGGGAAGTGGTAGCATTGGTATGTGCGGGAGAGATTTACGTGTTTTAGGCCAAATTTACTTCTTCAGAGAACAACGTTAAGGATACGCAAATAATTAAACAGCTAAAACAAATTATTCATATGAACAGGCCTTCAAATTATAACCCATAACGGGATAACGGAACCGTAGCAGGGCACGAGATGCCCCTGCACACCCCCTCCTATTTTGCAACCGTACAAAGGGAGACTCTGATGGAGGTTTCTTACCTGCCAGATAGAGGGAATGGGAGTTCTTGTTCTCAGGCACCTTGTCTGACCTCTCACATGGCTGCATGCCCAGAAACGTGATGATGTTGTTGACAGCTTCTGTGTTGAGAAGATACAAGAGGGTCAGGAAGGCTCAGCCTGGGGGTCTGCCCCTGCACGTGCTGGGGATGGAAGGGGTGCCCCGTGGAGGGAGGCTACCAGACTAGAACCCGGTTGATTCCATTAGATGATGCAGACGGGATCCTGGCCTTGGCAGTGAAACAGGTTATGAGATATTTAAAGAGTTACTGTGGAATAATAAGTAAGCCTATTAGGTTTTAGACTGCAATACACCGAGAGCAAAATTGTTCTCACCTTGGAGAGTTTTGGTAGAACTGAGGGCAAAGGTCTCCTCTTTCTCAAAGGTGTCTCCCACCTCTTCCCAGGCAGCAGCAAAGTTAGGCTTCAGGACTTTCTGAATATGGTCAGACACAGTCACTTCGAGATCTTCCAGCTAGTAGGTAACAAGCAGGGGTCAGTAAATGAAGGCCCTCCGGTACACAGCCCAGACCGAAGGGACTAATTAGCATGCTTTTATCATTCCGCGTTATATCCTTTGCAGGAGCCTAGGATAAACTCTACCACTAAAGTAGTTTAAGTTCCGTGGTCTGGATGAATCTACCCGCATATGCCTTCGCAAAGGAAAGCAAGAAAACAGGTCACCTGGCGGGAGCTGTATTCCGAGCCACGCCTATAGCCCCGGGGTACAAAGAAGTCAGGTTGCCACACGGACCTTCCGAACTTCACGTTCGCCAGCAGGTCGATACTTTTTAAATTTTTCCCTACATTCTCTGAGGGCTTTTCATTTCATGCTGTGGCAACATTATAAGCAAACTAAAAGCTGCCCGAACAAAAACAGAAAAACCCAATCCTTCCCGTAAAACTCCTTGATCTCCAGGCAAATCGCGTAAACGTTTTCATCTCTTAATCGCCCCTATTTTTAAAGACCTAACAAAGTGAGTTTTGTTTTAATCAGTCACTAAGGGGTAAATCGGAATTCTCTTTGGCAAGATACACTCCTGTCACAGAGGAGGACTGGCCCAGGTCCTCCTCGGTTGTGACGTGTTTGAGAATAAAAGCCCGTAGGTTCATGTCAGGTGCCGCCAGCAACATGTTCTCTGCAGGCAGAGGTCACTGGGTGGTGCGAGGGTGTCAGAGTGAATCTCTGTGCCGGGAAGACTCACCACGTACTCATCATCATACCCCTCCTCAGCTGGAACCCCGGTGTCAGGGTCGCAGTCCCGGACTGTAAACTTCATGGTGCAGCTAAAGGTGCCTGCAGCTGGGGTGAAAGAGAAGGCAAGCCTGTGTCAGGGGCAGTGCAAGCCCAGGGCCTCCGTCTGTAACTCCGCACCGTCCGCACGCAGCGCCGTGTTCTGTATCGTGACGGGTGGTGGCCCCCAAAGCAGCCTGCGGCCTGGGCAAAAGGCAGTCTCACAAAATGACTTTAAAAACCATTCCCCGCCATACATAGACCACACCTTTCCTGTCGAAAAGTACAGAAAAGACGACCTGGACAAAAATGTTTTCTTATCTGTATAAAGAAAGCGGCAGGGGGGATAACTGGGGACTTTTTTTTGCCAGGCCTGTCAAAAGGGTCTACAAGTTGAAAAATGTGAGAACCGTTACTTTTAGGAGCTGACAAAGCAAAAAAAAAAAAAAAAAAAAAAGCAAAAAGCACACAGGTCATTGAATTAACACTAAGTACACCAGAGTCTCTCAATATTGTATCTTTAGACTGTGGACCAACAGGGGGTCTGTAGGACACCAGAATGAACTTGCTTTAGGTCAACTTTCAACCTACAGTATAGGTCAGTAATGAGGTTCCAGTACTGGCAAAGTCAGTGTCTTAAAACGGAAAAACAAGTGGGCCATTATATGTTTGGGGATGACTCGTAAATTCAGAAAGAAATGGAGGTAGGGGGACACATTTTTGGAAAGGGAAGTCTTCGTAAAGAAGATGGGACTTTCTGAACTGTTGGAAGAGGGGGTGATTTATTAAGTATGGATGAAAAGGCATTTGAGGATTTAATCCATGGTTTGAAAAAGGCTTACAGGTACAAAAAATACTAGAAATTGGGGAGTGAGAGTTATTTGGGGGATAGGAAGGGCAGGAAAGAACAGACTCAGATGGAAAGACCATCTGTGACAATCTGGGTAATGGGACTTTGACCTCTCTGCTCAGTCTTTAAACTCCCTCTTTCCCGCCAAGTATGTAGTAAATGCCAATACGTGTTGACATTCCACATAAAGGTGTAAACAAGCATGTCAGATTGGAGTCATGACCTCTTTCTCCAAGAGTGGATTGGCTAGGAGTTAACTAGATGTGTGTGTGTGTGTGTGTGTGTGAGAGAGAGAGAGAGAGAGAGAGAGAGAGAGGGAGGGACAGGTCTCCTTACATGCCTGTGACGCTGCAACTCAGTGCCCGTAGGTTCTTTGAGTTTTAACGGGGCTGTGTGGGAGTGCAGGATTAACAGCTTGGGGAAATCAAGAATTTGAAGGGATGTGACAGTTTTAATAGGATCTCCGAGGCTGCAAAAGAGTTGGGCAAGCAAAGGAAGACACAGACAAAAGGCCAGAAAGGCCATGGGGCAGTTGGCAATGGTAAGAGATACGCTAATGCCTAGGTGCTGGAGGAGAATTTGTTTAGGAACTTGTTTGAAATACCATGTATTTCAAATGAAGGAGACCAGATATTTTCCAACAGGCTCTGGTGAGCTGAGGCAGTCAAGAGATTGGAATGTTAGAAATAACTAAAGCCAGTGGTGGGAATCCTGTGAAGAACAGGTCTGAATTCAGAGAGCGTGCTGAAAACAGATGATGGCAGCGGGCTGACCCACAGAGAAGAGTGTACCTATCAAGACCACAGAATTATTTCAGTGCAATAGGGGATTGATCAAAGAATGATCGTGGTTAAATCAAGGTAGGGTTTTCTGCAGGACAAAGGGAAGGAGGAAGCAAGTGGAAGCTAACACAGACCTAGAATGGGTCAGTTGAAGTATTTAGAAAAAAAGAAAGGAGAGATGGGATTGTGGTAGGGACAAAGGTCGTGATCAAATAAGAATGGAGAGGCAGGGTGGACATTGAGTAACACAGGATTGTATGAACCCCAGTTTGGTTCTGCTTAAGCAGGGAGGCCACAGGCAAATGAACAGAAGTAAGGAAACCATCAGGAACAAGGGTATAATCACAGCCTGGGGCAAACTGGTTGGATTTTATGTACAAGTAAAGACCTAAGACACTTAAGTAAGAGACACAGAGAAACAGATTAAGGAAGCAAATAAGAATGGTATTAGTAGAATGTTTCTGAAACTTCTGTGACAAAATTTTAATTAAATCATTTGGTTGATAACAAGGAGAGGTTACAGGGCATCCAAGGTGAACTCCATCCAGTAAAACCACTGGTAGCAATCTATTAATGTTAGCAGAAAGGACGACTAACACTGGGTGATGAGGAGAGGGAGTGAGGGGGGCCTTTCGTGGCCAGAGAACAATATTGAATCCGTTGCCGTAACATAAAGATGAGAGCTTCGTGAATGAAGCCAGGCAAATAACCAAAGACAGTAAGAGCAGAATGCCCTGGAGATCTATGTTACAATTCTTCTGAGAAATGAAGCTTGTCCTAGGACTGACTGAAAGGACAGACAGCTTCTGAGGAGGCCTGTGTGAAAGAACACAGAATAAGAGAAAAGGTAGATGCTGGAAACTATGTTGGGAGAGACATGTGAGTCGGGCTGGAGGGCAGGACCTCTAGGGTAGCAAAGGGCAGAGTGGAAAATTCGGGGGGGTGGGGGGGAGTTGTCAGGTCTCAACCACAGAGGAGACCGTGATTAAATAAGACATGGGGTTAAGAGGACATTCCAGAAAGCTTCGCTGAAATAATTTAAAGGCTGTGATCAATGGGGCAGAAAGTAGAGGTGGAAGGGACAGATGTAAAACAGGCTGGCTGTAGCAGCCCATGCAGGCGGGTCTGGACTGAACTGGAAAGGAATGGGTGCAGCACAACATGTAGGAAATCCGGGAAGATGGAGGGGAGTCGAGCAGTGACCCGCCAAAAATGAGGAGCAAATATGCACCAGGGAAGGTGGTGAATCCACGGAATGCTGTCTGTACAGATGGCAGGAGGGGTGCTGAAGAGACGGTTCTACTCTAGAACAAAAGTAGGGGGAAAAGGAGGAAAAGTGCAGAAAAGCTGCATGAAGTTGCCCTCAGATGGAAAGGAGTCAGTTAGGAGTGACACGCTGGCTGGAAGGATGGGCAGCATTCCTGGGCCACAAGTCACGATGCAGTGAGAAGGAAAGGAGAGACTCGAAGCAAAGAAAAGGAAACGCTGTCGTGGAGGGCCTACAAGGCAGGGCACGTGAGGGACGAAGAAGGTCTAGACTGGGGCATCTTGTCAGAGCTCGAAATGGGTCATTGGTCGCATTTTGGGTGTTGTGAGTAGAAGTATAAACAAAGCGTGAGAAGCAAGGGCTTGGGTAGGAGGCAGGAGTGGACTAGCTCTTGGAGCACCCATTTGGAGGGAAATTGGGACTTGAAGGACGTGGGTGACAGGAAAGTTGATGGAAAGCTACTGCTGGCGACGTTCGAGATAACCAGGCTTGACTTGGTTGCGCGGTTTGTGCTCTGGGGACCGCGTGAAGAGGATGAGGGAGCACATCTGGAGAGAAGTGTCCTGCGCCCATTCCTTCTGTGGAGAGATGGCCAGTGAAAGGATGACGGCCCGGCGAGGTAATCATGGTTTCTCGTGCGCCGTGCCATTCAAGTTGGTTGCTCTTTGAAGCTACGTGCCGTGTGAGGAGTGGCTAAAAGCGACAGACACTCCTGGGCAGACCTGTGGGAAAAACAGCACGGAGGAGGAAGGGCAGAGAAGCTGTAGTCTAGACGCCAAGAAGGGAGGGGATTGAAGGTGTGGAGTGGAGTAGAAGGCGTGAAGAGGGAACGACACCAGAGGGCCACTGCGAGGGCACCGGGAGACAGCAGAGGTGCGTACGAAGCACAGAGCTGTGAGCCAAGCTAGGTGACGACCCAAGGAGATGCGCCGTGGAGACGGAGTGTAGGAACTGGGGTCGTGAGGGAGTGCCACGTGGGACTCTTCCTCGAAGCAACAGTGTGACCAACAGAGTGGAAGGTTAAAGATGGACAGATGGATGTCAGCCGTGGCCAGCGGCAGGGGTCCTGGGAAGGTCTGGGCTGAACAGCGGGTACCAGGGGAACAGCCCGGGCGAAACAAGGGGGATCGAAGAGAAGACAGACACCCGAGTCCATGGGAAACGATACAAAGATGGGAGCTAAAAAAGCCAGCGGCTGTGTAGGTAACGGAGGTGCTCCCGGAGGGCCAGGGGGAGGAGGCGGAGAGCCTGCAGAAGAGACGGGGGCATCTGAAGACCCGCAGGTTTGGGCAGGAAGCGTAGGGTACCATGCTGACTCAAAGAGGAGAGAGATGGAGACGATGTCAGGGGACAGCTGCTGGAGGGGCAGTGGGGGGCAGTGGAGTGGCAGGGGCAGAGATGGTGAGGAACAGAGTTCCCCAGAAGGGGAAATCCTGTAAGGTCTCCTAACGGGTCTGTTTGGTCAAGTGGGGGGGGGGGGGGGGGCGGGGCTTGAAGCCAGACCGAAAGCAGTACGTGTGACGACAGGAGAACAGGGCCTGAGAAGCGGCGGGAAGCTTTAGTGAGGAAGACTGGAGGGAGACGGAGGGAGACGGCCCTGGTGTAGAGCGAGGGCAGCACACGGACACCAGGATCGCTGTGTGAGTCGTCTGTCTGGCGCAGGGATGACGAGTATCGGGAGCTGAGCGGCTAGGGGTCCTGGTGGGAACGCAACTTGGTAGAACTTGAAATGACACCGCGTGGAATTAAGATGGGGGGCGGGGCGGCAAACAACTGAAGGGAGATACAAGTAAATATGCGAGCGCCACACTGAAGTTACTCTAGAAGTTACTCTGTCACGTGGAGATGTTCCGCAAGCGACAGACCGCTAGCGGGGAGAAAACCTGGTGGGGGAGAGCTGCTCGGCAGGACACGTGTCTGCTGAATGAAGTGGAAATGGGGCGGGGGCTCAAGAGAAGGTGGCCTATTTCTTTAGGGTAGGATAGGTAATAAGGAGACAGTAATGGGAGAACAGTGTCATAGCTGCCCCCAGATTAAAAGGTCACTTGAGGATTGGCAGGTACTGACTGGAGGGGAAGGCCCCCACGCTTGGGCCAAGGCGCAGGGGTGGCGGGGGTTGGGGGGAGGAGAGGGGTTAAGGCTAAGAGGGGCATTTATAGAGAACAGCTCTCACTAGGTGGCGTGTAATAAGAAAAACCACACGTGCCATGAAGATCCCCAGAATGGGGGATCCTGTCGGCTCTGGGAACAGGCCTAACTGGCCTAACGTGTCAGGCATAAGGCCACACTGCTGCAACTCGTGTGTATACTGGGAGAGAAAGAAAGGTCTGCACAGCAATGAAAGTCAGAGGTAGACTCACTCTTGATGCATCGGTGGCAAGTTTTTAATTGAAGGACTTGGCGGAGGGGCATGTTTACAGCGATGCCTAAGACGTGCCCTGCAGCCCCGTCTGAGCTGATGAGTCTGCGCTTTAACAAGCCGCGGTTTGAGAACCACTGCTTTACATGAAGGCAGAGGAAGAGCCGTTCTGATAAGTCTTTGTAGCAACCTGTCATACTAGGATTAGCTGACAGAGAAGCAACTGGGGAGACCTGTAAGGAAGGACAGCAGGTCTGGAGAGGGCGGAGGCTAAAATGAGGAAGGGGGCCACCGTGACTCAGGCTAGGGCGGGGAACATCCAGGAGAGTAACCTGGCCAAGGGGAAGGTCACTGAAGAGGGCTGGAGGGAGGGACACTGAGATGTAGAGAGTAGGGACTTGGTAGAGTGGTTTTATGTTAATTCCGACCCAAGCACTGAGGCAGAGAAAGGAGGGGGGGGGTGTGTGGCTACAAACAGAGATTAGGAAGGGAGCTGTTGGAAAGCTTTGGGGAAGAGGAGGGTAGAGAGGGGCCACGGGGATGGGCCTGGAATCCAGTCCACGGTCTGAATGGTGAGGGCTGAATATGAGATGTTGGTTGTATGGAGATGTTGGGAATGCTATGGATATACATAATCTCCGAATGGAGGAGGGATGCAGAACATAAGGAAGTTTTTATGAGGCAAATATCAAGAAAAAGGAGTAAAATAGCAAAGTTAAAATTGCTGTCCGACGAGAAGAGATCACAATACTGACATGGAAATTGTCGCTGGCAATGACCGGACGTATATGGCACCATACTTGGGCCGAAGATCATGACAGAAAAGGAAGGAGACCAGTTGGTTGCTCTCTAAGGGAAGGGCTTGTCTAAAGAGGAGACAGTTGGTTTTGGGTGAGGGAGTGGGGACCAGAGGGGAGGGAACCTCAGAAAGAATACGCACTCGTCACTCTGAAAGGTTAAGATAAAAGAGGGGAGATTGGAAAGAATGTACTATAAGAGAGACGTTAAAGGCACACTTGGAAATTAAGGAAACACGTTAGGATTTGCAGAAAGTGAGATGAAGCCACTGAAGAGACTTGAGACTTGTATGAACAAACAGCAAGGGAGGGAACAAAAGATGGGGCTGGGAGCCAAACAAGGAGAGGGGATGTGTGGATGCGGCTAGGGTGCAGAACAGGCAGGTGGGAAAATACACGCGGAAGGGCATTAAAGAGGGCTAAGTGGGAACATTAGGGAATGGGAGTTGGAGATGCGTCAGACTTGTGTATTAACAAGGAGAGAGAGTGAGGTAAGAGTGTGGCAGAGCGAGAACTGGGGTGTGAAGTTTTGCCGTCCAGGTCGCTTTGTTGGAAGGTAACGTGTCTGGCCAATAGAGTGAAAGGTCAGAGATAGGCTAACTGGGATGGACATAAAAGGCAAACCGGCGGCAGGCATCCTATGGAAGTTTATGCTGAACTAGGAGCACAAAAGGATGCGGTAAAGAACAGGACACAAGGGGAGATGGCAGTGGGTTGAGCAGTGAGTGCCCAACATCCGTCTGTCCAGAGAGGCAACTGAGCTCTGTAAGAACAGCAGGTGGCAGCTGGAAGGAGGGACACAGAAGACAAGGGAGCATGTTTCCCAGGGTAAAATCACGTCCAAGGAGGAAAGGAACGGGAGGGTCAAGTGAAGATCCCTACAGATGTGAAAGGATGATTTTAAGAATGGCAGATACTGACGGCTGGCTGAGGCAAGAACTTAGTCCAAGGTTACGATGGGATAAGCAGGGGGAGAGAGTTTGTGAGCTGAGGAAAGGACCGCTGTAGGAATGAGAGAAGACTTAAAAGAATAAATGCAGTGGCGAAAATGCAGGTCGGGATTAAGGCGGTTTTGTTAAGATGAATTCTCCCAAAAAGAGGTTGCTAGCAACCTTAAAATACATCAGGATTGACCAGTCACGCAGTGTGGGTGAGTGGTTTGTCTGTAGACAAGGGTATTTGTATCTCTTGAGGAGTGGTCGGGAATCATGACGGAAGAAAGGCTCAGGAGGAAAGTACTGGACCCACTGTTAGGATAGACCGTGGGGTGATGAGATGTGTGGTGTGGTATAGTATATAGTGTAGTATCGATGATGTGATAGCTGAAGTGGGTAGTTAAGATAGAGCAGAGCATAACTATGAAAGAAGAGGGGTTTTAATCTAAGTAATGGGAGCATGCATGAATTTGAGGGGGGTTCTCAGTAGTCAGTGTAGCAAAAAAGGCAAATAAGATGTGGATTAAAGAAACCCAGAATGGAGAAATCTGTCAGGTCTTAGGAGAGGTCTACTTGGTTAAAATGTTTGGTGTTAAAGGTCGCAATGAGTGATATATATAATGAGAGAAGTAAAAGCCTGCATGTGGTTAGGAGTCAGAAAGTCGACTAGCTCCTGAGGTCTTGATGGGAAAACATTTTTAAAGAATGTATATATGTTATGTATATATAACATTTATATTACTATATATAATTTTACATATTATATATAAGGTAATATATGTAACGTAATATATAATGTATGTTATATACAATGTAATAATATGTACAGTATATTATAGCTTAGCATATATATTATATATATTTAGAACCCTCAAAGATAGCATTACCTGTTATTTAAGGAGAAATAAATATTTATTAAAATTATACAAATGAGAGAAGTATCAGATTATGTAGTGAGGGAGAGGTAAATGATTCTGGAGTGGTACAGAGGAAATCTCAGTCATATGTGCAATATTTTATTTCTTTAAAAATATCTCAATCAGATACAGTATAAAGTTAAGATATAAGTGGGGTGTGGGCGTATGAATTTGGGAGGGATGGGTAATTTTCATCAAAAGACGTGATTGATATGAATCGTTGGGGCGGGGGAAGATGACGATGAATCTTGATGGCAACACCATTGGATGACAGCCTGTTTGACCAATAGGAGAGCGTGGTGGGAGGCTGTCTAGGGAGCGGGTGACCTCTACTTGGTAAGAAGTGGGTGGGTATCTTTAAGGGAGTAAACCTCAAGAGAAAAATAATGTATTCTTCACTATGATTAGAAATGGAAGCTGAAAATATTATAGACGTTAATAATATATGATGCAGCAAATAATCAAAATCAGGAAGAAGTTGTTGAAATACGATGTTAAGGTTTGCTCAGAAATTGAAGTATTATGTTAGAACTGGCTGTAAGTGAGAGAAACTAGTGAGACACGTCATAAAGAAGGAAAATGTAGAGGAGAATTGAGGCTGCAACCTAAGAGGAGGGAGTGTCAGTATAGGCTGCCTTGCAGAACACGCAGGTTTGCAAAATGCTAAACAAAGAAGGGCACTGAAGGCCAGGATGAGGACCGCATCCTCAGAGATAATCAGAATTGGAAGTTCAGTGCAGAGTTGTAGGTCAGGCCAGAGACCGATCAACCAGCTGAGGAAAGAAGTCAGGATGCGGCTAAATAAGAGTTGGAATATGATTGTCGTGCTGCCCTGAAAGCTTTGTTGGAGAACGATTTGAAACAATTGGTATAGTCACCAGAATGAGAAGAAAGAGAGATGAAAGGTGATGGACTTAAAATGGGCCAGAGAAGGAACCCTAGGAAAGTCCAGAAGGAATGGAAGGTCGAAGCAGATGCAGTACAGACTATAGGAAATAAGGAAGATAGAAGAAGGTGGACTTGTGAGTGCTGAATATCAAAATGTGCGTATCCAGAAGAGATGAGCAGTTTCACGGGAATCATACAGCTGGAAGAAGGAATGGTGGAGGAAATGTAGGGAGTTTGCAGCAAAAGGGGAAAGGGAAAATGGAGAAAAGGAATAGAGCAACGTTCGGGTTGCCTGCGATGGAACCCTGTTACTTGAAGAGTCGTGCTCATGGGAGACGTGGCTGTTGCTCCACACTTGGGCCAAGGTCATGAGAGAATAAAAGGAAAATGGGATGGAAGTAAGTCAAGGGGGCATCGTGTGAATTAGAGAGCAGCTGAGTAAAGGGAATGGCTACAAGACAAACAGGTATGGATGAAAGAAAACACCGAGGCTGTCAGATCTCCGAATTTTGTGTAGAGTGGGAGAGCATCCAGGGCCTGAACAAAATAAACAGGAGCTGGATAGGCTGGCCCTTGAAGTCTTAGTGGGAAATTTACGATTGAGTGGTTGCTTCCTAGGAAAGGCTAGGAGATGGATTGGATTAAGATAAACTCTGATAAGCCATTGGTGCAAACCTTAGAAATATCACCAGTGCCGTTTTAGAAGGTGTGGACTGAATATTTTTTCTGTAGAACAAATGAATGCTTATTGGTTGAGGAGTGGTTGGGGCTCATGGTGAATGTTTAAGATCCGGCAGGGCAGATATTCAAACTAGGGGAGACTTCCTGTCAGTGTGATGTTAAATTTGCTGAGAAGCTAAGGAGTCCTGTGAGTCAAAGTGAGAGAAGCAGTTGAACACACTTGTAGAACACAAGAGGAAAGAGGAAGGGAGAGAAGATGCTGCTTGGGGGGGGGGGGGGAGCGGTGAGTATGAAGAGTATGAGTTAGGCTGGGTTTGGGATACGCAGGGTCAAAATGGCCAATATGACCAAGACCAGAACGAGGGACACAGGTGTCCCCAGCTAAGTATGCACGTTATACTCGTTAACATGAAAAGTTTTTATCTCTACGTCCCCCTGTGCTTGGGAAACTGCGGCGAATCGGCATTCTTGTTGGCACACATGTCTGCTCGGGATGATATACGTTTGCTGTGGTTAAAGTTCTTCATAGGCTTGCTTCCCATGCTCAAGGTTTTTCAATGCCCTGTGTGTTATGTCCATCACTTTCCCTACAATACGTGTGGAACAGCTCCAGCAGTTCGCCAATTGGTAAGTAAACATTTCCTAGAAGTTTCTTATTTCTATATTTCACTCAAAAATGTATAGGAGTTTGTTATTTATCTTGAAAGCCTTTTCGTTATTCCTTGCAGCGTCAAAGGAGGATGCATTTACGGTATTTTATCATAGCACGGGTTCACTGTGTGCTACAGACAAACACGTGCACTAACGAAGGGACGATATGTTAAATGATTCTGCAGTTGGCTTTTAGAATGGTTGACATCGTAAGAAATACTTGAAAGTTTTTTGTAATAATATTTTTGTGATGGTTGAGAAAATACGTTGGATTTTTTAAAAGGGTGATGTTAGGGACTTTTCAAATTTCAGATATTGCGGTATAAGCATTTACTAACAAAAATGGTTATTCAGCATATTTGAAACCAAAAGGTGATGAAAACTGCTTGAACGTATAAAGAAGTTGAGGCAGGAAGAGAATTGCGTGGTGAGGCAGTTCTGAAAAGAAGAAAGAGTGGAGAAAAAGAGGGACAGTATCCAGGAAAGTATGTTTGCGTAAAAAAGCGTGGCTGATAAAGAGAAAGGTTTGGTGAAATGGGCCTAAGACAAGGCAAGGTGCAGGGATCCTACCAAGGAATAAATAGAAGCCAAGGCAGTTCAACAAAATATGTAGGAGAAAAGAAATATGGAGACAGATTGAACAATGGATGTAGGATAAAAACAGGAACCCAACAGGGATTTATTAGCGAGTGGATGAGAATGAGACACACTCAGTAGACGGATGGTTAATAAAAGATAAAACTGGGGGGGGGGGTCCAAGCAGATGGGTGGAGAAGCAAAATTTACCTTCAGCTGGGGAAGGTCATGTGCGGAATGGCACCCTGAAACCAGCTTTGGCACTATAACTGTATCTGATGGAACAAGGAAGAATAGAGATGACAGAAGCTAAGTAAAGAGAATGTTGTGTGGATCAGAGCACATTTCAGAGTAACTAGACTAAATAGAACGTAAAACCAGAGTAAACGTAGGGAGACCCAGAAACCCGAGCGCGGTGAAGTAGCACACAAGTCAAGGAAGTGGGTGTAGGATTAAAGACTCGCTAAAGGTAGTGAAGAGCATGAGGGCAGGATGAAAGAGGTTAGGAGGCAGCTACATGCATTAGAGCGGAGTATTAGCAAAAGGCAAATGGGAAAAGATAGACTGGGTTGCACGTTCAATCCAGTTCCAAACACGGGAGGGGAAAGAGGTTAAGAAACGGATAAAGAGCGACTCCGTGGAGAGGGGCGGGGGAAGGGTGTTGTGGAAGGGCACTGGAAAATGCACATCCATACCTGGAAAGGGCATCGAACTTCATCAGAGAAACGGTAGCGGGCAGATAACGGAACAGCGTGGGAGTGCGGGAGGAGGCCCGGGGCCGAGGGACAGCGTGGCAGAGAAAGGCACACACGTAGAGGGGTTGAGCAGACATAGGGTTATGGGACTGAAAGAATTCCGTATTTGCTTTTTCTCAGGGACAAAACTGTCCCCAGTAATAATGGAAATAAAAGAACGAAGAAGAAATTGCATGGCTTACAGTACACACAGAGACCATGAAAAAACTAGAGAACAGGGAAACCAGTGCATGACAGGGAAAATGGCAAAAGAGTGACGAAATGAAGGTGGTTGGACAGAGAATCTTGCGAAACCAGTCATAGCACGTAAATTTAAAAGACATGAAGGATTAATGAGCGAGGAGAAGATATTGATGGCAAGGAGAGGGAAATCAGGCTAAGAAGGAGGAGGTTAAGAGTGTATATAACTTCTTGTGGCTGAGTTCAAGGGAGGCTCCATTTTCAACAAGCTCCAGAGGACGAACCGAAAAGAGTCTGGCAGAGAGAGCGGAGCAGAGGAAAGAGAGATGAGGGGGAAAGGACAGGGCATCGGCTGCAAAATTTATGTACTAATGAGTAGATTTCCAAAGTTCTACCAGAGAAAGGAAATAGTAAGCACTTTGAAAACAAGTAAAATTAAACATTGGAATGAATGAGCCATGGATTAGGGTATTAAGTGAAAAGAAATAAAAGTCACACTCAATAATGATCCTTGACCAAGAGGAGGACAGACCTAAGAAATAAGAAATGTTAACTATCAGTAGACTGAGTGCAGGGCACGTCAGGTGTCAAAGGGAATGCCATGGATCCCAGAGCAGAGAGCCAGGCAAGTGTCACAGTTTGAAGGCAGTGCTGGGATTTGAGAAAGAAGGGTCAGTGGCAACTGATTTAGAAGGTGACAGACGGTGCCAGGGGAGTGAGGCCCAGGAAGTCAGCTGGGCTTCCACCGCAGTGGTTCTTCCCGAGGATGGGGGGGTGGTTTTCACCCGAGGGGGGCTGTGGGCGCGGCCCCCAAGGCAGGCCTATCAAAACATCTGAGGGGGAGCAGTGCTCTGCTCCAACAAGCACAAAACCAAAAAAACACAAAAAGAAACCCTAAAACCACGGCCCGATGATGATGCTGATAGGCGGTCTTGGGGGTCACGCGTCCTCGGGTGAGAATCGCTGGGTGGAAGGGGCAGAGTGGAGGGCGGGCGGAGAGGTGAAGCTTGAGCAGATGAGCCCCTGAGCCGGGCGTGCATGGGGACATCAGAGTCAGGACTGTCAGACACGGGGGAAGGGACGTGGGACCAGGAAGACAGCGAGCAGATGGATGTAGCCGAGAAGGCACCTGGCACATTGGGGGCTGGGTGCGGATTCACGGTCAGCGTGTAGGGCGTGGCGTGCCAAAGTGGTGTTCCCAGAGCTAGGGACGCTTCAGGACTCGGGCCGAGAGAGAGGAGAATGGCTATCAAAAGGAAGTTGTGTGAGCACCGTGAGCACAGAGCGCGGGGCGGGCTGTCCACGCAGAAGGAAGGGGCAGGCGGGACAGGAGACCACAGGGCTGATCATCTGGGGGAGAGATGCTGCCAGGGAGGCAGGAGGACCCAGGGCTCCTGCAGGTGGAGACCTACTGCAGTGGTGTCGGGCCGTGTGGGCAGGGGTGAGGGCGGGAGGGAGGGTGGAAGGGAAATGCTGTAGTGAAAAGAAAGAGGAAGGAGAGTCAGAGGAAAAGGCTCCCGGAGAGCGCTGTAGGAAGAGTGTGCAACGAAGGGGTCCGAGTGGAAACAGGAAAGGTCACAGGAGGGACGTGTGTGGGGCCCAGGCGGCCAGCAGGGTGTGGGTCCACAGGACGCGAGCAGGGGCTGGCGGGGGAGCGTGCGGGTTCGGTACCGTATGTCTGAAGCAGAGATGACAGAGGTGAGTTGAGCGGGGGGGGGGGGTGAAGGAGCGAGCAGGGAGCACACAGCAGAGAGGATGGCGGAAGCAGCCGGAGGACTCACAGAGGGTAGCTGAAGGGACGTCACGTGGCTCAGGTAGCGGGATGGTTCCTATGTCATTTCTGCGGTAGACAAGCAGAGCAGGAGAGGCAGGGGGGCAGGCCCTGGAGGCCCATCAGGCGGGCAGTCTGCAGCGGGTGGGAGAACATGGTGGAGGAGAGGTGGTCCGAGGGGCGAGAGTGAGAAGGGGCAGGTGAGGGCCTCGCAGGTAGGGCAGGAGAGGCTGGGGAGGGTCAGGGAATGTCCTGTGCCGGGAGGGATGGCAGAGGGCCCGGGGGAGGGAGATGAGAGGCATCCAGAAACTGCCCCCCAAATGTGGACACGGTATTGAAGAACCAACCCCCCTGCCCCAGGAGGAAGAGGACAGCCTATGAGGAAGCAGGGGTGGGGGGAGGCGGCCAGAGGAGAGGAGTCAGGAGAGCTGGTGGCCCGTTTAAAATGTTGGAGACAACGCTGTCAGTGCAGGGCATGGTGAGAAGATGAAAGGTCAGAGAAAGGACCAGGGAATGACCTCCCAAGTGGCCGACCTGAAACGTAGAGAGGTTAGCAGTGATGTCAGCGGCAGGTGGCTTCAGTACAGCACACTGGGGACGAAGGGCTGATAACCTGGAGAGCGTGAGGGCTGGTCCAGTAGGGAGCAGATATCAAGGAAAAGACCTGTAACTCCTTCAGGTGGCGGCGCTGGTCAGGGGAGTGGAAGGGAAACGATGTGGACAGGTGCAGGGGAGGAAGGAGAGGACCTCATGGCATGGGAGGTGCTCGCGCTGGGTAGACGGGGTGCCGCTGAAAAGGGGAAGGCGTCCCGAAAAGCTCCCAGTCGGGACATTGGCAGATTTCAGGTGGCAAGAAAGACGGCGTGTGCAGGGCTGAGACAGGATGGTAGGAACAGGGCAAAGAGCTGAGACTCCGGGCACTGGACGACGCAGGGGCCTCAGGAACAAGTGGGGGGAAGGGGCACCAGGGCATCACTGCACAGTAAGACCCTGCAGAGGAACGTCAGGGATACAGGACGGACTCATGTGCATCGGGCCCAAAGTGTGGGTAGCAGATATACTTCGAAATGGCAGGGGAGCCTGCAAGAATCAAGGCTGGTAATGTCTCCCAAGGATCACCAAATCCACGTCTCAGCTGCTCCAAGGGGGCAGAAAGGATGGAGGTCTAGCATGTAGCAGCGAGACTCCATTAGAGAAGGAAGGAGGACTCTCAAAACCAGTGGGGTGTCAAAGATCTAATCTGAGAAGATGGTGTGGACGGCGAGAGGGCATGGAGGGAGAGAGCAGCGGTAGGGCAGTAGGGGCTTCCGGGCTCTTGGTCGAGAACCTTGGATCAGGTGGGCAACAGAGGGGGCCGGGCGAGGGGAGGGAGAGCCAGAGGAGGGCCCTAAAACCCACATGTGGTGTTGTGAAGGGATCAGGACCAGGAGGGAAAGAGGGCAAAGGAGAGATCTGAACGATCTCACTACAGAGTGGGAGGGCAGTGGCAATGGGCAGGGGTGCATCAGGGGACCCGGTGGAGAAGGAATGGAAGCAGGGGCGGTGAGGGAAGGAGGACGAGCTCAAAGTGCAGGCCTGGTGTAAAGTCCGGTGGGCAAGGGCTTGATCGAAAAGGGAAGAGAGGAGGAAGGAAGGTGAGGTGGGGTGAGGCTAGGGGACAAGGGAGCCTAAAGGGGGGGGCGGTGGTCAGAGCCAGTGGAAGGACCGGACGAGCGCCAGCAGGTGCGGTCAGAGAGAACATGGCCTGTTGAGGGGATGGAAAGAATGTGAGCTGTGACAGCAGGTCGGGAGGGAGCACCTCCCCTGTGGAGAAGGGATGACCGGGTGCAAATACATGACAGGCATTAGGGAGCTTGGACACACACGGGCGCTGGCGAAGAGGCAGGGCGCTTACCTGGGCGGAGGGGGGACGAGGAAGAGACCGGTAGCGTGAGAAAAGCTCCTGGTAAAGAATGTCAACATGGGGCCTTGTTGCAGCTGAACAAGTCACCCCCCCGAGACAGACAAGGTGAGAGGAGGCCCTGGGGAGGATGGGGAGTGGAGTGCGGCGGAAGGGAGACGGGCTGGACACAAGAGGAGTTGCGAGAAGGGGGCCGTGGCAAGAACAATCCTGACGGGAGGGACTTGCAGAGCCTGGGGCCACAGTGCTCCAGCAGAGGCACAGGAAGGAGGGGCAGAGAGGCTGGTAGTGGGTGTGGAGACTTGGCTGCTGCCCCTGTGGCCGTGAATGTGGTGGAAAGAGAACTTTTTGGCCAGGCTCTGTACTACGGATCCAGATGGAACGGGTGGGAGATGGGCTGGGTAGGGGTGGGGGGTGGCGTTCACTGGGTGGGACTAGAGAACAGGGTTGGGACTGACTGGGACACGGTGGGTGTGGGGACATGAGAAGACCTTCTTTAACTGAATCTGAATTTGTAGGCTGATTTCAAGTCCAAAACGAGGGGCGGGGGGGTGGGGGCGGGGGTGATGACCACAGACTGAAGCGAGGCTGGGGAAGACCAGCGCATCTACCCAGAGAGGACACAGGACAGGAGCTGCAGGGACGGTGGTAGGTCTGCTGGGCAGGAATCCCAGACGGACGTGAGGACCACAGTGAGGGGACGGTGTCACGGGTCTGAAATGAGGAGAGGTAACCTAGGGAAGGAGCCAGCGGCACCCACGGAGAAAAACCAGTATTGGCCCAAAGATACGGTCACGTTGCCGGTAAGTCCTCAAGGCTGAGGGCGGGAGGGTGTGAACAGGACGATGCTCTCATGCAGACTGGGCTGGGGTCACAGCAGGTGTCGGGACCACATGCTCAAAGAATGCGGTGCTTCCAAGAGGATAGAGCCGGGTCGGTGTCGGTGTGGGGAACTGTTGGGAATGTGAGGAACGCTGTTAACTGTTCAGGGTGTCAGTGGCAACCGAGGGAAGGAGAAGGTGACAGGCGGTGCCCGGGGAGTGCGGCCCGGGGAGTGAGCTGGGCTTCCACCGCAGTGGTTCTTCCCGAGGATGGGGGGGTGGTTTTCACCCGAGGGGGGCTGTGGGCGCGGCCCCCAAGGCAGGCCTATCAAAACATCTGAGGGGGAGCAGTGCTCTGCTCCAACACACACAAAACCAAAAAAAAACGCAAAAAGAAACCCTAAAACCACGGCCCGATGATGATGCTGATAGGCGGTCTTGGGGGTCACGCGTCCTCGGGTGAGAATCGCTGGGTGGAAGGGGCAGAGTGGAGGGCGGGCGGAGAGGTGAAGCTTGAGCAGATGAGCCCCTGAGCTGGGGGTGCATGGGGACATCAGTCAGGACTGTCAGACACGGGGGAAGGGACGTGGGACCAGGTAGACAGCGAGCAAATGGATGTAGCCGAGAAGGCACCTGGCACATTGGGGGCTGGGTGCAGATTCACGGTCAGCGTGTAGGGAGTGGCGTGCCAAAGTGGTGTTCCCAGAGCTAGGGACGCTTCAGGACTCGGGCCGAGAGAGAGGAGAATGGCGATCAAAAGGAAGTTGTGTGAGCACCGTGAGCACAGAGCACGGGGCGGGCTGTCCACGCAGAAGGAAGGGGCAGGCGGGACAGGAGACCACAGGGCTGATCATCTGGGGGAGAGATGCTGCCAGGGAGGCAGGAGGACCCAGGGCTCTCTGCAGGTGGAGGCCGAGTGCAGTGGTGTTGGGCCATGTGGGCAAGGGCGAGGGTGGGAGGAAGGGTGGAAGGGAAAATGCGGTAGTGAAAGGAAAGAGGAAGGAGAATCAGAGGAACAGGCTCCCGGAGAGCGCTGTAGGAAGAGTGTGCAACGAAGGGGTCCGAGTGGAAACAGGAAAGGTCGCAGGAGGGACGTGTGTGGGGCCCAGGCGGCCAGCAGAGTGTGGGTCCACAGGACGTGAGCAGGGGCTGGCGGGGGAGCATGCGGGTTCAGTACCGTATGTCTGAAGCAGAGACGACAGAGGTGAGTCGAGCGGGGGGTGAGGGAGCGAGCAGGGAGCACACAGCAGAGAGGACGGCAGAAGCAGCCGGAGGACTCACAGAGGGTAGCTGAAGGAACGTCACGTGGCTCAGGTGGCAGGACGGTTCCGATGTCATGTGTGCGGTAGACAAGCAGAGCAGGAGAGGCAGGGGGGCGGGCCCTGGAGGCCCGTCAGGCGATGGCCCATCAGTCCGCAGCAGGTGGGAGAACATGGTAGGGGAGAGGTGGTCCGAGGGGCGAGAGTGAGAAGGGGCAGGTAGGGCAGGAGAGGCTGGGGGGGTGGGGCAGGGAATGAATGTCCTGTGTGAGAGGGATGGCAGAGGGCCCGGGGGAGGGAGCGGACGAGAGGCATCCAGGAACTGCCCCCCAAATGGGGACAAGGTCTTGAAGAACCAACCCCCCTGCCCCAGGAGGAAGAGCACAGTGTAGGTGAGGCCAGAAATCACACAGTGGTATGAGGAACGTGGGAGAGGTGGACGGAGGCTAGAGCTTGAGGTGGGAGAGGTAGTGGCCTGTTTAATGTATTAGAGGTAATCCTGTCAGTGGTGTCTTGTCTAGGTCCATAGAGAAGCCTAGAAAAGTAACAGCCTCCAAAATGGCAGACCTGGAAAGCTAGGGTGCCTAGGGGTGAATTTGGATAGTAGGTAGATTGTCTATAGCCCCCTGGTGATGAAGATCGCAAGAGAAGGATTTGAGGGTAGTCACCTGACTAGCACGTGCTGCAGAAGTAGGATGCAGTGTTGATGGTGAGCCGGAGGTCTCTTAGAGACAGGAGTGGGAGAAGAGGCAGAGGAAAGGCCCAGAACGTTCAGTCTGGAAAGGGAGAGCGAGTAGAGACTGAGGTAACTGAAAAGTTGGTCTGTGGGATGCGAGTCATGTCAGGGGAAGCTATGAGAAAACAAAGGGAAAGGCAGTAGGGAAAAGGGGAGAGAACCTCATAAACATGCCAGGGGCTCAGGGGCAGAAGGGGAAGGAAAAGTGGAAGGCGGTGTGGACAGCTTCCAATCTGGGGACATCAACACGTCTCAAGACAAGAAGGTTGTCACGGGCGATATAAGGCTAGGCAGGAGGAGTAGAGCAGAGCAGGGGGACCGTGCCGTAGCCTGGGCATTTGGACCCAAGGGCTCCTGAGAGCACGCGGGGACAGGGGACGTTAACGACAAAGGTGAAACTGACGAAATGGGGCAGTGCTGCACCTTAAAACAGACACTGAATAGAAACCACTGACGGGAAACCTCAGGGAGTTCAAGATGGATTCATGTGAATTGGAGGCGAGTGTGTAGGTAGCCAGGTTAGAAACAGGGGAGGGGCCAACAAGAGCGAATGCAGAAATGGCATTTTTCAACAGTCACCAAATCCCTCTTTGTGCTATTTCAAGGAGTTGTAAAGGGTGGATCCTAACACGTAGCTGGAGATTCCCAACAGGGACGTTGTACTGGACAGGGGGACACCCCAAAATCTGAGAATGCCCTGGGTCTGTCGAAGATGTCGGTGGCAGAGGGGCAGGGAGGGAGAGCAAGGGGTGGGCTGGTGAGGTCTGGGGACCCTTGTTTTAGAGGCTCGATGTGGTGGACAACAGAGGCAGCAGGGCTTACTGGATGGAGAACGAGAGGGGGGGCTGACATCTGCACGTGGCCAAGAGGGAAGGAGGGCAAAGGGGGATCTGGACCGTGCCAGTGGGGTGTGGAGGGCAAGCGTGATGGGCGGGGGTGCATCAGGGGACCCGGTGGAGAAGGAATGGAAGCAGGGGCGGTGAGGGAAGGAGGACGAGCTCAAAGTGCAGGCCTGGTGTAAAGTCCGGTGGGCAAGGGCTTGATCGAAAAGGGAAGAGAGGAGGAAGGAAGGTGAGGTGGGGTGAGGCTAGGGGACAAGGGAGCCTAAAGGGGGGGGCGGTGGTCAGAGCCAGTGGAAGGACCGGACGAGCGCCAGCAGGTGGGTTCAGAGAGAACGTGGCCCGTTGAGGGGATGGAAAGGGTATGAACTGAGAGCAGGTCCCGGGAGGGAGCACCTCCCAATGGTGAAGGGATGACCCAATGCGACTACATGACAGGCTTTCGGGAGCTTTGAGAGGCGTGGGGCCTAGAGAAGAGGCGGGGTGCTCTCCGGGGGCCGAGGAGGGAAGGGGAAGGAATGTGAAAATGGGGCCTTGATGCAGTGTGACAGGAGGGTCACGTCTCAGGGACGGGCAAGGTGAAGGGGACCCCCAGGGGACAAAGGAGAGGGGAGCATGGAAGGGAGGCGGGCTGGCCGCCAACAGGCTGGGCGGAGAAGAGGGAGGTGGCGGCGTCTGCACCCTGGCACTTCTCGACGTGCCTGCTGGAGGCGCGTCCAGGGCTCCGGGCCAGCCAGCGGGAGCAGTGGCGTGGGGAAGGAAGAGTAGGAAAGGGGTGGTGGCAGGGGCCGCCCCTACAGCCTTGAATGTTGTGGTCAGAGTAGAACTTTCCAGCCAGGCTCTTTACTACGGATCCGGTGGGGATGGGGTGGGAGGTGGGGACGGGGTGGGAGGTGGGGATGGGATGGGGGACTGGTTCGGGTGGGGTAGGGGTAGGGCTGGGGTCCAGGGTTGGGGTTGGGGATGGGGTCTGGGTGGGGTGTGGGTTGTGTTTTACTGGGTCGGGTGGGGGGGGGGGCAGGGTTGGGATCAGTGGGCATGGGGCGGGGGTGGGAGATACGAACTGTGCTCAGGGCACTGAGAAACACATTCTTTTACTGCACTTATGGACTGATTGCACACACGATGCTGGGAGTGATGACCACAGGCTGTGCAGAGGGTCGGGAAGACCAGTGCATCCACCGTGAGGAGACACGGGAGAATAGCACAGGAAAGATGGAACCGATGTGGGCTTGGCAGGAATCAGAGGGACGTGAGGACCACAGGGCCAAGACTCTGCAGGGGGTGGTGTCACAGGTCAGACACGAGGGGAGGTAACGTACAGAAAGGAATGATGGCAATTGTTGAAAAGGACCAGGTTTGCACCCAACATATTGTCACAACGCCTGAGAGTCATAAATGCTGGAGGTGGGGAAGGAATTGGGGAACGATGCTCTTATGTGGACTAGGGTTTCTAGCACATCCAGTGTCAAAAGGGTAAATAACGGAAGGAATGTGGTGGTTCCAAGAGGAGACTGCCTGGCCTAGACAGAGTTGGGGCAGTGCTGGGATCTGAGGAACAGTGTCACTTACAGCCCATGGAAGTGTACAGGCGGTGCCCGGGGAGTGCGGCCTGGGGAGTGAGCTGGGCTTCCACCGCAGTGGTTCTTCCTGAGGATGGGGGGGTGGTTTTCACCCGAGGGGGGCTGTGGGCGCGGCCCCCAAGGCAGGCCTATCACAACATCTGAGGGGGAGCAGTGCTCTGCTCCAACACACACAAAACCAAAAAAACACAAAAAGAAACCCCTAAACCACGGCCCGATGATGATGCTGATAGGCGGTCTTGGGGGTCACGCGTCCTCGGGTGAGAATCGCTGGGTGGAAGGGGCAGAGTGGAGGGCGGGCGGAGAGGTGAAGCTTGAGCAGATGAGCCCCTGAGCCGGGGGTGCATGGGGACATCAGAGTCAGGACTGTCAGACACGGGGGAAGGGACGTGGGACCAAGAAGACAGCGAGCAAATGGATGTAGCCGAGAAGGCACCTGGCACATTGGGGTCTGGGTGCGGATTCACGGTCAGCGTGTAGGGAGTGGCGTGCCCAAGTGTTGTTCCCAAAGCTAGGGACGCTTCAGGACTCGGGCCGAGAGAGAGGAGGATGGCGATCGAAAGGAAGTTGTGTGAGCACCATGAGCACCGAGCACGGGGCGGGCTGTCCACGCAGAAGGAAGGGGCAGGCGGGACAGGAGACCACAGGGCTGATCATCTGGGGGAGAGATGCTGCCAGGGAGGGAGGGAGGGAGAAACGGAGTGCTAGACGGTAATACCTAGAGCCGTGACACCTAGGTCAGGACTGAGTGCTATGATGTGTGTGGCACTTCCGCGGCCAGGGCGGGGGAGGGCAGAGGACAAAGTGCTTGATGCAAGGCCAAAGGTAGGAAAATTAGAAAGAGGCTCCCTGAGAGCAGTGTCAGAAGGACGTAACTAACGGGTCCGAGTGGAAACAGGAAAGGTCACAGGAGGGACGTGTGTGGGGCCCAGGCGGCCAGCAGGGTGTGGGTCCACAGGACGCGAGCAGGGGCTGGCGGGGGAGCGTGCGGGTTCAGTACCGTATGTCTGAAGCAGAGACGACGGCGGTGGGGTGAGCGGGGGTGAGGGAGCGAGCGGGGAGCACACAGCAGAGAGGACGGCAGAATCCAGCTGACGACCTACAGAGGGTAGCTAATGTCTCAAGACTTAGGACATTTCTTACCCTTGTATGCAGTAGAGGCACAAAGCGGGAGAGACCTGCAGTCCGGGCCCAGTCAGTGGAGGTCAGGTGAGAAGTCTTAGGGTGGTGGTGTCACCGGCAGTTAGCATGAGGAAGGGCAGGTATGGAGCCTTGTAATTAGGGCGGGAGAGGCTTATTGAGAGCTTCTGGTACCACACTGTACCAAGAGAGGGACGGGAAAGAGCCCAAAGGAGGGACTGGACGTGGAGAATCCAGGACCTTTGACCCCTAGAGGAACTAGCCTGTGTCGAAGCCCGTGCGGGTGAAGGCACATGATCTGCATCAGGCCAGCCAGGAGCCTGGGCCGGGTGGGAGGAGGCCCGGGGAGGATGAGAGGGAGAGAGGAGGGGGGGGGGCCTAGTGGGAATGTCGGAGAGAGCGTGGTCCCTGCAGGGCACTATGAGACGTAAAACGTCAGCAGGAAGCGCAGAGAAACAAGGACCTTCTTCCAGTGGCGGCCGTGACGAGGCCGCATACTTACAGATGAACTGGGACAGCAGATGGATGCAGCACTGCAAGCTGGGGATGAAGAAGCCAGCAATGGAGCGAACGTGAGGTCAGGCCCGAAAGGAGCTGGTATATCGAGGAACAGACCGCTGAAGCCATCCCGGGACGCCAGGCAGTGGCAGAAGTGGAATGGGAAGTTGTAGACGTGGCGGGGCGTGTCTCAAAGGCAAGAGCGGGAGAACAGGCGGAAGATGGGCTGAGGAAGGTTCGTTCCACACCCCGTGTGGAGAGGAGACCGTGGCATCCTGAGCGGCTCCGAGAAGGCAGTCTGTGAGAGCTCGTGGGTCAGGTGAGCAGACAGGAGGAGGAAGATACAGCAGACGTGGAAGAGGGGGAAAGAACTTCCAAAGCTGCGAGGGACGCAGGGTCGGCAAAGGGAGCACCTCGGGAAAGGAGGAGGCACCCGAAGAGCTCCCGGTCTCACGGGGCAAGAGGTGTGGCGTGTGCGGTATGGAGGGCTGATGGAAGGAGCGGAGACACCATAGCCAGAGGGTTTAAAAGCGGGGACCCTCAGCGGCCAGCAGGAAAAGGGGCCACAACGCATGCAGTGAAACAGAGGAAACACGGCGGTCTCGCACATTAAGAGGGACTCTGCACAGAAACCACCAGCAGGTAACCTCGGGGACTCAGGATGGGTTCGTGTGGGTGGAGTGCAGTGTGGGGGTAGCAGATGTGTGAGTAAAGATGGTGAAGGAGTTAAGTGTGAATCGAGGCGAAGGTGACATTTCACTATTACCGAATGCATGCTTCTGTTCCGGGGGGGGCTGACAACGGTGGCGGTCTGGCCTACAGAGCCTCCGCACAGGAAGTAGGGTGCGAGAGGATGTTCAAAACCAGTGAGTATCATAGGGTCTGGTCTGAGAAGACGGCGGGCACAGCAACGGGCCCCAGAGAGAAAGGAGTGGGATGCCCAGGGCTTGGGGGGTGGTGTTCATGATGCTTGATCAGGTGGACAAAAGAAGGGGCCGCGCAGAACGGGAGGGAGAGCGATGGGTGAGTCTTAAGACCTGCACTTGGGTGCGGTGAGAGGAATGTGATCAAGAGGTAAAGAAGGCACAGCAGGGGTCTGGAACTTGACGGTGGGGAGTGGGAGAGCATGGGTGATAGGAAGGAGTGAAAGTGCAGGCCTGGGGTCAAGTCCTGTGGACGAGGACTTGACTGAAAGGGAAGACAGAAGGGGAAGGAAGGTGAGATGGGGTAAGGCTAGGGGAAAAGGGAGCCTACAGGGAGGGGAGTGGTCAGAGCCAGTGGAAGGACCAGAGGAGCGACAGCAGATGGTTTTCAGAAAGAACGTGGCCTGTTGAGGGGATGGGAAGGGAGTGAGCTGCGAGAGAGGGTCATAGGAGGGAGCACATCCCCCATGACGAAGGGATGACTTCATGCAATTAAATGACAGGCATTGAGGTGAGTTGCATGGGCCCTAAAGAAGAGGCAGGCCGCTTTCCATGGGCCAAGGAGAGAAAAAGAAGCAATGTGGCCCATAAGGAAAGGTCGTAGGAAGTAATGTCCAAATGGGGCCTTCCTTGCTGCAATGTGACAGGAGGGTCACCTCCCAGACAGAGACCAGGTGAAAGGCACTCAGGACGCGAGGGGTGGGAGCGCAACGGCAAGGAGACAGAGTGGACGCTAACACGGGGAGCAAGGAGAAGGCGGAGGTGACAGAGTATGCATTCTGGTAGTCTCAGAGGTGCCTAACAGACAGAAGCTCCGGGCGTGCTGCTAGCCAGTGAGATCAGAGGCATTGGGAGGGGACAGGGCAAAGGGGTGGTGGCAGGGGCCGCCCCTGCAGCCTTGAATGTCGTGGTAAGAGCAGAACTTTCTGGCCAGGCTCTTTACTACGGATCCGGTGGGGATGGGGTGGGAGGCGGGGAATGGGAGTAGGGGTTGGGTATGGGTCAGATTTAACCGGGTGGGTTGGGTTTTACTGGGTGGGTTGGGTTTTACTGGGTCTGGGGGGGGAGGGTTGGGATTGTTGGGCTCGGGGTCGGGGTGGGGGGTTTGGGGTTTGTGGGGGGGCGGGGACATGAGCCAAGCTCTAGGCACTGAGAAAACCATCTTCAACTGAGCTTGTGGACTGCTTACACATTAAGTGTTGAGGGTGACGGCCACAGGCTGAGAAGGGGAGAGAGACCACTGGCTTCACCTGGAGAGGACAGGGAAGAGCGGCACAGGAAAGGTAGAAGGGGAGGGTCTGGTTGGCAGGCAAATCGGAGGGCCATGAGGACCACAGGGGCAAGGCTTTACAGGATGAGACTGTCACGGGTCTGAAATGAGCAGGAGTAATATAGGTCAGGGGACAGTGGCAAATGCTAAGAAACACCAGACTGGGCCAGAGACATTTTCACAATGCTGGAGAGTCACAAAAAACGGAGGGACAGGAGGAGTGTGGCAGGAGGTGTGAAAAGAACAATGCCGCGATGCATACTGGATTCGTGGCGTGTCATGTGCCAGAGTAAATATGGTGGTTTCAAGAGGAGAGTGCCAATCCAATCACACAGCGGGGTGGTGTTGAGATCTGATGAAGTTTCCGTGGCAAACAATGGAAGCCTATAGGTGCACAAGAAGAAACTGCAGCCAGGAAGTCAGGGCTTCCATAGCAGTGGTTCTTCCCGAGGATGGGGGGGTGGTTTTCACCCGAGGGGGGCTGTGGGCATGGCCCCCAAGGCAGGCCTATCAAAACATCTGAGGGGGAGCAGTGCTCTGCTCCAACAAAAACAGAACCAAAAAAAAAAACCCAAACAAACCACAAGAAGAAAACACAAAACCATGCCCCAATGATGATGCTGATAGGCGGTCTTAGGGGTCATGCATCCTCGGGTGAGAACCACTGGGTGGAAGGGGCAGAGTGGAGGGCAGGCAGAGAGGTGAAGCTTGAGCCAGATGAGCCCCTGAGCCGGGGGTAGATGGACGCATCAGAGTCAGGACCGTCAGACATGGGGGAAAAGGACCTGGGACCAGGCGGACAACAAGCAAATGGATGTAACCAAGAAGGCACCTGGAAAGAAGGGGGAAGTGTTGGGATTTGCTCGCAGTGGGTAAGGAGTGGAATGCCAGTGAGTGGCCCTGGAGCTGAGGACACTGGAGGAATAAAGCTGATGGAGATGGGAATGCTGAATGAAAGGAAGCTGGGTTATATAGCGTGAGCAGAGAGCAACATACGGACTGTCCACGCAAAAGGAGGGGGCAGACGGGACAAGAGACCACACTGAAGGAACGCATCTGGGAGAGAGATGCTGCCAGGGAGGCAGGAGGACCCAGGGCTCCTGCAGGTGGAGGCTGAGTGAGTGCAGTGGTGTCGGGCCATGTGGGCAGGGGCGAGGGTGGGAGGGAGGGTGGAAGGGAAGATGCTGTAGTGAAAGGAAAGAGGAAGGGGAGTCAGAGGAATAGGCTCCCGAAGAGCGCTGTAGGAAGAGTGTGCAACGAAGGGGTCTGAATGGAAACAGGAAAGGTTGTGTGGGGCCCGGCGGGATAGCAGAGCATGGGTCCACAGGATGTGAGCAGGGGCTGGCAGGAGGAGCGTGTGGATTCAGTACCGTATGTCTGAAGCAGAGACGACGGAGGTGGGCTGGGCTGAGCGAGGGGTGAGGGAGCGAGCAGGGAGCACACAGCAGGAGAGGACGGCGGAAGCAGCTGGACGACTCACAGAGGGTAGCTGAAGGAACGTCACGTGGCTCAGGTAAGAGGACAGTTCCTTTGCCATGTGTGCGACAAGCAGAGCCGGAGAGGCAATGAAATGGGGGCCTGAAGGTAGGTCAGGTGGGCAATCTGCAGGTGGGAGAATATGGTCAAGGAGAGGTGGTCTCAGGGGCAAGAATAGTAAGAAAGGGCAGGTGAACGCACCCTGCAGCTAGGGCACATGAGGCTTGTTCAAAGATATTGGTATGTACTTTATCAAGGAAGGAATGTCAGAATGCCCAAAGGAGGGAGTATGGGGAATCTAGAATTTTGCCTCCAGCAATGGACCAAGGGCACGAGGAAGCCCATGCTAAAGAAAGAACACAGAGTGGGTCAGGCAAGCAAGGAACTCCACAGACGTAGGAAGGGGCCAGAGGTGGATGCGATGGTGGAGGTGATGGCCCATTTAAAACCTTGCATATGGCCAGGTCAGTGAAGGGCTTGGGAGGCAAATGAAAGGTCAGAGAGAAGCCCAGATAAGCATCCAGGGTCTTCAACATGGTTCCTGAAAAGGCTGGATGCTTAGGAGTGAATGTGACATCAGATGATTGAGTACGGCCTGTCAAGAGATGAAAAAGCTGACTACAGAACGGACAGGAGGCGGGTCAAGAAAGGAGCAGATGTCAAGGAGAACACCACTTACTCTTCTGCACGAGTGGCGTGTGGCAGGGGAAGTAGGGCGGGGTGTTGAGACGATCGAGAGAGTCTCTTGAAGACAAGAGTAGGAGGAAAGGCAGAGCGGGCCACACAAGGTCAGTATCAACCCAAGCGCTGATGTGGACAGCAGTCGTGGGCGTCCATGAGAAAGCAGTTTGGGGGATGTGAGCTGGCTCAGAGGAGTCGCTGGGAAATGAAACAGGTGGCACGGCAGAGGAGAGAACCTTACGAACGTACCAGGCACTCAGGGTTGGTCGAGGGGGCACCACGGAAGAGGGGCAGGTGGCCTAAAGAGTTCCCCATCTGGGGACATCGCAGCCCTCGGGGTAAGAAGGTTGGCCTGTGCCATATTGAGGCTGGATGGTAGGAGCAGAGCTGAGCTGAGCCGGGCCACCGCAGGCTGGGTGTTTGAAGCCCTCAGCAAAAGTTGGGTAAAGGGCCAAGATGACTGGAGTGAAATAGGAAACGGGGCACTGTGGCACGTTAAGATGGACCCCACAAAGAAATCATGGCAGGTAACCTCAGGGACGCTGGAATGGACTCATGTGGATGGAGCATATTGTGAGGAGCAAACGTGCTTCCAAACGGCAGGGTTGTGGGTGGGAACCAAGGCAGAGAGGACATTTCGCACCAGTTACTGAATCCTGCCAAGCCGGTGGGGGTGGGAAAGGTGGAGGTCTAGCATAAGGCGCAGAGGCTCCACAAGGGAAGCAGGGAAGGACGGGGGACTCTGAAACCCAGTGGTGTACTCTAAGAAGATAGCGTGGCAGTAAGGGACACAGAGGGAGACAGCAGGGGGCGGGAAAGCAGGGGCCTAAGGAGCTTTTGCTCAGGAGGCCTAATTCCACGGACAACAGAGAGGCCAGGCAGAGGGGGATGGAGAGTGAGAGGAGAGTCTTAAACCCTGCCTGCAGGTGTTAAGAGACACGTGGCCAAGACTGAAGGCAAAGCGGGATCCGGCCCACGGAAAAGGAGAGTGGGAGGGCAAGCGCGAAGGGCAGGGGGACATCGAGGGACCCGACGGAGAAGAAACGGAGGCAGGGAATGCGTGGTGAGGACGAAGAGGAGGGAGTGAAGGCCTGGTGCAAAGTCCCATGGGCAACGGCTTGATTGAAAGGGAAGAGGGAGGAAGAAGGAAAGTGAGGTGGGGTGAGGCCAGGGAAAGAGAGCAGCCAGAGCCAGCGGAAGGATGTGACAAGGAGACAAGATGGTTTCAGGACAGGATGTGGCCTCACAAGACGATAGAAAGAGCGTGAGCTGTGAGAGCAGTTCATGGGAGGGAGCACATCCCCGATGAAGAAGGGATGACCCAGTGCAAATACATGACAGGCATTAGGGAGCGTTGAGAGAGCTGCATGGGTCCTAGAGAAGAGACAGGCTAAGAAAAGGGCCCCGTGAGGAAAGGTGGCAGATAGGATGTCAAAACAGGGCTTTGTTGCAACTACATGGGAGTGTCACCTCCCAGAGACCCATTAGGTGATGGCGGGCACCGAGAAGAGGATGAAGAGTGGAGTGTGGTGGACGGGAAGACCGGACACTATTGGGAGTGGGGTTGGGGGGTGGGGAGAAGAGGAGAGAGGTGGCAGGTTGAAATCCAGGCAGATCTCAGAGGTCCCAACCAGAAGGAAGTTTGGAGCTCCGAGGTCAGCCAGTGGAAGCAGAGGCATTGGGTGGAGGGGGAGGAAGAAGGGTAGCTAGCAGTGGCTGTTGCGTGGCTTTGAATAATGTGGCAAAAAAAAAAAAAAAATAATTCTTGGCTGGTTTTTATACTCTGGATTCTACCGAAACAGTGTGGGAGGCAGGGACAGGGTTCAGGTCTGGGTGTAGGTAGGTCTGACGAGGTTGGCCAGGAGGGCAGTGTGGGCACTGGTGGGCACAGGGCTAGGGAGGAGGATACGAGCTAAGTCCAGACACTGAAAAATCCATCTCATCTTACTGAAAAGCGAACTGACTTCAGGTCCGGTGCTGTGGGTGGTGACTCCAGGCTGGGGAAGCGGGGGAGATCAGTGAATCCACCCAGAGAGGACAGAGACATTGGCTGCGTGACAGGTAGGGGGGAAAGGTCTGGTTAGCAGGAACACAGGGGCCCGGGAGAACCAGAACAAGGGTGTGTGGCGGGACTGCTTCACAGATCTGATGATGATGGCTACCGTAGGAAAAGGGACAGCAAGCACCGAGAAAGAAGGACCAGATTTGGACCAGGCGTCGTTGACATGCCTGAGGGTCATCAAGTGTTGGAGGAAGGAGGTGTATGTGGAGGGGAGAAAAGAACAATGCTGTAACGCACGCTGGGGTTTGGAGTACGTCGGGTGTCAGGGTGGTTACGGAAGGGACCGCGGTGGTTCTAAGAGGAGACAGCCGGGCCAGTGTCCGGGTGGGGGCAGCGCTGGGATGTGAGGGACAAGTACTGTTGGCAAACGGTAGGCGGCTGGAGGCTGGCGAGGGGAGTGGCACCCCAGGGAGGCAGGGGGGGGGGTTCCCGCCTCAGTGCTCCTGCCCTGGGATGGAGGGGTGGATTTCACCAGAAGGGCCATGGGCATGGAACACAGTGGGGGCCGGAGAAAAGATTTGAGGGGTGAGCAGCAAAACATACAAACATCCAGACCTAACAAAAGCATGAAGGGCCGCAGCTGCTGCCAGGCCTCCGGGGGCGCCAGCGTCCTGGGATGCGAACCCCTGGGTGGAAGGGGCGCAGTGGGGAGAGGAGCAGGGAGATGAAGCTTGAGCACACGAGGGCCTGATCAGCAAAGATGGAGGCCTCAGAGTCAGGACTGTCACACTTGGGGGACAAGGGCTCCAGACCAGGCACACAGCGAGCAAATGGATGTAAGCCCACGAGGCTCCCGGCGTGATGGAGGTGGTGTTGGGATTCGCCAGCAAGGTTAGGGAGTAGGGAGCAAATGAGGTCATCCAGACGCTGAGGACACTTGAGGAATAAGGCTGAGAGATGGGAGTGGCGACCAAAGGTAGTTGAGTTTTGTGGGTAAGAGCAGAGAGCACCAGATGGACTGTCCACAGCTAAGGAAGGGGCAGACAGGACAGGAGACCACACTGGTGGGGGAGAGATCCTGCTAGGGAGGCAGGAGGACAGGAGGAAGGGGGACAGCAGGACCCAGGGCTCGCTGCGGGTGGAGACTGAGTGCAGTGGTGTTGGGCCATGTGGGCAGGGGCGAGGGCGGGAGGGAGGGTGCAAGGGAAAATGCTGTAGTGAAAGGAAAGAGGAAGGAGAGTCAGAGGAACAGGCTCTCGGAGAGCGCTGTAGGAAGAGTGTGCAACGAAGGGGTCCGAGTGGAAACAGGAAAGGTCGCAGGAGGGACGTGTGTGGGGCCCAGGCGGCCAGCAGAGTGTGGGTCCACAGGACGTGAGCAGGGGCTGGCGGGGGGGAGCGTGCGGGTTCAGTACCGTATGTCTGAAGCAGAGACGACGGAGGTGAGTTGAGCGGGGGGGGGGGGGGGGGGGTAGGGGGGGGTGAGGGAGCGAGCAGGGAGCACACAGCAGAGAGGACGGCGCAAGCAGCTGGACGACTCAGAGGGTAGCTGAAGGAACGTCACGTGGCTCAGGTAGCAGGCTCAGATAGCAGGTTCCTATGTCATTTCTGCGGTAGACAAGCAGAGCAGGAGAGGCAGGGGGGCGGGCCCTGGAGGCCCATCAGGCGGGCAGTCTGCAGCGGGTGGGAGAACATGGTGGGGGAGAGGAGGTCCGAGGGGCAGGAGTGAGAAGGGGCAGGTGAGGGCCTCGCAGGTAGGGCAGGAGAGGCTGGGGAGGGTCAGGGAATGTCCTGTGCCGGGAGGGATGGCAGAGGGCCCGGGGGAGGGAGCGGACGAGAGGCATCCAGGAACTGTGCCCCCGAGTGTGGACAAGGCCCTGAGGAAGCCCGTGCAGGAGGAGGAGCACAGCAAGGTAAGACCAGCATTAGAACCTGGAGACACAGGAGGAGGCCAGAGGAGGATGCGGTGATAGAGGTGGCGGCCCATTGAGAATGTTGGGGACCCCCTGCCAGCGAAGGCATGGTGAGACAATGCGAGTTCCGAGAGGAGGTTAGAGAAACCACCGCTCCAAAATGGTGGACCGGCAAAGGTGGGTGGTGGCTTCGGGCTGACGGGGACAAGAGAGGGATTCGGTACAGCACCCTGGGAAGGACGATGACAGCAAGGGGGAGCAAGAGGGCTAATCAAAAGGGGAGGAGATCTGGAGGAAAGACTAGGAAATCTGCTGCATGACTGGCGTGTCGTGGAGAAGTGGGATGTGGTGCCGAAGATGAAGAGGTTTCTAGAAGACCAGAGCAGGAGAAAACGTGAGGGATGGGCTGAGCCACGTCAGGCTCTGGCCAGCGTGGAAAGAGAAAGACCGTGGAGTCTCAGGCAGCCATGGAAGGCGGTCCTTCAGAGGTCACTTGGGTCAGGGAACTTAACGGGAAAACAAACAAGCAGCATGGAAGAAGGGAGAAAATCGTGGATGTAGGAGGGACCCTGGGTCTGTAAAGGGGACACCACGGAAAAGGGGAAGGCAGCCTGCAGAACTCCTGATCTGGGGGCTGCGGCAGATCTCAGAAGGCAAGAAGACCGCCGTGTGCAGTATGGAGGCCAGGGCAGGAACAGACCCGAACCACCACCGTAGTTGGACATTGGAATACCTGGGGCCACCTCGAGCCGGTGGGGAAAGGAGTCACGATAACCGAGGTGAGACAGGAACGGGGCAGCACTGCCCGTGGACCCTGCACAGAAACCATGGCAGGGAGCCTCAGGGTCACTGAGGCAGGCTCAGGTGGACGGAGTCCAGCGAGTGGGTGGCGGATCTGCTGCGAACTAGTGGGGGAGTGGGTGGGAACCAAGGTGGAAGGCATATTTTGCATTGATAACCAAATGTGTGCTGCTTCTCTAACACGGGGCTGAAGCGTGGAGGTCTAGCAGGCAGCAGAGAGGTCGTACAGGGAACCAGAGAAGGACTGAGATTTTCAAAACCAGTGGAGTGCCCTAGGTCTGCTCTAAGAAGATAATGAAGGTTGTGCAGGGGCCCAGAAGGAGAGAACAACGGGCGGACAGTGGAGACTGGGGCTTGGGGGACTCGTTTCCATGAGGCGGGATGGTTGCTAATAGACGGGGGTGAGGCGGAATGGGATGGGGAGTGTGAGGGCCTTAAGTCTGCAAGTGGGCGCTGGGAGGGGAACATGGCCAAGAGGGGGGGAGGGCATAGGTCTGGGCCATCTCAACAAGGAGTGGGAGATCAAGCACAATGGACGGGGTTGGGTCCCCAGACCCGATGGAGAGGAGAAAGAGAAAGGAACACTAGATTTGAGGGAAGAAGGAAGAGGAGGGAGTGGCAGGCCTGGTGTAAAGTCCGGTGGGCAAGGGCTTGATCGAAAAGGGAAGAGAGGAGGAAGGAAGGTGAGGTGGGGTGAGGCTAGGGGACAAGGGAGCCTAAAGGGGGGGGCGGTGGTCAGAGCCAGTGGAAGGACCGGACGAGCGCCAGCAGGTGGGTTCAGAGAGAACGTGGCCCGATGAGGGGATGGAAAGGGTATGAACTGAGAGCAGGTCCCGGGAGGGAGCACCTCCCAATGGTGAAGGGATGACCCAATGCGACTACATGACAGGCTTTCGGGAGCTTTGAGAGGCGTGGGGCCTAGAGAAGAGGCGGGGTGCTCTCCGGGGGCTGAGGAGGGAAGGGGAAGGAATGTGAAAATGGGGCCTTGCTGCAGTGTGACAGGTGGGTCACTTTCCAGAGACACAAGGTGGCACCGGGGAGGATGGAGAATGGAGTGTGGTGGAAGGGGGAGGGATTGGACACCCAACAGGGGAAGCAAGGAGAAGAGGGAGGTGGCGGGTCTCGGCAGAGTGTGGGGCCCCACGGCGGGAGCAGAGGTATGAGGGGAGGGCAGAAGAGAGCCGCCTAGCAGTGGACCCTGAGCAGTGGCTGCTCCTAGAACCTTGAATGTTGTGGCAAGGGGATAATTTTTGGCCAGGCTCTACTATGGATCCGGCGGGGTTGGGGTGGGAGGTGGGGTTGGGGTGGGAGGCGGGGGAGGGGTGGGAGGGGCTTTGGGGTGGGAGGGACGGACAGGGGGGAGGGGGGAATGGGGTGGGGGGGAGGGTCGGGGGGGTGGTATTTGGGTGTCGGGGAGGGCATGGGTTTCGGGGATCAGTGGGCACGGGGTGGGGGTTGGGAGACACGAGCCATGCTCCAGGCGCGGGGAGAAACCTCTTTTCAAACTAGGCTGCTGGGGTGACGACACATCCAGGGTTGAGGATGATGAATACAGGCTGAGGAGAGGGCAGAGGAGACGAGCGAGTCCACTCAGAGAGGACACAGGAGAGTAGCTACAGGAAGGGTGCAAGGGAAGGTCTGCTGGATGGGAATCGCAGGGGGACGTGAGGACCACAGGGACAAGACTCTGCAGGGGACAGTGTCACAGGTCTGAAGTCGGGTGGGGTAACCTAGAGAGAGGCACGATGGCAGACACCGAAAGGACAAGATTAGGGCCAAAGATACTGTCACAGTGCCTTGTGTCATAAGGGGGGGGGGGTGGAGGCGTGTGAGGGAGCCGTGTGAACAGAACGGTGCTCTCATGCAGACTGGGGTTTGGGGGTATGGATGTCAAAGAGTAAACGTGGAAAGAATGAGGTGGTTCCAAGAGGATAGAGCCGGGTCAATGTCAAATGTTGGGAATGCTGGGAGTTTGAGGAACAAGGTCAATGGCAACTGGTGGAGCCCAGAAGCATATAAGGGGAGAGGGCAGCCAGGGAGCAGGTCGGGTTTCCGTAGCCCGGATTGTTCACAGGGATGGAGGGTGGTGGTCGACTTCATCTGAGGAGGATGCAGGCATGGCCCCCAAGGCAGGCCTATTAAGATCTCTGAGGGATGAGGAGTTCTCTGCTCAAAGCAAAACCAAAAGAAAACCCCAAAATGAAAACACAGAAGGCACGAGAGATGACGCTGATAGGCGGTCTTGGGGGTCACGCGTCCTCGGGTGAGAATCGCTGGGTGGAAGGGGCAGAGTGGAGGGCGGGCGGAGAGGTGAAGCTTGAGCCAGAGGAGCCCCTGAGCCGGGGGCAGACGGACGCATCAGAGTCAGGACTGTCAGACACGGGGCAAAGGACGTGGGACCAGGAAGACAGCGAGCAAATGGATGTAGCCGAGAAGGCCTCTGGTACGATGTGGGGTGGGTGGGAGGGTTGGGATCGACTGTCAGTGGGTGGGGAGTGCAGGCTAGTTGACACATTAGGACTAGGTCCAAGAGAGAGGAGAATGGCGATCGAAAGGAAGTTGTGTGAGCACCATGAGCACAGAGCACGGGGCGGGCTGTCCACGCAGAAGGAAGGGGCAGGCGGGACAGGAGACCACAGGGCTGATCATCCGGGAAAGAGATGCTGCCAGGGAGGCAGGAGGACCCAGGGCTCCTGCAGGTGGAGGCCGAGTGAGTGCAGTGGTGTTGGGCCATGTGGGCAGGGGCGAGGGCGGGAGGGAGGGTGCAAGGGAAAATGCTGTAGTGAAAGGAAAGAGGAAGGAGAGTCAGAGGAACAGGCTCCGGGAGAGCGCTGTAGGAAGAGTGTGCAACGAAGGGGTCCGAGTGGAAACAGGAAAGGTCACAGGAGGGACGTGTGTGGGGCCCAGGCAGCCAGCAGGGTGTGGGTCCACAGGACGCGAGCAGGGGCTGGCGGGGGAGCGTGCGGGTTCGGTACCGTATGTCTGAAGCAGAGATGACAGAGGTGGGGTGAGCAGGGGGTGAGGGAGCGAGCAGGGAGCACACAGCAGAGAGGACGGCGGAAGCAGCTGGACGACTCAGAGCGTAGCTGAAGGAACGTCACGTGGCTCAGGTAGCGGGATGGTTCCGATGTCATGTGTGCTGTAGACAAGCAGAGAAGGACAGGCTGGGGGGCGGGCCCTGGAGGCCCATCAGGCGATGGCCCATCAGTCCGCAGCAGGTGGGAGAACATGGTGGGGGAGAGGTGGTCCGAGGGGCAGGAGTGAGAAGGGGCAGGTGAGGGCCTCGCAGGTAGGGCAGGAGAGGCTGGGGAGGGTCAGGGAACGTCCTGTGCCGAGAGGGATGGCAGAGGGCCCGGGGGAGGGAGTCGACGAGAGGCATCCAGGAACTGTGCCCCCGGGTGTGGACAAGGTCCTGAGGAAGCCCATGCAGGAAGAACAGTGCAGGTGTGCCAAGAGAGGAACATGGGAGAGGTGGAAGGTGAGGTAGTAGAGGCAGAGGCCCATTTAAAGGGCAGGAACAACCCTGTTCGCAAAAGAAATACTGAGGCAATGAAAGGTCAGAGAGAAGTCAAGAGAAGGAACCACTGTCTCCAAGATGGCAGACACAAGAGGGTAGAACCGGGTCAGCAGAAGGAGTCAGTACAGCAGGTTGGGGACCAAGAACCTGGCTACAGAGGAGCATGAGGGCGGGTCAGAAGGGAGCAGACATCAAGGAAGAGACCATTGAATTCATGGCAGAACTGGGACTGGATGCTGAGGATGAAGTAGAGGGTTTCTGGAAGACAGAGGTGGGAGAGGAGGCAGAGGATAGGCTGCACGAGGTGCTTCTGCATCCAGTGGGGGGAGAGAGAGTGGAATCTGAGCAGCCACGAAGGTAGTGGGGGGGATTTGTGGGGACAGGGGGGTCAATGGGAAGGGCAGGGCAGGCTGCTCGGAGGAGGGCAGGGAATCTCACGAATGCGCACCGGGCTCAGGAAGGGTAAGGAGGGCGGTACTGTGAGGAGGGAGGCGGCCTGAGGAGCTCCTCTCTGGGGACATCAGCAAGGCTGGGGGGGGGGGGGGGGGTGTGCAGAGTGGCATGTGGGGTATATAAGGCCAGATGATAGGAGCAGAGCTGAGCAGAACATAGCCAAGATGCTACAGGCAGAGCGTTTGAAGTCGAGGGCCCCGAACGAGGTGGGAAAGGAACTGTGTAAGGACAGAACACAGAGGGGGAGGGGCAGCACTCCACATTAAGACACGTCCTGCACAGAGACCTCTGGCCGGTCACTTCAGGGGCTTGGGATGGACTCACGTGGCTGGAGTCCAGTGCGTGCGTAGAAAATCTGCTTAGAGTGGAGGAGTGCACAGTAACCAAGGCAGAAGTGACGGTTTGTAGCAATAACTAATTCTGTGTATGCTACATCAGGAAGGCTAGAGGGGTGGAGGTCTGGCACCCAGCAGAGCCTGTAAAGGGAAGCAGGTAAGAAGTGACCTTTAAGCCAGCGTGATGCGCTGGGTCTATCGAAGATGACGGCAGCAGAGGGCAGGGAGGGAGAGCAAGGGGTGGGCTGGTGAGGTCTGGGGACCCTTGTTTTAGAGGCTCGATGTGGTGGACAACAGAGGCAGCAGGGCTTACTGGATGGAGAACGAGAGGGGGGGCTGAAATCTGCACGTGGCCAAGAGGGAAGGAGGGCAAAGGGGGATCTGGACCGTGCCAGTGGGGTGTGGAGGGCAAGCGTGATGGGCGGGGGTGCATCAGGGGACCCGGTGGAGAAGGAATGGAAGCAGGGGCGGTGAGGGAAGGAGGACGAGCTCAAAGTGCAGGCCTGGTGTAAAGTCCGGTGGGCAAGGGCTTGATCGAAAAGGGAAGAGAGGAGGAAGGAAGGTGAGGTGGGGTGAGGCTAGGGGACAAGGGAGCCTAAAGGGGGGGGCGGTGGTCAGAGCCAGTGGAAGGACCGGACGAGCGCCAGCAGGTGGGTTCAGAGAGAACGTGGCCCGATGAGGGGATGGAAAGGGTATGAACTGAGAGCAGGTCCCGGGAGGGAGCACCTCCCAATGGTGAAGGGATGACCCAATGCGACTACATGACAGGCTTTTGGGAGCTTTGAGAGGCGTGGGGCCTAGAGAAGAGGCGGGGTGCTCTCCGGGGGCTGAGGAGGGAAGGGGAAGGAATGTGAAAATGGGGCCTTGATGCAGTGTGACAGGAGGGTCACGTCTCAGGGACGGGCAAGGTGAAGGGGACCCCCAGGGGACAAAGGAGAGGGGAGCATGGAAGGGAGGCGGGCTGGCCGCCAACAGGCTGGGCGGAGAAGAGGGAGGTGGCGGCGTCTGCACCCTGGCACTTCTCGACGTGCCTGCTGGAGGCGCGTCCAGGGCTCCGGGCCAGCCAGCGGGAGCAGTGGCGTGGGGAAGGAAGAGTAGGAAAGGGGTGGTGGCAGGGGCCGCCCCTACAGCCTTGAATGTTGTGGTCAGAGTAGAACTTTCCGGCCAGGCTCTTTACTACGGATCCGGTGGGGATGGGGTGGGAGGTGGGCACGGCAGTTGGGTTGGACGGGAGGGCAGGGCTGGGATTAATGGGGTGTATGTGCAGAGGGGTGTGGGAGACATTGGCGAAGCTCCAGGCACAGAGAAAACCACGTTTTAAACTGAGCTCGCAACCCATCTAGACGTCCAACGTTGGGGGTGATGACCACAGACTGAAGCGAGGCTGGGGAAGACCAGCGCGTCTACCCAGAGAGGACACAGGACAGGAGCTGCAGGGACGGTGGCAGGTCTGCTGGGCAGGAATCCCAGACGGACGTGAGGACCACAGTGAGGGGACGGTGTCACGGGTCTGAAATGAGGAGAGGTAACCTAGGGAAGGAGCCAGCAGCACCCACGGAGAAAAACCAGTATTGGCCCAAAGATACGGTCACGTTGCCGGTAAGTCCTCAAGGCTGAGGGCGGGAGGGTGTGAACAGGACGATGCTCTCGTGCAGACTGGGCTGGGGGCACAGCAGGTGTCGGGACCACATGCTCAAAGAATGCGGTGCTTCCAAGAGGATAGAGCCGGGTCGGTGTCGGTGTGCGGAACTGTTGGGAATGTGAGGAACGCTGTTAACTGTTCAGGGTGTCAGTGGCAACCGAGCGAAGGAGAAGGTGACAGGCGGTGCCCGGGGAGTGCGGCCCGGGGAGTGAGCTGGGCTTCCACCGCAGTGGTTCTTCCCGAGGATGGGGGGGTGGTTTTCACCCGAGGGGGGCTGTGGGCGCGGCCCCCAAGGCAGGCCTATCAAAACATCTGAGGGGGAGCAGTGCTCTGCTCCAACAAACACAAAACCAAAAAAAACGCAAAAAGAAACCCTAAAACCACGGCCCGATGATGATGCTGATAGGCGGTCTTGGGGGTCACGCGTCCTCGGGTGAGAATCGCTGGGTGGAAGGGGCAGAGTGGAGGGCGGGCGGAGAGGTGAAGCTTGAGCAGATGAGCCCCTGAGCTGGGGGTGCATGGGGACATCAGTCAGGACTGTCAGACACGGGGGAAGGGACGTGGGACCAGGAAGACAGCGAGCAAATGGATGTAGCCGAGAAGGCACCTGGCACATTGGGGGCTGGGTGCGGATTCACAGTCAGCGTGTAGGGAGTGGCGTGCCAAAGTGGTGTTCCCAGAGCTAGGGACGCTTCAGGACTCGGGCCGAGAGAGAGGAGGATGGCGATCAAGAGGAAGTTGTGTGAGCACCGTGAGCACAGAGCATGGGGTGGGCTGTCCACGCAGAAGGAAGGGGCAGGTGGGACAGGAGACCACAGGGCTGATCATCTGGGGGAGAGATGCTGCCAGGGAGGCAGGAGGACCCAGGGCTCCTGCAGGTGGAGGCCGAGTGAGTGCAGTGGTGTTGGGCCATGTGGGCAGGGGCGAGGGCGGGAGGGAGGGTGGAAGGGAAATGCTGTAGTGAAAAGAAAGAGGAAGGAGAGTCAGAGGAACAGGCTCCCGGAGAGCGCTGTAGGAAGAGTGTGCAACGAAGGGGTCCGAGTGGAAACAGGAAAGGTCGCAGGAGGGACGTGTGTGGGGCCCAGGCGGCCAGCAGGGTGTGGGTCCACAGGACGCGAGCAGGGGCTGGCGGGGGAGCGTGCGGGTTCGGTACCGTATGTCTGAAGCAGAGATGACAGAGGTGGGGTGAGCAGGGGGTGAGGGAGCGAGCAGGGAGCACACAGCAGAGAGGACGGCGGAAGCAGCTGGACGACTCAGAGCGTAGCTGAAGGAACGTCACGTGGCTCAGGTAGCGGGACGGTTCCGATGTCATGTGTGCGGTAGACAAGCAGAGCAGGAGAGGCAGGGGGGTGGGCCCTGGAGGGCCATCAGGCGATGGCCCATCAGTCCGCAGCAGGTGGGAGAACATGGTAGGGGAGAGGTGGTCCGAGGGGCAGGAGTGAGAAGGGGCAGGTGAGGGCCTCGCAGGTAGGGCAGGAGAGGCTGGGGGGGTGGGGCAGGGAATGAATGTCCTGTGTGAGAGGGATGGCAGAGGGCCCGGGGGAGGGAGCGGACGAGAGGCATCCAGAAACTGCCCCCCAAATGTGGACAAGGTATTTAAGAACCAACCCCCGGCCCCAGGAGGAAGAGGACAGCCTGCGAGGAAGCAGGGGTGGGGGGAGGCAGCCAGAGGAGAGGAGTCAGGAGAGCTGGTGGCCCGTTTAAAACGTTGGAGACAACAATGTCAGTGCAGGGCATGGTGAGAAGATGAAAGGTCAGAGAAAGGACCAGGGAATGACCTCCCAAGTGGCCGACCCGAAACGTAGAGGGGTTAGCAGCGACATCAGCAGCAGGTGGATTCAGTACAGCACACTGGGACAAAGGTCCTGTCAAGAGGAAGAAGATGTGGCGGAAAAGACCCGTGACCCCTTCACGTGCCCGGCAGGTGGTAGGTGAAGAAGGACAGGACGCTGTGGATGGAGCAGAGTGTCTCTGAGCACACTGATGCTGCACACGGCGTAAAAGAGACGGTGGGGTCTGGAGAGCAGCCGTGAGAAGGTGGTCGTGGGATGGGATTTGTGTCAGGGGAGTCAACGGGACGAGAAGAGCGGCAGGCAGCGGGGGAGGAGGAGACAACCTGTGGCCGCCTGCGGGGCTCGGGTTTGGTAAAAGGGCATCAGGGAGAACGGAACCGCGCCCTGGAGAACTTCCCAGCAGCGGCGATGTCGGCAAGTCTGGGGGCCAAAGGGGAGGCCCGTGTGCTCATAAGGCCCGATGGTGGGAGCCCGCTAATGAATGTAAGAACGCATAGGTGCTGCTGTGTGACTGTGTGACAGTGTAGAATATTACAGAATATTTACAGCCGAATAAAGCCACATCGGTACGGTGCCGTCCCTTGGACTTTGAAAGGACGGCACTGGGCGCCGGTAACCGTGAATGCCACAGACGGCGCCGCGCCATTTATACGTTCACTGTTTTTCCAACGGACGGGAGCGGAGGAAAAGTGGAAAGAAGTGGCTGAAATGAAACTGGAATGAAGCTGACAGTAGACTTAACTAAGTAATCTCGCAACTATTGGGCAACATTATAATGGTGATGATCCACAGTGCTGCCTGTCGGCTTGATCACAGTTAATGGGATAAAGGGAACTGGGAGAAATACGGAAACATAAATTGTTGTAGAGAAACAGGTGGCTGCCTGCAAACTATCACGTAATCGCCTGGAAGCTGGCCGGCTCGGGAGAATGCGCGGCCGTCCAGAGCTAAGTTCGGGGAGCGAAGCCTGGACGGAGGGCACCGGCTGCCCTCCTCCAGTGCTTCTGGTGTCCAGATATGAAGGTGCGAGTGAGTCATGAGAGGAATTTGGAGTGATGAGAGTAGGTTAAGGAGGAAGTTCCCGAGTGGAACCCGGCCTGAGGGCTACGACCAAGCAGAGGTCTTTTCCCTGCAGTCGAAAGAGGGAAAAGAGGAAATGAGCTAGGATGTGCCACCTTTGTGGTGCATCGTGGAGAGGGGTTATCGTTTAAGAACGGCAGCAACAAAGGTTTGTACCCTGACCACGGTGTGACGAGGGTCAGGATGGGGAGACGGGTTGAAAGCCGCACCGCGGGAGTGTTAGAAATTTCGGCGTTTGAGGAAAGCCAGGGCAGGTACAAGGAGGAGGGACAGGTGAAAGGAGATCTGAAACTGGGAATGTTGGTCCAGCTCGTGGGTCAAACCGGAGGAATATGGATTCTAAGGCTGGATGGATACAGATTCCAGGGATCAAGGCACAGGGAAATGGTGGTTGAACACCAATTTCGACCTATCCTACTTTTTAAAGACCTGAGGAAAAACACAGATTATGTGCTTAGCTTGGAAAAGGGCGAAGTTTCCCGAGGGGCCGTGAAGAAGGATCCCTGTGAGTGGCCGGAGGTGGGTAAAAGTGAACAACTGTGACGCAGATTTTACTTAATTGCAACTGTTCGTAGTGTCGGGAGTTATGTTATTGATACCGAACACCAAGTAATAGGATGGAGACCACAGATTCGTAAGAGGTAGGAGCCCATCGGAATCCTGCGGTAGCTCAAGAGCAGACGGAGGTTAAGGAGGTGCAGGTACCAAGTCGAGCACAGTTACGAATTGTTATGTGGGAGGCGGCGTCCCTAATGACAGAGAAAAGAGGCTCCTATACCTGGACTATTAAACTGGATCTTCGGATGGGTATCTTCTGTTGAAGACTTTTTAAGTGAGTTATTTAAATGAGTGAAAATGCTTTGAGACGAGAACTATGAGGCACTCAAGGCCTGCCGGTCCAATAATAAAAGCAATATAGGGGGTCACAGTGGTTGTGAATCATAATGGAACAGAAAGCTCAACAGGCAGGGGGCATCCTAGAGGTCGGGTGGGGGAAACAGTCCTAGAACGTTGCACATACCCGTAGTCTGTGCTCTCGGAGTGCAATAAACCTTCAGAGGAAAGCAAGTTGCTGAATGGGAAAGGGTGAGAAGAAAGAACGCTGCCCTGAAGGCTTTTCTAAGCATGTCTGCATAAAGGAGGAGTGGCCGGAGGACCGAAGACCGGTAGGACTAACTGAATAGAGACCTGGGATAATGGTCAGCTTCCCACAAACGGCCCGTGGTTTGAGGGGAGGATTTACGGGACCATCTTGATGTTGGGCTCGAGTACATTTTATCAGATGGCGTTTAGATTTTTTGCCCACATATAAAGTAAGGGGGGAGTGAGAAAGTTTAAAGATATAGCACAGACCAAGATAACCGTGGGAACCACTTCCTGGAGGTCAGAGGGTATGTCCTATGAACTGTGGAAGACTTGATTTTAAAGAGGATAAAGGCAGAAAGTGCATAGTTCCACGACCGAAACAACAACAGCTTCTGTTTATTGAGTGTTTACTATGTGTCTGGCACCATGCTAATCACCTTATTTAGTTTCATTTCATCTTTACGACAATCCTAACAAGCTTATGGAAATCTAAGAATTTGTCCAAGTTACCCAGTCCGTATGTAGCAGATCCAGATCCCAATCTGTCTCTCCCCAAAACCTATATTCCTTTCTATTATGATATACAGTTTTCAAGTTGAAAAAAATCAGTCTGTAGAATTTCTTTGTGTGTGTGTGTGTGTGTGTGTGTGTGTGTGTGATTGTATGGAAAATATACTTTTTGAAATAAGTAGAAGTAATATATAGATCTTCAGGTGATTAGAAAAATTCACAGTATTTGCAATGGGGAAAAAGCAAAAAAAAAAAAAAAAAAAGCAAAAAAAAAAAAAAAACAAAAAAAAAAAAACAAAAACGGGGTGGTGGTGGTGGTGGTGAAAGACTCTTATTACCATCTATGTCCTGGTATTTCACTTCTGTTCTTTGCACAGCAAAGACTTTGAATTGGCCATAGGTTAAAAATGTTAGAGTTTCTGACCAAGACTAAAGAATAGAAAGGAGTTTGATTTTAAGCAGGTATACGATGGGTCGACTAAAAATCGACTACTAACAATTAAATTTTAAAAGTCCGACTGTCGAGACAAAACTTCATTTCTTTTCTCCAAGACGCAAGGACAAGAGTTTATAACTATAAACAATTTAACACAAATCGGAACACCCTTTGCCAAGTTTAACAAAGAAAACTCTCCAAGTGCCAAATTTTTATGAACAAAATACTAACACACCATCAAGCAAAAGAGTCCATAGCCAGCAGACCAAAGGTTGAAACCTCTGGGCTAATTTGTAAGATCTGTGTTTTCAAAATAAAGTAACTCCTTAGAAAGGAGGGGTGAGGAAACCTTCCCGATACTTCCTCTCTTGGTAGAAATGTTTTTTCTTATCGTGGTTTGCTCCTGTACAATGTAATTTCTGTACTTTCAATATTGTTGTTTTCTGTATTTTGATATTGTAAAGTTGTATCTGTTGTATTCTGTTAAGACCACTCCCTGGGGTGTGAGGCACCTGACTTAGTTATCCAAGTGAGCCTGGGGAATTGGGAGGAGCTCGCATTCTCAGCTGGGAAGGGCTTGATTCTTCAGTGAGTTCAGCATTTTGCTTCCCTTTAAAATTAAGTTGCAAAGTAATGGCATCCCTTAAAAACCAGAAACCTTAGAAGTACAATAAGGGGAGGACTTTTGAGAAAAGGAGAGGTGGCTATTGGGGGGAAAAAAAACAATGATGCAGTGCAGTTTCCCAGGATGATGGCTGAAGCCCAGGGCTGTGTTAAGCCTGGGCCCAGATACTGGTTTGGACCAAGGGAAAATAAAGCTAGCTTTACTGAAGAGCACAGTACAGCCCATTTCATTGGTGGCTGGTGGACATACTTTCGACAAATGTAACCAGAGGGAAACAGACCAGGAGAGAAAGTGAAGCCGGAAGGGGATGGAGCTAGAGGAACTTCATAAAGGGATCAAGGAGGTAATTAGAAGTCAAAGCCAGATGGTCTAATGCTTGAAGGAGAAATATTGAAGGCCAGATAAGAAAGTGCCTTCCTACCCAGGGGGTTATGGATCCGGGGTGGTTGCAGGATAGAAGTGTAGGTCCGACTAGGGCCAGAGGGAACCACCTGGGATTCAGACCCAGCAACGGTGCCAACTTGAATCTACCTCGTGCTAGAGTGAGTAGCCTGGTCTATCGTCCGACGCAGAGGAGATTGGGCAGGGGCTCCCAGAACCAACATCTGAAGAGGGAGTTGGGAGAGGGGCTAAGAGAAGGCAGGTTAAGCCCCAGACGGAACTGAATGATGACCAGGGATAACTATTTACTAGTACTTTTACGATTTCTTGTAACTCTGTAACTTCCCCAGTATTTGTTAATTTTGTTAACTTCTGTTTTTTCCTGTACCGGTAGTAAAAATTGTTTTTTCCTGTACTAGTAATAAAAATTGTTGAAAACATCAATGCGATAGGTGTGCTTATTTCTGTAAAAACTGGGTAACAGTGTCGGAGTGAATCCGAGAAGAGCTCAGGTGGGAAAACGGGAAAAGAAAATCAAGTGCAATAAATACTTGACATTCATTCAGAGAGGTCGGTCACAAGACCTCAAACCCCAAGTTTGTACATCCTGTTGGCCCTAGCCGTTGGCTCTCCTTCAGAGGTCTCCCCACCCCTCCCTCAAGAGCGCATATGGGCCAAGGAGAGACTTCCAGTGCCCTTCCCAAATGTGGAGATACAGAGGCTGGCTAAGCCACTCGTCAGGATGAGTCCTACTCTCAGACTTGTGCTCTAGGACCCCCAGAAACGATGATCTTAAAATGCCATGGAGCTACTGAATACAAAGCCCTTAGGAAGCCCCCGAAAAAAATCTTGAGAAGTAGGCTACGATCCTTCACAGGTGACACCAGGTACACGAACCCTCATTCGTGGTCACACTGTTACAACAGAAAGCACGGGTTCCTTTCGGAGCCACCGCCGTATACGTTCAGTTTAAACGTCCCGCAAGTATTACTTAGAGACCTGGTCATAAAATTGGTATTTCTGCAGGAGTTAATTTTATCAATATAAATATACCATCATTGTCATTGCATGTAATTCTGGAAGAGAACCATATTCCTGACCCCCAAACATCTGCCCAGACGTTTAAGAGCTCAAGTTGCCCTGCGTTCTGAACCTTATCTCCTCCCTTCTGTGGGTTAGTACCTGCTGTCGAATCATCATCAGGCAAACGAACAAGAGTGTAACATATTCCTGGTTGGTTATAAGGGAGGCTGGGGGCTGGGATGCAGCACAGCACTTCGTAGGAATCTGATGGTTCCACCTGCACTGTCACTTTCTCCAGCAGCTGGTCATTGAGAGTATTGGTGCATTCAAACTGAAAAGTGAGCAGACAGAAAAGCTATGGTGGAGGAGAACTCATTTCCAGCAAGTTGTTCCTTCCCACCCATAATCCACAACTCTGTTCTGGGACCCACTGTCCCTTTCCTGTCTACACTGTCCTGCAGGTCCCCTCCTAAGACTTCTCTCGAGGCAACACGACAGCCTTGAGTTCTTTTTGTTTGTATTATTCATCAGTTTTTTGCTTCTTCCTGAGACTGCGGTCTACGGAACAAGACGGTAGAAGTCTGACAGCTAAGAAGCAAACTGAAATCCAAGCTCTTGGAACAAGCCACTTAATTTACCCTGATGTTAAATGAGGGTTATTTTTTAATAGGTTATATACTTGATGTTGTGCCAGCTACTTCAGACATCTCGGTTTTATGTCCTTTTAAAGTTTAGCCGTCATTGATTTTGAGATTGAAAAAAATAAAAAATAAATAAAAAATAAAAAAATAAATAAATTAAAAAAAATAAATAAATAAAGTTTAACCATCATACGAAGGCATTTCTACAGCTACTGAGTCAGGGAAAAAACCCAGAAATGAGGCCAAGTTACTGCTCAGTAAAATCATAATCATAAACTAGAATCATACACCAAAGGGGAGTCGATACTCATCTCTAAAGCACACGGAGCCAGGGCGGGAACCAGGATAGCCCTTCTCTCACCTGGAACACGATGTGATCGGTAAACATGTGCTTGATACAACGAACAAAATATTCTGTCTCTGCTTCTGTAAGTTGAACAGGCTCAGAAGACTTGAACAAGGGTCCTAGGTTCATAAACTCGGGAACGGCGGCCAATTGTTCTTTCAAGGAAAAAAAAAAAAAAAAAAAGAAGAAGAAAGTCACAGAGGAAAAGACATGCCTCTGGGTGCCTCAAATGTTTTATGTTGCCGCTGCTTCACTAACAGTTGGAAGGCTCTACTAGAATGTCCCCAAGCGTTAGTGAAGTCATCTTTTATGAGAGTTTATCTATTGAATTACTACAAAGAAAAATAAATAAATTCCTAGTATTGTAAAATTTGAGTTCCCCATTAACCAAGACACCTCGTAAGAACAACTCTCCCAGTTAGTGACTTAGCAGTTGGAAATTGGAAAGTCCCAGGGATTCCAGGTAGCCGCCACTCATGACGATAAATGATTCGCACAAAGGTTTCCAGGGCTGAGAATTAATCAACTTGAATAAAAGTAGTGGACTTCATTATATTTACCGTGCCTGGGGTGCGAGACTATTACTTCTACCCATTGAGTCATCATACCTTGGAAAATGTCTTGCCTGGAAGGAGCCAGCTTCTCTGGCTTGGTAGCCACGAGTGTGATTTCTGCAAAGACAGATGTGAACAGTCAAATGAGCCTCCCGCCCACTGTCAAGCTAAAAAACGCAGACAGAAACTTCTAGCGGATGTACAAGGAGCTATTCCCTAAATTATACCAGTCGGTTCTCTGTCCCCCTTTTCAGAGAGATGCTCATATTGAAATGTATTTAGTGAATGTAGTTTGTGAAATAATCAGTGGCCCTAAAAATCCAGAATTTGCTTTAAAGGGACCAGGACGTCCCCAAAAAACCAAACTACTAAAAGGCGCAATTTATACAACAGACCTCATGACCGAGACGGAAAGATGAGTTGTGTCCTAATAGAAAAACTGAGAATGTGGAAGGTTAGAAGGTCTCTCTCCTCCTCACCTCGAGCCACTAAACTCTTCTTTTTTGAGTTTTAAAGTGAGATATTCTTTGGGAATATTTTTTATGAGCTTGTGCCATACATTCTTTCACAACAAGCCTCCGGTAGCAAAATTAAGAATTTCCCAATCTCAGAAAATAAAAACGGCAGCTGGCAGCATAGTCACTGCCCTGAGACACGCAGTGACCACGAACATCACACGCGGGAACACTTAGCAGCGAGAGAAGAAAAAACTCAATCTGGGTCATGTTTCATACTCTATGAGAAAACCAGGAAAAAACTTTTAAAAACCCTAATTAAAAAAATACATCCGGGGCGCCTGGGTGGCTCAGTCGGTTGGGCGTCCGACTTCGGCTCAGGTCATGATCTCGCGGTTCGTGGGTTCGGGCCCCGTGTCGGGCTCTGTGCTGACAGCTCAGACAGAGCCTGGAGCCTGCTTCCGATTCTGTCTCCCTCCCTCTCTGCCCCTCCCCCACTCACACCTCTGTCTCTCTCTCAAAAATAAAGATTAAAAAAAATAATAAAAAATAAAAAACACACCCAGGGACGCCTGGGTGGCTCAGTCGGTTAGGCCTCCAATTCTTGATTTTGGCTCAGGTCATGATCTCACAGTTAGTTCGTGGGTTCAAACCCCACGTCGGGACTCTGTGCTGACAGTGCAGAGCCTCCTTGGGATTCTCTGTTTCCCTCTCTCTCTGCCCCTCCCTGCTCTCTAAATAAATAAACATTAAAAAAAAAAAAATCCATGTTAGTTCCATAAGATTCAGGAGCGACGATTAAACAAATCAAAGAAGTCTTTGCGAAAATATACTAACAGCATATTTCACTGGTGCAAAATCACTCACACATAGGAAAACTAACAGTAAAGTGTTCCCGTTACCTGCTTTCTGTTCAAAGACAGGAGCCATAGCAAGAGGAATGGATTTCATGTCAAAGGGCTTTTCTGAAGGCTCCAACGTGTACTGGTGTAAGGCTTTCTCCATCCCCGGCACAGAGACAGTGAGGCCTACAAAATAGAAATCTCAGCATTCTAACTCCTTGCCAATCCTAGGATCCAGACAGGCCCAGATGTGTAGTATTTATCTAAGCTTCCTGAAGAAAGAGAAGGATTAAGCCACAGACTTTATAACTTAAATGGTTAAAAACGAAGCTGTCTTATAAGACTGCCTTCTAATTTTGCCCAAGGAAGCATGGGAGCAGAGCATCAAGATATCCAACAAATTAGAAGTACCTTCCAGGAAAGAAAGCAACTTAGCCACGTGGGAACAACCGTAACATAGAGGGAAAAGGTAGAGCCAATCCAGAGGAAGTTCAAGGAGAACCAGCAACAAGCAGTGCTCTCCGGGCCCTTACATACTTTCGGTTCCCCTAGAAATGGAAGCGCATGCAAAGACAAACGACAAGCATGTGCCTAGTGAAGTCGGCTCTTAATGCAGATCACAAGATGATGCTTCCAAGATGCCATTTGGGGACCAAAAACGTATTTGTCTCCATTCCTGGCTCTCACTGACCGTTGAAGATGTAGGTAGCATTCAGTGACATCTGCCTCTGCTGCAGCACATTCAGATAGAAAGTAGCTCTGTCCCGAACCTCATCATCAGTATCCATCATACACCTGTCCAGGGGACACAGAAGAGGCCTGTCACAGCACCCTCAAGTTTTCCGAGAGCTTGCTTTCCCACCATACCCAAACGACACAGAGCAGGCTATCTGACACTACCTTTGGAAAAGAGCTCAACAGCCAACAGTGGATCCTACAATCTCCATAAATTTGGGAGACTGTCCTGAACTGGTAAAGAAATAGGGTCTTTATGAACCAGAAGCACTACGTAAGCAGGCATTAAAATGATTAGGAAGAATACAAAAACATGAGATAGCAGGTTGGAGTCTAGTCTTGAATATGCAGCCACATGACCCTGGTAAAGACTCAGACTTCTTCATCATTAAGAGATGGGACCATTATGCTTTCTAAGGATACTAAAAAGGATTCAGAATCCAGCCACTGTTACTACTCAAATGGCAATTTGTTTTACTTCAACCAGCCAGCCTTTAGCTTATAATTTTTCTGCTTCAATTATAAGATGTAATCACAGAGTATTTGCTAAAGCAGATCTTTTCCTCATCAAGTAGGGAACCATGGAAACCATGAAAAGCTGATTTTTCAACTCTCCATAGTGAATTACTTTGAAGTTGGCCCCTATTCTGCAAATTGAGGCACATATATTTAAGTCACTTCCTCAAACTCCACGGGAGAAAGTCAAAATCAAATCTACGTGTGCACACACAATTACTAGAAAGATAACAAAAATGCCATTCGCCCCTGACTTATTCCATCAGTTCTACTCTTAGGCTCCACGAAACATTTGATATGGTACAATGAAGCATTGTCTGTTCAGTCATATGGCGTTCTTAAAAAAAAAAAAAAAAAAAAAGACATACTTACCTTTGTAAGAGGACAAGGATGCTTGGGAGAAGATTCTCATTTTGAGCCCCAAATTTAGCCAAAGCACTCACAGCAGCTACAATGAAGCATAAAACAGAACAACATAAATACTGTATTGGTTTCTCAGGGTTGCACAGTAATTATTCAAAAAACGAAAAACAAAACAAAAACCACAAAAAGAAGCTTCCCCGTGTTCAGTGGGAATAAACTCTCTTAATTTGTGTATTTCTTGATTTTATCTCTTTGACCCATTTAAGCCTAACTAGAAATCTGCAGGCCCAAGACAGCTATGGATAGGAAAATTCTCTATGCACTGAGAAAAAAGAATCATGTGTGTGTGTGTGTGTGTGTGTGTGTATGTATATATATATATATATGTATATGTATGTATACGCATATATGCATATGTATGTATATATACGTATATATACATACATATGCATATATGCGTATACATACATATACATATATATACACATACATATATACACATATATACATATACATACACATACATATATATATACATATAGGCCTTCCTCCACTCTGACCACAGCACCCTGTATACCACAGTGACGTAATTAAGCTCTAACACAACCAACCAGCCCCAAGCATAAAAAGCAACTCTACTATTAAATTCACTCCATTCAGGAAAAGATTTATTGCTTACCTAACTTTTGTCGGGAGTGGTGCCGGGGGTAGAAAGAGAAAAGACACAGTCCCTGATCTCAGGGAGTTGGACTCTAGTGGAGAAGACAGGTAAGTAAAGAGACAATGACAACGTGGTAAAGTCCACGGCAGAACTACATCCAGGATGCTACGTGAGAAGAGAGAGGAGCCTAAATCAGAACCGCTGGAGAAGTGACCCAGGGATGGACGCTTGCTACCTGCGCTAAAACTTGAGGGGACAAGTCAAGTTAGCCGGAGGGAAAGGGCGGGGAAGGAGCGCCACAGGCAGAGAGAACAAATCCAAGGCAGGGGGAGGCAGTGACACGACGAAACAGGTACGCTTGAGCCTCACGCTTCTTAGGACCGGACATCGAATACGGGGCACACCTGCGTATTTGTAACAGGGCGCATGACGAACTGGCTGTTCGTAAGCAGACTCTGTGCGCCAAGGCCATTTTGGAAGCCAAGTGTGGAGAACAGACTGGACCCCTGTGAGACTACCATGCGGTCGGACTAGGCGGGCATCTGAAATGGAGGAGGGCCTACACCAGCACTTGGGGAAACAGAAAAGAGAGAATGCAGAAACGCTAAGGCGGCGGAGTTGACGTGACTTTGTCAGGGGGCTGATGGGGCTTCTAAAACGGCAGAATACGCTTCCGTCTTCACGGCTGAGTGGATGGTAAAGGTGAGGACTTCCATTTGGGTTGCATCTGAAGTGCCTTAGGCAGGGGCATACAAGTTCAGGAAAGAGACCCGGGACCGCAATGCCACGGCACAGCGGTGGAGCTCGGAAAAGGACCCCCACAAAAGACAGCGTTATAGCCATTAGTACGAAGTGTGTGTATTCTCAAGTGTGTATTTTTTGAGGGTGTATTTTTAAGTTGGTAAGACAGACCCCCAAGGGAAACGAGCATTTTAAGGAACGAAAGAGAAGCCTTACAAATCAGACCGGGGAGGGACGGAAGTCACGGGCTCTCGTGGACACCGAGCGGAGAGTTTCAAGATGTGTTCAGCCACTCATTCAGGCCGAAGGAGGTGAACAAAAGTAAGAACTTGATTTTCCAACTAGCTTATCGGTAATTTTAAAAATTAGCTTCGGAGGGCTTTTAAGGGAGAGAGCCAGTTTATTGTGTGTTTAAGAAAAAAATGGGGAATAAATTCACGGAGGCAGTTAGTAACGGCTGCTTCAAGTTTACCTGACAGGGGAGGTATAGTCAATACCTAGTAAGAAACAGTGCATCAGAGGAAGGTTTATATATATATATTTTTATAAATTTTCTGGAATATTTATTCATTTTTTGAGGGAGAGAGAACAAGAACAAGCGGGAAAGGGACAGAGACAGAGAAGGAGACACAGAATCCGAAGCAGACTCCAGGCTCTGAGCTGTCAGCGCAGAGCCCGACGAGGGGCTCAAACTCACGAACCGCGAGATCATGACCTGAGCTGAAGTCGGACGCTTAACCGACTGAGCCACCCAGGTGCCCCAGTTTATATTTTTAATAGGAGAGCTTTTCACCTGTTCATATGCTCAGGGGAAGGAATGATTAGAGAGGAGGAAGTAAAAAAAAAATGTCCTAAGATCTCTTGAAAAAGTCACTTAAAAATACACACACACACACACACACACACACACACACACACACACACTTCATACTAATGGCTCTAAGTCTGAAAAAAAACCACCTGATGCCATCACAGCATTCCTATCATACTGAAAGTCAAGAGTTATCTGTCTCTAACCAGCAGCAGAAATCCGGATGGAAACCGAGCGCCAACCAAGAGCTGCATTATCTGGCCCAAGTAGGTCCCAAGCCCCCACCCTCACTCAGACCTTGCAACTTCATTTTCCAATTTCATCACCACCCCCCCCCCCCCGAGTTAATAAGCATTTCAGAGGATTAGGAGTCCCGTCGGTACCAGCGTTCCAATGACTCACCAGCTCTGACAGCCTCGTTCTCCAGTACGACCCTATTAAAGATAAAGCGGATATACTTGGAGGGGACGGGCGTTCTGGGGCCCTCTTTGCCCAACAAGTGTAGAATCTTAGTGGCCAGAACAGTGTGCTCACAGTCCTCAATGAATTCACAAAGGTGGGCTAGACCGGCTTCTTTACCCTCGGGGTTCTCTTCCACAATGCTGATTATGCAGTCCACGATGGCTCGCTTATATTCAAAGCCTCCCTGGCAAAAGAGAAAACTGCCATTCATTCGGAGGAGGACGCTTTTTGAAGAAATGCTTCTAACTCCGAGGCTCAAGCTTATCATATTCAAATTTCCTTTCCTTTCCCTTCTGAAAGAAACAAAAGTGTCTGGGCTCCCAGTGCTAAAACAACAGCATGTTTAGTGATGAGAAGACGGCGACCAGAATTAAGCACACTATTTCGGAGGCATGCTGAGAGGATAAAGCTGTTTTAAATAACGACGGATGGGATCTCATGGGAATCGGTAAGCATTTGAGAGAGCAACTTTCTATGATGAGAATGTGTCTTGTCTACCTACATCATCTCGGAGCATGTTGGAGAGGAAAGTCATCATGACGCTGTGCTTTCGAGGGTATTTCTGGCAGAGAGCACTGATTGCCTGTACAACCACCACCTGTAGAAAAACACAGAAAGGATGTTCGTCTCTACAGCTTTAGCTACGAGGCACACTTTGCCTCTTACTGGCTGCAAACTAAGAAGGCGCTGTAGTTACCTCAAATGGCAATAAGGCTTCTTCTCCGTGAAGGACCGGGTAGGAGGGCTCAAAGGAAAATAAACAACAATTTTCAAGAGACCCCATCCCCTTGCTCCAAGCACATAAGCCCAGAAAAATTTTAAAGTCAACAGTGAAGAGAAAAAGCGTCAACAGACCGATTTCCGTAGAAGAAAGAGTTACTGAGGAACTAGTTCACAAAATGGTTTCTAGGAAAATGTTACCACAACTTAACTTTAAAGACGAGTGTCGAGAAGTAAGTAGGGTGTGAAATTTTACCCTACTTGCAAGCTAACACGTTAGTCTGCAATTTCATGGATTGCTGGGAGAGAAAACACGGGACTCCTGGATCAGAGATGGGCGGCTAAATACTCACAGCAATGGCAGTAGTTAGAGCATCAGCATCTGGGGGCAGTATCCTCGGCCCCAATTCCCAGAGGGCAATGCGAAAAGGGCCACGGTAGCTCTCATTAGAGAAGAACCCTGAGGTATGGAACTCAAATATTTTACATCTTTATTATACTGGACAGTGAGCATGCCTGCTTTTTGCTCTAGAGAAAGCACTAGGTGTATCTTCTAGGTAAAGGTGGAAACCTGCCTTTTAATTTTTAATTTTTTAATTTTTAAATGTTTACTTATTTTTGAGAGAGACACACGCACACACACACACCCACACAGTGCGAGCCAGGGAGGAACAGACAGAGAGGGAGACACAGAATCTGAAGCAGACTCCAGGCCCTGAGCTGTTAGCACACAGCCCGACTTGGGGGGGAGGGGGGCCTCGAACCCACGAACCGTGAGATCATGACCTGAGCCGAAGTCAGACGCTTCACCGACTGAGCCACCCAGGCAACCCAGTTTTATTTATTTATTTTTTAATGTTTATTTATTTTTGAGACAGAGAGAGCAAGAGAGAGCATGAGCAGGAGAGGGGCAGAGAGAGAGGGAGACACAGAATCTGATGCAGGGTATAGGCTCTGAGCTGTCAGCACAGAGCCTGACGTAGGGCTTGAACCCATGAACCATGAGATCATGACCTAAGCTGAAGTCGGACCCTTAACCAACTGAGCCAACTAGGCTCCCCTGTCCTTTACTTTTAGAGGGAGAACCTATTATCTCTAAGGCTGGAAGAGATCTTGAACTATACAAAGGGAACATGTACATGTGTAACTAATGAGATCTAATGGATACAAACGTGTATAATAGCAACAACAGACAATATCAGAAAACCATTTTAAGAACATTCAAAACTAACAAACATACTATAAAATATTAAGGCACAACAGTACGCTTGAACAAATTAAAAGATATCCCTTGTTCTTGGATAGGATGTCTCAACAACATCAAGATGATATCTGTTCTCCCCTACGTTAACTTACAAAGTCAATGTGATCCCAATAAAAATGTCAATGAGATTTTTCATGAAGCTAGACAAGTTAGTACTAAAATTCACAAGGAAAAATAAACATGTAAGAATAGCTAGAGAAAAAAACCAAAGAGGGGGTATTAATCCTTCCTATAAAGCTCGTATATTTAAAATAGTGTGTGGTACTGATGTATGACTAAATGAACAACAAAACAGAACAGAAAGCCCAAAGATAGACCCACGTACATATGGAAACTTCGTATATGATAAAGGGGGTGTCTCAAACCATTGGGGCAAAGACCTGTCTTTTAAATAAAATTTGGAGGCAGGGAGAGCAACGAAATAATCATTGAAAAAGGATAAGATTAGATCCATTTCTCATACCGTATGTAATAATAAAACCCAATGGATCAGAGATTTAAATGTAAAACATGAAACTATATATACACTAGAAGAAATCATAGGTGAATCCTTACCCCCCCCAATCAGAATCTATAATCTGAAGGGAAAGGCTTTCTAACTATTCCCCAAAAGTCAAAAGCAACAAGATGGACAAATCTGACTACATAAAAAGAACGAACTTTCGCATAAATAAAATATGAAAGACATCAGAAGAAAAGTCAAAAGACAAATGACAAACGGGGAGAAAATATCACATTTCACAGATAAAGAGCTAATATCCCTACTATATAAAAAACCTGAAATAACTGAGGAAATCAAAGACCAAACTTCCTATAGAAGAAGATGGAGAAAAGAGATGAGCAAACAATATTCAAAAAGAATTATTAAATGATCTTCAAAAATGTAAAAAGATGTTTACCTTCCTTCATAAGAGAAACTCATTAAAACTACACTGAAATACATTCTCTCACCCATCAGGTTGGCAAAACTTCAAAATACAAGCCACTCTACTGGTGAGACTATGGGGAAACTGGCACTCTATTACATTGCTGGTGCAATTTAGCATTCTGTACAAAACTGCCTGTCGATTTACCCTTCAACCAAGCATGTGACCTTCTAGGAAGTGACCCTGAGATGCACCTCCAACATTTTGAGAAAACATACGCACAAGGTTATCCACTGCAGTTATTTGTAATTGCAAAAGACTGAAACCTAAATGTCTAAGCACAGGAGGCTCATTCAGTAAGCTATACTACAAAATGACCGTCATAATCTCCCAAGGTTCCCCAGGATTCAAAATGTCCACCTGAATATACAGGCTACATTTGTTTTTTTTAAAGTCTAGATATATACTAGAAGGGAGTAAATAGAGCCAGTTATACTTCTTGGCTGACAATTAAATAAGAAAGAAATAATAACATCTTTCTACTTTAATTCTTTTAACTGAAATTTATTTTATTGTTCTTTTGATCATCTCTGACACATTCTCACCAGTTCTATTCAACACTGTAGTGGAAGTCCTAGTCATTTTAATTAGGCAAGAAGAAAAAGAAAGGGAAGGCTTTTAGATTGTAAATGAAGAAGTAAAACGGTCTCTATTCACAGATAACATGATTATTTATATAGACAACCCTAAGGAATGCATAACAACTACTAGAACCAATAAGGTTTCAGTATCAGAAAGGATACCAAGTTATGAGAAAAAAAAAGTATTTTTATATACTACTAGCAAACAATAAAACAGAAATTTTAATAGAAAAAAAAGCATAAAATATTTATAATTTAGCAAAAGATGAGCAAGACCAATAGAGTAATTGGTAATAAACATTACTCAGAGACATTAAAGAAGACCTATATAAAGGCAGAGGTATACCATATTCATGAACTGGAAGAATATGGTTATGATGTCAGTTCTCCCCATATTTATTTATAGATTCAACATAACCCCAATCATAATCCTAACTGACTTTGTTTTATACAAATTATAAGCCAGCTCTAAATTTTATATGGAAATGTCAAGGACCTATAATATTAAAAAAGGGCAAATTGAAAGAACATACTACTTGACACTTAAAGAGGTACCATAAAGCTACATTAATCAATACAGTTTGGTAATGACACAGGATTGACAAAGAGATCAACAGAATATTCTAAGGAGCCCAGATATATACCTACAATTATATAATTGTCTGCTTTTCAGACAAAGATCTCAAAGCATTCCAATGGGGAAAGAGAATTCTTTTCAACAAATTATGTTGGAATGACTAGATATTAGTATGGAAAAAACCTGAGCTTATCACATGCAATACATAAATATTAATTCAAATTGGATCATAGGCCAAAATGTAAAAGCTGAAACCATAAAACATTTAAAAAACAAGAAAGTATCTTTAAGGCTTGGAAGTAGACAAAACAATAACAGTAAAAGAAAAAGATTAATAAATTAGACTTCAGAAAAATTTAACACTTCTGCTCATCCAAAGACACTGTGAAGGGGCGCCTGGATGGATGAGTCGGTTAAGCGTCCAACTTCGGCTCAGGTCATGATCTCACGGTTTGTGAGTTTGAGCCCCGCATCGGGCTCTGTACTGACAGCTCAGAGCCTGAAGCCTGCTTCGGATTCTGTGTGTGTGTCTCTCTCTCTCTGCCCCTCCCCCGCTCATGCGCTGTCTCTCTCTGTCTCAAAAATAAATAAGCATTAAAAAAATAATAATAATAAGACACTGTTAAGAAAAGAAATAGACAAGCCAGAGACTGGGAGAAAACAATCATATTTAAACTTTTACCTTGAACTCGTCTGAGATTTCAGACACAAAAGAAGATATCTGTTTCATGAGCCTGTCCACACTGCTCTCACTCCCTGTTTTGAGGAGTGTAGTAATGGCCAGGGTAGCAATGCTTCTGTTTGAGTCTGTGATCAAGTTTTCTAAGTCCAGATTGCAGGCAGTAACAGCAGAGGGGTGCTTCATTGCCACCTTGTGGAAGGGCAAGAAAAATAAATTAAGCAAACTGCTATTGCTGAAGACCGGAACTTTAAAAAACAATGAAAGAAAAAAATAGAAATTTTAATTAAGGTAAGTGACTTTTAAAAATCTAAATGGGGATGGGGGGGTGCGCCTGGGTGGCTCAGTTGGTTGAGCGTCCGACTTTGGCTCAGGTCACGATCTCACAGCTCATGAGTTCGAGCCCCGTGTCGGGCTCTTGTGCTGACAGCTCAGAGCCTGGAGCCTGCTTCGGATTCTGTGTCTCCCGCTCTCTCTGCCCCTAACCCACTCACATTCTGTCTCTGTTTCTCTCAAAAATAAATAAACATTAAAAAAAAAATTTTTTTTTAATCTCAATGGGACAATATAGGTCCAAAGTAATTGTTTCAAGAAGAACATTTCCAATTAATACGGTATGAAATAGCATTTGGTAAATGATTAACTGCCAGAGTCATAGTGTATAACAGCATTTTCTCTTCCTAGGTTTCTATAACCTTTATAACAATATCGTAGTCCATGTTTTATTACACTTGGCCTGTTTTTCTTTATAGTACATGTGTACGTGGATGTCTATTCTACTAGATGTAAAGATCTCGGAGAATAGCACCTAGTGTGGTAAATACTGCTCAAAGAGTGTTAATGGCTTATCACTTAGAAAACATTTCTGTCTTTAAGCAAACTCCAGCCAAATTGGTTTGTTCATGCTCATCACAACATGTCTATCATCTGGCTTCTTTGCTTCTGTCAAAATTGTTCACCCCTCTGACTATCTCAATACTGGTATAGAATCCATTACCCACAATTTAAAAAAATTTGAAAACTCAGCAAAGCATTGGCATCGAAATTCATTTTAACAGGAAAATCCGACCCACACTAATGTAAAACTAGTTAAATAATAATTTAAGAGGACAGTCATATATATACCACAGAAATATTAATGTGTCTGATGGCAGAGTATTGCTCGAGGTTCAGTGGGGTGAGTATGTAAGAGATAGAACCATATCACCTTCCTAAAACTCACACAATACTGAATTCTGAGACACATCTGGCCCTAATATTACAGATAAAAGAATGTGGACCTATGTCAACTCTTTAAAATATAACTCTAATTGTTATTCTCTATTGGGACACCTGGGTGGCTCTGTCGGTTAAGCGTCCGACTCTCAGTTTCAGTTCAGGTCATGATCTCGTGGTTTCATGGGTTCGAGCCCTGTGTTGGGCTCTGCGCTGACAGTGTGGAGCCTGCTCGGGATTCTCTCTCTCCCTCTCTCTCTCTGCCCCTCCTCTGCTTATGCTCTCTTGCTCTCTCTCAAATAAAAACTTAAAAAAAAAAAATCTTTAATTGTTATTCTATACAGGGTTCTTCCATGGCCGTCCTACCAAGTTTCTTCCATGGCTTCTCTCTCCTCCAGTTGTTCATACAATTAATTTATAACTGATCACACACTACCTGATGACAAGTCTTCTACTACCTTAAACTTTCATTTATGGTTACTTATGCTGTGTTTCTAAGTTATATCCTGTAGAACTATGCTATCCAATATGGTAGCCAATAGCCAAATGTGACTAATAAGCATTTGAAATGTGGCTAGTCCAAATTAAGATATGCTCTAAATATAAAATATACACTGGATATTAAACATTTAATATGAAAAAATATAAGGCAAAATAGATCTTTAATAATTTTATAATGATTACATGTCGATATGACATTTTACATATATTAGGGTAAATTAAATGTATTATTACCATTAATTTCATCTTGACAGGGCACCTGGGTGGCTCAATCGGTTAAGCTTAAGCGTCTGACTTCAGCCCAGGTCATGATCTCACAGTTTGTGAGTTCGAGCCCCACGTGTCAGCTGTGCTGACAGCTCAGAGCCTGGAGCCTACTTTGGATTCTGTGTGTGTGTGTGTGTGTGTGTCTCTCTCTCTGTCCCTTTCTCGCTCATGCTCTGTCTCTCTCAAAAATAAACATTAAAAATTTTAAAAATAAAAAAATAAAATTAATCTCATCTTGAAAAATGTTTTAATGTGGTCAGTATAAAATTTAAAATTACGTATGTGAGTCACATTGTGTTACACCAGCATTGTCCCAGAGAAATTTCTACAGCAATAGAAACGTTCTTTACTTTTGCACTGTCCAATATGAGGGTCACTAACCATGTCACTATTGAGCACATGAAGTGTGACTAGAGTGACTGAGGGGCTGAATTTTTAATTTTATTTCATTTTGATTAATTTAAATGGAAATGGCCACTCATGGCCAATGGCCATCATATTGGACAATGTGGTTTTCAGCTACAGAGTGCTCAGCAGTCAGAAATGAATTATTAGTCTTTAGTTGAATAGCAAAAATGGCCATACCTAAAGCCACAAGTACAAGGAAGGTGCTCTAGAAGTGAAGTCCATAAATCATGCCTACTAACCTTGAGAGAAAGCCAAATGCCTCACATGAATGTTTCTCAGTCAAACATGGATACAAGTCAATAGTTGGCAAAAGGACCTACCTTGTTCAAGGTCCTCACAGCTGCATATCTCAACGCTGGCTTAGGAGAGCTACAGAAAAGCTGAAGAACTAGGGGAAATACAGATCACCATGAATATATCTCATTTCATCATATAGTACATGAAGAATCATATTCAAAATATGCATAAGGAGATTAGATCGCAGCATCAGTACCTCATATGAGAAACACGTCATCAAAAATAGAAAAAGCACTTCTTGAGCTATAAAAGTTTAAATATAGGAAACAAAGTTTATTTATCTGTAAGAATTAATATATCCATGAATATTGGAATCTGTGGAATACTTATAGCTATAAGAGCAAATGGACTTTTTTAACCATGAAGGAGAACTCAAGGCAAGAACTGAAGGCATGAGTGTTACTTGTCTTCTAAGTAAAATTTTTTAATGTTTCACACAGGGAAATAGTAACTTCAGAAAAAAAGCGCCAATTAAGTAAAGAACAACAAAAATAAATGACCCACCTAGCAGAATGCAAAGGCATATAGAGAGAGCTAAGGTTCAAAAATCATTCTTACTACCTCTCCTGCAGACCCGTGGGACTTAAAACAAAAACACACTAATGTAAACAACAGCCGGGTAGGGAACATACAACTGACCTGAAACAGCAGGTGCCAACTCCCTTGCAGTACAGTTAGGAAGATGGATGATGGCTGACGCAGCTTCATAAATAACCATTTCATGTTTATTTCGCAAGCAGCTCTCAATGAAATCGAACAGTGGGCTTTCATGGCTGACAATAAATACAGGGCATGATCAGATATCAAAAAGAACAGGTGCATTAAGCATCGAAGTTAAAAACACAGGGAGATTGAGGAACACTTTCGGAATTATGGGTGGAGGACCCCTGAAAATACATTCCTCCATAAAAGCAAAGAGAACACTGGCATAAGGTTCCAAAATTAACTTGCTCAGCACTCTAGAAATTAGCCAAAGGCTTGCAACAATCCTAGCAACATTTGCTCAAGAAAAGTTACATCTTCATAAGAACAACAAGCTTTCTGGTGTTCTCCTTTGCTCTATTTCTATTCCCTCTGTCCAGTTTCATGGAAGCCTTGGAAATCAGCAGCCTCAGAACTGTAGTAGCTATGAAAGCCAGCAGCCTAGCAGCCACCAGAGGAGACAGATGGGTTTGGAGCTCCATCAAAAGCCTAGTCCCCAGGGAAATATCACTATTTGACCTGACTCGTGCTCCCTAAAAAAGCTTCATTCATGGAGCCGATCTTCATTTCATCTGACTCAGAGTTCATTCAGTGAGGAAAGCCCTATCCTCAGCAAGTTTGTCCCAAAAAATCAGGCCACTGTTTATCACTGCAGTTGCCAGAGACAATGATGTCACTCGGGACAAATAAGAGGGTGGCTGAAAACCTTAAAAGGAAAATCTGAGAAATGAGATCTCCACAAGAGGCCTTGGCAATATCTGACATATTCCTGGGGATCCAGAAGGCCATGCACATGTAGAAGACTGTGCAAATGCCCAGGAAAGGCCAGACAAGCCCTAATCCCTTGACTTTGAGGTTCTACGCAAGTAGGAAGTGAAGGCTAAGGCAGAGTTGTAAACTGCCAGAGCATGGAAGGCATACCCCAACACACAAAGTGCCCACTGGAAAAAGATTTGGAGATATATTGGCTTAAATCATTTAAGAAAATCTGTCAAGGAGCTCCTGGGTGGCTCGGTCGATTAAGCATCTGACTTCAGCTCAGGACATGATCTCATGGTTCGTGAGTTCGAGCCCCACGTCAGGCTCTCTGCTGTCAGCACAGAACCCACTCTGTATCCTCTGTCCCCCTCTCTCTCTGACCCTCCCCTGCTTGTGCATACACACACATGCTCTCTCTCTCAAAAATAAACATTAAAAAGAAAAAAGAAAAAAGAAAATCTGTTAAATCATTATCTGATGACTTAGCTAATCAAGCAGACTTCAGTACCTGTACATGACAAAGAGTAAGACTGCAGAATTAGCCCAGGAAAGTCACTGAACAAACAACAACAAACAGCAATAATAACAACCTCTGAGGATGGAGAAGAGAGAAATGTGATTTACAGAGTTACCACGATACATAAAATATCTAATTTTTGACAAAAAGTGATGACACATGTTAAAGAAATAGTAAAGGGGCGCCTGGGTGGCTCAGTCGGTTGAGCGTCCGACTTCAGCTCAGGTCACGATCTCACGGTCCGTGAGTTCGAGCCCCGCGTCGGGCTCTGGGCTGATGGCTCAGAGCCTGGAGCCTGTTTCCGATTCTGTGTCTCCTTCTCTCTCTGCCCCTCCCCCATTCATGCTCTGTCTCTCTCTGTCTCAAAAATAAATAAAAATGTTTAAAAAAAATTAAAAAAAAAAAAAAGAAATAGTAAAGTATGCCCCATATGTAGGGGAGAAAACCAGACTGTACCGATTATTCTTGAGGAAGCCCAGGTATTGGAATTATTGGGCAAAGATTTTGTCAATAAATATAAACACGTTCAAAGAAACAAAGGAAATCATGTCTAAAGAATGAAAGAGAATTAAAGACATGACAATCATACCTCACCAAAGAGAGAATATCGATAAAGAGAAATGAGTTTCGGTTTACTTGTTTTGTTTTCTTTTAAAAAGCCAAATAGAAATTCTGGATTTGGAAAGTACAATAATGAATGAAAAATTCAAATCTGCAATTCAACGGCTGATATGCACTGGCAGTAGAAAGAAATCAGTAAACCTGAAGGAAGTAGAAAGAAATCAGATAATCCAGCTAAGAAAGAAAAAAGAATGAAAAAAAAAAAAAAAGAGCAGAGCTTTGGAAATCTATGGAATATGACCCAGTGTATGAACGAACATTTGCATAATAGGAGGCCCAGAAGGAAAATAGAGAGACAAAAGGGCAAAAGGAATATATGAAGAAATGATTAACAAAACTGCCCAAATTTGATGAAAAGCATTAATCTATGCACGTGAGTAGCTCAACAAATCCCAAGCAGAATAAAAAGAAGAAGATCCACACAGTGACACACCATAGTCAATCCACTGAAAGCAGAAGACAAAGAGAAAATCTTGACAGCAGCAAGGTAAAAACTACTGCATCATGCTTCAAAAGGGATCATCAATACAATCAATGGCTAACTTTTCACCTGAAACAAGGGAAGAGAGAGGGCATAGAATGCCATATTCAAAGTGCTGAAATATAAAAACAAGAATTCTATATCCAGCAAAACTATCCTCCAAAAAACAAAGGCTAAATAAGGATATTCCCAGAGAAGCAATGACTGAAAGAAAGCACTGCTGACAGATTTACAAAAAAAACATCCTAAAGGAAGTCCTTTATGCTTAAAGATTTACACCGAACAGTGATGTGAATAATCAAGGCGAAATAAAGAGCACTAGACATGATAATTATGTGAGTTGATATCAAAGAGTCTATAGACAACTTTTTTTTCATTTCTCTTCTTCACTACTTTAAAGGACATGAAATGGTATAAAGCAATAATTATAACCCTACAGTTGACCCTTGAACAACACAGGTTTGAACTACATGGATCAACTTATATACAGACTTCTTATGATAGAGTACTGCAAATATATTTTCTCTTCCTTATAATTTTCTTAATGACATTTTCTTTTCTCTAGCCTACTTTATTATAAGAATATAGCATTTAATACATATAACACAAAATACGTGGTTTATGGTATCAGTAAGGCTTCTGGTCAACAGTAGACTATTAGAAGTTAAATTTTGGAGAAGTCAAAAATTATATGCAGATTTTTAACTCGATGGAGGGCTGGCTCCCCTACTCCCCACATTGTTCAAGGATCAACTGTATATTGCTGGATTTATAACACGTACATGCCATATATATGGCAATTATAGCAAATAGGAGCCCAGAGAGAATGAAACTGTATTGGAGAAAAGATTCTGTATTTTACTAAAATTAAATTAGTATTAATCTGAAGCAGTCTGTGGTAAAGTAAAATGCATATTCTAATCCCTAGAGTAACAGCTAAGAAAAAACTGGAAAAAAAGTTAAAATACTGACAGAGACATTAAAATGATACACTGAAAATATTTATTTAACACAAAACAAGGTAGTCAAAGAGGAGAGAAACAGAAAAAGACAGGAGACATAGAACAATCAGCACAATGGCAAAAGTAAATCCAACTCTATTAATAATTATATCAAATGTAAATAGTCTAATTATCCCAACCCAAAACATAGAAATGGCCAGACAGGATAAAAAAAGCAAGATCCAATTATATGCTGTCCACAAGAGTCACACATTCAGATTCAATAAATCATATGGAAAATGGAAAAATATTTTAAACTGAATGAAAACAAAGACACATGAAAATTTATGAGATGTAGCTAAAGCAATGCTGGGAGGGAAATGTAGAGTTTTAAACACCAATACCAAAGAAGAAAAGTCCCGAATCCATAACCAAAACTTCCACAATTAAGACATTAGAAAAACAAGAGTGAATCAACCCGACAGCAAGCAAAAGAAAGGAAATAAAATCAGAACAGAGATCAATAGACTAGAATGCAGAAAAAAATAATAATGATAATAAAGAAAATCAATAAAACCCAAAGTTAGTTCTTTGAAAAGATCAACAAAATTGACAAATCTTTAGCTAGACTAATCAAGGGGAAAAAAAAGAAAAGAAAAAACACAAATTATCAAAATAAGGAACGAAGAAAGGAACAACACTACTGACCCTAAGGAAACTTAAATGATGATAAGGGGATATTACGAACAACTATATGCCATTTCCAGGACTTTGTCCCCCAAAATGCCAAACTACTAAAATTGGCTCATGAAGAAATGCACAATCTAAATAGGTCTAGGAGTTATTTAAAACCTTCCCTCAAAGAAAAGCACAGGTCCCAGTGACGTCACTGGTTACTTCTATCAAATATTTCAAATAATACCAATCTTCCAGAAACTCTCCCAGGAAATAAATGAGGGTGCACGACTTCCCAGCTAATGCTGCGATGCCAGGATTACCTATGAACAAGCCTAACAAATGTTCACAAGAAAACTACAGCCCAGCATTTCTGTCATAGACACAAAACTCCTTACCAAAACACACACACACACACACACACACACACACACACAAATACAACTAATAAATGACCATAGCAAGGCTACAGGATACAAGATGAACCTGCAAAAATCAACTGTATTTCTATATATTGACAACAATAATCCAAAATGAAATTAATAATTCCATTCATAATAACATCAAAAAGAAATACTTAGAAATGCATTTAATAAAACAGTGCAAGACCTTCCCACCAAAAACTACAAAAGCCTGCTGAGAAATCAAAGTAATTTCAGAAGCAGTCTCTGATCATGGACTGGAAGACTCAATATCAAGATGGCAATTCTCCCAAAATGATTTATTCAAGTAGGTCTATTGTTCTATTCAATGTAATCCCTACCAAAATGCTGGCAGTCTTTTGTTGCAGACATTCAAAGCTGTTCCTAAAATTTATACAGAAACGCAAGGACCAAACAGTCAAAACAGTTTTCAAAAACCTAAATATATAAAGCAAACATTGACATATCTGATGGGAAACACAGCAATACAATAATAGTAAAACACTTCAAGACTCTATTTTCAATAATGGATACAACATCCAGAGAGAAAATCAAGTGGATTGGAATAACGTTACAGACCAAATGGACCTGACATACACAGAACATTCTACCCAATGGCAGCAGGATACACATTCTTCCCAAGAGCACAAAGAACATTCTCCAGGATTGATCACCTGTTAGGTCACAAAACAAGTCTTCACAAGGTTAAGAAGATTAAAATCATACCAAGTATCTTTTCTCATCACAATGAAATAAAACGAGAAATCGGGACACCTGGGTGGCTCAGTCGGTTAAGCGCCCGTCTCTTGATCTCAGCTCAGGTCAGGATCTCACTGTTTATGAGATTGAGCCTTGAGCTGGGTTTTGCGCTGACAGCACGGAGCCTGCTTGGGATAATCTCTCGTACATGCCCCCCCCCCCTCCTCTTTGCCCACCCTTTCCCACCCTTCGTGCGAGGGTGCACATGCACACGCTCTCTCAAAATAAATTAAATAAACTTAAAAAAAGAGACTAGAAATCAGTAACAAAAGGAAAACTGGCACATTCACAAATACATAGAAAGTAAACCACACCCTCTTGAACCACCAATGGCTCAAAGAGGAAGTCAAAATGAAAATCAGAAAATAAGAGACAACAAATATTTGCAAGAAAGCAGAACGGAGTGGGAAGTTTATAGTGAAAAATTGTAAGTTTTTAAAATGCCATCTATGCCAGGATACATACAAAATCAAAAAGAACTGCCATGGTAATTCTGAGAATTAACAAGTGAGGGGTAAGGGTCATTTCATCCCAAACTGATCTGCTGGCCAACCCCCAAAAGAAGTTGAGTTCCTCTATGACAACTGGACTCAGTCAAGCGTGTAAGGCAATCAGTCCTGGTCAAGCACAAAGCTTAGACTGGAGCTCCTTCCCATCATGCCAAGGGAAGAAGGACTGGTACTTGCCCAACCCTGAAAGAAGAAGACTCCTGCTACTAACGTGCCACATCATACAGCTGCAAGATTTGCAGCCCAGACCATGATGCCCCGGAAGGGCTGCTTCCCCGAAAAAAATGGCACTGTCACAACAGGTTCTATCTGGTGATCCCTTACAACTTCTCGTACCATTGTTCATGGTGGTCTCTTACAATTTTTTCCCCGCTGTGGCATCAGATGTAATGTCTATCGTATTATATTACTTCCCCATCCCTCCCCTGCTCACAACAGTGAGTAGGTGGTGTTTCTGTGCTTAATGCGGTTTAAAACCCACAAAGCCCAAGGGTCATGATCCCTCTCTCAGGGTGTGAAAACTGCCCTGAGAGACCCCTGCACACCGAACCAGAATGAACGAACAATGGGGGACCCGGTGCATCAGATATTGCATCAGTCTCTATGGATTTCCCCTCATGAATGGTATTCCAGTAGGCTATATGTGAGTTTTTCTTGGACATTTGTGCTTACTTGCGTAAAAACTGTTACAGCAAGGTGGACATCAAGTCAGGTTTCTACTGTGGTTTCTGGAAGTCCATCAAAGGGTCAGAGGTCAAAGACACATTTTGGCATTTTGGCAGTACCGGGATGACTGGTCTCACTAACTACCTGTGAGAAATAGCCCTGAAGTCCTAATGAGTGAAAAATCTGGGGCACAGCACTGCCCAGGTGACAACTCGGCGGTTGTTATTAATGCCCTTGGTGGAAGCATCCCAGGAAGAGGCAAACTTGACTGAGGGCCAGGCTAAACAATCCCTGATAAAACTACACAGAAAAATAAGGATGCAAAACAAGAGCCGGGAGACACTCCTGCGGAATAAGGGAGGATCTGGTCTACCGTCTGTCGACGTTATGATAAAGCTGTGATAATAAAGAATGTGTTGCTGGGGTGGAAACAGAAGTATAGAGCAGTGGAGCCCAGGACCCCAGAAACAGAACAGTGTGTACAAGGATACCTGATTTATGACAAAGCTGACATTGTATAGCAGTGGATACGAACAGGTATTTCAACAAATGGTACCAGGGCTACTCAGTAGCCATGGCTGGGGAGTTAAATTGCTACCTCATACCATATCCAAAAAACAATTCCAAGTAGTTTATAGACCTAAAACATGAAAGCTAAAACTATAATGCAGGGTGCCGGGGTGGCTCAGTCGGTTAAGCGTCCAGCTTGGTTTTGGCTCAGGTCATGATCCCGTGGTTCCTGAGTTTGAGCCCGCATTGAGATCTGCACTGACAATTCGGAGCTGGCTTGGGATTCTTTCTCCCTCTCCCTCTGCTCCTCCCTCGAGAGCTCATACTTACGCTCAGGCTCGCTCTCTCTCTCTTGCTCTCTCTCCAATAAATAAATAGACCTTTAAAAAAGTTTATCTTAAGTTTATCTTTATCTTAAGAGATAATGCTTATAAAAAATATCATGGAAAATATATTTGAGACCTTGGGGTAGAAGATGTCTTCAGCAAGACACCAAAAACAGTATTCCAAAAGTCAAAGATTGATCAATGTGACTACATTAAAGAAGTTCTGTTCATTAAGACACCAGGAGAGAGAGAACAGACAAACCTGAGTGGGAAAAGCTATCTGCAACATACACAACCAAAAAAGAACTCCTAGAAATCAGTACGAATAAGGCAGATAACCCAATAAAAAACTGGGTATTTCAATAGAAAGGATATTCAAATGGTTAATAAACATAGAAAACGTTTCCCAAACTCATCAGTTAATTAGGGAATTACAAATTAAAACCACTATGACTTGACGAGGATGCCAAGGCAATGCAATGGAAAAAGAATCTTTCACCAGGCAGTGCTTAGACAACTGCAAACTCCTATTTCAACCAGATACCCACATGCAAAAGAATGAAACTGGACCCCTACCTCACACTATATACGAAGATACCTCAAAATGTACCAAAGACCTAAATGTAAAAGATAAAATTATAAAACTCTTAGAAGACTGCACAGGTATAAATCTTCATGACCCTGGACTGGACAATGGTTTCCTTTAGTACAATACCGGAAGCACAAACAACCAAAAAAAAAACCAAAAACTAGACAAATTGGGCTTCATCAAAATTTAAAACTTCGGTACTTCGAAGGACACAACCAGGAAACTAAAAAGCCCACAGAATGGGAGGAAATCTTTGCAAATTATGTATCTAATAAAGACCTAGTATCCAAAATGTATTTGGTTAATGATTACAACTCAATAAAAGACAAATAACCCAATTTTTAAAATGAGCAAAGGATATGACTGAACCTTTCTTCAAAGAAGACATACAAATGCCCAATAAGCACATGAAAAGATACTCAACACTATTAGTCATTAATGAAATGCAGCTTTTGTTACTGTCAAGCCAAGAACTTATTTGTGCAATTTTTTTTCAATAAAATTTTTTCAATGGAAAAAAATAACCACAATGAAATACACTTCATCACACCTACTATGAGATATATAACAACAAAGACAATAATGAGCATCGGTGGGGATGTGGAGACATTGGAACCTTCGTGCATGGTGGGCAAGAATGTAAAATGATGCACCCATTTTGGAAAAGAGTTTGGCAGTTCCCCTCAGAAAGTTAAACACAGAGTTACGTTATGACACAGCAACTCTATTCCTAGGTATATGCCCAAGAGAATGGAAAAACATATTCACATAAAAAATTACGCATGACTGTTCACAGTAGCATTATACATAAAAGCTGGAAAGTGGAAACAACCCAAATGTCCACCAACAAATAAATGGGTAAATAAAAATATGGGATAGCCTCTCAATGGAATATCATTCAGCCATAAAAATCAAGTACTGATACTTGTATATATAGATGAACCTTGAAAATGTTACTGTAAGTGAAAGAAACCAGAGACAAAAGACCACATATTGCATGATCCCATTTATATTAAGTGTCTAGAACAGGCAAATCCAGAGGGACAGGAAGCAGATTGCTTTCCAGGGGCTGAGAGGAGGGGAGAATAGGGAATGACTGATAGTGGGTTGGGGGTTTCTCTTTCAAGTGATGAAAATGTTCTGGTTTCAGTGGTGGCGGGTAGATAACTTTGTGAATATACTGAAGACCACTGAATCAGGAGCACCTGGGTGGCTCAGTCCGTTAAGCATCCGACTCTTGATTTCGGCTCAAGTCACGACCTCCTGATTTGTGAGTTCGAGCCCCATGTCGGCCTCCATGATGGCAGTGTGGAGACTGCTTGGGATTCTCTTTGTCTGCCCCTCCCCTACACATGCTTGCTCTCTCTCTCAAAATAAATAAATAAACTGAAAAAGAAAAAAAAAGACCACTGAATTATACACTTTTAAAAAAGTGAATTTTACAGTATCTGAGTTATATCTCAATAAAGAAGATCTAATACACCCCTCTGATTAATTTAAAATTTGACATCAAGTCTTGGCCTCAGGAAATCTCACCTGCCTGGCTGGAATGTAAATTGGTACAATCACTTTGAAAAACAGTCCAACAATGATCTACCAATTCCATCCCTAGAGACATACCCTACAGAAATAAATGCTTACATATAAAGAGAGAAAGCTATGGTAATGAGGCGGTGTGGTGTAGGTACAGGAATGCTGTTTGCTGCCATGTCATTAGTAAGTGCTCAAAACCGAAAACAACCCAAATGCCCACTAACAGAAGAATGAATATAAATAAGCCTGGAAGGATTCAGTCAAGGAAATATACAATTAAAATGAACCAGCCCTCCAGTAGAAACAAGGGTAAATCTTAGACAGAAATACTGAGTGGAAAAAAAAAAAGATAGAAACTATAGCATGATTCTATTGACATAATGTTCAAAACCAAACCTTACTGTTTATGAATGCATACGCAGGGTAAAAATCTAAAGAAAGAGCCAAGCAATTACTACCGTAAATATCAGAATAGTGATTTCTACCGGGGGTGGGTATGATCAAGAAGGATGTACGGGGCGCCTGGGTGGCGCAGTCGGTTAAGCGTCCGACTTCAGCCAGGTCACGATCTCGCAGTCCGTGAGTTCGGGCCCCGCGTCAGGCTCTGGGCTGATGGCTCGGAGCCTGGAGCCTGTTTCCGATGCTGTGTCTCCCTCTCTCTCTGCCCCTCCCCCGTGCATGCTCTGTTTCTCTGTCCCAAAAATAAATAAAAAACGTTGAAAAAAAAAATTAAAAAAAAAAAAAAAAAAAAAAAAGAAGGATGTATATCACATTTCTGGGATACCAGAAACATGCAACTACCTAACACATAGGGCCAGTTACCTGGGTGTTCTACATAATTGGATACAATGTACAGAATACGACTATGAGTCTTATGCAATTCTCTAGATGTATGTTTCTCAATTTAAAAAATTTTAAATTCTCTCTTGAATATAGGGTTCTAAATATGAGGTCAGTTTTGTTATCAGTGATCTACAGATCAACTACAGTCTTACCTTTTTAGAGTATGATTTGTCAGTTTCTGAGAGAGAAGTGTTTACAGTCTCCCGAACTTAATTTCTTGTATTTCTTTAAGATGGTGCTGCACATATTTTGAAGCAATGTTATTAAGTACAGTTAATACTTAGTACTTAACTGTACTTGAGCAGTGCAGGCATGAGGGGCACTGAACCACTAAGCAGTCGAAAATTCATGCGGAACTTTGGACTCCCCCCAAAACTTAACTACTAATAGCCTACTATTAACTGGAAGCCATAGCAACAAGCCATAGTCAATTAGCACATATTTTACAGATTAGATGCACTGTATATTGTATTCTTACAATAAAGCCAGAGAAAAGAAAACGTTAAGAAAAGCAGAAGGAAGGAGCGCCTGAGTGGCTCAGTCAGCTAAGTGTCGGACCTCGATTTCAGTTCAGGTCATGATCTCTGGATTCGGTTCTTGAGTTCGAGCCTCCTGTTGGGCTCTGCACTAACACTGCAGAGCCTACTTGGGATTCTCTCTCTCTTTCTCTCTCTCTCTCTCTCCCTCCTTCTCTCTCCCTCTCTCTCTGACCTTCCCCTGCTTGCTTTCTCAAAATAAATTAATACACTTAAAAAAAAAATCAGAAGAAAAATACAGTTATGTACTGTACTGTATTTATCGGGAAAAAAAAATCCATGTATAACTGGACGACGCAGTTCAAACCCGTGTTCAAGGGTCCACTGTACACACAAGTTCATTCCTGTTACATCATTTTTTAGATCATTTCTTTTGTCACAATACAAAATCCCACTTTGTCCTTTTTAATGCTCTAAATCCTGATTCCTATTCTGGCTTGTATTACTATTGCTAAGCAGCAGTTAGTGTTCGTATATATCAAGCATGTATTTTTGATAGATTTTAAGTGTTTCCTTGTCCTTCTGTTTAGGCGTGTCTTTTGTGAAAGGCTATATAATAGATCTCTTATTTTGTTTACCTGACCGGCCACTCTTTTAATAAGTAATCCTTTAATAATGTCAGCAAGCCTACTTACATTTATTACACTGAAAATACTTTTGTTTGCTAGGCAGTCTCTATAATGGTCCCCCCAAATCTCTACTTTTGAAAATATCCACATCCCTGTGTAGTCCCCTCCCACATTATACCAGACTTGGTCTCTGTAACCAAGGGAACACACCAGAGGTGAGGCCATGTCCCTTTCGAGATGAGGTTATAACACCCTGCAGCTCCCATCCGAACCTCTCCTCCAGTTCACTTACTTTGGGAAGAGCCACTGCCATGCTGTGGGGACGTTCGAGCAGCCTACACACAGGCTGCCAAAGTGAGAAACTGAAGCATCTGGCCAACAGCCAAGGAGAAACTGAGGCTTGTCAACAACTACATGAGTGAAACTGGAAGCGGATCTTCCAGACCTAGGTGGGTGCAGCTTTGGCTGATGGCTTGACTGGGGCTTCATGAGGACCCTGGACCGAACCAGAAGCTAAGCCACTTGCAGATCCCTGACCACAGATACTACGAGATGATGTCTGTTATAAGCTGCTAAGTTTGGCACTAATTTGTCACATAGCAAGAGACAACTAATACATTTACACTGAATTCTGCCCAACTTATTTGGTTTTCTTCTATTTATATACTCCATTGTTTTCCATTAAACTTCAAATTTTCTTCATTCCATTTTTATTTCAATACTTCTATTTTTTTAACGTTTTTATTTTGAGAGAGAGCGTGCACGCGCACACGCGTGCAAGTGGGAGAGGGGCAGAGAGGGAGAGGGAGAGAGAGAATCCCAAGCTGGCTCCATGCTGTCAAGGTGGAGCCCGATGTGGATCTCAATCTCATGAACTGTAAGAACGTGACCTGAGCTAAAATCAAGAGTCAGACGCTTAACCGACGGGGCCACCGAGGTGCCCCTATGTCAACATTTTTAAAGCTTTGCATTCCATTTACATTCTTAGTTACGAATCCGTATGTTTTTCTGACAAAGTTTAACATTAATAATTAACATCTTGGGGTGTCTGACTGGCTCAGTCAGGAGAGTATTCAACTCTTGGTCTTGGGGTCGTGAGTTCAAGCCCCACGTTGTGGGGTAGAGATGATTTAAATAAATAAATATTTATAAGTAATAATCGACAACATATTCCTCCCAAACCAGACCAAAACAAACAAACTTAGCACGCTTTGACTACCATGTAGAACTGCCTTCAACACCAGTTATTTATCATATTGCTGTCTTCTGGAATCTTTGAGATTGTTATTAAACTTTACAAAGTTAAAATATCATCTATTTATGATTACTACTGCTTATCCTAACTCCATGTTCACCTTACTCCTTCAATCCCACTATTGCCTTCTGAGTATGTATTTGTTCATGCTGGAGTAAATCTTTGAATAATTCTTACAAAGTGATTGACAGACTATTTATGGTAAATCCTTCTGTTTAAAAATACCTTTCTTTCGCGTTTGCTGTTGGATGATAGTTTGGCTGAGTATAGAATTCTAGTTTGACAGTTCTCTTCCCACAGCACTACGAAGACACCGTTGCTGCCTTGCGTGCAATGCTACAAAGAAACCTAAAGTAAAACTATAGGTTAAATACCTTTGTTTTCATAGAACTTTTAGAATTTTTCTCTTTATCCTTGCTTAAAAAAAAATGCAGCGTTAGAATGTGCTTGCTTACTTACCTTTACACTTCATTCTACTTAGCATTTCATGCTGTGTGTGTGCACCCACGTGCATTTACTCTAAAGATCATATCTTTCTACAGGTCTGAGAAATGATCAGCCATTTAAAAGGGTTAACTTTGTATTCGATTATAACAAAATCATAGAAAAGTCCACAAAATATTTGTCTCCCCCCCCCCCCTCAAATTCATATTCAAGCCCTAACCCACGGTGTGTGACTCTATTTGGAGATGGGCCCTCTAGGGAAGTAATTAAGGTTAAATGAGGTCATAAAGGTGGAGTCCTGATCTGAAAGGATTAGTGTCTTTAAAGGAGAGATAGCACAGCACTTGCTCTGGCCCCCCAAGGAAAGCTCTCACCATACACCAACCCTCTTGGCACTCTAATCTTGGATTTCCTAGACTCCAGAACTGTGAGCAAAGAAGTTTCTGTTGTTTAAGCCCCCTCGTCTGTGGTATTTTGTCACAGCGGTTGTAGCATACTAATATAGCAGCTGACCTTGAAGAGGCCCCCGGTGATTCTTGGTTTCTGGTATTCATTCCCTTTTCTAGTCCCGGGCCACACTGAACAGAGCTGACCTTTTTTATCCAATGGAATACTGCAGAAATGTTGGGGTGTGGCTTCAAAGACTAGGTGTCTATGAATATTTTGTTCATAAAAATAATTTTGCCTTGCACTTTGTGCTCTCTTGTATCCCTCACTGTGGGGGAAGCCAGCCACAATGTTATAAGAACACTGACCAGCCCCATGGAGAAGTCTACGTGGCAAGGGACTCGGCGTCCTGCCAACAGCCTGCACCAATGCACCAGTCACGAGACTGAGTGACCTTGGAGGCAGATTCTCCAGCTTCCCTCATGCCTTCTGATGACCACAACTTTGGCCAATATCTGGACTGCAGCCTCACGAAAGACCTCAAGGAGGCACCAGCTGAGAACACTCCCAAATCTCCGGCCCACAAAAATCGTGTGGGAAAATAAGGATTTGTCCTTTTAATCCGGTTAAGTTTTTCAGTAATGTGTTATACAATGGCAGATAACTAAATCCAAGGGGAATTATTACAAACCTAGAATAATAAAAAAAATGAGTATTTCAAGCACGTCAGAAGCCCCCTGCATGCCACCTTCCAGGCACTAGCGTGCTTCTGCCCTACAGATAAATATGAACTTTTAATGTTATAGGTTAGTTGTGTCTATCAAGTCTGAAATTAACACAAAGAGAACCATACAGATTGTATCTGTTTGTGTGGGACTTCAATTTATCCACACTGTGGTTGCATTTAGCAGTAATTTGTTCATTTCCACTGTTGTATACTATTAACTGTATGACTATAACACAATTTAGTTTTTGATTCTAACTTTGTCCGACATCTGGACTGCTTCTACTTGGACTGAGTAACAGTACTAAAGGTATCCTTGGTATGTCATTTGACCCACGAATGTATGCATTTCTGTTTGATTATTTAAACGAAGACAACTGAGATTCTGATTGGGGGTTCGTTGAATCTGCAGAACAAAATAAGATGTGACATTTTTATAGTACTGAATATTCCACTCTAAGAACAGGATATATCCCTCCATTTATTCAAGTCATATTTCAATAACATTTTATGATTTTCTGTGTAGAGATGTATACAATTTGTAGATTTATTCATAAGGATCTGATTTCAATACAAATGATTTTACTTTATTGATTGGTTACTGGAATATAGAAATTAAACTGATTTTGGATACTAACCTATCCAGTAACCTTGATAAATTTACATATCAATCCTGATAGCTAATAGATATTTTACATTTTCTTTTTTTTTTTTTTTAAACTTTATTTTTTTTTTTCAACGTTTATTTATTTTTGGGACAGAGAGAGACAGAGCATGAACGGGGGAGGGGCAGAGAGAGAGGGAGACACAGAATCGGAAACAGGCTCCAGGCTCCAAGCCATCAGCCCAGAGCCCGACGCAGGGCTCGAACTCACGGACCGCGAGATCGTGACCTGGCTGAAGTCGGACGCTTAACCGACTGCGCCACCCAGGCGCCCCTCTTTTTTTTTTTTTTTTTTTTTTTTAATGTTTGTTTATTTTTGAGAGAGAGAGAGACAGGGAGAGACAGAGTGCGAGCAGGAGAGGGAGAGAGGGAGACACAGAATATGATGCAGGAGGCCCTGAGCTTTCAGCACAGAGCCCAATGTGGGCCTTGAACCCACGAGCTGTGAGATCATGACCTGAGCTGAAGTTGGACGCTTAACCGACGGAGCCACTCAGGCGCCCCTAGATTTTACATTTTCTATATACAAAATCATGCTGTCCGCAAAGGCAATTTTATGTCCTCTTTCAAATCCTTATTTTTTTTTCTTACTGCACCAAGTATGACTTCCAGTAAAATGTTGCTAAAAAATAGAATTATCAGGCATTCTTTGTTTCATTTACAATCTCAAGGAGGAAAACCTTTAATAGTCCACCAATAAGTACAAAGTTTACCGGAGATTTTTTGGTACCTTATCAGAATAATGATGTTCCCTTCTGTTCTTTGCTTTGAAAAGAGATTTTTTAATCACAAATTGCCACTGATTTTTATCAAGTGCTTTTGTTGCATCCGTTATGATACTGAGACTATTCTCCTTTATTCTTTGAATGAGGAATGTTATGTTGATTTTTGACTGTCAACGGAACCTTGCGCTGCTAGAGTAAACGCATGCTGGGAAATTTGTTCATTATTTCTTCGTATATCTCTATCTCTCTCTTTCACCCCAGTCTCTCACATCTTCCTCGGGAATTCCAATTACATCCCAGGTGGCACACCAGTTGATAGTATCCCACAGTTCTCTGTAGCTGTTTATTCTTCTTTAACCTGTTTTCTGTCTTCCCTCCAATTAGTTGCTTTCTATTCCTCTCCCTTCAAATTCACCAACTCTTTCACTGTTTTGTTAGCCACCTCTAGCCTGGTGCTAAGTCTATCCAGCAATTACCCATTTCTGTTACCATCTGTGTGGCAGGCAGAATGGCCCCGGAGACGTTCGTGCCTTCCTGCCCAGAACATGTGAATATGTTACCTTACGTGACACAGACCAACCGCTGACTGAAGGTGGGTAAGCAAATAGGGACCTACCAATCTCTGACCACAAAGAAATGAATTGAGCCAACGACCGAAATGAGATTCGAAGTGAATTCTTCCCCAAAGCCTCCAGTAAGCATCAGCATCCTGCTAACATTCTGACTTTTAACCCATGAGACTTATGTCTAACCTACAGAACCACGAGATCATACACGCACGTTGTAATAGCCATTACATTCGTGGTCATTTGCCATGGCAGCAATAAAAAACCAATTCAGACTTTGGTACCTGACGGTGAGGTCCTACTGTAACAAAAACCTTCAACTGGGTAACTGTCTTTGGAAGCAAGCAGTCGGTAAAGGCTGCTAGAATTTCAGGAAGCATGAAGAAGAAAGCCTAAATTGCCTTAAGCAGACTGCTAATAGAAATGGGGTCTTTAAGAACACCGCCAGCGAGGGTTCACAGACCACTTACAGAAATCTGGTCTTGAAGTCCATCCCAAAACAGAAGAACACACATTCTTTTCAAGTGTACATGGAACATTCTCCATAAGAGATCACATATTAGACCATAAAACAAGTGTCAACAAATTCAAAAAGATTGAAATCTTTCTGTGCGTCTTTTCTGACCACAATGCTATGTAACTAGAAGTCAGGCACAAGAAAAATCTGGAAGGAGCACAGATACATGGGGGTTAAATAACATGCTACTAAGCAATGAAAGGGCCAAAAAAAAACCAACAAACAACAACAACAACAAAAAAAACAAAGAGGAAATAAAGTACATGGAGACAAATGAAAATGAAAACAGAACAGTCCAAAATCTTTGCGATGCAACAAAAGAAGTTCTAAGAGGGAAGTTTGTAGCAATACAGGCCTAACTGAAGAAGCAAGAAAAATCTCAAATAAACAACCTAATCTTACACCTAAAGGAGCTAGAAAAAGAAAAAAAAAATCCAAAACCAGTAGAAGGAGGGAAATAAGATTAGAGCAGAAATAGATCATATAGAAACTAAAAAATAGAACAGATCAATGAAACCAGGAGCTGGCTGTTTGAAAAGATCAATAAAATTGATAAACCCTTACCCAGACTCTTAAAAAAAAAACAGACTCAAATTTAAAAATCAGAAATGAAAGAGGTGTCATAACCAAAACCACAGAAAAATAAAAGATTTTAACAGAATGTTATGAAAAATATATGCCAACAAATTGGACACTCTAAAAGAAATGAATAAATTTCTACAAACATAACCTTCTAAAACTGAATCGGGGCTCCTGGGTGGCTTAGTTGGTTTTAAGTGCCCGACTTAGGCTCAGGTCATCATCTCACGGATCGTGAGTTCGAGTCCCATGTCCGGCTCTGTGTTGACAGCTCAGAGCCTGAAGCCTGCTTCAGATTGTGTGTCTCCCTCTCTCTCTAACCCTTCCACACTCATGCTCGTTCTCTCTCTCTCTCTCTCTAAGAAATAAACATTTTAAAAAATTTTTTAATAAAAATAAAAATAAAACTGAATCAGGAAGAAATAGAAAATTTAAACTGATTACTAGCAATTAGAGGCACCTGGGTGGCTCAGTCAGCTGAGTGTCCAGCTTCGGCTCAGGTCACGATCTCATGGTTTGTGGGTTTGAGTCCCACGTTGGGCTCTGTACTGACAGCTCAGAGCCTGGAGCCTGCTTTGGATTCTGTGTCTCCCTTTCTCTCTGCCCCTCCCCTGCTCACACTCTGTCTCTCAAAAATAAATAAATAAATAAATAAATAAATAAATAAATAAATAAATAAAAATATTATAAAATTTTTTTTGAAAAAGAAAGAAAACCCTAAAGACTCCACCAAAAAACTACTAGAACTGATATTTCAGTAAGGCCACAGGATACAAAAAAAAAAAAAAAATCAATGTACAGAAATCTGTTTCATTTCTATACACTAATAATGAAGAAACAGAAAGGAATTAAGAAAGCAATCCCTTTTACAATTGAACCAAGAATAAATAAAATGCCTAGGCATAAACGTAACCAAGGAGGTAAAAGACCTGTACTCTGACAACTATAAAATACTGATGAAAGAAGTTGAAGATGACAGAAATGGAAAGATATTCCATGCTCACGTATTGGAAGAACAAATATTGTTCTACCCAAAGCAATCTACAGATTTAATGCAATCCCTATCAAAATACCAACAGCATTTTTCACCGAACTAGAATAATCCTAAAATTTGCATGGGACCACAAAAGACCCTGAATAGACAAAGCAATCTTGAAAAAGAACAACAAATCTGGAGGTATCACAATTCCAGATTTCAAGTTATACTACAAAGCTGTAGCAATCTAAACAGTATGGCAGTGGCACAAAATTAGACACACAGATCAGCGGAACAGGATTAAAAGCCCAGAAAGAAACCCATGAATATAAGGTCAACTAATCTTTGACAAAAGAGGCAAGAATATGCAATGGGAAAAAGACGGTCTCTTCAACAAATGGTATTGGGAAAACTGGACAGCGACATGCAGAAAAATGAAACTGGACCACTTTCTTTCACCATACACAAAAATAAACTCAAAATGGATTAAAGACCTAAAGGGGAGACTTGAAAGCATAAAAAACCCAGAAGAGAGCACAGGGAGTAATTATCTGCCACCAGCCACAGCAACACTTTTCCCTTCCCTCCCGAGGCAAAGGAAACAAAAGCAAAAATAAACTATTGGGACTGTATCAAAATAAAAGGCTTCTGCACAGCAAAGGAAACAATCAACAAAGCTAAAAGACAACCTACTAAATGGGAGAAAATATTTACAAATGACCTATCTGATATAAGGGTTAGGATCCAAAGTATATAAAGAACTTATATGGGAATGCAAGCTGGTGCAGCCACTCTGGAAAACAGTATGGAGGCTCCCCCCCAAATTAAAAATAGTACGACCCAGCAATTGCGCTACTAGGTATTAATCCAAGGGATACAGGTGTGCTGTTTCGAAGGGACACATACACCCCAATGTTTATAGCAGCACTATCAACAATAGCCAAAGTATGGAAAGAGCTCAAATGTCCATCGATGGATGAACGGATACAGAAGATGTGGTGTGTGTATATATATATATATATACATATATATATATATATATATACACACACACATACATATACATACAATGGAGTATTACTTGGCAATCAAAAAGAAAGAAATCTTGCCATTTGCAAATATGTGGATGGAACTGGAGGGGATTATGCTAATTGAAGTCAGTCAGTCAGAGAAAGACAAATATCATATGACTTCACTCATGAGGACTTTAAGAGACAAAACAGATGCACGTAAGGGAAGGGAAGCAATAATAATGTAAAAACAGGGAGGGGGACAAAACATAAGAGACTCTTAAAAATGGAGAACAAACAGAGGGTTACTGGAGGGGTTGTGGGAGGGGGGATGGGCTAAATGGGTAAGGGGCATTAAGGAATCTACTCCTGAAATCATTGTAGCACTATATGCTAATTTGGATGTAAATTAAAAAAATAAAATTTAAAAAAATAATAAAGAACTTTTTTTTTAATTTTTTTTTCAATGTTTTTATTTATTTTTGGGACAGAGAGAGACAGAGCATGAACGGGGGAGGGGCAGAGAGAGAGGGAGACACAGAATCGGAAACAGGCTCCAGGCTCCGAGCCATCGGCCCAGAGCCTGACGCGGGGCTCGAACTCACGGACCGCGAGATCGTGACCTGGCTGAAGTCGGACACTTAACCGACTGCGCCACCCAGGCGCCCCATAAGTAAAGAACTTCTAAAACTCAACACCCAACAACAACCAAAAAATCCAATTAAAAATGGGCAAAAAACATGAACAGAGACATTTCTCCAAAGACAACATACAGATGGCCAAGAGATACATGAAAAGATACTCAACATCACTCATGACTAGGGAAATGCAAATCAGAACACGAGATATCACCTCACACCTGTCAGAATGGCTAAAATAAGTAACAAGAAACACAGGTGTTGGCGAGGATACAGAGAAAAAGGAACCTTCATGCACTGTTGGTGGGAATGCAAACTGGTGCAGCCACTGTGGAAGACAATATGGAGGTTTCTCAAAAAGTTGAAAATAGAACTACCCTGTGATCCAGTAATCACACTACTGGGTATTTACCCAAAGAATATAAAAAAACACTAATTCAAAACGATATTTGCACCCCTATGTTTATTGCAGCATTATTTACAATGGCCAAACTATGGACGCAGCCCAAGTGTCTGACAAACAAATGGATAAAGATGTGGCATATATGTACAATGACATATCATTCAGCCGTAAGGAAGAATGAAATCTCGCCATTTGCAACAACATGGATGGGGCTCGAGAGTGTAATGCTAAGAAATGGGTCAAAGACAAAAATATTAGATGATGTCACTCAAATGTGTAATTAAGAAACAAAGTAAATAAAAGAAAAAGAGAGGGAGAAAGGCAAACCAGGAAAGAGACTCAACTCCAGGGAACAAACTGGTGGTTAGCAGAGAGGAAGTGGGTGGGGGGATGGGGAAAACCGGCAAAGGAGATTAAGGGTACACTTAGGATGAGCACCGAGTCACGTATAGAATTCCTGAATGACTATACCTACTTCTGAAACTAATAGAACACTGTATGCTAACTAGACTGGAATTAAAAAGAAATCTAGTCTTGGAGAATCCTGTGAGAGCACAGAAGGGGGCACAAGTTGTCGTAAGCTGGAGTAAGGTGGATCCTTGTCACAGGTTAGTGGAGAGACGAGCGGAACTGTGTCCTACAAGTTATGTGGAAAGCAGAACATGCAGACGATGAACTCGGCTCTTCGTGGGAGGAAATTTCCAAGGAGAGCGTTGAAGGTGTGACCTGGTTTCATCTTTTTGCTCACAGTAAAATGTGAGACGAGAAGTTCCACGAGCGGACAACAGCCTCCGCCCGTGCCTGTGAGTTCCAGCCTGACCAATGCATCTTGGACTTGCGTAGCAGGCCCCCAAACCGCAAATGCCAATTCCTTGTAGTAAATCTCTTTATATATTTACCTGCCTTGGGCTCTCCTTCTCTGGTTCAATTCTGATACAGGACTCTATAAAAAAGGAACTAAAAAGAAATTCTAGAGCTTTAGTTTTCATTCCCTCTGCTCATTCATAACTATCTCCCATTGAAGTCTTTAGAGCATCTTTTAGAAGTCTGTTAAAGTTTTTGTCTGCTAACTCCAATGTCTGGTTCCTATCGGAATCAGTGTCCATTGACTGCTTTTTCTCTTAACCGTTGGTCACATTTCCAAATTCTTTGCACTTCTGTTTTTGTTTTTTTTTTTTTTTTTTTTTTTTACTGTATATAAACATTGTGAATGACAGGATGCAAAGACTCGAGAATTTATGATGTTTCTCTAGCAGGCAGTTAACTTGGCTAGAATCACACTCCAGACTTTATCTCTTCCACCACGAGGTGCGCCTGAATTCTCCATTCGGTTCTTTCAGTTCGCAGCTACTTTTTGCCAGGCTTTCTAGAGTCTTCCCCTGTACCGTAGGGGAAGTTCAGGATTTTTGCAGAGTTTGAAATCGATTTGGGGGCTTCCCCCAGTCGTGGCTTCCTCCTTTCCAGGGTTTTCACCCTAGGTTTTCATCACTCTTCCAATCTCAAACTATATTCTCACCCCTCTTGTCCAGCATATACCGTGGCTTTCTGTGATCCCACCTCCAGGAACTGTGGACCTCGGGAGACTGATCAGAAATATACAGACCTCATTTCGTACAGCTCTGTCTCTGAGGCATCAACTTCCCTCCAGTTTTTGCCTGCTTTTCACCACTCACCAGTGCTTTCAAATAGTGGTAGACTTCCCCATTGTTTGGGGGCGGCATACTTTTGTACTGAAGATCTAAGTGTTTGCAGTAAAGCTAATGTGACCAAGCTCTTCCACCATTACTAGAAGCAGGAAGCTCAACCGAATAATACTTTAACATTCCCTTTATCTTCTTTGTTGATATTTACGTTATAGCTCCTTTTTTTTTTTTTGGTGGTTACTCAAGAGATTACAATATTCATCCTTCTATTATCACAGACTACCATCAAATAATATAACGCCAGTTCATGAACAAGATGAGAGCCTTATAAATGGTGTATTTCTTTTTCTCCGCCGTGCCCTTTCAATAAATAAGTCATTAAACGCAGTACTTCAAGATTCTCTTACAAAAATAAAGGAACAAATAAGACTCTTAATGTCACCCCGGCTTTCACATTTAATCACTGCATAGCCTATGATCTGTATTTTTTGTTCCCTATCAGCATTTTATTGTGTTACTGGCACTCATAATCTATTACATACATATACCAAAGCACCCATTAAGGTAAAAAACCAAAAATGTTGCATGACTTGGAATCCCACAAATTTTCTTAATTTGGAAAACACTAAATCTCTGTAAAATCAGCACGGCCCAAAAAAATCCTCCAAGGAAATACACCTGGACTTATGTTAGCCAGCAAACAAAAAATCACTTAGGTTTACGTGGAGACACTTACCCCTCTTCATTTTCTTTTAGTAAGCGACTGGCAATTCGGATAAGCATGCAGTAAGCAAACTGTGATTTGAGGCCGGATTTAGTAAACTTATTCAACATCTTAGAAACAGCAAGGCGATCGTTCTTTTTAAGGTGATACAGGACTCCCAGCGCATGGTACTAAAGAACAAGAAAAAGGATGTAACATCCAGAAAGCGAAGGAGGAACAGGACAAACTTCCAGGAAAACAAAATCACATGGAACTAGATTTTTAGTAAAAAGATACCCAAGTCAAATGTGTACAAATAGAAACAACTTTTTCGTACGGATTCAAACGCAGGCAAGACTGAAAGGAGAAGAGTTTCACCCCCAGAAACTGTAGATTCAGATTGGACAGGTGGTATTAAAGAGGTGACATACAATCCGAAGATGGTTCTAGCAGGTTCATCACTCCCCTTAGCACATACATCCTTAGCACAAAGGCGCTCAGGTCCAAGGCTTTACCAGTGGCACAGGTCTCTGTTAGTGGCTTTAAGTCATCTGTGACCATGTTAGTAGTTAAAGGATTAATCTCCTAAAGCAGGCTCACGGAGCATAATTATCGTGGCACTTCGTGTAAAAACACAACGATCAGAGTTAAGAGAGCGAGACGGTTTCTTGAGGGAAAAATTACTCCTCTATTTCCTCATAACTAGATACGCCTACAGAAGTTGTAAACATTAAAAGGGGGCGAGTAAGTATCCTCTCCAATACAAATGGGGTACTTCACAGAACATTGCCAGTGACCATTTCGCCCTTGTTCTCTTTTAATTAGGAATTAACGAATATCCAAAGGAGAGCTTCCCAACAAAATGGTTACGTTTCACAAAATAAAATTACTCTTGACTGTTGGCGTAACGTCTACTATAACCAAGTTCTGAAAAGCTTAGACTTGAACGTCCTTCTTCACAAATTATTTTTCACGTAAGGGGCTGAAATGCAGAGTGAAGGACCTCTGGAATGAGCATCTCAAACTGCTACTGAATTTAAGAATCTTTCCTGAACGTTCCTACAGCTTCTATTAAACACTAGCAGGGTCTATGACAGTAATTCTAATTAATGGGATACCTACCAATAGGCTGCTTAATATCACACTTCCGCTAACACTCATCTAGGGAGTCAATAAATTGTCCCTAAAATGAAGGGTTAAAGAAAGCTGATCGCAAGACCTAACGGGACTCGATCACAGTACCTGGACCATAATGTTATCACTGGAAGCAGCTTCTTGGGCTTCATTGACCCAGCGTTTAACCACGTCATAGCTTATCTTCATCATGTGCTAGACACAGAACAAAGTGAGAATAGACAGTGCATGGTCACTAGAGGTTTACAGACATGAACTGGTTTTCTTAGAAAAATCACTAACAGACATTTCCAAATCAAAGAGACAACTCTGTAGCTTTTAGAAGTCTACTTCAAGTCTCTACTCCAGACGCAACTAATAGACCAGAAACTCTCTCCAAGATGAGGAGGGGTTTGTGGGCTAAGATCAGAGGGGAGGGACAGGAAAGGAAGGGCTAGTTAACAGGATGGTGCTTGAATAATGTGTACATTCTAGGTTTTACTTCCAGGAAACTCACCTGGAAGGAAAAACAGAAACAAAAACACACAGTACTGACAGATCCCTTGCTATAAAACTTGACCACCTACACTCCAGACCCAGAAACTCTTGTGATTCAGATGATCTAACCCATTCACACACTAATAACCAATTTTAACCAAATGCAAGGTGACCTCAGGCTGTCATACATTTTGTTTTGATAAAAAGAGAAAGAAAAAGTATCCCTGAAACAAAGACCACTTTCCAGTAAGAAATTTCCAAGTGGGGCAGGGGGCTTTGGATGGAAGGATACCACACACGCAGGGCACTAAGGAAAGCAGACGATACAAGAGGCAAGAGGTCAAGTTCAGGTCACAAAGGAAGATTCAAAACAAAACAAAACAAAACAAAAACGACCTTCAGTGTCTTCCCGGTCTGCCACCTCACCCCCCATCCTTTCTGATTACCAAAACCTTTCAAACATGGAAATGTCACCTTTTTAACTGCCTATATTGTAACGCTGCTCTGATAAAACACTCTTGGATAAAGCAATAGAGACGCAAATATGTTTTTTGAATGTTTCACGGTTCACGTGTGAGAGAATCACAGGGATATTTTGTTTAGCACCCGCTCGAGCCAGGCAGCTGGCCACTCGTTCACTTACTAAGGAAGACACCAGTGCCGAACTGGAGACGCTGGAGACTTTATCCACAATGGCCTGCTTCATGTATCTTTCAATGGCCTGCAACATTGTTCCCTGAGAACATTCATAAAGAAACGGTTGTTGAAGCACACATCTTCACCCAAAACTACGCTCCAGAATAGTTTACAAAAACCAGTCATATATTTGTTTCCGTGCCAATATTTAGACTGCGTTAAAGGGACTGCCATCTACTAGAGCGACTCTATCGCAGAGGGCAGGAGCTAGACAACCAAGTTGAATCTTCAAAGAGAAAGACCGGAAGGAAGCAAATTAACTGTTCAACAATGAAATCAACGGTCTCAGCATGGAGAGTCCCAGTCTGAGGAAAAGTGTAAGCCCAGGCTCCACTTCTCAGGGATGTTACAAAGGAAATTCCTAGAAGGGGATGGAGCTGCTTTTGAAATCCTGAAGGATGGGGCGCCTGGGTGGCTCAGTCGGCTGAATGGCCGACTTCAGCTCAGGTCATGATCTCGCGGTCCGTGAGTTCGAGCCCCATGTCGGGCTCTGTGCTGACCGCTCAGAGCCTGGAGCCTGTTTCAGATTCTGTGTCTCCCTCTCTCTCTGACCCTCCCCCGTTCATGCTCTGTCTCTGTCTCAAAAAAAAAAAAAAAAAAATCCTGAAGGTATCTCTGCACTAAGGGGATGTATTTTATACGGATCCCATGAAGCCCTACACATCAAATGTGATCCCTGATAATTTTAGATACCTAAGAAATTACATGTTTAATATGCTACTATAGAGTGTCCTCAATATGAAGTCCTCTGCAAATAAAGTCCTTTTTAAGTGGAAGAAAGCTTAGCACTGTGAAGGTAGCAGCAGATGAAGATACATAAACAGACGGAGATCAATATTCAAAGACAGCCTATGGCTACCGTGGGCAGTGTCCAGTCTCAGGCTGACCGATTTAATACTAAAACAAAGGCCGCCACAGCAAAACACATCACACCATTTCCATTACTCCTTCTAGGATCCAGATTTACCATTTGCTCCTACGCAACCTTTAAAACTTGAGAAGACTGTAAACATACACATAAAATATACCCAACCATGACTAGAGCTGAAATATTATTCAATATGTTGGCAATGGCCAGTCTGCCCTTCATTTTATAACCTTTCCTACTCAAGAGTTCCCAGAAAGGGACAGCCTAATTGCATCCCTCCAGATGTGAGGGACTGAGTCAAGGTGAAACACCGGACTCAGACCTATTGTGGTTATAAGCCACTGGCTGGCTGATGGTTAACTAGGTTCTCTCTACTGAATATATGAATGAGGAGGCCTGAGCCTCGTAAGTGATGGATCACAATAGTAAATATCGGAGAAATCTTGCTGTTGAGTTCCTTAAAGCTGTCCTATTTCTTGCTCTGGCATCTGTTGTAAGCTTTACCTCAAATTCTGAGAGATCCAGATCCTATAATAAAGTTGTTTAAAAAAAAAAAAAAAAAAAAAAGCCTGGAGGCACAAAAGCCTTTCTGGTGGTCCTGTTTCTCTAATACTGAAGATTCACACAGTCAAGACTAGGGAATCCTATTAAATTTACACGGCCACCTGTAGCTAAACACAGTGTCCCCTTTGATGCCTCAGTAAACAAAGAGAACTTACATCAGTGATTCTGCAGAGAGCCCTGATGGCTGGGCCTCGGTATACATCTTCTTTTCCGGTCATGTCCTTAGTCAGACTAAGAAAAATCAAATGAGTTACCATGAAATCAATTGATATCTCTTCTGTGGAGTCTACCCCTAGCTAATTCCCATTGTCCCCATAATTATGTTAATGCAGCTATGAATTCAGCAAATATTCATTGAGTGTCTTCTTTGGATAAATATTAAAACGATTGGATAGAACGCTGTTCTAAATCTTAAGAATATAGCAGTGCGCAAAAAGTCTTTGCCTTCATGGAGCTAATATACTAATGCGAGGAGATAATATATTACATAAATGAAATACGATTTTAGATACTGGTAACTGGCATAAAAAATGAAGACAATGGAATAGCGAGCCACCGGCTGAAATCCCCCAAATCCTAAAAACCCATCAGACTAGACAACTCCTTAAAAGAACCCGACTGGGGCGCCTGGGTGGCGCAGTCGGTTAAGCGTCCGACTTCAGCCAGGTCACGATCTCGCGGTCCGTGAGTTCGAGCCCCGCGTCGGGCTCTGGGCTGATGGCTCGGAGCCTGGAGCCTGTTTCCGATTCTGTGTCTCCCTCTCTCTCTGCCCCTCACCCGTTCATGCTCTGTCTCTCTCTGTCCCAAAAATAAATAAACGTTGAAAAAAAAAATTAAAAAAAAAAAGAACCCGACTAAAATGATTAACTCATGAAGTCGTGCTCCCTCTCACAGGCACAGTTTTCCCAAAATGACAGCTGTCTATGGCTTCAGACCTCTCTATGGAGTTTCCAAAATAAGCAGAGGAGTGTGGACAGAGCTACTAAATTCCACATCCGTACTTCAAAGAGGTTTTCAGCCTTTATACATCATTCACCCTATCTTCCTGTCCCTGTCCTCTGTGTTTAATCTGTCCCCAAAATGACCATCCATCCCCTCCCCACTCACCTCCCCCTTACGTAATCCAAAATGGCCTCCAACTCCAACTCACTCCACCAGGATGCCATGACGAGAAATTAGTGGAGAACTGATAGTCCTTCAATTTCTTTATTTTTTATTTATAAGAGTATTATAAGAGTATTTTCATAAACTTTCAAAACATACAGAGGAATATAAAATACAAAGTCTAAGCTGGGCCTCACCGACCCTAGACAGTCTCTGTGAATAGTTGCCTATGTTTTCTTAAGGAACTTCTAAAAAATATATATACGACCATAGAGACATTAAAATGCATGCAAATGAATCTCCACTCTTCTGGCACCTCCCTTTTTCCCTTAATATATTTTAAGAATCTCTCCATATTGGCAGACTTTAAAAAATTTTTAGGTATCTGTATATTTTTTTTTTTCAACGTTTATTTATTTTTGGGACAGAGAGAGACAGAGCATGAATGGGGGAGGGGCAGAGAGAGAGGGAGACACAGAATCAGAAACAGGCTCCAGGCTCCGAGCCATCAGCCCAGAGCCCGACGCGGGGCTCGAACTCACGGACCGCGAGATCGTGACCTGGCTGAAGTCGGACGCTTAACCGACTGCGCCACCCAGGCGCCCCTTTTTTTTAAAATTATTTATTTATTTATTTATTTTTTATTTTTTTTTTTTTGGTATCTGTATATTTTTAAAAACCCAAAATATATCTAAAATATCATTTTAATGGTAACACAGATTTCCACTGTTGGGATATAAATAATTTATCCATTAGTCTTTTTCAGAGATATTTGCATTTTTCCAATTAGATAAAAAGTGAGGCTTGGCAGGTTTAGTATCTTCTGAGGTCTCGCTCCTCGGCTTCTATGTGACATGAAAGCAGCCATGCACAATACATTTAAAACAATGGGCATGGCTGTGTTCCAATAAAACTTTATTTACAAAATGAGGCAATAGTTTTTGCCACGGGCCAGAGTTTGCCAACCGCGGCTCCGTGTCTTAGTTTGGGCTGCCCCGACAAAGGCTTACAGACAGGTAGTTTGTTTGGGAATGTGTTCGAGGGAAGGGAAGACAGAGAGGTGAACAAAGAAGGAGGGTACTTAATACAAAGGAATTTTCTCTAGTGGGTCACTGCCACAGGCAACTGGTTATTTGATGAGCCATCTTCTGAGGAGGCTTATGAAATACGTGTTGGGACCACATTTCCAAGGGATGAAAAGGAAAGAATTTATCCACTAGCTCTCAGCCACTGGCTGACAGTTAACCCCAGAGCGTTCTTTCCCCATTTGGTTAACATGCACATGTTACCTCCCACATGTGAGTTCCAAGTCAGGGCCCAAACCGGAGCACCAGGGAAACTGGGGGGCAAGCAACAGAACACACAGCGCGTGCTTCGGCAAGGCACTGTTCACGCAAGTGAGCTGGCCCCTGTACAGAACAGCTGACCACGAGCACAGCTAGGATCAGAGAGAAGGCCTGAGGCAACAGCATCCAGAACAGTCTATCCTTCACGTCCGTCAAATTTGAACATGTCCTCCATTAAATCTGACCTGTCACTGAGCCTTCAAGATGGTAACCATCCACTATTTCTACAAGAGATTGGAAAATGAATGGCACATGGTACAATCCTTACCGCTACCACTCATCCCGCAGCCGTGATTGATACCCACCACATCCTTCCCATGATTACCCAATTCTATATTCCCCTCACGCTTAGCCAGCACTTGATCTCATCTTGGTCAGGTGTCTGATAGGAGACCCAAACCTTTATCTCCAAGGATCTGAGCTCTTTGTTGGAGATTTACCATGGCTGGACCATTGGCTGTTCCCCATCCTCTACTGACCATTGCCTCAGGCATGAACACATCAAAATATACGTAAGTAAATAGTACCTTGAATTCTAGATACGGTCCTCTCTCCCACGTTTGTGGAGCAACAAGCCTAGCTCCTGATAGGGATCAAGGTCAACTACCTCTAGGAGGACACAGCTCCTTTCTTTACCTGCTGGTCCATCAGCATCAAGAATCCAAAGCGACCCAACAGTAGTCATCATTTTAAATGTGCAAACTGGCTCACTTCTCTGCCCCAGGACTTCTCAGACACTGGAGTGGGTGGTGCCTGTGGTTGCCAACTTGTCATTCAGACGTGTGGATCCAGAAGTGTGGGGTATCTCTGTGCTGAAGGCAATCCTCAAACAGCAGGAACCAGGAGTCAATGGGTTAAATGCCTCCCCCTGTTCATCACTGAGAACGCTGCCTCTTGAGAACCAGCGCTTTTGACTCACATTCAGAGTGGGGGTGGGAAGCATAACTTCTACAGGCAGGTCACTGGGAGCAAGGGTGACAGATGCCAGTCCTAGTTTCACCTCTCGATTCCTGGACCCACCTATTGTATTTATCGGTGACAGTATCATACACTGACCATCAATTTAATGCACATACTTCATCCCAGAGGAGAATCCTCCAACTTCACAGGGTCCCATCGCCAAACTACTACCTCAACTGAGCCATCACTGCACTTAGGCTATCTGCTCCTGACAGAATATGGTGAAACTACCGGATCTCTTGGTCACGAGCCCACCGTCACACGGCTTTTGCCATAAAATGAGTGGCGAGGTCACGTAGGATACCATGAACCTAAGAAACTGTACCCCTCAGATCTACTGAAAACCCATGGATCATCTTCTATGATGAGAAACTTATGCAATCAGATTTATCAACCTTTTCTTTCACTGCCTCTGGAACTGTAGTCCTAACAAAGCTTTTCCCTACAACAAGGTTAAAGAGGAACACACCCCTGTTCCAGCACTTGTATGCTTCCATTTTGAAAATTTACAGTCTTTCTCCCTTTAGAGTTTATTCACGAATAGGATGTGACATATGGATCTGATTTTTTCTTTTGCCAAGGGACTACTCCGTTGTCTCAGCATCACATATTAGAAAGTACCCCAGTGTTTATCCCAGTGATCCGAGATGCCACCCGTTGTCATATACTACATTTCTATGTGTATTGGGGTCTAATTCTATACATTTGTACCAAAACAACCTCTGACGATGTAGATCAGCATGGCCATGGTGACACATTACAAAGTCATCACACAATTTTATTCCCCTGGTCTGTCCATCCATGTGCCAGGACCACACTGCTTTAAGGGTCCAGGCCTTAATGCTTCACTGACTGGGAGAGCTCCCAGTTCTTCTACAGTTCTTTCCTGGCTATTCCTAAATATTTGTTTTTTGACTTAAACTTTAGTATCAGTTTTTCTACGTCCATAATATATTGCCTGTGGGCTGCTTCACTGAGATTGCATTGAACTTACAAACTAATTTAGAGAGGACTGAAATCTTTATAATGTTGCATTGATCCATTCCAAAACATTGATAATTGGTCGAGTGTAGCTGGAGCCTTTCGGGGCTTTAAATTATTCTTTCCTCTTGGAAGTCTTCTGCGTAAGTTTCTCTAAGGTGGCTATGCCATCCCACACCCCCCTACAACGCACCTGGCCTTGGAGCAGGCTCTTTGACTTTGGTGCTGTCGGGCTTTGTGGTTTGAACCTAGATTCTAATGGGTATGGAATGGTATCTCACTGGGGCTTTATAATCTGCATTTCCCTGATAATAACATCAAGAACATTCCACGTATTTATTGGCCACTCATAGGGAGGTGTCTGCCCTCAGGTGTTCTTAATCACCATGGTTTCCCAGCAAGGTCACATCGTTGTCTACATGTGCTGAATGGCCGTCTCTAGTTTTCTATTCCTGCTGTAACAGACGGCCACAGTTAGTGGCCTAAAACAAAATTTTATCAACTTATGGTTCCATGGGTTAGAAGTCCAATGTGGGTCTCATTGGGCTAAACTGACCGTGTCAGTGGGGCTTACATCTACCTCACAGACAAGATTGATGCACCCCATCCCAAGTTCCCCCCAAATCTCATCGCTTTACAGCACCAACCTAGACTCCAGAAGCTCATCTACATCCCACGGATTCAAAACCCCTGACCTTATCATCAAAATCCTCTCAATTAGGTATGGGGGAGACTGGGTAGCCTCTCTCCTGAGGCAAAATTCCTCTCCACCTGTGGGCCTGTGAAATTAGAAAACAAGTTCTCTGCTCCCGAAATACAATGGCGGGACCACCCCAGGATAATAGTCAGACATTCCTGTTCACAAAGAGAAAATGGAATGGGGAAAATAAATAAAAGAAAGTCACTGGTCCCAAGGAATTCTGAAACCCAGCCAAGCAAGCTGGAAAAGGTTTCGGGTGCGGGGCAGAATGCTCAGTCATTCTCCACTCCATGCTCTGGTCCTGCTCCCCTGCCCTCAGGGCCATCCTTTCGTTTTCATAAAGGGCAGCATGTGTTTAAAGCTGAGCAGTCTTCGGTCTTCTCGGCCTATATCCTGCTGTAGAATTTGGGACTCGGGCAACTTTCTCTCACGTTGTCCTCCCTCTGTCCCTTTCAGTCCACGCTGGCGGTGATGCTGGCTAAGATTCTCAAGAGCCCTGTGGGACTACCATATACGTACAGAGACTCACTCCATTAGACCAGAGCCTCACCACAGATCTTGCCTAAACAACCCCATCTCTATTTCCGGCTTCTGCTTAGATGCAGAGGGAATCTATGAGTCACACCCTTGATCTCTTCAGAGTGTTTTGTGTGAGTGAAGACTCTGACCTTTTCATCCTCCTGGGGTGTTAGCAAAAGGCTGTAGAGTAACTCCTTTGTTTGACTTTTCCTTTAGAGCACACTTTCCTACTGAATCTCTTGATGTTAGCGTCCTTTGCAATTGGGGCGGGCTGAGAATTTCCAAAAAACTCTTGATTTTTTTTTTTTTTTTTTTTTTTGGTATAATGGACCTATAACCTCTCAGTTTCAAGTGCACAACATAATGATTTGGTATTTGTAAGGAACGCCTGGTTCTTTCACGGGTGTCTCCTCAATTTATTTCTCTACTCCCGCACGTGTTACCGTGAGTGGCAAAAAGAAACCAGGCCGCACCTCAACACTCTGGAAATCTCACTTAAACAGCCAAGCTCACGAGTCCTGATTTCTGTATAACTTCAGGGCACAATCCTAAGCTCTCTGCCACCACAGGACAAGGGTTCCCTTCCCTCCAGGACCTAAACGCCCTCCTCATCTCCTTCTGAGCCCTCCGCAGCGGCGCCATTAACGTCCACATTCCCGCCAACGATCTCAGCATTCTCTACTGTGATCAGTGTTTTCTCTACTCCTCACTTCTTTCTGAGTCTACCATTCATTAACATCCAGGTTTCTACTAACGTTCTGTTCGAGGCGGTGTCAGCTTTTTCTGTCCTGCGCCCCCAAATTCCTCCCGCATCTACTCATCGCCCAACTCCAAAGCCATTTCCAGAGTCTTAGGTACTTGTTACAGTAGCACCCCACTCCAAGGTACCAAAACCTCTAGTGGTTTTTTTCCCCCTACTTTGAGAGATAATTGGCATATGACATTGTAAAATTTTTAAGCGCACAGTGTGCTGATCCGATACCCGTACATGCCACAAAACCTATTCCTTTTCTCCTGCTGCTGTGACAAATGACCACAAACTTAGAGACATAAGACAACATTCATTTCTTTCTCTTACGGTTCTGTAAGTGAGAAACTCAACACCGGTCTCACTGGTGTCGGCAGGGTTACATTCCTTTCTGAACTGTAGGGTGAATCCCACGTCCCTGCCCTTTCCAACTGCTAGAGGCCACTCACATTGCTTGGCTCCCGGCCCCCTTCTTCCGTCTCCAAATCCAGCAACATTGCATCTGCGACCTGCTCCCCTCATCCCCTCTCTTTCCTGACGCTTCTGCTTCCCTCCTCCACTTTTAAGGACCCTTATCCTTACAGGGCCCACCTGGATGATCCACACCATTCTCCCTACCTGCGGATGGGCAACTTCATTTCCCCTTTGCTGCGTAATGTGACATATTCGCAGGTCCCGGGAATGAGGCCAGGGATATCTTTGGAGGGCCATTATTCTGCCTACCACATCTACTAATCACTTGAAATGAGCCAGGAGCAAACCATAATTCATGGCAGCCTAACGGGAGTCAGAGGAAAGTACTAACAGCTAAACAAACAAAAAAACCCTAATCTATTTTTAACTTTTCCAATATTTAGTGACTATAGCAATCTAAGTGAAGATTTTCTGTTTGTTACTGGTGGCAGATATCGTTAGCTAACTAATCCCATACCCGTTCCCAACCCCTTCTCCCCTGCCTGCCCCTAATAACTCGGGCTTTAAAAGCTAAATAGTCACTTTCCTGGTCCCGACGAGCGTCGTAGAACCCAGCTGTGTCAAATGAAATCTAAAAATCGCCTTGGGAAAAGCTATTGCATACCTGATAAAAGAGGCAGATGGTGCTGGCCCTCCCTGGCCCCTTTCCCGGCACCCCTCCCACCTTGAATGGTGTATTGCCAGTCATCCAGGCACCTATTTTGCAACAATGTGGGATTCAAGAAACACCAGCCCTCGCCCTGAACTACTGAACCAACACTCTACGCCTAGTGACTACATCGGGCTTTCGGTTCTTTCCAGCTGAAAGCCTTACTAACTGCAACTATATTCAATACGACTGCCGGTTAAAGACAAGCACCCTCCTCCGAAATTTATTTTGTTACACAAAAGCCAAATTTACTTAAATGGATTATAGTTAATAATTAGGAAGGCAATTCTTTTTTAAATAACATTTGGGGTGTGTGTGTGTGTGTGTGTGTGTGTGATACATATTCATTCTACAACTGTAAATCAAAATTTTACAGAAAATAAATAGCCACACTCCCAAACACCCAGAGAACCTACTGGTAATACATTAGTATATTTCCATCCACATATTTTCATATATGTACATAAAATATTTTTAAAAGGGAGACTATATAAAGTACATAAACTTGAATCCAACTCTTACTCGGCACTTTTTGAGGACTTTTCCATATCATTAATGTTTCAAAAATATTTTCAAAAAATTAAAGTATCTCCTAATCTGACAACATGGTTGATTAAATGACATTTAAGAATGGCATATATTTATTTTATCCTTTTTGCTAGTATAAACAGTGTTGCAATGAACATTATCACATATAAGTCTTCCTGTGCTATCTCTGATTATTTTCTGACCATACTTCCATCGATGTGGCATTACTGGGTCAAAGGGATAAACCCTGGGCAACTGCATGGCTCAGTCGGTTAGGCGTCCGACTCTTGGTTTCGGCTCAGGTCATGATCTCACGGTTCGTGGGATTGAGGCCCTTGTCCGACTCTGCACTGACAGAGTGGAGCCTGCTTGGGATTCTCTCTCTACTTTCTCTCTGCCCCTCCCCCACTCACACGTGTTCTCTTTCAAAATAAATAAACATTTAAAAAACAAACCACAAAGGGATAAACCTTTTTAAATGTTCGACAAATGTTGCCTAACTGCTTTCTAGACAAACTGAATCAATTTATTATTCTGCCTCCTTTATGTACAAGAATATCAATCTCCCTTACAAATACCTACAGCGTTTTTTCTTCTTTGCCAATTTGATGGGTAAAATTTTATAACTCACTGGAGTTTTTAATTTGCTTTTTTTGGGTTACAGTGAGAATGACTAAAAACAATCAGGTCCTTTCCATTAGTTATTTTATGAACGATCACTTGGAATTTTTTTTAAGTTGAAGAGGTCTTTACATATTACATATACTAGCTTTTTAATATACTTATTGTAAATATTTTGTGTCACTGTGTCATTTACTTTTTGGTTCTGTTTCCATATTATAACGAACCTTTAAAATGTATTAGCAAATCTATTAGCATTATCCTTTGTGACTTTGCTTTATCACATAGGCATGGTTTTCACATGATGACAATCACATTTTAGGAAAGAATGCTTTAAGATATATACATATAATAACATATATATATTAATTCATATATATGTGAATTAACATATATATAACATATATAATAACATATATAACATATATAATAACATATAATATATATAAATAACATATATATAAAATAACATATATATATTAATTCCCATTGGCTTCCTTACAGTCAAAAAAGTAAAATTAACAGAAAAAGAACAACAAATACTCCACTAAATATAGAAGCGCCCCCTCCTAGGTTCTGACCATTCGCATACCTGCTTGTGACAATGATCACATCCTCAGAGATTGTAGCCATTTCTTTGATAGTAAGATAGCACATTCTTCTCAGTGTTTGCTGCAAAATTATTTATAAAAGGCAGCAGTTATTCATAAGGAAATGGTTCTTTACACTATTTGAAGTGAGAGCCCCAAGTAGATATATTTAGAACATTATTCTGAAAAAGGTTCTCACCTACCCCAAAAAAATCCTTTTAAAAATACCTGGATGAGACAACATTCAGAATACTATTGTTTCCCAAACAAGTAACTGATGCACCGGCACACATCTAGGTGAAAATTTTAAAATCCAGTTAATTATACAGAGAGCCAAGCTTTGACAGTGTGAATCCAAAGACATAGATTTCTCAAAGTGTTAAAGGCTTATCCTAGAAAATGTATTTTTAAAATTCTTTAAATATATACGGGGCGCCTGGGGGGCTCAGTCAGTTGAGCATCCGACTTCGGCCCAGGTCATGATCTCACAGTTTGTGGGTTCGAGCCCCGCGTCGGGCTCTGTGCTGACAGCTCAGAGCCTGGAGCCTGCTTCGGATTCTGTGTCTCCTTCTCTCTCTCCGCCCCTCCCCAGCTCATGCTCTGTCTCTCTCTGTCTCTCAAAAATAGATAAATGTTAAAAAAAATTTTTTTTTAATTCTTTAAATATATGGATGGAAAGACATGCAGACTCTATCTTCCTCAGTCCAGCAACTTAGATGTTTTTCCTTGAAGTATTTGTGCTTGTATAACCAACTTCCACTTTCAAGTATCAAGATTTCTAGAAGGATACCTGGATCCAAAGTAACTGTTCACTTACCAATAGTAAAGTTTCATCGACCTTCCTCCTCCCCTTCCCTCTGGTTTATTCATACACTACGGGCACCGGTTCCTCTAGCTTGTCTGGCCTCGTTCCCTACCAGGCAACGTCACATTTCTTATAAGCAGTGAAACTCAAATACATCAGACCCGGCTCCAGACCCCAAGCTGTAAAAAGAACCTGGTGGAGACTAGTGAGCCCATTAAGGGAAGCGAAGGAACTGAGGAGTCTCGTGGTGATTAACCAGGAAAAAAATCATCCAGAGAAAGTTTAAGTGAAAAGAGAAAGAGAAAGCCAGGAGGGGTCAGATGAATGGGGCAGATGACAGCCATACAAACCTACTCTGAGAAGAAAACAAAAAATAAAAATCAAAACTTCAGAGCTGAAGAAAATTTGCCCCTCCCCCCCGATAAAAATCTACCGTGAAGCGGAATAAAACTGGAAATTAAAAAAAAAAAAAAAATTCAGCTAAAGCACAAAAAACGGGGGTGGAGGTGGGGGGAAGGGCTCTACACTATTAGTCATCAGGGAAATACAAAAAAAACCATATTTCAGATACTACTTCACACCCATCAAAATGGCTAAAATGACAAAGAGTGACAATACAAAGTGTTGGCAAAGATGTGCCTGTTACCACTAAAACACACTGTCTAAACGAACACACAGAAATGTCGAATGAAATAGGAACACAAAATTTAACGATGTAGCCAAGGGTAAAATCAAGAGCCATTCATGGGTGCCAAAACGGAAAAGCAAACACCTCACAGCCGGAGAAGTACAAGCCCAGGGCCTTACAGGCATAGGATAAAGGATCTAAAGTCTAGAAAGAGTGAGATTCTAAAAGGCACATTCTTCAGGCTCACAGAAAATCATTCTAGATAATGACTCAGAAATCTGGCAAGACATGAAGAGCAGAAGCGGTAAACAGTGAAGACAGTGTGGTATTGGCTAAAGAATAAACAAATAGACGGATAGAATAGAAGAGACCCTGAGAAATATGCCCACATAAATACAGTCAACTGATCTTTGACAAAGGAGCAAAGTCAATACAATGGAACAAAGGTAGTCTCTTCCCCAGATGGTGCTGGACAAGTGGACAGCCACATGCAAAAAAAAAAAAAAAAAAAATCTAGACACAGACCTTACACTCTTAACAAAAATTAACCCAAAATGGATCACAGACCTAAAGCCAAAATGCAAAACTGTAAAATCCGTAGAAGAAAACATAGGAAAAAACCTAGATGACCTTGAGTATGATGATGACTTTTTAGATATAACCCCAAAGGTATGATCATAAAAGAAATAATGAAAAAGCCAGCCTTATTAAAAGTAAAAACTTCTGGGGTGCCTGGGTGGCTCAGTCGGTCAAGTGTCTGACTTCGGCTCAGGTCATGATCTCCCAGGTCATGAGTTCGAGCCCCATGTCAGACTCTCTGCTGATAGGTCAGAGCCTGGAGCCTGCTTCGGATTCTGTGTCCCCCTCTCTCTCTGCCCTTCCCTGGCTCATGCTCTGTCTCTGTCTCTCTCTCTCAAAAACGAATAAATGTTAAAGAAAAAAAAAAAAAAGCAAAAACTTCTGTTCTGCAAAAGACAATGTCACGAGGATGAAAAAAAACGCAAGCCACAGACTGGGAGAAAAATGCCTGATATAGGATTGTCACCCCAAATGTATAAAAACCTCTTAAAAGTCAAAAATAAGAAAAACAACTTGATTAAAAATGAGCCAGAATGGGGCGCCTGGGTGGCGCAGTCGGTTAAGCGTCCGACTTCAGCCAGGTCACGATCTCGCGGTCCGTGGGTTCGAGCCCCGCGTCAGGCTCTGGGCTGATGGCTCGGAGCCTGGAGCCTGTTTCCGATTCTGTGTCTCCCTCTCTCTCTGCCCCTCCCCTGTTCATGCTCTGTCTCTCTCTGTCCCAAAAATAAAAATAAAAAACGTTGAAAAAAAAAAATTTAAAAAAAAAAAAAAAAAAAAAAAAAGAGCCAGAGACCTTAAGACACTTCACTTAAACAGATAAACAGATGACAAATAAGTATATGAAAGTATAAGCATTAAAGTGTAAGAGCTCTTTACATATCATAGATGTACACACTACAGGTCATTTGGGAAAGGCAAATCAAAATAATGAGATGCCACTACATTCCTAATAGAATGGCCAAAATCCAGAACACTGACAACACCAAATGCTGATGAGGATGTGAGGCATCAGGAACTCTCGCCGGTGGGAATAAAAATGGTACAGCCAATTTAAAAGATGGTTTGGTGACTCCCTGCAAAACTAAACATACTTTTACCATGCAATCCAACAATCGTGTTCCTGGGCATTTGCCTAAAGGAGTGGAAAACTTCTGTCCACATAAAAACATGCATACGATGTCTACAGCAGCTTTGTTCATAGTTGCCAAAACTTGGAAGCAACCAACGTGCCCTTGAGGAGGTGAATGCATAAACTGTGGTACATCCAGACAAAAGAATATTATTCAGCACTAGAAAGAAAATGAGCTATCAAGCCACGGAAAGACATGGAGGAAATTAAGTGCCTGTTACTAAGTAAAAGAAACCAATCTGAAAAAGATACACGCTATGTAATTCCAACTATATGACATCCCAGAAAAGGAGACAGTTAAAGCATCTGTGGTTGCCAGGGTTTGGAGGTTAGGAGGCAGGGATGAATAGATGAAGCACAGAGGATTTTCAAATCGGTGAAAATACTCTGTAGGGGCGCCTGGGTGGCTCAGTCGGTTAAGGGTCTGACTTCAGCTCAGGCTATGATCTTGAGGTTCGTGGGTTCGAGCCCCGTGTCGGGCTCTGTGCTGACAGCTCGGAGCCTGGAGCCTGCTTCGGATTCTGTGTCTCCCTCTCTCTCTGACCCTTCCCTACTCGTGCTCTGTCTCTCTCTCAAAAACAATAAACATTAAAAAATATATAAAAACAAAAAGAAATACCCTTTGTAGCATTTAATGATTATCCACGTGATTATGATGTGCCAATGCAGGTTCATGAATTATAACAAATTTACCACTCTGGGAGGGGATGTTGATAACGGGAGAGTCTATGCACGTGTCGGGTCAGGGAGTATACAGGAAATCTCTGTACCTTCCTTTTAATTTTGCTGTGAACCTAAAGCTGCTCTAAAAAAATAAAATCTTTCTTTAAAAAGTGGTAAGGACGTGAGTAAATCTCAGTGAACAGCAAACAAAACACCCACCAAAAATGATGCATTATCATATGTGTATGTATATAAATGTGCAAGTGTGTATGTATAATATACACGTTTATACATTCGCATACATAAAGAGGTTCTCAAATCTTCCAGGAACAGGTACAAGACAAAGATAAATGTTAGATTCTGCAAGTCAAATATCCATGTTGCAATTTCTAGGGTAACCACTAAAAGAACTTCCAAACTATTATCCCTCTGATGCCCTGTTCATTTTAATTGTCTTTTTTCTCTTTTGGCTTCATTTTGGATAGTTTCTATCTGTCTTCCAGGTTACTGATTTTTTTCCCCCTACAGTCTGGAATCTGCTATGATTCCAGTGTATCCATGCAGTGTATCTTTCATTAAAAAAAATTTTTTTTATTGTTTATTTTTTTGAGAGAAAGAGAGAGCATGAGCGGGGTAGGGGTGGAGAGAGAGCAAGACACAGAATCTGAAGCGGGCTCCAGGCTCTGAGCTGTCAGCACAGAGCCCCACGTGGGGCTTGACCTTGTGAACGGCGAGATCATGACCTGAGCCGCGAGATCATGACCTGAGCCGAAGTCTGCCCACTTAACTCAGGGAGCCATCCAGGCGCCCCGAGGTGATACCTTTCTGAGAACTACACCAAATGAAAAGGTCTTTCCACTCTCACTGGTAGAAATACCAACGAGTGCCAGCCCTGCGTTCTGCTGTTCCTTTCTTTGGCCTTGGGCAGTTTCCTTTTACATATGCACAGATCAATTCTTATCCAAAGGTTTAAGTGGAGCCCTCAGCAAATTGCTACAACTATCTCCTTCCTTTCTTGCTTCTCTCCCTCTCCCTCTACTTCTTTCCTCTTTAGTAATCTGCTCTACAAATTTGAGCTTTCTTGGCTTCCTCAAACTCTGTCGGTTTCCTCAACTCAGAGAGATAACTAGGCTCCTTTTCAGTGGGCCCTCCTTGACCTGATACTTGTAATCTGCCTCTGCACATGAGATAACACTAGGGCTCACTCTGTTTTTCTTTTTTCCAGATCACAGACCCAGGATGCCTGTTAATCTAATGTCTGAAAATTACCGTGTAATATATTTTGTTTGGTCTTCTAGGTGTTTGTGGTAGCAGGATAAGCCTCACCCCTTTACGGCACCATGGCTAGTAACAGAACAGAAATAGGTCTTCTTTTTTTTAGTTTATTTATTTATTTTGAGAGAGGGCATGAGCAGGGGAGGAGCAGAGAAAGAGGGAGAGAGAGAGAATCCCATGCAGGCTCCACACTGTCAGTGCGGAGTCTGATGCAGGGCTCAGTCCCACAAACTGCGAGATCATGACCTGAGCTGGAAACCAAGAGTCAGACACTTGAACGACTGAGCCACCCAGGCACCCCCAGAAATATGTTTTTAATATCAAAATATATGGTGAATTCCTAGGTACTCTTTTATGATTAATTTCCAACACCAATCCTTTGTAACTAGAGAACACGGTCTGTACAATTTCATTCCTTTAAAATGTGTTGCGTCTTGCTTTATGGCTCAGTATATAGTTGTTTTTTTTAAAGATTTTATTTTTAAGTAATCTTTGCACACAACGTAGGGCTTGAACCCACAACCCCGAGATCAAGAATCACGTGCCCCACCAACTGAGCCAGTCAGGTGCCCCTACAATCAATTTTTACAAATGTTCTTTGTGTTTTGCATTTACATTTAACGTGGATTTGGGTCTACATGTATCATCTTATGATATGATTTATGTTTGTCCTTCTTGATCCATCTTTCTTTCTTTCTTTTTTCCCTCCTTCTTATGGCTGGATTTTTCAGCATTCTTTTTTTTTTTTTTTTTTTTCCCACACAATTAATTCGGAAAAGAAAAACAATTAATAGAGAAAAATCAATGAAACAAAAAGCTGGTTGTATGAAGAGATCAATGAAGTTTATAAAGCTCTAGACAAACTTCCCAGGAATAAAAGAGAAGATACAATTTACCAGTATCAGAATGAAAGAGAAGACATTACTTCTGATCCTACAAACACTACAAAAATAAAGGAATATCATGAATAATTTTAGGGAAACAAAGTTCAACAATTTCAATGAAATGAACAAATTCCTTGAAAGACACAAACTACGAGAGCTCACTGAAGAGGATAAATAATTTGAACAGATAGCACCAAATCTATTCTTTTTAATGGGGTTAATTATCAAAAGCCTTCTCCTAAAGAAGACAGCTTTACTAGTGAACTCCATCAAACACTTCAGGAAAAATTAATAATGATTCTACAAAAACTCTTCCAAAAAGCAGAAGAGGAAGAAACACTTCCCAATTCATTTTCTGGGGCCAGCATTATTCCAATGCGAAATCCAGACAAAAATATTGTAAGAAAAACCTGCAGATCAATATATTTCATGACTACAGACTCAAAAATGCTTCACATAGTTTAACAAACAGAAACCAAAGATTTTATGTTTTCCAGAAAAATAAATAAGTGCATCTCACCATATTAACATATTGAAAAAGAAAAGGCATGATAATCTAGTGGGTGTAGAAAAAGCAGTTGACAAAATTCAATACCCATTCACAAAAAAGAAATCTCTCAGCAAACTAGGAATAGAATGGAACTTCCTCAACCTGATAAAGGGCATCTATGACAAACTTAAGAGCTAACACCATACTTGGTGTCACACTTGGTGGTGAAAGACTAAATGCTTTGTCCCTAAGATCGGGAACAAAGCAAGGATGTCCCCAACTGTCACTTGTATTTACCCTGTACGATAGTACAAGAGGACAGTAGGGTAAGACAAGCAAATAAAGAGCATGCAGATTGAAAAGGAAAAAATAAATTCTCAGGAGTCTTCCAAAATACTCCTAGAACTAATAAATGAATTTAACAAGATCACAGGAAACAGGTCAATATGCAAACAATTAATTCATTTATAAACTACAAGCAATATAGACGCAATAGTATTTTAAAAGTCTTAACTAGGGTTAAATTTCACCAAGCATATACAGGACTTGTACTCTAAAATCTACAATACTGCTGACAGGAATTAAAGAGACCTGAGCAAGGAGAGACAAATACTGTGTTTGTGTAGCCAAAAAAACACAATAATGTTACAATGTGAATTCTCCTCAAATTGATCTTCAGATTCAATGTAATCCCTATCACAGTTCCAGCAGATTTTAAATATATGTTACAATGTCAGTTCTCCTCAAATTGATGTTCAGATTCAATGTAATCTCTATCAGTTCCAGCAGATTTTAAATAATAGAAACGGAAGCTGATTCTAAAATTCATATGGAAGGGCAAAGAACCCAGAAGACCCAAAACTTGTGAAAAAGGAAAAGAAAAAAAGGAAAATGTGGACTACTTGCTTTAAAACTTACTATAAAGGTATAGTAATCAAGACAGTATGGTACTAGAATACGAATAAACACATGAATAAACACAATGAAACAAGATAGAATGTTCCAGTGTGCCAATGTAACTCAATCATTATCTCCTCCTTCTTCCATTTTGACATGCAACCATTTCAGTACCATTTGTCCAGACAAGAAAGTTAAGAGGAAAAGGAGGAGGTGGTGAAAGGAGGTAGGGGAGGGAGGTGAAAAGAAATCCAACCCTTACTTTATATCATATATAGAAATTAATTCAAAATGGATCAAAATGCCTAGAAAAAAGGCATAGGAGAAAATCTTTGGGACATTGGGTTAGGCAAAGATTTCTATCATACACATCAGAAGCATAATTCACAACAGAAAAAAAAACCTGATAAACCGGAATTCATCAAAATTTAAAACTTCTCTTTGAAAGACTATGGAAGGAAAAAAACAAGCCACAGACTGGGAGAAAATATTTAGGAAACATATCTGATAAAGGACTTGTATCCAGAATATACAAAGACCTCTCAAAACTCAAAAATAAGATAATATACAATCAAATTATTAAAAATGGACAAAAGATATAAACAGATCCTTCAGTACGGAAGATATACACAAAGCAAAAAAAGCACACGAAAAGATGTTTGACATTATTAGTCATTAGGAATATGCAAATTAAAACTACAAAGAGATACCACAGCATACCTATTAGGATGGCTAAAATTAAAAAGAAATCAATTTTAAAAAGCAAAAAAAGACAACACTAAGGGTTAGCCAGAATTCAGAGTCACTAGAACTTTCTAACAGTGACGGCAGAAACGGAAGAGGGATTGGCAACTTCTTACAAAGTTAAACATGCCTACACCTGTCATCTGTGACCGAGCAACCCCAGTCCTAGGAACTGACCCAAGAAAAATAAAAACTTACGTTTAAAAAATTTATACACGAATGTTTACAGCAACGTTATTCGCAACCACTGAAACCTGGTAATAAACCAAATATCCTTCAAATGGCAAACAGTAGACCAGCTGAGTGAAATAAACAGAAGTGACCTACTGATACAAACAACAGATAAACCTCAAATGCGATATGCTAAGTGACTCAACAGGCTTCATTCATATGAATTCATATCATTGTTATGACTTCCCAGACAGGAAAAATTATGCAGAAAGAAAAAAAGATGAGTGGTTGCCTGGGAGAGAGGATGGGAGGAACAGAAGGATGGGAGGAACAGAAGGATGGGAGGAACAGAAGGATGGGAGGAACAGATCACATGTAGAGGCATGAGGGAACTTTTTGGAGTGATGGAAACATTCTAAATCTTGACTGCAATGGTGATGATACTACTGTATGCATTTGTCAAAATTCATAAAACTATACTCTGTAAAGGGTGAATCTATGAAAATTATACTTTTTTTTTTTTTTTAATGGAGAAGACAACGGTATAAATGAATGAAAACGCCAGCCACACACGGGGAGGAAATATTTACAAAACACCTCTCTGATAAAGGTCTTGTATCCAGAAAATATAAAGAAAGCTTACAACTCAATAAGAAGACAAACGACATGATTTCTTTTTAAAGAGTAAAAGATTTGAACAGACACTTCTTCACCAAAGAAGATACACAGAAAGCAAATAAGCATACATCTGCTTAATGCAGTTGTCATTAAGGAAATGCAAATCCAACAATGTCACTTCTGGGTGTCAAGCAAAGAAAAGGACAGTAGGTCCACACAAAGACTTGTACTTGAATATTTACTTTTAGCGGCTTTGTTCATAATATCCATAAACTGGAAACAACCCAAATATCCATTTACCTGTGAATGGATAAGGAAACAAGACCACCACCATACGGTGAAATACTACTCAGTAGTAAAAGTGAAAAACCACCAACACACACAAAAACTTGAGTCAATCTCAAAGGCCATAAACTAAGAGAAAGAAACAAGACATAAAAGTCATAAAAAGGCTATATGTTATACGATTAAATTTAAGTGAAATTCTAGAAAATTCTAGAAAATGCAACCATGTTGTCAGAAAGTAGATCGCTGACTTCTTAGATGCTAGGGGTCGAGGAAGGACACAGACAACTAAGCGATGTGGGGGCACATTCTGGGGTGATGGAGGTTTCTGTATCGTGACTGTGGAGATGGTTCCATGACTCCACACACTGGTCAGAACTCACTGACCTGTACACTAAAAATTGGTGAATTTTTTTTTTTTTACTTTTTTAAGTTTATTTATTTTGAGAGAGAGAGAGAGAATGAGTGGGGTGGGGTGGAGAAAGAGAAAGAGAAAGAGGGAGAGAGAATTCCAAGCAGGCTCTGCACTGTCAGCACAGAGCCCGATGCGGAGCTCGAACTCGTGAACCGCGAGATCATGACCTGAGCTGAAATCAAGAATCGAACGCTTAACCAACTGAGCCACCCACGTGCCCTGGCGAATTTTATAATATGTAAGTTATACTCAGTAAAGCTGTATTTAAAATACTAAAATAAGAAACATTTCCTATAAGTCAATAAGGGGAATATAAATACGCAAAGAATATGAATAGGCAATTCACAGAGGAGGAAAGTACAATGGCCACTAAACATAGGAAGAGTCTCAATTTCAGCAATGATCATGAAAATGCAAATTAAAACCACAAAGAGATGTCATTTCACATTCTTCTGAATATCAAACATTTAGATCTGATAATAAAGTGTCAGGAACAGGTTTAAGGATTTGAAGCAACGTCTATGTAAATTACTCATACAAGATCAGTTTAAAGATCAATTTGATAAGATCAAATAACTAGCATTATCTAGAAATGCCAGTTGTAGGTATCTCCCACGGAAAAATTCTAAGTGCACAAGACATGTACATAAACATTGTGTATAATATCATTTGGAATAGCAAAAAGGGGGAAGCAACTATTATCTACCAAGGGGAGAATGAATAAATAAATAGAAATACTGTATATTAACACACTGGGATTACATGCAGCAGTGAAAATAAATAAAGTAGATGTATGTGTAGCACGAAGGTAGATCTCAAAACTATTAATTTTGAAAACAGCAATAATAATATGATCACTTATATTTTTTTTTTAGTTTTTTTTTCAACGTTTATTTATTTTTGGGACAGAGAGAGACAGAGCATGAACGGGGGAGGGGCAGAGAGAGAGGGAGACACAGAATCGGAAACAGGCTCCAGGCTCCGAGCCATCAGCCCAGAGCCTGACGCGGGGCTCGAACTCACGGACCGCGAGATCGTGACCTGGCTGAAGTCGGACGCTTAACCGACTGCGCCACCCAGGCGCCCCTGATCCCTTATATTTTTAAACACACAAAAATATTAAGTATAGATTATGCATACAAACAAACGTATGTACTACATATATACAAACATTGATAGGAAGTTACCAATCTCAAGAGGGTAATGACCCTCTGGCAAAGGAAGGCTGGAAAACGAAGAAGCCCCACATGCTGCCAGCAAATTCTCCACCTCTCCTTCCTCCCCCCAAAAAACCTCAATCCCACGTTCTGCCTAAGGGACCATCAAAATGAATCACAGCATGCTATACGTTGTTAGTTACCTCAGTCACTACAAAAAACCTAAAATATCCTGGCCACTATTTGTCACCTGGAAACTTATCCCCGTGCAGCTGGGAACAGCGCCTAATGGGACTCTGTCTTCCATCCTTCTCAAATCCCAAACTCCATCAGGCTCTCTGGCACTTTCATCATCACTTATATCCTTAACTCTTCTCGGAACACCCCCATCTTGCCTCTAACTGGAAGCTGGCTCCTCCCTAAGAGTCCCCTGCAGCCCTCCCAAATAGCGGCTGGTGTCTCTCCTTTAACCCTCATCCACCAGACCTACAGGTGGGGAAGCTCACCGCCTGTTGAAATCTCACCTGTCACCACTCCTGGTTGCCTAAATAGACCTCCGGGTACTTGCCTTATTTAAAAAAAAAATATTAGTACCATGTTCGCCACCACAATCTCCAATATTAGCCCAGTAATAATCGCAGGTGACTTTAATATCCATACAGACAATACTTCTAAAGCTAACTACTCGGTAGAATTGGCCTCGTCTCCGCCGATCCTTCCTTCCTTTTGCAATCGCCCACTTCCACTGTTGCCCCCACCAGTAGAACAGTATCCCCCCTCATCATTTCATTTCTAAGCAACTTACTCCCCAGCCACCGCTCTGGACTCCAACCACCCTTTCACTTCCTCATGACCTACGATCCATCGATCCGATCAACTTCTCACTGTTCCAGTCAGCCCGTGTCCTTGCTTCGTAACCAGATCCCACAGTTAATAGTTCAATTACTCAACTTCCTTGTTCTTCCCCCCCGTTTACTAACCTGGCAAAAACCCTAACCCTGATTGAATCCAATCTCCAACTGCTCTATGCCACATCCTGAAGCGTGCAGCCGGAGAAAAACACTCTCTGTGCCACCAAGTAATACATTCAATTCATGACCACTAACTCGAAGGGGCCATTCATACTCTCCAACAACCTGCATTTCCCCATTCCATTTCCTAGAAAATTATTTCATGCCTTCTTTTTTGTTTAGAGAGAGAGAGAGAGAGAGGGAATCCCAAGCAGGCTCTGCACCATCAGCACAGAGCCCCAAGCAGGGCTCGATTTCCTGACAGCAAGATCATGACCTGAGGCGAAATCAAGAGTCGGACACTTAACAGACTGAGCCACCCAGGGGCCCGGATGCCTTCTTTGCTTAATACAACCTCCGTGCCAGAGGCTTCGAGTTTGTCCTCCTTCTGTTTCTTCCCTGCCCTGAACCCTCTTCTCTGCTCTATGTCCAGCTCTCCCTCCCAACTGCCAGCCCTCTGAGCAAATTCACCACCAGACACTTGCACGACAAATTCACAGAGCCACGAAGAGGCAGCAGCCTTCCACAATTGTTACACCAGTCCCTCTCCACGACCCTCCTCCAGCAGCCTGAAATGCCGAGCTTTCTAGTCTAACTCCACTACTACATAATTCTACGGTAATCATGACGGTTCTGCTTCCCTGATTGAATTCGCCCCAAATTTCTGGTATAGGAAGTGATTACAGGGAAACAGGACCTTAACAATAGAAATCTGAAATTGCTTCTCTGATTTGATAAAAGGCATGAATGGCCCCATTTCCAGTTGTAAAGGGGATACTCATAGTCCAGGGCATGCAGGGGCCAAAGTACTTAAATCATCACCTGGAGAAGCAGATTCAAGGACCTATAGAAGACAAGGCTTGGGTAACCCAGTAGTGGCTGCCATGGAATGTATTGTAAACATGGGTTCTTACAATGGGTTAGTTGCTTCTAAGGACACCGGAGAACTTGGTCAAAGAAATGAGTCCAGAGTTTTAAATTCACTGCTCAAAGTCTAGGTGAGGGACTAGAAATTTTCTAGAATGCCTTGATAGAAAGCCTGTGTCATGTGGACACAGGGCCAAGAATTCTGAAAAGCAAATCCTCTGTGTGGCCGAGTTATAATGCAAAATCAATACCCACCCTGCAGGGAATCTTAGGTTAAAGGGAAGACTTTGATCAGGAAGGAATGGGACCCTGGGAACTGGGATGGGGACATACGGGCAGATTCTGAGAAAGCTGAGCCTAAACTCCCCAGGCCTCCTGTGCAAGTAGCAGCTCTTTATTCTGTCTGAGGAAAGGAGTCTCCCTTTGCCTGAAGAGTGTGTAACAGCCTCAACTGAGACAGCTGCCTGACAAGGGACTGCTGATGTTCGTAAGGAGTCACCTCCTCCTGAAACTTATCATTACCCAGACACTTAACCACACTCACATCCTACAAGTTTCTGGGGGTTGGGGACAAAACGTGGCCTGGAAAGATATGCAAAACATACCAAAACACTGCAAGATTGGGACAGTTTATGTCACCAGAAGGGTGGGAAATAGATCTCCCCAGACTCCCTTCTCTGCAGGTTCTGAGCTAGAGCCGGGCAAAAGAGAAATACGCACATTTAGAAGACGGAAGCAAAGCTGTGGCCATCATGCTCTGGGAGTCGGGGTGGCTTACGGCAGAAACACAAACGCTGAGGTGCCGGGAGCTTTACTTTGTCCTTTCTCTTCTTTTTCCCTCCCCATGTCCTCTTCCCCACTGTGCATCCGGCTCATCTTCTTACCTGCCCGACCCGCTGACCAACGGCAACCCCAGGCTCACCAGAAACTTGACTATGAACTTAGAGAGGTGGTAGCTATGTCCACTGACTTCCACACCAGTCCACTTTCGCCGTGGCGTGCCACAAGCTGGATGGGAATGGCTTTTATGACTGTATGACAGATGCGGGGTGGGGGAGGGGACTGCTTTATGCTATATTCTATCCATCTCTCATACTCACATGGCCGTTAATGAACATTGAAAAATTTGATGAAGATAAATAATGTTTAAGTAATGCTAAATATTGCAAGCAACCTTTCCCAATTTAGAACGTTCGGAGCTCCCCCAGGAAAAAGAATAAAAGGAGTTTTTCCAGCCGAAAAGAATAAAATAAAAAGACTTACATCGTTGGATTGAAACAACCGAGTCATTGCAAAGAAGGCTTCTGTGGCTTCCATAGTTCCAAAGTGCTCACCCTAAGGAAAATTTAAAACAATTTCTTAAACTTAAATAAAGCATACCAAGGATTTTCTCTTTATTTCTCTTTATTTCTGCAAAAGTCTCTTAGAACTCGGGAAGAAAATCTCTTTGTAAACATTCTGCCTCTACGCTGTTTTTCTGGCTTTCAATTTATAAACGTGCATGGCCATTTTGTCCACTCCTTATTTAAAATAATTTAGTATCACAAGCCATGCTATAAAAGTTCTGGAATAGTAGTCTCTAACCTTTTAGCAGGAACTATTTTAATTTCCCTAGAGAACTGCAATTTACAAGGAGGTAGAAAATAATAGCAAATTGAGTTTCTAATCAGAATGGCATGTTATTACTACACCACCTACAAGCAGAGATCACACCTTTTCCATTTCCATAATCCAATGCCCAGCACAAAGCCTGACATAAGAGCATAATAAATATTAAATTGTAAAGAACTACATATTAGGAATCCTAGAAAACATGGCAAAAAGGGACCAACTGAAAGGGCAGGAACCAGATTAGTTATATGAAAGTAAGCCTTTGGATGATGCTTTGCATCAGAACTTTACTGCGCTTCATAAATCATCTGAGGAGCTTGCCAAAACGCAGAATCTGATTCAGTGGCTCTGGGTGAAGCCTGAAATTTTGCATTTCTAACTAGCTCCCGGTGATGCAAATGCTGCTGGCCTGGGAACAACATTTTTTTTAAGGCACAAGATGCTAGATAACCTGTTTCACTCACAGTCAAAAATTCCAGATTATAGACCGCCTAAAACATGACCATTTCAATATTTAATTTCATTAAAAGCAATCCTATATAAGGCATTAGGCTCAATCACTTCAATCTATTTGTCACTTACAAGAATAAGAGTTTATAAGAATAAACAGATTCTGATGAAAAACTTTAAAAGTTTAGGATGAAGGACAAAGTATAAGAATTTACAATCATTTATTTTTATTTATTTTTTAAATGTTTATTTTTGAGAGAGAGAGAAACAGAGCACAAAGGGAGGAGGGGCAGAGAGAGAGGGAGGCTGGAACCTGCTTCTAAAATCCGAAGCAGGTTCCAGCCTCTGAGCTGTCAGCACAGAATCTGATGTGGGGCTCAAACCTATGAACCACAAGATCATGACCTGAGCCAAACTGGGACACTCAGCCACCCAGGTGCCCCTACAATCATTTAAATCACAGTACCCAACTTGCTCACCAACAACAGATTTCCCCCTCTTTCTTTCATAAATATGTAGGGAATACACACAGGTCCATGCACTTTTCAGTCCTATCAACAGGCCCTAAGTCCCTGCTTTTTGACTTGAAATTTAGAATATATGAATAGGCCAACTGCGGTAGAAATTTAGAAGTATTTTTCCATAAAGCATTACCAACAACTAGACAAAAGATTAAACTAAGGTTCCCAAACCTGTTTCCGTAGTTGACTGTGTTTATCATATTATACTGGTAACTTCCTTATCAACATAATTAAATGTTTCAACATGAGTTGCTCAGCAAAGAGGCATTGGCCAATATAAAAGTATATGCTACTTGGGGCACCTGGGTGGCTCAGTCGGTTAAGCATCCTGCTTCGGCTCAGGTCATGATCTTGCCGTTTGTGACTTCAAGTCCTATGTGGGCTCTATGCTGACAGCTGAGAGCCTGGAACCTGCTTCGGATTCCATCTCCCTCTCTCTCTGCTCCTCCCCCACTCGTGCTCTGTCTCTCTCTCTCTCCCTCTCTCTCTCTCAAAAATAAATAAACATTAAAAGATAAATAAAAAATTTTAAAAAGTATATGCTACTCTGCACCAACTTCATCTACTGGAAACTCTGCTTATAGGGGCGCGTGGGTGGCTCAGTCGGTTAAGCATCCGACTTCAACTCAGGTCATGAATTCAAGTTCATGGGTTCAAGCCCGCATCGGGCTCTGTGCTGACAGCTGGGAGCCTGGAGCCTGCTTCAGATTCTGTGTCTCACTCTCTCTGTCCCTCCCCAGCTCACACTCTGTCAAAAATAAATAAACTTTAAAAAAAAAAAAAAAAAAGAAAGAAACTCTGCTTATATAATGGATTTAGTCAAGGACACAATGTGTGCTACAAAAAATTAAATCAGGGGCGCCTGGGTGGCTCAGTCGGTTGAGCGTCCGACTGGTCACGATCTTGCGGTCCGTGAGTTCGAGCCCCATGTCAGGCTCTGGGCTGATGGCCCAGAGCCTGGAGCCGGCTTCCGATTCTGTGTCTCCCTCTCTCTCTGCCCCTCCCCCGTTCATGCTCTGTCTCTCTCTGTCTCAAAAATAAATAAATGTTAAAAAAAAAAATTTAAAAAAAATTAAATCAAACAGACTTTGCTTTAAATGTTTCTAATATGGTACCACGGAGGGATAGGATGTTTGTGTAGGAATGTATTTTATGGAAAAGTATGCACTCGATGCTCAGTCTCCATTTGCAAATTACAAATCATTAAGTCTCTGAATGAGGCCTTCAGTCATGAAATACAGTAAAAGTAAAAGATATTCTCATGGAATTCAAATTGGAAACCATAGTCTTCTTACCACCATATGTAAACCACTGGAAGTCTGTGTGTGTGTGCGTGTATGTGTGTGTGTGTGTGTGTGTGTGTGTGTGAATCTAAGAAACAAAATCACATTTTCTAAGCTCCTAGACATTTCATGACACTTTTTTAGTCTGAAGCAAAACAAACCAAAGCACAAGAAAAAACAAAATAACAATAACAGCAAACAGAATCTATGTTCCATCACAGCAAATACTTTTGTTGGTTTTCTCTGTTACATCCCCAGTGCCTAAAGCAGCATAGGAGTCAGCGGGTGTATTACAAATATTTGCTGAATGACCGAATGAAAACTATTCCTGAATGTATGTGTCCAGGCTATGCTCTACACTCATTACCTCATTGAATCATTACAACTTTATAAAACAGGTATTATCATAATCACCATTTATAGAAAAGGACATTAAGGCACGACATGGTTAAACTCAGAATCATTCTGCTTGCCGTGGTACAGTAGGGATAATAAATAAAATCTATTAAAATCAAAGCTTGAAAAACATCACTATTATATTCCTCCCCCTCAAAAAAAGGTAAAATATCTATTTGGAATTTGTTGAAGATTTTGTACTACATTTTGGGGGGGGACATAAAGACCTCTGAACAAATCTGAACAACACGCTTTAACATGAACTAATGCTTGTTAATTTCAAATTGATGTTGAGAATCTACCACATGCTTGGCTGGTCTGGAACCTCATGAATAAAACAGAGATATGTCATAATCCTTGTCCTCAAGAAGTTTTACATATCATTGCCTTAATCAAACACTGCAGACTTTTAAATTAAGTGAATTTAAAAAAATAAATAACGATACTTTCCAGAAAGTGCTTCACTGCATGTTATTCCAGGAAACAAATCTGAAGAAAATCAAAATAGTCTACCTGGTTCAGTAAGTAAAGGATCTTTGTAAGAATATGTAAACATCTTCTTGGATTGATGGGTGTTTCATTGAATATACGAGCCTATGGGGACAAAAAAGCATTGTTACACTAGTATATTTTCTATCACAGATTTCTATCACAGATTGCAAAAAATCAACTGTAATCAAACAGACATATTCTAATAAACATAAAATAAACATATTTTAATCACAATATCCAAATAATGTTGTTTACAGTTTTCAATTCATCATACTATATGATACATTATTAGATACGGCCTTGACTTTCTACCTACACTAACTCCTTCCCTTCGATCTAGTACGTCAATTTTATGCGCTTTATGTGTTAAGTAAGAATCACAGTATTTATCTACACCATTTGAAAACAATTAACATCCACAACTTCCTTCAGTAACCTTACACTAAACACCTCTTTAGCATTGTATTTAAAATTATCACCATGTAGCAGAGTCTACATGTTTTTGCATTTCTATAAATTCTAGACCTGCTTCTGATTAAGTAACCCCTCTTCCTTTTCCCTCAAGTCTATATTCTCTGAACACAGTTATTATATTCTTCAATTCTTATTTTTGATCATAGTATTCAAGCAGCTCTCTGCCCACCATCTAAAATGGAATAGAAAAGAAAGAACACAGGGTGCCAGCTCAGGTCATGATCTCAGGGTCTGTGAATCTGAGTCCCCCATGGGGTTCTCTGCTGTCAGCACAGAGCCCACTTCGGATTCTCTGTCCTCCTCTCTCTCTCTGCCCTTCCCCCACTTGTGCTCTCTCTATATATTATCTCTCCCTCAAAAATAAATAACTTAAAACACACACACACACACACACACACACACACACACACACACACACACACAATACAGTTCCAAGTCATACCTCCTGTAAGACAGCACTCTTCTCCAGATGCCGAAAAGGATTGGAGCCACTACCTATATCATAAACAAAAAATGTCTTTAACAGCTGTCCTAGACAAACTTATCTACAGAAGCGTATTGATTGCTTGGGGTATCTCACCTAAGTGAAGTGACCATTTGGATATCACAGTGACAACCATTACTATTATGCATATAAACTGAATAAAATCATTTTGATCCTGGTACTAGCTGTCATTGCTATCCTTATAAGATCGCGTACTTCTGTTTTGCAGGAACTCTGCCCAAAACGAGTGTCTTCTTTCCCTGTCCTCTTTTTACGTGAATGTTACAAGTATATGTCATGTGCACACAGCTAAGATTCATGAGATTGTGGTAGGGCCCTTTGGATTTCCCTAAAGGCAAGCACTATCTTTGGTGTTTCCAACAACTTCTGCCAGGCAGAAAAGAGTTTAGCAAAGAATCCTGCAAAGCTGAAAGGGGCCGTGGAGATTTACTAACCCAAGCCTCGACCACACCACGGGAGAGCACCAAACATTGAGGGCTTTGGGTCTGGGGATTGGGGTTTTTTTGTTGTTGTTGTTTTTAGGTGGCTTGACATCTTCCCCATTTGCTCTGGACCAAAGACGGGTTATCAAGAACGCAACTGGCTTTTGGATGCCGGAGCATTAAGCGACCCATGTACCAGGGGGCAGTCTTAACCCCCCTGGGAAGACTGGAAGGTACAAGGCGCCTCCAAGTTCATACACACACAAGTCCCATGGAGCCCAGACCCACTCTGGGCCTCCCACTACCAGCGCCCCCCCGCCTCGCCCACGCGCGCACCCACTCCCTCCGCCACGCGCCGTGGGCCCGCCTCCTCTGCGGGCAGCCCACCCCAGGCGAGCGCGGCGGAGGCGGCTCCGAGGGGCTGCGCCCAGGGGAGGGGGCGGGAGCGGGGGGCGGGGCCGCCGAGCTGCCCAAGCGGCGCGCGGGCGCGGGGCGGGAGCGCGCGACCCGAGGGGAGGCTCCGGCGCCCGGGGGAGGGGCTAGGGGCAGGCCCCCGGCTGCAGCAGAGCGGAGCCGGGCGGAGGGAGGAGCGGGCTCCAACTCCGGCCCCCTGGCACACCGGCGCCCACGCCTTCGGGTCCGCGGCCCCCAAGAGCAGGTGGCGGCGGGCGAGGAAGGGGCCCCCGCGGCGGAGGGTGGGCGTCAGAAGCCCAGCGCGTACCAGACTCCTCGTCCTTCTTGTCGAATTTTTTAATCATCTTGGACGACTTCCCAGCGCCCAGACCCACCGCAACCGTCCCAGGCGCCGCAGCCGGCGAGCGGAAGAGGCTGCAGGAAGGCCGGCCCCGTGCTCTGGAGCCGGTTGGGTCGCCGTCCCGTCACTCGGGGAGAAGGCCCGCCCTTCCCCGGCTGTCGCGGCCGCTCCTGTCCCCTGGGGACGCGGCCACGCCCTCTCCTCCTCCCCCAGCCGGGCGGAGGCGGGGCCAGGCGCTGGGCCCCCGGGGCTGCGTCCTGGCCCCTACCGCCACGGGTCCGAGCTGGGGCTAGCCCCGGCCCACCCAGCCAGCCACAGGGCAACCCAAGCCCGGAGCGGGCAGAATGCGATTTTATTTGGTTGGCACGTCGTGGATGGCGACTTCCGCAGGCCCCTTAGTCTCTGGAGACCGAAGCGAGAGGCCTGGAGGATTTGTTTTCACTTGATGACAGTGGCGTTTTTTATAATCCACTGCCGGCCCTTCCATTGCGGAAGCCGTTCTCTCCTGGCACAGTTGTGGTGGGTTTCTCTTCCAGGAGCGATGAAAGGGTTAGTGGTTCCCAAATCATCTTGGAAGTCGGCATGTCACTCCCTGACTTGGCGACTGCTGTTAACAAAGCACAGGGCACCTTAGTGAATGTGCACATCCAGAGGATCTGGAAGGACACCCAATGTGAGGCAAGAAAGAGACCCACTTGGAGGGACCAGAAAGCTGGTCTTTACTCTTAGCAAGAGGGTAAAGTTCGGATCACGGACTACCATGCCCAACCTTCTTTATAGTTCTGGATTCCTTGCCTTCATCAAAACCCAGTTTAAAAACACTGCCAGTTTAGTCTTCCCTGTTTCATCCCACCCCTTTCAAATGATTCCTTCTGCAACCATGTGGACACCCAGGTAACTCTTACTAAGGTGCATTCGCCTGTATTCATACTCTTCTTAGTCTTTTCCTAAAGTGGAGGTGGTTTTCAGTTCTCCTGAGAGTGTAACCAAGAAAATGTTACTGTCTTTGGTTTCAGTGTCATCACTTTATCCAGATTCTCTTTTAACGTCTGCCTGTTCTTGGAAGCTTCCATGGCGGGCTCCTCTTGCTTCCATCCCTCCCCACTTTTTGGATGCGTTATGCCTTGTAAATGTCCCTTGACTCGGCTTCCTTATTCCTACTGCGATCGCCTTAATTCGGGCCCTGTCCTCTAACTCCTGGACAGCCCCCTAATCAGGCCCCATCCAAACCTTCTCTGTGTAATCTTTATTTGGATGCCTGGTAAACAAGGAAAGTGATTGGCTACTGGCAGAAGGAGGGCTGGCTGGCGGTGTCTTTTGCTTGAAGTGGAGACATTGTTTCAACTCCACAGACCCATTCTTTAGGGAAAGCACCATAATGGGCTCTTCAGATACTGTTACCTAAAGTAAGTATGTACTCACTTTTCTTGAGGGAAACTGTAAAGTTGCCAGAAATCTAATAATTGTTGCAGACTGAGATATTAAGTGTTCTGTTCAGAAATGTAAATTAGGTAGATCATTAACAGGTTCTTGCCTGTTAATGATCTAGATCATTAACAGGTTCTTGCCTGTTAATGATCTACCTAATTTACATTTTAATTTTTAATTATTATAAATTTGACTAAGTGTATGTCAGAAAAAAAAAATGTGACTAGTATATCAAGCCCATGATGTCAGTGATGTAGTATTAGGACAGGAACGCACACACACAAAAACAAACAGGGGCGCCTGGGTGGTTCAGTTACTTGAGCATCCGACTCTTAATTTCGGCTCGGGTCGTGATCTCATGGTTCCTGGGTTCGAGCCCCGTCTCAGTCCCCTTGCTAATAGCACTGAGCCTGCTTGGGATTCTCGCTCTCTCCCTCTTTCTGCCCGCCCCCCCCCCCCATCCTCCCAACCTCGTTCCCTCTCTCTCAAAATAAATAAACATTTTTAAAAAAGAAAAAACAAAAAACCTTTTAAAGAAAAACATTATATGAGTAAGGGCAAATAACACATCAATATGGCCAAAACTATTAGAGTGGTAGGTGATGTCGTCTGGGAAACACCACACTAGAGCTTTCTTGAAATTTGAGGGTTTAAATGGGATCCAAAGCCTAGTGCCACCTGGGCCTCTTAACAGTTGTTAGCTTCCATGCTATGAGAAAAAATAGTCTCCAGAACGTCCACGAGACTTGTTGATTTGCCCTTTTCTCTTGTCCCCCCAAATTTGCGCCTCCTGCCCACACCTCAGATCTGTAAGCCATTGCTTTGAAAGAAAGAAGCTTACCAGCTTTCTTCATATCTCTTTCACAGACTGAAGCAAAGTTGAGCTGAGGGTACATTTTTTTCTGTTTCTGCAAAGCACAGACCTTCATATACTGCCCGTCACTTTTGAAATCATCGTAGGTGGAAAACCTTCACAAAGAAAGCTCATTTAGTAGATCCTAGGGCAGGGCGTTAATGGAACCAGTCACTACTTTATCAGATTCTGGGGGAGAAGAAAGGACAGTGACTAGATGGTGTTCATTGGTGGGAGTATTGCTCCGTGGGAGGGAAGTTTCTAGAACCTAGCATTGTAAACCTGTGCAGGAACTCCAGAATCTCTTACCTCTTCCCCAAATTAGATGTGGGCTGCTCCTATAACCCATTTCAAATGAAATCTCACAGCACCTTGTTCCTAAACTGCAGCCCTTTATATGCCCTAAGAGAAAATTTTGTTCTTTTTCTCACAGAGATCTTTGAGTACTTCTGGTCACTCTCGAAAATCATTCTTAGTGAAAAACCTTAGTTTTGCTTAACTCTCATTCGGGTCTAAATGAGGTTGGGAGTCATGTAGGGAAGCTGTCTCATCACTATGCAGTTATATATATTTCCTACAATCAAAAGTTTTTGTTAAGTTGTGATGAAAAGAGCAGCATGAATAAGGAAAAGAGAGGAAGGAAAATATTCACCTAAACCACTGTTCTTGCTTGGATGTAGGATCAGCCAACAGGGTCACAGGAAAGGTTGGTTTCAGCTCAGATCTTAACTTTTTCTTCTGAGACATCAGGGGTAGGCAGAAGTTCTCAGGAGGGTTGTGCTGGTAACCTTCCTGCAGCAGAGGGAAGAAGGGTCAGTGAAGGAGGAAGCTGAACCCTTGGGACTGAACTAAGTTCCCAGACTAAGCTTCAATTCCTCTAAAAGGATGCGACAAACCCTGCCAGAGAGGGGAAGTGGGGACTGAAACCAAAAGAAGAGGAAGCCGTTCCCTGAGTGGGCTAAAACACTAGACCCCCTTATCCATGGAAGATACATTCCAAGACCCCCAGTGGATGCCGAAAACCATGAAGGGTACCAAACCCTAGACATATACTATCTTTTTTTCCTATACATACATATGATAACGTGTAATGTATAAATGAGGCACAGTGAGGGATTAATAGCAATAACCAATAAAATAGAATAATTATAATGTAACAAAGGTTATGTGAACATGGTCTCTCTCTCTCTCAAAATAGCGTACTGTACTGACCCTTCTTCCTGTGATGATGTGAGAAGGTAAAATGCCTACATGATGAAATGAGGGAATGGCGTATGCACTGTGACTTAGCATTAGTCCCTCTTGATTAGATTATACCCAATTTGATTGTGGGTAACTGAAACCCTGCAAAGGTAAACCACAGATGAGGGCTGGGGGTGCGGGGGGTGGGAACGGGTGTACCTATTTGCTTTGTTGTCAAAAAACTTGTCCAAAGCTTGGTCAGTTTCCTAAGTAATTGACTGGACTTGCCCAGTGGCCCTTTGAAGTGAACAGCAGAGGAATTTACCCAGTTTTGAGAAGGATTCAATTAGTGAATCGCTTAGGAAGCCAAGCATTTGGTACTAAATTGGGAGATAGATCCATGGGACCCTACCTTCCTTTCTCAAAGATGACTGCCTCATTCACATTCCCTTCTCTGTCTGCAGTGAAAAGGTCACAGAATGGGATGTTTTGTGAGGTAATAATTTCATCATTACTAAAGGTCATAGAATCAAAGACTTTCAGAAAAGCTCTTAAAGGTCATCCAGTCTAACCATTCATCTGACCCCCTAATCCCCTCCACAATATTACTACTAAGTAAGTGGTCAATCTTCCTACACCTAAAAGCCCAACCTGTTTCACCTTTGCTCAGCTGTTAGCTATCTCCCTGTAACTTTGACCCTGCAGCTCAAACAGAACAAATCCAATGTCTCTTCTGCAGGGTCCTTAAGGAATTTGAAGAGATCCATCACGTCCCTCCTAAGCTCATTCTCCTCTCTTAGGCTCAACATTGCCAGTATTTTGAACTTTCTTTCATGCGATGTGGCTTTGGGCTCCCTCTCCTTCTGCTTTTTCTCATCGTAACTCATTTGAGAAAGCGACCGTTTATATTCTTTCTAATATGCGACAATCTGAAATGAAAACAATATGCTAGCAACCGTGGGACCATCACCTTGTTAAAGACTATTCAAATGTCATCACCTCTTCCAGGAGCCTTGCCTAACTACACCATCTAAAATTGCCTCTCAGGCTCATTGTGCTTCATTCCCTTATCCTGCTTTGTCATGGCACTTAGCACATTATATAGTATCTGTGTGATTGTTTGCGTGTTGATGGTCTGTCTACCTCACTAGAATTAAACATCATTCAGGCAGTCCTTGGGGTAGTCACTGATGTATCCCTACTACGCGTAACAGTGCCTGGCACAAAGTAGGTGCTCCATAAATACTTGTTGAATGAACGAAAGAACGAATGAATGACTAGGCTGATTAAATGACAACACAGTGAGCTTCTTCTCATAGAATTTTAAAGCCTCTTTAAAAAAAAAATACTTCTGGGGCGCCTGGGTGGCTCAGTCGGTTGAGCGTCCGACTTCGGCTCAGGTCACGATCTCGCGGTCCGTGAGTTCGAGCCCCGCGTCGGGCTCTGGGCTGATGGCTCAGAGCCTGGAGCCTGCTTCCATTCTGTGTCTCCCTCTCTCTCTGCCCCTCCCCCGTTCATGCTCTGTCTCCAAAATAAACGTTAAAAAAAAATTAAAGAAAAAATACTTCCTGTTGAACCATGTCTTTTAAATGCTGTACTTGTTCTCTTTAAGCTCTTCCAGTTTGGAGGAACTTCCGTTCACGTTACCTCAACAAAAAGAGATTTTACTCTACAAAAGCACATGTGCCTAGGAACGAAGTCATAGCTAACAATCTGGCCACAAAAAGAGCAGAAACTCTGCAGAGCTAGATCTCACAGCAGAAAAACAGGAACGGAAAAGTATTTGGAATCCAAAACAGCACTAGCTAAGGACTACAACAGCATGAGTTTGTGTAGCTCGTCTCTAGCCCCGTATCATTAGCCTGTCTCCTACTTTCTTCCTGTCTGCTTCCCCCTCTCTCTGTGTTCACTCCCTACCTTTACCCTGTATCTTTCTCCTCCCTGTAGCTTCTGCTTGTTTGTTTCTACTTCCCTGTAACTTCAACCTGCCCCTCCTCTGCTTTCGTGGTCCCTGCACTACGCTCCTCCTCCTGGTTTGATTTTTTTCTGGCCTCTCTCTACCTGCCCCGTCGGCTTTCACTCTTACCACCTTGATCTTCCCCCTTTCCAGACCCAGAGGCATGGAAGGAGGACTCTGTTTGGCCTGGGGATTTGGGTCGTTGGTAGGTTGGCTGGTTTTGGTGTTGGTTTGGCTTCTGGCTTTGGGGGTTTTTTGTTTGTTTTCATTTGGGGGTACCAATTTATACCACAGGTCACCGATCAGCCTATGAATTTTGATTCCCTGGCTCTGGTGCCCTCCTGCCCCCACCTCAGGTCCCCAGCCAGTTGCACAAAAGAGGATCTCTCAGGGCATCCTTTTCTTCATGGACTATGGTGGGGGCCGTTTCACTTAGAAGGGACTGTGGGGATAGCAATCACTGTGATAGACATGCCATCTCCGTTCTTCGACTTGCCTACTGGAACCCACCCTCCTCTAACACACATGCCTGGGCATAGCAAAAGAATGCTTCTTCTGTGTATGATCTTTGGCTCACCAAAGACCGTCACTTTTGTTTGGCAAGAGAAAGGGGGGGTGGGTTGCAGTATGAATATGAAAGAAGCATTCTAGATGGGCATATCCTTCTTCTTGAACTTGTTGCTGACAGTCCATAGAACTACCATGGTGTCAGTCTTTGACAATCGGTGCCTTAACTCTATTAATACAATTTGACTGGTAGCACAGTTTGCTCATGAATATGATCAGGTCCTGCGTGTGATTTGCACAAAGTTCCAGCTGTCGGAAGAAAGCTCGTCTTGCACCAAGTGACATGATAGTCTTGTATTTCCTTCTCTACCTTGAGCAGGACAATCTTAGCCTGGCATTTGTTCCTTTCTCGTTGTACATTACCCATCACCATGAGAAGTAACCACTGAGTTTACATCCAAAGGGCACAAATACTGAGACTCAAGAGACCATGGGCAATGAATTAATTAGCCCATATTCAGCATATATCATTGCATATTAGCATTTTATCCCCCATTTGGAGAGGAATCTTTTACCGCCATTCCTCTAGCAACTAAGGAAATACTAACCTCAAATTCACCACTTTGCGTTACAAGGGTCTGTCTCAGGTAATTTCTGTTATAATTAGATTCTTTTGTTTGCACTTTCACTTTATTTAATTTCTTCTTGTTACATTAGGCCTGCTCTCAAGGCTGTCAAGATCTTTTTTAGATCCCGATTCCTAAATATCTTTTAAATTGATTTTCTTCACTTCCTCGGCTATTAATTTAGTTCAATTCTTCAGCATCTCTCCCCTTAGCTGTTGTAGTAACATCACAATGAATCTTTCTGATTTGTATCTCTTCCCCAACGAACACAACTTTCTCCTCCAAAAAACGGTCTTTCTAAAATGCCAATTTGATTGCGCCTTTTCTGTCCTGCCATTTACTCTCTTACATCTCCAATAAGTGCTCCTCACTTTCTTGTGTCTTCATGTGTCTGCCTTTCCCTCTGATGGGGATATTCTCCTTTTCTTTTGCCAAGGATCATATCCTCTGTAAAACCTCCTGGATCACTCCCTTTCCTCCGACAAAGATACTAATATCTACGTGAGTTCTATATCTTCCATATTCTTTTATTATCCATATATCCTGGTATATTATAATAACTTTTCTATTTCTCATTTATTGACCAGTCTCTCCTACTAGTCTCCAAGTTCCTTCAAGATAGAAACTGTCCTGAAAGCATCCTTATATCTTAGTTCTTTGTGTAGCATATGTTCAGCAACCGTTTACCGGATCGAACGTCAACTTCTGCAGTGTAGAACCGAGTCCCAGATGCCTGGCTGTTGTGATGGAACATCCTCTGCTGTGTTCCTCTCTCCTTCTCCTGACACCCAAAGCCGTGGGTATAAAGCATAATCCTTTCCCCATCTCCCGTTTGGTTATTTCTGTTCCTCGTTCCTCATTTCCTGATTTATCCTTTGCCACTTTACCCTCAACCCGAAAGCCAGTGGCTAGTTCACCTTTGGGGAATTACAAACTAAATGTCCTTGGCCAGGGAGGAACAATTTCTAATGAGGACCCTCTTTTCTCCACGCAGTGGAGTTTCATGACACGAGCTTGTGCAATTCTGGTTCTGAGCCTCTCCAGATTCCTTGTGTGTGCAATACACAGCAAGGCAGAAGAAGGAAGAAGATGACTCCTGACAGCATCTTCCACGTTAACTTAATTCCCTCTTCAAGCCACCCCCTGATTCCTCAGGGTCCTTCCTCAGGGTGCCAGGAAGCTTCCCCAGGCGCCATTACCTTGAGCAGCAATTCCTTGGGAAAGTATTTGGGTGCGATGTTCTTTCCTTGCTGGTCGAATGGGCAGGGAAGTGGGTTGTTGGTCATAATCAGTAAGGTCTTATCCTGATCGTACTCTGTTACTTTTAATGTGAAGCTTTTGATTTTCCCGTTTCGAGCCAGGAATTTCTGCAGGGCAGTGGGCTTCAAAGGCTCATAGTACTGGGCCTGAGCAACACAGAGGTTTCCAGAGAGACAAAGGGATTAGATCAAGAGAAGATTAATCAATTGGCTAGTCTTCAGCCTCTGTGGGGGAGGGACTGACGCTGCACAGGGGCCGGACAAATCTGCTCTGAAGCAGATTTTACAGAAATCTGCTTGGTTTTACAGAAAACGTCTGAAGCCCTCTGTCCCTCTCTGCCCTCAGAACATTCCCCACAAATAGACGAAGGGGTGAGGAAGTGAGATGGGAGGGAAGGTTCCCACATAAAAGGAGCAAGATGACTTAGTCCTTCTGAAAAAGTGTAACATCGTGCCCAACACAATGGGGCAAACAGAAGCTTCCATGTCAAACCTAGGTGGCCTTCTCTACAAGTCTGTTTGAGGCAAAGGGAGAGATCGCCAGACACCAAAGCTCCTTCCTTGTTCCGGGATACCAACACAGCCCCTCTCTCCATCTCCCCACCCACCAAGGGTTCTCCACGGGCACAACCACATTAACATGCATAATAAGCACGACCTTATAAAGGAAAAGCAGTCACAAAAGACTGCGTGTCATTTAAGACGTGGTGGGGGAAGGGGCGGTCCCGCTAAATTTGCTTTTCCATCCCTAGAAGGGAGGCAGAGGATTGGCGAGGGAGAGAATAGAATACCTCCTATTAGAAATAGGTTTTCTCCACTTAAAAAAAAAATCAGCTGCAGCCAACACCCCCTTCCCACCTCCTCCCTCGTCCCTCCCTATCACCGTACCCAGCACTGCCACAGGCCTGGTGTCCTAGGACAGCCCTGCTTTCCTGTCCCAGGAGTCAGCGCGGTCACAGAAGCTGGTGGCACCAGGAGGCATTTGGGATACCCTAGCAGTGGCCCTGCTGCTGAACCCTTAAGGATCTTGGCGGGGATGAATGCTTTTTCCACCTACCATATTTGGATGGACTGTGTATTCCTGAAGGTTCTTCAGGACAAATTTTGAAGGCCCGACTGCGTCAAAAATCTAGAGACAATAATTGAGATCAGGAGTTTCACGTTGCACCTGTCCTAAACAGCATTCCATTCCTTACCTCACCTCACCCTAGGCTGACTAAAAACCGGTCAGAAGAACAAAGTACTACCAGTTTTGTACCCTGGGATCCCGGGATGCGGCCACAGCAAGGAGAGCTACGTTCCGAGGCATCCTGACAGGGAAGCTTGTATGTGGAAAAGGTGGGCCTGCTTTATTATGAATGTCAGATAAAGCTGTGGGGGAGGGAAGTGGGTAAAGGGCAGCATTAAAGTTCAGATGGGGACAAATCACTCCAAGGGATCGCACCTCTTCCTTCTGCCTTTTCCATTTCTATAGGGGTGAAATCTAGTGAAAATCAACATGGAGGACACCCTCTCCGGGAGAAAAGCAACTCATAAAAGGGCAACAACTGAAGGCTTGTGGTGCAAGGGAGCCCTAGGGATCACTGCCTGCCGAGCTGGAAGCAGACACACAGAGGAAGAGAGAAACAACGGTGCATTTTGCTTTTTTTGAATATTTCGACAGCACACGATTCTTCCAGAAGTGATGGCAAAAAAATAGTTGAATGTTGGTCATACTTTTGTCCACCGCTTTGCATTTTTCTGCCGGTGGACGTGCTGGTGATTGGCAGACTGTTGGGGTGTCGCGTCTGGTCGTACAGTTGCCGGGCCTTCTGCATCGCCTTCGCTGACCCTGGTGTTGCTGCCTTGCCTCCAGCTCAGCCCTAACTTATCCACAGATGAGTCAAAAGGATGAGGACAGAAGGAAATGAAAGCTGAGTTACCTCCTTTGGGCTTGGCATAATCGGAAATCAGAAAAAGAGGAGGAGTCACAATCCTGTGTGTGGACCAACATTTCCAAGGATTGCCGTGCCCCCGAGGAGGTGATATGGTAAGGTGGGGCACGGAGGAAACAGAACATGCACTGAGAGGTGAGGAAAGTGTGGATGTGAATGGAAAAGAGGGAAGGTGTAAGGATGGGACAGAACCGTGCAATGGCGGAAGGTGTTATGTTCCTAGAGGAAAATGCCAGAAACTGGCAATGCCCAGGGGTGGGGGTGGGGGGGGCATGTGGACTAGGAGGAGGCCTATCAGAGCCATGCCGTACATTCCATTAGGAACAATGGGAAGCAGTAAATCCAAAGATGCAATGATTTAATTTTTGGAAAACTGAAATCCCTTTGTTCAAAACAAAGATATATTAGGAATAGTCCACTTCACAGATATGATACATATATTCAGAACCACAGAACTCTCAGGAAAACGTGAGAGAAAGATGTGAAGACTTTTCTCTTGTAGGTTTTTTAAAAATTAATTTTAGGGGGGGAAATCTCAAGGGAAAATGTTTTTACTCTTGAATTTTTCTGAAGTGTTGCATCTCAGCTCCAAATGAGTCTACGGCAGTTGACTAAGCCCACGGGAGTGTCCCAAGTGGAATATGTTTTTAGTTGTACGTTGAATTGTACCATCGTGGCTGGTAAAATAAAAGTTGGCCTGGAAAATTCACTTGAATATGAAAAACCTGGGGAAGCAACCAAACCATCCAATGGAGTTTTGCTGCAAGAGGTGTCCATAAAGCCTAGCTAAGTAGGGTTTCTAAGATAGGTTTATGGTCCCTGGCTTCTAGCCCTGATTTGTCGCGGATACATCCCTGTCTCTTTTCTATGTCTCTGTTTCCCTTTCATGAAATTAGGATAAATTACCCTTGCTGTCTGTACAAACATTGACCGTTTCTTGCTCTTCAACAGGAGGTCTGTGAACCCCACTTCCAAAGTACTCAGAGTAACTCCAAAGAAAGACTATACATACACATTTACTAAGGCTCTTTCTTACCTCATCATTATCAACCCTTATTCCTTTCTCAAGTTTAACTGAGCTGGTTCCTGGAGTCATTGATACGGCATCTTGGAACCTGAAAAAGCGGAAAATCCAATGGTATTTGCTTACTCAGAGGCCTGGTCATTGGCATATTCTCAATCTCCCTCAACAAAGTTTGGGAGCCCGACGTAGAGGAGCCCAATTTGGGTGGTCACTAATTGAATATGCACATATAGTAAAGAATAGGATTTGTTATTATCCAGCCTGCATTCTGGTGGGGGGGGGGGGTGGGGAACAAAACTTCAGTTCAGTGAGTTCAGCAAGTGGGACCTCTTGGAGATATGATGATATCTGATAAGTTGAATTTTTCAAAAATAAGGGTGTTAGACAGCTTAAGGACATTCTTTTGGGCACCTGGACCTTTATAATATCCTTAAAGACGACCTACTATTTTGAATGCCCACCTGCCTGCTCTTCTCCACAGGGAAATGGCTCTACCTTTGCCAATAATTAACTAGTGATTCCATGAAAAGGGACATTATTAGTGGAACTTCACAACTAAATTTCCAATTCTTAGTGACTATGCTTGGATTACTGGCTCCCTCTTGTACCTCACCACATCTACGTTTCTCTATCTAGAACTAAGATGGTAAGAATCATGAATGGCAAATATTCTCATACTCTGTTTTTTCTCTTAGTTTCAGATCCCCTGCCCAGATACCAGTTCCTTTTGGAGAGAAGAGGGAGGGAGGCAGAAGTTGCAATATTTAGTAATAAAGTGTTTTAGATTCCATATTTTAGATTCCATGACTAATTCCACTAAACCCATTTACTCCCTGAACATAGGAAAAGATGCTCATCAGTAAGACTGGGTTAATGATTAAAATAAATGGCCTGCTTCCTCCTTGGAGATAATTCCTGTTTGGGTATTAACTAGCTTACATTAAATAGAAGCCTGGGACTACCTGAAGTAGACCTCTCTCCTCTAAAAATGAGGGTGGCAGGGGCGCCTGGGTGGCTCGGTCGGTTGAGCGTCCGACTTCGGCTCAGGTCATGATCTCGCAGTCTGTGAGTTCGAACCCTGCGTCAGGCTCTGTGCTCACAGGTCAGAGCCTGGAACCTGCTTCCGATTCTGTGTCTCCCTCTCTCGCTGCCCCTCCCCTGCTCATGCTCTGTCTTTCTCTGTCTCAAAAATAAATAAAAACATTAAAAAAATTTTTTTAATAAAAAAATAAAAATAAATAAAAATGAGGGTGGCAGTGTAAGGACCAAACTAAGAAAAACAGAACTAGCCAAGCTATGTGGTTGGCGGGTCAACTGCTGTAGGATGGCACGAATCATCCCCAATCCCGTATCAAGTCCCATCCAAGCATGGCTCACTTCCACCTGTCGCTGGCTACCAACTCCATCCTTAACTCAGGCCAGACGTCTTAAAAATAGTCTCAAGGGGAGCAGGTGACACATTGTGGGTAGACCAAAATAAATTCATCCCCACTTAACATCTTAAAGGTGGTACCTTTTTTATGTGTCCTACTATCTTAAGTCATCTAATAATAATATACTGTAATCTTTATTGTAGCACTTTTAAAAAATGAGTCTCTGTTATCTCAAAGGCAGCACAGGATCCCAGATACTCTTTTTTTTTTTTTTTTTTTTTTAAATTTTTTTTTCAACATTTTTTATTTATTTTTGGGACAGAGAGAGACAGAGCATGAACGGGGGAGGGGCAGAGAGAGAGGGAGACACAGAATCGGAAACAGGCTCCAGGCTCCGAGCCATCAGCCCAGAGCCTGACGCGGGGCTCGAACTCACGGACTGTGAGATCGTGACCTGGCTGAAGTCGGACGCCTAACCGACTGCGCCACCCAGGCGCCCCAGGATCCCAGATACTCTTTATGCCAATTTAAGGGATAGAGCTGTGGGGGAAATTCTCCTACAGCCCAGCAGTGTCCACCAGGGACAGTCTGGTGCCTTACTTTTGACAACTCTATTCTAATTGCTGCACGAAACACAGACCAAGATCCGGTTTTTGATCTGAGGACAGTCAGTCAATTAAAATATTTTTTAATGTTCATTTTTTTATTTTGAGAGAGAGAGAGAGAGAGAGAGAGAGCAGGGGAAGGGCAGAGAGAGATGGAGACAGAAAATCCCAAGCAGACTCCGTGCTGTCAGTGCAGAGCCCGATGCAGGGCTTAATCTCACAAACTGTGAGCTCATGCCCTAAGCTGAAATCAAGAGCTGGACGCTTAACCGGCCCAGGTGCCCCTAAAACATTTTTAATGAGTCTACTCTGTGACTAGTACTGTTCAGAGTGATATGGACTACAACAAATGTTTGCATAAAATCGTCCTTATAAATTAGTTGGGCAAAGAAAAGTACACACTTGGTTTGTCTCTTTTGGCCCATCGCTGTTCACTGCTAAGTGGGTCAATCCAAGGCAAGTATTCACCCAGAGGCCAAAGTCAGCGTCTCCAAAGAGTCCAGGTTCTGTAGGGGCTCAATTCAATCCATTTCTTCCTTAGCACACACTGTGTGTCCAGCCCCGTTCTTGATCCTGTTTTGGAAACAAGGCTGGTGGGTGCTGTTGTGAATGCAGAGAATGCACAAGACGTGATGACCTTTGTCCTCAAGAACTTAGGTGGTAAACGGTGGAAGGGGTGGGTGGGTGGAGGAAGTGATTGTGAAGTGTGAAATAGAAAGGACAAATACATGCTAGTACATTAGGTGAGTCATTTCACCTCTCGGGGCCTTAATTTCCTCATTTGTAAAAATGGAGAGAGTTAACCAAATGATTTAAAGATAATATTCTAATTCCTTTTGACAGCGCGAAGAATTTTCCTACATAAAGACCTGAAGTAAAATCCATTCACGGGTTAGTCGTGGGAGAGAGTTGGAGAGCAGCCATGCTTTAATTTACATCCCCTTTCAATACAACCACCCTCTCATAGGTTAGGTCTATAAAACCAGGGAAAGTGTGTGTATATGTTGGTGTGGGAGGGGGTGGCAGGAAGTTGCTATATTTCTTTGATATGAGCAACTTAAAATGGAAGATAAAAGTTGACGGTGTACAAGCCACTATCTCGAGAAGAGAGGTCAGTGAGGCTCACGGGGATGTTTCCCAAAGGATGTGGAGCTTGAGCTGGGCCTTATAAGATAGTGTGTGAAGTCACCTGACTGGAAGGTATTTGTCGTTGTTTTAAGTAGCAAGACCTAAAAGTGGATAGGTAGGGTGGGATCAAATCATGGGGGTCTTGGCAATGAAGGAGGAACTTTGATAAGGTCTTTCAGCCCAAGCTCCTATCAAGCCCATGGGTTTGGAGGAAAGATCTGCCTTAGTGTTGAGAATGTTGATAAGTGATTATTTAAGGTTTATATCTGGTTTGTTTGTCTAGACATAAACCCTAAAGATAATTGTCTAGAGTGTATGACTAGACTGAGCTAAACTCTGAAAGTTCCCTCAAGGGTAATAGACTAATGAGGTTTTCACCCTTTCCTCACCTTTAATTTACTGGAATCATGAGTCCAATTCATGCGGATACTGAAACTAAAATAAAAAGAAGCCACCCAACTGGAAGGTACAAATCTTGGGTTGCTTTTCTGCAACGCAGGGTGGAAAAAACCAAAATCACACAAACACAAAAATGACACCCAGACTAAAAATGGAAAGATCTGGTGTACAATACCTTGAAGGACATCAGGAGACCTTAGTTCATTGAGGAAGGAGAGATTCCTTGGCACTGAAAACTTCCGTTTTGAAAGTGTTTTATTCTTTTCTTGATTCTGGAGGAGACGCAGGAATTTGTGATGAACAGGCAATCTAGAATGCTGAGGTGTTCTATGTTGGAGTGAGCACAAAGGCTTCAACAAAATCTGCACCGATCTGCTCCAATTTGTTTTTTTCAAACTGTGACTTCCCTGTACATACACTGACCTTGTCACCATATCTTAACTTCTACTTTATTTTTTCTTAATGTTTATTTACTTATTTTGAGAGAGAGAGAGGGAGAGGGAGAATACCAAGCAGGCTCTGCACTTTCAACACAGAACCCAATGCAGGGCTCAATCCCACGAACTGTGGGATCATGACCTGAGATGAAATCTAGAGTCGGATGCTTAACCGACTGAGCCACCCAGGCGCCCCAATCAACCTCTACTTTAACCTATTCCTCAAATACAGTGAACTTTCTCTCTTATTCCCCATACTTAAAACCCTCTCCCCACGTCTTCAAACCATTTGAACCTTCTTCTTTCTTTATATTACCACTGAGGTCTTTCCTCTTTAGACAAGACTTTCCAGATCAATCCAATCCCAAACTCTAGCCTGCAGGCACTGTTTTTTGTGCACGCAATCTATAGTATCTTGTAGTTTGACCTGTACTTTTCTTCTGTGCACGTACTGTTTGCCTCCTACACAGTAAGGTCCTTGAAAGTGACACGTGAGTTATATATATATTGGTCCCCCCCCCCCCCACTACCACATACCCCTGTTTTGTATATTAGGCATTCAAACTTAATATTTACTTCTGTATGTTTCCTGACCATTTGTGACATGTTAAACACCATCCTAGGCAATGGGAACAAACATAAATCCCAGTCCTTGACCTCAAGGAGCTCATAGTTTAGCCAGGAGGAGATGAAGAAAGAGTTCAATTCAACAGATTGCAATGCATGTATCAGGGATCTGTTCAAGGGGCTGTTGAATCAAAGAGGAAGAGCACTAAACTCTGGGAGACATTTGGAACTAACACCTAAACCCGAGTCTGGAAAGGTGAGTACAAGTAGCATATGCCTGGAACATAAGATTTAACATAAAAGCAGCAAGAGATGAGACTAGAAAGGAAGCCAAGGTCTAAATCCTAGAGTGTAGACCCTGATAGAAGCTTGTAAGTCACCCTGTGAGTTAATAAAGAGCTATCGAGGGATTAAGTTGGGAGATACATTGAACAATATGTATTTTAGAAATACAAAAATGGTGGCAGAGTAAACTATATATTGGAAAGGCACAGAGGCGTTTAAGAAGGCTATGGTATGGAGGAAGGAGTGAGAAACTAAATGGGTCGCAAATTTGTGCCATTCACCTCTGTCTCCCAGCCCTGGATGACCTATGCAAAGATGGCCAACCATATTCTCTCCGCTAGGGATTTGAGAGCTTGATAAAGACACAGAAAGATGGGAGATGATCATAGCTGAATTGTCCTCTGCAGCATCCCAGGCAGAAGGGCTAAGCCCCGCCTGCTGAGGTCCCCAGAGCCGCTGCAGATCTAGCCCTCCCTGATGCATGGTTATTCAGTTTTCCCTTCAATCTGGGAGCTTTCCCAATAGCTTTTCGAATACCGCTCCCCCCCACCCCCCGCCGCCTTCTTTTTTTCCCCTGAAACTAGCCAGCGTTCATTTCTGTTGTTTGCAATCAAAACAAAACAAAAACAACACCTAAACTGACAGAGGCTCTAAAGCCCATCAGCAGCAGTGAGGAGGGATAAATGAAGGACCTCTGAAAGATGTTAGGAAGATAGAATTAACAGGACTTGTTAACCAATTGGATCCGCAGGCTGGTGGATATAGTCACATTTTTAGCTTGGTTGCTTGAGTGGATAGAGGTGCAATTTACTACATTAGAAAAGAAGGAAGATAGAGTGAATTTGGGGGATAAATGATGATTTGTGGTTTGGGTTGGTTAAATAGGAGGTGCAGGTAGGGACTTGGTCTCATAAATGGTTTAAAAGATGGGTCTGGTGCCAGAGAGAGGTTTGGGATAGAATTATTCATTCGGGAGCCAGCCTCGAGTATAGGTGCCCGTGAAAGCCATTGGAGTAGATGTGATCACGCAGGAGAATCGGTGAACTCAAGACACAAAGGCACAAGACAGAGCCCCGGGCGATACAAATGCCAAAGGAAGAGCAGCCTGAGCAGATATGTATAGAGAACACTGAAAAGGAGGGGCCAGAGGCTGGAAGAGAACCAGGAACGGAAATCTGGGAAAGAGACGACACCGTGAAAAGTGGAGAACCTCTCTACCTCACCCCAGCGTCGAAACTGCAGCTTTTAAAGGTTCAGAAAGCTGTTTTTAAAACCCAAAAAAGTTGTCAAAGCTTAACAAACAATCCAGCGCCACTGACTGTAAGGGAGATAAGTCTAGATTGAACGAACCTCCTAAGCTGGAGTTCATGGCAGAGCCAGGATTTGCTGGAGCAAATGGAGAGAAGACAATGTGAATGTGTCACACATTCCCCACTCACGGCCTTCTTTTGCAGACACGGGGTGTATAGCGACCCAAACTTGGGTCCATTGTCCCTTTTCACTGCATCTTGGGTATCGACCTATGACAGGACCTGAGAGTGGGTCCCGCATCCCTTCATCTCCACGGCTTTTCACATCCAAATGGAGGCCTCACAGACCAGGGAACATCCGGGTAGTGAGGATGGGGTGCTGGGGTGGCGCAGGGCATCCTGGGAGACGTGACCTGAGGAGCAGAGAGCAGTGAGTGAGAGGGCACAAGCCTGGAAGAACTCCTTGGGGAACCATTTTCTTCCTCTCCTCCTATTTTGAACGGCTTATAAAATAGAAACGTCTACCCTCTTGAAAGTAAGAGTAGCGGCACATAGTGCTGAGCAAGGGGAACTTCTCTCATTCTTGACTCTCCCTTTCATAAACAGCCTGCCGGCAGCGTGTGGTAACCCATCTGGGGAGGCTCTTCCTTGTCAGGGGACACTTACTGTCGATCAGTGACTAGATACGTCTTTCTGGTGAAGAGGGATGTGCTAGGAAGCCAAAGGTCTACCTAGGCCCCAGCCATGCTCTCCAAACTAGCTTCTAGCAAACAGACCCACAACCAAAAAACCATGAAATTTTGAATGCCTCTGACTCCTGCACGTTTCTGTTAATTGCTTCGGAACCCGTAGGAAGAGATGTTTGGTACCTCGACTGTTTCGGCACCCCGGCTACCGTAAACGCTGTGGCTGTAGTCTTAGTGTTCTCCATTGGTGCGGAGACCAGAGAACCAGGAAAGAGGGGGTTCAGAAAGGTATCTCCTTAGCAAAGCGAAAAATGAAAGCCTGCGAGAAGCTGGAGCCTGGGCAGGGAGTTTTGCCTGGCAACCTGTCTTCCATCCGTGGGCAGAGCGGGGCTGGGATTTATAAATTCATTCATCCCAGCTTTGGCCAACACCAAATCTGAACAGAACTAGCATTATTCAGAGATGAATGAATGGAAAATGATTTTCAGAGCTAACGAATTTTATGAGGAGGAGAATGTAGCAGCAGTAACAGCCACCCTGGCTTAAATAGGGAGCTAAGGAAGACTGCCAAAAATGGAGAGACATAGAGAAGAGCAGGAAATTGGGAATCCGGGAAATACAAGGCCATGAAATTTGTTTGTAGATCCATTAAAAACATGGGGATGTCTATACTACCCAAAGCACCCTACAGATTTAATGCAATCCTTATCAAAATACCAACAGCATTTTTTTTGTTTTTACAGAACTAGAAAAAATAATACTAAAAATCTTATGGAACCACAAAAGACCCCAAATAGCCAAAATGATCTTGAAAAAGAAAAACAAAGAGGGGAGTGAAAAAGAAAAACTCCCCAGCGGAGTGGGATCGAGACCTGCGTTGGGCTCCACACTCAGTGTGGCTGGCTTAAGATTCTCTCCCTCTTTCTCTCTCCCTCTGCCCCTCTCCCTCGCTCATGTGCATCCTCTCTCTCTCTCTAAAAGAAACAGATAAACAAAGCTGGAGATATCACAATTCCAGATTTCAAGTTATACTGCAAAGCTGTAGCAATCTAAACAGTATGGCAGTGGCACAAAATTAGACACATGGACGAACAGAACAGGATGGAAAGCTAGAAACAAACCCACGATCATATATGTTCAATTGCTCTTTACAAGCGAGGCAAGAATTGTCTCTTTAACAAATGGTGCTGGGAAAACCGGACGGCTATACGCAAAAGAATGAAACTGGACCACTTCCTTACAAACATACACAAAAATAAACTCAAAATGGATTAAAGACCTAAATCTGAGACCTGAACGCTTAAAAATCCTAGGAGAGAGCACAGGCAGGAACTTCTCTGACATCAGTCATAACGGCATTTTTCTAGATATGTCTCCTGAGGCAAGGGAAATAAAAGCAAAAATAAACTATTGGGACGACATGAAAATAAAAGGCTTCTGCGCAGCAAAGGAAACAATCAACAAAACAAAAAGAAAACCTACTAAATGGGAGAAAATATTTGCAAATGACATACCCAGTGAGGGTTACTATCCAAAATATATAAAGAACTTCAAACACTCAACACCCAGAAAACAATCTAATTAAGAAATGGGCAGAAGATATTTCTCCAAAGGAGACATCCAGACGGCCAAGAACAGACACATGAAAAGATGCTCAAAATCACTCATCACCAGGGAAATGCAAGTAAAAACTACTCTAAGATATCACCTCACACCTGTTGGAATGGCTAAAATCAAAAACATAAGAAACAGTGTTGGCGAGGATATGGAGAAAAAGGAACCTTCATGCACTGTAGTGGGAATGCAAACTGCTGTAGGTACTATGGAAAACAGTATGGAGTTTCCTCAAAAAATTAAAAATAGAAATTAATGTTGCACTATATATTAAGTAACTATAAAAGAAAATATTCCTCAACCTGTTTATTTATTGTTTAAGTCTATTTATGTTGAGAGTGACAGAGACAGCCTGAGTAGGGGAGGGGCAGAGAGAGAGGGAGAGAGAGAGAGGATCCCAAGCAGGTTCCGCACTGTCAGCACAGAGCCCAACGCGGGGCTCACATCCACGAAGCCGTGAGATCATGACCTGAGCCGAAACCAAGAGCAGGACGCTTAACCAACTGACCCATCCAGGCGCCCCTGCTCAATTGCTTAATTGCCATGACATAAATCTGTCATTTTTGCTATCACTTTCCTATTTTTAATAAATTGTGCTTTAGTTTTTATCTATTAGATGAAATGGTAAAATTTAAACAACATATATTGTACTTGAAATAAAAGAAAGAAATTAAAAATAGAACTACCCTATGACTCAGTAATTGCACTACTGGGTATTTACCCAAAGAGTACCAAAACACTTCTTCAAAGGCTATATGCACCTCTATGTTTATTGCAGCATTATTTACAATAGCCACATTATGGGAGCAGCCCAAATGTCCATCAACTGATGAATGGATAAAGAGGTAGTATATACATACAATGGAAAATTATTCAGCCATTAAGAAAATGAAATCTTGCCATTTGCAACAACATGGATGGAGCTACCGAAGTAATGCTAAGTGAAATAAGTCAGTCAGAGAAAGACAAATACTATATGATTTCACTCGTATGTGGAATTAAAGAAACAAAAGAAATGAACAAAGGGGGGAAAAGACAGACAAACCAAGAAACAGACTCTTAACTATAGAGAACAAACTGATGGTTACCAGAGGGGAGGTGGGTGAGGGGGGGATGGGTGAAATAGACGAAAGGGATTAAGAGTACACATATCATGATGAGCACTGAATAATGTATCGAATTGTTGATATAGAATATAGTGATACTGTATACGTGAAACTCATATAACACCGTATGTTAGCTATACTGGAATTTAAAACTTTAAAAGAAATATAGGGATATCTACTCACAAGAGACAGTGGAAGCTGTCTCTCTGTGCAAAATTTTGATTCAGTTTAGCACTAGAGTGTCAGGGATATGAGGACCAAGAAGAAACAAAAAGGTGGGGGGGGGGGGTTGAGAGTTTGAAATATACGCAATGGATTGTAAGGCATTGAAGGTCGTCTCAGGAAAAATCTCATGACTGGAGATGCCCACCATGGCAAATCTCTAAGTGTTTCAAGGATGGGGTGGAATGATATATGAAGGAGCAGAGGATGTGCTGTCCCACTGAGGGCACCTTCTCAACCTCGCTGACACATTTCATTCTCTTGTCTCCATAGACCTTTCTCCTGATCTAGCTTAATGGAGCCCGAGAACAAGGTTGCAGATTCTTAGCTTTTAAGTCTAAACTTCAAAGACTCAATTGGAAGACAAAATGGTTTAGGAGACAGCTGTGACCAATTGGGTGCCTCTCTCCAAGAAAGAATATTTGTTAATGTTACCGAATCCTACCGCAATATAGGAGACCTAGCGTCACAACTGAGACACAAAGGAGTGTTATAAGTGAGTCCACCCACAAAGGTAGACTCTAGACAACTAGCCCTACGTTACAGGCATCTCTGTGAGGCCGACACCAAGAAGAAGCCAACTCTTACACTCTTCCTCTAAATCTTTTCTTGGTTCGGGGGGGCTCAGTCAGTTAAGCATTTGACTTCAGCTTAGATCATGATCTCACGGTTTGTGTGTTCGAGCCCCACGTCGGGCTCTTTGCTGTCAGCACAGAGCCCGCTGCAGATCCTCTGTCCCCCTCTCTCTCTGCCCCTCCCCTGCTCATATTCTATCTCTCTCAAAAGCAAATAAACATTGGGGCGCCTGGGTGGCGCAGTCGGTTGGGCGTCCGACTTCAGCCAGGTCACGATCTCGCGGTCCGTGAGTTCGAGCCCCGCGTCAGGCTCTGGGCTGATGGCTCAGAGCCTGGAGCCTGTTTCTGATTCTGTGTCTCCCTCTCTCTCTGCCCCTCCCCCGTTCATGCTCTGTCTCTCTCTGTCCCAAAAATAAATAAAACGTTGAAAAAAAAATTAAAAAAAAAAAAAAAAAAAGCAAATAAACATTAAAATAAATAAATAAATACATTTTTCTTGGTTCTTCCAGTTCTTCCAAATAACACCAGACTTTGCATGGTGTGACAGCCAGCAACACGTGGGATAATACGTAATCATACCAAACTATGTGTCTATCTTCCTATATGTTATATTTTCATACCAAACCATATATTAAATCCCAATATTGGCCAAAGCTTTAGAAACATCAATTTTGGTAGACTCGGCTGAGGAGGTGGTGGCAGGGAGGGAGCCCTCGAGGAAGCCTCTTCTCTCTCACTTTCACACTTGGCCTTCCCTCAAGAAGGAAATTCGTATCACGATCTGGGCTTCCTTTGTTCTTTGAGGAGATCTTATATATTAAAAAATCACATGACTGGGTTTGGCTCCCTCCTCTGTTTAGGCTCTGGTCCTCTGTTCTCTTTGTTCTCTTTTCCTCCATACGGCAGCCCAATCCAGAACTTTGGGTTTGAGTTCTGATAAGGAAGAGGCCCCTGAGACCGTGATTTCTCTCAGTAATTTTGGTATCAGTAAATGGTATCTGTTGCCTCGAACTCATATTTATTCGTTTATTTGTCCATTCATTGAGCAAACATTTATTGAACACCTACCATGGGCCAGGGCTTTCCTATTTCCCAAGGATATCATAGTAAACAAAACAGAAAAGAATCCCTGTCCTCCTGGAGCTTACATTCTGCTTGGGAGCTCTATGCAGTTGTGGTTTATAGCTGCTCTTGGACGTCTAACAGGCATCTCAGACTTGATAGGTCCAAATTAAGTCTTGATTCTCCCTCCCTTTCAAACCCATTCTCCCTCAGTCTTTCCTATCTCAGTGAATGGCGTTGCCATTCATTCTGTTGTTTGGGCAAGAAACTTTGGAGTTATCCCTGATTCCTCTCATTCTATCAACTACACACGATCTACCCATCCTCAAGTCCTTTATGATTCCATTTGCCAAATATATTCCAAATCTGAATGCTTTTCAACCACCCTGACCCAAACCAAAGCTCCCATTCACTTTGGGCTGCCTAAACATTATTGGTGCTTTCTTTGAGATGAGTCTTCTTTATGGAAGAGGGGGGAAAAAAAGGAAGGTAATGTTAGGGAGTGAAGAACACATCAGGGAGAGATTAGACTGCATGGTGGCAGTTCTTATCGGCTCCATTTCCCTTAGGAAATCCTAGACATTTTATAAAGAACAATTCTAGGGGTGCCTAGGTGGCTCAGTGGGTTAAGCACCCAACTCTTGATTTCGGCTCAGGTCATGATCTCACGGTTTGTGAGTTCAAGCCCCGCATTGGGCTCTGTGCCAACAGTGGGGAGCCTGCTTGGGATTCTCTCTCTCCCTTTCTCTCTGTCCCCCCCCCCCAATAAATAAACTTAAAAAAATCCTAATTTTTAAGATATTTACTTTGGAGGGGGGGGGGGAGAAGGTAGGGGAGGGGCAGAGAGAAAGGGAGACACAGAATCTGAAGCAAGCTCCAGGCTCTGAGCTGTCAACACAGAGCTCTATGCAGGTTCGAGCTCATGAACCACGAGATCATGACCTGAGCCGAAGTCAGACGCTTAATTAACTCACTGAACCATCCAGTCGCTCCCCCCCCCCTCCCCCCCGGCTCAAAAAGAATTCTAAATGATCTTTGTCAGGCTCTTAGGAAGTATCCATGACCTATGGCTTCACTATGCCATTTCCCTCGGTTTGCAAGCTGGGCCTGCTTCACTACATCATCACGAACCCTTATTTAATCCCAGAGGGAGTGAAACAGATACACAGAAGAGGAGAGAAAGAAGGAAATGTACTTCCGGAGCTAGATCTTTTTTAGCGTAAAAAAAAGATCACAGAATTTTCCTGCTCAATAACTTCCTGTTACACTTCTTGCCACAATCCAAAATTCTTGCCGTTTTCTACAAGACTCTGATTTTCCCGGCCCATCCCAAACTTCATCTCCTGCTAGTCTCCCCATCACGTCAGCAATTCTTGCCATCTTGGACTTACTGCTATTCTTTGAACAAGTTAAGTCATTCCCTTTCAGGGCTTTTGTTAATTCTATTCTCTGGAACACTCTTCACCAAGAACTTCCTATGTCTTCCTTCCTCACTTCGTTCATTTGTCTAAGCAAGTGTTACTTTGTAAGAAAGAACTTCCTTAGCCACACCAAACGGGCACTCACTCCCAGTCATATTCTGTCTCTCTATTATTCTTCAAAGCTCTTATATTTACCTGAATGTATATATTTGTTCATTCCTTACCCATCTCCTTTATGAGAATGTATGCTCCAATGTGGCAAGGATTTTGCCTGCTTGGTTCACTACTTTATCTCTAGTCCCTGGAACAGCAGTACTGGGTACACAGTAGACAACAGCAAATATTTGTTGACTGCAAAAGTAATGGACTCAATGGAAAAATCCCACAGAGACTATGTGAAGTTGTGGGGTTTCATTTATAGGCATTTGTAGGCATTGCTGGTGGTACAGCCATCCCAAAATTTCCTCCTTCTTATCTTGTTTTAAAGAAGAAATACTAGGTGCAAGGAAATGTCAGGGTGGAACCTGAACCAAAGGTTTTATAAGGCTTATCCACAGCCTTTTTGCGGGATTTCCTTACCTACCGAGACTCTGCTCTGTGTGCTCAGTTTGGCCCTTGACATATCCATGAGCTAGGACCCAATCGCACTATGAATACCATAGCAATATAGCAACAGCTAGATAAGAGAAAGAGGCCTCTGCTTACAAGAAGAATGAAACAGTAGCATCTCAAAGGCTGAACATTCACTTACAGGAGCCTGCCTCTGGTATGCTTCCACTTTGGAGTCAGGCTGGCCCAGAAACAATGGGAGGGTCCTGATCAACAGGTAGGGTCAACCTACTGGGTGTTTCAGATGAAGAGTTCAGAATGTCAGCTTTAGAAATGACAGAAGGCAACCTAGGGACATATCAGCAGATGAATGAAGAAAGACTGATACTCAGAGGAGGACAGATCTGAAATGTCAAAACTAGCCTTCTATAAAAGGGAAGACAAATGTTCCTTTGATTTAATGGTTGGACCTAACTGCTTTTACATTTGGGGACTCGGCTAGGAAAGGGTCAGGAGATGTTTTTGATGATAATAGGTCTGGGAAAATGACTGGATCCTAGAGAGATTGAACATGAGAGGAAAGAAACGATATTAGGGAACAATTTGGAATTACACCCCAAGAGGGAGCCTAGATGCAGGAAATTATTGAAAGTCGCCCTCTGATGGTAACAGCTAGAAAGTCTGTAATAAGAACAATTGCGGGGGGGGAGGGGGGGGCGGTGGTGGTGGTGGTGGTGGTGGTGAAGGGAGGGACTTCTCTTTGATGATTCCTGGGAATAAACCTTTGGGAAAGAATAGTTCAGGAATCCATCAGCAGATACAGAGGAATTTTTCAGTTTTAGGGCCAGTTTAAATATGAGCCAAGATCATTGACTTGGAGGGAACCAATATAGCTGACTAGGTATTGGAAAGCTGATCAATTAGTAGTTGTTACGTGTAGTTTGGGTGTTCAAATTCCTAATTTGGGATTTGAAAAAATAGCTTCTAAATAGTGACTAAAACAATGTTTGAGCTTTATATAATTAGATCTGCAAGGAGTCCAGTCTATTTCCCCAGAGCCTGCCCTCTTTAGCCCTTGTGTGTCCAACATCTTTGAGTGGTTCCTAATACACTGGAGGTTGGGGTAAGGAATAGTCTTCCTTCTCTCTTACTCCATAGGCTTAGGCAGATCCTCAACACATAAAGACTTTAAGCTTTGCCTGAGACTTTGCCCTGGGACGGTCCATTTGACAAGTTGCTAAAGTTAGCCCACAGACACCCTCTGGAATTCCAGGAGATTGTACGTTGGTCCACGAGCACTTTGGGAAACCTCCTGGGAAGGTTCATAACTTAATTTATGAAAAGGAAAAAAAAAAAAACTATACACGTGCACTATATCAGATTAAAACCTTAACTCAATCAAAATCTCAATTAATATGGGGGGACTATCTGCACACAGAAGAGAAATGCATTATTCTGTCAAAACCCGTTTGGTCAGATACTTTAATTTACACAATTACAATATCCAGGGGCGCCTGGCTGGCTCAGTCAGTGAAGCATGTGACTCTCGATCTCAGGGTTCTGAGTTCCAACCCCACGCTGGGTGTAAAGATTACTAATAAATAAACTTTAAAACAAAGCACAAAAATATTATGACACTGCTTGATATTTGGGAAACCTTGTATGCCTTTTTATGACCTAATTTAGTGAGTCTAACATGTTTCATAGGAAAAAATACAGTGTTTACTTTCACTGAAGGGCTTACTAGCAGACTGATATCCACAAAGAAAATATTAATAAATGACATAATAAAAGAAACTATCTAAACTGAAACATATAAAGAAAAATAGCTGAGAAAGGTGAATAAAGCCACAGTGATCTTTAGGACAATATCAAATAGTCTAACCAATATGTAATTAGAGGCCCTGGTGAGGAGACGAGGATATATGAGGAGATTAAGATAATGGCCAAAATGTTTCCAAATTTAGAGAAAAATAACAATCAGCAGATTCAAGAAGCTACAAATGCAAAGCAGGATAAACAAAAACAAAACAGCCCTGAGGCATATGATGCTCAAATTTCTGAAAACCAGGGGTCCCTGGCTGGCTGAGTTAGGAGAGCATGCAATTCTTGATCTTGGGGTTGTGAGCTCGAGCCCCACCATTGGGTGTGGAAATTACTGAAAAAATGAAATCTACAAAAAAAAAAGATTAAAAAAATTTCTGAAAACCAGTGATAAAGGGAATGGGGCAAAATGTACACAATTGTTTAGTTTGAGTTAAGGGCAGATACTATTCTTGCAACTTTTCTCTAAGTTTTAAATTCTATCAAAATGAATATTTACCAAGAAAACAAGATGGAACCAAAATACTGGTCAATAGTAGGGAGATTGGGAGGGGAAGTTCAGAGGTAAACAGTCTTCCTTTTTAACTCCATCTGGTCAGGAGGATGACATATTTCTTCACTGTGCAATGTAAATGTACAAATACAAAGTGTAAAAATTACACATTGAAATTTTAAGATTACTAAAAGAATACAAAGCTATAGCCCACAATATATCTTGCTTGTTAATACTGTGAATGCTTACTTGCTCTTTTTAAAAAAAAATGTTTATTTTATTTATTTTGAGGGGGGATGAAGGGCAGAGAGAGAGGGAGAGAGAGAATCCCAACCAGGGTCCCTGCTGTCAGTGCAGAGCCCTACACAGGGCTCGCTCCTATGAACCATGAGATCATGACTTTGGCTGAAATCAAGAGTCAGACACATAACCAACTGAGCCACCCAGGCGCCCCTGCTTCCTTGCTGTTAAATAGCAATTTTACAAAAGCATATCTCTCAAGGGAAACCCTCTTGCACTGTTGGTGGGAATGCAAACTGGTGTAGCCACTCTGGAAAACAGTGTGGAGGTTCCTCAGAAAATTAAAAATAGACCTACCCTATGACCCAGCAATAGCACTGCTAGGAATTTACCCAAGGGATACAGGAGTGCTGATGCATAGGGGCACATGTACCCCAATGTTTATAGCAGTGCTATCAACAGTAGTTAAATTATGGAAAGAGCCTAAATGTCCATCAACTGGTGAATTGACAAAGAAGATGTGGTACACACACACACACACACACACACACACACACACAGTGGAATACTACGCAGCAATGAAAAAGAATGAAATCTTGCCACTTGCAACCACGTGGATGGAACTGGATGGTATTATGCTAAATGAAGTCAGTCAGAAAAAAGCAGATACCATATGTTTTCACCTATATGCGGAATTTGAGAAACTTAACAGAAGACCATAGGGGAAGGGAAGGAAAATTTAGTTACAGAGAGGGAGGCAAACCTTAAGAGACACTTAAATACAGAGAACAAACTGAGGGTTGATGGGGGTAGGGGGTTGTGGGGTGGGGAAAATGGGACATGGACATTGAAGAGGGCACTTGTTGGGATGAGTACTGGGTGTTGTACGTAAGTGATGAATCATGGGAATCTACTCCCGAAGACAAGACTATAGCGTATACACTGTATATTAGCTAACTTGACCATAAATTATTAACAAAAAAAAACAAGATATCTCTCAACACAAATGTCATCCATTGCTTATCCAAGAAAAAATTACACTCATGTCCACAAAACTCAATACTACTTTGAAAATATGTATTTTAAAGATGTGCACGTGGGATGCCTGGGGGGCACACTTGGTTAAGCATCTGATTCCTGATGTCAGCTCAGGTAATGACCTCAAGTTTGTGAGTTCGAGCCTCACATAGGCTTTGCACTGATCGTATGGAGCCTGCTTGGGATTCTGTCTCCTTCTCTGTGCCCCTCCCCCGCTTGTGTGCGTGCGCGTGCTCTCTCCCTCTCTAAATAAATAAATACATACATAAAGACTTTTTAAATTTTTAAATAAAAAAATAAAGATGTGCAAGCAATAATTTGATTTGCATTCCAAATACAATTAGCAAAATGTTGAAATCATATGTAGTCATTTTATAAAGCACAAGCATTGACAAAGAAATATGCATCTCAGATGCTGGTGCAGAGACAGCAAATTATTGCACCAAATGAACTGTCTAGCAATTACATTGTTTCTGATCAGAAAGCAATTGTAAAGCATTCTTCTTCCTAACATGGTGATTTTTCTTCCTAAATGATCGATAGGTGGTTTAGTCATGTTTTAAGAACTCGATCAGGACATTTTTGTTGACATAAAACCCATTATAATATTTTCATTTAAAATTATAGAAAATACACTCCTGCTTAGCATTTTTAATATATAACATCTGGTTTGCAGGAAAGAATTATTGACTTAAGTAGGAGATGCCAGAAAAGAAACTTATAATGTTTAAAAAAATTTTTTTGATGTTTATTTATTTTTGAGAGAGACAGAGCACGGGCGGGAGAAGGCAGAGAGAGAGGGAGACACAGAATCTGAAGCAGGCCCCAGGCTCTGAGCTGTCAGCACAGAGCCCGACGTGGAGCTAGAACGCGCAAACCATGAGATCATGACCTGAGCCAAAGTCAGATGCTTAGCCCACTGAGCCACCCAGGGGCCCTGAAACTTATAACGTTTAAATAAATGGAAGGGAATAAAGAAAAATTGATACAATATGAGTCAAGAAAGGAACAAATAAAAGCAGAGGCAAAAAATATGGTAAATTAAAATATTTAATTTTAAATCAAATTAAATTAAAATATTAAATATTTAATAAAATAAAATATTAGAAGTAATTCCAAAAAAATTAGTATTCACAATAAACATAAATGGATTAAGCTCACCTATGAAAGAGATGTTTTCAGGCTGGATTTTAAAAATCAGCCATGGGAGCACCTGGGTGGCTCAGTCGGTTGAACGTCCGACTCTTGGTTGAACAACCAATCACAGTTTCCTGAGTTTGAGCCCCAAAGGTCTCTTCACTGACAGTATGGAGCCTGCTTGAGATTCTCCCTCTCTCTCTGACCCTGCCTCACTAGCACCCTCTCCCCCTTTGTCAAAATAAATATCCAGCCATGTACTGTTAAAAAAAAAAATAAAAATCCAGCCATGTACTATTTACCTACACAAACCTAAAATATAAAAATGCAGGGGTACCTGAGTGGCTCAGTCGGTTAAGCACCTGACTTCGGCTCAGCTCATGATCTCACGGTTTATGGGTTGGAGCCCCGCATCTCGCTCTATGCTGACAGCTCAGAGCCTGGAGCCTGCTTGGGATTCTATGTCTCTCCATGGATTCTATCATCTTCATTTTCTAGATCCCCTCGCTACCTAGCTTTTGATTAGGTTCTGCCAACTGGTGGCACTTTCAGGAATTGGAAAGAGAGACAAGAAAGAGTCTCTTCCAGTTTCCAGCTTGAGTCAGCATACCCTTCAGCTCCAGCATCCAGTTTTTTCAAGAATTCCCAGCAATTCCTCCCCATGCTCCATCAAGAGAGAAGTAGCAGCCAAGCCTGCCCTGTTCTTATCCTTTTGGCCGTATTCCCTTTCAGTAGTCTGAGCAGTCTACGCACTAGCAGTGAAGTATCTTCCCTAGGTTCTGGTAACATCACATCTTCCATTTCGTTCTTCCAGCTCTAGGGATGGTAACTTCTTCCAAAAGATATTAATCTCTGAAATGCCTCAAACTCTCTTTTTTTGCTTGTTCAGTGTTCCAACAACGGTGTAACCAGTTCCTTTATTAAATACCCTTCATTTGAAATACGAAGCATGGTTTCCACTAGTCTGACTGGACCCAGACTGATACATGAATTGTGCTCCTTTCGCCATCCAAAGGAAAATTACGTTTGTCCAGGAAGTATCCGAAAAACCTTTTTAAAATTCATGTATGCCTGGAAGTGGGAAATACGAGGGCTTTTACATCAATGTATCTTGCAAGGGGTCCAGTTTGGGGGTACGTGAGTTTATCTCCTTCCAAGTAAAGGACTGACCTGACTTACAGTAAGAGAAAGCCACAGTACCACTTAGGCAACAACAGACATTAGTGAGGATACAGAGAAAGGGGAACATTTTTGCACTGCTGATAGGAATACAAACTGGTACAGTCACTCTGGAAAACAGTATGGAGGTTCCTCAAAAAATTAAAAGTAGAACTACCCTACGACCCAGCAATTACACTAGTATTTATCCGAAGGATACAAAAATGCTGATTCGAAGGGGCACATGCACCCCGATGTTTATAGCAGCACTATCAACAGTAGCCAAATTATGGAAAGAGCCCAAATGTCCAATGAGTGTCCAATGAATGGGTAAAGAAGATGTGGTGTGTGTGTGTGTGTGTGTGTGTGTGTATACAATGGAATATTATATATATGTATGTATATACATATATATACACAATGGAATATTATATATATATTATGGAATTTATATATATATATATATTATACACACACACACACACACAATGGAATATTACCTGGTGATGAAAAAGAACGAAATCTTGCCATTGGCAACAACATGGATGGAACTGGATGGTATTATGCTAAGTGAAATAAGTCAGTAAGGGAAAGATAAGTATATGATTTCATTCGTATGTGGAATTTAAGGAACAAAACAGATGAACATACGGGAAGGGAAGGGAAAATAAAATAAAATAAAGAGGGAGGCAAACATAAGAGACGCTTAAATACAAAGAACAAACTGAGGGTTGCTGGAGGGATGTTGGGTGTTATATATAAGTGATAAATCACTAAATTCTACTCCGAAACCATTGCTACACTGTATGTTAACTAACTTGGTTTTAAATAAAATCTAAAAAAAGAAAGAAAGAAGAAGGCATAGAACTTAGAGGCAACACATGACACATTTGAGTGTGTTGTATTGACAAATTCAATAGGTGACTTTTGGAAAACTGTCGGATTTGAGTGGAGCCCAAAGCAAGAAAAGTTTCTTCGGCTGGTTCAGCCTGCAAATAGGCAGTTCTGTCGCTTGGCTCTTATGATTCAGTGATTCAATGATGCTAAAAGGTCAGGATGATGAAAGGAGCCTGTGTGAGGCCTTGGTAATAGGATCACATTAGTGACTTCCAGGGGAAAAAGCCATGTCCTTGTGAACACATTCAAGTAACTATTCTTCTTGGGAACCCACGTTATAATTTCTTTGGGATACGTAGCCAAAAATAAAAATGTGGGATCATATGACATGCATATGTTTGTCTAGTATAATTTGTCAAAGAAATGCTAGATCTCTCCACAATTGCTTATTCAGTCTATTTTCCCACCAGTAGTCCTGGAGGTTCCTGTAGTCTGGTATCTTGTTCCAGACACTATGCTTGCTATGCCCAGAAACTTATGGATCCCTTTTTCTGCCTCTGTGGGCTCATCTCCCAGTTTCCGTGTGATTAGCCAGTCCTAAAACCTTCTTTAGAGAGAGGTTGGTCTGTTGGAGCAACGGACCAGAGAATAGGAAATGCCTAGGGCTTTAGGTCACCCCCTGGGCATCCTGTAGGCAATGGGTGACTGCAGCATGAAGTATTAAAGCCCAGCTCCTTTGCCTTAAAAAGGCTCAGATTGGGGCGCCTGGGTGGCGCAGTCGGTTAAGCGTCCGACTTCAGCCAGGTCACGATCTCGCGGTCCGTGGGTTCGAGCCCCGCGTCGGGCTCTGGGCTGATGGCTCAGAGCCTGGAGCCTGTTTCCGATTCTGCGTCTCCCTCTCTCTCTGCCCCTCGCCCATTCATGCTCTGTCTCTCTCTGTCCCAAAAATAAATAAACGTTGAAAAAAAAAAAAAAAGGCTCAGATTGAGGGGTAATTTTCTTTCCAGAACTCTCCTCTCTGGGATCAGACTGAGGCTAGGACTCTCTCTCTCTCTGAAATGCAGATAGTATCTGACATGTGATGGTTTTGATTGATGTTTTGATTTTTTAATAGTGTCAAAACAATACACATTCATTAGAAACCGCACTTCACATTCTGAGTTTTGATCTTTTCCTAGGCTAGCGATATATGTTAAGATACTCTCTCCAGTAAGCCACACGATCATGAGGGCAAAACATCAATTCACTTCCAATTCTGTACCTATACAACCATTCTGTTTTTCACTTTCCTTACAGTACTCAATAAATTATATGAGTTATTCAATACTATTATGAAATAGGCTTTAGGTTAGATTATTTTGCCCAACTGTAGGCCACCGTAAGTGTTCTGAACACGTTTAAAGTAGGCTAGGCTAGTTTATGATGTTTGGTAGGTTAGGTGTACAAATGAATTTTTGACTTACCAATATTTTCAGCTTCCAATGGGTTTAACTCCATCATAACTCAAGGAAGATCTGTCCATCCCTGTTTGGTTTCTCCCATTTTTCTGCTGTCTTTACTAGTTTATCCTAGGATGACTTCTTTACTAGTTTATCCTAGGATGACTTCCTTAATAAGTCACTTGCAAATGAATCCACATGTCAAGATCTACCTCTGCAGAACATGATCTAAGACACATCCTCCCACGCACACTTAGTATCATTCAACGTACTCATTTTTTTTCTAATAGATGTAAATTCATATCTCACTGTTGTTTTGATTTGCATTTTCCTGATTATTAGCAAGTGCGAGCATTTCTTTAACCTTGTCTTTATCAACTTTTGGTTTCTTCTGCAAATGTTGGTTTATATCTCTGCCCATTGTTTTATTGAGGTCGCTGTCTTTTTCTTGTAAACTTGCAAAGTCCTTTGTATATTCCGTGTATATTCTAGATATCAATCCATTGTCAGTTTTAGAGTAGAAGTAGTCAAGGGGCACCTGGGTGGCTCAGTCAGGCATCTGACTCTTGGTTTTGGCTCAGGTTATGATCTCACAGTTTGTGAGTTGGAGCACCACATCAGGCTCTGCTCTGACAGCGTGGAGCCTCTCTTTCTCTCCCCCTCTCTCTCTCCCTTCCCTGCTTGCGCCCTCTCTCAAAATAAATAAATAAACTTTAAAAATTGTTTTTAAAAAAATTTTAAAAAGTACAAGTAATCTTTAATTCTATTACCTATTAATTTTTTCCCCTGGATAGAAAGTGGGGTTTTTTGTTGTTGTTTGTTTTTGTTTTTGTTTTTTAGTACCTCCACCAAGACTTTTTAAATTAACCATTTTAGGGGCAGCTGGCTGGCTCAGTAGGTTAAGTGTCCGACTTTGGCTCAGGTCATGATGTCACAGTTCAAGAGTTCAAGCCCCACATCCGGCTCTGTGCTGACAGCTCAGAGCCTGGGACCTGCTTCAGATTCTGTGTCTCCCTCCCTCTCTCTCTGCCCCTCTCCAACTTGCCCTCCATCTCATTCTCTCTCTCAAAAAAAAATTAAAAACTTAAATAAAATAATTAACCATTTTAAAATGAACAATTCAGTGACATGTGGTTCATTCATAATGCTGTGCAACCACCATTTCTGTCTAGTTCCAAAACATTTCCATCACTCTAAAGTAAAACCCCTTATGCATTAAACAGTTTCTCTGCTTAATCCAACCCTCAAGCCCCTGGTAATCACCCATCTATTCTATCTGTGGATTTTTCTATTCTGGATATTTCATATAAATGGAATCATACAATATGTGATTTTTTTGTGTCTGGCTTCTTTCACTTAGCACAATGACGCTATCTTGACATGAAGTTCATTTACATTATGGCATATATCACTACTTCATTCTTTTTATGGCTCAGTAATATTCCATTTTATGGGTATACCACCATTTCTTTACCCATTCTTCCAATGATGGACATTTGCACTGTTTCTACCTTTTGGCTATTATAAATAGAGCTGCTATGAACATGCATGTACATGCATTTGTTTGAGGACCTCTTTTTACTTCTTTGGGGTATATACTTAAGAGGGTATATACTTTTTTTTTTTTTTAATTTTTTTTTTTTTCCTTCAACGTTTATTTATTTTTGGGACAGAGAGAGACAGAGCATGAACGGGGGAGGGGCAGAGAGAGAGGGAGACACAGAATCGGAAACAGGCTCCAGGCTCTGAGCCATCAGCCCAGAGCCTGACGCGGGGCTCGAACTCACGGACCGCGAGATCGTGACCTGGCTGAAGTCGGACGCTTAACCGACTGCGCCACCCAGGCGCCCCTAGAGGGTATATACTTAAGAGGGGTCTTGTGGCAATACTGTGCTTAACTTTTTGAAGGACCACCCAACTGTTTTCCACAATAGTTGAACAATTTTACATTCCCACCAGCAATGTATGAGGGCTCCAATTTCTCCACATCCTTGCCACTGCTTGTCATTTTTTCATTTTTAAAAATTGTAGACAGGGGCACCTGGGTGCCTCAGTCGGCTAAGCGTCTGACTTCAGCTCAGGTCATGACTCACGGTTTGTGAGTTCGAGCCCCGTGTGGGGCTCTGTGCTGACAGGTCAGAGCCTGGAGCCTGCTGGAGATTCTGTCACCCTCTCTCTCTGCCCCTCTGCCACTCATGCTGTCTCTCTTTCTCTTTCTCAAAAATAAATATTAAAAAAAAATTTTTTTTTTAAATTGTAGACATCCTGGTAGGTGTAAGTGTTCCCTTGTGGTTTTAGAAAAATGTAATTAAATTCATCAGGATTTTGTCGTATGGTTTGTGTTTTATAAGTTTTGTTTAAAAATATGCCCTTGCAGGACACCTGGCTGACCTAGTCAGAAAAGTGTGTGACTCTTGATCTCAGGGTTCTAAGTGTGAGCCCCATTGTAAGTTTGGGTGTAGAGATTACTTAAGTAAATAAAATGTAAAAAAAAAAAAATGTCCCTACTCCTAGGATATAAAGATATTCTCTGAATTTTTCTTCTGACTTCTCCCCCCACATTTAAGTCTTTAACTCATCTAGAATTAATTCTCTTTTGTATTTGATGCTAGGTAACAATCCAGTTTACTTCTCAACAGAGTGATGATGTTAGGTAATAATTCAGTATATATTGCTCCACGGAACGAGCCACTTTCTTCAACATCATCCGCTAACACATACATACATATATACATGCATACATGGAAACATACATACATACACACGGAAATACACACACATACATACATACATGGAAACATATATACATACATGCATACATGGAAACATACACACATACATACATGGAAAAATACATACATATATGCATACATGGAAACATACACACACATACATACATGGAAACATACATACACATATACATCTTCATCTCTCAATGGAGTTTTGGTGCCTTGTCTAGTATACGTTAAATTCTGGTGCATAAATGGTTGTCTCTAAATTCTCTGCTCTATTCTACGGTCTATTTCTTTGTTCTAGAACCAAAACTTGTTCATATCAGGTATTAAGAGCCAACATTCTGTTAATATCGAGTGGGGCAAATTCCACCTCCCTACTCTTGCTGTTTTAAGGTTTAATGTTTTTAAAGTTGACTTTTATTCATATTTAAGGATCAGGTTATCATCTTCCTCAAAATGTCCAACTGTAATTTTGCGTGGGATTGCTTAAAATTATAAGATTAATTTAGGGAAACACTATAACATAAAGCTGTACCGTACAAAAGCATGAAATTTTATCTTTTTAGATCCTCTTTACATCCTTTATCTGCTTTTTTTCCCCAAAAATAAGTTATTATACTACCAAGTTGTACCATTTAAGAAGATAAAATTCAGTTTATTTAGGTTTTCTTTATATCCTTTTCTTTTACAGTTTTCTTCATAGAAGTCTTATGCACCTTGGATTAAATTTAGTCATAGTTACTTCATAGTTTTGTTGCTACTGTGAATAGTATTTTATTTTTATTACCTTTTCTTAGAAGTTGGCTATTATTGGTTTAGAGAAATTATAGTATATTGATGTGATTTTTGTTGATAGATATTCTTATTAAGACTCATATCTCAGTTTCTAAGGTAAATTTTAATGGATCAAGATTGGAGTGTTGGTGACAATGCAATTTAGGGAAAAGATCCATATTTCTTCTCCCCTTTTTAGCAAAATTCCTTGAAAGTTTTGTATATATTATCTCCAGTATTTCTCCTCCCATTTTTTCTTGATCCCATTTCAAACTGCCATAACTCCCAACACTTTACTAAAACTGCTCTTAACAAATGTCATCTGCATTGCTTCTTACAGGAGTAAATTTAGGTCAAATTTTTTTTTTAATTAAAAAAATTTTTTTTAAGTTCATTTACTTATTTTGAAAGAGAGACAGAGGGAGAGACAGAATCCCAAGCAGGCTCTGGGATGTCCCTGCCTGAGCCACCCAGGTGCCTCTAATTTTTTAAACATATTTATTCATTTTGAGAGAGAGAGAGAGAGAGAGAGAGAGAGAGAGAGAGAGAGACAAGAGCACAAATTGGGGAGGGGCAGAGAGAGAAGGAGACACAGAATCCAAAGTAGGCTCTAGGCCCTGAGCTGTCAGCCCAGAGCCTGATGCGGGGCTTGAACTCACGCACTGCCAGATCATGACCTGAGCCGAAGTCAGACACTTAACCACCTGAGCCACCCAGGTACCCCTAGGTCAAATCTTATTTAAACTATCAGCAGCACTAGTCATAGCCAATCAAACTCTCCTTGGTTTCTTGGCACCCTACTGTCAAATGCATATCAAAATCTCCCCCCTCGGGGGGTGGGAGGGAGGGGAGGGTGGGTGGTGGGTATTGAGGAGGGCACCTTTTGGGATGAGCACTGGGTGTTGTATGGAAACCAATTTGACAATAAATTTCATATATTGAAAAAAAAAATCTCCCCCCTCTCCTAAAATTCAGACTTACATATCCACCTATCACCTTCACACTCAGATATCAAAGGACATGTCCAAAACTGGGCTCCAATATCCACCCAGTGCAACATATACCATACTCAGACTTCTTGAAGTCCTTCCTATCTCAGTAAATAGCAATTCCTTTTTTTCTGGTAGCCCCAAAACTTTGGCATCAACCTTCTCTCTTTCTCTCACATCTACATCCAGTCCTTCAGCAAATCCTGTCACCTTTACCATTCACTATCCCTGCTACCTTCATAGTTTAAGCCATCATTGTCCCTTGAATGGATTATTGCAATATCCTCCTAGCTGGTGTCCTTCTCTTAACCTTGGTCCTCCTTTCCATGTCAGTCTATAGCAACACTGCAGCCAGAATGATAATGTAAGCACATGTCAATGTGCTTCAAACCCTCCAATGATTTCCTGTCTCATTCAGAGTAAAAGCCAAATTTCTGTCAATGTCCTATGAAGCCTTACATGGTATGGCCTCCACCTTATCTCTTCCACAACTTGATCTCTGTGATATTATCTCCTAATAGTGTTCCTCTTGCTCAATCCACCTCACCCACTAGCTCCTCTGTTCCTCAAATACTTCAGGTATACTCACATCTCAGGGCCTTCCTGCATGCTATTCCCTATGTATGGCTTCCTTTTCCCAGCTATCTACAGGCGCCCTTCCTGACCTCCTTCAGGTTTCCCTGAAGTCCTCTCTGGCATCTTATTTAAGATTGTGACAACCTTCCTCAGTCAATATTTTCTATATCCCTTCACTGCTTTATTTTCTCATTATTACTTGTGAATATATCCTATACAATATATTTTATGTATGTAAGCTCCACGAGTTTAAAAGATTTTGTCTCTTTTTTCACTTCTCTGTTCCCAGCATCTAGAACAGTGTTTGGCACGTGGTAGGTACACTTGATAAATCATTCTTGAAGAAGTGTGTGCTGACTATCTCTTGTGTACCCTTCTAGACTCATTCTTCACTTTTCCCCACCTCTCTGCCCATTTCTTGCCCTCTGCTCTGGGAGGCTGACATGTTTATTCTGTATCCTTTGTCCTCTGGCTTCTGATTGGGTTTGGTAAATAGGAACGCTAGCAAGGATGAGAGGGAAGGAGATTGAAGTCCGATTGTATATTCCTTTGACTCTCTCCCTATTGGGTCATCTCAAATGAATGTCACATCTTTCCTCTAGGTGGCCCTCTATATATGGTTTTATCCTTCTGGGTCTTCTTTTTAGGTCTGCTTTTCAGGTCTAGGTATGGTAACAGCACTAGGGTACTATTCTATCCTTTTTGCTGCATGCTGCCTACACCTTTGTAAATAACCCTCTTTACCTCCTTGAAATATCTTAATTTTCGTGTGCCATTTGTTTCTGCTGGGAAGCTGAATGTTAGAGAATAAATAAATGAACCCAGAGTGTAAGAATATCTGTGCTCCCTGTGACTGCTCACTGAAAGGCTCCTACTGCAGAGAAGGCTGAATTGTCAGGTAAATAAAATGACCTGTCCTGTAGATGTCAATCAGGCTCTCCCAAAACTGAAAGCTTGTTTCATGGGCTCATGAGCGAGGTGAAATAGTGGCAGATTTGGAGTTTGTATATTGGCTCAATAGCATAGAGTTTTTTCTGTCTCAAGTTATTAACCTGAGTAGCAATGATCCCTGAGCCCTCACATTCAGGTGAATGGTGGCAGATGAGTTACACTGAGCCCTTCAGTCATGAATGGAACTGCTTTTTCCCATCCTGGGAATAAACACTTACTCCAGATGGGAACTGGTTTTCCTTGCCTGCTCTTTCTCTCCCATAAGATTCATTTTTGAACTTAGGGTTCATTAACTAACCCGATATTTCAAATAATTTTGTTTTGGACCAAAAAATTCACTCTTTCATAAAAGAGCAAAAGGTTGATGATGCCCATGAGATCCACTGTTTTTACCATGTGCTATATCATCTAGAAGTACTGGATAGAAAGGCTTTTGAAGACTGTTTGGGTGTGAGCTGGGAGCCAACACTGGCAGGATCAGGATGCTTGATGGGGCATGTGTTCTGAACCAGTAGTATATATGGGGCTGATTCTTCCAAAGTCAGAATACACGGGTCAGGGTAAATACTGGAATGGGACTCTTATATCACTTGCAAGGTTTTTTTTCCCCCCTCCTCCAGTGCTTTGGGCTTTGCTTGTTTAAAACTCCTGATATCAAAGGAAGAAATGCTTCCGTTAGGAGATCCACAATGGCCTCATTGAGTTAGAAGCTGAGACTACCTCCTGAACACTTAGGGCTCCGCGTGCCACTTGAAAAATGATTCAAAAGGAGGTTATGAGGCTGGTTGGTGTGCATTTGATCCTTGATAAAGCTGCTGCTGTACTAAGAGTGCAAAAAGAAACAGAGGACTATGGATAGAATCTAGGATAGAATTAGGAGGGGGAGGACATAAGTATCTGGATGTCTAATGTAACTACCTTAGAGAAGAACCTCAACGATTGCGTATAAGATGGAAAATTTCCCCTAGTGACTGCTAGTAATTGTTCTTTTAAAACTTCTTTTCCTGTAGATTCTTAGCAACTCATCCATTAGAACAATCATTTTCGGCTCTTTTGACTCCTTGCTGTTCATCCTACAACTTAAATCTTACATGTGATTTTAATGTGGTACACCTTTTTATGTGGTACATCTTTGTCCTGCTGTGACAGTCCCAGCAAACTGTTACCCCCAATCTCATCTACCCTCTGCAGCTAACTTTTGGGCTCACAGGCATTTGGAGGATCCACGTGCACGCCGTTCCTTCCGGGAACTGAGAACTTGGTGAAGGAGAGTGGTCCTGGCTTCTTCTCTTCCTTGTTAGCCCTCTCATACCTTCTCTCCTCTATTTTTTCTTTCTGATCTCAGAGCACAGGGCAGGTCCCTTAGCGCTCCTTTGGCTGAGAAGACACTCAACCTGGAGTACGAACTCCCAGCTCCCTTACGGGATATTGCCAGGTACTCCCTGTGAGGAATTACTATGGTACAATGGCTCTTTCTCTTTTTGGCCAAGAGACGGTCTCCTAAATTAATTGAAACCTGTAAGTGTTGGTTTATAAGGAAAATAAAGCAATTTCTCTCTTAAAACAGGGCCAAGGGTGGGATCAGATAGACATGTGCCGCTCCTTGATAAGCCCAAGTTGGACCATCTTGGCTCCTGTCTACTGATATCCAGTTCAATGCCATTCTGCAGGGGTTTGACCCTGCTGCTAAGCCTCTTGCTGTTTGGCTTTTAAAATCACAGACAATCTGATATTCTCAACTGTACACCTCAAGGGAATAGGTTCAACCCTGAAAAACAATTTAGGAAGGCATTTTAGCATCTGGCTCTATTTTATGCCGATTCTCAAGGGGATGTGCTATGACGGAAAAAAGATTTAACCCAGTCCCAACACATTATTCTACTTAAATCAGCACCTGACAGGTAACAGAAGGCCTTAATCTCTCTTCTTTCCCTAGTGATTCCACTGTGAGGGAGGTTGTTTATATCCTAGCAGGAATGACTAATTCCTCTAACTCCTATACCAAGCATTTACAATCGGACACCTACAATTGACTTCTCCACGAGATGGAATGCCAAGCAACAATATCCTTGGAATGGAACATCTCTTGTCTGGCTGTCCATGAACTGGCTCAATGCCTCCAGACATCCCCTCACAGGTGACTTTCCGAGGTCTTTCTCTGAGCCCTCTGATGACCACCTGATATCGCTCAGGCTAGCCCAATTTAAAGAGTCTCATCCCCTGAATAGAAGCATGGTGGGGCATTTGTCACCCAGGATCCTTCACAGCCTGTCTCAAGACTGCAAAGAAACCCCAAGGTACTTACAAAGGTCTAAGGGTGCTTAATTTCTAGATAAGTCTGTTTGGATCTGATGAAAGTTCTTTGATACGGGCTCAATTATCATTATAATTCTCTTATTCTTAATTTTGAGGATTCAAAATTACACTTGGGGATATTGATGGTTCAGAGGTTATTGGCATAACTTGCCTCTGCTAAAATTTTAAAATTGATGACTATCAAATGATTCAACAAAAAGGAGATATGTATGTGTGTGTATAAATTGTGCGTGTGTGTGTGTGTGTGTGTGCAGAGAGATAAAAAAGAGAGAAAGATATGAATAAAGCAAATGTGGTGAAAAGGTTAACATTTGGATGGTCCTTGTGAAGGCTAGATGGCAATTTTGTGAAGTATTGCAACTTGTCTAAAATCATGTCAAAATAAAAAGTTAAAAAACATATGTCAGGTATGATCAAGAAACTTACAATATATATTCCATAATATTAGCAGTGATTATCACAATTAATAATTGTGGGATTACAAGACAGTTTTATTTTCTTTTTTTGGTTTGTTTCTAAATGTTCTACAATGGAAATGTATTGCTTTTGCTCTGTAGTAAGGATAAAAGAAGATTAAAATTGTAAATTGGTAATAGGTGATTTTTTTTAATTGATCTTATTAGCCATGCTAACCACATGAGAGTTACTGGTCTTCTCGGGGAATGTCCCTGAGACATATTTTGAGTGGAGAGATGATATTTTGTTCTGTCATCTAAAGGGAAAAAAAGACCACTGGTATTCCTCTAGTCCTCCAAAGTTATTGAGATTTTGTTAGATAGCTTCTGATAGATATCCCTCCATATATATACTCTACCTTTCTCTGCTTTTCTTCCTCAGAAGTCTGACCCAGTCAAAATATTATCTTGTCCTCTGGCTTCCAGTTGAGTTCAACCAATAGGGAGCAAGTAAGAAAAAAATCTGTGGGAGGGAGGAGAGTGCGATCTGGGTAATTTTTTCTTGATTCCTACCTAGCGGTTTTCTACAAGCTGGCTTTATCCCTTAACTGAAGAACACTGCATCTGTCCGGTGACCTCTCCATACAGCTCTCTCTCTTTTCAGGTTCTGGTAAGTCCCTCTCCTCACTCCTTCAACTCTAGAAATGGTAATGGCACCCCAAGTCCCTGGCTCCAGAATACTGAATTATCCCTTTCTCAACCTCTACTCACACCTTTAAAGATAGTACCTTTATTAAATTCTCTTCTATTGACCCAATTTGAATGTGCCATGTTTTTTTCTGGGACCTTAAAGGACATGGCGATGTCTGGTGCCTTGTAGCTTTAAAGAAAAATTCATCGGCTATGCCTGATAGCCTTTATTAGAGGTCATTTTCTTACCTCTTATCTCTTAATTTGCCTGTATGGCTTCTTAAAAAGATTGGCCACAGGTGACTCATAGAAATTGTTGCGTGGGTATTTAGCTTGGCTCAGATATAACACCTACCACAATTATTTGCTGCCATTAATATGGTCAATGCTTTCCTTTGGATCTCTGTCTACTCCAACAAGCAGCATTCCATTTACTTGTGATGCTCAGCAGCACGCTCTAAGCCCACACTTAACTATATAGTTGCTTGAATCCGCCTGACTTGTACCACTTTGTGGAATGGCAAGACTTCACCCTGGTGTTCCCTTCTCCCTCAGAATTTTCTTTCACGATTGTATCAGTGATGCCCTTCTCTAGCGCCCATTCAGAGGTATTTGCAGATAATCCAAGCTCCAGAATCTCAGTGCCTTTTCTCGCTTGTGAGCATTAAATGCCTGTTGTCACATGGATTTTCCCCTGAAGGTAGCTTTTTCCAAGAAGACGACTCACTGCCTCGTAAACTTGTCAAGTTACCAGTGTCTTACTACAGCTTATCTACTTAGTCACCCATCAGTCTTCTATCTTGGGGCTCCCTGACTGGCTTTTGTCCCTTGAGGCCTCCTTGTTAGGTGTTGCTTCCTATAACTCTGGAAGAACACGGAGTCTTAAAAAGGAAAGCGGTCTCTGAACCTCTAGATGTGCATGTTGCCACTGACAGTACCTAATTACAACCCTGGAAAAAAGCAACTTTCAGTTTTCGTTAAACCGAGCTTGGTATTCTGGACAATAACAGAATGGTTGACCCTCCACTCCCTAGTCAATAAAGTGCCTTATGTCTCCATCAAAGTATAAAGAATGAATGCTGAGACCCTTTAATACTAGCCTGAAAACACACACAGTGAGGGGCAAGGGGAAATTTCATAAATAATCCAGGGGAATATCACTGTTGACGTTGTCTATGACCCCAAACCCATTAAGCTGATGGCTGCCTGAGGAGAGTGTTTTGCAAATACTTGGGAAGATGGGAAGGTATGTCTATTTTCTAGGACTCCAGAACAAAACTACCTCTATACCACAGGAACTATATCAGGATGAATCAGACTCTCAACACAATCACAGTGGTCTTCTAACTAGGATTGAATACCTGTTCGGGGCCTCCTGGGCAACAAGGCAAGATTGCCTGTTACAAGGACATTACTACAGCTAATGGCCAACATGTCACCAACATGGATTAAAAGACTCTGTCTCAGTCATTCTAGTTACAAAGAAGATCAAAATGTCCCACTCATCCTTAAAAATGGCACTGGGAAGAGAAATGATGAAATATTAACAATCTAAGGAAAAAGGTATATATGATTTCAAACTCAGAATTAATACCTCAAAGCTCATGATGGAACTTTTCCTTTTACTGTCCAACCTGGAAATTCATCAGGGAAGCAAATGCCCCATTATAGACTTTGTAGTGATAATTGAGTAACTAAGGAACCATTATAATGGGGAGCAGGATTTAATAGGGAGGAGATCTGAATCTCCAACTGCTTCAAAGATGAAATATCCATGCTCCTAGCTAAAATTAATCCCTCCACTTGTGCACTAGATCCCATTGGCCTTGCCTCCTCAAGAATATCACTCTTGCAATGCTCTTCATCTCTGTCTTACAGTAGCAACTTTTAACTCCCTCTTGGATCATTTTCATTTAGCATATAAACAGGCTGTTTTTCCTCACTTAAAAAAAACAATCACTTCTCTTGACCCCATTTTTCCTAATCATTTTCACTCCATTTCTTTGCTCTCATTTGCAGGAAAATGTCTCGAAATAGTGCCTTATAATCATGGTCTCCAGGTTCTTTCCTCCTGCTTTTCCTAAACCTATTGCGGTCTGGCATTTACTCCTACCACTCTACCTCAACGGCTCTTATCAACATGGCCAGCTCCCCAGCTCTCATCCTGCTTGAAAATAGCCTGAACAGGGGCGCCTGGGTGGCGCAGTCGGTTAAGCGTCCGACTTCAGCCAGGTCACAATCTCGCGGTCCGGGAGTTCGAGCCCCGCGTCGGGCTCTGGGCTGATGGCTCAGAGCCTGGAGCCTGTTTCCGATTCTGTGTCTCCCTCTCTCTCTGCCCCTCCCCCGTTCATGCTCTGTCTCTCTCTGTCCCAAAAAAATAAATAAACGTTGAAAAAAAAATTAAAAAAAAGAAAATAGCCTGAACATCTGAAAAAGTGGACCACTCCCTTTCTGGACACTTTCTTTACTAGGCTTCTAGGACATCATGCTCTTGGCTTTCTTCCTACTTCTCTGGTCACACCTTCTCAGGCTCCTGTTTTGCTTCCTCCTCAGCTCCCTCAGTTGCTCATGTTGGAGTGCTCCAGGGATTAGTTTTAGCCCTTCTTCTCTTCTCCCTCTATGCTCACTCTCTTGTTGATCTGATGCAGATTGAGAGCTTTAAATATGCTGTTAATCGCAAGGTTTTATCTCTAGCCCAGACCTTCCTCTCAAACTCCAGACTTATTTCTTTGCTTATTGAAAATTTCCACTGGGATGTTTAACATACTCAAAGTCAACATGTCCAAAACTGAGCACTTGTTCTTTCCCTACAAACCTGCCTGCATTTCTAGCCTTCCTCATCTCAGTTGATGGCAACTTCATCCACCCAACTGCTCAGGTCAAAGAACTCTGTGTCACTCTGATCTTTCTCATTCTCTCACTCCCCATAGCAAATCCTTTAGGAAAGTCTATTGGCTTTTCTTTTTAAAAATGTCAGAATCTGGGGCACCTGGTTGGCTCAGTTGAAAGAGCATGTGACTCCTGATCTCAGGGTTGTGAGTTCGAGCCCAAAGTTGAGTGCAGAGATTACTTAAAATACATTAAAAATATTTTTTTAATGTCAGAATCTGACCACTTTCTCTAAGCCACTATCATCTCTTACCTAGATTAATTCATTGTCTCCCAACATATCTCCTTGTTTAAAATCCCTCTAACATAGCAGTCAGAATGATCCCTTAAAACCCAAGGTAGATCATATACTTCTGCTCAAAATCCTCAGTGGCTCTCCATTTCTCCCAGAGAAAAAGCCAGAGTCATTACAAGCGCGTATAAGGTCCATTTGATTGGCATCCTCTCTTTCTTCTGATCATAATCTGCTCCTACAATGTTGGTCTCCCTTCTGTTGTTGTTGGGTTTTTTTGTTTTAGTTTTTTATTATCTCATCCCCTACAGTTATTTCTTTCACTGTAACCTCTGCCTGGATACTTTCCCCCCTGAGATATCTCTTGGCTAATTTTCTCACCTTCTTCAAGTCTTTGCTCATATCTTATTTGCACAATGAAGCCTACCCAGATCACCCTATTTATTGCCTCAGTCTAATCCCTACTCCTACCCAACACTCCTGATCCTACTTAGGCTGTTCTACTTTTTATTAATTCCATATCTTTATGGCATTTTTACCTAACATACTATGTAACTTACTTGTTTATTTTCTATATCCCTTCTGCTAGAATATAAAATCATATGGCACAGATCTTTTTTTTTCCACATATATATCCTAAGTGCCTATAACAGTGCCTGACACATTGTAAATGCTCAATAAATATTTGTTGAAATGTAGTCTTGGCCCATGAAAGCCTGATTCTTTTAGGGAAAAGCCATGAGTACACGTAGCCCCAGAAGGAAAGCTTCTAGCACCGCCTTTGGGGCTGCTAGATGCACTCCAGTCCAATCCATTGCTGACCCCTGCTGGAACCCACTGACCAAGTTGCCTTCCCTCTCTTGACTGATGAGTGGACCTAGAACTCCTTGGGGACCAGCAGGGTGACAGGATACTGCTGATACCCTCTCTGCCATTTGCTTGTGCCATACATACTCTGCTCAGAGCAATAATAACTGTAATCCTTCCTTTCCCTTGAGTTTTTACTGATTCTATGGATCTGCAGAAGACTGACTAAATTTACCTTTGTTTTATTTATACTCGGTAAATATGTTCTGCTGTTAGGACCCAGTTAGGTGGTGGTGGTGGGGAACCCTGTTCTTAGCTCCACCTTCAGAAGTAATAACTTAATCATTAGCCAGACTAAAAATTGGTGTGAGGGAGACGTTTTGAAAAATATTAATGTAATTTTCCCCGCTTATTTTCTTCCATGTAACCTTTCTCTTTTTACCCAGAGGCATCCATTTGCCTCAGAGAACATCATGATTGGTATAGCAGGAATGCAAAGTAAATAATGATTCTAGTTCAGCTCTTGAAGCCTATAGCTAAATAATAGTCTTAAAAACTTTGTTGGGAAAGTAAAGGAAGTTCTGAATTTTAAACATTCTCAACTATTAAGAGGAAAGCATGTGGCCTGGACAAAAAACTTTGCTATAATCAATAGGTAAAGTTGGAGTATGATGGTGGAAAGTTGCCATCTACTGAGGGTGGAAGTGAAGCGTTCTTTCGGTTGGAAGAGCCAAGGATAGAGGGAAGATCAGAGGAGTTGAGACTAGGCTTACTTGGTGCTTAGATCCCTTAGAAAGAATCCATCAGCCCCTTTATTCCTTAGGCCTTCGCCCAGAATGGGGAAGATGGACACAACATCAGGAAACCCAGATAAGTTGAGTAGAATCTGAAATTTCTGGGCTGGTCCTTCACTTCCATTCCATGTTCAGCATGGTGTTGTGGCAACAAAGTGCCATTCAAGAAGTAATTCCAAATGGCTGAGAGGTGTCTAGGCAGATGGACTTGTGTCTGCATTCCAGTTCCCTGTGGCCTTGGTATGGTATAGAGGGGAACCAGAATGTTTTCCATGTCTTGGTAAGAGGGTCCAGAAATGCTGAGAGAACCCAAGGTCCAGATGAGGTCTGTATTTGGGATGAGAAAGTCTCATTCTACAGAGACCTCACAATGAGAGGCTATAGCAGGAACACAGGCTCCAGCAGTGAGTATAAGAAAGGCAGCCAAAAGAACCAGACAGGACCTGTTGCAACCCATTGGGCACAAGCACTATATGCCTAGGGATCCCCAGAACAGCCACACATCATGGAAAATGAGTGAGGACCAGAGAACAGCACAGCATACAGCTCTGAGGCTGCCTCCCTTTCTGCCCTCAAAGAAACACATAAGCTCCCAGCGTTCAGAAACCAGGGTAGGAAGGAGGGATAAAGCCCTTGGAAGGAGGCAGCCCTGAGAGAGTGTGACACATTTCAATTTTTCCTCTATCATTAACAGAACTGGGAGCTGGTTAATAAGGTGCAGTTAGCTACAGATACAGTTAGCTACCATCTGTAAGTGTTGGCACATTTTTATATTGTTTTTATTTTCTTCCCCTTTACTAAACTAGAGTATTTTGAAAGGGGAACTAGAATTCTAGGTCAAGCTCTGGATCATCACGAGCTATTGTGCAAAATAGAGGGACAAAGAGTATGCTGAAGGAGGAGAAAGGAAAGAAGCGCTTTGGCGTTGGAGGGGGTTTTCTTGAGGGAATTTGGGGGCTTGGTTCCTGTGTGATTTAACCTTTGTTGGCGTTGCCCCCCTCTCCTGGCGATGAGCTTAGAAAATGGGAATGAGTGTCCGAATTCCTACTGAGGGATGGGGGAGGCGGCCAGGGAAACCCTGTCCAAGTCCTGGGATGGGCACTAGAGCTCCTGAGCCGACCCCCCTAATATATGGGCCAAATGGTTCTTGATTGCATCAGATTCTTAGTGTACTATACTTTCTCTCCATAGAAAATAATCTATCTTTGCCCCACTAATGTTTTGTACTTTGATTTTTGTTTTGACTCTGATATTTTGTCACACCTGCTTACTTTTATTAACATTTGTCTGGTATATCATTTCCTACCCTACCTTCTGCTTTTCTGTTCTAACCAATAGTATTTTCCCCTCCTAGAAAATATATATATTTTTTAATGTTTTAACTTATGCAAGTAATATGTGAAGATATTCTCCTTTTAAAAAAGCAAAAGTGGGGCACCTGGGTGGCTCAGTCAGTTAAGCATCTGACTCTTCCATCTCAGCTCAGGTCATGATCTCGTGGGTTCGTGAGATGGAGCCCTGTGTCGAGTTCTGTGCTGACAGTGTGGAGCCTGCTTGGGATTCTTTTTCTCTCCCTCTGTCTCTGCCCCTCCCTGCTTGTGTTCTCTCTCTGAAAATAAATATATATAAACAAAAATTTTTTAAAGAGCAAAGGCATTATATACATAAGGCTAAAGACCCACTGACTATCTCTCAGTCCTGGTTCTTTCGTTAAATTGCTTACTATCCTTTGACTACTTTTTTGGGTCCTTATCGCTCACGTTTTTGGTCCTTTATATATTCTGGATATTAATCCTGTGCCTGTTAATTTTTTTTTCAGAGTGTAGCTTGATATTTAACTTTGCGTAGACTTTCAGATATAAAATGTCTTAGAATTCTGAAGCAGTTAAGTCTTTTTTTTTTTTTATTTAAAAAAATTTTGCGTCCTAATAAGAAAGGCTTCCTCAACCAATATGATACTTTCCAGGTTTTTTTTTCTTGCTAATAACTTTTTATTGCTTAAAAATGTTTAGGTCTTTACCATCTGAAATTTATTTTTCTGAAAGATCTGAGACAGAAAATAATGTTGTGTTTTGTTATTTTGTTTTGTCACGAAGAGCCAACTATCTCAATAGCATTTGAGACTAATGCCTTGAGACTAATCTGTCTTTTCTCCACTAATGTGAAATGGCATCTCTCTTATATACCAAATTCTTCTATATTCACAGATCGATTTCTGAGTTCTTCATGCAATTCCATTTGTCTTATTCCTGCACTATACCACACTGTTTAACGACCACAGCTTTGTAATATTTTGATATCTGTAAAGCAATTATTCTTCCTTTCCCCCCACAATCTACTGTAATATCTCCTTGAAAAAGTTTCATTTAAAATCCTTTTTTTGGGGGCGCCTGGGTGGCTCAGTCGGTTGAGTGTCTGACTTCGGCTCAGGTCACAATCTCATGGTTAGTGAGTTCGAGCCCCGCATTGGGCTCTGTGCTGACAGCTCAGAGCCTGGAGCCTGCTTCTGCTTCTTTGTCTCCCTCTCTCTCTGCCCCTAACCCACTTGCATTCTGTCTCTGTCTCTCTCAAAAGTAAATAAACATTAAAAATAAATAAATAAATACAATTAAAAAAATAATAAAATAAAATCCTTTTTTGGGGGGGGTTGATTGGAGTTGCATTAAGTATATACATTTGAGGAAAAGACTGACATCTTCATAGTATTGAGTTTTACCACCACAGATAACATTATTTATCTCCACTTAGCTATATTTTCTTTTATGTCATTCAGTAAAAGTTTTATAGTCTTGCCTATAAAGGCTCTTTGTTATTAATTGCTACTGTATACGATATCACTTCGTCTATTACATTTTCTGATCGATGATTGCTGGCATATAAGAAAGGCATTGATTTTTCTCCTTTTTTCAATTAGTGAAGCGAATTACACTGACAAATCTCTACTATTGAATTAATATCGCAGTTTTCAATAAATTTCAATGATTGTAATGCATTATTTTTTCATTCGCTACTGAGTTAGAATTTCTAATATTTTACTCAGGATTTTTGCACCCATCTTTATAGATAAAAGCTTTTTGTTGTTGTTGTTGTTTGTCTTTTATTTGTCTTGTTTTGGTACTACAGTTAGCTTAATTATATAACATAAAGTAAATTAGATAATTTTCTATCTCTTTCTATGATTTGTAACAATTTTAAAAAATGGAAATTATTTGTTTCTTAAAAATTTAAAGAATGTGTCTATATAACCACCTAGACCTAATGCCATTTTAGGGAACACAACTCTGATTGCCATTTTAATTTCAGATTTTCTACATTTTCTTAGACTATCTTAAAATTTTCTGTTTTCCTATAACATTACCCATAATTTTCAACTCTATTGATACAAAGTTGTTTGTATTATTCTGTTATAATTTTAAAATTCTGCTCATGTGTTACTATCATTTTACATCTTTTTTTTTTATTCCTGATAACTTTTTTTGTGGCTTCTCTCTTTTTTCCTCAATCATATTTCTTAAATCTGGTTTTATTAGTTTTTTTTAAGTACTCTACTCAATTTTTATTCTGTTTCATTAAGTTCTGCTTTTATGTATGGCAGTGTCTTTCAACCTTTTTTCATTATGACCCTTCTAGGAGGCTTTCAAAACATTTTTTTCTGTAATCATCACCTCCTCCCCAAATCCTAAACCACCCATATAACGTATATCTGTTTATGTTGTATGACCTTTTGAAAGGCCACACTGAATTGTAATAGTAAGTGTATTTTGACCTCTCAAGAACCAATTTTTGCTACCTTGGGGGCAGTGATCTTTCCCATTGAGAATGCACGGTCTGTGGTAATGTCTTTTTCTACTTTCTTTGGGTTTGTTTTCCTTTTTTTTGGAGATGAAAGCTCAGTTCATTCACTTTCAATCCTTTTTTTTGTTTTTGTTTTTAATAAACAATTTAAGGGGTGCCTGGGTGGCTCAGTCAGTTGAGCATCTGACTTCGGCTCAGGTCATGATCTCATGGCTCATGAGTTTGAGTCCCACGTTGGGTCTCAAAAAATTGAGTAGAGTACTTAAAAAAAAAAAAAACTAGGGGCGCCTGGGTGGCGCAGTCGGTTAAGCGTCCGACTTCAGCCAGGTCACGATCTCGCGGTCCGTGAGTTCGAGCCCCGCGGCAGGCTCTGGGCTGATGGCTCAGAGCCTGGAGCCTGTTTCCGATTCTGTGTCTCCCTCTCTCTCTGCCCCTCCCCCGTTCATGCTCTGTCTCTCTCTGTCCCCCCAAAAAAAAAATAAACGTTGAAAAAAAAATTAAAAAAAAAACTAATAAAAATAGATTTAAAAAATATGACTGAGAAAAAAGAGAGAAGCCACAAAAAAAGTTATCAGGAATAAAAAAAAGATGTAAAATCATAGTAACACATGAGCAGAATTTTAAAATTATAACATTTCAGAGCCTGGAGTCTGCTTTGGACTTTGTGTCTTCCTCTCTCTTTGCCCCTCCCCTGCTAGCGCTCTCTCTCTCAAAAATAAATAAATATTAACATTTTTTAAAATAAACAACTTAAGGCTATAAATTGCATTTCTTCCCCCAGTTGTTTTCTTGCATCACAAAAGCTTTGCTATGTAGTGCTTTTGGTTTTCATTCAGATATAAATTTTGTAATTGCTCCTGTTATCTTAGTCATGTAGAAGTCTGCATTCACATTTTCCAATGCATGAGTTTTTGGTTATATTTTTGTTGTATTTTCATGTGATTAGCTGCCTGGAGTTTTTTAAGACTATTTTACTACAGAGTCCATAAGAATTCCTGCAATCTTTCAATGTTAAGTTTGATGTTTACTGGAGGCTTTTGATGTATACTCTTTATCAATTTAAGAAACTATCTTCTTTGTTACTAGTTTGCCAAGGTTTTTTCGAATTAAATCACAAATTAAAACTCAAATTGGTAAGTTTTAACAAATACTTACTTTGGAACCAAATGAGATGATCATGCTTATGTCTTCCTGATTTCTATTAACTTAACTACTTTGATATATTACATGTGTTTCATCCATCCTATGCTTTCCCTTGAGACGTAACTCTGTACATTCTCCAAGCCATATTTGTATTCCTATCCCATTCAGTGGTGAGACACCTGAGACTAAACAAAAATGTTGAAAATAGTGTCTCCATATTCTGTATCCAACCTATCTCAGTGTTAAAATGGTGATTTTCCAATGGTTTACCTACAGATTCAGGTAGGTACCTCTCAATATTCTCTTGGATCTGAGATCCCTTGCAGAAGTAGGCATTTTTGTTTTCTCTCTGAGATCTTGCATTCTTCTATTATATCTCATTGGGTTCCAATCACATCCTCTAACCTAGTAATGACTAAACTACCACTCTCTTTCATAGTCTCATCTTTAATATTGGTGGGCTTCTTTTTTATTTTCCATTTGTATTGTCAATTCTATCCTCTCAGAACACAACCTTTCTCCTAAAGAAATCCTTCCCTTCCTCCAGTTCAACTGACCTGTCTTTATTCATTTTTCACCCTCCCACTGCTTCCATTTTGACTTCAAGATCTAAATATATATTTGAAACAAATATAATTCCTACTTTATTTCCTCAGAAAACTTGACTCCTAGGGAAAGAAGAATCCAGGCATACCCTTTCAAAATACGCTTCCTATTCTTTGGGGTTATAATGGCATTGCTTCTCTCTACCCCAAACCCATATATCACAAACATTTGCATCCTCTTTTTATTTTCATGATTAAAAATCACCATTACTCTGTGATTGAACACAGACTGAGTCCCTGAAATTTCACTGTCAGGGCTTATATAGTCAACATATCTGGCACCAGCTTGGGACATAAATAGAAGGTGCCTATGGATACCCCTCATGAAAGAAAGACCTTGACCCCTCCCATAGACCTTTCTCTGGATGCAATTCAAATCAAGACAAAAGGGAACCAAATTGGGTGCAATTGATCTAATGCCACCTGCTAATCCCCAGCACAGTTTAAGGACTAGAATCTCCTAAACTTATGTTTTGAAGTTCACATGGAACTTATGCCATTCTACCTTAAAGTCCTTATCTACAATCATGGCTGACAATAAAGGCACAAATTGTTCCACTCAATAGTGCTTTTTCCTTCTGCAGAAAGTCTGTCTCAACTATATCTATGTGAATCAAGATCAGCCATAATGGCCTGTGCAGCCCACTTTTACAGAGTCATATGTCCAGTCCCTCTAAAAAGGTAGCTTGTGTATGGAAGCTAGTTACTATATGCTGCTAGGACTCAAAAAGGCCAAATAACTGAAGAGTCCAAGATCACTAAAGTGCTAAAGCCCTATGCCCTGGCACACAAGATGTCCCATCTCTGCACATCTTATTTTGGTTCCCTAATTCCAGTTAGAGTGCTATTTCTCAAGATACTTCTCAATGTATATTTGCATGTGTTGGGGCTTAAGGGAGAAAATCAATCATATCCCTTTCCTAGCTAAGTTCTCAAACAACTGAGTAATAGCTATAGGAATCAGACTAATGAGGATGAACATATCAGTATTTTGTTGATGAAGCTGTAACTATGGCCAGAATTGGGCTTTCTAACACAGTATCTCTCCCCCACCCCTCCCAATTCCTGATGTTGGGATTACCCTCCCAAAGGAGAATATACAAAGAAAACACTTACCTAGAGAGCTGCAAGGGCCATGGCTGCTCCAAAAGTGGAGACAGAGAGAGGTGCTCTTCAGACCTGCCTCTGGAAGGCAGGCCTGGGCCTCAGCAGGTGTACTTATTAGGTGAAAGCTGGATCTGAATGGACTGCATACACATTGCAGTCAAAGAGGTACAAAAGAAAGAACTTAGAGCGTGTGTGTGTGTGTATGTGTGGGCGCGTGTGTGTAAAATGACCCTCTTCCCTGTGTCTCCATCAGAGAACACAAACTTCCTTTGGGGAGAAGTGAGTAAGAGGTAGAAACAGGGGCCAAGAGTGGTATCCCAGTATGGTTCCCTACTTGGAGAAGAACAGGAAAATAGGAACAAGTGACAGATTCTTGTCCCCACGGTTGGCCTGTACTCTTCACACCTTCCCAGTGGAGCTTGGGGATCCATTTCCCTCACACCCAGATGTGTGTGTGTGAATGCGTGTCACATTCCAGCTTCCAACCCAGAATTCAGAAAAAGTCCTATCAGTAGATTCTGTTACTCGGTCATTCCTACATCAGAACTCAGGATGGCAGAGGTGGGGAAGGGCCCAGAGGTTCAGGCTGACCCCAACCAATCCCCAGACTCATTCAGTAATTGACCTCCATCTGTTTAACAAAAAGAAGGAAAATAAATACCAATAAAACTAGGAAGCCCCTTCCAAGACATTTCATCAATGACTGCTCTTCAAGAGCTGTTGGTTGCTGGAGTGAAAAGGGTAGTAATAACCAAGACTAAGAAGGACTAGCCTATAAATCTTGCCTCCATTATCTAGCTACTCTAAGTGTTTTGAGTGTCTCCCTCCCCACCATCCCAAGTCCTAGGAGAGGTCATTGGAAGACATGCCACACTTAGATTGTCAGAAGCCAGCCCCAAAGTCCCCAAGGTCGAAGAACCCAAATAAGGACACTGCTTGGGAGCTTGAGAATCAAAAGTTATTTATCAAAGGGTGGTTGGAAAAGCCAAGCTTTCTTGAGCCCAATTCCAGAACACTCAGTGGGAGTCTTTCTCCTATTAACTTCATTGTTCACCTACCCAATGGCAGATCTTCTACTGAAGGAGACAAAGGGGAAATGACAGTCTTCAAGGGGGCCTGGAGTGCCCTTCCTATCCAGTCTCAGCTGAGGAGACAAACAGAGCAAAGGGAGGACTCTTCCCCCAACTAAAACCCACCTCCACAATTGGGGGCCTCCTCTTCCCATATGTAGCTCAAAGAGGGCCCCACCCTCCATGTTTAGTCTGCACCAGGAAACACTGACTTCTTCAAAGTCACAGGGCATACAGTTTGGGTCCTTCTTATGGACATTTCCCTCACTTAGTAGAGACCCAATGTCAACTTTGCATCACTCACTCTCTCAAGGAAAACAGAATGCCCAGGACCAGAGGAAGAATAGAATTGGCAGTGAAAATTAATCCACCAGGTCAAAAGATAAAATCTCTCCCCAAATGCCAAAGAGACATTCCCACTCTAAATCCACATGGTGTGAAGGAGGGAATGGACTCAACCGGCTAAGAAAGGGGCTTTTAAGCTAAGCACAACAGGCATAGTGTTCAGCAGGGACTGGACATTTGAAGCAACCTAGAAGTGACAGGGAATGGGAAGGGAGGGAATACTGGTAGCAGGAAGGGAGAGTGGTGTCCTTTGATTAAGGGCCCAGAGAGAGATGAGGTGGGGTAACCAAGCCTGAGGGAAAGAGCCACTTAGAAGGCCAGATACCTAAATTCTATTCACGGCTTTTGCCAGCAACTCAGCATGAGACTTTGAACTTATCTAGGCTTCAGTGTCTTCATCTGCAAAACAGGGGAAAGCGGTTTATTTAACTAGATGCCTGTTATGGTCCTTTGAGATTATGGCACCCTCCACAAGATATTCAGGAGGGGGGCGCCGGGGCCTTACCAGAGCAGGAAATTCCTTTCAGCCCCATCTCTAGTAAAAAGGTCACATGTACACACATTCACACGTACATAAGCAGAGTGACCAACAACTTTGTTCATAGCAGCAGAGACACATATAGAAAAAATAAATACTGCTGATGCTTGATTCCTGCATTGGGGCAGAAGGGTCCTGAGGGTATAACTTGGAGGGACTTCAAGGTCAAGGGAGAAGGGTCCTCCTATTTGATAACAATTTTCACCTTACTGTTCCTTCCCCAAGTCCAAGTCCAGGGCAGCCAGATCTCTGGAGAAAGCCACTCTCATCTTCCCCTCCCCAAACCGTCAACTCATTTACTGCAAAAACAAAAATGCACAGATCCCAAGGGAAATAAACCCCTTGTTAGCCACTAAGAAATGAACAGAATCTACCACACCTGAGATTACTTGGACTGGGCAGCTGGAACCACACGCCCCTATTTCCCTGAATATTAACAATGATCCTGAAAGGTCTTGTTTTGGACCTATCTCACCCAAAGTCACTTGGGTGTGCCCTCTGGCTAAAAGGGGAACTAGCCTGGACCACTCTCTTATTTCTGGTACTTTCATGGTTGTTTCCAAAATTTTCAACCAATCTCACTGTGAGAGTGAGCCAGGAAGTTGCCCTCCCCAAGTAGGAATCCAAATGAGAAGAAAGGCTACGGCGCAAGTGCAGGGTTCCACACCACGCAACAGGACCTGCAAACAGACTCGCAACACTCCCCAGACACCAAGAAGCATCTCCCAGCCATACATTCACATGGACTCTTACATGGCCTCTCCTACCAGAGGTAGCTGGGGCAATTGGGGAGTGGAGGACATCAACCTCCCATCAACCTGGGATCCCTGTTTAAAAGATACTAAAAATAAATTAGTAAACATTGCTATTTACAGAAATAGAAATCATTTCTGTTTCCAAAGGCCTCTCACCATTCCAGTCCTGGACATTTCCAAGACTGCCACCCCTGAAACCCTCTCCAAGGTCCGCCCTGGCGGGTGGATAAGACACTAGAGTCCTTTGAGACTGGGAGCTCCTCAGGCACCTGAGAATTCCAGTTTCACATCTCTGGTTCCAGGGGAGAATCTTCAGGACTCTGGAGAGTACGGGGGTTCATCCCTTTTTCACCAGTTCCTGGGGGCTGTCTTGAGGCAACCCTCTCCCCTTTAGGTTGATATACGTGTTGTAAGAATTCCTGCTATTTTCGGGCCCCCAGTCCCTCCCCAGGGTCCAACGTGCCTCCCTGGACCCATCCTCCGAGCAGAGGAACCAGTCTGTGCCTTGGTCTAATGACTCTGGGAGAGAGGGTTGGGCAAGGAAAAGGCAGGGACAACGGTCTGGGCGATCGTCCTTGTGGGGATGACTAACAGCAATGACTGTCAGACAGGCAGGTGGTGAGGCTGGGCTCCTGGCCGGGGATGGAGGCGGAGCTGTCCACCAGGCTGGTGGGTTGGGGGTCGACTCGGGGAGTGCGACGACGCCCGCGGTACTCGATCATGTCAGGATGATAGGCTGGGTGGCGGCGAGCATGCTTGGTCAGATGGTCACTCCGGGAGAACTGCTTGGGACAGAGGGGGCAGGAGAAGCGCTTCTCGCCCGTGTGCGTCCTGTAGTGGCGGGCCAGCTCGTCGGAGCGCGTGAACTTCTTGTCGCAGTCGAGCCAGTCGCAGGAGAAAGGGCGCTCACCCGTGTGGGTGCGCTGGTGGGACTTCAGATGCGACGACTTGTAATAGGCTTTGTTGCAGCCCGGAAAGGGGCAGCGATGGCGCTTCGCTGCAGGTGTAACCGGCCTCCGACGAGGGACTGGACCTGTGGCGGGGGCGGGGCCCGCCCCAGGGGCCACGCCGGGGACCGCCCCGGGGGCGGCAGGCGCTCCGGAGACGGCAGGAGCGCCTGGGACCGCGAGCGCGCCGGAGGAGTGCGCGGGTCCGGAGACCTCGGCCGCGCTGGAGGCCGGGGTCGGCTCTGAGCCCAGGGTCGGGCCGGAGCACCGGGTCGGGTCGCAGGAGCCGGACGAGGCGCGCAGAGCTTCCCCCGAGTTCTCCCCGAAGCCCTCCCCAGAGCCGCCGCGCAAGTCAGCCAAGACGCTTGCAGCCAGCAGGTGGGGCGCGGCGCCGCCCGCGCCGGGGCTGGGGGCGGGGACCTGGGGGAGCGGGGGGACCGACGCGGGTCCCGGTGGCCCCGGACCCGGCAGAGCGGACTCCGGCGGCGCCGCACCCACCTCCGAGCCTGCGGCTCCGCCCGCGCCCTCGGGGTCCGGCGGGCGGCGGTGAACCACGGCGCCCGCGGACATGGACACCAAGCACTCAGCGGCGAAGTAGTCCAGGCACGCCACGGCGGCCGACATGCTGGCACCGCCGGGCCGCCGGCAAGCGCCGTCCGAGCGCGGCCGGCCGCGGGCGAGAGAGTTCTCGGGAGCGTCCGTCCCGCAGCCTCGGAGCGAGAAGCAGGAGGCCCGGTGCGCGCCGCCCGCCGCCCGGCGCCGCCGCCGCCGCCCGCGCGGAGCCCGCCCCGCCTGACGCGCCCCTGACGCACCGGAGCCCGCGGGGGCGGCGGGACCCGCCCCGGCCCGCAGGACACCCCCTCGGAACGCGGGGCCCACCGGGCTAAGTCATTTTTAACAGCCTAAGAAATTATCTTGTCTTCGCTTTCTTGCCTCTGCTGGTGAGCCAGGTAATTTTAATAAAGAGAAAACTCCCCGATCGTAACTTCTGGGCAGCCTGCCGGCTTCGCGCCCCCCCACCCCCCCTCCCCGCCCGCTGGTCCTCCGCCAGCTGGGTGTCCGGCGGAGTCCGCGAAACTTTTTTTTTAAGGAAAAAAAAATGCTAATACCTGATCTGTCTTTCGATTCATAATTACGATTGTTAGTTAAGCGGGCTGGAATTACATTTCATTTCTGTCCGCCGCTCTCAGACCGAATTTAAAATATCCCCAAGTCTGCATCAAAAAAAAAGTTTTCTCATTTAACAGTTCCACTGTAATCCGGGGTCGGTACCAATTCCCTAAATAGATCCACTACGTAGCCATTAATTAATAGCATTTCGAACCAGAAACAGTTCTAACCTTGAAACAGCAAAGAATCCTCTCATGGTTGAAATTGAAACTTAAAATCCTTTGAGTAACGATTTAACTATTCAACCAACGAAAGAAAAATGCATGTTTAAACTGCATTAACCTGTCACAGGCATACAAACAAATTTCCACGCTGAAATATAAATTATAGACTAGCAGCGAGATAAACACATTAAAATGGACTCCCACAATTTTAATAATAGAAAGTCACGTTTCCAATTAGGCAACATCTTTTATTTTTCTTTTGACAAAAATTAAAAATAAGAAAATGCAACAAATGATATAGAATTGCTCATTGTGACTGTGTGGGGGGGTGTTCTTTTTATATAATAAGGTATATGTTTAATTTTTTTTTTTTTGCATTTCTTCATTGCTTTCATTTTTTTTTTCCTCCTTTGATTTTTAAAAAATTAAAAACGCATAGAAAGGCAAGCAGGATGATTTCCAAAAATAGTCCCAGCACGGTTTTTGATGCACACAAGCTTTACTATATAGTGTTGAATTATATGCATTTTATTTGTAATTCTTCAGTACTTTTTCTTTTGGAAATTAAAAATACATATATATCAAGAATAACATATATTCGTGTAATTGCTTCCTAGAATAATCAAATGTAACTTATTTGCTTCAGGGTTTTTTAATTTATATTAAAGATTGCAGATAGAGTTGAATGTCACTTTATCTCCCTCTCCAATTCAACTTTCTCCCTCCTTGCATCCCTAGGTTATCAGCATCATAAAGAGTATATTCTTACAGCAGTTTATTGCCTAATTACTTATATGTATTTATATGTAAATATAGATTGATGCTTATGTGTTTTAAATTTTCTTTATAAATGGTACAGTAATATACATGTCATTTTGCCACTCACTTTTTCTCCTCAATATGATTTTGACAACTATCCATGTTGTTACCTATAGAATCTGCTTTATTCATCTCAGTAGTTTCAATATTATCAGCTATGTTAGTTTTATGGAGATGCCATTCTAAACCAGGTAACTGTTATAAAGTTCCTGGCCTCAAAATTTTAGACAATTAACTCAGTTTATCTACACAGGTTAAATTTGTGTCAGAGCATTCTTTACTAGCTGCTTTTCATTTTATTATTTGGAAAAAACGTACAGATCTTTAACAATGCAGAGAGTATATCACAAGCATCCATGTACCTGTCATGTAATTAGTGAATGTTAACATTTTGCCGTATCTGCTGGTCTTTTTTTTTTTTTTTTTAATTGAACTAGTCAAGATTTCTGACTAAATTGAAGTCCCTTTGTACTCCTCCCCCAAACCATTCTTCACCTTTTTCTCCAAAAGCAAACACTATCATGAATTTAGTATGTAACTTTCCAATCTAGGTTTTATACTTTTACTACACATGAAACTGTAAGAATACAGAATACTGTTTCATTTGCTTTTTCAAATATACATGTGTGGTGTTAGACTGTACGTATTCTGACTTGCTTTTTTTTTTTTTTTCTTCATGGAATGTTTTTATTCTTTATCTCCATGTGGATAAATATAAATCAGTTCATTCATTTTAATTGCTATATTGTAGATCCATGCATATAAATGTGCCCTGTTTATTCATTCCCCTATTGATGAATATTTAAGCTGCTGCCAATATTGGGGGCAATGCTAATACGAACATGCGTGTACGTGTGTCCCTTGCACATACGTGAGAATTTCTCTCTGAATCTGCCTAGATGGGGAATTGCTAGGCTACACACACAATTTCGGTTTTATTAGAGACTGCCAAATGGTTCTTCAATTTACACATCCACCAGCAGTGTGTAAGAGTTGTTTCCCTCACATCACTTTCTACATTCAGAATTTTCTAATTTCTGACAATTTGAGGTTTTGAAAACCCAGTCTCTTGTTGTTTTATTTGCATTTCCCTCACTGCTAGTGGCGTTGAGCACTTCTTCATATATTGATTTGCTATTAAGGTTTCAAGTCTGTGATTTGTTTTTTTTTACAGACCTCACCCATTTTTCCAACGGGCTGTATATGTTTTCATTTTTTTTTCCTCTTGTTTTATAGGCGTTCATACGTATAAACATTATATTATCTCAGTCTGTGGCTCGTCTTTTGACTGCTTTTGATGTCTTCGGTACTATAGAAAATGTAAAATGCAGTCAGATTCCTTGATCTCTTTATAATTTGTGTTATTTGTATCTTATGAAAGAATTCTCTGCATACCTGGTACCATAAAAATAGCATTTTTTTCCTTAATATTTTAAAGTTTTGCTCTCCACACTTATAAAGCGGATCCCTTTGGGACTTATTTTTTGAATGGTGTAAAATAGGAACTTAATTTTACTCTCCCTTTCCCTCCTTCCCAGTATGGAAAACCTGTTCTCCTGACTTGATTTACTGGACAGTCTTCCATTCCCCATTAATGTTTCATGCCACCATGATGAAAATTAAACTTTCATATATTCATGGATATGTTCCTACCTTGTCCTCTTCCACGGATCAAACCAATTCTGAGCCAATACCACACTGTTTTAATTCTTATGGCTTTATAACAAGTCTTCATGTCTAGAAGGGCTTTCCCCCTCCCCCCACCTTTGTTCATTTTTAAAACTGTACTGGCTGTTTTTGGACTTCTATTTTTCCATATTAACTTTAGCATCAGTGTGTCAACTTCCACTGAAAAACCTTTTTGGTATTTTCCCGAGTTAAATTTATAGGTTAAATTTGGGGAGATGTGATATCTTTATAAAATTGAGTCATCTAATACCTTAATATCACTCTGATTTCTTCATATCCTTCAATAACAGTTATTTATAAATAACATAGTTTATTTATAAAAACTCATGTCCTTCTTTGTTAGATGTATTCCTAGGTACCTTACGGCTTTTGTTGCTATTGTAAGTGGGATCATTTTTAAATTTTTTAATTGGTTATTGATATTGTCTGGAAATATTACTGAATTTTGGAACAATCTTGTTTTAGCAAACATACTGAATTTTCTTGCTAGTTAAATAGTTTATTTGCAGTTTCTCTTGTATTTTTATATAGATAATCATTTTATCTGTAAATAACACTCGATACCTGTCCCCTTATCTCATTGGAGGGGCTAGAACCTCCAATATAACATCAAATAGTAAGAATGACAGCAAGATTGTTTTCCTGTTCCTATCTCATTGATAATATCTCTAATGTGTCATTATTGTTCATGGTATTTGTTTTACGTTTTTGGTAGAAGCCCTTTTATCAGGTGAAGGAGTTCCCTTCTGTCCCAGTTGAGTTCAAAGTAGGAATATTTTAAAACCATGCAATGAATACTGAATTTTATTAAATGCTTTTTCTAAAACTATTGAGATGATCATAGGTCTTTGTGATGTTAACGTAATGGGTCACGGATGGATTTTTAGAATATGGACCTATCCTTGCATTCTTTGAGATATACCTTGTTTTGCTATAATGTACTATTGGTTTTTTATACACTCCACATAACTTATGAATTCTTTTTTATTTTAGCACCTCTGCTCATAAGTGATTTGGGCTTATAATTTTCTTTTCTTGCACTGCCTTTGTCCATATTTGGTATCAGTGTTATACTGTCCTCATAAAATGCATTTGGAAATATCCCTTTTTGCATTTTCTATAACAGTTCATATGAGATAGGTATTATTTGTTCCTTGAGTGTTTGGAAAATCTCATCTGTGAAACTATGGTATTTTGAAAATTCAACTCAATTTATCTAATGATTGTTAATTTATTTGGGTTGTCAATTTCTTCCTGAGTCAATTTTGCTAATTCACACTTTTCTTTAAAAATTAGATGCTACGCTTAAGCTTTCAAAATTTTGGTATATAGTTCATAGCCTTCTCTTATTTTTTAAAACTTCTGTAGTTGTATCCTATTTTCCATTCCTGATATATTTGTGAATTATTTTTTCTTTTTTGTCTGAACAGAGGTTTCTCTTTATTTTTAAATAAACCTGTAGAGGTTTGTCTCTAGTCCTTTCACATAGCTCAGCTTTTGTTGATCGTATGTTTCTTTTTAAATATATATATTTGTTACGGGGCGCCTGGGTGGCCCAGCCGGTTAAGCGTCCGACTTCAGCTCAGGTCATGATCTCACGGTTTGTGAGTTTGAACCCTGCGTCAGGTTCTGTGATAAACATTAAAAAAATTAAATACATACATATATATATATATATATATATATATATATATATATATATGGATAGATATTTGCTTAATTTCAGCATTTGTTTTTATTAACCTCTCATACTTGTGTTGAGTTTAATGTTTTATTCCTTTTTTAAAAAAGAGTTTTTAATTTAAATACTATGTTAGGGGTGCCTGGGTGGCTCAGTCGGTTAAGCAACCGACTTTGGCTCAGGTCATGTTCTCATGGTTTGTGGGTTCGAGCCCCACATCGGGCTCTGCGCTGACAGCTCAGAGCATGGAGCCTGCTTTGGATTCTGTGTCTCCCTCTCTATCTGCCCTTCCCCTGCTCATGCTCTTTCTCTGTCTCTCAAAAATGAATAAACGTTAAAATTTTTTTTTCAAATATGTATTACATTAATTTCGAATCTTTCTTATTTTCTAAATAACTTTTTTTAAACAATTACTATTTTTGAGAGACAGAGGGAGTGGGGGAGGGGGAGGGGCCGAGAGGGAGGGAGACACAGAATTGGAAGCAGCTCCAGGCTCTGAGCTGTCAGCACAGAGCCCAATGTGGGGCTTGAACCCACAACCCTTGAGATCATGACCTGAGCAGAAGTCGGTTGCTTAACCGCTCTTATTTTCTAAAATATAATTTAGAAATAATTAGAGCAGGTGCCTCTCTTATTTTCTAAAATGTAATTTGGGCCATGAAATCTTGAAGAGAAATTGCCCTTCCCTTATTTGTATCCCACAAGTTTTCAAAAGAGTGCTTTCCTTGTCATTCAGTTCTAAATACTTTATAATTCCAACGTGATTTCTTGAAAGCCAAATTTTCCAAAAGGGGCTTTCCCTGGATGACAGGACGCTTCCTATCAACAGTGTAGAAAAGGTAGTATTTACCTTTGCATAGGTAATCACCTAAAGGAAGATTTTTCTGAAAAAATGGAGGTGCCTCTGTGTTTAAGGTAATTGGTACTGGGAAAAGAAGCTATTTTTTAATGAATGTTATTAGGATCTGGAAAAAATTATTTTGCTGGTGAAGTTCTGCTGTAGCATTGGCCTATAATCTAGATATTTCATTCATTCTGTCAGTTCACACTTATGGCCTCCCATATACCAAGCATTCTTCTAGGTTGGGAGTTTCATTAGTGAAAAACAACAAAAAAAATGAAAACTTCCTGCCCTCATGGAGTTTATATTGTAGTGCAGATATTTGCTTGTGTTTTCCTTCCCTTATGGCTGTGGTGCTGCTATTGCAAATTGTCTAGATGATCGATCCTCTTGAATTTTGGAAAAAGCAATGCAAATGAGGGGCTTGGGGTTGAAACATGAATACTAGTTTGGGAGTTGCTGAAGAAGCTCATCCGGTCCCAGGGCAAGACACCCAGTTTCTAACTGCTGAGGACCTCCTGGGGGATTTCTCTGGCTGAGAAGCAGCAGAATTGGAGGAAATTGCAGAGAGGAGATGCCGTATACGTAGATAGTTCCTCTGTGAAGGGAGGGGAGTTTTCTTCTTGTTGATTGTGCTTTCTTGGGATTAAGGGATTCACTGGATAATGAACAGGGTGTCAGTTGTTCAAGGTGATGAGAGACTTTGGGTCTCTATACAGATGGTATTCTATCATGTGAGCTATTCTGTAACCAGTGCACATTAGTAACCTCTCAGGAATTGGCTCTGGAAGCAGAATGGGGGGTTATTTGAAATGGAAAGTAGAAAAAGGGCCATTTCTCAGCAGATTGTATACTGTGGTCTTGAAATAAATGTTACAGAAAACAATATCTTCCTAAGCCCACTCCGAAGTTTCCAGGAGCAACATCAAAGAGATATTCCTGAAGGCCTTGAGAGGCTGACCTGTCCCTCTGGTCACAAATGGCTCACAGGAGGCACATAGTAGACAGTCTATAAATAGGGCATACATGAACAGGAATATATAAACAGGTTAGTATCACTATTCATTCATGATTACCAATCTCAAACAGATATTGTGCATTCCCAGAAATATTGCAAACCTGTTTGCATCTGTGCACCTTCCTTCCTACCCTTTGGCAAAAGCCAGCTCATTCTCATGAGTTCTGGCCCCTCAGAGTCCGCAATCCATAACATATGCCCTCTCTCTCCAGTATTTTCTGTCTCTCCTCTGTAGAATAATTTGAATCAACATTCAGTCATGGACTAATATCTCAAAAAAAAAAAAAAAGTTGGGCACCTGGGTGACTCAGTCCATTAAGCGTCCGACTTCGCTTTAAGTCATGATCTTGGGGTTTGTGGGTTCAAGCCCCACATCGGGCTCTGTGCTGACAGCTCAGAGCGTAGAGCCTGCTTCGGATTCTGTGTCTTCCTCTCTCTCTGCCCCCTCCCCACTCGAGCTCTGTCTCTCTCTCTCTCTCTCTCTCTCTCTCTCTCAGAAATAAACATTAAAAAAAAAAAAAAAGTTTGTCTCTCAACTCTCCATTCTTCTGTAGCTATTGCCACATAGCCACATTCCCTTTCAAAGCTAGGCATCTCAAGAGCCAAATACGTTCTGTATTCTCAACAATTCCTTACCCCACATCTTATTAAAATCGCTCCAAAATCTAGCCCTCACACTGCTGCAGAAATTCTTGCTAAGAGCAACACTGGCATACAACAGCGTGAATGTACTTAATGTCACTGAGCTGTATACCTAAAAATGGTTAAAGCGGTACATTTTGTGTATATTTTACCACAATTAAAAAAAACAAACCCTCTTTTCTAAAAAATAAAAAAAAAAATCAACATTGATCCTTGTTGCTAAATCCAATCCTCAAATTACTAGAAGTCTCGAGAGCAGTTGAGTAATCCTTGAAACATTCTCTTTTGGCTTCTGTGAAACTGCATTCTTTTGGGCTTATTTCCATCTTTCTAACTGTTCCTTCTCAGTCTTAATTGCTCATTTCTCCTCCTTTACCTAATGTTTAAAGCGTAACGTTCTGCAGAATTCTATACAGTGCCCTCTTCTCTCAATTTTATCTCCTCTCCCTAGGTAATTTTGAACATGTTCCTTGACTTTAGGTACGCCTGTATACCAACAATTTAGGAAATTATAATCTCTACACCAGGTCTGTTTTCCAGAGAGGTCAGGTAGTCCTAAATTCCTCTGAGTACTTGATAGTTGTGGTGTCTCATAGTTAGCACAAGCTGAATATATTCAAAATCTGTATTTGTGGTGGTTACCCCAAATCTACTCCTCCTGCATTCTTTCTTGTCTTAGGAAATAGCACTTTCGTCCAGCTTGTCCTTCAAACCAGGAAACGGGGGGGGGGGTCATCCTTGACACCTCCGTCTCAGCCCCTGCATTTAGTTCACCTTCATGTTTGGTTAATTCTACCTTCAGAATATATCTTCAACGTTTTTTTTTTTATTTATTTATTTTTGGGACAGAGAGAGACAGAGCATGAACAGGGGAGGGGCAGAGAGAGAGGGAGACTCAGAATCGGAAACAGGCTCCAGGCTCCGAGCCATCTGCCCAGAGCCTGACGCGGGGCTCGAACTCACGGACCGCAAGATCGTGACCTGGCTGAAGTCGGACGCTTAACCGACTGCGCCACCCAGGCGCCCCAAGAATATATCTTGATCATTCACTCTTCTTATCTTCCCTGCCAATGCCCTAATACAAACCGCCAGCATATTTAGTCAGACTACTATAACAATGTAACACATTCATGGGTTCTGGGTTTTAGGATGTGGATATCTTTGGGGAGTCATTATGTTGCCAGTTCAAGGCTGAAGCAGGGTAAGTGAAGGCAAAGAGATGATAAGAGCAGGGATGAGTTCAGGGATCTGGATGGGTGGGAGGCAGATCATCTTTGACCTTATAAACCCACGTAAAGAGGGATGGCAAGTCTTAAGAATTCTGAGCAGTGCCATGATCTGAATTACTTTTTAAAGGTTCACCCTGGTGGCTGTGTAGCAAACAGACTAGAGTGTGGGCAGGAGTGGAGGCAGGAGAGCAGTGAGTTAGCCACTGCAGAAATCCAAGCAAAAGATGATGATGCCTTAGACCAGAGTGGTAGCGGGGAAGATGGAGAGACGTGGTCAGAGTCTGGATGTCTTTTGCAGTGAGCGTGTGGGATACCTGCTTGCCCATATGTTAGGCGCAGGCTACAAGAGAAGGGAAGGACTCACGAAGGACTCCCAAGAATTTCAGCCCAGTAACTCGGAGAATTTTTTTTTTTTTTTTTTGAGAGAAAGAAGACTTTCAAAGAAGCAGGGTATGGGAGAGGGAAAGTGGGAATTTGGTTTTGGAGACTTTGAGGTGCTCTGTGGACATCTCATTGGAGATGCTGAACCAGCTGTCAGATCTATGAGTCTGAAGTGTTTGCAGTCAGAAGAGGCATCCCTGGCTGAGCAGCAGAATAAAAGAGTTTTTAATTTTTTTTTAAATTTTTTTTTAATGTTTATTTATTATTTTTTGGGACAAAGAGAGACAGAGCATGAATGGGGGAGGGGCAGAGAGAGAGGAAGACACAGAATCGGAAGCAGGCTCTAGGCTTTGAGCCATCAGCCCAGAGCCCGACGTGGGGCTCGAACTCACGGACCGCGAGATCGTGACCTGAGCCGAAGTCGGACGCCCAACCGACTGAGCCACCCAGGCGCCCCAAAAGAGTTTTTTAAAAAGTGACATATGTGTATATGTAATTCCTAGAGGACAGGAATTCCAACTCTTGGTAGAGTTTCTCAAAATGCTACATATAATTATATGTATAATAAATTTTTAGTATCATGATAATAAGACATTAAGTATTTTAAAGTATTTTTAAAATTTAGTATTAAACTATAAAAATCAAGTATTTTTTTAATGTTTATTTTTTTTAAGACAAATCAGATCATGAGCATGGACAGATCATGATCATGGGAGACAGATCATGAGCAGGGGAGGGGCAGAGAGAGAGGGAGACACAGAATCCAAAGCAGGCTCCAGGCCCTGAGCTGTCAGCACAGAGGCTGACACGGGGCTCGAACCCACGAACCTGGAGATGGTGACCAGAGCTGAAGTTGGACGCTTAACCGACTGAGCCACCCAGACACCCCTCAAGTATTTTCTATTTCACATAATCTAATCATTTAAGTCTATTGTTTTACATTCAGTTTCAACTCTTAGTAAAAAGCGCCTGCGTTTTTAGCTGTCAGGTTTCTTTTAGACACAGCTGGCCATCTTGCCTGGTATGTTCAGGCTCGTGTTAACTTACAAGTCTAAGTGAAGTACACATGACCTTATGAAAAACAGGTGAGCCTTTATGGGACTAGTTTCAAATACTTTTCAGTGCCTGCAGTGTTGTGGGCTTCAAAAAATAACCATCAACAGGAAGAATTAGCACATAGCAAATAATTGGTAAATATTTTTACGTAATGAGACTGAGAGCAAAGGCCCAACTGAGGTGTCTGTATTAAGACAGACCAAAAAAAAAAAAAAAAAAAAAGCAGGTGATAGAAGGTTCTACAGTATAATAGCCCAATAGTTCAGCAATATAAGTGGAATCTAATAAGCCAGATTCAAATCGTGGCACAAGGGGCGCCTGGGTGGCTCAGTCGGTTAAGCGTCCGACTTCGGCTCGGGTCATGATCTCGCGGTTCGTGAGTTCAAGCCCCGCGTCGGGCTCTGTGCTGATGGCTCAGAGCCTGGAGCCTGTTTCAGATTCTGTGTCTCCCTCTCTCTCTGACCCTCCCCCGTTCATGCTCTGTCTCTCTGTCTCAAAAATAAATAAACGTTAAACAAAAATTAAAAAAAAAAAACAGATCGTGGCACAAGGCATAAGACTTTCTTCTTTCACACGGAAAAACAGAAGTCTGGGCAGCAATTTGACAATAACTGGTAAGGATGACAGTGTGTATCCCCTGTGACTTAGAAATTTCACGCCTCGGTGTATACCTTAGAGAAATTCTTGTCCTTGGCCCCCGGACAGAGCTGCAAGTATGTTTGGTGTCACATTTGCTACAGACTTTTGAAGCAATCTAAAGATTCATAAAAATGCAAGGCAGTACTATGTGTTGTTAAAAGTAAATTATGAACCCACGCTAGCCAGATCATGGATAATGTTTTCTGCTCAGTAGTCAGGGCAGGAAAAAAAAAAAAAAAACAAAAAAACAACCAACCTAAGATTTGAGAAGAGTGTGTCTAATATGATTAGCATTTACACAAAGGTTAAGTACATGGGAGTTATTGCCAAATTAGCATGTTATAGTTGTTAATGGCACAAACTCCGTGGCCAAGCTGCCAGGTTCTGCTGCTGTCGCTTAGCTGGTCAGCTGCTGTGTGACCTTAATTAAGTAACTTCTCATTAATAAAAGGAGATAGTAATAGTGCCTCCCTCACGGAGTCGTGGTGAGAACTTAAGTAGTTAATGTATGTAATGTAATTAGACTATCTGTAGGCATGTTGTAAGCACTATATTAGTTACTATATATTGTTTATCTGTATATGGCCATAGTATATCCATATATGACAAGTATAATCCATAAATGAGTATGATAAACCCAAAATCTTGGGCAGTTATCTCCGGTTCGGAAGGAAAAGGAATGGGATTTCAATGAATTCTTTAGCGTTTTGTTTGTTTTTTAAAAACCTGAAGCAAACAAGGCAAAATGGTAAGATTTCTCAATACGGATGATGGGTACACTCCTGTGTGCTACATTACTCTCCGTGCTTTTCTGTGTGCATGCAATATTTTCTTTCAAAACAAATCCCACTACAGAGCCTGGAACATGACAGGCACAAAAATACTTGCTACATGAATGAGTGATTGAGAAGAGACATGAACTGGGGACCCAGCCCCAGGAACATCCAGTTGGATGTCCCTTTTAATCTGCTCTCTAGTCCCCGAATAGGAGCACAGTGGTGGACATGGCCATTAGAATGGAAAACTTCTCTTCAGCAACAATGGATTCAGGGAGACAATGGAGCAAAGCTTTCAAGGTTCTGAAGGAAAATTATTTTGAACTTAGAATTCTATACCCAGGTGAACTCATCATTCAAGTGTGAGCGCAAAATAAAAACACTTTCAGAAATGTAAGGGTTCAGAAAGTATACCACTCGAGCATCCTCTCTGGACGAATGACTAAACAGTGCATTTCAGGAAAATGAAAAATGAATCAAAGAGGAAGGCATGAGGGACACAAAACACGGCAAAACTTGTAGTGAAATTTAAAATCATTATTGGTTGAGGAGAGTGTGTGGGGGGGAGTACAATCTGGAATTACAATCTCTAATGGGATCTTACTTGAGAGGGAGCAGGGACAAAGGAGAAAAGTAAAAGCATGAAAAGATTCTCGACTTATTCAGAGGGAAGCTTAGCTGTATTCATTAATTGAAGGTACTGATTTTATAAAACAAGTTTAAGTATGTGCTTAAAAATTAGAGTAACCCCGAGGAAAATTGGAATAGGATATATAACTCCCTAACCATATAAGACAAAAAAAAAAAAAAAAAAAAGGAAAATGTCATCAATTCACCAAAAGGGTAAAGGAGAAAAAGGAGACATAATAAATAACAAAACATGGTAAACAGAAAACAAAAATAAGATGCATGAATTAGCCCAGAGTGTCAGTAGTCAAAGAATGAGAAGTCCCAAACCCTAAAGAGCTATGCGCCTAAAACTCCTGAAACAAAAATGACCCAGAGATTAAGAACTAACAGAAACAGATGTAACAAAGGAAACCAAATTAATATTTTAAGTAGGCATTTTAAAAAGGCTACAGAAGAGTCAATTAACATTGTTAAGAAACTTTACGCTCAAGAAATAATGGAGATACGTGTATTTTTGACAGACATGGGATATTTTCAAAGAAAATTTCGATAGCGTTTTATAGAGTAGAAATTATACACCTACATTCACTGACCAAATGCAGAAAATTCTTTAACGACCAAAAAAAATAGTAAAAGGTGATACACACACACACACACACACACACACACACACACACACACACAAACTCTGTCCTCTTGAAAACGAGAAAGCACACTTCTAATTAACTTGGATTAGGGAGGAATTAAAATTGAAATTACAAACTACTTAGGAATGAACAAATGAGCACACTACATTTCAAGATCAGTGCACACTGCCAACATGGTGCAAATGGAAAGATTTACAGCCTTAAGTGCTTGTAGAAAACAGAAATTGTGGAAATAAACAAACTAAGCGTTTGATTTGAGAGCTAGAAATAGGGAAAAATAAGCCCAAAGAAATAAAAGGAAAGAGAATAAGAACAAAAGTAGGAATTAACGAAATAAGAAAGATTGGGCGTCATCACTAAAACCAATTACTACTACCTTGTCAAGACCAATAAGATAGATGAATTCTTGGTGAATGAGGGTAAGGGGGAAAAAAGGGGAAGATATAAATAACAAAGGGACAAGAAACGTGGGGAAAGCTGATTGCCATGTGCAATTTTAAATAAGTGCAATTAAAAATTGAAACGTTTGATCCATAAAATCGCCAAAGCTGGTTCAATAAGCAGGAGAAAACCTATGGACCATCACCCAAAAATAAATGGAAAATAATTTAAAATCTAAAAAAAAAAAAAAATATATTAACATGCACCAGACCCAAGTAGTTTTGCAATCTAAAGCTACCAAAACAAAGGAAAAGATATTTCCCAAGTTATATAAATGGTTCTAGCCCATAAAACAGATTGAAAGCTTTCCAATTCATCTAAGAGGTAGATATTATCCCAGTTCTGAAATCAGATGAACACAAGATTTAAAAAAAGTTAATTTCACTGATGAACATAAATACAAAATTTCTAAATAAATTGTTAGCATATCAAATCTAGTAGATATTAAAAGAATACTGCATCATGCCCAACTTGAGCTTATCCCAGGAGACCAAGAGTAGTCGAAAAATAGAAAATACAATAATAGAATTCATTGTATTCTCTGAAGAGAAAAGAGATGATTATCTCAATAGTTGCCCCCAAAAAAGAGTTAACAAAATGCAATACATTCCTACTTTAAAAAGGAAGTCTCAGTAAATGGGTCATAGAATAAAGCATCCTACATTTGAAAAGGGTTCTCTATCAAAAATCTACAACAAACAATGCTTAATCATGAAATACTTGAAGCATTCCCATTAAAATGGGGAACAATAGCTCCTAGCACATTTAGCATTGAACTAGATGCCCATTAAATGCAATAATGAAAAAAAAAAAAAAAACAGGCAAAAAATAGGATATAAATATTGGAAGAAAGATACAAAATTGTCACTTTGGGCAAATGATTCTTTCCATCTACATGGAAAAATCCAAGAAAAATGAGAAACTTCTGAACTAGTAAGATATTTTTAAGATGACTATATAAAGATCTCCATGAAGGAAAGTATTCAAAGGAATTGAAGTTCATACAAAGGGACCTGGAGAAATACATATTGTTTCTTAACAGAAAAGCTCAGTGCTGTAGAATAATAATAATTCCCCCAAATTTATAATTTTAACACTGTCCTGAACAATATACCAACAGGTTTCTGTATGAAATTTGGCAAGGTGATTCTAATTCACCTGAAAGAGAAAAATGGCAGGAATGACATTTTCCAGCAGATATTAATACATATCACCAAGCTTTGGTAATTGACTCGGTGTAGATTGGCAGAGGAACAGATCAATAAGTTGATGGGACAAAAGAGATGGTCCAGAAACATGTATTTATGAGTTCAATGTACGATAAAAGTGACATTTCAAATGAGTGGGGAAATGATAGACAATGTGTTAAAGGGTTTCAACAATTAGTTAATCATTTGGGGGAATATAAAGTTCACTTCCACATACAATATAAAAATACATTCTAGGTGGATTAGAGATCTAAGTATACAAATTTTAAAGTACTGGGTAATAATCTCAATAGATGTAGAATAAGTATTTGACAAAATTCAAAATCCCCCCGATTAAAAACTCAGAAAACTAGTGTCAACTGTATCCCAGTTTAAAAAAAAAACTGGGGACACCTGGATGGCTCAGTCAGTTAAGCATCTGACTTCAGCTCAGGTCACCATCTCCCGGTTCATGGGTTTGAGCCCCGCATAGGGCTCTGTGCTGACAGCTCAGAGCCTGGAGCCTGCTTCAGGTTCTGTGTCTGCCTCTCTCTCTGCCCCTCCTTTGCTCATACTCTGTCTCTCTCTGTGTCTCAAAAATAAATAAACGTTAAAAAAAATTAGGGGCGCCTGGGTGGCTCAGTTGGTTGGGCGACCGACTTTGGCTCAGGTCATGATCTCGCAGTTTGTGAGTTCAAGCCCCATGTCAGGCTCTGTGCTGACAGCTCAGAACCTGGAGCCTACTTCAGATTCTGTGTCTCCCCCTCTTTCTACCCCTCCCCTGATCACACTCTGTGTCTCTCTGTCTCTCAATAATAAATAAACGTTAAAAACATTTTTTTAATTTAAACCCAGGAAACTAGCAATAGAAAAAAAATTCCTTAATTTGATAAAAAGGCATCTATCAAAAAAAAGTACATTGAACTTAATGATGAAAGACCAAGTGATTTTTCTGAGATTGGAAACAAGCCAAGGATGTTCACTCTCCCACCTCTATTCAGCTTTACCCTGGAGGTTTTAGCTAGGACAATAACACAAGGAAAGGTATACAGCTTGGCAAGGAAGAAATAAAACTGCCTACTTTCGGACATGATTGTCTACTTAGAAAATCCCAAAGAATCTATCAAAAAATTACTAGAACTAATGAGTATTTCAGTGAGATTGCAGGATACAAGGTCAACAGGCAAAAATCAATAGTAGTTGTATATACGCACAGTGAACGAATAGAAAACCAAATTAAAATCGGTATTATTTATCACCAAAAATAGCATCATTCTAGGAACACCCCCCCGCAAATGAAATATTTAGGATATAGTTAACAAAATATGCATTTTCTGTGTAATTAAGACTATAAAACTCTGATGAAAGACAGCAAATACCTAAATAAATACTGTGTCCGTGGATTGAAAGACCCAATATTGTGAAGGTGCCGGTTCTCCTAAAACTAATGCATGGATCAATGCAAGACTAATCAAAATCCAGTAGGATTATTATTTTGTTGTTGTTAGATGGCATATCTAAAATTTATATGGGAAGACAAAAGAACTAAAATAATCAGTTTTGGAAAAGAAAACAAGGTTGTAGGACTCACACTATCTGATTTCAAGAGCTATTGTCGAACTACAGAGATCAGGACAGTGTGGTACTGTGATGTGGTAAAAAGATAGACACGGGACTCATGGAACAGAAGAAAGAGTCCAGAAATAGATCAAATTGGCCAGCTGGTTTTTGACAAAGGTGCAAACACAATTCAGTGGAGAAAGGAGAGGACTTTCAATTGTTGGTGCTCGAACAATTGGACGTCCATATGCAAAAACTGGACCTCAGTTCAGCACCTCCATCTTTTTTTTTTTTTAATTTTTTTTTCAACGTTTATTTATTTTTGGGACAGAGAGAGACAGAGCATGAACGGGGGAGGGGCAGAGAGAGGGAGACACAGAATCGGAAACAGGCTCCAGGCTCTGAGCCATCAGCCCAGAGCCTGACACGGGGCTCGAACTCACGGACCGCGAGATCGTGACCTGGCTGAAGCCGGACGCTTAACTGACTGCGTCACCCAGGCGCCCCGCAGCACCTCCATCTTATACAAAAGTAACTAAAAGTGGATCATAGACCTAAATGTGAAATCCCAAACTATAAAATTTCTAGAAAAAAAAAAATCTTTGTGAACTTGGGTCAGGCAAAGATTTCTTCAATACAATACTAAAAGCGTGGTCCATATACAATGACAAATTGTAAACTTGAGTCCCTCAAAGTTAAACGTTTCTCTGCAAATGACACTGTTAAAAAGATTGGGAAAACAAGCCACACACTGGGAGCAATGTTGGCATGTTATATATGTGACCAAGGACTTGTGCTGAAAAAATCTAAAGGACTTTTAAAATTCAATACTAAAAGATAAATAACCCACTCTTAAAAACAGACAAAAGATTTGAACAGACACTTCAGCAAATAACACGTAGGGATGGCAAAGAAATACAACAAAAGATGCTCAGCGTCATTAGTTGAGGGAAATGCAAATTCAAACCACAACGAGTTGCCACTATACTCTTATTAGAATATTTTTTTTTGAAATCTGACAATACCAACTGCCAAGCATCTGGAAGTCTCATGCTCTGCAGGTGGGAAGGCAAAATAGTACAGTCACTTTGGAAGACAGTTTGATGTTCATTAAGTATACACATACTACATGATCCAGCTGTCCTTCTCTGAGTGATTTAACCAAGAGAGATGAAAACGTATACTCACCCAAAACCTTTATGTGAATGTTCAAAATGTCTTTATTCATAATAGCCCCAAACCAGAAACAACTCAAATGCCCTTTGGTTGGTGAGTGGATCAACAACCTGTGGAATACTATTCAGCAATGAAAAAAACAAGCTGCGAATACATGCTGCAACATGTATGAATCTCATATGTATTATGCTAAGTGAAGGAAGTTAGATAAAACCTACTTCATGATTGCATTGACATGAGAAATGCTTGAAAACGGATCATGGGGCGCCTGGGTGGCTCAGTCGGTTAAGCGTCCGACTTCAGCTCAGGTCACGATCTCGCGGTCCGTGAGTTCGAGCCCCGCGTCGGGCTCTAGGCTGATGGCTCAGAGCCTGGAGCCTGCTTCTGATTCTGTGTCTCCCTCTCTCTCTGCCCCTCCCCCGTTCATGCTCTGTCTCTGTCTCCAAAATAAATAAACGTTAACAAAAATTAAAAAAAAAAAAAAAAAGAAAAACGGATCAGTGGTTGGGGGTGGGAAGAAAGGCATGGATGAATTTGGGAATCTGTAGAACTGTTCCATATCTTGTGTGTGGTGGCGGTTACTTGGCTGTATGAGTTTTTAAAATTCATTCCACACGAGTGGCTCAGTGGGTTGAACATCCGACTCTTGATTTCCGCCCAGGTCATGATCCCGGGGCTGTGGGATGGAGCCCTGCATTGGGCTTTGCACTGCGTGTGGAGCCTGCCTAAGATTCTCACTCTCCCTCCTCCCCTCTTCCCCACTCGCACGTGCTCTCTCTCTCCCTGTCTCTAAAATTTAAAAAAGAGGTCGAAAAAATTCATAGAGTAGTGCACTAAAGAGTGAATTTTACTGTACGTAAAATTTAAAATATGAACTAAAAAGTAACTTTGAAAAAATGTAGACTGTCTTTACTATTGTGTGGTAGGGAAGGAAGACACGAAACGTAGAAGCTTTGGAAGGAAGGATGCACAGATGTATGATTACGACAGAATGTTCAACTTCTGTAGGGCCAACATCACTATAAACAGGTAAAAATCACTATGAAAATAAGTATATAAATAAATAAATAACACAGACTCAGTGAATATGTAATTTCAGCATATATAACAGACCAAGAATTAGGACACAGAAATGGTGAAATAATAAATCCATGTTGTTTTCAGCGGCTAAAAAATAAAGATAAATAATAGAACGAGCAAATGGGCAAAGTGCGTGTGGTACAGGGCAAATAAAAGTACACGGAGTTCACAGAAAGAACCAAATGGTCAATAAACATGAAAAGATTCATAGTCTCACTGTCACTCAGTGCGCTATGAATTACAGCAACACCATAATACCATTTTCAGTCATCACATAGCAAAACCTTGAGATGGTTAAAAGCCAGCATTAGTGAGTATGTGAGGCTACAGGTACTCCCATCAAGTTTTGAAAGTGTATAATGGTACAATATTTTGAAGGATAATTCGATCGTAGCTATCAAAAACTTAAGTGTACATATTTTTTTCCTCAGTAATTTCACTTCTAGGTGTCAATACTGAGCAATACTGGAGCAGGTTCACAAAGATGGAGATAAGAGAATATTTTTTTATTTTAATAAGATGTTTAAAGTGTAGTAGTGAAAAATAGGAATCTATTTAAACATCTATGAGCAGAGGAATGGTTAAACAAAGTAGGTAAATCTATTTCCTGTGACAATCTATGAATTGTCAAAAATCTATGACACGTGACAATATGTTAGGACTGATACAGTATTGTATCCATTTATTTACAAAGAAACACACTATGAAATAACAAAGCAAATAGTCATCAGTGTATATTGACCCTATTTGTGTTTTTCAAAAATCTACAAATCTACACGCACACACACACACACACACACACACGCACACCCACACATACAGAAAAAGGTCCAGATACATACTCATCAGAGTTAGGGCAGTGGTTCTCTGTGCGGAGGGTGATGAAGTTGGGGAAACTCACTTTTTGCTTTACACAAAGTCTTGTTTGAACTTTAAAAATGCAAATGTATGGTTTTTTTTAGTGAATGAAGAAATAGAATTCAAATATATCTGTACATCCTAAATTAAGTAAACCCAAGTAAAAAACACAAAGGTATGTAATTTCCAAATTATAAATGGGAGGAGAAGGTAAATTTGATTACTATAGTAAACAGAGGGAGAGAGAGAGAGAAATAATCAGGAAGCAGTGAAAACAGAAACCATAAATAAATCTACAGAGCAAAGACCAAGTATAACTTATGTCATGATAGATGTGAATGGCTTTAAAGTCTCTACCAAAAAACTTTCAGATTAAGTGGGGAAAAAAAAGAAATTTACCCATGAGCTGTTTACAAAATGAATGTATATGTGATATATCTCACACACACACATGCACACACACACACACACACACACATAATACACATGCACACACACACACACGCACACACACACACACACCCAAAGTGAAAATGACCATGCATATTAATGGAATGGGCAAAAATATAGACAAATGTGATGAAAGGGAACCCATCTATATGGGCTAATATTAAAGTCATATAAAATAGGATTTGGGACCAGAACATTAAATGGAACAATGAGGGGTGCCTGGCTGGCTCAGTAGGTGGAGTGTGTGATTCTTGATCCCGGGGTTGTAAGTTCGAGCCCCCACACTGACTGTAGAGATTACTCAAAAATAAATTCTTAGGGGCGCCTGGGTGGCTCAGTCATTAAACATCTGATTCTTGATTTCGGTTCAGGTCATGATCTCAGAGTCATGAGATTGAGCCTCATGCCAGGCTCTGTGCTGACAGCCCAAAGCCTGCTTGGGATCCTCTCTCTCTGCGCTTCCCCAATGCTTATGCACATGCATGCATGCACACACACACACACTCTCTCTCTCTCAAATAAATAAATAAACATTAAAAAAATAAAATCTTAAAAATAAGTGGAACAAATGCAATTATTTTTATGTTGAAAAGTGATAAAATGCACTACAAAGGCAATACAGTGAAGAATATAAATGCCTCCAAACAGACAACTGGTTGGTTATATTATGTTACCTATTGTTTTTTTTACAATGAAACTCTACATGGACAATAAATTACTAATGTATAAAAATGTACAATGGCAGGAAAATACATTATAAACTATGCAGAAAATACATATATACTGTAAATACTATATGATCTCAATTTTGTTTAAAAATTTTATAAAAAAGAAAAAAAAAACTGGAAGGACCACAGTGGCAGGGCTCTCCCTAGAGGGTGTGATGTGCAGAAAGAACAAACATGCAGAAACAATCCTAAAACAGGACATTCACCCACATGCAAGGACGTAATACTGAGCATTCAGGGGGGTGTCGGACAGCCCTACCTTTAACCCAACCCAGCTTTGGCTGGTATTTCTCTTCCTTTTGTGTCTCAGACTTCCAGCAGCCTAGATTTTGTGATTCCCTTAATCATTGCCTGGTGATAGCCTCTACTCACTTTTCCCAAGACCAGTGTCTTCCATAGTGGGCCACCACTCTTCCCCTGTGACTTTCCTATGATTTAGTGGTCTTGGAATTTGGCTCTATTATTGATGTTCCAGGATATCCCGTGAGGGGTGTCAAGAGAGAAGGGCCCAGACTGATCTGGAAGCATGTAGGTGATCATGAGAACGTGCTGTATGTCACAAGGTGCCCTGACTCCGCAAGAAGAACAAGATGGCCGTGGATTCCTTTGAGGACAAATACCCACATTGGTCTTGAAGGTCCTACTAGAAGTCTCATTCTTTTGGTCTCTCCTAAAACATCTTCACAGCTTCTTATGGGGACGGATTTGTTATGGTGCTGGGAAGGGAATAACTAGGAGAGAATGGAGAAAATGTTACAATGGAAGAAGTGACTCCATTTATATAAGCTGATGTCAACATGTACTCCTTTGGATGAAGCTTGAGATTGTACACTGCCTCTTCCATGATGCTGGGCCACAGCATGAAGCAAGAAAATGTCCCTAAGTCCTTCTCTGAATGACCTTGAAGCACTGGGGTTAAGAGGCATCCTAGGGCCGCTGGGTGGCTCGGTCATTTAAGGATCTGACTCTTGATCTCAGCTCAGGTCAGGGTCATGAGTTCAAGCCCCGAGTTGGGTTCCACACTAGGTGTGAAGCCTACTTAAAAAAAAAAAAAAAAAAAAAAAGACACATCGTAGAACTGGTACCAGTAGGGACAGAGGAATTGAAGTTACTGGCAAGACAGTGGTTGAGAAAGAAATGGGACTCCTGTTGACTGAGTGATTCCCTCCTTTACAACTTCAGAGGAAATGATTGGATGAAGACTAGCACCAAAACAACAGTCAGGGTTGACTTTGTGGAAATGAGGAAAAACAAGTCTTTGTAACAGTGACCTAATCCTAGGGGCAGAGCGCAAGAATCTACCACTCGGGGCACAGATGTGGAGTTAATTGGAATGAAACATTACTACTTAGTGCATAAAGGACGGAAATGACCACATTTCAGGAAAGAGATCTGAATGAGACATAAAAGGCACAGGGACCGGGAATCTTCTGGCTCTTTCATTAACCATCTGTGACTTTGGGCATATCCCATAGAAGGGTTGTTCTAAAGTTGAGCGTGTACCAGAAGCACTTGGTGGGATTGTGAAAATGCAGATTCCCCCTGCCCTAAATTTCTGACTTTGTAGTTCAGGTGTGGGACCTTAGAATTAGCATTGTTAACAGGTTTCCCAGGTTGATGCTGATGCTGCTGGTCTGGGGACCACCTGGTTTAGCATCCCAATGTTGGGGGGGGGGATAAATAAAAATGAGTGAATGAGGATCTCAAAAAGCCCTTTCTTAATTCCAAAGTCCTAGATCCAGGTTACGGAAGGACTTTCTGATGCAAGGATTGTTAGAGAATGGACCCCCTCTTATATTTAAATGGAGGCACTGGCTGGCTGATTAGGCAATGACCTCAGAGCTTCTGTCCCTGTCCTTGTCCCTTATTTCAGGTCGGATCATTAATCTCACAGGCCCAGTGGAGCCACAGCTTAAGGGATGGGGAAAGGAAAATAATATATAATCTAGATTTTTTCATGAATCTTGAATCAAGTCCCTTCCAATGTGCTGGGGAAGCTCCGGTGACCTTCCTAGAGGCTTCAAGTGCATTTGTAGGGACTCATTTCTCAGGGTCACCTTTGGTTCTGAGCTCCTGTGTCCACAGAGCTCTGTCTGTGGCCATCCCCTACTGTCTACTGCTCAGGACCAGAATGTGGGTCTCTGATCCCCTTCCTCCTTCCCCACATGCCACTCACAGGAGATGTTGGAATGAGGCTGATGCAGTGGACATCTCCAGTTTTGTCTGTCCAACAGCCTCCTTTAGGAATGTTTGGGTGTCCTCCCCAACAGGCTGAGCAGAAGCCGGCTTCCCGGGCTTCGGATGCGGGGAGTGGCAAGCCAGCTGGGTCACCAGGGAACAGCCAGCTGTTCTTTAAATTCTTTGATGTGCTTCATATCTTATAATACATTGAGCTGGTTTAAAGTTAGCCACGTTCTTGCTTGCGAAGGAAAAAAACCCCACAAACTGGAGGATTGGGATCTGCGAGGGGTTTACATGACAGCAATACAAATAACTTAAAATGGAATATTACAGAGTCCTATTGATTTAAAAATTAAAATTAAAAAAGGCTTTTGGGCACTCTGCCACAGGACTGTATCTCTTGTTCACATTTCCTTACGGGCTTTAGTGGCCTCCCGTGGGGTACAACCTCACTTCCCCTCTGCCCTGCCTCTCATCTACTCTTGCCCCAAAGTTCACCTGCTCATCAATGTCTCCTGCAGAGCTATGTGACTCTCTCTCTGCATCACTGCCTCCCTCCTGGCCATGCCCATGGAGAGTCACCTCCACATCCAAAGTGATCTATCAAGGTCTTCTCAAAGAAGTTCCAGAAGAGGAACTTCAGTGCCTCCTGCTCAAACAATATATATGGTTTTTACCCAGCAACCAAATGGATGTCTCTTACACAAATGATGCATAATCTGATGCAGTAGGTAACTGTATCCTATTAATGCTAAATGAACCAACAAAAATATATCAACAAAAGACTTATTTATAAGCCATAAGGACAATTTATTAATTTTAATGTAGGTAACCAACAAGTGGATTGGAACAGGGGTTGCTAAACTATGCCCTGTGGCTTGTTTTTGTACAGCCCACGAGCAAGGAACTTTTTTAAAAGATTTTTAATGGGTTGTAAAACAAAAAGAAGAATATACAGCAGAAACGTAGGTGGCTGACAAATCTAGAATATTTCCTACCTGGCTCTTTACAGAAAAAGTTGCCTGACCCCCAAATCCGAATCCTCTTGTAAGAAGGTACCTGTGGCTGAGACCGAATACGCCAGACCTTAGGCATTAGATCTACGTTGGATGAGTGTATTTGGGGACTGTCTGGACCAGGAAGACCTTTCTGCCCGTCGTTTGAGGAGGTGGCTAATTCTGTGGTTGTAAACAAGAGAAGGAGGGACGTTCTGTGATGGTTGGGCCCAACTCAGAAGTATGACAAGGCCAGGGAGTTGTGAGCTGGTCACACAGGGCCTCCATTGTCTTTGCCAACAGCAGGGGATGTGGGCTCGTGGACCTCTGGGATTAAGAGAATGCTTCTGCACGTGGGAGAGGTTGACCTGGCAGTGGTGGGCCATCCCTGATGGCCGGGAGTACCCACGGGACAGATGGGCTAGGGTGAGCGGTTGTGGAGATGAATCTGGATTGGGGAACATTTGAAGCCCCGCTTACCAAAAAGCCACAGACCAACGGTTACTCTTAGACCAATGGATGCCACCTTCACCCCCTTGCAGTCCTGCCTTCCCTGGCTTCTCTGTGTAGTTACATCACCTCCACCCACACCTCTCGCTGGCTCTTTCTCCTTAGTACTTATCACTATTCAGCCATGATGTCGGTTAACTCACTCCTTAATTATCGTTTGTCTCTTCCCCTAGAATGTGAGCCCCCTGAAGGTGGGAATTTGGAGGGGGAGCTGTTTGGTTTACTGCTTTAACTGCAATGTTTTCAATAGTTCCTGGCACATAGCGGGTGATTAATAAATCCTTGTTGATTGAACTGAACGAACCCTGTTTCCTTAAGAATATGTATGAGGAGAAAGGCTTAAATCTGATTAATCTGGTCAGGAAAGGGTTGGAAGTCCCTCCAAATTGAACATTAAAGGAAATGTGACCTTGTTTTGTGCCTAATAAAGTGTGGGGCGCCTGGGTGGCTCAGAGGGTTAAGCATCCGACTCTTGATCTCAGCTCAGGTGTTGATCGCAGGGATGTGAGTTTGAGCCCCGCGTTGGGCTCCACGCCAGGTGTGAAGTCTACTTTATTTTTTTTATTTATTTTTTTTTCAACGTTTATTTATTTTTGGGACAGAGAGAGACAGAGCATGAACGGGGGAGGGGCAGAGAGAGAGGGAGACACAGAATCAGAAACAGGCTCCAGGCTCTGAGCCATCAGCCCAGAGCCCGACGCGGGGCTCGAACTCACGGACCGAGAGATCGTGACCTGGCTGAAGTCGGACGCTTAACCGACTGCGCCACCCAGGCGCCCCTGAAGTCTACTTTAAAAAACAGAAGAATGAAAAATAAAATAAAGTGTGACATATTCGTCAAATTAACTTGCCAGGACATTTTCTCCATAGAATGCTAACTTACTATCAGAAAGTGACTTATTGAAATGAATCAGAAGAGCGGAGCCAGCATAATCATAGCTGGCATTATCAAGCTATAGGGTAATCTCATGACCACACATATGTGATGGGAACACATCTTCCATGGGAATCAACAAACGTATAGCCTGTCCGGGGCCCTTCTCTCGTATAATAACAGCCTACGCTTCTATAGCGCCTGCTCTGTGTCAGGCACAATTTGTTGAAAACTTTCCGTGTAATTTGTTGAATGAGCTTCAACGAAGAGTAATAGTATACCAGTAACAGTAATGTGTATGAGTACTAGGGAATGAGTAATAGTACATATTTTGCACACTTCCTGTGTATCAGGTACTGCTTCACGCACTTTTTATATACTGTGTCCTCTAATCTTCACAAGAATCCTATGCAGTAGGTTCGAATTATCATCCCCATTTTGCATCTGGAGCAACAGAAGTATTGGGAGGTCAAGTAACTTATTCAAGGTCACACAGCCTAGCAGGGGGGAGAGTTTTGGGGTTCCGGCCCTGTTGTCCACCCTGCCTCTCGTGGATGATGCTGGAGACTTGAGGAGCTAATACCTGCTCTGGCTTTTCCTTCTTTTTTATTGTATCCCAGCCTGTGTAACGAGATTAGGTTAATTCCCTTCTCCCCCTCCCCCTTTTTTTTTTTTTTTTTTTTTAACATCAAACACATTCCAGTCACGCCTTCCTTTGGAGGCATCTCTGCCCACCTTGAATGGACTTGCCTGCTCTTCAGGTCTTGTCAGCAATGGCCTGTCACTATTTAAATCATAATTGTCCCCTGCAAAAGTAGCTGTCACTTTAATTCTGAAAATACGGTATTTTAAATGTATCAGGAGAAGCTTTCTATTGTAGCTTTGTATTGAAACCTTCTGTACTGCTGAGAATGTTCTTATAATCATCACGTAATTTTTGTGTTTTGTACATTTGGAATTTTGCATATTAGATATTCTTACAGCGGCACATGACTCAAGGGAGAATGTTAACCTTTTAATTCAATTAAATATTGTTGCACACCTTTCTTTACTGATTAGAGCTGGCTAATGAGAGAGAAATGAGCTTAAACATGAACTTACTCTCCTGTTGTGGAAGATACAGGCACAGCATAAAATTTGATAATCATTAAAATATATTTTGATCTGTGCCAGACTGAATGGAACAGATATTAAGTGCTGTGAGTTTGGATAACATAGGAGATCATGGGACTATCTAATCATAGAATAGACAGCTCACTGTTAGGAATGGTTTAAATTCAGTCCCCCTCAGGTGGGTTCAATAATACCTTCTGGAAGGTTTCTCAGATTTGCACGGCCTTGTTTTAAAAAAAAAAAAAAAAAAAAAAAAAATCCATACTCTCCAGGAACTGTCTTGGTGGAAGTGTGGTTCCCTCTAGTGGTGATGTGAGGAGTTGCACATTCTCATTTGTACATTTTTCCTTATTCAGTCAACCAAGACTTATTGAGGAACTACTATATATTAGGCTCTGTGTTAGAGATGCAGAGATAAAACATACAGTTTCATTTATTAAAAAGTCACAAGCCTAGAAAAGAGAAAGCCAAAGACTTATGATATATTGTATCTGCAATAATAAAAACAACAAACGTAGCCACCAGCACAGATCAGAAAGGATGGGGTTAAGTAAGGGAAGACTTTCTGAAGTAAAGGTGTGATCTGAGTTCTTATAAGGTAAACACCATTTTTTCCTCTTTATGATATCAATATATGTTTAGTGTAGAAAACTTAGGAAATGCTGATGAACTAAAAAGAATTACCCATTATCCTATCACCCAGAGAGAGCCACATACCAATATTTTGCTAATATTTATTTATCCCAAGCCCCCTTTTATGCATAGTTTTTTTAAAAAATTTCTTTAATATCTATTTATTACTGAGAGACAGAGCATGAGCAGGGGAGGGGCAGAGAGAGGAAGAGACACAGAATCCCAAACAGGCTCTCGACTCCCAGCTGTCAGCACAGAGCCCGACGCGGGGCTCGAACTCACAAACCGCGAGATCATAACCTGAGCCGAAGTCGGCCGCTCAACCGACTGAGCCACCCAGGCGCCCCATGCATAATTTACTTTTTAACAGAGATTATATCTGTACCATTTTGTAATCTTCCACACTGCAAATGCAATTGCAATTAATTTGGGTTTGCATTCTGCCATTAAATAAGTTAATGTATTTTGAAATGTTTCTTACTAACCACCGTCACGCATTATTACTCTTTTTCAAAATAGCATTGGCTGTTTTCCCACTTTAATTTTTTTCAGATGAACTTTAATTTTGTTCCGTTTTTTAAAATCCCACTGGCATTTAGATTGTGGGAAATACAGAGATTTATTTGGGGAGAGTTTATATCTTTACAATAGAAAATCAAGTCTTCCCATCTAGAAATATTGTAGGTCTCTCCATTGTTTGGATCTTCTTTGATAGTCCCTCAGTTGAATGTTATAATTTTCATTGGGGCCCAGTACTTTAATTTCAAGGTTTGTTTCTAGGTATTTTACATTTTGTGGCATCGGCAGGTGGATTTTTCTCCACTTATTATTTGTTGAACGGATTATTATGGGTGTTGGTGTAGGGAGGCAACTGATCTTTAAATACTTCATGACCTTACTGATGTCTGGATTTTAATCTTCTTCAGTTGACGCCTTTGGGTGTCCCTATGGGCAATCACGACATCTGAAATCATGACCATTTACCACCACCTTTCCAATAACGAATCGTCTTTTATGTTTCTTATTGCATCGGGAGGAAGTTTATCACTGTATTCAATAATATAGGGCCCTTTGTCTTGCTTTTTTACTTTAGTCTTGTTTCATTCTTAATTTTTTTTTTCAACGTTTATTTATTTTTGGGACAGAGAGAGACAGAGCATGAACGGGGAAGGGGCAGAGAGAGAGGGAGACACAGAATCGGAAACAGGCTCCAGGCTCTGAGCCATCAGCCCAGAGCCCGACGCGGGGCTCGAACTCACGGACCGCGAGATCGTGACCTGGCTGAAGTCGGACGCTTAACCGACTGCGCCACCCAGGCGCCCCTAGTCTTGTTTCATTCTTAAGTGTAGTATTGTCTGTTTTTGCTCTTTGTTTTTTTTGCAGAGTACCTCATGGTGCGCTGTGTTTCTTGGGACCACGTTAGTTAGGTTACTCTAACCTAAGTACCGCTTCTAAGTGGAATCGTACTTTTCGTGACTGCCTTTATTTCACCTGGCATAATGTCCTCCAGGTTCATCCGGGATGTAGGATATCGCAGAATTTCCTTCCTTTTTAAGGCTAAATAATATTCTATTGTATGTGGATCCCACATACAATACACGAATACATTCATCCATCGATGGACACTCGGGCTGCTTCCGCATTTTAGCTATTGTGAATCATTCTGCTATGAACGTGGGTGTACGAATCTCTGAGATGCGGCTTTCAGTTATCTTGGGTATCCACCTAGAAATGGAATTGCTGGACAATCTGGTAATTCTAATTTTAGTGCTGTGTTGAGGAAACACCAAACTCTTTCCCACAGTGGTGTGTACCATTTTACATTCCCACCAGCAGTGCGCAAGGATTTCAATGTCTCCACATGCTCGCCAGCCCCTGTTGTCTCCTGGGTTTTGATAGCAGCATCCTAATGGGTGTGAGATGATATCTCACTGTAGTTTTGATTTGCCTTTCCTTGTTGATCAGTGATGTCCAGCATCTTTTCACGCGCTTATGGGCCATTTGTATGTCTCCTTTGGAGAAATATCCGTTCCTTTGCCCACTTTTCAATTGCACCGTTTGTGTTGCTTCGTTTCAGAAGTTCTCTACGTATTGTGAGCATTACTCCCTTATCAGATATATGATTTGCAAATATTTTCTCCCATCCTGTGGGTTGCGTTTTTACTCTGTTGATACTGTCTGTCGATGCACAGACTTTCAGCGTTTTCGTGTGGCCCATTTTGTCTATTTTTTTCTTTTGTTACTTCCCATGTTTTTTTTTTTTTTTCCTAAGAGGTTTATAGCTTCACATTTATAGTGAAATCCATTTTGAGGTTTTTTTTTTTTTTAATATCAGTTGTGAGATGTAGGTCGAAGTCGGTTTGTTTATTTGTTTGCCTGTGGCCAGCAGGTCTCTCCAGGTGACTGGCACAGAGCAATTTGCCTTTCTTGTGCCACAGTGGAAGGACTCTGCCCCCTCCCCGTGGAGGACAGATATACAGCCAAGTTCGCCAGGTGCCCTGTGAGGCACAAGCTTCAAGTGAATGCAGAAAGAGCATTCCTGAGCTTGAAATAGAGAAAGCTATTCCCATACAAGGTGATAAGCCCAACACAGGCTGTGTGGGCTACTCCTCTCTGGGCAAGGAAGTGTTCCAGGCCTGTGGCTCATTTTTACGTAGTCAAGTGGGGGCTACGAGCCCGAAGGTACAAGACTGCCTTTCCCAACAATAAATCTTAGGAGAGTAATTTCTCTTATTCTTCTTTCGAAAAATTGTTTTAGCTATGCTAGTTTTTCTGATTTTCCATTTTTGAATAATTTTGTTTATCTTACAAAAAAATATACTTGGGATATTGATAGGAAATGTATTAACTACCAACAAAACTAAAAGGAAGCTTCTGCACAGCAAAGGAAACAACCAACAAAACTAAAAGGAAATACATTAACTTGAGGAGAATCGAAATCTTCCCTATGTTCAGATTTTCACTCCATAAACGTGGTATCTCTCCATTTAGTTAGATCTACTTTGATTTCTTTCATTAGTGTTTGATAGCTTTCAGCATGCAAGTTAATGTTGTGTTATAAAAATGTTGTATTTTGTTAGGTTTAGGTGCATTTTTTGAGGGACTGTAAATGGTATTGTATCTTAAACTTTGGTTCTATGTGGTCATTGTTAGAATGTGGAAATACAATTGATTTTGTAGGTTGATTTTGTATCCTGCAACCTTGCTGAATGCACTTGTTAGTTGAAGGAGGGTTTCTTGTTTTTTTTGTTTTTTGGGTTTTTTGTTGTTTTTGTTTTTGTAGATTTCTTGGAATTTTCTAAGTAGATCATTACGTTATCTGCAATTAGGAACCATTTTCTTTCTTCTTCACTCCCTTCCTTCTATCCTTTTTTCCTTCCTTCCTTCCTCCCTCCCTCCCTTCCTTGCTTTCTTTCTTATCCATATCCCTTTTGTTTTCTTGTTTGGCTTCACTGCTCTGGCTAGGATTTACAGTATTATGTTGAGTGTCGGTAGTAAGAGTGGGCTTCCACTCTTTGTTCCAAAGCTTAATGGGAATGCATTCAGACTTTCGCCATTAGGTATGATGTTCTCTGTAGGCTTTTTGCATATGACTTTTCTCAAGCCAAGGAAGTTTCCATTTCTAGCTTTCTGAGTTTTACCATGGGTAGTGTTAAATTTTGTCAAATATTTTTCTGCGTCTGCATGATGCTATGCTTTTCTCCTTTAGTCTGTTAACATGGTGGATTACACTGGTTGATTTTCAATTATTGAACCAGCCTTGAATCCTTGGCATAAGCTGCACTTGTTCATGGTGTATAATTCTTGGTATTACTGAATTCTATTTGCTAATATTTTGTTTAAAAATATGCATCTGTCTTCATGACGTATATCCATTTGTAGTTTTCTTTTCGTGTGTGTGTCTTTGCCAGGTTTTGCCATCAGGGTAATACCGGCCTCATAATTTGAGAATTATTTCCTCTTCTTCTATTTTCTGGAAGAGATTGTATAGAATGAGCATTAATTCTTCTTTAAATATTTGATAATATTCTGTTTCAAGTTCATTGATTCTTTCCTCTGTCCTCTCCATTCTCCTATTAGGCCCATCCATTGAGTTTTAAACCTTAGGTTATTGGGGCGCCTGGGTGGCTCAGTTGGTTAAGCGGCCGACTTCAGCTCAGGTCATGATCTCGCGGTCTGTGAGTTTGAGCCCCGCATCGGGCTCTGTGCTGACAGCTCAGAGCCTGGAGCCTGTTTCGGATTCTGTGTCTCCCTCTCTCTGACCCTCCCCCATTCATGCTCTGTCTCTCTCTGTCTCAAAAATAAACGTTAAAAAAAATTTTTTTAAATAAAATAAAATAAAACTTAGGTTATTATAAGTTTCCATAATAAAATTGCCATTTAATTCTTCTTCATATATTTTTTGTTTTTTTAAATGTTTTTCTTTATTTTTGAGATACTTTATTTTTATATACAAATACCCACATTTTCCAACACCTTGTACTGAAAAGAGCAAGAGCCCATCCTTTCCCCCTATTTTACAGCGCCAGCTTAACCATTAGTCAAGTGTTTTGTTTTTCTTTAACGTTTATTTATTTTTGAAAGACAGAGAGAGAAAGAGCGTGAGCAGGGGAGGGGCAGAGAGAGGAGACACAGAATCCAAAGCAGGCTCCAGGCTCTGAGCTGTCAGTGCAGGGCCCGATGTGGGCCTCGAACTCACAAACCAAGAGATCATGACCTGAGCTGAAGTCAGAATCTTAACCAACTGGACCACCCAAGTGCCCCTATCAGGCGCTTTCACATTCATGGGTCCTCACCCCCACTCCCACATGCTCTATCCTTTCCATTGATCAACTTGTTCATTCTTATGCCAAAGCCATACTTCCTTCTACTTATTATTCCGTATTTTATAATAAATCTTCATGTGGTAGAACAAATTATCTTCCTTCATTCTTTCTCAAGAATTTGCGTGTGTGTGTGTGTGTGTGTGTGTGTGTGTGTGTGATTCTTGATTCTTTACATTTCCGTATAAATTTTGGAAACAGTTTGTCAAGTTACTTTTAAAAAGTTTGAGATCGTATTGATTCTAGACGATGTAGGGGTAAATGCATAATTAAACTACGTCTTTCACCACATCAACATTGATTTTATTTGTTTTTAACTATTTTGAAATAATTATAGATTCACAGGAAGTTGCACAAATTATACAGGAGACCCTGTACACCTTTCACCCAGCCTCGCCCAATGGTTATATCTTACAAAGCTATAGAAGTACATGATCATAACCAGGACACTGACATTGGTACAATCCACAGAATTCATTCAGATTTCACCACTGTTGCACGCACTTAGTTTTGTGTGTATGTAAAGTCGTGTGTGTAAAGTTCTATGCAACTTTACCATAGGTGCAGATATTCTTTTTTTTTTTTAATTTTGTTAATGTTTTTATTTCTTTTTGAGACAGAGACAGAGCAGGAGCAGGGGAGGGGCAGAGAGAGGGGGAGACACAGAATCCGAAGCGGGTTCCAGGCTCTGAACTGTCGGCCCAGAGCCCGACGCGGGGCTCGAACTCCCACAGTATGAGATCATGACCTGAGCCAAAGTTAGACGCTCAACCGACTGAACCCCCCAGGCGCCCCACCATAGGCGTCAATTTTCCAATCACCATCACAATCAAGACACAGACCTGTTCCATCACCAGCAAGACCTCTGGGGCTACTACTGGTAGTCATATCCATTCTTCTGTGACTTTTTGATAAAAAATTTAATTTCCACCACTCAACAGTGTGTCTTAGAGATCCACCCCCCCCCCCCTTATGACATACACTTAATCCTCTTTAAATGCTGAACAGTAATTCATAGTATAAATGTACCTTGATGTATTTAAAAGTCCGTTTTCCTACGATTTTTTAACTCAATTTTTTAAATTATTTTACTGCAGTAAACATCCTAATACATGCCTCCTCATGCATATGTGCAGATGTTTCTCCAGGATAGAAACAGAGAAGCGTAATTACCGAGTTGTAGGACAAGCCCATCTTATATTTCAATATGTAACGTCAGATAGCTCTCCACATGGCCATACCAATTTGCAATCCCACCAGAAGATAGGGAAGGATCCGTACATGGATGAGAATGAGTAAAAGCTGTCCAGAAATCAGTTTTTTTTTTTTTTAATTTTTTTTTCAACGTTTATTTATTTTTGGGACAGAGAGAGACAGAGCATGAATGGGGGAGGGGCAGAGAGAGAGGGAGACACAGAATCGGAAACAGGCTCCAGGCTCTGAGCCATCAGCCCAGAGCCCGACGCGGGGCTCGAACCCACGGACCGCGAGATCGTGACCTGGCTGAAGTCGGGCGCTCAACCGACTGCGCCACCCAGGCGCCCCCAGAAATCAGTTTTAAATGGCACTGTGTGGCTGGATCTTACTGAAAAGATGGAATTTGAGCACAGACCTAAGGAGAAGAGGGTAGATGTGGCTATCTGGGGGAGAGCATTCCAGGCAGAAGGAACCACCAGTGCAAAGGCCCTGAGCGTGCTAGCTTGTTTGGGGAACACTGAGGAGACCACAGCACTCAGAGTGGTGGGCATGACCACAGGAGATGAGATCAGACAGCAGGTAGCAGGGAAGGTGCAGACTGGGCGGGGCCCTGGAGGCTGGAGTAAGGCCTTGACCCAGAGAGACAAGGAGATCATGACAGGTTTTGAGCAGAGGACTGATGTGATTTGACTTCCTTTATATATATATTATATATATATATATATATATATATATATATAATATATATATATAATTTTTTTTTTTTTTAATAAAATCAACCTTATCGAGACAGAATTTACACACAATAGAAGGCACCCATTGTAACTGTGTAGGTTGATGAGTTTTGACCGTCTTTGATCTGTGGTTAAGTAATTTGCCCAAATTCAAACACCACGGCCATGGCAGCACTAGCGTTTGAGCCTTGGCTCATCGACACCAAAGCTTGGGCTTGTTCTTCTGTGGCTTCAGAGGCCATAACATCCAGGCCCCACACTGTGGTTTCCTGTCCCAGAGTAGTAGGGACTGGACAACAGGAGGTCAACCGAGAGAACAGCACGGAGAGGCGGTGAGGGCACAGGGCGGTGGGGCCAGGACCCCACCCACCCTCAGCATGTGTGCTGGAACCCATGGGAAAGGCCGTCTCCATGGTCAGTCATTCTAGAGACACCCATTTAGCTAGTCTCCTTCTCTTATGCTTCAAGGCAATTTTAGGAAGAAAAAAAGAAAAATCTTTTGCTTCTAATTTAACCCCCCCCTTTTTTAACTCATTTTTTTCTGATTTTAAAAGCAATGCCTATTATATAAAATTCAGATATCATCACAGCTATGATATAATAATAAACATCCCCTATAATTCCACCCTAAAGATAACTATCACTAAGTTTATGCATAGCCCTCTTTCTTTCCCTGGTATATTCATGTGCTAACATGTCTTAGAATTATTCATTTATTTTTGCAAAAATCAGACCATACGTAGCTTTGCAATTTTCCCTTCACTTGTAACATCCTTTGGAGCATCTCCTGCATCAGCGAATGTATACCCAATTTTATTCTTGTAAATGGATGCATACTATAACATTGGGTGTTCTGCAGATGGTTTTTCTGGTGGGAAATCTTATCCCTCTCCCTCATGTTTCCTGAGTGAATTTCCACTCCCAGGGTGTAACAGTATGAGTGATTCCAGCCCCTCGGTAGGAGTGATTTATCTGACTTATGAGGCCAGGAGGAAAAAGGGGGCACAAGGGCCCATACTTTCTGGGCTTTGATCAGAGTGGCGGCCCTGGGGATGCTCCTTGGCCTTGTCTCCAGCAGGAAGCCTACACATTTTACTCACATTCTCCAGCGAAGCTCTATGTGGACTTTGAATTAGGACTTTTCCTTTAAAAGACAGGCAGACTGACAGACAGAAAGGAGGAAGGAAGGGAGGGAGGGAGGGACAGAGCGGGGAGGGAAGAAAGGGAGGAAAGGAGGAAAGAAGGGAGGGAGGGAGGGAGGAAGGAAACAAGGAAGAGAGAGAAGGTAGGGAAGAAGGAAAGAAGGGAAGGGAAGGGAAGGGAAGGGAAGGGAAGGGAAGGGAAGGGAAGGGAAGGGAAGGGAAGGGAAGGGAAGGGAAGGGAAGGGAAGGGAAGGGAAGGGAAGGGAAGGGAAGGGAAAGGAGGAAGAAAGAGAAGGTAGGGAAGAAGGAGAGAAGGGAAGGGAGGAAGGAAGAGAGGAAGAAAAGATTCCCTCTCAAGAAGCAAAGAAAGTAGTATCATGTTTTGCCCCCCCAAAATCCCAACATTTCCCCATTCGCCACTGATGGACATTTATGTTTCGTCATAGCTAATATTGCCTTTGCCCACATTTACTTTTTACACTTATGTTCCCAGGGCTGACAACAGGGACGGGAAAGAAGCTTTCCTTCCATGGAAGTCCTTGAATCTGAGCCTAGGATCCTCAACCGAGAGAAGCTCCTTGGTCAACACCAACTATGACAGCCTGGGGGTCTCCTGAGGCACAAAGAAAACTGCACAGCAGGAAGTTCTGTTCGTTTGTTCGTTCATTCATTCATTCATTCATTCATTCATTCATTCAACAGCAACAGTGTACCTACAACGTGCCAGGCAGTCTTAAACAGCAGGGGTAGAGAGGTGGATGAGACACACGAAGTCCCAGCGTTTGTGGAACCCACAACCCGCAAACAAGCAAGCGATAAACGCAGACATGTCAGAGGGTAATACCTGCTCTGCAGTGTTAAAAGAGGGCGATCGGTTTCAGTTCAGACAACTTCCAGGAACATCTTAGAACTGTTATAAAAATAGGCTTGCTGGGATAAACGCTTGAAAGTAGCCACAGGCTTTATTTCAGAAATGTCTAGCTCTTGGGCCTCTGTTCCAGGAGTTGGTATGTTGGTCAGCGAATGGGTTTCTGTGGGGCGTTTCGTTTCACATTTAATTCAGGAAAGGTGCGTCTGAATTTCAGCCACACACACCCTCACACTTCTCTTTCCGCTGTCCTCTGCACATCTTTTTAAGGCACCTTTATAGATCACAGAGATGGAGAGATTTCTTTTCATTCTGAATTTGCTTAAAGTGCTGTTTTCCAAAAGAAATTGAAATCGTCTGTCAGTGTCTCAAGGGCAGCACGAGAGTTTTGGCATAGTTTTAAAAATATTTTCTTATTGTTAGATCTTCTGTGTGTGGCGGGCTACTCTTTTGTAAACCCAGAGAGGCCCTGGGGTCTGGGAAGGGAGGCCACGGTAGGGGATGCCAAATTGGATTAATGACCCGGGACCAGCAGGGACTGGGGGAGACGGAATCTCAGCCTGGCTCCTTTTTCTTCAGGCACACGGACACATGGTGAGCCCCTCCAATATGAAGCCCCAAAGCCTTCTGATCCAGGAAATCGTTTCCTGTTTTGTCCATTCGGTGGTTTTAAAGGATTTCTTTCCTTCCATCTTCTCTGCTCTCTCTCTTTAGAATACTGTTTGTCGAATTTGGACCTGCCTAACTGGCTTCGACACCTTCTACTGATCTTCCTCTCTCATGTTCCAACTCATTGACTTTTTAACTTTAGTTTAGAATTCTATGAACCCTGCATTTTTCAGGTTTTATACTGATTTTTGTCTTCATTTTGACAATTACGTGTTTATCTACTGAATGCTTACTCTTTGTTGTCCCCAGCGTCCCTTTTTACGGGAACTTGTTCTAATTTTATGGATTAAATATCACCTAAATTTATTTTAGGTGACTGGGTGGCTCAGTCGATTAAGCATCCGACTCTTGATTTCAGCTCAAGTCATGATCTCACGGTTGTGGGACCAAGCCCCACATCGGGCTCAGTGCAGAGCCTGCTTGGGATTCTCTCTCTCTCTCTGCCCCTTCCCCACTTGTTCACACTCATGCGCACGTGCTCTCTCTCTCAAAATAAATGGAAAAAAAATTATATAAAAATAAAATAAATAGCCCCTAAACCTTCCTCAAGATGCTAGATGGTCTTCTCCAGTTCCAGATTGCCTATTTTGTTTCTTATTTCCTCTGGCGACTACTTTTTCCCATTAATTCTGGTCTTTCTCTTGCACATTGTGTATTCCTCAAAGTTAGTGATCCTTGTTTGGCTTTCCATTTTGTCTTAAAAACTTCCATGCCAGTAGTCTCTCCCTATCCAAAAGTAAAAGACTTAACATCTGTACCGATCTCCAAATACCTTTGTATTGAGTTTTTCACCCTTCAAGTTTGCTGTTCTTTTGTTAATGAAAGCCACATAGTAGATAGGTCTTCGGAGTCCTCTCGCCCAAAGAGAGCGTTCTTTAGCTCTTATAAAAACCCCACTTGCTACATCGGTGTGTCCGAGGGCCGTCTGGATTCTGGGACAGCTGGCAGTGGGGCTTAGAAACAGTTCTCCACAAACTCTTGGTCGGCAGCTAACATCTCTGTATGCGGCTGCCCAAAGGTGGGAGTAGCCGGGCACCCACATCCATCCAAACTCTGACCCAGTCATTTTTAGTTTCTGGTGGTTCTGGTGGTTCTTGAAAAGCACACCTGCTTCATTTGCCTGCCGACTGATAATACTTCCCTCTGCTTCAAACAGGCCAGTTCACTAGAAGTCCAGACTGAAGACAGGTACGTGTAAGCCCCAAGCTCCAAAGAGGGACAGTCTGGGGCACCTGGGTGGCTCAGTCAGTTAGGCATCTGACTCCTGATCTCAGGTCAGGTCTTGATCTCAGGGTCGTGAGTTTGAGCCCTGCACCCAGCATGGAGCCTACTTAAAAATAAAAATAAAAATAAAAATAAAAATAAAATAAAATAAAAAGCAAAGAGGGACAGTCCCTCCCAGGAACAAGAACTGTGACACAGTGAAGCTGCAGTCCTGTCTCCATGGTGATGTTGTTAGCGAGTCCTTTTGTTCAACTATAGACCCCAGCAGTCAAAAGCAGAAATAAGCAAGCCCGTTTAAGCCTGCTCTAACTGAAACCCATTTTGTTAATTTCTTATCATACTTTCTTGAGGCACTGATGAAGGTGTTTTGCAATGGCCAGACCATCCCAGCTGCCAGAACGGAAAAACCCTGATAGCAGTGGAATGCCTAGAAGACACCCCACATGTCCCCTTCCCTGCCCACAATCATGGGCTGAACACATATAGACTCTGATCCTTGATCACACCCTTCCTGCTTCCTACTCTCTTGCATACCCCCAACCCCCCCCTCCCCCCACCAATCTCTCTCAGTAAAACTCTGGGTGTCCAGCTTGTGGACAGAGAGGTCCGTTGTTAAGCTGGGTCCTGCCCCAGCTGCTGGGAGAAATAAATTTCTCCCTTTCTCTTTTTTCAACGCCCCCCCTGTCTTGAATGATTGGCTTCTCTTGCAATGAGTTTATCCGAATTTGTTTGGCAACAGTGCCCCAGATTCTCCGGTTCGTTTCCTGAGGATGGTTCAGTAACAACATGAGAGCACATCCCACCCCTGTATGTTCCGATCCCACTCGAGGTAAAGGATTACATTCTTAGAGCCTGATTTGGCAGGGAGAAAGATTAAGAAAAAAGGGGGGAAATAAGAGTCGTAAATATGAGACACCAGTATAGTCACACCAGAAATTTACACCTGGCTCGTTGGTATTTCTTTATCCAGGATAATTCTAAATCATCATTCCCCTTACCTGGATTATTAGATTCAGGCAAATCTGTTTATATCTGAAAGGCTTAAGCACAAACCTTCAATTGCTCTATAACTGAATTACAATAGAAATACGGATGAACTAGTAATCCTCACTCCGGTTTTAAAATACAAAAAGGTCTAAAATGATTATGCGTCCTAATCTGGCAAGCGAAGTTGGATGAATGCCAAGGGTTTAGATCTGAGAAGATGAGCAGTTAGGTGAGAAATGCTCCAGACTTTTATTTTTTAATTTTTATTAAAAAACATTTTTTTTTAAGTTCACTTATTTATTTGGAGAGAGAGAGAGTACGCGCGCACAAGCAAGAAAGGGGCAGAGAGGAGAGACAGAATCCCAAGCACGCTCTGCACCATCAGTGAAGAGCCCTGTGCGGGGCTCAAACTCACTGTGAGATCATGACCTTAGCAGAGATCAAGAGTCTGACACTTAGCCAACTGCACCACCCAGGCACCCTCCACTCCAGGCTTTTATGATACGAATCTCCTTGTTGGAGTAAAAAAGATAAAGAAAATTCTAAATTGTGGTATTAACCCTTTTATAACCAGGGATAGCATACATGTATGTGTCTGTTTTGCAATCATTGTGTTGTTCTATATCTATTTTCTATTTTAATATTTATTTATTTAGAGAGAGAGAGGGAGAGAGAGAGCGCACACATAAATGGGGGAGGGGCAGAGATCCAGGGAGAGAGAGAACCCCAAGTAGGCTCCAAGCTGTCAGCACAGACACAAACAAGGGGCTCAATCCCCACTTGGGACTCAATCCCGCAACTCTGAGATCATGACCTCAGCCGAAATCAAGAGTTGGATGCTTAACCCACTGAGCCACCCGGGCACTCTGTTCAATATCTATTCTTAAAAGGCTTTAAAGTATTTACAAGAATCTGATACATTGTATGTGAAAAATTTAGGTTGTAATCAGCATTTAAATGTCTGGGGAACCCTAATTTTTTGATATTCATTTGTTTTTTTTAATTTATTGTTAAGTGAATGAATACTTAGAGGAATTTTTTTTTTAAGTAGGCTCCACACCCAATGTAGGGCTTGAATTTCTGACCCTACTCTGAGATCAAGAGTCACACGTTCCTACCGACTAAGCCAGCCAGATGGCCCCAATACTTAGAGGAATTTTAAATGTTTACACCACATTTTTCAGGATAATAAAATGGATATTAGATAAATCACTACTAATAAAGTACATTCCTCGGTTAAAAAAAACATCCCTCCCTCCCCTAGTCTCTGCATATTCTGCTGTGAAAGCTGTTCTGAGCACTGGGCCTTTTACATTATTCTGCTATAAGAAAAGGAGAGAATTCCACACAGGGAGGGCAAGACCAGAGTCAGAGTGATAAATTTTATCTCATTATAAAATCCTTTTCATGGCTCTGTTGCTCTCTGCTCCACCTTAAATTCTTCTTACGTGGCAATTTCTTCAGTATTTTGGAATTCTTTCTAGAAACACAGAATGGATAGTGTCCAAAAACAACTTTTAACATCCATGCGAGCCCTTCACCCAACAGTAATAAGAAAATTACTTTTAATAAACTATGTTTTCCCTCCATATTATCTGTCTTCACAAAAGTAAAACAAACAGTCATTAAAACCCAAACTCTTCTAAGGTAGGAAACTGTAAAAACCGATTAATAATTGAGGTCTATTTTGAACTCCGAAAGATGGTATGTATTCAAAGTAAATTTAGATGAAAGGGAACATATGGACTTCCACACTAACAATAATAATGATGATGACGACTAATGTATTTGGATGCTTGCTCTGTGCAAGCTCTATTTGGGGTCTTGCCTAAACCCATACTGATGAGGGAGCATAAGGTAGGCTGAGGGCAAAGTACAAGCTTGCACACGTGTGCACACATACACACCTCCCCCCCCACCCCCCACACTCCAAGTGGGATATGTGTGACATCCCTCAGCCATTCCTGACTGCCCAAGGACAGAGGAAGGGAGAGAGAACAAATGGTTAAACTGATAGAGTCTATCAGTTTACAAATGTCTTGGTAAATTACAAGAAAAGGACAATCTTGTCAATAGCCTAATCTCCAGAAACCTACAGACTCAGTTTCCTGGAGCCTCAACATCGCCCCTCCATAGTGATCTGGGGAAAAGACAAGAAGGAAATGGCAGGTAAAATTAAATTTCCTTATAACCTGCAGCCCATTGACACACACTTGAGGCAAATACAGAGTATAACATTCCTCCAGGAACTCCCTACTATCTTAATGTTAATGCTTTGCTAGAGGGAAAAACAACCTTAGCTTGACAATAGCTAGGCTTCAGTAATCTGTGGGTCATTAGCATATGAAAATCTCTTTGGAAACTTCCCTTTTGACTTTACCTCCCCCAAGTTCATAGTATATAAGGAACCACTCTGCTTCACAGCCCCAGTGCAGCTCTCTCTGCCCACAGGTCCTGTCCTCGCGCTTTAATAAAATCACCCTTTTGCACCAAAGGCGTCTCCGAGAATTCTTTCTTGGCCGTCAGCTCTGAACCCCACAAACCCCACAATCACCCCAAAGCCTCATCAGGTACCACTGTGGTTCCCATTTTGCAAATGGGGAAACTCACCTACAGAGAAGGTGGTGGTTGCTCATATTTACAAAGACTTAGACTTTCTATTGGTCAAGGGTACAGAAAGTAATTTATTCTTTAAACTTCTATTTGCCTGTTATCTGAGTCTGGTAAAACAGCATAATATTCAGATGAGATGTGAGTAAGAAATTGTTCAATAGGAAGTTCGTCATTATCAGGGTGCTCTGTAGCTCCCAAGGGTAGTAAATTATAATAGCATAAAGCAAATGTCGCTAATGAATTAAAGAGCTGACTTTTCTATTTCAGGCACAATTTTATTTAGGTAATGATGGCCTTTATAGCCTAGGCTAGAAAGCATCTGGCATTATTCCCAGAACTTGCCAAGGTCTCATGTATTAGAAGAAAAATTATGGTTTGGGTTAATTTGGGCTCTTGGCTGGTTGCCTCCACTTACATAGCTTCTGAACTGAGAAAGGCAGGGGAGGGGTGAGCTGGGCTTTGCTCCCTCTTACTTTAGTGAAACGAATGTGTAAGAAGAAGGTAAAGCGATGATATTAGTCCAAAAAAAAAAAAAAGTACATGTTATTGAAATGAGTCAAAATCAGGACCTCGGGCAGCAAGACCCTGGAGGGGCCTGGGCAAGCTGCTAGGGACCCTGAAAGAGGGAGGAGAGGTGGCCGGGGGGGGAGGGGGGCGGGGGGCAAGTGGGTCAGGAGCTGGTGGAGCAGAAACCAGCCAGGTGATTGTACAGTGATGGCTGGGAGTTGGCTCAGAGTTGGCTCAGCTGGCTCCTGGGCACACAGGTGAGGCAGTGTCCTCAGAAGCTTCTCCTGAGATTGACAGTTTAAAGGTCCAGAGAAGAGCGACAACACTGACGTCCCCAGGGGGAGCTGTCTCCCCACCCGGGCACAGGTACCAACTAGATTTACAAGATGAAAACTTGCAGTATTATCAGCCTCAAAAGGGATTAATTTGAAATAGGCAAGCCCTGGGAACCATACGGGCAGGGGCCATCCCCAGCAAAACCTAGACAACCAAAAATAAATCATAGGTACAACCAGGCCCAGGTGAAAAGCTGAATACCCAGTGGGTGTCTGTTTTCTCAAATAAATAAATAGAGACAAATTAAAGAAGGAAAGAGAGGAAGGAAGGAAGGAAGGAAGGAAGGAAGGAAGGAAGGGAGGGAGGGAGGGAGGGAGGGAGGGAGGGAGGGAAAGAAAGAAAGAAAGAAAGAAAGAAAGAAAGAAAGAAAGAAAGAAAAAGGAAGAGCCCTTATTTGTACCTTTTGTCCATTTCTATATGTAACCACTCTTATCACGGCAGATTTCAAACCACCAAGGTGAAGGTCACTGCACATGGAGTTGAGAAGGAATGCACAAAATTGGCTCCCAGGGGCCAGTATTAGCCACCTGCAGCATGCCCCTGGGTGTTCCCTACACTTGGGAATCTGACTGGCCCTCATCCTTAAAGCAGAGACAACTATAATAAGGTGACTTTGTGTCCCTCCTCCACTGGTTATGCATTCACCACAGAATCCCAAACTGGAGCTTGATGTGCTTTAGAAATGTGGATGTTTACACAAAACTTTCTATAAATGTTGCTAAATTCTTTGGTTGTTTTATATCAAATAAAATCCTCTGGGCAGAGTTTCAAATGTGTCTGAAAATTACTTGTAAAGCTATTAGGATAACAAAATGTAATTTAAATACAATTTTGTTACTAAAATGTGTTAATTAAAATATGCTAATGTCTTTTGAGTTGTTCTTGTGGAATAGAAACAACGTTTGAAAGCTATTTACGTACATAAATTGTTCCAAATGACATTTCTGGATCAAAAGTTCTAAAAAATCTCTGATAATTCTGGTTATTAACTTAGTACTTGCTGATATCTTTAGTGTTAATGCAACATTGAGACTATGAATATTTATGTAAAGACCTTATAAAAAATAGAGGTCAACATTATGACTACTTATTGAAATAACAGACCAATATGTATAAAAATAGTTGTAGGAGAGTGAAAGCCACAAAGTCTTAATTTGTCTGTTTTTCTCATTATGCTCTATTACCTCATTCTACCCATTTCTGCTCACCCTTCTCTGCTCTTCCCCAGGACATTGGAGTTAGACCCCTGTGGAGTATATCACCGAGCTCCTTGCCATTGGCTTCGGGTTGGGTTTAGCAAATGGGAGGGTAGGAATTAGAAGATGGGAGAGATAAGTCGGGATATTTTCCTCCTTCTTTCCTTGCTTTGGAGTCGTATCTTGGGCAATAACTGGATCCTTCCACAAAAACAATTCACACTGAGCAGAACTTCTTCTCCAGGGACGCTATGTTCTCCCTTTGTGTCTTCCGTCCAAGGGATTTTAGTGTCTCTGCACTGCTGCTGGTCTTGAGGTCCTTGGCCTTGTCTCCTTTCTTCCCTAAACTCTGCCCACACCTCAAAAATCTTGCCCTCACTCAGGTCGCTTCGTTTGAACCATCTGGAGTGAATTATTCTTTCTGTTGGGATCTGTTAGATCTGTTAACAATAAGCCCACAGACCCAATCAAAGGAGGGATGTGGAGACTCAGAGCATAGTGAAGCGAGGTTTTCTTTAATCAACATGCTTGCAAGAGTGGGCATCTGATGGACAGGCACACTGGGGGCAGTTACAGCAGACAATTTATCTCCTAGCACGCAGGTCCCTCCCCTGGTTCCTCATTGGCTGAGTACTACAGAGGTTACGGCCTTACCTGGGCGTCACCTCTGCCCACGTAAGGCAAAAAGTAGTCTGACTGGAACAAATGTACATTCCCTGAGGTGAGACTTTCAGTCCCTTCTCCCTTTGTTCTTTGGCCCATGCTCCTCGCAAAGCCCCTGAAAATAAGCCTGCGAAACGGAGAGGGGAAGAAGAACCAGGCAGTGATGTGTCTAAGGGTTTGGAACTCCATTGTTGGGGGTGGGGTTCATACATATTTCCAATAGGTTGTAAACCTATTGTTAGACAGCACGGCTTTTATTTGGTATTTCTGAAAATGAACCGTCTGCCTTACTTCTCACAGATCCTGCCCTAATACATTCATATTGTATTTTCTTGTACTTTCTATTAACTGTGAATGAAATTCTAAGAGCAGTTACTCTGAGTGTTTGTATTCTCTATCATGCCCCTTTGGAGAGATTTATTTAGAGCCTTGTACAGCATGGGCACGAGCCAGTCAAACCAGATATTGACTTGTATGTTGTTTTAGTGTATTCCGGGTGAAGATTAGCCCTTTTTGGTACAGTGAACCCTAATTCCAATTTATTGGAATTGAAAGGAAAGAAATAAAAAAAAATACCTGATGAAATCTAAAAATAGAATGCATTAGCTGATTCTCCAGCCAAGGAATTGGCCTTCAATTCTTTATTCTGTTATTTCCTGTTTGAAATGGTTTTCTCATTGAAACGGACTTTCGTCCTGCTCTCTTTCCGAGATGTGGCAAGTTTACAAGACCAGGCCCCAGAAGTGGAAAAAGAGATATCACAGAGCAGCTGCGGTACCAAACTTCAGTGTGCATGGGGGTCATCTAGAGCACTTGTTAGGGACAGGGACTGCTGCACCAATCCCCTTGGTCTTTTTCTCTGGTTCCTGGCACAGAGTTCCTAAAATTCCTAGAACTCAGAATTCCCCCAGGGATAGAGTATCTTTTGTTATTCTTATGAATAAACACATCAGAGCTTAATGAGGGGCGGAATGGGACTGGTCGTCATGATGACTTGGTGGGCAGAAGGTTGGAAATTTCAGCACTGCCCCCCCCCCAACAAACCTCTGAGAAGTTTGGGCGGGGAGGGGGGTGGCAAGCTGGACATAATTGTCTATAAAAACTCTAGAACAAGATTTGATGAGCTTCTGAATTGGTGAACTCATCCGCAAGCTGTAAGGGTGACACACCCCAGCTCCATGGGGGACAGAAGCTCTGTGCATGGGATGCTCTAAGACCTCACCCTGTACACCTCTTTGTCTGGTTTATCATCCTGTATCTGTTATAATATCCTATATAATAAACTGGTAAAGTAAATTAAATTATCACATAAAATAAACTGGTAAAGTTTCCCTGAACTTTGTGAGCCACCTAGCAAATGACCAAACCTAAGGAGGGAGGGGTGTGGGAACCCTGATTTATAGCTTGTGTGTCAGAAGCATAGGTGACAACCTGGACTGCTGATTGGTGTCCAAAGTGGGGGCAGTCTGTGTCTTGTGGGATGGAGCCCTCACCTTGTGGAATCTGACACTATGTCTAGGTAGATGTGATGTGGAGAAACTTTGCAAAAGAAATACAGAAAAAAATTAAACTTCCTTAAACTAACAGCCCATTGACAAGTACTCGATGGGCAGAATGACCTTCCTCCAGGAACTCAACTGCCTCAATGTGAATACTTTGCTAGAGGCAACGGCAACCTTAGCTTGACATTAGCCTGACCTCCAGGATCCTAGAAGTCTTCTTTAACATATGAAAATCTCTTTGGAAACTTCCATTATCTCTCCTCCCCCAGGATACATGTTGGCAATCATCCCCCAAGCACATGGCCCACTGATATCCATCTGAAGGGTCTCATGACTAAGGTTTTACTAGACAGTAGTAAATGACCTTATGCAAACAGCCCCTCAAGGTTCTGGAAACCTTGCTTCCAAATTCCTTAGAGACTCAGGCTATCCCTAACCTCTTTGCAACTTGAAAGTATATAACCCCTCACAACCCCAGTGCAGCTCTTTCTGCCCACAGTCCTGTCCCCATGCTTTAATTAAACCACCTCTTTTGCACGTCCCAAGAATTCTCTCTCGACCATCTGCTCTTTGACCCCAACGTTTCACATCAGATGGTGTCAGAAGTGAGTTAAGCTTATAGGACACACAGCCTGTGGTTGCTCAGAGCTGAATTGTTTGGTGGTGAGGGAAAACACACCAGAGGTGGAGCCTGAGAATTTGCATTTCTTTTTTTTTTTTTTAAGTAATCTCTGCACCCAACATGGGGCTTGAACTCAAGACCCCAAAATTAAGAGCCACATGTCCTACTGACTGAGCCAGGCAGGCGCCCCTTGCCCCCAAGAATTTGCATTGCTAACATATTCCAAACTGATGCTGATGCTGATCCAGGCACACACTTTGAGAACCACTGTAATAAATAATCTGGATCATGTGACACATAGTTTTCTGATGGCTCTTCAGATTATTCTTCTCCACTATACAGTTTCTACTGGTGCTGTTTGCTGCTTGTGAGACAAGGAGAGATTACAAATCAACTAAAAAACGTTTGTTTGCCCTAAATATTAAGCACCCTTCTCAAAACTTTTAACTTTCAGGCCTTATCTTGTGTCCACCTTGTGAGGAATCCTGGGAAGACAGTTGTGGGAAAGTCCTGGGTTCTTTCCTAAACTTTCTAAAGCACTTTATTCCATTTCCAAAAGCAACAATTGTATATATTTTCTGGATGCAACCTGCAAAGTCTTATAAAATGAATTAATGCATTTGCAGTTACAAAGACATATTGGAATGATTTACTTCCTAATTGGAGACGGTCTTGTTTCCATAGTCTGTCAGAGACAATGAGTCAGGCAAGACACCAAATAAATTTTAGTGCTTAAGACTGTGCTGTTACAACACCAGATGGACTTATGTCAAAGCAAGATATCCAGAAATCCGAAGGCTTCTTTTTATTGGGAAAAGAATCTACCATTCTAATATGACTGGGTTTAACCCCACATTTATAGTTAAGGTTGAACATCCTAGGAAACTTAAGAAAACTGAAGAAAAAAAACTCATAAATTTAACTGAATCATAAACCCTTCGGGAGCTTTCCCTTTCAAAGCAGCTCCCAGCCAGAGGAGACTAAGAAGGTAATGAGTTCTCCACCTGACCCGGATCACTGCCATCTTGGAAAATGGATTCCGTTGCTACATCTTGGCCCATGACCTAGGCTACCTGGATTAGGACATGCTCTTAGCAGTATTCCAGTTGGACTGCCTGGAATCAGATTCAGTTACTTCTAAAATATTGCCTTAAATTGTCATCCCCTCCTAAACAACTCATGTGGTCGTTGGCACTTAGAAAGGCAGTCCTGAACTTGGTCAAAGTAGTGGCATGCCGGTGAACCAGGTATGGGAGTGACCTTGGCACTAATGCACCTTCAGTTACTCTAGGACAGGTAACTAAGGCACTTTTGTACTGGAAACGATACTTTGCCCAAGTCCTTCCCCCACAACTGGACCTGGGATGATGAGATTTTCTCCTTTTCTAGTAAGAGCTTTCAAATATAGCCACTATGGTCACTTTAGTCTGGATGTATCTGCCCAAATGTGATTATTAGCAAGTTCCCTTTATATACATATAAAAGCATCTGTTTGCATGTTTAAAACAAACTCACTCTGGTAGTGTGAGCTTCCCCTGCTGAGCAGAACACTTATAAATATGTGGCTGCAGGGGGAAACAAATATTTCTCACCGTAAATGGAGCAAAAAGAGGAAAAATGATGTGGAAATTTTACTGCTGCTGCCTGTGTATTCTATTTTTATCCAGACAAGACAAGTTTATGACATACATAGAGCCAGATTCAAGGTTGGGTTTGAATTGGCATGATCTGGATGGAGGCACTTTGCTGGTGTCTAAAAGTCGAATCTGGGGCGCCTGGGTGGCACAGTCAGTTAAGCGTCCGACTTCAGCCAGGTCACGATCTCGCGGTCCGTGAGTTCGAGCCCCGCATCAGGCTCTGGGCAGATGGCTCTGAGCCTGGAGCCTGTTTCTGATTCTGTGTCTCCCTCTCTCTCTGCCCCTCCCCCGTCCATGCTCTGTCTCTCTCTGTCCCAAAAATAAATAAAAACGTTGAAAAAAAAAATTAAAAAAAAAAAAACAAAAGTCGAATCTGTATCAACTAGCTCGGATATCTGGAAACGTTTATGTGAAGTTTTTGATGCTTAAATTTTTTGTTTAATGTTTATTTTTGAGAGAGACAGAGCATGAGTGGGGAAGGGGCAGAGAGAGAGAGAGAGAGAGGGAGGCAGACACAGAATCTGAAGCAGGCTCCAGGCTCTGAGCTGTCAGCACAGAGCCCGATGCGGAGCTTGAACTTGAGAACAGTTAGGCTCAAGTCGGACGCCCAACCGACCAAGCCACCCAGGTGCCCCTGAAGTTCTTGACACTTACAGCACACTAGTATCGCATTGCTGATGTCAGTATTCAGAAAAAATAGGATTACGCATGGAACCAGTTTTTGGAATCTTGTCACTAGAGGAAGGTGCTCTGCTGCTTTTATAAGGAAATTCGAAATAATAATATCTATAAATCTGAGGACTGGTTTCCATTAGGATCCATACCCGGCCAACTCTTCTAAAATTCTTCAATTCGTGGTCAGGAAGTTCTCTCTACCATACATTTCAGCTGGCAATATCAAGACAAAGAGATGCTTTTTTTGAAAGAGTCTACCCGGGCCTGTCTGATTAAACAACTTAGCTGCCATGATATCCATTCAAACTACAAGATCCTTTTTTTTTTTTTTTAAGTCACATACTTGTTTTAAGTACTTTTTGTAGATTCTGGCCAGCATGCTTGCATCATTTGAGTACTGAATGTGAAAGAAACTTGTTGAAGTGATACCCCACGAGTGCCACATCAGTGTGGTGTGTATGTGTGTACAGAGAGAGAGTTCTACACCTGTATCTACATCTGTACGTATGTCAAGAGAGAGTTACTACGAGGAATTAGCTCAGAGTTATGGAGGTTGAGAAGTCCTACGATCTACCAACTTCAAGCTAGAGACCCAGGAAAGGCAATGATAGAATTCCAGCCTGTGTCTGAAGGCCTGAGAACCAGGTGAGCCAATAGCATAAGTCCCAGTCCAAGGGCAGGAGGAGACCAGCATCCTGGTTCAGCAAGCACGCAGGAGGAAAAAGCTGAGTTCTTCCTTCTCTTGTTCTATTCAGGCTGTCAGTGGATTGGATGGTGTCCTTCCACACTGAGGAGGGCAATCGGCTTTGCTGAGCCCAGTTCAAATGCAAATTTCATCTGGCAACATCCTCACAGAGAGACCCAGAAAAAAATGTTTCACCTGGGCACCCCGTGGCACAGACCAGTTGACACATGACATTAACCATCCTACCGTCCTTCAAAAGAAAGTGAAATAAAGTGATTTCCAGATAAACAGAGCTTGAGGGAATTGATATTAGACCTGTGTTACACTGATACTAAAAAGAGTCCTTCAAGCCGGAAAGAAACGACACCAGACCAACTCCAAAAGAGGGAATGAAGATCATAAAAAGTGATAAATTTGCAAATAAATATAAGTAATTGTATAAAATCTTTTTTTTTCTCAGTTGATTTAAAAGACATAAGATTATTTAAAGCAATAATTAACATTGTGTTGTTGGGTTTAGAGAATATTTAGATGTAATAGCATATTTATATGCTATATCTATACATGTAATGAACTACGTAAATATATAAAAGATAAGTATTTTAAATATAAGCATTATAAATAACATGAAGACATGTACAAATGTAAGGAGGGAGAAGGAAATAGAAAGTTCCTGGGTGTCTTATCAGAATTACATGAGTGTTAATCTGAAGGAGACTGATCAGTTAAGATGTATATTGTAATCCCTACAGAAACAACTACGAAGACCATTCAAAATGTATAATTACAAAATCAACAGAGGAATTTAAATGGTGTACTAAAAGTTTTGCTTAACATACAAGAAGGCGATAAGGAGAAAGAGTAACAAGAAAGTTTTAGATATACAGAAAACAGAAAACCACCAGGTGTAAATCCAACCCTATTGATAATTACCTTAAATGTGAATGAACTAAACACTCCAATAAAACGCAGATATTGTCAGAATAAAAGTGCAAGTTCCAACTATGCTCTGACTACACAATTTATAGTCTATATTAGCAAGAATATAGAAGACTTGAACAACACTATTAACCAACCTATTAACCAGCTCAACCTAACGTTTTATAGAACACTCTACCCTTACAATAGCAGGAAACACATTATTTCAAGCATATGTGGAAAATTCTCCAGCATAGTTCACATGCTGGTCCTAAAACAAGTCTCAATAAATTAAAAAATATTTCAATCATTCAACGTGTACCTGACTATGATGGAAAAATTAGAAATCAATAGAAAGGAACTTGGAAAATCCCCAAAACTATAGAAATTAAGCAACATACTTCTAGATAACCCATGTGTCAAATAACTCATAATGGGAATTTAAAAATATTTTGAACTTAATGGAAATAAAAACATCAAAACGTATGGGATATATGTAGAGCGGTGCTTAGAGGAAATTTGCAACTGTAAGTACCTCTATAAAAAGGAAGTTCTCAAATCAATAATCTAAGCTTCTGTTTTAATAATCTAGAAAAAGAAAAGTAAAGTAAATCTAAAGGAAGTTTAAGGAAGGATATATTCAAGATCTGACTGGAAATCAATGAAATAGAAAGCAGAACCACAGTAGAAAAAAATCAATAGACACAAAAGTTGGTTCTTTGAAAAGCTCAACAGAATTGATAAACTTCAGGGGCGCTTGGGTGGCTCAGTCGGTTAAGCGGCTGACTTCGGCTCAGGTCATGATCTCGCGGTCTGTGAGTTCGAGCCCCACGTCGGGCTCTGTGCTGACAGCTCAGAGCCTGGAGCCTGTTTCAGATTCTGTGTCTCCCTCACTCTGACCCTCCCCCGTTCATGCTCTGTCTCTCTTTGTCTCAAAAATAAACGTTAAAAAAAAAAAAACTGATAAACTTCAGTTAGACTGATTGAGAAAAAAGAAAAGACAAAAATTACCAAAATCAGGAATAAAAAAAAGAATCATCAATGCCAATCCTACAAAAATAATAAGGATTATAAGGGACTGTTATGGACAACTTTGTGCCAACATGAAATGGATAAATTCTTAGAAAGACACAAATTACCAAAATTGACTAAAAAATAGAAAGGCTGAATAGACCTAAACAAGCAAAGATATTAAACTTATAATTAAAAATCTTCCTACAAAGAAAAGCTCAAGCTCTATCAAGTATCTGAAGAAAAAAATGCCAGTCCCACATAAACTCTTTCAGCAAACAGAGGAGGAGGGAACATTTTCCAAGTCTATTGGGAGTCTAGTATAACCCTAATAACAAGCCAGACAAAGACATGAAAAGAAACTACAGATCACCATCCCTAATTAACACAGTCACAGAAATCCTTAACAAAATGTTAGCAAATCAAACCCAACAATCTGTAAAAAAGATTATATACCATGACCAGGTGTGATTTATCTCAGGGATGCAAGGTTGATTAAACATTCAAAAATCAATTTATGTAATACATCGTGCTAACAGAATAAAGGACAGAACCTACACAATCGTCTTAATAGAAACAGGAAAGGCATTTGACAATAGTCAAAAGCCATTCATGATAAAAAAAAAAAACTCTCAACAAAATAGGAATAATAAGGAACTTCCTCAATCTTATAAAACAAGCATCTACAAAAACAGCTGCAGTTAACATTCTTTTTTTTTTTTTAATTTTTTTTTTCAACATTTATTTATTTTTGGGACAGAGAGAGACAGAGCATGAACGGGGGAGGGGCAGAGAGAGAGGGAGACACAGAATCGGAAACAGGCTCCACGCTCTGAGCCATCAGCCCAGAGCCTGACGCGGGGCTCGAACTCACGGACCGCGAGATCGTGACCTGGCTGAAGTCGGACGCTTAACCGACTGCGCCACCCAGGCGCCCCGAATACCCATTTTACCAAAGAAGATATGTGAATGGTTACCAAGCACAAGAAGAGATGCTCAACACCTTAAGGAAATGCAAATTAAAACTATGATAAGAAACTACTACACGCCTATTAGAATGTTTTACCTAAAAAAACAAAAACAAACAAACAAAAATAGGACACCTGGATGGCTCAGTTGGTTGAGCATCTGACTCTTGATTTTGGCTCAGGTCATGATCCCAGGATTGTGGACTTGAGCCCCATATTGGGCTCTGAGCTAAGCATGGAAACTGCTTGGGATTCTTTCTCTCTCCCCCTCTACTTCTCTCCCTGTCCAAACTCTCTCTAAAAAGAGAAAAAAATATATTTAATTTAAAATATGTAAATACATATAATAAAAATTTATATATATAAGAATATATTTTCAAAAAAATTAAATAAATAAAAAGAAAACAATATATCAAGTGTTGGTGAGGAATAAGCTATAACCTCATACCTTGCTAATGGGAATATAAAATGGTATAGTAACTTTGGAAAATATTTTGGCAATTTCTTAAAAAGTTAGGTGTAAATTTACATATAATGGAGCAATTCTTCTCTTATATATCTATCCATGATAAATGTAAATTTATGTCCACACAAATATTTCTAAGTGAATCTTCATAGCTACATAATTCAAAACAGACAAAACTAGAAATAATCTAAAAAAATTTTTTTAATGTGTTTATTTATTTTGGAGACAGAGAGAGACAGAGCATGAGCAGGGGAGGGACAGAGAGAGAGGGAGACACAGAATCTGAAGCAGGCTCCAGGCTCTGAGCTATCAGCACAGAGCCCGATGCGGGGCTCGAACTCACAGACTGTGAGATCATGACCTGAGCTGAAGTTGGATGCCCAAACGACTGAGCCACTCAGGCGCCCCAGAAATAATCTAAATATCACCCGACTGCTGATGGATAAACATGTAGTATATTCATATATTATTCAGCAGTAAAAGGGAATGAGCTATTAATAAATGCTGCAACCTGCACAATGAAAAGTTAATAGACATTGTTCAAAGTTAATATAAGAAAATATCTGTATATTATTTAGAGGTATAACAATAATATTTGGGTAGCCAAACTTGGGTGTGAAGGGGAAGATGTGCAGAGAGATGCAGAATAGAATTGTACTTATTTCCTTATTTTTCAGAGTAGGAATCCAATATAAATCTCACTGTAAAGTGAAAGATTTAGTGTATTGAATCAATACCCAAAATCTTGGGATTAATTTTGCTAGTGTAACAATAATCACACTGGATCAGAAAGTCAAACATTTTTTAAGCTTATTTATTTATTTTAAGACAGACAGAGAGAGTGTGAGTGGGAGAGGAGGTGGGCGGGGGGGGGGGGGGCGGAGAGAATCCCAAGCAGGCTCTGCACTGTCAGCATAGAGCCCCATGAGAGGCTCTAACTCACAATCGTGAGTTCACAATCTGAACCAACTGAGCTACCCAGGCGCCCCAGAAAGCCAAACAGTTTAGAAATTAAGTAACTAGAGAAGTTCAAAAATAAAAGGATAGGAAGGCCAATTAAATAAAGGAAAAGCAGAGACTTTAATATCAGACAATGGCAAATTAAAGACAAATTAAAGAACATTAAATGAAATAACCATGTCATGCCACATTCATGACTTAACAGTCATGCATATTTCACACTAAATAAAACATAAAAACAAAGAAAATATGGAGGAACCAACTACAAAGAGAGAGTAATAGAAGATCTTAATTCACCTTTTCACTACTCATGAAAGATCAAGAGATTTTAAAGATGGGGCGCCTGGGTGGCGCAGTCGGTTAAGCGTCCGACTTCAGCCAGGTCATGATCTCGCGGTCCGTGAGTTCGAGCCCCGCGTCAGGCTCTGGGCTGATGGCTCGGAGCCTGGAGCCTGTTTCCGATTCTGTGTCTCCCTCTCTCTCTGCCCCTCCCCCGTTCATGCTCTGTCTCTCTCTGTCCCAAAAATAAATAAAAACGTTGAAAATAAGAAAGAAAAAAAAATTTTTTAAAGTTAAGCATAGTGTGTATTGTGGATATCTCCCCAGTAGTTCTTTTACCCCTTTTACCCCTTTTACCCCAAACCCCAATGAGCAGAAACAGTTGGACAAAGGGTAGAGGTGATGGAGGAAATGAATCCTGACTGGAGTTTGAGAGTAGGCGCGCATTGTTATAACCTAATCAGAACCATCTTGTCAGGCAAACCAGGTTTCAGCAAACCAGGCCTATGCAATCACTGCACAACATGTCCCTTGCTGGTGATTACTTAGGATTGGACGTGGGCAAATAATTCGATTTAGGCAAAAAAGTTGGAAAATTTGCTGGGGCCTCTGGGCAAAGTTCCCTCATTCTTAAAAAAAAAAAAAAAAAAAAAAAAAGAAGAGATGATGTCATCTGTCTTTAGAATGCTATTGTGTGGGAATGTGAGTTCTGGAACTATCTAACCGTCCTGCAAAGCACTGGCCTGATGCTGACAAGCAAGGGTTTCACCAGAGAGAATCACAGGGAAATTATCTGGTGCTGTGGCCTCTGATAGGTAAACTTGAGGTTCACCTCTACATCTGAACTTATGGTCATGTGAACCAATGAATTTCATTATTTCTCAAGCCACTCTGAGGTGGGTTTTCTGTTACTTTAAGTCACATATGGCTAAGATAATTAATAATATAAATAAGATGATTAACAAGAGATGGCTAATTAAGATATAAAACCTGACACCTGAACGTCAAGCATACATCTTGTTTTCAAGTGCCCATGAAAATTTTCCGCATACTAGGCCACAAAGAAAACATCAATCCAAAGTAAAAGGAGCAATCCCTATCAAAATAACACCAGCATTCTTCACAGAGCTAGAACACACAATCCTAAAATTTGAATGGAACCACAAAAGACCCCCAAATAGCCAAAGCTATTGAAATCTTGAAAAAGAAAACCAAAGCTGGTGGCTTCACAATCCCAGACTTTAAGTTGTATTACAAAGCTGTACTCATCAAGACAATATGGTACTGGCACAAAAACAGACACTCAGATCAATGGAACAGAATAGAGAACCCAGAAATGGACCCACAAACGTATGGCCAACTAATCTTTGACAAAACAGGAAAGAATATCCAATGGAATAAAGACAGTCTCTTTAGCAAATTGTGTTGGGAAAACTGGACAGCGACAAGCAGAAAAATGAACCTGGACCACTTTCTTACACCATACCTAAAAATAAACTCAAAATGGATGAAAGACCTAATGTAAGACAGGAAGTCATCAAAATCCTAGAGGAGAGGGGCGCCTGGGTGGCGCAGTCGGTTAAGCGTCCGACTTCAGCCAGGTCACGATCTCGCGGTCCGTGAGTTCGAGCCCCGCGTCAGGCTCTGGGCTGATGGCTCGGAGCCTGGAGCCTGTTTCCGATTCTGTGTCTCCCTCTCTCTCTGCCCCTCCCCCGTTCATGCTCTGTCTCTCTCTGTCCCAAAAATAAATAAACGTTGAAAAAAAAATTAAAAAAAAAAATCCTAGAGGAGAGAGCAGGCAAAAACCTCTTTGACCTCAGCCACAGCAACTTCTTACTCAACATGTCTCCAAAGGTAAGGGAAACAAAAGCAAAAATGAATGTTGGGACCTCATCAAAATAAAAAGCTGCTGCACAGAGAAGGAAACAATCAACAAAACTAAAAGGCAACCAACAGAATGGGAGAAAATATTTGCAAATGACATATCAGATAAAGGGTTAGTCTCCAAAATCTGTAAAGAATTTATCAAACTCAACACCCCAAAAACAAATAACCCAATGAAGAAATGGGCAAAAGACATGAACAGACACTTCTCCAAAGAAGACATCCAGATGGCCAACCAGCACATGAAAAGATGCTCAACATCACTCATCATCAGGGAAATATAAATCAAAACCACAATGAGATACCACCTCACGCCTGTCAGAATGACTAACATCAACAACCCAGGCAACAACAGATGTTGGCGAGGATGCGGAGAAAGAGGATCTCTTTTGCACTGCTGGTGGACATGCAAACAGGTGCAGCCACTCTGGAAAACAGGATGGAGTTTCCTCAAAAAATTAAAAATAGTACTACCCTACAACCCAGCAATTGCACTACTAGGTGTTTATCCAAGGGATACAGGTATGCTGTTTTGAAAGGGCACATGCACCCCAATGTTTATAGCAGCACTATCAACAATAGCCAAAGTATGGAAAGAGCCCAAATGTCCATCGACAGATGAGTGGATACAGAAGATGTGGTATACATATACAATGGAGTATTACTCGGCAATCAAAAAGAAGGAAATCTTGCCATTTGCAAATATGTGGATGGAACTGGAGGGGATTATGCTAAGTGAAATTAATCAGTCAGAGAAAGACAAATATCACATGACTTCACTCATTTGAGGAATTTAAGAGACAACACAGATGAACATAAGGGAAGGGAAGCAATGATAATGTAAAAACAGGGAAGGGGACAAAATATAAAAGACTCTTAAATATGGAGAACAAACTGAGGGTTGCTGGAGGGGTTGTGGGAGGGGGGATGGGCTAAATGGGTAAAGGGGCACTAAGGAATCTATTCCTGAAATCATTGTTGCCCTATATGCTAACTAACTTGGATGTAAATTTAAAAAAAAAAAAAGTAAAAAGAGCAATATCCTGGCTTCCAATCATAGTACAAGAAAGCTAGAAATGATATCAGCTCTAGAAAATCCACAGTCCTGAATGCTAACATAGGTGAATGACAAAGAACAAAAATAAAGTTCATAGAAGTACTGCTCACAGTGCCAAAAGGCAGAAATAACCCATATGTCTATCGACCAATGAGTAGGTAAGAAAATGTGGTCATAGCCACACAATGGATAAAAAGTAGATTAGTAGTACCAGTGGCTGGGGGAGACCGATAAATGGGAAAACACTGCTAATGGATAGGGGGCTTCTTTGGGGGATGTTCTAGAACCAGTGGCGACGGTTGCACAACTTTGTGAACACACTAAAAACCACCGAATCACACACTTCAAAAGACTGACTTTTAGGTATGTGAATTATATTTCAACATAAAAAGTGACCGGCTTCTGCCACATTTCACTGGTCACAGAGACCAACTCTCATACAATGTGGGAAGGGACACAGGACATGAATACCAGGAGGAAGGGAACATGTGGGGACTGGCTTGGAGGCTAGCGACCACGCAGATCTCCAGAAAGGTGCGTCCTGTTACACTCTACACCTGCTTGCACGTCAACTGGATGCACCACTGATTCACCAACACTAACATCTGTGCACTCGTCCCCTTTCATTGGCCAGTCCAGACAGCATCTCACGGCTCCTTTTCTTTTTTTTAAAATTTTTTTTTTTCAATGTTTATTTATTTTTGGGACAGAGAGAGACAGAGCATGAACGGGGGAGGGGCAGAGAGAGAGGGAGACACAGAATCGGAAACAGGCTCCAGGCTCTGAGCCATCAGCCCAGAGCCCGACGCGGGGCTCGAACTCACGGACCGTGAGATCGTGACCTGGCTGAAGTCGGACGCTTAACCGACTGCGCCACCCAGGCGCCCCTCACAGCTCCTTTTCTACCCTAAATGACGCCCCCTTTGAACAACAGTGATGTGGTTTGGAAATCAGTTTCTAACACACCATTATTTCTCACTGAGCTGTCTGCTCTCATGTCTAAAATTTCCGTTTTGAGGGGCCCCTAGGTTGCTCAGTCGGGTAAGTGTCTGACTCTTGATTTCGGCTCAGATCATGATCTGACTGTTCATGGGTTTGACCCCACATCGGGCTCTGTGCTGACAGTGTGAAGGCTGCCTGGGATTTTCCCTCTCTCTCTCTCTCTCTCTCTCTCTCTCTCTGCCCCTCCCCTGCTTGCACGCATGCTCTCTCCCAAAATAATAAACTTAAAAATATAAGATTCTCTCTCTCTCTCTAAAAAAAAAAAGACTTTCCACTTTTGAGAATCTCAACTATATTAAATATAGATTGATTATCTCCAATCCTCATAGAAATCCTGCAGAGATGCATATTATTGATGAAAAAGCTGAGGCTTGAAAAGGTGACATAATTTGCCCAGGGTTTTGCGGCTAGGGAGGGCCAGAGCAAGGATTCTAGACCATATAATAGCACCACCACCACAGTTCACATATATTGAATATTTACAGTGGGAGGCATTCTTCCATATGCTTTCCATGAATTATCTCATTTAATCATCTCAACAACCTGATGACGTAGGTATTAGTATTAATATTGTACAAGTGAGACCCTGAGGCGCAGAGAGGTTAACTCACCCATGGTTACAAAAGTAATGAGTGACAGAACAGAGATTAAAGCCTCCTAGTTTCGTTCAACTCTTGGTGCACTTTTCTTTATACTACACCGCCTCTCAGAGTAGAGTGGAGCTGAGTAGAACAAGGTGGGGCGGGGGGGGGGGGGGGGCTAGATTGTTATTTACGTATTATTCATTAGTTTATGTGCCTGTCTAGTGTCTCTTTGCCCCGGAAATGATTTGAGGCGACCGGAGAGTCTAAATTCCCTTTCCATGAGGATATAACTAACTTATCTTTCTCATGGTGCAAATAAATGACTCCAGTTTTTCACACGTCTTTCACAGAAAGTCAGAGTGAATTTTTCTAGATTCTGTCCCTACACCCTTCTCTATATACCTTTTGAAATTTCTGATCATTTCCCCTTTTCAGCTCTTACCCTAATGGGAGATAGCGAACACATTCTTTTAGACCGAACTCCACCAAAAGGGTGTCCTCACAAACCACCTTGTCTCAAAAAAGATTTCCAGTTCCCAAAGTGGAGGGGGGGGCGGGGCGCTGTGGTACAAGTTAGTGCATTTGCTGCAAAGTTCCCACTTGAGACTTCTTCCTTTTGCACCCTGGGAATGCTGGACCGCAGTACGCATTTAGGGTCATCTTTTGGAAGAACTCAACTGTATCAGCAAACACAACTCACACACAAAAATCTGAATCTCTCGGAGCAAAGGGAAACAGCTGAGCTTTCTACACAGTCAGAATGGGAAGAGAGCCCCCTTAAGAAGTGTCCCACCAGCTAAGAACTAGAGCGAAACAGATGTACACGAACAAGGTTCATGACAACGATGCTTCCAGACCACCCACTTGCACAGCCCTTTCCAAGTTCCCAGGAAGAGGACCAGCACTCGGTGGTCATGTTTCCGTAAAATTTGCAAAGTGCAATATCTATTCATTTTTTAATGTTTATTTATCTGAGAGAGACAGACAGAGACAGAACATGAGCAGGGGAAGGGCAGAGAGAGAGGGAGACGCAGAATCCGAGGCAGGCTCTAGTCCCCGAGCTGTCAGCACAGAGCCCGACATGGGGCTCAAACCCACAAACTGTGAGATCGTGACCTGAGCTGAAGTCAGACACTTAATTGACTGAGCCCCCCAGGCGCCCTGTGTGAGATCTATTGTAACCATAGCCTGTTAAAGTTGCTATTCCTTCTCCAACTTTCCCTAGGTCACATGCCTCCTCAGATCCAGTCCTACTGGGTCGCCTTAGTACGACTTGAATCTGGCTAAGGCAGAGTGGAGCTGAAGAAGCAATTTGGGGTTAACAGATGATCTTCATGTAATTTGCAGTCATTTCTGTAGAATTAAGTTATTCCTATGCGTTCTGGTGCTGGAACGGCTTCGGAGAACACTGGTGATCTCATGGAGCCTACTCTCCCAGCATCATGGTCCTATTGCAACAAGACTGCCTGCCTGGCACCAAAATGATGTGAGTTGTGGTAGCAGAATTGGGCTTGGAATGCACAGAAGCAGAAGCCAGTCCCCAGACAGTCCTTGCCGTTGTTATAATGTGCACTCACAAGCCGAGGATTTACTTCTCATAGATGCCTAGTCAAAACAGAAGTACTCTTTCAGCAGGAATATATTCAACAATGCAGCATATCCAATCCTAAACACCATACGTCCTTATGGGAATATTTCCAGGGCATGAACTTACAACCACAGACGATAACTTCTGTGGATGAAGTTGTGCCTTTGATGCATCTCTATAAGCAATCAAAAGACACAAATACATATAAATAAGAATATATATAATTTGAAAATATATGTAAAACCATAGAAAAGAGTGAAAACATTTTTGTCTCCTCTCGATAGAAAATGATATTGCAAAATCACTGCCATAGCAACAGGTGATCCATGCGTATGCAGGCAAAATCTGTATGGGAAAATATAGAGGTTTGAGAGACAAAAAAATTAATAAAAAATATTGGATTAGATGTGTGATGTTTGTGGTATTCATCAGCTTTTTTAAAAAACATGTTTTTTTAAAATTTTTTTAATGTTTAATTATTTTTGAGAGAGAGAGAGAGAGCAAGAAGGGGAGGGGCAGAGAGAGAGGGAGACACAGAATCTGAAGCAGGCTCCAGGCTCTGAGCTGTCAGCACAGAGACCTAAGTGGGGCTCAAACTCACAAACCACGAGATCATGACCTGAGCTGAAGTTGGATGCTCAACCGACTGAGCCACCCAGGCGCCCCTATTATTTATTTTGAGAGAGAAAAAGAACACGTGCAAATGAGAGAGGGGCACAGAGAGAGAGAGGAAGTGAGAGAGAGAATTCAAGTGCAGAACCTGATGTGGGGCTCAAACCCATGAACCATGAGATCATGACCTGAGCCGAAACCAAGAGCCAGACCCTTAACTGACTGAGCCACCCAGGAGTCCCCTCATCAGCTTTTTACAATCTGTTAATTTGCTACGAGTATTTTATAGTTTTAAAGAAATGTCCTCATCCCTGCCTAACTTTGTAAAATCTGGATTCTCCTGCTCACAAAAGACCTCCAAAATTATATACACTTCAGGCCCCCCAAGACCTAGAAAGGCCCTTGATTAGGGATGCTATCTCTGATAACTAAGGCAGAAGGATGGCAGAAATAAAATATATGTAAACCTTCGGCCTCTTTAATAATTACAGATATTTCTGAATTTGAGTTTTAGTTCTATGAATTTCCTTTATGACTGTTTTGTCGAAGCATAGTTTGCATCCAGTAACATGCGGAGATCTTAATTACACATTTCAGCAACGGTTGACAAATGCATGTAGGAGACAACAGAAAATATATATGTTGGTCTCTGCCTCCCGTTCCTGGCACAGGGCTCCTAAAATCCTTGTAAATTCCTAAGCGATCAGAGAACCCGGAGCATCTTTTGTTCTGATGAGATGACGCTGGTGGGCGCCTGGATGGGGGCCAGTCACCGAAAAGACCAAGCCATGACTGGAAGCTTGGGATTTTCATCCCCGCCCTTCATCCTCCAGAGAGGGGAGAGGGGCTGGAAATGGAGTTAATACTTGATGGCGCCTACCTTAGCAAGCCTCCACAACATTCTGACAGCACAACTACTGAGGACCTGCTTCTTGTGACCGGCATCTGAAGCGGGGTGGGTGCAGGCTTGCGGGGCTGAGCCCTTAGCCCGTGGGATCGAGCTAAACACCAGTTGGCGTTGCAGAGAATTGTTTGGTGTGGGGAAAATGCCCACATGTTTGGTGACCAGAAGGGTCAGAAGTGCAGTGATCTATGCAAATGTGGTAGTGATGTGAGAGGAAGATAGGACAAACTCAGGAGGGAAAGACCGGGTGTTACCCTACACAGGAAGAGAACTATGGATTCTTCTCACACAGGGTGAACCCATGAGACTGACACCCAAATGAAGCTACGAAACATTTTTTCACCCCCAAAATTCCCTTGCGTCACTTTGCAGCAAATCCCTCACTACCAGAGGAAACTGACATTCTGATTTATATCACCAGAGCATAGCTTGCTTTTTCTTTTTCTTAAAATTTTTTAATGTTTTATTTATTTTTGAGAGAGAGAGAGAGAGAGAAGGCTGGGGAGGGGCAGAGAGAGAGGGAGACAGGGAATGTGAAGCAGGCTCCAGGCTCTGAGCCATCAGCACAGAGCCCGTCGCGGGGCTCGACTCACAAACGGCGAGATCATGACCTGAGCAGAAGCCGGAAGCTTCACCAACTGAGTCACCCAGGGGCCCCTCTTTTTCTTTTTTTCTTTTGTTAATTAATTCATTTATTTTCAGAGAGAGCGCGTGCGGACGAGCTTGAGCGGGGGATGGGCAGAGAGAGGAGGAGAAAGTGAATCCCAAGCAGTCTCCACGCTGCCAGCGCAGTGCCGGATGTGACACTCAGACTCACAAACGAACTCCCCACCTGCGAGATCGTGACCTGAGCAGAAACCCAAGAGTCGGACGTTTAACTTGACGAAACGTCCAGGCGCCCCCGTGTCAATCAGCATCTTCACTCAGGGTCTGTTTCTGAGATTCACCCCTGCTGTAGCAAACGTCAGTATTCTCTTCCCTTTTATCGCCGATCGCTTTTCCATGCTGTCTGCACCACAATTTATCCACTCTCCTGTCAAACATTTGGGTTATTCTCAGGCTTGGGACATTATGAATACAGGTGCCATGAGAATTTATCTGTAGTCATTGTGGGCAGATAGATTTTCATTTCTCTTGGGAAGGTACTCAGGTGTGGGATTGCTGGGTCCCTGGCAGGTGGCTATTTAACTCTCAAGAACTGCCCAAACTGGGTCGCCTGGGTGGCTCAGTCAGTTAAGTATCTGACTCTTGATCTCACCTCAGGTCATGATCTCACGGTTCGTGAGTTTGAGCCCCATGCCGGGCTCTGCGTTGTTCGTGCTGATCTGTTTGGGATCCTCTCTCTCTCTCTCTCTCTCTCTCTCTCTCTCTCTCTCAAAATAAATAAACATTAAAAAAAAAACAAAAGAACTGGGAGTTCTTCATTCAATACAGGAACTGCCAAAATGTTTGCCAAAGGGGTTGGACCATCACACACTTCCATCAGCAATTAGGGAGAACACCTACTGTTTGATCTGCTGATATTCTAATGGGTGTGGCATCTTGTGGTTTGAATTGACATTTAAAAAAATTTTTTTAATTAAAAAAATTTTTTTTTAGGGGCGCCTGGGTGGTTCAGTCGGTTGAGCGTCCAACTTCGGCTCAGGTCATGATCTCGTGGTCCGTGAGTTCGAGCCCCGCGTCGGGCTAAGTGCTGACAGCTCAGAGCCTGGAGCCTGTTTCAGATTCTGTGTCTCTCTCTCTCTGACCCTCCCCCGTTCATGCTCTGTCTCTCCCTGTCTCCAAAATAAATAAATGTTAAAAAAAAAAAACATTAAAAACATTTTTTTTTAATTTTAATTTTTAAAAACAATCTATTGTCAAATTGGCTAACATACAGTGTATACATTGTGCTCTTGGTTTTGGGGGTAGATTCCCGTGATTCATTGCATCCATACCACACCCAGTGCTCATCCCAACAAGTGCCCTCCTCAGTGCCCATCACCCACTTTCCCTCCCACCCCTCAACCCCCGTCCACCCTCAGTTCATTCTCTGTATTTAAGGGTCTCTTATGGTTTGCCTCCCTCCCTCTCTCTTTGTAACTATTTTTTTCCCCTTCCCTTCCCCCATGGTCTTCTGTTAAGTTTCTCAAGTTCCACATATGAGTGAAAACATATGATATCTGTCTTTCTCTGACTGGCTTATTTCACTTAGCATAACACCCTCCAGTCCCATTCACGTTCCTGCAAATGGCAGGATTTCATTCTTTCTCATTGCCGAGTAGTATTCCATTGTGTACATAAACCACATCTTTTTCATCCATTCGTCAGTTGATGGACATCTAGGCTCTTTCCATAATTTGGCTATTGTGAAAGTGCTGCTATAAACATTGGGGTACACGTGCCCCTATGCATCAGCATCCATGTATCCTTTGGATAAATTCCTAGCAATGCAATTCCTGGGTCATGGGGTAGTTCTATTTTTAATTTTTTGAGGAACCTCCACACTGTTTTCCAGAGCAGCTGCACCAGTTTATATTCCCACCAACAGTGCCAGAGGGTTCCCCTTTCTCCACATCCTCACCAGCATCTATAGTTTCTTGAGTTGTTAATTTTAGCCACTCTGACCGGTGTGAGGTGATATCTCAATGTGGTTTTGATTCACATTTCCCTGATGAGGGGTGACGTTGAGCATCTTTTCATGTGTCTGTTGGCCATCTGGATGTCTTCTTTGGAAAAGTGTCTATTCATATCTTCTGCCCATTTCTTCACTGGATTATTCGTTTTTCAGGTGTTGAGTTTTGTAAGCTCTTTATAGGTTTTGGATGCTAACCCTTTATCCAATATATCATTTGCAAATATCTTCTCCCATTCTGTTGGTTGCCTTTTAGTTTTGTTGATTGTTTCCTTTGCAGTGCACAAGCTTTTTACCTTGATGAGGTCCCAATAGTTCATTTTTATTTCCCTTGCCTTTGAAGACGTGTCGAGCAAGAAATTGCGGTGGCTGAGGTCAAAGAAGTTGTTGCCTGTTTTCTCCTCTTAGGGTTTTGATGGTTTCTTGTCTCACATTTAGGTCCTTCATCCATTTTGAGTTTATTTTTGTTTATGGTGTAAGACAGCGGTCCAGTTTCATTCTTCTGCATGTTGCTGTCCAGTTCTCCCAGCACCGTTTGCTAAAGAGACTTTTTTCCATTGGATATTCTTTCCTGCTTTGTCAAAGATTAGTTGGACACACATTTGTGGGTCCAATAATGGGTTCTCTATTCTATTCCATTGGTCTATGTGTCTATTTTTGTGCCAATACCATACTGTCTTGATGATTACAGCTTTGTAGTAGAGGGTAACGTTTGGGATTGTGATGTTTCCTGCTTTGGTTTTCTTTTTCAACATGAATTTGGCTCTTCGGGGTCTTTTGTGGTTCCATACAAATTTTAGGATTGTTTGTTCTAGCTCTGAGAAGAATGCCAGTGCGATTTTAATGTTTATTATTTATTTTTGAGAGAGAGATAGAGCATGAGTGGGGGAGGGGCAGAGAGAGAGAGGGAGACACAGAATCTGAAGCAGGCTTCAGGCGCTGAGCTGTTCAGCACAGAACCCAACACGGGGCTCGAACTCACAAACCACGAGATCATGACCTGAGCGGAAGTTGGACGCTTAACCGACGGAGCCACCCAGGCGACCCTGAATTTACATTTTTTGAAGAATAGCAATGTTGAATGAATTTCGGTGTGCTAACCATTCCTAGATCTTCCTTTGTGATGTGTCCCTCCAGATAATTTATCAATTTTTTAAAACGTATCCATTTTTATTGGGGTTGTCGGTTATTATTGAGTTGTAGAAGTTCTTTATAAACTCTGGATGTAGGAGTCCTTCTTAAACATATATGTACATATATATATACACATATGTATGTATATATGTATATGTAGATGTTTAACTTTTTAGTTTGGAATAAGTTTAGAGTACAAAAGTGTGGCAACCGTGGTAGACTGAGTTCCCATAAACCTTTCGCTGGACTTCCTCTAAAGTTAATATCTTACATTTTCCACAAATGTTTCTATCTTTGGCTCTCAGCATTTGTGTTTATTTTACGAAGAGTTTGTTGGGCTTTTTGGCTGTATAGATCAATGTTTTTCATCAAACTTGGGGAGCGTTCAGCCATCGTCTCTCCTTTCTCACTCTCCTCTCCTTCCTACTATGTGTATGTTGGTGTGCTTAACAGTGTCCCACTTGGCTCTGAGAGTCCGCCCACTTTTCATCATTTTTTTTTCTCTCGAATCTTCAGATTATACAATCTCTATAAATTTACCTTCGAAATTGTTGACTCTCTTTTGCCTGCTCAAATGTAATATTAAATCCCTCCAGTAAATTTTTTATTTCTGTTATAGTTATTTGCTTTGAGAGAGAGAGAGAGAGAGAATGAATGAATGAATGAATGAATGAATGCGCAGGGGAGGGCCAGAGAGAGAGAGGGAGAGGGAGAGAATCCCAAGCAGGGTTCTGCACTGTCAGCACGGAGCCTCACACAGGGCTCGATGCAGGGCTTGAACTCAGGAACTGTGAGATCATGACCTGAGCTGAAATCAAGAGTCAGACACTTAATCCACTGAGCCACCCAGGTGCCCCTATTTCTGTTAATACTTTTCAACTCCAGAAATTCCTTTGGATTCTTTTTTTTTTCTTTTTAATAACTTCTATGTCTTTATGGTACTGACATTTTCTATTTTATAAGACATTGTCATACTTCTTTACTTCTTTAAGAATGGTTTCTGGGCGCCTGGGTGGCTCAGTCAGTTAAACGTCTGACTTCGGCTCAGGTCATGATCTCACGGTTTGTGAGTTTGAGCCCCACGTTGGGCTCTGTGCTGACAGCTCAGAGCCTAGAGCCTTCTTCCGATTCTGTGTTTCCCTCTCTCTGTGCCCCTCCTCCGCTCACATGTTTGCGCTGTCTCTCTCAAAAATAAATATTTAAAAAAATTAATTAAAAAAAGAGAATCGCTTCCATTAGCTTTTTAAACATGTATGACTGCTTTGTGGGTCTTCTCTGCATGTTTCATAATTATTTGTTGAAAACTGTACATTTTACATAATATATTGTAGCAACTCTGAGCAGTTAGCAATACTAATTTCCTTCCACCCCAGGGCATGTTGTTGTCTGCTGGGATGTTTAGCCACCCGCTGCAATATTTGAGTGACGTCTGCTTCCCCTACGGCGTGAAACCTCTGATGTTGCTTCTCAGAGGGTACACCCTTGTGCAGGTGCACAGTCATCCTGGTACAACTGAGGCTTTTGCAGGACTCCCTTGGACTGTCTCTTTCTCCGATCATGGCAGCTGTTAGGCTAAGTGCTAGCTGATTGCTCCACAGTTTCCAGTGCCCTGGGGTATATACATTGCTCCATAGTCTGATCTGATTAAATTGACCCCTTTGCAGGGGGTTGTTTCTGAGGCAGGTCTTTGAGGTTTGTTCTGACCTCAGGATTCTTTGTAGCTGTCTCTCCCTGGATTTTCTGGTTAGGTTAGCTGGCCTCCGGTTGAGCTCGTGGCTCAACCAGCCTCTTCCTTGTGGCTTACCACCAAATATCCATTGTTTTTGAGAGTGCCCTTAGTATTGAATTTCCCCACACTCTGTTTCAGTTTTTTTTTTAATGTTTATTTTTGAGAGAGAGACACAGAGACAGAGCACAAGCAGGGGAGGGGCAGAGAGAGAGGGAGACACAGAATCCAAAGCAGGCTCCGGGCTCTGAGCTGTCAGCACAGAGCCTGATGTGGGGCTCAAACTCCCAGGCTGGGAGATCATGACCTGAGCCAAAGTTCGATGCTTAACCAACTGAGCCACCCAGGTACCACCCCCCTCTACACTCTGTTTCGAATAGTTCTTTTAGGGATGCTAAACTTGGATGCTCCCTAATCCTTTGGACTGCCTCTCCCCCTTAGCAAAATCTCTGCATCTGGCTTCTCAGGAGTGACTTATGGAGTGACTTTGGGTCACTCTAGGAGTAGGCTACTAGGGGCTGGCTTGCCTCTCTTGGTGTAAAATTTCTGCCCTATAAGATGGAGCAAAGGCAATGAATTAGGGCCTTAATATTCTTTTTTTTAAAGCTTATTTACTTATTTTTGAGAGAGAGTGAGGGAGGGGCAGAGAGAGAGGAAGAGAGAGAATCCGAAGCAGGCTCCACACTGCCAGCACAGAGCCCGATGTGGGGCTCCATCCCATGAACTATGAGATCATGACCCGAGCCGAAATCAAGAGTTGGATGCCCAACCGACTGAACCACCCAGGCATTTCAGGGCCTCAATATTTTTCTTCTTCTCCTTTTTTTTTAATGTTTATTTTTGAGAGAGAAAGAGCACAAGCAAGGGAGGGGCAGAGAGAAACAGAGACAGAATCCGTAGCAGGCTCCAGCCTCTGAGCTGTCAGCACAGAGACTGACAGGGGGCTCTAACCCACGGAGGTGAGATCATGACCTGAGCCAAAGTCAGATGCTCGACCAACTGAGCCACCCAGGTGCCCCCAGGGCCTCAATATTCTTTACTGGTTGCGCTTGGGGTAGAGCCTCTATGCTAGAAGTTTGGGCTGGGTGGGGGAACAGTGTTCTGAGCTCTCTGCCGTGCTCACCAGGAAGTTAGGCTCCGCAGCTCTGGAATTCTCACTTTTATCCACTAGCGGCCATCTAGCTTTGCCGAGAGAAGGCTCTGGGACATTACTACTACCCTGCAATTCTCTCAGGCTAGGTCCTGTGCTGAGCAGGTGTCTTCATCTGCTCAATAACAGAAAGCCCATAGAATGGATGGCTTAAACAACAGAAATGTTATTTCCTAAGGTTCTAGAGGCTAGATGTCTGAGAACAGAGCGCCAGCACAGGTCATGTTGGGGAGGACTTTCTTCCTGGCTTGTGATTGACCATCTTCTTACTGTGTCCTCACATGGTGGGCAGGGAGGAGGGGGAGGCGGCGGGGAGAGAGTGCACACGCAAGTGTTTGAGGTGCACCCATGAGAGCCGGCCAGCTTCTCTTCTCACCAGGGCACTAATCCCATCACGAGGGCCCCACCTTCAGGACCTCATGTAAACCTAATTACCTCCAAAGGCCCCACCTCTGAATACCATTACACAGAGGGTTACAGCTTCAGCCTATGAATTGCGGAGGGACACAAACATTCAGTCCATAGCAACAGGGTTCAGCGCACTTTGAGAAGGCCCTGGGGCAGAAAAGCAGAAAAAACGTGGCATGCCCTCGAGGTGAGATCCTATTAGCATGTGTTATGTATGTATGTGTGTATGTATATGTATACATATGGAGATATATTCCATGCATCGATGATGCTGTTAGATTTTCTGTAATCTTATTTTTTTCCCATGTGATCTGGGTCCTGTGTTGGACCGAAAGTGACATCTGCTAGTTTTGGTGTTGTTTTTGTATTTCTCGCGTATACCCTTAAGTTTCTGATTTATAAAAGTGGTTTCTGTGCGATCTGGGCCATATAGATTCATAACTGATGTATTATCATCGCGAATTGTGGCTGGTGGCATTATCGAGAATCTGAAAGGGGACTCCAACTACTTCCATTTTGACCTCGAACTTTCTAATTGATTAAGTCCTTTCCAGCTCATCTCTTGACTCAGGCAAAAGACTGCAGGAAAAGCATCCCCTGATGAGCACCGAAACTACCCCCTCAAGGAACAAGGACTGCCCTGAGCCAGCGAGACCCCCCAGGACTGACCCCAGGACAATGATCAACCTGGTCTTTACTGCCCAGCGGCCGTGCTCACCAATCTCTTCCCACATTTTCCTTACATAAGCCTGGAAGTGTTGGGGGCCCTTTGCAGATAGTCTTTGAGACACGAGTCCACCATCTTCTGGGTGCTGGCCTCACTGAAATAGATTCCTTTCTTGTGTCACCACCCCATCTCTCTGCCTTTGGATTCTGTCAGCGGCCAGTGATGAAACCTGGTCTGTTTGGGACTCACCCCACCCAACTCAAGCCAGGTGTTCTTGTATCCCTGCACCCCGGCCACACACTCTGCCAGCTCATTGAATGCTTCTCGTCCAAATGCAACATTTTCTGTATCACGATCATAATCTCTGCTTTCTTCTTGTTTTCTCTGCCTGCTGTACCTTTACCCATCTCTCCAGTACCAGCCATTCTGAATCACTTCGATTTAGGCGTATCTCCTAAACACGGCACAGAGTGGGGTTGTGCTTTATGAAGCTGAAAATCGTTTTCTTTTAATAGGTGAATTTCCACTTAACACATATGGAAACAAGTGACAAGTCAGGTTTTAAATCTATTTAATACTGTCTTTATTGTGTGTTTTGCTTTATTTAATGTGTTTTTCTGTGTGTTGAATATTCTCTTAGCTCTTTGTTTTTTAAAGTTTATTTATTTATGTTTATTTATTTTGAGAGAGACAGAGACAACGTGAGCGGGAGAGCGGCAGAGAGAGAATCCCAAGCAGACTCCATGCTGCCAGTGCAGAGAATGATGTGGGGCTCAAACTCATGAAACCAGATCATGACCTGATCTGAAACCAAGAGTTGGATGCTTAACCGACTGAGCTACCCAGGTGCCCCAAAAGTTTATTTATTTTTGAGAGAGACAGAGACAGAGACAGAGAGAGCAAGCACATGCATGTGTGAGTGGGGGACAGAGAGAAAGGGAGAGAGAGAATCCCAAGTAGGGGATTCTCAGCCAGAGCCCAATGTGGGGCTCAAACCCACGAACTATGAGATCATGACCTGAGCTAGAATCAAGAGTCAGACACTTATCCAACTGAGCCACCCAGGTCCCCCTCTTCTCTCAACTCTTTTAAAATAGTCTTTGATGTTCAGAAAATTTGGAAAATTTGTTCCTTAGTTATCATCCCAAATTTCCATATATCGCTCCCCCTGGGTGCATATCTGTGTCCCAGTTTGCCCCTGGTGTAAGGACACCCATTATACTGGATTGGGGCCCACCCTACTCCAATTGACTTCGTCTTAACTAAGTATATCTGCAGTGACTCTATTTCCAAGTAAGGTCACATTCTGACATGCTGGGGGTTAAGTCTTCAACATATGCATCTTGGGGAGACACAACACATCATAACTCCCATCTTTATATCTACTGTGGTCGCCTCAAACTCTGTCATTTTTCTTCAAGCTAGTAAGATCGTGGATTTCTTTGTTTTTCTTTTTAGTTATTTATTTTTGAGAGAGAGAGAAAGAGAAAACGTGAATGCACGGGCAGGGGAAAGGGGCAGAGAGAGAGAGACAGAGAGAGAGAGAGAGAGAGAGAGAGTCAGTCAGTCCCAAGCAGGCTCCATGGAGCCAGAGACCAGCTCCATCCCAAGCTGGGATCATGACCTGAGCAAAAATCAAGAGCTGGATGCTCAACCGACTCAGCCCCCCATGCGTCCCAGATTGGGGGTTTCCATCCCACTTTTGGGCACCCCTATGGAGGAGGATTGTAGGCTGCTCTCAGGCTAAAAGCCACCCAAACGGGCAACTTACCCGGTACTGTGCTCTTCTGCCCAGTGTCCGCCAGTTTTCTGGTTCTTTCTGGCTGTTCTCCAGTGTGCCTTCAAGTGGTTGTTTTTCTATGTGACAGGAATTTATGACTGTTATTTGCTGATCAGAGAAGCTCTTCCACCATTACCGCGATACACTCATTTCATATTGTCCTGTTTTTGTTCGTTCGCTCGGTGGTAGTAGGGGTCTATTCCTGTTCTGCGTTTCTGAGTTTGTGATTCTAGGTGCTTTTCCAGATCTGCAAACGTTTAAGAATGTTTACCTCAGATCAGTTATTGTGCATCCATTTCCTTCGGCTCATGTTAGGGAGGGAATTTTTATCAGCTGAAATGTTTTGATTTTTATTTATGTTCCTTTTATAGATTGGCTCTCTTTAGATGTTATCTGCCATCCATTTTCCATTCATTGAAAATGTCCCGTCTTTTTCTTGGACCAGCTAGACCGGCTAGAAGAGGAAAGATGAAGATTTTCCGCAGTGTACTGCATCTTGCAGCTCAAGCGCGCCCTCTTCTGCTGATTTACAAAATTGCAGTTTCTTCAATTCTACCTTTGAGGGTAGGTTGGCTAGGTTTTGATTTTGTCCTACTAGTTACCACATTTAACTTTTAAAATATTTTTAAATTGCTGGGGTGCTGATAATGTTTTACTTCTTGATATGTGTGATGGCTGCAAGAGCGTATTTCACTTACAGGAAATTTAACGAGCTGCACCCTAGTGACTAAGGTCGAGAATGAAATGGTATGATGTTTGAAGAAATTACTTTGTACATTCCACTTTGGTCATGACTCACCTACTATTTTTGTCCATTTGTTGATCTAAAAATTATACTTTGTACATATACCTAAAAATACTTTATAAATACACTTACTAGTATCTTACAGAAACTTGTTTTCTTACAGAAACTAGTATCTTACAGAAACTGCCTACTTCCAGTCTTTTCAAACTATGCCTCTATCACTCATGAATTCTTTATCTTGGTTTATGCTGCGGGTGGGCTGCAGTACAACATGAAGTAATTTTTACTGGCAAATGGCCACAACATTGGGCGCCTGGGTGGCTCAGTCAGTTAAGCTTCCAGCTTCGGCTGCGGCTCAGGTCTTGATCTCACGGTTTGTGAGGTCGGGCTCTGTGCTGACAGCTCGGAGCCTGGAGCCTGCTTCGGATTCTGTGTCCCCCCTCTCTCTCTGCCCCTCCCCTGCTCATGCTCTGTCTCTGTCTCAAAAATAAATAAACATCAAAAAAATTTTTTTTAAATAAATAAATAAAATTAGCACAACGTTGCATATCTAAGAGCGTCTTTCCGTCACTTCAAAGAGGAAGGAAATTTGCCAGATCACAAACATATCCCCTCAAATCTTGCTAGACAATGATCTCTTATTGTCTGACCTCACATACTGTGGCAGAATATGAAGCCAGCCTCGTTTCTAAAAATTCCATTGTCTAATTCTTCTGTTGCTAGTGTATAAAAATACAATGGACTTTTTAATATTGATCTCGTATCTACCAACCTTGCCAATGAACTTGTTCATTGTAATGGTTGACCTGTTGATGCTTTTGAATCTTCTACACAGGTAACTGTGTCATCATCCTTGAATTACGAAAATTCTATAAATTCTATTTGCTGCTGTTGACTAGGAGTCTCTTCCCCTCCTTTACCGCTCCCAAGAGAAAAGCTGGGGGAGGTCCACTTCACTGTATTTCCCTTGTCTCACGTATCGTAGCCCCTCAGATCCTGCCTGAATTACATGCTCTTTAAATATTTTGAGGAGGTTTTTAGTGATACATCTCTTACTGTTGTTTTCAGTAGGAGAAGTCATCTGATATTAACTCTTCCACCCTGGCTAAACCTTTGTTTGTAACCTTTGTTTCCCACTTACATGCTTGTAGGATTCATTCTTTACCCTTAAATCTTAACGTTAACAAAGGAAGGGTGTAGGGCTTGATTGCTTTCCGTTATCTTATGGTTTCATGGGAATCTTTTTGCTGTGCAGTTGGGGGTCTTTACTGGGTTCCAGCGACCAGTATTCCATTTCCCTTTTTCGTAAGTCAATGGAAATAGACAATCAAGGCGGACCCCCTCCTAGCTGCCTCATTAAAACCAACTCCTACCTGCTCTTGCCAGCTGTGGCTGGAGGATCTCTCTTCTGGTGAAAGAACCACCCCTCCTCTGTGCCCTGGATCTGACCCCCCTCTCCCCGGAGTTAACCTCTTAATCTCCTGCGTCATTAGTTTCTTCCTTGGCTGATCAGTGTTAGCAAACAAACGTGCTCGACTATCTCCCACCTTAACAGAAACAACATCTGCCTTTACCACATATCTCTTTCGAACTCCATGCCATTTTTTGTTCCTCTTCAGAGTGCAACTTCGCCCGAAAATTCCCTTTAATCTCTTTCTTCGTTTTCTCCCATTCCTCCCTCAACTGCCACCCCCCCCCCCCCCCCCGCCACCCCTGCAGTCTGCCTTCTTCCCCCAGAACGCCACTGAAACTCCCCTGGACAGGGCACCTGCCAAATACTATCACTGCTTTATATCATCCCACTCAGTCTCTTAACAACATTTAAACACACTTTCCTCTTTGGCTTCTATGACTACATACTAGCCCGGGTTGTCTCCTACCTTTATAGCTTTTTTTTCCTATCTATATTCTCTCTAGATGATCCAATCTAGTCCTTTGACTTATATGCCATTTATATGCTAGTGATTCCTAAATATACACATGGCCAGCTCTGGACATTCCCCTGAGCGATGGGGCTGCCTCTCCGTGATTGGGGGGGAGGGAGGAGATGGGGAAAGAGGCAGACACAGGACATCTTTCCTGCTGACTGCACTCAGCAGGAAGCCTACCCATGAGCCTCTGGGAGTACCAGATCCTCCTGTTTACTTAACATGTGCACATGGCTGTCTGATAGATATCTAAAGCTAATAAGGAAAGAAGTTAGCTCCATTCCCTTCCTTCAAACCTGTGAATCCTTCATTTGCCCCCAGTTCAGGAAATGGGTTCACCATATATTCAGTTGCTCAACCAAAAACATAAGAATCATCTGCAATCCCTCTCCTTCCTTCAACCGCCCCGTGTTCCACCCTTCCACATGTCTTGTCAGATGCACCTGCAAAACACATTCCAAAAAAAATCCCACTCTTGTCTGTTTTGCCTGCTTCCACTGACCTCCAATTCACCACCATCGCTCACCATCACCAGCTCTCTAATTGGGCACTGTGGTTCCATGTTTTCTCTCAATGCTACATCCCCCATGCAGCAGCAGGAATTATCCTTTTAAAATGCGATCGATACCAGGGGCTGCCTCGGAATCAACTCCAAGTTCTGCACCACAGTCTACAATTTGTACATGCTCTGGCCCCTGCCCAACCACAAAGACCCAGGAAGAATAATCTTATTACATCCCCAGAAAGTGAGAAGCTCTAATCGCTACCACACTGCTTATCATATTATTTTGCTCACATGCTTTTTCTAGCTCTGAAATATATCACAAAGAATGAACATTATATTGGGGAAGTGATGTCGGCACAGGGTGGTATGTAAAGTATTCTTCCTTTTTATCCCTCCCCCTTTTTAAACAAGAAAAGACATCCATCCAAGAACAAAAGCACCTTTGGGGGAGTTGTTGGATCCGGCACTATATAAACACCAAGGGACCCAGAAGAAGTCTCACCTACCTGTGCATCCAGTAAGAGGCAGACAGACCTCAGTTTGGGCTGTGGAGCCAGGAGAGCCAGTTACCTGTCCAGATTCCTCTGGCCAAGGGGGAAGGGGGAGAAAGGGGACTAGAGAGTGAAGACCTGGGCAGATACTCATGTACAGGAGAGAATTTGCAAAAGTCCAGCCTTCCAGAGAGGAGATTCCAGCATGCCATTCTAGAAAACAATTTTTTGATTGTAGCAAAGGGGGCAGTAAGAGAAACTTACCCAGCTCCCATCCCCGCTCCAGCCCCCAAGGAAACACTGCTGGGCTAATCTATCCAGGGGTGGTGGCCTGTCTGGTGGGGGAAAAGGATAGCAGTGAGTAAATGCCTTGCTACCCCAGTTGTGCAGGAAGTGGCTGGAGAAACCCATTTTTTCCCAACAGCACCCAGAGTACTGAAGCAGGGCCTGCGTGACTGGGGGGGGGGGGGGGAGGGAAGAGATGGGGAAAGAGGCAGACACAGGACATCTTTCCTGCTGATTGCACTCGGCAGGAAGTCCACCCATGAGCCTCTGGGAGTACCAGATCCTCAGACACTCCCAATGTCTCAAATGCTAAACCCACACCTCCCCTCACTCTGCAACAATTCCTTGTGCACGCTTCCAAGTGTGGCCGCAAAGAGCAAGCTGCTGTGAACAAAGAAGGGGCTCAGAAAATAGGCCACAGTATGTGGGCAAGGGAGAAACCACAAACTTGAGCTACAGTGCCACCTTCTGGAAAAGAAGAGAGGTTTCCATAGCTAGCCCAGTGACTTGGAAAAACCAGAGAAGACAAAATGTTCAGAATTCTGCCACTTGAGGGAGCAGGAAGAGAGGAGCAGGTATACCAATACGAAGACAGATAATAACACCAGATAATAACATCACCATCAAACAGAATGCCCCTTCTGAAAGCAACTAGCAAAGATTTCAGGAAGCGCCTGCTCTTTCGAATGCAAAAGCGGAAATGCAAAACTATAAGGAACATTAAAAAAAATCAAAGAAACAGACCATCACAGAAAGAAAACAATTCTCCAAACACTGAGCTCAAAGGTAGGGAACTTTGTGATCTAGCTGATGGAGAATTCCAAGTAGCTCTTTTGAAGAAATTTAGCAAGCTACAAGAAAACTCAGGAAAGATAATTCAATGACATCTTGAAAAAAAAAAATATGATTAAAATGATTTTTTTTTTTTTTCTCAAAGAGATAGACATTATAAAAAGAACCAGAGATTCTGGAGCTGAAGAACTCAATGTATAAAGTAAAACATGCAATAGCGAGAATCTGCAGTAGAAAAGACAAGTTAAAAATAGAAGAAATGAGTTAGAGGATAGGAGTTTTGAAATAACCCAGCTAGAGGCAAACAAAGGAAACAATGAAAAAAAGCAAAGAGAGCCTATGTGATCTATGGGAGTCTATCAAAAGGCCAAACATTAGAATAATTGGGATTCCAGAAAGAAAACAGAGGGAGAAAGGAGCAGGAAATTTGCATGAAGAAATAATAGCTAAGGGTTTCCCAAACCTGGGGAGAGAATTGGATGTCTAAATACACGAAGCTAATAGATCAGCCTGTTATCCTCATACAAAAAGACTTTCTCCAGGACACATTACAATGAAATTGTCAAAACTCAAGGATAAAGAACACATTTTAAAAGCAGATAAGGGAAAAGAGATTATAACCTACAAGGTACTGCCTTTAGGCTATCAGTGGATTTCTCAGTAGAAACCCTACAGGTCAGGAGAGGGTGGAATGATATATTCAAACTGTTGAAAGAAAAAAGTTGCCAGTCAAGAATGGTCTATCTGGCAAAGTTACCTTTCAGATACAAAGGAAAAATAAAGACTTCTCCAGTCAAACAAAAGCAGAGAGAGTTCATCACCTCTCGACCTGCCTTGCAAGAAATGCTGGAAAGAATTCTTCAAACTGAAACATAAAGAGGCTAATTAGTGCCATGAAAGCATAAAACAAAACACTGATAAAGGTATATATCCAGTCAGATCCAGAAAACTCTAACTCTGTAATAGAATGCTGTGTTAATCACTTAACTATAGTATAAGGGCCAAAGGAAAAGAGTATTAAAAATAATTATAGTTATTATAATGTGTTAACAAATACCCATTACAAAAAGAGGTCAACTGTGACATCAAAAATATAAAAAGGAGTAAAAAAGAGCAGCTTTTATAGATGAATGAAGTTAAGTTGCTATCAGCTTAAAATGGGCTGGTTTTTTTTTTTTTTTCAGTTTATTTATTTATTTTGAGAGAGTGAGAGAGCAGGGGAGGGGCAGAGAGAGAAAGAGATTGAGAGAGAGAGAGAATCCCAAGCAGGCTCCACACTGTCAGCACGGAGCCCAATGTGGGGCTCAAACTCACAAACTGTGAGATCATGACCTGAGCTGAAATCAATAGTCAGATGCTTCACAAATGAGCCATCCAAGTGCCCCTGGCTACTTTATCTAGGAGATGTCTTATGCAAGCCTCATGGTTACCATAAAACAAAAACCTAAGGCAGATACATTAGAGATAAAGATAGGAAAAAAAAGAGTAAACCACCATGGACAATTACCAATTTACAAAGGTAGACAGAGATAGAGGGAAAAGAAATGGAAATGCAAAACAACCAGAAAACAATTAACAAGATGGCGTTAGTAAGTCTTCACATGTCAATAATCATTCCAAATGTAAGTGAATTGAAATCACTGACCAAAAGTCACAGTGGCTGGATGGGTGGAAAGACAGGGCTCAGCTGTATGCTGCCTGCAAGAGACTCCCTTCAGCTGTAAAAAGTGAAGGACTAGAGGACCTTCACCTAGAGGACCGGGGTGGCTCAGCTGGTTGAGCTTCTGACTCTTGATTTTGGCTCAGATCATGATCCCAGAGTCATGGGATTGAGCCCCATGTTGGGCTCTGTGCTGAGCGTGGAGCCTGCTTAAGATTTTCTCTCCCTCTGCCCCTCACCCCTGCTAGTACGCTCTCTCTCTAAAATAAAATTTAAAAAAAGTGAAGGAATGGAAAAGATAATCCATGCAAGTATAAAATAAAAGAAAGTGAGGATGGCTATATTTTATTAGACAAAAAGACTTTAAACCAAAAATAGTTACAAGAGACAAAGAAGGTCATTAGATAATGATAAAGTGGTCAATTCATCAAAAAGATAGAACAATGGTAAATATATATGCACCCGACACTGGAACATCTAAGTATATTAAGCAGGGGCACCTGAGTTGCTCGGTTGCTTGAGTGTTCGGCTCTTGATTTTGGCTCAGGTCATGATTTCATGGTTCGTGAGTTTGAGCCCTGTGTTGGGCTCTGCGCTGGCAGCGTGGAGCCTGCTTGGGATTCTCTCTCTGCCCCTGCCCTGCTTGCTCGCTCGCTCTCTCTCTTTCTCTGCCCAAAAATGAATAAATGAAAACATCTTTTAATTGAAATATATTAAGCAAATACCAACAGGTCTGAAGGGAGAAATAGACAACAATATAAAAATCATAGGGGACTTCACTATCCTATTTTCAGCAATTGATATATCATCCAGAAAGAAAATCAACAAAGAAACGATACACTTGAATGACACATTAGATCAAATTGACCTAACAGACATGTATGAAACATTCCATTGATTAAATGCAAATACACATTCTTCTCAAGTGCATAAGAAACATTTTCCAGGATAGACCATATGACAGGGCACAAAACAAGTCTGACCAAATTTTTTTAATTTTTTTTATAAATTTTTTTTTCAACGTTTATTTATTTTTGGGACAGAGAGAGACAGAGCATGAACGGGGGAGGGGCAGAGAGAGAGGGAGGGAGACACAGAATCGGAAACAGGCTCCAGGCTCTGAGCCATCAGCCCAGAGCCTGACGCGGGGCTCGAACTCCCGGACCGCGAGATCGTGACCTGGCTGAAGTCGGACGCTTAACCGACTGCGCCACCCAGGCGCCCCTAAGAAGATTGAAATCATGCTAACTATCTTTTTTGATCACAATGGTATGAAATTAGAAATCACAGGAGGAAAGCAGGAAAATCTACAAATAGGTAAAAATTAAACAACACACACCAGAACAACCAGTGAGTCAAAGAAGAAATCAAGATATTCAGAACAATTGAAAATGGAAACACAACATAGCAAAACCTGTGAGAGCTGCAAAAGCAGTCTTGAGAGAGAAGTTTAGAGTAATAAATGTATATGTTAGGAAAATAGAAAGATCTAAAAAAAAAAAAGTGAACCCTAACTTTGCACCTCAAAGAACTGGAAAAGGAAGAACAAACTAGCCCTGCCATTAGTGGAAGGAAGGAAATCACAAAGATCGGACTGGAAATAAATGAAATAGAGACCCCCCGCAAAAAAAAAAAAAAAAAACAAACCCAAAAAACAATAAAACAAAACAGAGAAAATTAACAAAACTAAGAGCTGGTTTTTCAAAAAGATCAAGAAAATTGACAAACCTTTAGCAAGATGAAGAAAAAAAACAAGACCCAAATAAAATCATGAATGAAACAGGAGACATTATGACTGACACTGGAGAAACACATAGGTCCATAAGAAACTACTATAAACAATCATATGCCTACTAGCAAACTGAATCCAACGACACATTAAAAGAATTATTTACCACGACCAAGTGGGATTCATTCCTGGGCTACAGGGCTGGTTCAATAGCTGCGAATCGATCAATGTGATACACCACATCAATAAAAGAAAGGACAAGAACCATATGATCCTCTCAATAGATGCAGAGAAAGCACTTGACAAAACACAGCATCCTTTCTTGATAAAAATCCTCAAGGAAGTAGGGATAGAGGGAACATATTTCAAGATCATAAAGGTCATATACAAAAGACCTACAGCTAATATCATTGTCAGTGGGGAAAAACTGAGAGCTTTCTCCACTAAGGTCAGGAACAGGACGGGAGTGTCCACTCTCAACATTGTTGTTCAACATAGTGTTGGCAGTCCTAGCCTCAGCAATCAGACAACACAAAGAAATAAAAGGCACGCAAATCAGCAAGGAAGAAGTCAAGTCATTTCATTCTTAGCAGATGACATGATACGGTATGTGGAAAACCCGAAAGACTCCCCCCCAAAAATGCTAGAACTGATCCATGAATTCAGCAAAGTTGCAGGATATAATTAATGTACAGAAATTGGTTGCATTTCTACACACCAACAATGAAGCAGTAGAAAGAGAAATCAAGGAATCAAACCCATTTACAATTGCACCAAAACCCATAAAATCCCTAGGAATAAACCTAAGCAAAGAGGTAAAAGATTTGTATGCTGAAAACTATAGAAAGCTTATGAAAGAAATTGAAGAAGACACAAAGAAATGGAAACACATTCCATGCTCATGGCTTAGAAGAACAAATATTTTTAAAATGTCCATACCACCCAAAGCAATCTATATAGTCAGTGCAATCCCTGTCAAAACAACACCAGCATTCTTCACAGAGCTAGAACAATCTTAAAATTTGTATGGAAACAGAAAAGACCCCAAATAGCCAAAACAATCCTGAAAAAGAAAATCAAAGGAGGAGGCATCACAATTCCGACTTGAAGATGTATTACATCTTCAAAACAGTAATCATCCAATTACATCATTTGATGTAATCATCAAAACAGTACGGTACTGGCACAAAAGCAGGTACGTACGTCAATGGAACAGAGTAGAGACCCCACAAATGGACCCACAAATATATGGCCAACTAATCTTTGACAAAGCAGGAAAGAATATCCAATGGAATAAAGACGGTCTCTTTAGCACATGGTGTTGGGAAAACTGGACAGCGACATGCAGAAGAATGAACCTGGACCACTTTATTACATCATACACAAAAATGAACTCAAAATGGATGAAAGACCTAAATGTAAGACAGGAAGCTCTCGAAATCCTAGAGGAGAAAGCAGGCAGCAACCTCTTTGACCTCGACCACAGCAACTTATTTACTAGACGTGTCTCCTGAGGCAAGAGAAACAAAAGCAAAAGTGAACTATTGGGACCTCATCAAAATAAAATGCTTCTGCACAGTAAAGGAAACAATCAAGAAAACTAAAAGGCAACCAATAGAATGGGAGAAGATATTTTCAAATGACATATTGGATAAAGGGTTGGCATCCAAAACCCATAAAAAACTTTTCAAACTCAATACCCAAAAAACCAATAATCCAGTGAAGAAATGGGCAAATGACATGAATAGACACTTTTCAAAAGAAGACATCCAGATGGCTAACAGACACATGAAAATGCTCAACATCACCCATCATCAGGGAAATACAAATCAAAACCACAATGAGATACCACCTTACACCTGTCAGAATGGCTGAAATCAACAACTCAGGAAACAAACAGATGTTGGCGAGGATGCAGAGAAAGGGAAACATTTTTGCACTGCTGGTGAGAATGCAAACTGTTGCAGCCACTCTGGAAAACAGTATGGAGGTTTTTCAAAAAGTTAAAAATAATACTACCCTACGACCCAGCAATTACACTACTAGGTATTTACTCAAAGGATACAGGAGTGCTGATTCGAAGGGGCACAAACACTCCAGTGTTTATAGCAACACTATCGACAATAGCCAAAGTATTGTAAGAGCCCAAATGGCCATCTGCTGATAAATGGATAAAGAAAAAGTGATATATATATATAAACAATGGAATATTACTCAGTGATCAAAAAGAATGAAATCTTGCCATTTACAATGATGTGGATAGAACTAGAGTGTATTGTGCTAAGTGAAATAAGCCAGAGAAAAGACAACTATCATATAACTTCACTCATGTGTGGAATTTAAGATACAAAACAAACATAAAGGAAGGAAGCAAAAATACTATAAAAAGAGAGGGAGACAAACCATAAGAGACTCTTAAAAACACAGAACAAACTGACAGTTGCTGGAAGGGTATTGGGCGGAAGGAGGGGCTAAATGGGAAGGGCCATTAAGGAAGACAGTTGCTGGGATGAGCATTGGGTGTTATATGTAAGTGATGAATCACTAAACTCTATTCCTGAAAACGTTAATAAAAATAAAATAAAACAAAGTAAAATACTTAAAAAATAGCATCAAAAAACAATGAAATACTTACGAATACATTTAACCAAAGAAGTGAAAGATCTGTGCAATGAAAGATACAAGACCTTGATGAAGGAAACTGAAGAAGACACAAATACAAAGATATCTCATGTTCACAGATTGGAAGAATTAATATATGTAAGATACCTATACTAACCAAAGCCATTTATAGATTCAATACAATTTGTATCAAAATTCCAAAGGCTTTTTAAGAAATAGAAAAAAATTCCTAAAACGTGTACAGAACACAAAAGATCCTGAATAGCATAAGCAATCAGGAAAAAGAGGAACAAAGCCAGAGGCATCATATTTCCTGACTTCAAACTACTACAAAGTTACAGTAATTAAAACCGTATGGTACTGGCAATATACATATAGACCAATGAAGCAGAATAGAGAGTCCAAAAATAAATCTCCACACGTTTGACAAGGTTGCCGAGAACACTCAATGGAGAAAGGATAGTCTTTTTAACAAATGATGTTGGGAAAACTGGATAACCACTCGCAGGAAAAAAAATGAAATTGGATCCCAGGGTAACACCACTCACAAAAATTAACTTGAAATGGATTCAAGAGTTAAACATAAGACCCGATACCATAAAACTCAGAAGGAAACAGAGGGAAAAACTTCTTGACACGACTGGGCAATGGTGTTTTAGATATGACACCAAAAAAACAGAAGCAAACATCAACAAGTGGGACTACATTAAGTAAAACACTTCCGCACAGTAAAAAATAATCAACAAGGGGCACTTGGCTGGCCCAATTGGAAGAGTGTGGGGCTCTTGATCTTGGGGTCATGAGTTTGAGCCCCACATTGGGCACAGAGATTAAAGAAGTAAACTCAAAAAAAAAAAAAAACAATCAACAAAATAAAAAGGCAACCTACAATATGGGATAAAATATTTGCAAGCTATATATCACATATAAGGAACTGATATCCAAAATATATAAAGAACTCATACAACTCAACAACAACAACAAACAATCCTATTTCAAAAAACAGGTAGAGGGACTAAATAAAAATGAAATCCAAATGGCCAACAGGTACAGGAAAAAATGCTCAACGTCACTAATCATCAGGGAAATGTGGATCAAACCCACAATGAGATATCAGTTCACATCTACTAGAATGGCTGCCATCAAGAAGACAAGACATAGCAAATGTGGGCAATGACGTGGAGAAAAGGGAACCCTTATGTTGGTGGGAATGTAATTCTAATTCCCACTGTTGGTGGGAATGTAATTGATGCAGCCACTGTGGAAAACAGTATGGAGGTTCCTTTAAAACATTAAAACTAGAACTACCATACGATGTAGTAATTCCACTTCTGGGTATAGATCCAAAGGAAACGTAAACAGGAGCTCAAAGAGACATACGCACCCCCATGTTCATTGTAGCATTATTTGCAAAAGCCAAAACATGGAAACAAGCTAAGTGTTGGTCAACAGATGAATGCATAAAAGAGTTGTGGTACATGTGTAAGAGAATAGAATAGTGGTTACCAGATGCCAGGGGGTGAAGAAATTGGTAATAGGCTGTTTAATGGTACAAACTGGGAACTAGTAAACAAGTCCCAAAGAGCTAATGCACAGCCTAGTGATTATAATCAATGATACTGTATTACAGACCTTAAGGAGTTCTAAGAGACTAGATCTGAATTGTTCCCATCACACACGTACAAAAATGACAGTTCTGAAACATGATAAAGATGTTAACTAACTTCACAGTGGTAGCATGTAGCTATTATTTAAACATGTTCATTTTAATGTGTAGGTATATTTGTGCTGTCTCCAGTTTTAGGCTTTTATAAACAATATTTCTATGAATATTCTAGTACATGTCTCACGGAATTGCCAAATTATAGGATATGTGCGTGGTCATCTTTACTTGATAACGTCAGACTCTTTTCACAAGTGGTTGTAAATCATACTCCCAACAGTAGGAGTTCCAGTCAACGTTTACCTTGGTTTTCCAAGGTAACGGGTAAATGGTGGTTTACCAATATTTGGTACTGTACTTTTTTGTTTTGGCCAATCTGGACTCATTTTCATTTTGTTTTGATAATTAACTAGGTTGATCACATTTCCATGTTTTTTATTTCTCTAGTTAAGGTGACCAGGTTATACCCGTTGCCCCAACATGATTATTAAAAGGGACCACTTTTATTCTCTAACATGTCAATTTGGACAATAAATTATGTGTGACACCCTATTCCTCGTGGAGTGCCTTCCCTCACAAGGAAATTTCTTTCTTGCTCTTGCGGATTAAGGATCATACTCATGTGCTCAAGCAGCTCTAAAGGAAGAAAAAAAAAATTAAGGGTAGGTACAGAGGATGGAGTGAAAAATAAGTGAGAAGGAAACCAAACTTATTAACTATGATTATTCAGCCTGACTCAGGGGGACCATTTCCAAAACAATGCGAGATGGAGACTTCTCACGGGCACGAGCAGATGGAGTTGATCATAATCAAGCAAAGTGGAAGAATTTGTTCACTTATTTCTCAGAAATGATTCAAGTCATAATCATTCCTTGAAAGCTGGTCATAGGGGCTGCTGCAACCACTCATTTCCCTTTCGGTCTGAAATAGTTCTCTTAAAAAGTGGCAGTTAAAGCCAAACGGTACCTTTCTTACCTTGAGATCAGGTTGTGAAGTCCCCTACTCTCTTAAAGACTCGGCTGTAATGATACTGTTGAACGACTTCCACGTTATATTCAAATAGTGCTTCATACCCTCCCCACCCCCCAAAGGGGAAATCAAATAAGTAACATCTTCATTATAATTTATAATGGGGGGTACTTTGCATTTGTTAAAATGGCTTATGATGTTTATAATGGTTCTAGTCTTTTCCCTAAAAAAAAACCACAAAAACACCCGGAGAAAGCATTCCTCCCCCTCCCCGCCCCTGAGCTGTTTAGAAAAACATGGAAGGCCCATCAAGGCTAACTGAGTGGCTCCTAGTCATTAAGAAAAGGAAGCAGGGTGTTGCCCCAGAACTGCTGAATCTATGGTTTAGCCTAGCACATTTCCTTCCTAATATGAACTAATGGGGTTGTGGTACCCACTCATGTTGAGAATCAAACGCTAAACAATTTTCTTGCTTGATATTCTTCCACTATCATTTCAAATATGAGGTATTTCTATATTCCATATGTCCCAAACTGTATGTTGGGAGAATCATCAATCAGCGTGTTATGGAGACCACGTGGCTACATTGTCCAATATGGTAGCCACTAACCACAGGTAGCTATTTTAATTACATAAAGTTTAAAATTCAGTTGCCCAGTCTCATTAGCAACATTTCGAGTGCTCAGCGGCCACGTGGGGCTAGAGGCCACCATATTGGATAGTGCAGATGTAAAATATGTCCATCACTGCAGAAAGTCCTCTTGGACAGCACTGCTTCTCAGTGCTGTGGTGAGCAAGACTTCCCAAAAAGTTCTGGTGTCCACCTTGTGGGCTGCCTTGTATCTCGTTTCAAAGACCAGTGCGTCACTGGCTCTATCCCATGCATATCACTCTTCATCAGGGCCAAGGTGCCTGTTGGTTGGTCTACATACTCCCCCACCTCCACAGGGAGCCTCAAATGTAGAAATTCATAGGTATGTTAGGGAAGAAAGCTTTTTGACAGTGACTTTTAGGGCAAGGTGACAGGAAAGCCAATCTCATGAGTGCAACCTATGTAGTTCTGTTGGCTTTCTTTAACTCGCGACCCATCAGGTCACCCAGCTTGTTCCTGGTTGCAGGCGAGTAGGGAGCCATTCTCCGCACCCACCCCTAACTTCCCAACACACCCTGCCCTGCATGTGCTCCACACTCCTTACTGTCCCCAGACTTGCCTGACTCTCACTGACTCTCATGTCTCCCATCTTTGTTTCTTGCCCTGGCTAAACCCTCTACGTCTGTAGCTGACTTCTTTCTGGATGAGTAGCTTAGTTTATGTGTATAACAGAGAAGAAAGAAAACCTGCCATTTCTGAAGAAGTGAGGCAGTAAAGGTACAGGGCAGGACAAGAGTAGGCAGGATCAAAAGGCAAGAGTGGGATGGATGCTCATAACAAAGCAGTTTTAAAATTATAACTATAATTGTTCATTCTGTTGGAATTTACTGGCTGTCAGCACATCGTGGGCGTAAATTGTAAGGCATCTGGATGAGTGATCTCTCTCCTCATTCCTCCTGGCTCTCTGATGACTTCCCCTACGAAGCTCAATGTCATTATTAAGACCTAAAGACAAACAGCACGCTGATGAGTTAATTTGCTTGGAAGCCAGTATTTGACCAACTCTTCAATTCACAAATTTGGAAATAACATATATTTTACATAAAACAAAGAGTGTGACATTAATTAAGTGATGGAATATCAGTCTTCAGTTATTAGTTAACAGTCCACTTGTTAGGGTTCTTCTAAGAATCAGAGCCAATAGTATGTGTCGAGTGGGAGTGGGAGGTGAGACTCATTTTAAGGATTTGGTTGCAAATCCAGTCTCTGCAGGGCGGGTAGGCTGGAAATTCCGGCAAGAGTGGGTGTTGTAAGTCTTGAGTCTGAAGGCAGTCTAGGGTCAGAATTCCTTCCTCTTCAGAGGACCTCAGTCTTTTTATTTAGGGCCTTTTACTGATAGGATGAAGCCCACCCACCTGGTGGAGGGTAATCTGCTTTATGCAAAGTCTACCCGATTCAAATGTTAATTATATCTGAAAATACCTTCACGGCAACATCTAGGCGGATGTTTGAACAAACAAGCAGGCGCCACAGCTTGGCCAAGTGGCCACATAAAGTTAACCATCACAGCCACCAAACATCTAATTAACGTGATGAATGGGTATGTTTGCTAGAACTGCCCTAACAAAGTAGTACAGACCGCGTTGGCTTCAACAACAAAATTCATTTTCTCACAATCCTGGGGGCTAGAAGTCCAAGATCAAGGTCTTAACAGAGTTGCTTTCTTCTGAGGCCTTTCTCCTTGGCCTGTGGATGGCTGTTTTCTCTCTGTGTCTTACCGTGGTCTTCTCTCGAGGCACGTTTGTGTCCTTATCTCCTCTTCTTACAAGGACATCAGTCAGATTGGATTAGGGCCTCCCTAATGACCTCACTTAAGTTCACTGCATTTTTATTTTTTCCTCTTATTTTTATTTTAGAGAGAAAGAAAGCCCAGGGCGCAAGCAGGGGAGAGGAGCAGAGGGAGAGACAGACAGTATCTTAAGCAGGCCCCATGCTCAGTGCACAGCCTAACATGGAGCTCAATCCCACGACCCTGGGATCACGACCTGATCCAAAATCAAGAGTCAGATGCTCAACCAACTGAGCCATCCAGGTGCCCCAAGTTAATTGTCTCTCTAAAGACTATCTACAAATAATCACATTTTGGGGTACTGGGGTTTAGGACTTCAACATATGTTTTGTTTTGGTTTTTTTTTGGTGGTGGGGACACAATTTAGATTATAACAGTGGGTGGGGCACCTGGGTGGCTCAGTTGGTTCAGCGACTGACTTCAGCTCGGGTCATGATCTCACATGATCTCACAAGTTCGAGCACCACATCAGGCTCTGTGCTGACAGCTCAGAGCCTGGAGCCTGCCTCAGATTCTGTGTCTCCCTCTCTCTCTGCCCCTCCCCAACTCACGCACTGTCTCTCTCGCTCTCAAAAAATAAACATTAAAAATTTTTTAAAAAGATTATAACAGTGGGAAAATATGAAACAGTTCTGGAATGGTGGTGGCTGTGAATTATGCTGAGAAGCGCTAAGTTCATTCTAATCATTTGCAAGTGATTCGGGGTGGATCTGGAAGCAGATAATTACTCTGCTCTGACAGATGGACAACTTTCCCGTGGTAAGCTTTACAACTGTCTTCACATTTAAAGGGTGAGTTTTTACAGCTAACGTTATACTCAACGGTGAAAAACTGAGAGCTTTTCCCCTAAGGTCAGGAATAAGACAAGGATGTCCACTCTCACCACTTTTATTCCACATATTACTGGAAGTCTGAGCCACAGCAATCAGACAAGAGATACTGCAAGGTATATTACAAAGCAGTAGTAATCAAAACAGTATGGCAGTGGCACAAAAATAGAGACAGAGATCAATGGAATAGGATAGAAAGCCCAGAAACAAACCCACGATTATATGATCAATTAATCTTTGACAAAGCAGGAAAGGATACGCAATGGGAAAAAGACTATTTTCAACGAATGGTGCTGGGAAAACTGGACATCGACAGGTAACAGAATGAAACTGGACCACTTTTTTACTTTATACACAAAATAAACTCAATTTGGATTAAGGACCTAAATGTAAGAACTGAAAGCATACAAATCCTAGAAGACAGCACAGGCAGTAATTTCTCTGACATTGACTATAACAACATCTTTCTAGATACGTCTCCCGAGGCCAGGGAAACAAAAGCAAAAATAAACTATTGGGACTACATCAAAATAAAAAGCTTCTGCACAGTGAAGGAAATAATGAAAAAGACTAAAAGGCAACCTACAGAATGAGGCAAATGACATATCTGATAAATGGTTAGTATCCAAAATATATTAAGAACTGATACAACACGCTGAAAACAAGTAATCCAACTTAAAAATAGGCAGAAGACGTGAACAGACAGTTCACTAAAGAGGACATACGTGTGCTTGTCACATTTCTTATGGACAGTCTGCTGGGTTTGAGGAACGTTCAACAGGTTTGTGAGGGCATTGTCGGTCAAAAATATTTAAATGGTTGTATGATGATGCATTTATCCATTTCCATGCATGTATCTATTCACGTCACACTTTTTTTAAAATTTACTGCCTTTAATGTGCTGTGTCTTGTGCTAGGTACTGAGAATGAATTGATAAACAAAACATAGGTATTGCCTTCATAGAGCTTTTCCCATTTTATGGATATCTGAGCATTTATTTAATACTTTTATTCTACTCAAAGAGAGTTGACTTAGTTGGAGGATATTTTGTCCTTTCCCCTCTTTCTGCTGCACACCTGGAATGTGAAATGATGGCTGGCACTCCAGCAGCCATATTGGACAATAAAGTAACTCTGAGGTTGTAAGCCAAATATTGAATATAGAACATATAGAAATCTGTCCCTAGACAAACCATGGAGATAGCTCATGGGCCCTGGCCTGTCCACATTAGGACTTCATCTGTGTGAAACAAAAATAAGCTTCTAACCTGTTTAAGTCACTGTTATCATGGGTTTTTTCTATCAAATGCAGCAAACTCACTGCCTAATTGATCTAACGCTATTTGTATAGAAGCCTCACGTTTCCATGCAATTAAATATATCACGTTTCATCACTATACCACTACATTTCCTGTAGTGTCTCTGACATCGATATCATCTTAAAGTCTGTGATGACATAGTTTAAATGATTTTGGGGGTAAAATTCGTATAACATAAAACCGACCATTTTAAACTGTACGATCCGGTGGCTTTTAGTGCATCCACAGTGCGTTAGTGCCACCAGCACTAATCTCAGAACAGGAAGCCCTGATAAGCAGTCACTCCCCACTCCCTGTCCTCCTAGTGGAGGATCACCAGGGGGCGATCACTAATCTACTTTCAGCCTCTGGAATTTGCCTGCTCTGGACATTTTCTATCAATGGAATCATACAACATGTGGCCTTTTGTGTCTGGCTTATTTTGCTTGGCATAATGTTTCTAAGGTTCATCCATGTTGTCGCGTGTATCGATTCCTCACTTCTTTCTTTGGCTGAATAATATTCCATTGTATGGATAGAACACATTCAAAACAGTTTTTTTTTAAATTTTATTTTAGAGAGAACATGCATGAGTGGGGGAGAGGGGCAGAGGGAGAGAGAGAATCTTAAGCAGGCTCCACGCTCAGCCCAAAGCCTGACACAGGGCTCAATTCCACAACACTGGAATCATGACCTGAGCCAAAACCAAGAGTTGGACACTCAACCAACTAAGCCACCTGGGTGCCCCTAGAAAATGTTCATTCATTCATTCATTCATTCATTCATTCATTCATTCATCAGGTGATACATGTTTGGGTTGTTTCCACTTTTTGGCTATAAGAATAATGTTGCCATGAGTACTCATGTGCAATCTTTTTGAGGCTACGTGTTCTCACTTCTCGAGTATATACTGGGGGGGGGGGGAGTGGAATTTCTGGGTCATACGGTTACTTTGTGTTTAGCTTTTCGAGGAACCACCAAACCATTTTCCAAAGTGGCTGCACCATTTTACATTCCCACCAGCAATGTACCAGAGTTTGAATTTCTCCACATCCTCGCCAACACTTATTATCTGTCTTTTGATTCTAGCCACCCTAGTGGGTATGAACCACATTTTATTTATCTATTCCCCAGTTGATGGGCAGTGGGTTTTTTCCATCTTCTTACTCTCATGAATAATGGTACTACAAACATTTGTGTACAAATTTTTGAACGTATGCTCTCAATTCCCTCAGTATATACCTAGGAGCAAAATTGACAGGCGATATGTAATTCTATGTGTAAATATTTGAAGAACTGTCAAGGTTTTTTTTTGTTTGTTTGTTTGTTTTTTTTACAGTGGCTGTACCATTTTACATTCCTACCGGCAATGTATAATTCTGCATACTCTCATCAACATAATTAAAACAATTTTTTTTTCATTTGGGCACCTGGGTGACTGAGTCGGTAAGTGTCCGACTCTTGGTTTTGGCTCAAGTCATGATCTCATAGTTTGCAGGTTCGAGCCCTCTATCAGGCTCCATGCTGACAGTGCAGAGCCTGCTTGGGATTCTCTCTCTCACTCTCTCTGTGACCCCCCTCACTCTCTCTCTCTCAAAATAAATAAACTTAAAAAAAATTAAAAAATATTTTCCCATCAACATAATTTAAATGGCAAATTACAAAAGTTTTTCTTAGTGATATATAAATAGTGCATCTTAAGTCAGTGAGGTCTTGAAGCCAATGAAATATGATATGCAAATTTTCTTTTGACCCCCACTTTTTTTTTTTGCCTTTTTCATTTTGAAATTTAAATAGATATGCACAGAAAATAAACATTTTCATACTTCTCACCCATTATGGACCAATTAACATTTTTTTCTTTTTTGGCTTTAGTTAGATATTTTAAAAGAAAATACAAAGCAATGGATAAAAAGTTCAAGCTTCCTCTTCCCCTTCACCACAGCTGTTACATGGCCCCCTTCTCCAGAGAGAATCACTATCACAAATTTGGTATTTATCCTTCTAGAATATAGTGTATTACTATTGATCAATATTATGAATATGTAACATTTCCTTACATTTTTTTTTTAAATTTTTTTCAATGTTTATTTATTTTTGGGACAGAGAGAGACAGAGCATGAACGGGGGAGGGGCAGAGAGAGAGGGAGACACAGAATTGGAAACAGGCTCCAGGCTCTGTGCTATCAGCACAGAGCCTGACGCGGGGCTCGAACTCACGGACCGCGAGATCGTGACCTGGCTGAAGTCGGACGCTTAACCGACTGCGCCACCCAGGCGCCCCTCCTTACATTTTTTAAGCTTTAAATATATGCTACCATGCAGTTATCATCCTGCAGCTTATCTTTGAAATAAATACTGTTTTGAAACTAGCCAGTGATGTGCTGGTAAATATTTAACTACCAGCTCTTGTAGGGGAAAGGGAGGGTTATTTATAGTTTTTGCTAACTTCTGTGTTGTATGTAGATACTCCTAACATGGCCGATCTCAAGCTACTGATAGAATATGAACCAGCTCGTAAAGTTCCAAAGAGTTTAATAATTGGCTCTCGTGAGATGGTTGCGGAATACCAATGAATCTACCGATATTGAAGTGTAGGGCTGGGTGTTGTTTTGGTTGGTTTTAATGTCTTTTTTTTTAAATTTTTTTTTTTCAGCGTTTATTTATTTTTGAGACAGAGAGAGACAGAGCACGAACGGGGGAGGGGCAGAGAGAGAGGGAGACACAGAATCGGAAACAGGCTCCAGGCTCCGAGCCATCAGCCCAGAGCCTGACGCGGGGCTCGAACTCATGGACCGCGAGATCGTGACCTGGCTGAAGTCGGACGCTTAACCGACTGCGCCACCCAGGCGCCCGGTTTTAATGTCTTAAGACTGTATCACGGTGCTTCCATCCATGCAATTATTGATGGACACCTCAAGATCTCTAGGCTTTCATCGCTATAAAATAGTGCTACAGCAAACATTCTTCTATAGATCTCTTGCGCACATGTACAAGACTTTCTGGGTCATCCGGTACGGTCATCATCAATGTTACTCGATGTAGGAAACTGCTCTCCAAAGTACTTACACCTGCTCACCCACTCACCAGTGATTTGTGAGAGATCCCATTTCCCTCAACCTTGCCAGGACCAGTGTCGTCAGACTCCGTGATTTCGCCAATCTAGAGGGTACAGTTGATGATTTTGTATGTAGTTCTCTTTCATCCTGAGACCCAGTCATTTTTTAATGTATTTGTCGTCTCGGGTTTTGTTTTTATCGTCTTGGGTTTTGTTTACTCTGGTATTTATTTAGCTGGAGCTGACTGTAAGGAATACAACGGATTATTATAGAACTCAAAGTCTAGACCCAAAATTAGATACACAGCTACTTAGCTTCTCTCTGAATTTGAGATAAACATTTAATTGTAATATTTAGAAACAGAAGCTGTGTGTAAGATTATAGTGGTTACTATTGCACTTGACTTCAAGCAACAAAGAACCACATTAACAGTGGCTTAAATAATTGTGGTAGATATTTATTTCAAACAATAAAAGTCCAGGGCTGGTAAAGGAGGCAATGGTGCCATCTTGGACCCAGGGCCCACCATATTTCTCTGCCATCCTTTGCCTGTAACAGGCCAATTTTCTCATATGCTTATCACCTCATGGTTACAAGATGGCTGCTGCAGTGCCGGGCTTCATATTACACTCAAGGTAGGAAGTAGAAGCAGTGCTTGGATCAGGTGTTTGTCACAAGGCCACCCTGTGTGTTGGGCAAGTATCTTTAATGGGAAGTATTTTCTCTCATCCTCTGAACAGAATTGGTATTCTATTAGGTTGGGAAAGGAAAAGGGAGACAGATGCCTACCACAAGTTATTTGAAATGTGGATTTTATGTGCATTGATTTATAGTACCGTCAAAGTGGGCGAATGTTGGGAACTTATTCAGAAATTTCGAAAAGAACGGTTTTCATTGCTTTCTTGGTCACTAGGTTGCTCATTGCACTGCTTATTAAATATCTAGGTTTCACTTCTCATTGCCCCTTTTTATTAATTCGAAAAGAATGTAAAGTGTTAGAACAGACAAATATTTGACTAGGCACATGCTATCTGATGATGAATTTTCTAGGCATGTCTCATGCCATAAAAGTGCAGAAAACTTCGTAAGTATAGCCTATGGGGTGTGGGGTGTGGGAGGCAAGCACACAGGCTTAAGAAAATCTAGCTTCACATTTATTGTTTGGTGTTTGTAATACAAGTCTCTTTTTGTGTCTCCATGTTATTAATATAACTCATAAGTGCTTTTATCTAAAGTTGAAAACACTTAGCAATATGAACAGGCGGGACCAGAAAGGGTGTGGTGCCTTACAGACCATAACCGAGAGGTGAGTCATGGGGATGCTGTAAATTAAACAGGAAGGAGGATATCTGGACGTGAAAGTGGAACATACATTAGATTCCACAGTGATTAGACTTTTCCATAAAAGTGGCATCTGGTTTTGGAACTTGCAAGAAGAATAAGAATTCACAGGAGCCCTGGTGGAAAGCACCGAGGCGCTCAGCTAAGTCAGGAATTAACTAGGAAGTCCTGTGAAGAAAGCCTGGGCTACGGACTCTCATTCCTGACCTGCTTCCCAGGAACACCTTCGATCCGGGACCACACCTGCACTGTAGCACCGGCAGGGCACACGTTGTGCGTGTGTGGTTTTGCGTCACTTTTAATATTCATTTATTACAGATTCCGTTTTATACATTCTGCATTCTTCAATTTTGTATATTCTAGTATCAATCAGGGAAACTAGTCATCTACAAGCAAGTGTTTCATTTTCTATTTTCTATTCCCAGTGGGAGGATTTCATTCCAACTTTGCCAGATTCTGGACTTTTTGAGATAAGAAAAAAATAAACAAATTTGGATTATGTGCTTTCTGATTTCAGACAACACCTTGTGTAGGTGAAGCTTAATTCAGCTTCACCTTAGGAATGCACACGTTATGTAACACGAGGCACGCAGATGACTAGCAAGAATGGTTTCTTTCAACGGCGGCTGTGCATTGTATCCATGTTTGTGCACGTGTTCTTGTGAAAGGGAGCCAGAGGCCAGCTCCCGTGTGCTTTGAGGGTGGAACAAGGCGATTTCCATTGCATACCTGGTACACAGGTCTGCTCAGTAGATGCTAGTTCCTTTCCCCTCTGCCCTTCCAGTGCCATCTGCATGCTAAGTTTGTCTGTACGTGCATAGGGTTAGCCTTTTCCTGAGCAGGGCCATTAGAGGGAGCAAAGAGAAGATTCTGGGATGAAGAAGCTCCTCCTCCAGAGCCGTTGAGGTCAGCCTCCTACCTTGCCTTGAAGGAGCTCTCAGACACATGAACTAACATGGCTAAGAGACAGAGGACTCTTCATTTCACAGATTAGCAGACCTCGAAAACCTACACAGAGAAAGAACCGATCTCCAAAGTCAAAAAGACCCTGAGTGGGGCAAGTTCAGAGTGACACCTATGGTTGTGGATCTGGGTCCGGTGCAGGTGACACCTGGCAATAAAGTGGTACCTATTACCGCATGGAGCTGGGGTTTGCAGAGTCTTTTCTCTGGCTGACCTGAACAGTGGCCTGATTTTTTTTTAAGAAACGTTTTTCTTTTTTAATTTTTTTAAAGTTTATTTATTTTTGAGACAGAGACAGACAGAGCATGAACGGGAGAGGGGCAGAGAGAGAGGGAGACACAGAATCGGAAGCAGGCTCCAGGCTCTGAGCCATCAGCCCAGAGCCCGACACGGGGCTCGAACTCACAGACTGCGAGATCGTGACCTGAGCTGAAGTCGGACGCTTAACCGACTGAGCCACCCAGGCGCCCTGAAAAGTTTTAGATTTACAGAAAAATTGAAAAGAAAGTTCAGAGATCTCCCATAACCCCCCCCCCCCCAGCCCTCACAGGTGCATAGCCTCTCCTGTTACCAGTATCTACCACCAGAATGGTATATTTGTTACAACTGATGGGCCTGTATTGACACATCATTATCACACAAAGTCATAGCTTACATTAGGGTTAACTCTTGTTGTACATTCTATAATGACACGTATCCACCATTATCATAACACTGCCCTAAAAATCCTCAGTGCTCTGCCTATTCCTCCTTCCCTCTCTCCTCACCTCTGGCAACCACTAATCTTTTTACTGTCACTGTACTTTTGCCTTTTCCAGAATGGCCTATAGTTGGAGTCATACAGGATGTAGTGTTTTCAGATTGGCTTCTTTCACTTATCAATATGCATTCAAGTTTTCTCCAAGTATTTTCATGGCTCCATAAGCTCACTTTTGAGTGCTGAATAATATTCCACTGTCTGGATATACCACTGTTTATTCATTCACCTGCTGAAGGCCATCTTGGTTGCCTCTAAGTTTTGGCAATTATGGGGGCACCTGGATGGCTCAGTCAGTTGAGCATCTGACTTCAGCTCGGGTCACGATCTCATAGTTTGTGAATTCCAGCCCCGCATCGGGCTTGTTGCTGTCAGCACAGAGCCTGCTTCAGATCTTCTCTCTCTCTCTCTCTCTCTCTCTGCCCCTCCCCCACTCATGCTCCCACTCTCAAAAATAAATTTAAAAAGTTTTGGCAATTATGAATAAAGCTGCTATAAACAGCTATGTGCAGGTTTTTGTGCACAGTTTTCAACTCCTTTGGGTAAATAAATGCAAAGGGGAACAGCTGCTAGATATATGGTAAGAGCCTGTGTAATTTTGCAAGAAATTACCAAACTATCTTCCAAAGCAGCTGTATGTATCATCTTGCATTCCCATCAGCAATGAATACAAATTCCTATCGCTCCATATCCTTTCCATCATTTGGTGTTGTCAGTGCTCTGGGTTTGGGCCATTCTAAAAGATGTGTACTGGTAGCTCAGTGTTGTTTAAAAGGAGAATTCTTCAGGTAAAGTTTCCCATTATTTTTCCTCCTACACAGAGAATTTGTTTCAGGCCCCAATTTATTATGGCTCTGACCATGGTGCTGAATCTTTGGATCTTGAAAATTCAGCTCCTACAACGGCAGTAGATTCAAAGTCTCACAGTTGTGGGATGTGTTCAAGTGAGATGTGGTTCGAGTGCATGCCCCTTCTTTCTTTGATAATTCCACTAATCACATATTTAAGCTAAAGAATTTATCTACTCTCTTAAACTCCTTGAGAAATAGGATTGGGAGAGAATCTTTGCCTAAAATCTACAGATTCAGATGCTCCTAGTTCCTGAACTGTATCTGAAAAGGAGTAGACTTCTGAATAGTCAGAAAACCATCTGGCGCCCAAGGACACTGAATGCAGGTCAAGAATGACATTTTCCCCAGAAATCTCTAGGGAATAACAGCTATGCCGTAGTTCCTAAAACAATGACTACAAAGAGGCTTCTGCTTCTCAGCGTGGAGGTCCCTGACTTCAGTGGAGTTTGTTATGTTATTGACATCCAGCAAATTTGTGTTTACATAAAGCTTTATCGAAGGTTAATCTTCCAAAGGTTTTGTGGGAACAGAAGAGCACTTTTCATGCCAATTCATCACAGAACGCCTACAACTGTGCTAGGCATGTGGTCCCTGACATCAAGCAGCTTACAGTTTGTTAGGTGAGAAAAGCATGAACGCGAGGGACTAATACAAGGTGGAAAGTACTATGTGCCTTAAAAGAGAGACCATTATCAGAAAAATTGTGACACTACGGTGATCCATTCTGATCTGGAACCTAACTGGAGAGAGTTCTCCAGAGCCCTGAGCTCTGGTCTTGACTTCCACTCCCCTTCCATTTCAGGCCAGACACATCTGAGTTGATGAAGCCCGATCAGCCATAAACCTCTTTTTAGAGGTAAATTCTACTTTGCTAGGAGATCCTGCTAGTGACTCTCGGGACTCCTGCTTGCTGGGAGCTGGGGTGGATTGCATTTGTTCCTCTGAGTAGTGCCAACCAGTGAGGGGACAGTCACAGGCAGGTTGGCGCAGATAATGTTCATCTGTCCCATGGACACAAAATGCAGCAACATCTCGACCAGCTCTCTGCCAACAAGCAAGGCAGAGAAATCAGTGTGTGAGGGGAGGGTGTAAACAAACTGACACACAGGTATTTGTTTAGGAAGGACAAACCGTATTATCAGCCTGTACTCAGCTGACTTGGGAGGACACTGGTCAGCAACAGGACCAGAGTGTCTTTCATCTAATTAAACATCAGGTTTTCCTCCCACTGTTCTCAGGAGCTCTTCCTCAGAATTTCAGGTACCTCAGAGAGAAAGTTGTGGCATGCCAAGCCGGACACAACTTTGTCTAGGCTTTTAATAATTGCATGAAAAGATGGCACTTCTGATCAGCTTACCAATATCTTGAGGTAGAAATGGACTGAGGAGAACAGTTCTGGGCATGTTACAGTGGGAGCTCTGTCGGTAAGGCTTAGAACGTTGTAGGCGTTCAACACATTATTCAACCAGATTACCGCTGAGATACTAAAAGAATGGGGGATGGTTGCTTCTTGGGGCCAATATTGTACTCCAGAAGGCAAAGAGGAACTATTCACGTGTTCTGGTCCTTGGGGACACTCTCACAATCCATAGGTGATAATTTTCACAATCTGTAACACCAAGGAAGTCCTGGGGCAGGGGTGTGAGGTATGAGCTCAGGAGAAGCTCACCGAGGGACCCAGAATCAAACCCATCTCTGATGGCCACGTCATCTTCAGTTTAACAGGGTTAGTATACCTGTCCACAACTCATCTGTTCCTCTTTATGGACTTTCCATCTTTCACCTTCAAGACACCTTAATGAGGTATGGCTATTGACCTTACCTTTAGTAGGAAACATGAGGCCACTGGTTTCTTTCTTGCCCATCAGTGTGGAAACAGGACCTTTTCAAGGTCATTTAAAAGTCATTCACAGGCAGGGTCCTCCCAAGAATCCCTTATCTGTTCGCTGTTTTGTTGTTGAAGCTCCGTTCACTTACACGTCTCCCAGCCTCTTTCCCACCTAACTCTCTAATTTTTTGTTTTGTTTCGTTCTACATATGCAGGAAGTCCGCGAGCTAGGATTAGAACATGGCTGTATGTACAATCCACACCTCCTTCCTTTGTCCTTGTTCTACTGCCTGCCCTTGACCTTCCACTCTGGCCTGTTCAGTCACAGGAAGGAAGCCTGAAGGGAGAGGCAGCTGTTTTCATAGACTAAAAATGCCTCCCACAGAAGTACACCCAAGGGCTGTGCTTTTTTCCAAGACCAGTTCTGACAGCTAAGAAGGCTGGCGCCCAACTGGCACACTCCAATACCTTTGTCCTGTCACCTCCTGCCACATCAAGCCTTTGGCATAGTATTGGCTACTCAGCCTCTGCCAGGCCTGCACCAACTCTGCCCAACCCATAGCGGGTGGTGTCCAACATGTTCGGGGTTGATACAGTTTGGTATGGGGCCATCATTTTCCGGACTCTTTTTTTTTTTTTTTTTTTCCATGGAGGCAGGATTTTTAAAAACACCCCTATCCTTCCTCTTGCCTCCTCTTTGACTTCCTCCTATGATTTTTTGATGAACAAGCTCCCTGCCCACCTACGGACCCCTCTCACCTCCCAGGAGGAAGATTTACGTGCCCCCTGCCCCTCATCTCTTCTCTGCTTTTAGAAAGTGCTAATCTTGAGACAAGCAAGTCTATACAGTTTGGCCCAAAGCTTCTCGACCGCACCCACATACCAGGGCACTGCCAGCCCAGGCAGTTATCTATTGTTTCCACACAGTGGGCAGGGCTGGCCATTGGGCGCTAAAGGCCAACTAGGTGGAATGAGCCATGTCAAAGGGGGGTGGCTCCAGAGCCGTTGGCTAGAATTTATCCCTTGGCCCTTAGGAGACAAAGAGTTATAAATGAGGGGGGTGGAGCCCAGAACTTCTCTAGAAGCAGATCATGGGAATTAAAAACAAAAAAAGGACCCCCCAAAATCAATGCCCCCAAATTCTTTAGCCAACATTAAAATTTTTTTTTAAGTTTATTTATTTATTTTGAGAGAGAGAGATCATGAGCAGGAGAGGGGCAGAGAGAGAGAGAGTAGAGAGAGAATCTCAAGCAGGCTCTGCGCTGTCAGTGCAGAGCCTGATGTAAGGCTCAAACTCACAAACTATGAGATCATGACCTGAGCCGAAACTAAGAGTCAGACACTTAAGAGACTGAGCCACCCAGGCGCCTCTCTTTAGTCAACGTATTAACAAAACACAATTTCATGGGGTGCCTGGGTGGCTCAGGTCATGATCTCACGGCTCATGAGTTTGAGCCCCACGTCGGGCTCTGTGTGGACAGCTCAGAGCCTGAAGCCTGCTTCAGATTCTGCGTCTCCCTCTCTCTCTGTCCCTCCCCTGCTCACATTCTGTCCCCTTCATCTCCCAAAAAATAAATGAATGTAAACAAATTTAAAACAAAACAAAACTTCAATGAGGTTCTAGGCTCCATTCTCAGAAAAATCAAAACCCACACAACGGGTGGCCATTATGCCTAGATGAGGTAGAACAGTGAAGATGCCAGAGCCTCTTCCCGACCCTTGCTGACCCACTATGTCGGTGTTAGGACAACAGCTCTCCCTTTGGGTATCTGTTTTACCAGCTGTAGAATGGGGTAAATACTGTTAACACCTATTTCAAAATCTTTTTTTTAAGGATTGTTTGGCTGATGGAGCTGCTGCTTTAATTATATGTCATAAGAAACAATCCAACATAACTTTTACTCAGCAGACTCAACTCCCTAAAGAAAATTATAGCATGCAAAATTAAAAAAAAAAGAAGAGGGTGAAAAAAATTACTAAGGCATTGGAAGGCGGCACAAAGGTCACAGGTGTGTGGCATCTGTTCATTCCATAATAATCCCACGGTGGCAGAACACCTGGGTTCCAAGTAGCCTCAACCAGATGGCAAATGGAGACAATTAGCATCGCAGGGCTACCCTGAGCTCGCTTAAGGTCCAGAGATGAAGAGCTGTAACTACAGTGTCACATCAACTTCTGGGGGCAGGGTGGTAGAGACCCTTCTCTCTCTATTTTAATGTTTATTTCATTTTGAGAGAGGGAGGCAGAGAGAGAGGGAGACACGGAATCGGAAACAGGCTCCAGGCTCTGAGCTGTCAGCACAGAGCCCAACCTGGGGTTCGAACTCGTGAGTCGTGAGATCATGACCTGAGCCGAAGTCAGATGCTCAACTGACTGAGCCACCCAGGCGCCCTAAGACCCTTCTCTTAACTCTCCCTGACCCAGACTACAGTTGTGTCCTCATTCCCCTCATCTTTCTCAGTAGTACAGACAACAGCTCTGTATGTCAGCCACTTAACCCGCAGCCCGGAACAAGCAGATCTCGCTCCTTAGCCAGATGTGGTAGAACATGCGTGGAACCCCATTAGCTGCGCTGCCCCTCGGGTCCTGAAGAGCTGGAAATAAAGACCAAAAATAACGTAGGGCCACTGGGTACACAGTGATGCTATTACCTAGTTTCGAGTTCAGTGCAGCCTGTTTCCTTGACGTTGTTATTCAAAATTACATGCCACGAGAGAATACGGTTAGGGAGGCCACTGCTAACGTCACCGGTACCACATTAGCTCCCTTCTGGCCAAGCTGCTGCTTAGATTTCTCACCAGGATTCCATGGCATTTGTCACGGTGAGCAAACGAGAGAGGGTTTCTTTCATCTGTTCAGTCCTTCCACTGGTCGTGCCAATTAGCCGGCATCCACAGCCACTTATATCTCAAAGCCCCTGGACTCTATGAACTGAATTCAGACTAACTCTTGGACTTCACCTTTTTTTTGTTTTTTTTTTTTGTTTCCTAACAGTACATTGAAACTATTTTGTTAACTTTAAAAAGGTCAGCTTCAAATGTCACCTTTGAAATCTATTATATATAAGGCACTTTGAGAATCAGAATGTCAGGTCTTAAAGTGACAGCAGAGACCGTCTAAGCCAGGGGTTCTGAACGTGGGGGTTAATACCCTTGGAGGGTTTGTGGAAGGCCTTTGGGGCCCATGAACCTTCTAGAACACACTCAATTTTATGTGCATATGCACTACTTTATTTTTATTTTTTACGGGGGGGGGGGGGGAGAGAGAGAGAGAGAGAGAGAGAGAGAGAGAGAGGGAGAATGAATCCCAAGGAGGCTCCACATTGAGCCTGATGTAGGGCTCAATCCCATGACCCTGGGACCATGACCTGAGCCAAAATCAAGAGTCAGACACTCAACAGACTGAGCCACCCAGGTGCTCCTCCACCATTTTTTTTTTCTTAAACAGAGAGGGGTCAGACCTTTCATTAGAGTCTTTAAAAAGGACCCCCAATGGCACCAACTTGCTTCAGAGAGGAGAAAACTGGTGTTCTCACAAGTAAAATGGCAAGATGCCTGGAACCAGATGTGGGTCGCCCGACTTCAAGCTCTTTGCACTATACAACATTTATATTAAACACTGCACAGACTTTCACTTAAACACAGTAACACATGGGCTTGTCAATGTCCTGAAACCCCACTAATCTGATAAAGGAACGACTCAAGTATGAACCGACAAGGACGGGGAGACCGACAGTCACAGCAGCAGGTGTCAGCTGTCGATAGAATCTGAGAGAATGACCGCCACGTGGGAAACGCAGAGCAGAAAAAGCCGCAACCCAACCCTCAGAGAAGCAAGCCCAAAAGAAGCAATCGGTACGGAATGGAACGGAAAGGCTCGGGGGGGCCTGGGCAGGGCTGAGAACAGGACCGTGTGAGGCTCGTCCCGCTCTTCTCCCCCCCCCCACCCCCACCCCTTCTCCAACCCCAGTCCTGCTCCGGAGAGCTGGGGCTGGAGCAGCGCTGGACTTAGGAGTATTAGGCAAGGCCAAGGAAGGAATGGGTGCCTCGCTAAAAAGAGGGGCTGAATTTGAGTCCATATTCTGAACAATGGGATTCCTGGAGCCTTTCCTCACTCAGTTCAGCTTCCAGAATCCAGCAGCCAAGCTTGTCCCTCTGTGCTGGACTATCGTCCATCAACTGGCCCCCATCACCAGCCCACGTAAGGCTGGGAACCACGCTTCCCAGAACCCCTTTCCATACGTGGCTCCACGCTGAGTTTGCCAGTGAGAGGAAGGTGCATTCGATCTGGGAGGCGGAAGCGACACGAACCATCATCCCAGTGTCAGATGTGATGGTTCACGGACCTCCCCCCACCAGCCCCCACTCTGCGGCCACCCTGCTTTGGTGGCTCTGTGCTGTGGCTTCGTGGAAGCGCCAGCTTCCCCCGCTCCAGTGCAGCAAGCTCACATCTTTGGTCCTTTCAAGTCCCTCCCTCACTCCCTCGACACCCCTGCACTGTGGAAGCCATAATACGTATACGAGACGCTTTACTCTTGTAAACGTTGGAAAGGGTCTGTCTGAGCCTGATACACCCTCTCCGGCAGGAGACTAAAGGATTCATCGCTGACCAGACCAAGAGAGGGGAAAAAAAACCCCAAACTCATAAATAATGATATCGGGAGTCCTCAGTGGAACAGCCGAATCTCCACTCAATCCCCCGGTATTGGCTTTCTACTGCTGCTGAGACAATTACTACAGACCCAGTAGCTCAACGTAGCCCAATTTTACTGGCTTACCATTCTGAAGGCCCGAAGTCGGATACAGGTCTCACTGGGGCAAAATCTTGAGTCAGCAAGGCTGTGTTCCTTTCTGGAAATTCTAGAGGAGATCGTTCCCCCCCCACACACCCCCTGCTTTTTCCAGCTTCTAGAGGTGATGGCATTCCTTGGCCAGCAACATTATGTCTCTCTGACCACAGCCGGGAAAGATTTGCTTTTAAGAACTCATGTGATTGGATTGATCCTACCTGGGTAATGCATGCTTCTTTCCCCATCTCAAAGGCCTTAACCGAATCACCTGTGCAAAGTCCCTTATGCCATCTAAAGCACCGTTTTCACAGATTCCGGGGGTGGAGACATGGGCATCTCTCGCAGGTCATTTTTCTGCCTACCACGCATCCTAAAATGAGGCCCAAGAGTTGATTAGTCCTGACAAAGTACAGAGAGCTTCCAACAGTTTTAAGGCCCCATCCGTAACTGTGAATGGATAGTCAAGAATCTAGACATTTGAGCAAATTTTTTTTTCAAGTAGGCTTCATGCCCAGTGCAGAGCCCAGTGTGGGGCTTGAACTCACGACCCTGAGATCAAGACCTTAGCTGAGATCAAGAGACGCTTAACCAACTGAGCCACCCAGCTGCCCCAATTTGTTTTTAAAGAGAGGGACTTTTAAAGTTTATTTTTATTTATTTTGAGAAGGGGGGAGGCGGAGGGAGAGAGAGAGAGAGAGAGAGAGAGAGAGAGAGAGAGAGAGAGAGAGAAAATCTCAGGCAGGCTCTGTGCTGTCAGTTTGAACTCATGAACCACGAGATCATGATTTGAGCTGAAGTCAAGTTGGACGCTTAACCAACTGAGCCGCCCAGCCACCCCCAGGTGCTCCAATTTGAGCAAACTTGTTTTTGTTTTTTTTTTAGTTTTAAGTCTGAGAGAGAAAGAGAGCAGGCATGGGGGAGGGGCTGAGAGCATGGAGACGGAGAATCCCAACCAGGTTCTGTGCTTCTGGGGCTCAATCTCACGAACCGTGAGACCACGATCTGAGTTGAAATCGAGAGTCGGATGCTTTACCGACTGAGTCACTCAAGTGCCCCCCAGATGCCCCAACTTGAGCGAACTTCTAACATGAAAGACAAGAGTAAAAGCAGACAAAGAACCTAGAAGAAACAGAGACAATGTCATGACCAGAAATCTTTAAAAAAAAAAAAAAAAAGAAAGGGTTACTGGGTGGCTCAGTCGGTTAAGCGTCTGACTTCGGCTCAGGTCATGATCTCACGGTTCGTGGGTTCGAGCCCTGCGTCCAGCTCTGTACTGACAGCTCAGAGCCTGGAGCCTGCTTCGGATTCTGCGTCTCCCTCTCTCTCTCTCTCTGTCCCTCCCCAGCTTGCACTCTCTCTCTCAAAAATAAACATTAAAAAAATTTTTTTTTAAAAGGAAAGGAAAAAGAAAAAAAACTATTTAACATCCTGAGAGACATTTGTGAATCCTCCCGACAAAACAAAATGCTAAGAAAAACCTTTCAGATATTAAAAATACAGTTGCAGAAATCAGAATTCAGTGTTAAGTTTTAGAAACGGGGGTGGAAATATTCCCAGAAAGTAGGACAAGATCAAAAACATGAAAAACTGTAAAGGAAACAAATGGGAAAAATCACAGCATTATTCCAGGAGGACAGATGGATGAAACTTGGGAAAACAATAGGGAGAATGAGGAAAAGGACTTACCCAGGAAAAAACAGTGGGGTATTTTCTAAGGTTAAAAGACACAAATCTCCAGAATGAAAGGGACATTAAACTCTTGGCCAAATAAATGCAGTTGCCCTCTATTCTGCCACGTGATTATGAAATTTAAACTCAAGGGATAAACAGACTCTCCTAAAATTTCCAGAGAAAAAGGTCAGTAATCAGCACTATCTCAGACTTTTCAACAACACCAGGAGCCAGAGAAGGATGTTATGGTTCTGTAGTAAGGACGTGGAATTAAGTAAGTATATGGAAAATTAAGCAAATTTAAAAAAAGAAATTATTAATTTCAGAATTTAAAAAGTTTTAACAGGAATGGCAAACTATGTAACTATAAGGTCAACAGTATTGATACAACTATCAATTCTTTTTTTCTTTTTTTTTTTTAGTTTATTTCCTTGGAGAGGGGGTGGAGACGGAGAGAATCCCAAGCAGCCTCCATGCTGCCAGTGCAGAGCCCGATGCAGGGCTCGATCTCACTAAGCGTGAGATCATGACCCGGGCTGGAATCAAAAGTTGGATGCCTCACCAGCTGAGCCACCCAGGTGCCCCTCAACACTAATTTAATCAAAATCGTGCCAGAACTAAGTTGTGAAGGTGGATGGAGCGGGGTACATGGTGGTGATGTTAAGAGCTAAATCCTCATGTCTACGGTAGGGAAGTAAAATAAAGCCCAAACCAAGAAATAGTAATAGGAGCATTTCACATGGAAGGAAATAGATAGATGGGCTGAGAGTGGCAGCTTTGAGGGCGGGCAGAGGACAGCCCTTCGTCATTGCAGGATTTGGTGCTGCTGATCTGTTGGTCTATGCACACAGGACACGGACGGAAATAAAAACAACATAAAGAATGACAACCCGCATGCCCATCCAACTGATGGACGGATAAACAAATTGTGGTCCGCCTACGTAATAGGATGGGATTCGGCCATGAGAAGGAATGAAGTTCTGACAGTGCCACAAGATGGACGCACCTCGACAACACCACGCCAAGTGACAGACGCTGGTCCCAAAAGGCCACATATTGTGGGATTCCATTTATAGGAATGTCTAGAAGAGGCACATCCACAGATAGCAAATTAGTGGTTGCCAGGAGCACGGAGGAGGGGCGGATGAGGGGTGTTTACATAATGGCTATGGGGTTTCTTTTGGGGGTGATGCAAATGTTCTGGAATTGGTGGTGATGGCGGCACAAGGTCATGAATGTACTACAAGCCGGGGAATTGTATGCTTTAAAATGGTTAAAATGGTGGACTTCACGTTATGTGAATTTTACCTCAGTAATAAAAAAATGTAAGGAACAAAATATAATGGATTTTGTCTGTGTAGTATACAAATTCTATTTTATTTTTGTCTGAGTCTCTACAACATGTTTATACATTCTTCTGGTTTTCATTAAGCACAGGACAATGAATTGAATTGAAGTCTTTGATGATTTATGGCTTCTACAGCATCTGCAGATCAGTCATTGTTTTGAATAAGCCAAGATTGTATTTCAGGCACAACAGGCAGAAATGAATTATGTACTAACCTCAAATGTAATATTAGAAATATTTATGCGTGAAATTCTTTAGTAAGCCTCACAGGTTGCTTTCTTGTAATCTGACACTTTCATTTGAAGTTAAGAAGGGCAGAAAATCTAATGAATTCAGAGTTCTGGGAACTAATATGTTGTCAATGAGGTTACAATGTGTTTTCCTCCTTTTTTCCCAATTACGTTTGATTTCTCTCTCCTTTGACACCCCCCTCTTTCTGCAACATTTTCTACTGTCTGTTTTCTCCAGGAGTCAACTATTGAAAATCAGCAAGTCCTGGCTACGGAGAAGAGCAAGACCCCTCAGAGTCAAGCCAAGAAGCAAACCTCAGCCACTAAGACGCGGGGTCTCACGTGTGCATTAATTTCTCCAGAGTCCAAATTGGTTTCTGTTCATTTTTTAATGGCTTATTTGGGTAAGGTCACCAAGAAGATTTTTAAAGTCCTGTCTTGCTTTTAATGGCTTTTGAGGATTACACACTTAGCTAAAGCCACCTGATTTTCTCCTTCACCTTGTTTAAAAATTCAACCAAGAGATTATATGCAGAAGTAGGATGTCCTTTCTCCTTCAAGCAGCATCACTCACTTGCATGTGGATTGTTCTGTTTTACTTTTTTTATTTAAAAAATGTTTAAATAATTTTTTTAAGTAAGCTCCATGTCCAATGTGGGGCTTGAACTCACAACCCTGAGATCAAGAATTGCACTGCTCTACCGACTGACCGGCCCAGCCAGGTGCCCCAGGATTGTTCTCTGAGGATCACCTGAAAATGAATGTGGCTGAATGTTTCATCAATTGGGGAAGAGGAATTTTTATTACTCTTTTACAGTTTTATATACGAAATGTTTACAAATATTAAGCATCTGTAGTACATGATTTGTTGTAAAATCCCAGTAATATAAATTGATACTAAAGGAAAAACCCAAGAAGGCCAGGATCACACTGCATAGGGATAAAAAAAAAGGAAATCAGTTCTTTTAGATGAATACTTTCCATTAAAATACTTGTAAGAAAATTAAGTATCTACATATTATATAAATAAAAATTAATTCCAACATGATAATGTACCAACATGATAATGCAAAATAACCATTTCCAAATCTGGTAACATTCAATATTCTTATTAAATGAAAATTTAAAAAGTTTTAGTTTATTAAAACATTCTTTTTTTAAGGTAGACTTGATTTTTTAATTGTTATTTAAAAAAATTTTTTAATGTTTATTTTTTGAGAGAGAGAGAGAGAGAGAGAGCAAGCAGGGGAGGGACAGAGCAAGAAGGAGACAGAATCCGAAGCAGGCTCCAGGCTCTGAGCTGTCAGCACACAGCCCAATGCAGGGCTTGAACCCATGTACCATGAGATCATGACCTGAGCTGAAGTTGGACACTTAACCAACTGAGCCATCCAGGCACCCAGGTAGACTTGACTTTCTGAAAGTATTTCTGACTTCTTAGGGTCTCATCATTTTTTATTTGTAGCCACTCCTACCTCCCCTTAGTCATTTCACATAATAGACATTTTTCATTAAGTTAATATAATAGTTATTTTTCCAAATAATTATAAAACAAGACCCTCTAATTAAAGACTTTGCTAAATTCTCTTATCTGTTGAATAATTTCCCAAATTGTAGCAAACATATATATATTTCTTTTTACACACAGTTATGAGGCATGAGATATGTTAGGCTATTAAAATATGCTACCAGTCCCAGAACAGGAAAAGAACATCAGTGGAAAAACTAGTGAGATGTGACTAAAGACTGAAATTTAGTTACCTTTACCTAATGTTGGTTTCTTAGTCCTGACAAATGTACCATGGTTATAGAAGATACTAACAACACAGGAAACTGGATGAAGGACAGAAAAGAACTCTAGTATCTTTGCAAATTTTCTGTCCATCTAAAGTTATTCTCCAACAAAAGGTGTACCTAAAGTTATTCTCCAACAAAAGGTGTACCTAAAGACAAATTAGGTACCATAAACAGAGAGTCTGAGTGTAGATATGACTACTATGAGCTGTATTGTTGCATTACAAATAACCCCCAAAAATGTAGTGGCTTAAAATAATCAACATCATGTCACAATTTTTGTGGGTCCGAGTCTGGTCCTAGCTGGGTCCTCTAGTTCAAGGTCTCTCAGAGACTGCAGTCAAGGTGTCGGCTGGAGCTGCGGTCATAGGCAGGCTCGCCGAGAGAGGATTCATTTCCAAGCTCCTGTGGGTCTCAGGTCATTAGCAGCTGTTGCCTGAAGACACCAGCTCCTTTCTACCTGGGCTTCTCCAGTGGGTGGTTCCCGACATGGCAGGTGACCGTCCTTAGAGAGTGTGAGCCAACACAAAGACAGGACCAGCCTCATCTCAGAAGTGACTCATCTCTGTAGCCGTCTTCTGTCCATGAGAAGCAAGTTATAAGGTCCGGCCCATACTCCAGGGTTGGGGACTGCACAGGGCATGAACACCAGCAGGTGGGGCTCAATGGGGGCCATTTTAGAGGCTGCCTACTCAGATGAGCAGGCCTGTCATTGCATCCATCACAATGAAAAGAACAGTCCTAAGTAAGAGCATAGCATGGGAAGCAGAGAGACCTGGGTTCGTACGCCTGCCTGTAAACTTGATCGTGGACAAGTCACGATCGTGGACACACGATCGTGGACAAATTACTTTATTCTTTGCAGTTTGCTTTCTCATCTGCAAAACGACAAATGATGATAATAATAATAATACCCACTTCTCAAGACTATTTTGAAAGTTAGAGTAAATGAGATAATTCGTGTAAAATGCTCAGCAAGTGACCAGCACAAAGGAAGAGCTCAGTGTTTGGTATCATCACCATAATTGTTTATTATCCGATTTAGAATACAAAGCTAATGTTGACAAGCTGTGAAACCCCAGGCAAGTTACCTAACTTTTCTGTGCTTCCATTTCCTCATCTAGGACTCGGGGAAAATACTACCCACCTGGCAGGGCAGTTTGGCGTGATGGGCGGTGATCATGTGGTTGGCACGCAGTAGCTGTAAATTATGATTTTTAACGGGCACGGGTCTGCTCGGCAAACATTCACTGCTTTTTAGAGTTAGGGCACGTCTGTTTTTGTGTCTTTGCTGTTCTCTCAAATAGGGACAACGATCTTTCAGGAATAATTATTCTCCCCAAGGCTAACTCCTTAAACGTATCAATTCCTAATACTTATGCACATAAAAGGAAAAAAAAAAAAAAACACCTGGAAAACCCATAATGGAACATACATCAAAATCATATTTAAAAGTTTTAGAAAAGGATACATGCTCTTTGAGGCAGATTTATTTTCTTCTGTTTAATTTGGGTCATCACTAAAAGTAGTTTTATTCCCCATGCGTTTGGCAAATGAAAATGGAGAGAAACAATGAATTGGCCAAAAACTGGAAGCATAACCTAGAAGGAACATTTGTCACAGAAGGTCCTCTGTGTGTGTGTGTGTGTGTGTGTGTGTGTGTGTGTGTGTGTGTAAGAACTGAACGTATACACAGTGTGTGTCACCTACCACCCCTCTCAAATCCAAGGATCTTACAGTCTGGCAGAGAAGACAAGTAAATAACTGAGTGATCACAGAAAAGACAACATGGAGAGCACCATATGGTTCTAAAGGAGGACAGAGAAGAAAGCCACTGCCAGTGTTCAAGCCTCAAAGCTGAAGACAAAGTGAAGTTCACAGACATGTACACATGTGAGCCAGGGGTTAAAGAATTAGCTGGAGCTCCCAGGAGGAGGAGGAGGAGGGTGAGGAGGAGGAGGAGAAAGTGGAGGAGGAGGAGGGTGAGGAGGAGGAGGAGAAAGTGGAGGAGGAGGAGGGTGAGGAGGAGGAGGAAGAGGAGGGTGAGGAGGAGAGGGAAGAGGAGGAAGAGGTGGAGGAGGGGGAGAAGGGGGAGGGGGAGAAGGGGGAAGAGAAGGGGGAGGGAGAGGAGGAGAGGCAAGGGGAGGAGGAGGGGGAGGTTGAGGAGGAGAAGGTGGAGGAGGAGGAGGATGAGGAGGAGGAGGAGGGTGAGGAGGAGGAGGGTGAGGAGGAGAGGGAAGAGGAGGAAGAGGTGGAGGAGGGGGAAGGGGGAGGGGGAGAAGGGGGAAGAGAAGGGGGAGGGAGAGGAGGAGGAGGGGCAAGGGGAGGAGGAGGGGGAGGGGGAGGAGGAGAGGGAAGAGGAGGAAGAGGTGGAGGAGGGGGAGAAGGGGGAGGGGGAGAAGGGGGAAGAGAAGGGGGAGGGAGAGGAGGAGAGGCAAGGGGAGGAGGAGGGGGAGGTTGAGGAGGAGAAGGTGGAGGAGGAGGAGGATGAGGAGGAGGAGGAGGGTGAGGAGGAGGAGGAGGGTGAGGAGGAGAGGGAAGAGGAGGAAGAGGTGGAGGAGGGGGAAGGGGGAGGGGGAGAAGGGGGAAGAGAAGGGGGAGGGAGAGGAGGAGGAGGGGCAAGGGGAGGAGGAGGGGGAGGGTGAGGAGGAGAGGGAAGAGGAGGAAGAGGTGGAGGAGGGGGAGAAGGGGGAGGGGGAGAAGGGGGAAGAGAAGGGGGAGGGAGAGGAGGAGAGGCAAGGGGAGGAGGAGGGGGAGGTTGAGGAGGAGAAGGTGGAGGAGGAGGAGGATGAGGAGGATGAGGAGGAGGAGGAGGATGAGGAGGAGGAGGAGGGTGAGGAGGAGGAGGAGGGTGAGGAGGAGGAGGAAGAGGAGGGTGAGGAGGAGAGGGAAGAGGAGGAAGAGGTGGAGGAGGGGGAGAAGGGGGAGGGGGAGAAGGGGGAAGAGAAGGGGGAGGGAGAGGAGGAGAGGCAAGGGGAGGAGGAGGGGGAGGTTGAGGAGGAGAAGGTGGAGGAGGAGGAGGATGAGGAGGAGGAGGAGGGTGAGGAGGAGGAGGAGGAGGGTGAGGAGGAGAGGGAAGAGGAGGAAGAGGTGGAGGAGGGGGAAGGGGGAGGGGGAGAAGGGGGAAGAGAAGGGGGAGGGAGAGGAGGAGGAGGGGCAAGGGGAGGAGGAGGGGGAGGGGGAGGGCTGGGCAGAGGAAATGTGAAGGTACCTGGGGGGACAGCAACAGCAAGGGGCTGGGTGAGCTCAGAAAACAGGCGAGAGAAGAGGGATGAAAATCACGAAGGGTGGAGAAGGAACAAGGTCACACGGGAGGCTAACGAAGGCACAGAAGAAGGGTGGGTTTTAAAGAGTTGAGCACGAACAGCCACAGGCCTTGGTGAGGTGGGTGGGTGTGGCAAAGCAGGGGTAAGGGAGTGAGAAGCGTCCTGCAAGTGTAAGGTGTTCAGCCTTAACCCACGGGTGGAGCGGGGGCTGGGCTGGTTTTGGGGAGAAGATAATGGGTTAAATTGAGGGGTTTAACAGGTGGAAGCACCTAGGAGCCGCTGAAAATATGGAAATGGTGAGTTCTGGAAAACCATCTGCAGCTAGAGCTCCAGTTTGGGGGAAATCAGTACACGGTGGGCGTGTCTGGAAGCAGGGGAGTTGAGCACGATTAGTGAGGGAAAAGGGCGGGTAGGAAAGCAACAGAGAGGGTTTGGGGGAAATTGTAACCACAGGACTGCAAAAGAAGTAGTGACATGACCTCACTTGATGTGGGCGGCAGACAGAAAGCTTGGGCTGCAAATTCCAAGTGTTTTCCCAGACAAGTAAGAAGGAGGTCAGAAGGAGGAAGCGGTGGTGAGGAGAGCAAGGGAGGTCAGAAGGAGGAAGCGGTGGTGAGGAGAGCAAGGGAGGTCGAGAGGCCTGAGCTGCGTTAGGCAGGGCTGGCGGTCACCTGTCAGGTGGCGCGGCTTCTCCGGGCGACAGAGTGCGCGGAGTGCAGCAGGTGCACCCCACCCCCTCCTCGGGGATGCCGCGTGGAGGCACGCAGTGGCCGCGGCAGGCTGGCCTTTGCCTGGGTCAGCACCTGTGGGCAGAGGCAGCGCTGATGACCCCCGCGAGCTCGTTCTCAAGCCTCTTCTCCCCACCTTGCTTGGTGCTACAGAACCAGTGCTGTTTTTAACCTGACCACTTCCCTTCCGTAGTAAGAAAGTGTAATTTACAACAGCTCAAATATAACCTCTGGCTTTCTTCACCTTGTGTTCTGCTTTTGTTTTTGTTTTGAGAGGGAGAGAGAGAGGGCACGAGTGAGTAAGGGGCAGAGAGAGAGAGAGAGAGAGGAAGACAGGCGGGGCTCACGCTCACCCAAAGCAGGACTCAAACTCAGCAACCGTGAGATCATGACCTGAGCCAAAGCCAGATGCTTAACCGGCAGAGCCACCCAGGCGCCCCCTTCGCCCTGTTTTCTAAACTGAACCATATTAAACTTAGTTCTGTCCGAGCCACAGAAACCTAGTCATCTGTACCATTTTTCTTCATGTGCCTTGTTAGACTGAACTTCTTGCCAGCTTGAGCCCGGCCCTGCCTTTTAAGAAAGTGACCTGGTTAATACGGAATGAGCTCACTGCCAGGCAGGAGAGGTTCACAGATGAGGTCATCGCACTTCTCACTGTGAACAGAATTTACTCCCTTGCTGCTCCTTTTGAATGACCTGAGGCAGTCTTTGATTTTATCCGTTTTTTTTTTTTTTTTTTAGGTATCTAGCATCAAAACAAAAATCCTCAGAAATACTGCAGAACTTCTCTAAAATAGAACTATTGGCAACACGCTAACAGTTAACCATTTATCAGCATTATAACACATGCAATTCAGGGCAATGAAATTCAACTTAAAAACCGGAATAAGTACTTTGGTCTTTCTGCTCTGTATTTCTTTCTGTCTTCTCGGTTCTTATTCACAGTCCCAAAGGTCACTAGTGTATTTTCTCTCCTTTAATTGGCTTCACGGTGCTCTTCCCCCATCATTATAACCGATTTCAGATGGTGCTAGAAAATTATATTGACTCTGAACACCAAAAGAAATCAGTCATCCTCTAAGGGGCCACGGGAGGACGTGAGGGTCGGCAGGGACCAGAGGGTAATAAATCCGCCGTACGCCTGGCCTTTTAACCCTCACACGATGGAGTCTGTACGGCAGAAGGATTATTACACAAACGAGGATGAAGTTCTAACAATAAGACATCCACACAATTAGCTCGTTAGATGTGACGTCGCTGTTGGCAGGGCGAGGAAGGCATTGGCTGTGTCAGGCAGACTCTCGTGGCCGTCTGGTCTCCCGGGGCTGTCCCGTGCATCCCTTGTGCAGCTGGCCTCCCCCAAGAACACTGATTTCAAATGGTGCTAGACAATCACTATTTAAATCTAAACCACCATATGAAACCAGCTTCCTGAAGAAGCTTTATGATCTATTTTTTCTTCAGAATGCTCTCTTACAATAGACTCAAGACAACCTAGAAAGGAAAAAGCTGAAACCCGGCTGCGGCTATTTACTTTGTGGTCTAAACAGAGCTTTGGTGAATCCTGTACGGGTGTACTGTTATCACCGAATCTGCGGTTGGTGGGGGGGGGGGGGGGGCACGCCTGTTGTCTTTATTCTTGATCTGCCCAGACAAAGGTTCAGTTTTATCATTCAGAGGCAAGGGCACGTGTCAACCCCTTTCTTTCTGATGGGAAGTCAAGGGAAATCCTTTACTTGGGTAAAGACACAGAGCTCTTCCTGGAGTCGAAGCATCCAGGTGCAGAAGACAACCAGAAAGGGGCGCTGACGAAGCTTACCACATACGTGTACGTGGTCCCAGATAGGCAGGTGGTCTCGTACAAGTTGAAGAAAAAACTTCCCTAAACCTTACTTTCTCTTCGAGGTAATTTTTTATGGTTCAAAGGATTACTGTGATTCTAGGGTCCAAGGAGGCGACAGGATAGCTCAGAGGCAGAGGAACGGGCTGATGCTAGTGAGAGCCTAATGCTTTCTTCCCAAAATAGAATTCCTTCGACTGCGTCTATGAGTTAAAGAGTTTTGGTAGCTTTACTTAACTGTTACGAAAAATTTCAGACCTCCGTGACGTTTGAATGACAATAAAATGAATTCCTGAATTCATACCACCTCAACCCAACCATCGTTCATTTCTGCCATCTTGCTTTAGCCCCGCCACGTATGCGTAAGACCCCGTGTTATTTCTCTGCTGGGTTGTTTGAAAGCAAATTGACAAGTGTCCCGACACTCTGCTCCTAACGTCTTGAGCATGTGTACAACGAGGCCATCTTAAAACAATGAGGCCATTCTTCTGCACAATCACAACACTTTCATCATACCTAAGAAAACGGACAACCCTTAGTATCCTCTAGAACCCAGTCCACATTCAACTTTTCCCATCAGCCCAGATCCCATCAGGTTCACCCGCTCAGACCCTTTTTACCCTACACTGCTCCCCACCTTTTCTTGGCTTTGTCAGGACACGTCACCTTGTGAAGACGGGTTCTAATCCTGGCAGCACCATTCGCTTTGTCTGTTCCTGTTGGCTTAATAAATAAATGAACTGAACTTCAGCCTCTCTTTTTGACTCTCCTCATTCATCATCCTCCTTTATCATCTCCCTATGAGCTTGGGAAGAACACCCAATTACAATGAGCCTGTGGTTGATGATTTCAGGTGGGCTCAGCAGGGTGCCATGGGGGTTGGGGGGGGGGTGCTTCGCTTAGGTCTGATTAACATTCTTACCCCTTACAGGCTGGACCGGTTTTCTCCTCCTAAGCAGATCCCAACACAAACTCCTTCAGGGAAAAGCATCCGCTGCCCATGCCTCCTGCTACCACGCTGGGTTTTCCATCCGTGTGAGTACGGGACTGGAACACTGTGGGCTTACAGAGACGCGCAGCAATCACCGCATCAAAGAAGCAACAGCTCACAGACCATGAAGGGACGCACGCGCTTTGTGAGGCGACAGGCAGTCAGTTACAGGTTTCAACTGGAGAGTCCATTCATTCAAGCATTCAAACCTAAAAAAGACGAATCCCTGCAACTCTTCAGTAACTATTTCACTAATTTTGGGAGTAGCTGGGGGGGCCACCGCATCTTTCCGTGTGTGCTGTTGTCATTTGTAAGGTCAGCACTGAAGCGGCAAGGGACAGCCAGGTTACTCTCATCAGTGCAAACATCCAAAATCTAAACAGAAAGGTCTGCTTGTTTTTTTTTTTTTTTTTTACAAAGGACTAGTCCCAGCTCTTGCCTGCTACCAGTTAGAAGTGTTTTTCTTTTTTCTTTTTTTTTTTAATTGTTTTAACATTTATTTTTGAGACAGAGAGAGAGTATGAACAGGGGAAGGTCAGAGAAAGAGGGAGACACAGAATCTGAAACAGGCTCCAGGCTCTGAGCGGTCAGCACAGAGCCCGACACGGGGCTCGAACTCACAGACCGTGAGATCATGACCTGAGCCAAAGTCGGATGCTTAACCGACTGAGCCACCCAGGCGCCCCTAGAAGTGTTTTTCAAATGATGGACACTTCAGTTACGGGGAAAACTTTTCCTAAAGAATGAATTTCTTCCTTTTATTTACGTCTGATGAGATCATACATGTCCTCGTACCTCGAATGTATGTCACACCCACATATACACACATACATGCACACGCACGTACACACTACACGTACAACCATATGGTTTTGCAGAGCCGATCAGACACGGTAGGTTTTCTGCATTATGCTTTAAGCATGCTTCTCAAGAAACTCGGCAGAAGAACAAAGGTGGATATGTTCTTTCCCACCTATCGCTGTCTCCTCCTGTGAGCCCTGTTTGACAAGGCATTTTCAGCAGACAAAAACTTAATAAGCAAAGTCATTTAGTATATTTCTCTGCAGTTTTGAAGCCCTTGGGAAGAAACTGAGATACTTTGTTGGTGACTCTAAAATGACTTAGAACACACGGAAACGGAGGTCTTGAGTTTGGGCCTCTGTGTTCACACCATCCTCTAGAGCAGGAGGCCGGGTTCTTGAAAGGAAGTCTACGTGAGGAGGAGACTGGCTACCAAAGCAACGGGGACAAAGTCTCATCGTTCACTAGGAGGGAAACGAACAAAAGTAAGTTGATAAAACAACAGGGGCTCATCCATTCTCTCTCTGGGACATGCACAGGGACACAGGATGACAGTGACTGGTTCCTTAACTTGGGTAGGGAAGTATCTGCTTACTTTGTGGAGTCTTTTGGTGACATTCAACGACAAGGAAAGACTGGCGTGCTTTCCACTCTCCCATGTTTTCCATCTCCAACAATCAGCCTGACTGTTCTGTATTTTTAGGCCAGGATACGGGAGGGCTGAATTTCTGCAATTCAGGGGGTTTCTATTTTAACCATCAACAATTTGAAGGTGCTGCACCATTTGAAAGGAGTGTTATTTTTTTGCCAATTCTTTCTCACACACAGAACACACGCTTAAAATCGTTAAGCTCTCCCTCTCCAGCATTAATCACCTTTCAAGAAGCAAATCGTTCCTCAGTGTCTCTTGGCCCGCAAGCCATGAGAATGGGTTTCTGTTTCAAAATGCAGTCTGTGCCAGCATACTTCATGCTGTTTTTGAGCAAGCTGCCCCTTTGTATTTTTTCTTCCAAATCTGATAGGAAAGTTGGAGCCTGAAATGTGAATCAATAAACCACACCAGTAACTCCTGTGTGGCAAAAGCGGAACAGCACAAGTACATTGTTTTCATCGAAGTGAAATGCCAGTCTGTTCTTGCAGGAGCAAGCTGGATTAGGATAACTTCCCTGGAGGCTTAAGAATTTCACAAGAAGACTGTATCTGCCTAGGACACTTAAGAATGCAGCTTCAAAATGTTACAGGCATCAGTATACAAGAGGCCCGACTTGAGTAACTCAGGCCAGACTAAAATTGCAACTGTTACTGGTATGGTGCTAGACCATTTAATTCTCATTCTCTGTTGACTCCTATGCCTTTAAAGAATGCTTTCCTGGGGCGCCTGGGTGGCTCAGTCGGTTGGGCGGCCGACTTCGGCTCAGGTCATGATCTCACGGTCTGTGAGTTCGAGCCCCACGTCGGGCTCTGTGCTGATGGCTCGGAGCCTGGAGCCTGTTTCAGATTCTGTGTCTCCCTCTCTCTCTGACCTTCCCCCATTCATGCTCTGTCTCTCTCTGTCTCAAAAATGAATAAACGTTAAAAAAAAAATTAAAAAAAAAAAAAAAAAAGAATGCTTTCCTGCAGGAAACAAATGAGCAAGCTGGCAGAATCTGGAGCTGTGGTTCACAGGTGAAGCTTCAGCTGTGCTGTTTTCTAACCATGGGATGTCGGGTGATCATTTAATTTTTCCAAGCCTTAGTATCCTGAGCCAGAGAATGGAGATCTGCACTCCTGTGCTGGAGTGGTCGTTAGGGTCATATGGAAACAGTCTAAAATTTTTATTTTATTTTAATTGAGTGAGAGTGTGTGCATGCGAGTGGGGGAGGGTAGAGGGGGAGAGAGGGAGGGAGGGAGGGAGGGAGGAGAGAGAGAGAGGGAGAGAGAGACAGACAGAGAGAGAGAGAGGATCCCAAGCAGGCTCCATGCCTAGTGTGGAGCCTGACACAGGGCTTGATCCCACGGCCATGAGATCATGACTTGTGCCGAAATCAAGAGTTGGATGCCCAACAGACTAAGCCACCCAGGCACCCTGGTCTATAATTTTTAAAGCGCTACACACATTTGTCATTTTATTGGATGGGTCAGAACTCTGGAGTGTCTTTTCAGGGTAAAGGCCAAAATAAACTCAGAAGTAGACGGGAAGGCATTTTGAAAAGCTTCTGTTTTGGGAACACCTCCTCTGTGCCAGGCACTGTGCTGTGTACTTTCAACGTATTTTCTCAACATTCACGACCACCTAACAAGGCTGGTTGGTATCCCCATTTTCCAGGTGGGGGAACAGAGACTTAGAGAGGGCACAGGACTTGTTCTTGGCCACAAAGCTCATGAATGGCAAGCCCAGGATTCAAACACTGACATGGCTGATTCCAAGCCCAGGCTCTTAGCCATTACTCTTTCCTGCTCAGTGCTTTATAGATGCTGTAATGGCTAATCTTCAATGGCCTCCGGGATGTCTGAGCATATACTGGCTCCAGGTTTCAGGGTTTCATCAGGGAGCACATCAGTCACTCATTAAAACCAGCTTTGGCCCTGATTAGCAGAAGCAGCACCACACAACGCCCCTAGAGGAACTAAAAAACTTGGAAATGAGCTGGGTCTGGCTAGCACTGAAGGGTCAGGGACCTGGACCCTCAGCCACACTTCTGATTTGCAGCGTGACCTACAGCAAGTCATACCTTCTTGGAAGCTTCGTTTTCCCATTTATCTTCAGGAAGCTCAAGTCAAAAGAGCATGGTGAACTCGTCCAACAGATCATGGCATGCTATCAGGACAGTGCTAAAATACCATCTCCAAAATACAGCCCAGGCAATTCCCCCAATTTTCCCATTTCTGCGGGGCAGTGGGGCAGGAGGGGCCGCGCAAGCTTCTGGATCCAGCATGTCAAATCTGCAGCTGGCTCCCTGCACCGCCCTGGGTGAGTTGCTTTGACTCTGGGCTTCAGTCTCCTCACCTGTCAAATCAGGGGAACAGCAGTACCTGCCACACAGGGTTGTTGTGAGAATTCAGACACAGAAGGAAAAGCAACTTGAACTAGAAAGAGCACAAGGCAAACGTTCAGTAAATGACGGCTGTGCTGTTGGGAATAATAAATCAGTCTTCCTTCAGCACACCGTGAGCAGAGACGTGTCTGAGAGATCTGCCACAGTTTGTAACGAAAGGGCTCACGATCCTGCCTGCATACGTTTTGTTGTACACGAAGGCATTCCAGAGTCGCTAGCTGCAGAGATGTTTGAAAACTACTAAAATCTGAAGAGATGCCCTTGGATGTGCAAACGGCATCTCCCACTGAATTAACTGAAATGAGTCTCTTTAATATTTTCCAACTTTCTCTCCTCTTCCTATTCTAAGACCCGAACATGGGATCAATACTCTTATTTTCAAGCAGGAGTTCATATTATAGGCTTTTTTTCTTTTTTGCAATAGTAAATCGGGAATTGGGTGTTCAAAAAAAAAGGAATAAAGATCAAACGCCGATGACCATTAAATTCTTTTTACTGGAGAAATCATCTAGGAACAAAATAAAACAAAACTCCCTTAAGACTGATTTACGAGCACAAGCCTCTACTTACATGGGGATGTAAAAGCAATATGATGGATATTTTCCAGGCGCAGAAATCTTCAGGAGGCATTTGTTCAGAAGACCAGCGTCTGGAATTTAAATGACAGTGTGAACCCTTCAGAAACATCCCAGAGCAACAGAGGAAGTAAAAGTCATTGTTTTCTTTTGTGGCCCCACCAATGTCAGAAAGAGACGAATTTTTAAAAATGAGAAATAAACAGCACCTTCTCTTTCCTGCTTAAGACACAGAGGTTGGGGAAGTTCCTGTGCACTGAGGGGCCTCGTGCTGGTGCTCTCTCTGTCCAGGTGTGGCAGCCGCTGTGGAGACAGTCTGCTGACATGAAGCCACGCATTTCGCAGATCGCCAGGGTTTGCTCAGCGAGAGGGCATACAAAATAAAATACGGTATAAATCTCTAGCTCTAATCATGAAAGAAGGCATAAAAGCAGCCTGCCTAGAAGATGTGAGGAAGTTTCTATTTTAAAAGTTGACTTTGCAACCTCATGTTGCAGCAGCATGGGACTCCAGACGGCCAGCAGAGGGCAGCACTGGCCTGGAAGTAAACCTTCACGGCTTCAGAGCTGGGCAGAGGGCAATTAAGAACTGAAACCGCAAGACTTTCTCCCTTCCGTGGTCTAACTTTAAAGCTGGAATGCACCTTGCACCACATCACAGGAGAGGACGCCCATTAGAGAGGTCTTTGTTGCTGAAAACCGATCATTCAAGGGCACCTCAGTCTCCTGACATGTGACCTGTCACAGCAAGGGGGTGGGAGGGGGCGGGGTTGGGGGGGGGCTCCAAGGAGGGTTCCTCTCGAGGAGCTTAAATCTCACCAGCTCACATTTCACCCAGCGGAAGGCTGAGTGACTCAGCAGCGCGATGAAGAGAAGTCCACGTTGTCAAGTTAGCACCAATTGCAACTTCTAAGTTAATGATTACAACTCCGCAGAGGAACTTAAACACAGCCGAAGCCGCAGAGCAGGCCGTGCTTATCAGCAGATGGGGTGGTGCGGTCTAGGTCTAGGTACACGCATCAGAGCTGGCTGGGGAAGAAAACAGACTGCCCTTCGCAGGTGTGGTCTGTAAGCCAAGTGCCGTTGGACACGTTCTCCCGCAACTATGCCCGTGCACTTCAAGATGCTATCAAAACAGGGACATGCTGGGGCGCCTGGGTGGCTTGGTCGGTTGGGCGTCCGACTTTGGATCAGGTCATGATCTCACGGTCCGTGAGTTCGAGCCCCGCATCAGGCTCTGTGCTGACAGCTCAGAGCCTGGAGCCTGTTTCAGATTCTGTGTCTCCCTCTCTCTCTGCCCATCCCCTGTTCATGCTCTGTCTCTGTCTCAAAAATAAATAAACGTTTAAAAAAAAAAAAACAGGGACATGTTATGTGGGGCACATTCTTGTGAGCTGGGCCTGAACTTCAAGAGCACCTTGACAAGTAAGCGAAATGGTCAAGAAAGGCCATAGTTGTATTCCATACTGTCAAACAACAGAAAAATGAATCTAAAAAAATTCAACCTGAGGGGTACAGATGAGAAGGAAGATCAGGGTAAACAAAATTCAAACCACCGTGGACTATTAGATCACACACGATTCTGAAAATATTTAAATACTACTACAAAATAACAGCGTGTTTCCTCAACGGTCTGGATCATAAAAACGAGGACAGGAACCAAAGTCACGGAGGCGCTCTTTCCCTTTGCAGCAGAAACAGAGATGTGTCAGGCTGTGAGGAGTGCCAGTCTGTTTTTCTGGAGCTTTTCAGCATTTGGAAAAGCATGTGGAGTAGTTCATTCAAGGTGCTGGGAAGTCCTCCTTTAATTAACCTTGTCCTATAAATGTACATGACAAAGCCTGGTTCTGGGCAGGTGTCTCCCATCCTTGCTGTGGCCCCCTGTGAGCACTGGGACCTACAGCCTCCTAAGGTTTAGAGGTCTGTACATCACATACAGATGGGAAGATCAGAGCACAGGAAGGTCTGGCTAGGAACACTGAATGAGTTAGTGATAAGGTTTCTCAACTATGAGGATAGGAGCTTGACAAGCCCATTTTCAGCTTCCCACTAACACCCCCTTGCGAGCACTGGACTCCGTGCCTTCCACAATGACTCTTGGTGGTTCTAATCTAAATGCGGGGCTGAGGCCTGGACCAAACTTGCCCCACAGGGGAGAGTGACAGGCAAGGAGCACGCCTACTTCACCACTGGGACTCCTGTGGCTTTCCTGAAAGGAAGTCAAGGGTCGACATGCCTTCTCAATATGACAGCCTTGGTCACAGAGGGCCCCCAGAGGAGTCATCGCCCTGAACCTTTAAGGTCTTAGAAGCAGACCTCTGTCAATCCCTGCTCAGAATCAAATCTACCAATAAATATCTTTTCCTGGTCTTTGCCTTTCCTCATGAGCACCTGCTTGTCCGAATTAATATGCTTACACGCTGCCTTTTTAATGTCATAGGCAGTGAAGTGACTGCCCATTTAATGGCACATTTAGACTGGAAGCAGAGGCAAGCAGCATGAGGTTAGGGGCCAGAAAGACGTGGATTCAAATTCTCCCTCAGTCGCCTGTTGCACAGCTGGGACAAGGGATTTATCCTTTTCTGAGCTTTAGTTTCTTCATATATGAAGTAGGGACAATAATGTTACTTCTTAAGAGTTGGGAAAAGGTAACTAACCCAAATAAAACACATGGTACATAGACCTTCAATAAATGTTAACCCCTCTCCCACCCCGACTCCCCATACTCCCCTGGGAGGGAACAGCACATCTAACATTTTGGATAAAACGTCCAAAATACAAGGGTGCCTGGGTGGCTCAGTCGGTGAAGCGTCTGACTCTTGATCTCAGCTCAAGGCTTGATCTCAGGGTAGTGAGTTCAAGCCCTGCGCTAGGCTCTGCACTGGGCGTGAAGTCTACTTAAAAAAAAATCTGGAGTGCCTGGGTGGCTCAGGTGGCTCAGTCGGTTAAGCGTCCGACTTGGGCTCAGGTCATGATGTCGCAGTTTGTGGGTTTGAGCCCCAGGTCCGGCTCTGTGCTGACAGCCCAGAGCCTAGAGCCTGCTTCGTATTCTGTGTCTCCCCCTCTCTCTGCCCCTCCCCTGCTCATGCTCTGTCTCTGTCTCTCAATCATAAACGTTAAAAAAAAAAAAATCCAAAAGTATATACAATCAGTGTGATAGATTTGGTGCGAGAGACTAAAATAACATTGGGCATCAGTCCATAGAAGCTGTGGGTCGAGAGCTTCTCTCAACTTAAAGGGTGGCGTATAAGCCAAGGACGTCACAAACAGGGATTCAAGAGTCTGGGAAAAGACACACAATCGGAAACTGGGACGAGGATATTCCAACATTTCCGTCTACCTGTTCACACACCATTGACGCATGGAATTTACGATGTACCAGGAGCTGTATGAGGCCCTGAAGGTATGTGTACAAACGAGGCAGGTGAGTCCAGTGCAAGCAAACACATAAACAGATGACGACGGGGCATAACCGGGCTCTGAGGGAAAGCGGCACGCAATGGGGCAAACGCGGGAAGCCCCAGTATGTGAGTGGGTTGCACACAGGGACAGTCACACATCTCACAGAGGGAGTAGCCACCAGAGTGGTGCAGAGCCACCAAGTCACTGCTCAGCGCCACTGATAAAGACAGATGGGTTAGAACCCATCAAGTGGCACTCACAGACTGCCTCCCAAGAGCCCAAGCACCTTGCTGGATACCGCCAGATTAGGTACGTAGGTGATGTGCATGAGACCTTAAACTCTAACTGCGGAATGAAGTCTAATTAATACATAGGGACAAACCCCGTGAAGTAGGTCACGCTAACAGAGAGGACCAGAGTCATTTAGGATGAGATGAGGTTGGGACAGGCTGACTAGGTCCAGGGCTTTGCAGAGGAAAGGGGCCTGAGCTGGGCTCTGCAGGTGTCCTGGGCAGGTGGCAAAAGGGGGTTTCAGGGAGAGGAGGGTACATAGTGTTCAACGCAGCAGGAGGCGAAGGTCGGGGAGAATGGGGGAGCCCCTGCATTTAGGGGGACCTTTGGGTAGTTAGACTGCAAGGGACTTGAAGTGACACTGGATGCAGGACAGAGAGAGAGAGAGACGGTGCACTCACAGATGTATCCCCCCTCCCCCCGCACTCACACAGGGTGTGAGTTTTGAGATCAGGGTTGGCACAAGAGGAGAAAAAAAAAAAAACCACGTATGAAGAGCAGGACAAACGTGTCTGTTAAGACCTGGTGTGGGGGAAGCACTGCACTGGAGACACAGAGCGAGGACAGGGCACCAGCCCTCCGGGAGCTTGCAGGCTGGCAGGGGTACAGACAAGTAAGTAGACAGCATCAGGATGATGGGACACGTACCAGCAGAAAGGAAACTGCAGGCTCTGTGGGAGCCACAGGGAGGCACCAGATCTGGGGTCTGGAGAAGCCCTCCCAAGGTCCTTCCATTCTCCATCTCCACAAAGGAATGGGCATGGGTGTGGTCATTTCCTGTGGGTTTCCTGGAGAGGCCGGGAGTCCCTTTCTCAGGGTGCCTTAATGAAGGGGTCCATTTGTCTGGAATGCGGTTTTGGCTGGGGACAGAACAGACTGAACGATCCCCTGTACAATGCCCTTCAGCGGGACAGGAGTCCTGTTTACTGTTTAGAAGGACCGACTCCAATCCTTTAGAGTCCAGAGGGGGCCGAGCGTGTCCCGGGATGCTGAGTTACACTCGCGGAGGTGAAGCGGAGGTGGGACTTTCACGGGCACCGCTGAGACCTTCCCATATGCCTGCAAGTGCAGGGGAATTCTCCAGGACCACCAGAGAACAGCAGCAGGGGAGGAGAGCGCCCTCACACCCTCTCCCCAGCCCTCTGAACCCCGCTGAAGAAGCCTGTGAATACGGCACCACCCTGAGCAACAGCGAGGGCGGGTGAGGGGCATGCTAATCCAAAGCGAACACGAAAATCCTAAGAAAACAACACAAGCTGCTTCCTATTTCATTTTTCCAGCTTACTGTGTAATCTTCTGTTAGGAAAATTTTACCCATGGCTTCAATTTGAAACACTTGCTAGATTGTAACTTGTTAAGTATACACAACTACAACAAAGCAAGAAGAAGAAAACCCCCGGAGATTTAGAGAGAGAGAGAGAGAGAGAGAGAGAGAGAGAGAGAGAGAGAGAGTGAGAGAGAGAGAGTGAGCCAAGGTGCGCTCACGTCTGTGCGGCACATGACACAGCCCCACCTCCCTGCAACAGTGACCCCTGGGAAAGGCCACAGGGCCCCGATACAGCCAAACGCCTCTCCCCACTAGCTCTTTACAAAGTAAGTGGTCTACCTTAACAGTGAAGGGAATGAGGGTGATGAGAGGGAAAAATGCATTGTTACTTATCTCCGGGATCATGCTAGAAGCTAAACATGAGAAGATTTTTCCTCCACATGGTTTCCGGGGGGCCTGGCCAGCACACTAGATGTTACTAGGACTAAGAAACAGTTCCTTCCATGCAAAGATCTCGCTGGGGATGCTTCACTTAGGATATATTTTGCTTTACGTCCTTAGGGCAAAACACCTTTTGTGATAACCATGCCATTAATGTAACAAAGTGATAAATGACAGTTGCCTGACTGCCACCCGGGGCCAGTGCAGCCCCCCAGGAGGGCTCCCAGACAGGGATCTGGTGCAAATTCCCGCTCTTTGACTGGCGTTTTCTTCCTTAAATTATTTCGTCTCTCGGTTCAGGCTGTGACCCTTACACAAACAAAGGCCCCTTCCTCTTTCTAGGCACCTGGGGAAGCCCTGGGAGACAGCCGGCGTGGTCAGCGCGGGGACCCGTGCCACGTGCTTTCCGGGCCCCTATGGATGGCGCAGGTGGCATGGAGTCCGAGGAAGAAGTGGTCTTGACCGTGCTGGGGACAGGACGGGGGAGGGGCTCCCCGACCGCCAGCTCCCACTTTGGCTTATGGGGAAATGACTCCTTCCTGGGGGCTTGCAGGACCCTCAGGTCCTCCCCCAGGCAGGAGGACGGTGCTCCAGCTGCTCTCCCAAAGCCCTCCTCCTCCGGTCTGTCCAGCTTCTCTATCCCATTGTGCCCCCACTGCCCTCCCTTTACTCCATTACCAAGGGGCACTTTTAAGCCTTCTGGAGCATCTTCTAAATATTACATTTACTCGGTACCCAAAAGAGTACAACATGTTCTCAGAACATTGCTCAATTCTTTCTCCTGTGGGAAGGACTCAAAGTTTGTTTTATTAAGATCTAGTGCGACATAAGTTAATTCTCATCCAAAAAAAGAAGGAGAGAGAGAGAGAGAGAGAGACAGAGACAGAGAGAGACAGATCAGGTCTCCTACTCTGGCACGGAGATAGAAATAGAAATGTTATTCTTATTTCTGCCCAGAAGCTAATAAATTCACAACACTGACAAAAGAGATTTTGAAAAAGCTGCTTAGGTCAAATAAATGATTTGTTTCATTTTGTAAAAAATGAAGTTCTCTGCTCTGACCTAAGTAGTTTTCTAAACATTCCTCAAAGGGCAAGTGGCCTCTCCTGGCCGGGAGGCCAAAGGCCTGCTGGAGCCTCCCCCCAAGGTTTGGACAAGGGGCTGTGTGGTCAGAGGAATGAGGCCGGGCTCAGACTGGCGACTCTCCTTCCAGCTCTGTGGCCTCCAAACGACCAACCCCCCCATGCCTTGGTCTTCTCCCTGAAACAAGGAAGCTGTATTTGATCATTTTCCTCTTGCTCTAAGTAAGATGATTATAAAACACGACATTAAGTATAAGGCTGGTTTCTGCTGTGGACCTCACCTAAGGAGTTTCAGTCATAACCCGTGTGCGGAGAGAGAGAGAGAGAGAGAGAGAGAGAGAGAGAGAGAGAGAGAGAGAGAGAGAGAGAGAAACATTCTGAATCATTCAAAACCATTAAGAATGTTGGCTCTGACTTCTGAAGGGCAGGATAAACACACCCGTGCCCAGGCGGGAACTCACTTACTGGATGTCTCTGCCTTTTTAACTCATGAGGGCCCGAGTATTTCCCAAGTAACTTCTAACGGCTTCGATGCTTCATGCTGTCACACTGATCCAATAACACAGCTTCCTGAAAGGCTGGCCACACGTCACTGGGTGTTGAATGCTTATTAACCTCTCAGTATGTTCACCTGATAGAGGCTTTTTTTGCAACCTTTATCCAAAAGGTGAGTCCTCCCATACCCCATAGGTCAAGGAGTAAATAAAACTTCTCTCCTTAAAAAAATTCTCTTTCTCCAAACTGCATGCCAAACCCAGAGAGTCGAGACATTCTTTTGAGTGGAATGGATTCCGGCAGAATCATCTGACCTCTAACCTCCAAATGCATTTAGATTCAGCCTTTATGGATCTGAAATCACAAAGGATATAGGGATCAGCACATAGTTCTGGTTTCTAGTAGAATCTACCTCAATTCTTCTGCCTTAGAAAAACCACGAAACCTTTTAATGTTCTGTAATGTTTATATGGCTCATTTTTTATACATACAGTATTCATGGAAAGTCAACAGAAGAATAAAGGAGGAAACATGAGTGTTAGCTGTCTGGGCCCCAGGGAGGTCACAGACCATGTGCATACTAGAACTCAGGACAATTTGCTCGAGAAAATGACCTCATTTTTGCCTTCAGAGACATTCAGCTATATAGGAATAACTGGGCATAGGATGGGTAACGTAAAAAAAACAAAAACAAAAACAAAAACAAAAAACCAAAACCAACTTTTAATTTTAAAAAATCCCATACTCAAAAGGCGACAGATGCAATGCTACTTTCTCCAATTCTGAAAGCTCACAGTGGGGACAGCAGAGTTAACCACGCACAAAATTTGCAGTCAAGCAACCGACTGATTGTCACCAGACTTTTTTTTTTTAAATGGCCTTATAGGAACTGAGCAAGCTGGTAGTGTTTCCTAAGAGTTATTGTTCAGTTGTGAAAATGTAGAGAGCTTTTTGCTTTGTTTTTGGGAAAATCATGATCAGCTGAGATGATGAGTAGGCAGTCAGGCTCGTACTTCTTTTGCTACTTGATAAAGGCTTATTCTGCCAGGCAAGGAGAGCAGTATACTAGAGTTCGCTTGTTTTTCTTCTCTCTGTTTTTTTTTTGGACTGAGGTCATCTCTATTCATTGGTATAGTAAACAAACCATACTTTTTTTTAAACCTCCTTTTATTTTTTTTTTAATGTTTATTTATTTTTGGAGAGAGAAACAGAGTGGCAGTGGGGGAGGGGCAGAGAGCGGGGGAGAGACAGAATCCAAAGCAGGCTCCAGGCTCTGGGCTGTTAGCACAGAGCCCGACGTGGGGCTCAAACTCACAAACCGTGAGATGGTGACCCGAGCCGAAGTCGGAAGCTTAACCAACTGAGCCGCCCAAGTGCCCCTAAACCTCCTTTTAAAAGCAACAGTACATTTTTATCCTCCCTGGGAATGAGATAAAGGCATCATAATTTTTAACACCAACATCCATCAGAGCGTCTATGAATAATGAAAAACAACAAAAAAAACCCCACCCTATACCTCATTTGATATAGCTTATATAGCTCTCCATTTTACTTCTTAAACTCTCTTAATTCAGAAGCTCAAACAGAATTTTAAAACATCATTTCAAAATCCTCTTCGTTGCATTTTTAAAGATATCCGCAAATGGGTGATTTTGGTGTGTTTAAGTGAAACCACCATAGACCGGAACTGTAATCGTGAGAGAAGAACTCTTGGTGCTTTGCCAAAGACACTAGCGAGCCTACCACCAGGGTAAGTTCCTTTTCAGTTCTTCAGTGGGCTTGATTTCACCTTCTTATCAGCTCGGTGACAACACTAGATGCGTCCAAGAACCCATTTTTCCTTTGCTCTCGCTGTTGCACTGGGAGCCCTTACAGGGCCCGGGCGAGGTGGAGAGTTCCTAGTTCGCCCAAGCTGGCCTCCCCAGGGCACTGTTCCCAGGGCGGTGACTCAGCTTTGGAGGCCACCTGCTGCGTGGGTGCCGCCACCTTCCGGGTCATTACCAGTCACGAGGGTAGAGGCACAGGGCAGAGCTGAATGGACCCAAAGGATCAACGGCTCAGGGCCAGGTCAAGGGCAGCGCCGGAAGGAAAGCCTTTGTCTTATGAAAGATTCACCCGAGAGGTGGGGCGATGGAGGCAGAGGGGCTTCGCACCTGCATCCTACGGTCTCGGGGGTCTCTGCGTGAGTGTCAATGCCGCGACTTATGATGAAGGCAGGGCCACGGGGCAGCTCCCACTTTCAATGCCACTTTAAGTCACCACGGATGTTGAAAACAATAAATGCCATCCGCTGTCTCCAAGATACCCACGTACCTTTGAGGCCTTTCCACCGGCGGCGTCCAAAGCACCTTCAGGCCATTCTCTCTCCTTCCTTTAGACAACCCCCTGCTCCAACTAAAATAACCTGTCTGCCGTCACCTGCTCGGCAGGCCCTCTGGCTCCCGAGTACTGTGGGAAACGGCGAGCTGTCAGCGCTCACGGGCACTGAGCTCCTCCACCTGGGATCCCTTCTCCTTCTTCGGCCCTTTTAACGTTCGTTCTGTTCAGTGTTTCCTCCTTGCCGGAGCGAGCCTACCTGGACCCCCCGGGGCTCGGCTCCTGCCTCCTCACTCACGACGGTCACTTCTGTACCGTGTCAATCAACTCATGTTCACGGAGTCCCCTGATGCGTTAAGGGACGGACGCTCAGGGGACACGTAGGCCACGTCTGATGCTGTGTCAAGTGCAAGGAACACGAAGGAGAGAGACGGGGCGCCTGCCGCAGGAGGCTCCCTCCCTCGGAGGGAGGAGAGGGATGGGCGCCGGGCACACGAGGGGAGGCCTGTCTGGCAAGGGAGCGGGGAGGCTCGGCGGAGGATGCGCCAGGTCGGCCCGCAGTGTGCCTGAGTCTGACGACCGACCACCAGGCTGAGTGGTGAAGGAAGCGCAGGGTGTGTGTGAAAGGAGGAAGTTAGACAAGGAAGGGAGATGGGGAGGAGGGACCCGTATGTGGCACCTTCTCTTCAGCGTGGCTGCAGCACGGGGTTCGAGGGTGGGGGGCCAGCAGGGCCTCGTCCCACAAGGACTTTGCACGGCCGTCCAGGTGCCTAGGTGTGTGAAGTGGAACCAGAGTCACGTCCGAGTGGGACAGGGGCGGATGGCAGTGCTGCCCGGAACTGGGAATTTTTCAGCCGAGAGGCACTTCCACATACATTATCTTCTGTAGTCACCACCACACTCTTGAGCCATTTATTTGGCAATTAATCACACACCGCCTTGTGACATGTTCATTTCTGCTATCTCGTTCCTCAACGCTGCCTGCATGTTTTTCGTCTTCTCCCTTCTCCTGGACTATCAGCTCTTTGCAGGCACAGAACGACACCTTCTTTTCTGGTGGTTCCGGTGACCAGCACAGCGGCTTACACCCACAGACGCTTGATAACAGATGTCTTAATTGAAATTTTAGACGGTGCTTTTGCCACACGGCCGGCCACGTAAGTAAGTAAACTCACAGCAAATGACCCTCGAGTCCTAGAATTCAGATGATACGTATGGCACAGGTAAGAAATGGTATGAAATACAGGTGAGGTGAGCTCGTGCTGTGAGGTCCTGGAATCCGAACTCTTGCACAGGAGGGTTTTGAGCAGGACAGTGATGTGACTGATGCATGCATAAAAGGATGAATCAGTGAGCATCAGGAGGGGCTAACAGAGAGAGGGAACAGTACAGGAGAGGTAAGCGTCGCTCACCGAGGGGACCGTTTCTCTGCCATCTGCAGGGACACGAGGCTCTTCGCTCCAGGGCCCCCTGGGCTCACCTCCGTTCTTCCCTGAGCTCCATCACACCCAAGAGGAACATTTGGTGCTTCGGGTCTCTGCTTACTTGTCTTCCCCCTCCCTTTACTCGCTAATAATTAGCAAGCAACAGTTATATGTCAGACGCTGTGACACAAAGATGAAAGTCTACCATCTAATACAGTGCAGAGGGCTTCCTGAAGGAGGTGAACCCTGAAACGAGTCTTAAGAATGAGTAGGTGTTAAACAGAAGAGGAAGAGAGAAGAGCGTGTGCAAAGATGCAGCCCTGGGGCAAAGGAGCTTGGGCTCGGGGAAATTCTGAGAGATGTGCTGGAACCTGGGTAAGGAAGAGCCATTAAAGGGCTTTAAGTAAGAGAAAAAACACAATCAGATTAACATGTTGGAGCAAGATCAGTCTGGAGGCTGAAGGTAGTGACCCTGGAGCCTGGTAGTGACATTGTCCTGTACAGATTCGACAGAAGCAGAATGGTTAAGCCCTGGAGATGGAATGTGTAGTGAGAGGGTGACTGAGAAAAATCTTTGTAAAAGAGCTTTCAGATTGACACATTTCACACAGGGGATCCGGCAACAGGTAACACACGCACTGCCTGGTTCTGGCCACAAGGTGGCAGCTGCACACAGCCACACTGGCGGCCAGCCCTGTCCAGGTTTGTTTGCAAAAAACAGGACAGTTGATTTTGATCACCAGAAGTGGCTGGCCTTTTTAAAGGCTTTTGGGACTAGTAATTTTGAGTGACAAAGAACAGTTGCCATTCTCATAGTTTAGTTCACTGTGAAGTCAATTTAAGACGTTCTCTACTCAGGCTGGCTTCTCCTCGCTCCCATGAGATGTGACAAAATTTCAGATCTGTGACTTGCAAGACAATCAGCACAACTTTACCACCTTCTTGTCTTTCCATCCCCAGACTGATCACCTGATTAGCCCAAGTCCCCAAGCCCCTGGCAGGGCAGCAGAAGGACCTTCTGCCTGGGGGCAGCCTTTAAGGATGTCATTCTTGGTGGAGAGTGGATGGAGCCACCCAAACATAAGAGAACAGGGCTCTCCACCACGCAGGGCAGAACCACTAAGTACATTCTGGAAAGGAGCCACAAGCTCTCTTAAGCTTGCCTCGTAAGCGGTTTCCTCCCTCTGAAAACCTTTCATGGTGGAAGCCATGACGTATCAGCTGATTTGGGGGGAGGAGCGTGAAAACTGCTCTCCTTACCCCTCAGGGGGGCTCTTTTAAGGGCAGCCAGCTGAGCCCTCAGAGAAATGTGCTGAGAGTCTAAAACGTGTAGGCTGAGAAGGAAGTTTCAGTGAAAGGGCTTTCACCAAGGAGAGCCAGCTAATAAAGAGCTTGGCCGCCATGACTAAGTCTGACAACGACCCTTGAAAGTGCGGGAAAACTGGCGGACGCTGCGGGGGACCTCAGCAAGTGGGGGGTGAGGGGGGCACCACCTCCAGGTCAGCGGCGACGCCTATCCGAGGCCCCTTGTCTCCACCACGTAGGTCATCTGAGGGCAACGCTGGGGCACGTGTTCCACGTGGGACTGAGAAGGGCCACTTCTTCCGCCGAGGGAAGGACTGCTGTCTAAGCACCAGGGGAGGGAGACGGGGCACGTGAGGAGGTGCCAAGCTGAGCACTGCTCCACAACGGAAGGGCATCGAGTGCCCACGGCCCCTTCAGCTTCCCTGGTCCGTCACTTGCTCTGACTGGCTCTCCCGTGAACCTGTGGCCCATTTACTGTTTCTCACTCAGAGGCCAAAGAGCCTAAAGAGCCTGAAGAAAGAAGAACAGATCCCATCACCTGCACGCTTCACTTACCGCACGTTCAAATCCTTGCAGCAGCCCCTCGAGGCAGGTACTATTTCAATTCCCATTTTATGGATGAGGAGACTGAGGCAAAGAGACATTAGGTAACTTTAAGCGGCCAAAGTCACACACCTAACAAGCGTGGGATTCAGATGTGGTCTCCTGCCTCATCACATCAGCAGGGACAGAGAGGCCAGTAACCTGCAGAACCACACCGGGCACCCGCGGGGCGAGGTGCATGTGGGGGGCTGGAGGGAAGAGCCCAGGCTCTGGCCTCCTAATCCCAACCCCTGTGTTTCCTCCACACGCTCTGTTGTTTCTTCTACACTTGACGGCCAGGAGAGACAGATGGAACCTCAATCAAAACCGAGCAGCTAAGCAGAAGCTTACGAAGAGAAACCCTTCCCTTGTACGGAAATCAACTCACGCTTTTCTCAGCACATACAAAAGTCCTCCGGTCTCGAAAGTGATTCTGGAGAGGATCACCTACACCCCAGACAGGATCCCTTCCATCCCTTCCCTTAAGTTGTACTTAATTTATAACCTCACTGGAGTTTTTCAGTTGATTTAACATCACCGGTGGTTTAAATCGGCGCACCACAACTTGTAAGAACCTAACGGCAGAGGTCATGTTGTTCTCAACATCAGAACAGCGACGCCTGCTTGAATCCGCTCCCGGGAAAAGAGAAATAGAGTGGACTATGTCCTCAGGCCCCAACCTCCAGGGAAAACCACACTTCTGAGGCAAAAGGAGTGGCTGGTTCTCCCAGTCCACACTGGGGCCCGGGAGCCCCCCTAGAGGCCCTCTGCAATAACATCACACATTCAGGCTGCATCTAGGGACCCTAAAAACCGAGCCCATAATGTGGGTTTCAAAGCTACTCCTTTGTCAAGTCAGCAACTCACCAGGCCTCATGAATATTCTGAAGTATAATACGGAAGTGAAATGCGTTATACACTAAATTAGAGCAGATGCACTCCCCACCGAACCCCCTGCTGGAATTACTTGGGGAGGGGGGGATGGCGGGAACCAGTGTTTCCAAGCGGCCCTGACGCGCTAAAAATATCTCTTCCTTCTCCTTTCATCGGTCTGGTCACCGTCCCAGACGCAAGCTCAGCACCGCCTGGTCCACCGGACCTGCTACATCGCCATCTACCTCCACTTCTGGACAGAGCGAACATTCGCAGATGTGAGTGCGAGGTTACAGGCTAGGATGGAACGCACCCCGTTATTCAAACACAGCTGCCGAAGAGAGCTGCTTGAGACCTTGGAAAGTAGAGACCTTTTTTAAAGAAAAAAAAAAGACTGACTGCTTTAACTAGAGCCTGGCGGTAACAACTCACTCCAGAGAGCCAGCTAAATGTTGGCACAGAAGTTCCTAGTGATACTCAGGCAAATTAGGTCTTATAAAGGGAAACTTGTGCGTAATATGCCTGTGGACAGGCTGCTCTGACCTCCCTTTGCAGCTTCAAAGATCTGCTCTGTTGCGTAACCCACAGCCTAGAAAAAATCAGGCTTTCCTGCCAGCAGCCTTGCTGCAGCCACCTGTCCCTACAGGTAGTAAAAGATTAGAGGGATCAGACTGCAGTGTTTACACAACACTATCCAGGGCTCTCTTCCTTCTAGCCCCCACCCACCCCCCAGGTTCAAAGTTCATTCTTCTAAAACAGGGGAGAGGTGAGCTGAAGAGCACACAGGACAAGAGCGAAGGAGACCTGCTTATGGGCAGGCCTGCCCACTGGTGTCACGGGGGGAAGGAGGCAGGACTGCAGAGGGAGAGGGGAGCAGGGAGAGGGGCTCGTGAGACGGGCGCCCGCCTAAAGCCGGCCTGATGCTCGCTTGGGATCCCCTAACTCGTGGAAGTTTAAAATTAGAAGGAGGGCCAGAAGACAGCCCCCAGAAAGCGGCTGCACTTACTTCAGGGAACGATCTTCCCCAGGACTTCGGGGAGCCAACGCTGCAGGTTTCGCTTTTTCAGAACCAAGACTGTGTTTTTCTTTTTTTTTATTTTTTATTTTTTTTAAGGTTTCTTCTTGAGAGAGAGACCGAGCATGAACGGGGAGGGGCAGAGAGCGAGGGAGACACGGAATCTGAGGCGGGCTCCAGGCTCTGAGCTGTCAGCACAGAACCCGACGCGGGGCTCGAACTCATGAACCACGAGATCATGACCTGAGCCGAAGTCGGAGGCTTAACCAACCGAGCCACCCAGGCACCCCCCCCCGTCCCCCCAAGACTGTACTTTTCTACTCCTACTGCCCTGCTGTACTCACCACCGGTTTGAGCTCACAAGACCTGCGTGTGGGAGCCACGACAGAGCAACCCCATCTATTCATTCAGAGCCATTTTAAAGTCCCTTGGGCCTGTCTCTCGTGGTTTTTAGCACCTGAAAGGACTCCTGCTTTCAAGTTCATGAAAATCTGCGTTCACTGTAAAATCTCCTTGTTTATTCCCCTCCACAAGGGGCATGAGCAGGAAGAGGGAAGTGGCGGGCAGTCTCCTGGGGATGAGGGCTTTTCTAGGAGCCTGGGGATGTTCTGGGCTGGGGACACTTACAGGGGTGATGGAGAGACCCCAGGAGACTTCTAGGATGGCTGCCTTTCAGAGCAGGGCCACACCAAACCGAAGGCCTCGGAGGGGCTGCACCTGCTCGCCTCTCCCACCCTCATCGTGGGCCACATCTGCCTTCTTCTCGATCCTCAAAGGCCAATCTCGTCTCCACTCCAGTGCCTTTTAACTGTGCTGTTCTCTGTGCTTGGAAGCTTCACCCCCAACTCCTCCACCCACTCTTTTCTCAACCTCTGGCTCCCACCTTAGAAATTACTCCTCAGAGAACCACTCAAAGGAAGTCCCCCTTTCATCCTGCAGCACCTTTTCCTTCACAGCACGAAGCCTGAGTTCATCCCCCGCAACTGGACTGCTTTCCCACGCACGTCCTTAGCTTCCATGAGGACAGAGATCACGCCTGTTTTTTTAATCACCACCATCATCATCATCCCGGTGCCGACCAGTGCCTGGCACACGGCAGATGCTCAGGGAATCTCTGCTGAGTGAATGAACAATGACACCAGCTTCCTCTCCCTGAGTTGCTCTGATCTCTGAATGTCCCATAGGAGGTACCTCTAACCCCATCTCCATGTGTTCCTGTCTCCCCTGCCCTCCAATAAAACCACAATAAATGCTGGTATATCCTCCGACTGCAAACAACCAGGTATAAAGTGAGAAGTTCGTAACGGACACAGGACCGCTGGAAGGATTTGTGAACTTGGGTCTAATGTTCTACTGTGGTGGCAAAAAATTAACTTCTCTATGAAATTAAAAACTCCTCCCCCTCGGCAACGGTGTTGGGAGCACCCAGAACGGAGCAGGGTTGAAGATTAAATCGTGAATTTTAAAGCTCAGAACTGCTACCCCCAATCTCACTTTTGTCCCTCCTCCGATTATGCTCTGCTCCTTGGGGTACCTGTTTGTGGAGACGTTCCAGGTTAAGCCCCCAACACCTAGCACCGTGTGTCCAAAGATGCTGCCAGCCAGCTTGCTTCCACTCTGCTCCCCTGCAGGCCTGTGGAGGACACCCCAGCGTGCTACTGAGACCTGTTCAACTGCTTCATTGCACAGCCCAGCCAGCCAGCAACCTCTCTACGGCCTCTTCCTCGACAACCCAACCGGCCCCCCCACCTGCATCCTCTCACTCACGGTCTCAGCACCACACCGATTTCTCCCCAACACACCGCGATCTTAACATATCAACGTGCTCAGGGACTCCACCTGAACTCCTAAGCTCTCCACCTTTCCAAAAAGCTCAAACCCCAAGGAAAGAAGGGCTATAGCCAGTCTGGTCTGAATACAAACAAAAGATTCACTGTCAGCACCTTGAAACTTGGAAAGAATCCATCACATGTCAGCGTAAGGCTTCCACTGGAAACATGGGAGGTAGGAAGATGTCAAGGAGGAAAGGCAGAGAAATGAAAAGTCTGTCAATTCTCCCTCTGGGTCTCGCTGGTGAGGACAGAAATGCCGCTGCTTCTGTTACAGATTCTAACACCCGTGTTACAGACCGGCCTCGGAATATTCACACAGTACAGTAGAGCACAAGAGCTGGGGTCAGAAGACCTAAGCTCAAATCCTGGCTTTCCCACTACAGTGGTCCCCCTTTGCCCCTTATCCACGGTTTCACTTTCAGCTACCTGTGGTCTGTCTTCCACGGTCACCCATGGTCTGGAAGCTGATGATCTTCCTTCTGACTTATCATCACAAGGTCAATGACTGCCTGAGGTTACGTCACAGTGCCTGTGTCATTCACCTCACTGCATCTCACCACAAATCCGTTTTTATCATCTCACATAATCCCAAGAAGGGTGAGTGCAGTACAAGAAGATACTGTGAGAGAAAGACCCCATTTATATTAACTTTTATTACAAGAGTATAATGTTATAACTGTTCTATCTTATTATTAGTTATGGTTGTTAATCTCTTACGCTAATTTATAAATTATAAGTTAAACCTAATTATATACATTACAAATTAAGCCTCATTTATAAATTAAACTTTATCCTAGGTATGTATGCATGGGAAAAAAGCCAGTATTTATAGGGTCTGGTCCTATCCATAGTTTCAGGCATCCGCTGGGGGTCTTGGACACATTCCCCCAGCACATAAGGGGACCACAGGACTAACTGTTAGCAGATATTTCCAGGTCAGTACAGTGAGGATCAAGAAATCTTCCTAGAATTGCTGTGAGGATTCGGTAACAGAACATGTACAAAAACGCCTTATGATCTGCAAATATTAGACACCGCATGTATTAGTTCCCACCATTACCAAGTATGTCATTTCTACCTCTCTCATTCACAGGCTCGTTGGGTGTCTGCCATGAGTCAGGCACGGTCTCGTGTGTCAGGGTGTGTACCCCAAAGTCAACAGTACCGAGCCTGGTTCTCCCAGTGCCACCGTGAGTCAGGGCAGACGGACAAGAAACAGGAAGCTAGAGGCTAGTATGGTATGTACCCACAGGGGTAGGTAGGAGAGGGTGCTGTGGAAGCACCCAGGAGCACCTGACCTGATCCTGGGCAGTCAGGGAAGCCTGCCTGGAGGAGGATTCATCTGAAAGGAACAGTAGTGGTTGGCCAGGAAGAGGACAAAAGAAAGAGTTTCCATGCAAAGGGCAAGCACGACCTGCTTCATTTGCAGAACCACAAATCTGGACCGGAGAGCCCTTAATGAAAGTAAAGATGGGAGGAATTTTAAGACGACAGCAGCGCGTGGAGGGCCTTTGTGCCACGTGGGTGGCACAGCAGCTTTCCCTCATGAGACTCTATGTAGCAAACTCAGCAACAATATCGTAAGACAACAGATTTTAGGGTCCTGACAGTGGGCCTGAACTTACCGGAAGGTACAACGTTAATGAGCTCCTATTCATTTCCAAAAATAAAAGAAAGGAGATTCCATCATGGGCCATGCCAAGTTGGTTTTTTCAGTGGTTGGGATAGCTGCTTTGTTAATTACCTTTTTGGGACATACTCTCTTATAAGTATCAGCACAGTTGCTGGAGTCGCGCCGGCAGGCTGTGGTAATACGCGCCATCAATATCAGGCTGTAATCTGGTGACCCACAACAAGGTACCAGGAGAAGGCCCAGTACTAGGGGATGTACCACAGAAGACAGCAGACCAAATGAAACTGGGTGGCCCCGCAGGACGAACATGCCTCCAAAGAAGAGTCATTTATGGAAACTGAAAATGATACAAATCAAAAGCTTGGGCTTAGGAGCCAGACTGCTGTGATTTGAATCCTGGCTCCCCCCCGCCCCCCACTTACCAGGCTGCATCATCTTGGGAGAAATGAGTTGACTTCTCCAAGCCTTAGTTTTCTACCAGAAAAATGGGTATGATGATAGCACCTGCCTCACAGGATTGTTTATTAGAAGAGATAACCAAGTCAAGGACTTTGCACAGCGCCTGGCACCCGCTGCTCAGCTGACAGCGCCAGCCCCTGTTGTGACTGCCATCATCAGGACTCTCTGGCACCTGGACTAGAGCAGATCTCCTCTCACCCATGGCTGACATCAGTGAAGAGTGGAGACCCGAACCCAGAAATGAACTACCCGTTAACCCTGACCCCAGAACACTGACGCCACGGGAAATGCAACCACAGCGACCTGGCATTCTGGGTTAGTCATGGTTGGTACGTATTAGGTCATAGCTAACTGACACTTTATCATTATGGTGGGGATACTTCTGTTTTGCAAGAGAGAGCTCTCAGTTAAATCAGCCCAGGACGAAGGCTACCCTGGAAAAGATTCCTAATCTCTCTAAAACACTGTTTGCGGGCCCTGTGCTGGCTTTTTAGACAGTCCTTCACGGTGACACGAGGGTGTATTTCATTAGAGCCTTCTCTTCGAGATAGCTGCCTTAAAAGTTAAAGGATGTACTACCTCAGATATCTCGTATTTTCCTTCCTAACCCGTTAAATAATCCCAGTGCCTGTGAGTATGTCCCAACTTTATTTGCTGTTTGCATTTAAACTCATTTTAAAGCTATCTGTATCGGTGGCACGTTACCACCTCTGCAGACACGAGGTTCCGTACAGGGGCGACTCACTTGTAAAGCAGCCTCCTCAGGACTCCCAGGGCTCACGTGCTGGGATCTGGTAAGCTAACTTCATCCTCATTCCATAGCGTTTATGATCTCACCATCTTATTTCCTACAGATCTATCCCGGGAGCTAACTTTTAAAAAGAGCTGTGGGCTGAGGCACTTGATGCACAGCACGGTGGTGGCCAGTGGGAAGCGTCTGTCTTCCTCCCACCGCGACGGTAAGGAAAATAACAAGTTATAGCAGTGCTTTCGGACTCTCCTCCCTTGCTCCTGGCAAATTAATGGATGCCAAATAAACCAACCCGCTAGGACTGGCCATTCCATAGAGGGAAAGGCAGCCCTGGGCTGGGAGAGGTTAGTATTGGTGGGGCTCCTCTGGGCCGGAGAGGTGGGCACAGGTAAGGACGGGGGGAGCTGCTTCTCAAAGGCAGGGTAACAGGAAACAACATGGCAGGTATGGGGAGTAACAGGCTGACTCTTGCTGAAGCACAGACACTTGAGAGGGGACAGCAGCAAGAGAAAAACTCTGGTTGTTTCACTGTTTTTCTGAAAATCATTCACTCAAACAGAATGCCTCTTTTGAATATTGACAGTACAAGAGTATCAATTTAGTTTCTGCTGAATTTTTTCGGTAAAGTGATCCTTAAGTGCCTAAGCATTTGCTGGCTAGGCTTCTAAAGTGCTATAGCATTATTCCCTAGGAGCAGGGAATTTAGAACAAAGGGGACGCTGGGGACCACCACAGAGGGAGTCTCCTGAAGGTCAAGGGGGAATTTGCTCCGTAAGCAGCTAGTCAGCTCATCTGCTTCCTATGAGTCAGGCTTCCTCTGAATGATCTCCGGAATGCCCCTCATCCCTGACAGGAGCTAACGGCTTTTGACACTCTAGCCCTAGATCCAGCGTCTGGTGAACTTCGTCAGCGGTCATACCCTGGAAAGGATTATTCAGAGAAGCTGCAAAAAACTGTCTTCCCAGATTTCTGACAGAGTGGTGGATACTGAACGACATTCAAAGTTCTAGATGAAAATCACAGATTCTGGGTAAAGACAAACACTTTCTACATAATCTAATAAAATCAACCTATTTTACAAACAGGAAGTTAAGGCTCAGATGGAAAAAAAAAAGGTATGAGAATTAAACCATCGTTAATGTCTAGTGGTGACCAAAGGCGAGTCTTTCAATCAGGTTGTACATTTTCCATTCAACTAGCTGTATGCTGCGCTAAGAGGCAGATGTGGTAATTCGGTTTACTGTTAACACACGGTTGCAAACCTGTCTCTAAGCTGGGATCCCATCAGGCCTTAAAAACTCATGGGAATTTAGGGAGCTCATTAATTAGGCTGGAAGAGGTGATCAAGCTCCTTTACCTGAGGTTTGACCTAATCGCCACCGTGAACCAGGGACACTCGATGCCAAACATCAGTACGCGCTGCCCTTGGCAAAAGCACCTGTATGCTAAGGGCTCCCATGGCAGGGTCTGATGGCGGCCACTTGGGAAAGTGACCGGATTCTGACAAAAGTTTTCTTTCAAAGCCCACTGTGCCCAGGCAGCCCCTTTGTCAGCTCTGGGAGGATGGAGTCCTTAACAGGGAATTCTGTTTGAAACACAAATGCATTGTATGTGAGTAATCATCATAAGCCTTAAAAATCGAACCATATTCATAAAATTAGATGACCGACACGTATCTTGGCATGCAGTTTCTCTTGGTGCATATTACTGTTCATTCTTTTACTGTACTAAGATACATTGCTGAAACTTTCTTGGAAATCAAACCTACAAATTAAAGGAAAAACAAGAGAACAGAATGAAAGGAACTGTCTCTGATATCCCGCTTTTGAATTTAAATGATGACTCAGGAGGTTTAAAAATTATCACATGAATAGGTAAATAATAAAGGGAAAAATGATAAAATGCTAATTGTAGAATCTAGCTGGGGTATATGAGGGGGTTCACTGTAAAATTATTTCAAACTTACTATATACTTGAGATTTTTCATAATGAAATGTTGGAAAAAAAAGTGTATCACATCCTCCACACAGATACCAATATCCCCCCAAATTCATGGACTCTTACAGCTAAACATAATAGCAAAAGGTCTCGAAGTATAAAATAAAGGAAGCACTAAAAATTAACAGGGGAAAGATAAATGACTTCATACAGGACGTTGGGTGATTGACCACATGAAAAAAAAAATCCCTTATACCTAACTTCTAATTTGGTGAGTTTAATATACAAAATGAAATTATTTTTCAGAAGAATATCTTCTAACTTCTGGTCAGGAAGGAATTCCAAAGCCCAAGTTAACAGGAGAGTCACAAAGAAAAGAAAAAGACAAAAATCACTTATTTAACTAAATAGAAGGTAAACATTCTGTGTCTCAAAAGAATCATAAGCAAAAATTAAAAATCAAAAAAGGTGAGAAAAATATTTGCCCAAATATTGCTAACACACACACACACACACACACCTACCTCAAAAAAATTACAGAAACAGTCACACTTCCATAGAAAAGTTGATAATGGATGTGAACAGAAATTTACAAAAAGAAACTGGGTTAAGAAACACACAAAAAATTTAACCTTTACTGGAAACAATTACGGAATGCCATGAACCTAGCACAGAGAGGGCAGCCACTGCCTAGCTGTTGAATAAGTAAGCCAAAAATAACGTAACATTTTTCTCTAAAGATTTTTTTAAAAGGTAATACTCAACACTGATGAAGATACAGTGAGATGGGCGTTTCATTCATTGCTAGAATGTGGGTGACCTGGTACAAGTTTTCTAGGAAACAATCTGGCAAAGAGGCATCAAGAATCTTTAAGAAGTTTAATTCTGGGCTTCCTGGCTGGCTCAGCTGGTACTGCATGTGACTCTTAATCTCAGGGTTGTGGGTTCGAGTCCCCTGTTGGGTGTGGCGCCTACTTAGAGTAAGAAAAATAAAAATAAATAAATAAAAGTTTAATTCCTTTAACTTAATAAACTCACTACAAGGAATCTATCCTAAGGAAGTATTTTAGTATATTATTTAATATTAATATGTTATGTTAATATGTCATTATTATTAATACATATTAATATTATTGCATTACTTTACTATATTTTAATGAAAAATGTCCAAGATTCATACTTCAAAGGACGATTATTATAATGTAAAACTGGCTTTAAAAAAAAATGGAAGCTGACTAAACACTCTCAGATTGGAGAATATAACACACTGTTAAAAATGTTTTTAAGGCATTTTTAAGAAGCACTTGGAGAAAATGCTCGTTGAAGAAATGGGATATAGAAGGTCCTACACAGAATGATGCTAATTCTGTAAACACTGTGTGTGTGCAGGAAGATGCTGGAGGAGAATACAAATGTTAAGAGCTTTGGGTGATGAGATCAGGGATAATTTATATTTCTTCTTTATACTATTTCATATTTTAAAGGCGTTTTATTACAAACAAGTTAGAAAAAATAGAAAATACCATGTAACAATTTGGAAGAGATCCACTGCTTCAGAAACAGGTCTCGCACCAGTCAAGACCACCCACCGGTAAAATAATGACTGTGAGCTGGTGTTGAAGGTCTACACCTCCAGCTCCACAACCGTGCCCACCACCCTGCCCCTCCCCCGGTCTCCTGCACACCTGCCTGTCTGTGTGCACTCTGCTACGTCCAAATGCTGCCTCATCTTCCCTCAGCCCTGCTTTTCGTCTGGATGTTCCTCTGTGGTGAATGATACCACTTAATAACCTAAGCCACTGTCCTTACTCCCCCTTTGCCCTTTCCCACCTCACCAACCTCTCCCGCATCCCCTGCCGCAGGGGTCCTCGTCGTTTCTCCACTGGAGGGCTCCCACGAGGGCAGCTCTCTTTCCATCTGGTCTCCTGGCCTTGTCTGACCTGCCAGGCTCCCCTTCCCCCCAGTTCATTCTCTTCACTGCAGCTCCTGTGAGCTTTCCAAAGTGCGTCTGCCCACGTTACCCTCCCAGACAGAGACGTTCAGGCTAAGGTGGTGTGGCGTCTTAGAACCGTTGTCAGGGACTCCCTTCCGGCTTCACCTTCTCTTAACTGTTCCTCTCTCACACCCTCCACTGTAGCTCAGGCGCTGAGCCTCTGACCCAGCGTCTCACCACAATGCTTGCCTCCCTTGTCTGGCTAACTCCTAGCTAACAAGAGTCAATTCAGACATCCCTTTCATCAGGAGGCCTCACGGATGGCAGCTAGGTGTTACCAGGTCCCACGGCAGACTGATTTTACGCAACCGCGGCCCCCATCGCACACCGTGATCTCTATTTTTGTGCCTTTGCCTCCTCTCCCAGAATGTGAGGCCTCGCAAAGGAGGCCCTCAGTGTTTGTTGAATGAATTAATAAACGTTTCCACCATCTCAGACACAGTTACCTATTCTCATCTTGGGAAAGATCTCAACCCAAGATCTCATCAACTCCCTCGGCCAGCCACTCATCTACTTGATAATCTTGGCAACGGAAGTAGTCTTTCTTATCTATTCATCAGCCAACAAATTTATTATATACCTTATGTTCTTTAAAAAAATTTTTTTAATGTTTATTCTTGAGAGAGAGAGACACAGACAGAGACAGAGTGCGAGCAGGGAGTGGGAAGAGACAGAGGGAGACAGAATCTGAAGCAGGCTCCAGGCTCTGAGCTGTCAGCACAGAGCCTGACGCGGGGCCTGAACCCACGAACCATGAGATCATGACCTGAGCCGAAGTCGGACACTTAACCGACTGAGTCACCCAGGCACCCCAATATGCTTTTTTAAAAAAATTTTATTTATTCATTTTGAGAAAGAGAGAGGGAGTGCAAGTGGGAGAGGGGCAGCGAGAGAGGGAGACACAGAATCCGAAGGCACCTACAGGCTCTGAGCTGTCTGCCAGCACAGAGCCCGACGTGGGGCCTGAGCCTATGAACTGTGAGATCATGACCTGAGCCAAAGTCAGACGCTTAACCAACTGAGCCACCCAGGCGCCCCTATATACCTTACGTCCTGACAATATCTCTTTGGTTTTACGTGAATCCATTTGCTCCTGCCCAGCCTATCGTGGAAGTGTTACCAAAGTCCTCACACAAGACAGTCATCTAAAACACTGCAATTTACTGAAAAGCAAGGCAGTGTGCTGGGCCCCAGGGATCTAAAGATAAATCAGACTCCCACTACTCACAGACCATTAGCAAGAAATCCCTTAGACTTTTTCAGGCTAAAACTCTCAGCCACTTTATCTTTTGCTGGAAGAGTATACAACTTTTGTTGCTTGTGTATCTGCTCTTTATAATCACCCCAAATCTTTTTTTCAAATGTGACTCAAATTGGACACAATAACGAGTGTGACTAATGCAAGCCTTGTTTTCTTACCCTTTTATGTCATACTTCTGTTAATACAGCCAAGACTCATATGTCTATTTTTTTCCACAACAGACTTACAGTACTGACTTGAATTGACTTGATGGGCAGTGAGGACTACAGTTCTTTTTAAATGGTGTTTTTCTGTACTCAAGTAAACTACCTTCCATCTATCCCCACCAGATTTCTTCTGCTAATGGAGAACCATTTTCCAGTTTGTTACACTTGTTTTCAATTACATTTCTGGAGTCTGGATGATTTGTAGTCCTAATTTGGTAACGTACACAATGGAAAAGGAAAAAAAAAAAAGAAAAGAGATTTCATTATGTATGTGAAAAATCCTCCCCAACTGTTAACCATGAGTCTTAAAGTCTCTACAACGATACATGGTTAAATGTTTAGGGATCCTGCGGTATCTGTTTGGAGGTTCTGAGAATATTATCCATTCTCCTTACTTATTTAGTATCAGTCACATATTTTCTCCACTCCACCTTTCTTCCTTCCCTTTTTCAGGCTTTGCACCCCTACCTAGCAAACAGAGAATGACTTCTTTCTGACTCGGATGCCTCCTCTTTTAAATCATAGTGTTTACTAGGGAACTCAGGTATGGCAGAATCATGGTAAGGTCTGGCTCTGGGCTGTGTCCTTAACCTGGGGGCCCCAGATGAGCCCTACTGAGCTGCAAATGTCCTGAAATGTAGGCAACTTACTGTGAGTGTGCTAAGTGGGCTCATAGCTTCCATCATCATCTCAAAGGGGCCCAACACCCTGAAAAGGTTAAGTACCTCAGTTCTAAGGCACTCAGACACAATAAAGCAGTAAACCGAATAAGGAGCACCAGAATGACCGATTCAACTTTCTACTCTGCCATTTCCAAAGAGAAAGAGAAATTCTGCCACAATTCTACATTAAGCATCTTCTGCGTGAATGAAGACCGTAACTTCAAGGTGTGATTTGGGAAACCCAACGTACACGAAAAGATAAGAGGCGATAATCTAACACTTCGAGTGTTAATCACTTCAAATAGCTTTCTATTTTTAACAAAGTTCAGTAATACTTTCTTTGTCTCTTTTGATACCTTTAGTTTATCTGGTAATATTGCTTTAAAACCCAAACATCAGGAATCAAAAAGCTTCTCTGCACACAAATGTTACTAACCAAACACATATGCCTTTCACCAACTATTAGTAACTTTATTATTTTTGCCAGAACGTACTGTTATCTTCCATACGTGTGTTTTAAAGAACATCACGAAAACCCTTAATGTAAATATGTCAAAATCAACACTGCCTTTGGGACGATATGCTGCAAAAATCAATCTATCTTAACTCCTAACTTCTATTGTCGTCTGTAGGTTATACCATCTTTTAGAATTATCACCACATCCACAGTATTTTCTACAGGTAAATGTGAAATGTAGTATAAATGGGCCAGGAAAAGATGCTCTTTAAAGCTTTTCCTAGGACGAAAAGCCATTTAGAAATTTAGAAGCAAGAACCAGTGGAAATCGGAAACTGCTGTCATCCATACTCACCACTGAGCAGTGCACAGAGGATTCTGGAGCACGGGCTGGTCTTGTCCTGGAAACAAGCGATTGAATTCCGTCAGGAAAACAGGCAAGCAGAGACAGCAAATGGCAACACTACCTTTCTCCAACTCCTCTTATTTGCAGACACACACATTTTGGAATCTTCCAGGACTAACAATGAAAACCACACTAGGTTGTTTTCCCAATTCCTATGAAATGAGTCAGTAGGTCAAACAACTTATCCGCTTGGGAGAGAGAACAGTTCCTTAAACTGCACTCACTGTTTCCAGTAACTGTCTTTCCCTCTCTTCGCCCCCTGGATAAAAGGGTGGCCAGTAATCTACGGAGAGCTCACCGGGTTCTGAATGAGACACATCGCAGGCACTGCCAGAAGGTTAGTCTTCTTCCAGTTTCTCCTTGTGAGTATTGAGGAGGAAAAAAAAAATCCAGTTAGGAGTAAGACGTGGATGAAGTTTCTTCATTTAAAAAGAGCTGCCATAACTTTTTCTCTGTTGAGACCGTACATTTGTTTCTATCTTCTAAGAGGGCAGAACAGTACTTTACATATAGAAGAGCAGTAGCTGTAGCTCTAAAAGCCCCCCACAAACCGCTTCCTTCTGTAAAACGTCCTTTCCTCCTCAAAAGGACTAGTGTAACTCAGAAAAATAAAAATAAAAAAATCCAATGGTTATTCAGTTACTCCACATTCTGAAAAACGCTTCACAGGCTTCTGTGAATCCTGTGGTTCCATCCACTAAATCGTATAAAGCAGTAGCATTTAAGAGCTTGCTGGCAGCCTTCTGAATCCACAACTCAAGACCATGAACACTGGTTTAGCAAAAATCATCGGAATCTACCATCTACTCACCGGACAGAACATTTCTTCTAGTTAGTGACCTTCTGCATCGGAAACCACCAGCCACCGGCAACGAATCCATTAATTCTGAGAACTCACGCGTTTCAGGCAAAATACACAGACGTGTGTCTCTAAACACAGGTACGGAGATCTTCTGTGACAGTTCTTCGTGAAGAGACTGGAAATACTTTTGCTTTCTGTATCGAGAGTACTTTCTTTCTTTTTAAAGGGGAGGTTTCGTTTTGATCTTGAGAAATTTCTGATAAAACCACCAACTGAAAACCTGCCATTATGAGTGAGGGATTTCACAACGTTCATTCCAGAAAAACTGTGGCTATTCATTTCTGGAAGTGATTCACTGCGAAAGAATCGCTGTTGGCGGTGGAGGGAGCATTCATTTTTAGAAGGCAGCCTGCCCTCGGAGCAGCGAGCAGAACCCTCAGACACAGCAGCCACGTGCCTTGCTGACCCCACCGCAGCAACCTGAATCACCCTCCCTCTCGAGATGACGTGTACTGACCAATTTCCTCTTATGACTCCCTGGCTCTACAAAACCCCTTTGGTCTATCACACCCTGAATTAATCCTCTGCTCTGGTGGAAATGTGCAAATAAATCTGGGAGGGCTGCAGCCCTATTCTCCACCTGTCAACGCTCAGTCGCTGGCGAGAAACCAGCATATGGATACTCACTTCCTGTGAGTATTTCTAAAAGAGCTTATGATATTTCCTTCGGAAAAAAAAAAAAAAAGTGGGAGGCAAGCAACACAGGGACGAGAAGTAACTCCAACACGCAAAACTAAAAGCATGCAACGTGATCACTGTTTACCAGCCACGCCTAATTTTAATTTGGTTTCTCAACCCCTGTGTAATTAAGACAGCCAAGAGAACAGCATCAGGAGAAAGAAGGGGGGGGAAAAAAAAGACATTTCACAAATGCTTAGACCTTCAGTGCGCGTGACCAGAAAAGTAATTTTAAGATTCGAGCGAACCAATCCAGAGCTGGTTGGAGCATTAACCCTTCAAGGAGAGACAGAGTTATTTTCACTTGTCCCCAAATTTCGAATATGGAAATCTTCTCTCCTACTGGGCACTGAGACACGGAAGACCCCAGGCTCTGAGGGCCATCCCTAGGGTTTGTGGAAAGAGAGAAGTTTTTCAGATTTGTTGATGATGGGGGCAGAAAAATAGTTATTTGTAAGACCCCATGCATCACATTAACAGGATGGCCATGTGGCGTTCACACCAAAGCACCCTTTGAAAACTGGTCATGTAGGGCTAAAATACGACATTTTGTATTTCTCTTGGCTTCAGCCAAACATGATCATTTATGTCAGAGAGGAACAGAATTTCTTAACAACTGGGCAAATTAAAAAAAAACTGCTTTTATCCTAGAGAGTTCCAATGGTGACAGAGACCATTTTCTGATGGGACTAGTAGATACTGTGCTGAAAGAGGGGCTTTAAAAAAGTCTGTCCTCTGGGGCGCCTGGGTGGTTCAGTCAGTTGAGCATCCAACTTCGGTTCAGGTCATGATCTCGCAGTTCGTGAGTTCAAGCCCCGCGTCGGGCTCTGTGCTGACAGCTCAGAGCCTGGAGCCTGCTTCGAGTTCTGTGTCACCCTCTCTCTCTGTGCCTCCCCACTTCACACACTCTCTCTCTCTCTCAAATAAATAAATAAATAAATAAATAAATAAATAAATAAATGAATGAATAAATAAAATTAAAAAAAAAAAAAAAGCCTGTCCTTTATTTTCAGGTTGCTAATGTGCTTCTGTCTTGGGTGGAAGTGGTGGGGATGGGGCGGGGCTCCTGAAGGTATGAGGAGAAAAATACCAGCTTCCACTTAGTGCAAACTCAAGACTAAAGACCAATGAATGGACAGTTGTGACCCAGCACCTTCAGCCCGTGATTTCTGCCACTTTTATCCCGACTCTTCTTGGTTTTGAATACTCAAGGTAAACATGGAAAACACATGAGAAGATTTTTTAATAAAGCCATTGTGTTTTATGCTTTGGAAGCCAATGTTCACTAATGCAATATATTTTTATAATCTTTGCCAAACTGATACTTTATTTTATTTTAGTTTTTTTAAACGTTTTTAATTTATTTTTGAGAGAGAGAGAGTTGTGAGCGGGAAAGGGGCAGAAAGAGAGGGAGGCACAGGATCCCAAGCAGGCTCCAGGCTCTGAGCTGTCAGTGCTGAGCCTGACGTAGGGCTCAAACACCCAAGCCAGGAGATCATGACCTGGGCCGAAGTCAGATGCTCAACTGACTAAGCCACCCAAGTGCCCTTCAAACTGGTATTTTAAAAAGAACAGTAGGGAACCATTTGCATGATATGAATATAATCTTCAAATTGAGAACGAGTAAAAACAGCATCAATAATTGATGTTAAGAATTCTATCCAAAACGACAACACAACATAAGAGTCTATCCTCTGCCCTCACTCCTAAGACCTTATGAGCCTCCTCAACAGCAAGAGGAACAGGGGCGCCTGGGTGGCGCAGTCGGTTAAGCATCCGACTTCAGCCAGGTCACGATCTCGTGGTCCGTGAGTTCGAGCCCCGCGTCGGGCTCTGGGCTGATAGCTCAGAGCCTGGAGCCTGTTTCCGATTCTGTGTCTCCCTCTCTCTCTGCCCCTCCCCCGTTCATGCTCTGTCTCTCTCTGTCCCAAAAATAAATAAACGTTGAAAAAAAAAATTTTAAAACAGCAAGAGGAACATTCTGTATAATGTCAAAAGAAGAGGAACCCATTACAGGGAGAACAGTTTTAAGTATCTACAACTTCAAAAAATCCTATCAATACTAAGCTTGGTGAAGGGAGGA